>NW_028263215.1:0-1200000 GCF_982192425.1 Myodes glareolus
AAACGCATGTGAGTTTCTTCCTAATGCTTGCAAGTAGCTTAAGGCACTTTAAAAGGAAAGTGATTTTCTCTGAAAGGACAGCATTTAGAAAGTGAAGCAACACTCCATTCATTTCGCACAGTGAATTGAAGTGTTGGAACAGACTGCTTCTCTTTCAGAGAAACGCATGAGTTTCTGGTGAATGCTTGTAAGTAGCTTAAGGCACTTTCAAAGGAAAGTGATTTTCTCTGAAAGGACAGCATTTAGAAAGTGAAGCAACACTCCATTCACTTCGCACAGTGAATTGAAGTGTTGGAATAGACTGTTTCTCTTTCAGAGAAGTTCATGTGAGTTTAAGTTGAATGCATGTAAGTAGCTTAAGGCACTTTCAAAGGAAAGTGATTTTCTCTGAAAGGACAGCATTTAGAAAGTGAAGCAACACTCCATTCACTTCGCAGAGTGAATTGAAGTTTTGGAACAGACTGCTTCTCTTTCAGAGTAACGCATGTGAGTTTCTGGTGAATGCTTGTAAGTAGCTTAAGGCACTTTCAAAGGAAAGTGATTTTCTCTGAAAGGACAGCATTTAGAAAGTGAAGCAACACTCCATTCACTTC
Source organism: Myodes glareolus (assembly GCF_982192425.1). Taxonomy (NCBI): domain Eukaryota; kingdom Metazoa; phylum Chordata; class Mammalia; order Rodentia; family Cricetidae; genus Myodes; species Myodes glareolus. Next base: position 594 of record NW_028263215.1, read on the forward strand.
GCACAGTGAATTGAAGTGTTGGAACAGACTGCTTCTCTTTGAGAGAAACGCATGTGAGTTTCTGGTGAATGCTTGTAAGTAGCTTAAGGCACTTTCAAAGGAAAGTGATTTTCTCTGAAAGGACAGCATTTATAAAGTGAAGCAACACTCCATTCACTTCGCACAGTGAATTGAAGTGTTGGAACAGACTGCTTCTCTTTCAGAGAAACGCATGTGAGTTTCTGGTGAATGCTTGTAAGTAGCTTAAGGCACTTTCAAAGGAAAGTGATTTTCTCTGAAAGGACATAATTCAGAAAGTGAAGCAACACTCCATTCACTTCGCACAGTGAATTGAAGTGTTGGAACAGACTGCTTCTCTTTCAGAGAAATGCATGTGAGTTTCTGTTGAATGCTTGCAAGTAGCTTAAGGCACTTTCAAAGGAAAGTGATTTTCTCTGAAAGGACAGCATTTAGAAAGTGAAGCAACAATCCATGCACTTCGCACAGTGAATTGAAGTGTTGGAACCGACTGCTTCTCTTTCAGAGAAACGCATGTGAGTTTCTGGTGAATGCTTGTAAGTAGCTTAAGGCACTTTCAAAGGACAGTGATTTTCTCTGAAAGGACAGCATTTAGAAAGTGAAGCAACACTCCATTCCCTTCGTGCAATGAATTGAAGTGTTGGAACAGAGTGCTTCTCTTTCATATAAACGCATTAGAGTTTCTTGTGAATGCTTGCAAGTTGCTTAAGGCACTTTCAAAGGAAAGTGATTTTCTCTGAAAGGACATAATTTAGAAAGTGAAGCAACACTCCATTCACTTCGCACAGTGAATTGAAGTGTTGGAACAGACTGCTTCTCTTTCAGAGAAATGCATGTGAGTTACTGTTGAATGCTTGTAAGCAGCTTAAGGCACTTTCAAAGGAAAGTGATTTTCTCTGAAAGGACAGCATTTAGAAAGTGAAGCAACACTCCATTCACTTCGCACATTGAATTGAAGTGTTGGAACAGACTGCTTCTCTTTCAGAGAAACGCATGTGAGTTTCTGGTGAATGCTTGTAAGTAGCTTAAGGCACTTTCAAAGGAAAGTGATTTTCTCTGAAAGGACAGAATTTAGAAAGTGAGGCAACACTCCATTCACTTCACACAGTGAATTGAAGTGTTGGAACAAACTGCTTCTCTTTCAGAGAAACGCATGTGAGTTTCTTCCTAATGCTTGCAAGTAGCTTAAGGCACTTTAAAAGGAAAGTGATTTTCTCTGAAAGGACAGCATTTAGAAAGTGAAGCAACACTCCATTCACTTCGCACAGTGAATTGAAGTGTTGGAACAGACTGCTTCTCTTTCACAGAAACGCATGAGTTTCTGGTGAATGCTTGTAAGTAGCTTAAGGCACTTTCAAAGGAAAGTGATTTTCTCTGAAAGGACAGCATTTAGAAAGTGAAGCAACACTCCATTCACTTCGCACAGTGAATTGAAGTGTTGGAACAGACTGCTTCTCTTTCAGAGAAATTCATGTGAGTTTAAGTTGAATGCTTGTAAGTAGCTTAAGGCACTTTCAAAGGAAAGTGATTTTCTCTGAAAGGACAGCATTTAGAAAGTGAAGCAACACTCCATTCACTTCGCAGAGTGAATTGAAGTTTTGGAACAGACTGCTTCTCTTTCAGAGAAACGCATGTGAGTTTCTGGTGAATGCTTGTAAGTAGCTTAAGGCACTTTCAAAGGAAAGTGATTTTCTCTGAAAGGACAGCATTTAGAAAGTGAAGCAACACTCCATTCACTTCGCACAGTGAATTGAAGTGTTGGAACAGACTGCTTCTCTTTCAGAGAAACGCATGTGAGTTTCTGGTGAATGCTTGTAAGTAGCTTAAGGCACTTTCAAAGGAAAGTGATTTTCTCTGAAAGGACAGCATTTAGAAAGTGAAGCAACACTCCATTCACTTCGCACAGTGAATTGAAGTGTTGGAACAGACTGCTTCTCTTTCAGAGAAACGCATGTGAGTTTCTGGTGAATGCTTGTAAGTAGCTTAAGGCACTTTCAAAGGAAAGTGATTTTCTCTGAAAGGACATAATTTAGAAAGTGAAGCAACACTCCATTCACTTCGCACAGTGAATTGAAGTGTTGGAACAGACTGCTTCTCTTTCAGAGAAATGCATGTGAGTTTCTGTTGAATGCTTGTAAGCAGCTTAAGGCACTTTCAAAGGAAAGTGATTTTCTCTGAAAGGACAGCATTTAGAAAGTGAAGCAACACTCCATTCACTTCGCACATTGAATTGAAGTGTTGGAACAGACTGCTTCTCTTTCAGAGAAACGCATGTGAGTTTCTGGTGAATGCTTGTAAGTAGCTTAAGGCACTTTCAAAGGAAAGTGATTTTCTCTGAAAGGACAGCATTTAGAAAGTGAAGCAACACTCCATTCACTTCGCACAGTGAATTGAAGTGTTGGAACAGACTGCTTCTCTTTCAGAGAAACGCATGAGTTTCTGGTGAATGCTTGTAAGTAGCTTAAGGCACTTTCAAAGGAAAGTGATTTTCTCTGAAAGGACAGCATTTAGAAAGTGAGGCAACACTCCATTCACTTCACACAGTGAATTGAAGTGTTGGAACAGACTGCTTCTCTTTCAGAGAAACGCATGTGAGTTTCTTCCTAATGCTTGCAAGTAGCTTAAGGCACTTTAAAAGGAAAGTGATTTTCTCTGAAAGGACAGCATTTAGAAAGTGAAGCAACACTCCATTCATTTCGCACAGTGAATTGAAGTGTTGGAACAGACTGCTTCTCTTTCAGAGAAACGCATGAGTTTCTGGTGAATGCTTGTAAGTAGCTTAAGGCACTTTCAAAGGAAAGTGATTTTCTCTGAAAGGACAGCATTTAGAAAGTGAAGCAACACTCCATTCACTTCGCACAGTGAATTGAAGTGTTGGAATAGACTGTTTCTCTTTCAGAGAAGTTCATGTGAGTTTAAGTTGAATGCATGTAAGTAGCTTAAGGCACTTTCAAAGGAAAGTGATTTTCTCTGAAAGGACAGCATTTAGAAAGTGAAGCAACACTCCATTCACTTCGCAGAGTGAATTGAAGTTTTGGAACAGACTGCTTCTCTTTCAGAGTAACGCATGTGAGTTTCTGGTGAATGCTTGTAAGTAGCTTAAGGCACTTTCAAAGGAAAGTGATTTTCTCTGAAAGGACAGCATTTAGAAAGTGAAGCAACACTCCATTCACTTCGCACAGTGAATTGAAGTGTTGGAACAGACTGCTTCTCTTTGAGAGAAACGCATGTGAGTTTCTGGTGAATGCTTGTAAGTAGCTTAAGGCACTTTCAAAGGAAAGTGATTTTCTCTGAAAGGACAGCATTTATAAAGTGAAGCAACACTCCATTCACTTCGCACAGTGAATTGAAGTGTTGGAACAGACTGCTTCTCTTTCAGAGAAACGCATGTGAGTTTCTGGTGAATGCTTGTAAGTAGCTTAAGGCACTTTCAAAGGAAAGTGATTTTCTCTGAAAGGACATAATTCAGAAAGTGAAGCAACACTCCATTCACTTCGCACAGTGAATTGAAGTGTTGGAACAGACTGCTTCTCTTTCAGAGAAATGCATGTGAGTTTCTGTTGAATGCTTGCAAGTAGCTTAAGGCACTTTCAAAGGAAAGTGATTTTCTCTGAAAGGACAGCATTTAGAAAGTGAAGCAACAATCCATGCACTTCGCACAGTGAATTGAAGTGTTGGAACCGACTGCTTCTCTTTCAGAGAAACGCATGTGAGTTTCTGGTGAATGCTTGTAAGTAGCTTAAGGCACTTTCAAAGGACAGTGATTTTCTCTGAAAGGACAGCATTTAGAAGGTGAAGCAACACTCCATTCCCTTCGTGCAATGAATTGAAGTGTTGGAACAGAGTGCTTCTCTTTCATATAAACGCATTAGAGTTTCTTGTGAATGCTTGCAAGTTGCTTAAGGCACTTTCAAAGGAAAGTGATTTTCTCTGAAAGGACATAATTTAGAAAGTGAAGCAACACTCCATTCACTTCGCACAGTGAATTGAAGTGTTGGAACAGACTGCTTCTCTTTCAGAGAAACGCATGTGAGTTTCTGGTGAATGCTTGTAAGTAGCTTAAGGCACTTTCAAAGGAAAGTGATTTTCTCTGAAAGGACATAATTTAGAAAGTGAAGCAACACTCCATTCACTTCGCACAGTGAATTGAAGTGTTGGAACAGACTGCTTCTCTTTCAGAGAAATGCATGTGAGTTTCTGTTGAATGCTTGTAAGCAGCTTAAGGCACTTTCAAAGGAAAGTGATTTTCTCTGAAAGGACAGCATTTAGAAAGTGAAGCAACACTCCATTCACTTCGCACATTGAATTGAAGTGTTGGAACAGACTGCTTCTCTTTCAGAGAAACGCATGTGAGTTTCTGGTGAATGCTTGTAAGTAGCTTAAGGCACTTTCAAAGGAAAGTGATTTTCTCTGAAAGGACAGCATTTAGAAAGTGAAGCAACACTCCATTCACTTCGCACAGTGAATTGAAGTGTTGGAACAGACTGCTTCTCTTTCAGAGAAACGCATGAGTTTCTGGTGAATGCTTGTAAGTAGCTTAAGGCACTTTCAAAGGAAAGTGATTTTCTCTGAAAGGACAGCATTTAGAAAGTGAAGCAACACTCCATTCACTTCGCACAGTGAATTGAAGTGTTGGAACACACTGCTTCTCTTTCAGAGAAATTCATGTGAGTTTAAGTTGAATGCTTGCAAGTAGCTTAAGGCACTTTCAAAGGAAAGTGATTTTCTCTGAAAGGACAGCATTTAGAAAGTGAAGCAACACTCCATTCACTTCGCAGAGTGAATTGAAGTTTTGGAACAGACTGCTTCTCTTTCAGAGAAACGCATGTGAGTTTCTGGTGAATGCTTGTAAGTAGCTTAAGGCACTTTCAAAGGAAAGTGATTTTCTCTGAAAGGACAGCATTTAGAAAGTGAAGCAACACTCCATTCACTTCGCACAGTGAATTGAAGTGTTTGAACAGACTGCTTCTCTTTCAGAGAAACGCATGTGAGTTTCTGGTGAATGCTTGTAAGTAGCTTAAGGCACTTTCAAAGGAAAGTGATTTTCTCTGAAAGGACAGCATTTAGAAAGTGAAGCAACACTCCATTCACTTCGCACATTGAATTGAAGTGTTGGAACAGACTGCTTCTCTTTCAGAGAAACGCATGTGAGTTTCTGGTGAATGCTTGTAAGTAGCTTAAGGCACTTTCAAAGGAAAGTGATTTTCTCTGAAAGGACAGCATTTAGAAAGTGAAGCAACACTCCATTCACTTCGCACAGTGAATTGAAGTGTTGGAACAGACTGCTTCTCTTTCCGAGAAACGCATGTGAGTTTTTTGTGAATGCTTGAAAGTAGTTTAAGGCACTTTCAAAGGAAAGTGATTTTCTCTGAAAGGACAGCATTTAGAAACTGATGCAGCACTCCATTCACTTCGCACAGTGAATTGAAGTGTTGGAACAGACTGCTTCTCTTTCAGAGAAACGCATGTGAGTTTCTTCCTAACGCTTGTAAGTAGCTTAAGGCACTTTCAAAGGAAAGTGATTTTCTCTGAAAGGACAGCATTTAGAAAGTGAAGCAACACTCAATTCCCTTCGTACAGTGAATTGAAGTGTTGGAACAGAGTGCTTCTCTTTCATAGAAACGCATTAGTGTTTCTTGTGAATGCTTGCAAATTGCTTAAGGCACTTTCAAAGGAAAGTGATTTTCTCTGAAAGGACAGCATTTAGAAACTGAAGCACAACTCCATTCACTTCGCACAGTGAATTGAAGTGTTGGAACACACTGCTTCTCTTTAAAAGAAACGCATGTGAGTTTTTTGTGAATGCTTGAAAGTAGTTTAAGGCACTTTCAAAGGAAAGTGATTTTCTCTGAAAGGACAGCATTTAGAAACTGAAGCACAACTCCTTTCCCTTCGTGCAGTGAATTGAAGTGTTGGAACAGAGTGCTTCTCTTTCATATAAACGCATTAGTGTTTCTTGTGAATGCTTGCAAGTTGCTTAAGGCACTTTCAAAGGAAAGTGATTTTCTCTGAAAGGACATAATTGAGAAAGTGAAGCAACACTCCATTCACTTCGCACAGTGAATTGAAGTGTTGGAACAGACTGCTTCTCTTTCAGAGAAATGCATGTGAGTTTCTGTTGAATGCTTGTAAGCAGCTTAAGGCACTTTCAAAGGAAAGTGATTTTCTCTGAAAGGACAGAATTTAGAAAGTGAAGCAACACTCCATTCACTTCGCACATTGAATTGAAGTGTTGGAACAGACTGCTTCTCTTTCAGAGAAACGCATGTGAGTTTCTGGTGAATGCTTGTAAGTAGCTTAAGGCACTTTCAAAGGAAAGTGATTTTCTCTGAAAAGACAGCATTTAGAAAGTGAGGCAACACTCCATTCACTTCACACAGTGAATTGAAGTGTTGGAACAGACTGCTTCTCTTTCAGAGAAACGCATGTGAGTTTCTTCCTAATGCTTGCAAGTAGCTTAAGGCACTTTAAAAGGAAAGTGATTTTCTCTGAAGGGACAGCATTTAGAAAGTGAAGCAACACTCCATTCACTTCGCACAGTGAATTGAAGTGTTGGAACAGACTGCTTCTCTTTCAGAGAAACGCATGAGTTTCTGGTGAATGCTTGTAAGTAGCTTAAGGCACTTTCAAAGGAAAGTGATTTTCTCTGAAAGGACAGCATTTAGAAAGTGAAGCAACACTCCATTCACTTCGCACAGTGAATTGAAGTGTTGGAACAGACTGCTTCTCTTTCAGAGAAATTCATGTGAGTTTAAGTTGAATGCTTGTAAGTAGCATAAGGCACTTTCAAAGGAAAGTGATTTTCTATGAAAGGACAGCATTTAGAAAGTGAAGCAACACTCCATTCACTTCGCAGAGTGAATTGAAGTTTTGGAACAGACTGCTTCTCTTTCAGAGAAACGCATGTGAGTTTCTGGTGAATGCTTGTAAGTAGCTTAAGGCACTTTCAAAGGAAAGTGATTTTCTCTGAAAGGACAGCATTTAGAAAGTGAAGCAACACTCCATTCACTTCGCACAGTGAATTGAAGTGTTGGAACAGACTGCTTCTCTTTCAGAGAAACGCATGTGAGTTTCTGGTGAATGCTTGAAAGTAGCTTAAGGCACTTTCAAAGGAAAGTGATTTTCTCTGAAAGGACAGCATTTAGAAAGTGAAGCAACACTCCATTCTCTTCGCACAGTGAATTGAAGTGTTGGAACAGACTGCTTCTCTTTCAGAGAAACGCATGTGAGTTTCTTGTGAATTATTGAAAGTCGCTTAAGGCACTTTCAAAGGAAAGTGATTTTCTCTGAAAGGACAGCATATAGAAAGTGAAGCAACACTCCATTCCCTTCGTGTAGTGAATTGAAGTGTTGGAACAGAGTGCTTCTCTTTCATAGAAACGCATTAGTGTTTCTTGTGAATGCTTGCAAGTTGCTTAAGGCACTTTCAAAGGAAAGTGATTTTCTCTGAAAGGACAGCATTTAGAAAGTGAAGCAACACTCAATTCACTTTGTACAGTGAATTGAAGTGTTGGAACAGACTGCTTCTCTTTCAGAGAAATGCATGTGAGTTTCTGTTGAATGCTTGTAAGTAGCTTAAGGCTCTTTCAAAGGAAAGTGATTTTCTATGAAAGGACAGCATTTAGAAAGTAAAGCAACACTCCATTCCCTTCGCGCAATGAATTGAAGTGTTGGAACAGACTGCTTCTCTTTCATAGAAACGCATTAGTGTTTCTTGGGAATGCTTGCAAGTAGCTTTAGGCACTTTCAAAGGAAATTGATTTTCTCTGAAAGGACAGCGTTTAGATAGTGAAGCAACACTCCATTCAGTTCGCGCAGTGAATTGAAGTGTTGGAACAGACTGCTTCTCTTTCAGAGAAACGCATGTGAGTTTCTGGTGAATGCTTGTAAGTAGCTTAAGGCACTTTCAAAGGAAAGTGATTTTCTCTGAAAGGACAGCATTTAGAAAGTGAGGCAACACTCCATTCACTTCACACAGTGAATTGAAGTGTTGGAACAGACTGCTTCTCTTTCAGAGAAAAGCATGTGAGTTTCTTCCTAATGCTTGCAAGTAGCTTAAGGCACTTTAAAAGGAAAGTGATTTTCTCTGAAAGGACAGCATTTAGAAAGTGAAGCAACACTCCATTCACTTCGCACAGTGAATTGAAATGTTGGAACAGACTGCTTCTCTTTCAGAGAAACGCATGAGTTTCTGGTGAAAGCTTGTAAGTAGCTTAAGGCACTTTCAAAGGAAAGTGATTTTCTCTGAAAGAACAGCATTTAGAAAGTGAAGCAACTCTCCATTCACTTCGCACAGTGAATTGAAGTGTTGGTACAGACTGCTTCTCTTTCAGAGAAACGCATGTGAGTTTCTGTTGAATGCTTGTAAGTAGCTTAAGGCACTTTCAAAGGAAAGTGATTTTCTCTGAAAGGACAGCATTTAGAAAGTGAGGCAACACTCCCTTCACTTTGCACAGTGAATTGAAGTGTTGGAACAGACTGCTTCTCTTTCAGAGAAACGCATGTGAGTTTCTTGTGAATTATTGCAAGTCGCTTAAGGCACTTTCAAAGGAAAGTGATTTTCTCTGAAAGGACAGCATTTAGAAAGTGAAGCAACACTCCATTCCCTTCGTGCAGTGAATTGAAGTGTGGGAACAGAGTGCTTCTCTTTCATAGAAACGCATTAGTGTTTCTTGTGAATGCTTGCAAGTTGCTTAAGGCACTTTCAAAGGAAAGTGATTTTCTCTGAAAGGACAGCATTTAGAAAGTGAAGCAACACTCAATTCACTTTGTACAGTGAATTGAAGTGTTGGAACAGACTGCTTCTCTTTCAGAGAAATGCATGTGAGTTTCTGTTGAATGCTTGTAAGTAGCTTAAGGCTCTTTCAAAGGAAAGTGATTTTCTATGAAAGGACAGCATTTAGAAAGTAAAGCAACACTCCATTCCCTTCGCGCAATGAATTGAAGTGTTGGAACAGACTGCTTCTCTTTCATAGAAACGCATTAGTGTTTCTTGGGAATGCTTGCAAGTAGCTTAAGGCACTTTCAAAGGAAATTGATTTTCTCTGAAAGGACAGCATTTAGATAGTGAAGCAACACTCCATTCACTTCGCACAGTGAATTGAAGTGTTGGAACAGACTGCTTCTCTTTTAGAGAAACGCATGTGAGTTTCTTGTGAATTCTTGCAAGTTGCTTAAGGCACTTTCAAAGGAAAGTGATTTTCTCTGAAAGGACAGCATTTAGAAAGTGATGCAACACTCCATTCCCTTCGTGCAGTGAATTGAAGTGTTGGAACAGACTGCTTCTCTTTCAGAGAAATTCATGTGAGTTTAAGTTGAATGCTTGTAAGTAGCTTAAGGCACTTTCAAAGGAAAGTGATTTTCTCTGAAAGGACAGCATTTAGAAAGTGAAGCAACACTCCATTCACTTCGCACAGTGAATTGAAGTGTTGGAACAGACAGCTTCTCTTTCAGAGAAACGCATGTGAGTTTCTGGTGAATGCTTGCAAGTTGCTTAAGGCACTTTCAAAGGAAAGTGATTTTCTCTGAAAGGACAGCATTTAGAAACTGAAGCAACACTCCATTCACTTCGCACAGTGAATTGAAGTGTTGGAACAGACTGCTTCTCTTTCAGAGAAACGCAAGTGAGTTTCTTGTGAATTATTGCAAGTCGCTTAAGGCACTTTCAAAGGAAAGTGATTTTCTCTGAAAGGACAGCATTTAGAAACTGAAGCAACACTCCATTCACTTCGCACAGTGAATTGAAGTGTTGGAACAGACTGCTTCTCTTTAAGAGAAACGCATGTGAGTTTTTTGTGAATGCTTGAAAGTAGTTTAAGGCACTTTTAAATGAAAGTGATTTTCTCTGAAAGGACAGAATTTAGAAAGTGAAGCAACACTCCATTCACTTCGCACAGTGAATTGAAGTGTTGGAACAGACTGCTTCTCTTTCAGAGAAACGCATGTGAGTTTCTTCCTAATACTTGTAAGTAGCTTAAGGCACTTTCAAAGGAAAGTGATTTTCTCTGAAAGGACAGCATTTAGAAAGTGAAGCAACACTCCATTCACTTCGCACAGTGAATTGAAGTGTTGGAACAGACTGCTTCTCTTTCAGAGAAACGCATGTGAGTTTCTGGTGAATGCTTGTAAGTAGCTTAAGGCACTTTCAAAGGAAAGTGATTTTCTCTGAAAGGACAGCATTTAGAACGTGAGGCAACACTCTATTCACTTCACACAGTGAATTGAAGTTTTGGAACAGACTGCTTCTCTTTCAGAGAAACGCATGTGAGTTTCTTCCTAATGCTTGCAAGTAGCTTAAGGCACTTTCAAAGGAAAGTGATTTTCTCTGAAAGGACAGCATTTAGAAAGTGAAGCAACACTCCATTCACTTCGCACAGTGAATTGAAGTGTTGGAACAGACTGCTTCTCTTTCAGAGAAACGCATGTGAGTTTCTGGTGAATGCTTGTAAGTAGCTTAAGGCACTTTCAAAGGAAAGTGATTTTCTCTGAAAGGACAGCATTTAGAAAGTGAAGCAACACTCCATTCACTTCGCACAGTGAATTGAAGTGTTGGAACAGACTGCTTCTCTTTCAGAGAAACGCATGTGAGTTTCTGGTGAATGCTTGTAAGTAGCTTAAGGCACTTTCAAAGGAAAGTGATTTTCTCTGAAAGACAGCATTTAGAAAGTGAAGCAACACTCCATTCACTTCGCACGGTGAATTGAAGTGTTGGAACAGACTGCTTCTCTTTCAGAGAAACGCATGTGAGTTTCTTGTGAATTATTGCAAGTCGCTTAAGGCACTTTCAAAGGAAAGTGATTTTCTCTGAAAGGACAGCATTTAGAAAGTGAAGCAACACTCCATTCCCTTCGTGCAGTGAATTGAAGTGTTGGAACAGAGTGCTTCTCTTTCATAGAAACGCATTAGTGTTTCTTGTGAATGCTTGCAAGTTGCTTAAGGCACTTTCAAAGGAAAGTGATTTTCTCTGAAAGGACAGCATTTAGAAAGTGAAGCAACACTCAATTCACTTTGTACAGTGAATTGAAGTGTTGGAACAGACTGCTTCTCTTTCAGAGAAATGCATGTGAGTTTCTGTTGAATGCTTGTAAGTAGCTTAAGGCTCTTTCAAAGGAAAGTGATTTTCTATGAAAGGACAGCATTTAGAAAGTAAAGCAACACTCCATTCCCTTCGCGCAATGAATTGAAGTGTTGGAACAGACTGCTTCTCTTTCACAGAAACGCATTAGTGTTTCTTGGGAATGCTTGCAAGTAGCTTAAGGCACTTTCAAAGGAAATTGATTTTCTCTGAAAGGACAGCGTTTAGATAGTGAAGCAACACTCCATTCAGTTCGCGCAGTGAATTGAAGTGTTGGAACAGACTGCTTCTCTTTCAGAGAAACGCATGTGTGTTTCTGGTGAATGCTTGTAAGTAGCTTAAGGCACTTTCAAAGGAAAGTGATTTTCTCTGAAAGGACAGCATTTAGAAAGTGAGGCAACACTCCATTCACTTCACACAGTGAATTGAAGTGTTGGAACAGACTGCTTCTCTTTCAGAGAAACGCATGTGAGTTTCTTCCTAATGCTTGCAAGTAGCTTAAGGCACTTTAAAAGGAAAGTGATTTTCTCTGAAAGGACAGCATTTAGAAAGTGAAGCAACACTCCATTCACTTCGCACAGTGAATTGAAGTGTTGGAACAGACTGCTTCTCTTTCAGAGAAACGCATGAGTTTCTGGTGAATGCTTGTAAGTAGCTTAAGGCACTTTCAAAGGAAAGTGATTTTCTCTGAAAGAACAGCATTTAGAAAGTGAAGCAACTCTCCATTCACTTCGCACAGTGAATTGAAGTGTTGGAACAGACTGCTTCTCTTTCAGAGAAATTCATGTGAGTTTAAGTTGAATGCTTGTAAGTAGCTTAAGGCACTTTCAAAGGAAAGTGATTTTCTCTGAAAGGACAGGATTTAGAAAGTGAAGCAACACTCCATTCACTTCGCAGAGTGAATTGAAGTTTTGGAACAGACTGCTTCTCTTTCAGAGAAACGCATGTGAGTTTCTGGTGAATGCTTGTAAGTAGCTTAAGGCACTTTCAAAGGAAAGTGATTTTCTCTGAAAGGACAGCATTTAGAAAGTGAAGCAACACTCCATTCACTTCGCACAGTGAATTGAAGTGTTGGAACTGACTGCTTCTCTTTCAGAGAAACACATGTGAGTTTCTGTTGAATGCTTGTAAGTAGCTTAAGGCACTTTCAAAGGAAAGTGATTTTCTCTGAAAGGACAGCATTTAGAAAGTGAGGCAACACTCCATTCACTTCGCACAGTGAATTGAAGTGTTGGAACAGACTGCTTCTCTTTCAGAGAAACGCATGTGAGTTTCTGGTGAATGCTTGTAAGTAGCTTAAGGCACTTTCAAAGGAAAGTGATTTTCTCTGAAAGGACAGCATTTAGAAAGTGAAGCAACACTCCATTCCCTTCGTGCAGTGAATTGAAGTGTTGGAACAGAGTGCTTCTCTTTCATAGAAACGCATTAGTGTTTCTTGTGAATGCTTGCAAATTGCTTAAGGCACTTTCAAAGGAAAGTGATTTTCTCTGAAAGGACAGCATTTAGAAACTGAAGCACAACTCCATTCACTTCGCACAGTGAATTGAAGTGTTGGAACAGACTGCTTCTCTTTAAGAGAAACGCATGTGAGTTTTTTGTGAATGCTTGAAAGTAGTTTAAGGCACTTTCAAAGGAAAGTGATTTTCTCTGAAAGGACAGCATTTAGAAAGTGAAGCAACACTCCATTCACTTCGCACAGTGAATTGAAGTGTTGGAACAGACTGCTTCTTTTTCAGAGAAACGCATGTGAGTTTCTGGTGAATGCTTGTAAGTAGCTTAAGGCACTTTCAAAGGAAAGTGATTTTCTCTGAAAGGACAGCATTTAGAAAGTGAGGCAACACTATATTCACTTCACACAGTGAATTGAAGTGTTGGAACAGACTGCTTATCTTTCAGAGAAATGCATGTGAGTTTCTTCCTAATGCTTGTAAGTAGCTTAAGGCACTATCAAAGGAAAGTGATTTTCTCTGAAAGGACAGCATTTAGAAAGTGAAGCAACACTCCATTCACTTCTCACAGTGAATTGAAGTGTTGGAACAGACTGCTTCTCTTTCAGAGAAACACATGTGAGTTTCTTCCTAATGCTTGCAAGTAGCTTAAGGCACTTTCAAAGGAAAGTGATTTTCTCTGAAAGGACAGCATTTAGAAAGTGAAGCAACAATCCATGCACTTCGCACAGTGAATTGAAGTGTTGGAACCGACTGCTTCTCTTTCAGAGAAACGCATGTGAGTTTCTGGTGAATGCTTGTAAGTAGCTTAAGGCACTTTCAAAGGACAGTGATTTTCTCTGAAAGGACAGCATTTAGAAAGTGAAGCAACACTCCATTCCCTTCGTGCAGTGAATTGAAGTTTTGGAACAGAGTGCTTCTCTTTCATATAAACGCATTAGTGTTTCTTGTGAATGCTTGCAAGTTGCTTAAGGCACTTTCAAAGGAAAGTGATTTTCTCTGAAAGGACATAATTTAGAAAGTGAAGCAACACTCCATTCACTTCACACAGTGAATTGAAGTGTTGGAACAGACTGCTTCTCTTTCAGAGAAATGCATGTGAGTTTCTGTTGAATGCTTGTAAGCAGCTTAAGGCACTTTCAAAGGAAAGTGATTTTCTCTGAAAGGACAGCATTTAGAAAGTGAAGCAACACTCCATTCACTTCGCACATTGAATTGAAGTGTTGGAACAGACTGCTTCTCTTTCAGAGAAACGCATGTGAGTTTCTGGTGAATGCTTGTAAGTAGCTTAAGGCACTTTCAAAGGAAAGTGATTTTCTCTGAAAGGACAGCATTTAGAAAGTGAGGCAACACTCCATTCACTTCACACAGTGAATTGAAGTGTTGGAACAGACTGCTTCTCTTTCAGAGAAACGCATGTGAGTTTCTTCCTAATGCTTGCAAGTAGCTTAAGGCACTTTAAAAGGAAAGTGATTTTCTCTGAAAGGACAGCATTTAGAAAGTGAAGCAACACTCCATTCATTTCGCACAGTGAATTGAAGTGTTGGAACAGACTGCTTCTCTTTCAGAGAAACGCATGAGTTTCTGGTGAATGCTTGTAAGTAGCTTAAGGCACTTTCAAAGGAAAGTGATTTTCTCTGAAAGGACAGCATTTAGAAAGTGAAGCAACACTCCATTCACTTCGCACAGTGAATTGAAGTGTTGGAATAGACTGTTTCTCTTTCAGAGAAGTTCATGTGAGTTTAAGTTGAATGCATGTAAGTAGCTTAAGGCACTTTCAAAGGAAAGTGATTTTCTCTGAAAGGACAGCATTTAGAAAGTGAAGCAACACTCCATTCACTTCGCAGAGTGAATTGAAGTTTTGGAACAGACTGCTTCTCTTTCAGAGTAACGCATGTGAGTTTCTGGTGAATGCTTGTAAGTAGCTTAAGGCACTTTCAAAGGAAAGTGATTTTCTCTGAAAGGACAGCATTTAGAAAGTGAAGCAACACTCCATTCACTTCGCACAGTGAATTGAAGTGTTGGAACAGACTGCTTCTCTTTGAGAGAAACGCATGTGAGTTTCTGGTGAATGCTTGTAAGTAGCTTAAGGCACTTTCAAAGGAAAGTGATTTTCTCTGAAAGGACAGCATTTATAAAGTGAAGCAACACTCCATTCACTTCGCACAGTGAATTGAAGTGTTGGAACAGACTGCTTCTCTTTCAGAGAAACGCATGTGAGTTTCTGGTGAATGCTTGTAAGTAGCTTAAGGCACTTTCAAAGGAAAGTGATTTTCTCTGAAAGGACATAATTCAGAAAGTGAAGCAACACTCCATTCACTTCGCACAGTGAATTGAAGTGTTGGAACAGACTGCTTCTCTTTCAGAGAAATGCATGTGAGTTTCTGTTGAATGCTTGCAAGTAGCTTAAGGCACTTTCAAAGGAAAGTGATTTTCTCTGAAAGGACAGCATTTAGAAAGTGAAGCAACAATCCATGCACTTCGCACAGTGAATTGAAGTGTTGGAACCGACTGCTTCTCTTTCAGAGAAACGCATGTGAGTTTCTGGTGAATGCTTGTAAGTAGCTTAAGGCACTTTCAAAGGACAGTGATTTTCTCTGAAAGGACAGCATTTAGAAAGTGAAGCAACACTCCATTCCCTTCGTGCAATGAATTGAAGTGTTGGAACAGAGTGCTTCTCTTTCATATAAACGCATTAGAGTTTCTTGTGAATGCTTGCAAGTTGCTTAAGGCACTTTCAAAGGAAAGTGATTTTCTCTGAAAGGACATAATTTAGAAAGTGAAGCAACACTCCATTCACTTCGCACAGTGAATTGAAGTGTTGGAACAGACTGCTTCTCTTTCAGAGAAATGCATGTGAGTTACTGTTGAATGCTTGTAAGCAGCTTAAGGCACTTTCAAAGGAAAGTGATTTTCTCTGAAAGGACAGCATTTAGAAAGTGAAGCAACACTCCATTCACTTCGCACATTGAATTGAAGTGTTGGAACAGACTGCTTCTCTTTCAGAGAAACGCATGTGAGTTTCTGGTGAATGCTTGTAAGTAGCTTAAGGCACTTTCAAAGGAAAGTGATTTTCTCTGAAAGGACAGAATTTAGAAAGTGAGGCAACACTCCATTCACTTCACACAGTGAATTGAAGTGTTGGAACAAACTGCTTCTCTTTCAGAGAAACGCATGTGAGTTTCTTCCTAATGCTTGCAAGTAGCTTAAGGCACTTTAAAAGGAAAGTGATTTTCTCTGAAAGGACAGCATTTAGAAAGTGAAGCAACACTCCATTCACTTCGCACAGTGAATTGAAGTGTTGGAACAGACTGCTTCTCTTTCACAGAAACGCATGAGTTTCTGGTGAATGCTTGTAAGTAGCTTAAGGCACTTTCAAAGGAAAGTGATTTTCTCTGAAAGGACAGCATTTAGAAAGTGAAGCAACACTCCATTCACTTCGCACAGTGAATTGAAGTGTTGGAACAGACTGCTTCTCTTTCAGAGAAATTCATGTGAGTTTAAGTTGAATGCTTGTAAGTAGCTTAAGGCACTTTCAAAGGAAAGTGATTTTCTCTGAAAGGACAGCATTTAGAAAGTGAAGCAACACTCCATTCACTTCGCAGAGTGAATTGAAGTTTTGGAACAGACTGCTTCTCTTTCAGAGAAACGCATGTGAGTTTCTGGTGAATGCTTGTAAGTAGCTTAAGGCACTTTCAAAGGAAAGTGATTTTCTCTGAAAGGACAGCATTTAGAAAGTGAAGCAACACTCCATTCACTTCGCACAGTGAATTGAAGTGTTGGAACAGACTGCTTCTCTTTCAGAGAAACGCATGTGAGTTTCTGGTGAATGCTTGTAAGTAGCTTAAGGCACTTTCAAAGGAAAGTGATTTTCTCTGAAAGGACAGCATTTAGAAAGTGAAGCAACACTCCATTCACTTCGCACAGTGAATTGAAGTGTTGGAACAGACTGCTTCTCTTTCAGAGAAACGCATGTGAGTTTCTGGTGAATGCTTGTAAGTAGCTTAAGGCACTTTCAAAGGAAAGTGATTTTCTCTGAAAGGACATAATTTAGAAAGTGAAGCAACACTCCATTCACTTCGCACAGTGAATTGAAGTGTTGGAACAGACTGCTTCTCTTTCAGAGAAATGCATGTGAGTTTCTGTTGAATGCTTGTAAGCAGCTTAAGGCACTTTCAAAGGAAAGTGATTTTCTCTGAAAGGACAGCATTTAGAAAGTGAAGCAACACTCCATTCACTTCGCACATTGAATTGAAGTGTTGGAACAGACTGCTTCTCTTTCAGAGAAACGCATGTGAGTTTCTGGTGAATGCTTGTAAGTAGCTTAAGGCACTTTCAAAGGAAAGTGATTTTCTCTGAAAGGACAGCATTTAGAAAGTGAAGCAACACTCCATTCACTTCGCACAGTGAATTGAAGTGTTGGAACAGACTGCTTCTCTTTCAGAGAAACGCATGAGTTTCTGGTGAATGCTTGTAAGTAGCTTAAGGCACTTTCAAAGGAAAGTGATTTTCTCTGAAAGGACAGCATTTAGAAAGTGAGGCAACACTCCATTCACTTCACACAGTGAATTGAAGTGTTGGAACAGACTGCTTCTCTTTCAGAGAAACGCATGTGAGTTTCTTCCTAATGCTTGCAAGTAGCTTAAGGCACTTTAAAAGGAAAGTGATTTTCTCTGAAAGGACAGCATTTAGAAAGTGAAGCAACACTCCATTCATTTCGCACAGTGAATTGAAGTGTTGGAACAGACTGCTTCTCTTTCAGAGAAACGCATGAGTTTCTGGTGAATGCTTGTAAGTAGCTTAAGGCACTTTCAAAGGAAAGTGATTTTCTCTGAAAGGACAGCATTTAGAAAGTGAAGCAACACTCCATTCACTTCGCACAGTGAATTGAAGTGTTGGAATAGACTGTTTCTCTTTCAGAGAAGTTCATGTGAGTTTAAGTTGAATGCATGTAAGTAGCTTAAGGCACTTTCAAAGGAAAGTGATTTTCTCTGAAAGGACAGCATTTAGAAAGTGAAGCAACACTCCATTCACTTCGCAGAGTGAATTGAAGTTTTGGAACAGACTGCTTCTCTTTCAGAGTAACGCATGTGAGTTTCTGGTGAATGCTTGTAAGTAGCTTAAGGCACTTTCAAAGGAAAGTGATTTTCTCTGAAAGGACAGCATTTAGAAAGTGAAGCAACACTCCATTCACTTCGCACAGTGAATTGAAGTGTTGGAACAGACTGCTTCTCTTTGAGAGAAACGCATGTGAGTTTCTGGTGAATGCTTGTAAGTAGCTTAAGGCACTTTCAAAGGAAAGTGATTTTCTCTGAAAGGACAGCATTTATAAAGTGAAGCAACACTCCATTCACTTCGCACAGTGAATTGAAGTGTTGGAACAGACTGCTTCTCTTTCAGAGAAACGCATGTGAGTTTCTGGTGAATGCTTGTAAGTAGCTTAAGGCACTTTCAAAGGAAAGTGATTTTCTCTGAAAGGACATAATTCAGAAAGTGAAGCAACACTCCATTCACTTCGCACAGTGAATTGAAGTGTTGGAACAGACTGCTTCTCTTTCAGAGAAATGCATGTGAGTTTCTGTTGAATGCTTGCAAGTAGCTTAAGGCACTTTCAAAGGAAAGTGATTTTCTCTGAAAGGACAGCATTTAGAAAGTGAAGCAACAATCCATGCACTTCGCACAGTGAATTGAAGTGTTGGAACCGACTGCTTCTCTTTCAGAGAAACGCATGTGAGTTTCTGGTGAATGCTTGTAAGTAGCTTAAGGCACTTTCAAAGGACAGTGATTTTCTCTGAAAGGACAGCATTTAGAAGGTGAAGCAACACTCCATTCCCTTCGTGCAATGAATTGAAGTGTTGGAACAGAGTGCTTCTCTTTCATATAAACGCATTAGAGTTTCTTGTGAATGCTTGCAAGTTGCTTAAGGCACTTTCAAAGGAAAGTGATTTTCTCTGAAAGGACATAATTTAGAAAGTGAAGCAACACTCCATTCACTTCGCACAGTGAATTGAAGTGTTGGAACAGACTGCTTCTCTTTCAGAGAAACGCATGTGAGTTTCTGGTGAATGCTTGTAAGTAGCTTAAGGCACTTTCAAAGGAAAGTGATTTTCTCTGAAAGGACATAATTTAGAAAGTGAAGCAACACTCCATTCACTTCGCACAGTGAATTGAAGTGTTGGAACAGACTGCTTCTCTTTCAGAGAAATGCATGTGAGTTTCTGTTGAATGCTTGTAAGCAGCTTAAGGCACTTTCAAAGGAAAGTGATTTTCTCTGAAAGGACAGCATTTAGAAAGTGAAGCAACACTCCATTCACTTCGCACATTGAATTGAAGTGTTGGAACAGACTGCTTCTCTTTCAGAGAAACGCATGTGAGTTTCTGGTGAATGCTTGTAAGTAGCTTAAGGCACTTTCAAAGGAAAGTGATTTTCTCTGAAAGGACAGCATTTAGAAAGTGAAGCAACACTCCATTCACTTCGCACAGTGAATTGAAGTGTTGGAACAGACTGCTTCTCTTTCAGAGAAACGCATGAGTTTCTGGTGAATGCTTGTAAGTAGCTTAAGGCACTTTCAAAGGAAAGTGATTTTCTCTGAAAGGACAGCATTTAGAAAGTGAAGCAACACTCCATTCACTTCGCACAGTGAATTGAAGTGTTGGAACACACTGCTTCTCTTTCAGAGAAATTCATGTGAGTTTAAGTTGAATGCTTGCAAGTAGCTTAAGGCACTTTCAAAGGAAAGTGATTTTCTCTGAAAGGACAGCATTTAGAAAGTGAAGCAACACTCCATTCACTTCGCAGAGTGAATTGAAGTTTTGGAACAGACTGCTTCTCTTTCAGAGAAACGCATGTGAGTTTCTGGTGAATGCTTGTAAGTAGCTTAAGGCACTTTCAAAGGAAAGTGATTTTCTCTGAAAGGACAGCATTTAGAAAGTGAAGCAACACTCCATTCACTTCGCACAGTGAATTGAAGTGTTTGAACAGACTGCTTCTCTTTCAGAGAAACGCATGTGAGTTTCTGGTGAATGCTTGTAAGTAGCTTAAGGCACTTTCAAAGGAAAGTGATTTTCTCTGAAAGGACAGCATTTAGAAAGTGAAGCAACACTCCATTCACTTCGCACATTGAATTGAAGTGTTGGAACAGACTGCTTCTCTTTCAGAGAAACGCATGTGAGTTTCTGGTGAATGCTTGTAAGTAGCTTAAGGCACTTTCAAAGGAAAGTGATTTTCTCTGAAAGGACAGCATTTAGAAAGTGAAGCAACACTCCATTCACTTCGCACAGTGAATTGAAGTGTTGGAACAGACTGCTTCTCTTTCCGAGAAACGCATGTGAGTTTTTTGTGAATGCTTGAAAGTAGTTTAAGGCACTTTCAAAGGAAAGTGATTTTCTCTGAAAGGACAGCATTTAGAAACTGATGCAGCACTCCATTCACTTCGCACAGTGAATTGAAGTGTTGGAACAGACTGCTTCTCTTTCAGAGAAACGCATGTGAGTTTCTTCCTAACGCTTGTAAGTAGCTTAAGGCACTTTCAAAGGAAAGTGATTTTCTCTGAAAGGACAGCATTTAGAAAGTGAAGCAACACTCAATTCCCTTCGTACAGTGAATTGAAGTGTTGGAACAGAGTGCTTCTCTTTCATAGAAACGCATTAGTGTTTCTTGTGAATGCTTGCAAATTGCTTAAGGCACTTTCAAAGGAAAGTGATTTTCTCTGAAAGGACAGCATTTAGAAACTGAAGCACAACTCCATTCACTTCGCACAGTGAATTGAAGTGTTGGAACACACTGCTTCTCTTTAAAAGAAACGCATGTGAGTTTTTTGTGAATGCTTGAAAGTAGTTTAAGGCACTTTCAAAGGAAAGTGATTTTCTCTGAAAGGACAGCATTTAGAAACTGAAGCACAACTCCTTTCCCTTCGTGCAGTGAATTGAAGTGTTGGAACAGAGTGCTTCTCTTTCATATAAACGCATTAGTGTTTCTTGTGAATGCTTGCAAGTTGCTTAAGGCACTTTCAAAGGAAAGTGATTTTCTCTGAAAGGACATAATTGAGAAAGTGAAGCAACACTCCATTCACTTCGCACAGTGAATTGAAGTGTTGGAACAGACTGCTTCTCTTTCAGAGAAATGCATGTGAGTTTCTGTTGAATGCTTGTAAGCAGCTTAAGGCACTTTCAAAGGAAAGTGATTTTCTCTGAAAGGACAGAATTTAGAAAGTGAAGCAACACTCCATTCACTTCGCACATTGAATTGAAGTGTTGGAACAGACTGCTTCTCTTTCAGAGAAACGCATGTGAGTTTCTGGTGAATGCTTGTAAGTAGCTTAAGGCACTTTCAAAGGAAAGTGATTTTCTCTGAAAAGACAGCATTTAGAAAGTGAGGCAACACTCCATTCACTTCACACAGTGAATTGAAGTGTTGGAACAGACTGCTTCTCTTTCAGAGAAACGCATGTGAGTTTCTTCCTAATGCTTGCAAGTAGCTTAAGGCACTTTAAAAGGAAAGTGATTTTCTCTGAAGGGACAGCATTTAGAAAGTGAAGCAACACTCCATTCACTTCGCACAGTGAATTGAAGTGTTGGAACAGACTGCTTCTCTTTCAGAGAAACGCATGAGTTTCTGGTGAATGCTTGTAAGTAGCTTAAGGCACTTTCAAAGGAAAGTGATTTTCTCTGAAAGGACAGCATTTAGAAAGTGAAGCAACACTCCATTCACTTCGCACAGTGAATTGAAGTGTTGGAACAGACTGCTTCTCTTTCAGAGAAATTCATGTGAGTTTAAGTTGAATGCTTGTAAGTAGCATAAGGCACTTTCAAAGGAAAGTGATTTTCTATGAAAGGACAGCATTTAGAAAGTGAAGCAACACTCCATTCACTTCGCAGAGTGAATTGAAGTTTTGGAACAGACTGCTTCTCTTTCAGAGAAACGCATGTGAGTTTCTGGTGAATGCTTGTAAGTAGCTTAAGGCACTTTCAAAGGAAAGTGATTTTCTCTGAAAGGACAGCATTTAGAAAGTGAAGCAACACTCCATTCACTTCGCACAGTGAATTGAAGTGTTGGAACAGACTGCTTCTCTTTCAGAGAAACGCATGTGAGTTTCTGGTGAATGCTTGAAAGTAGCTTAAGGCACTTTCAAAGGAAAGTGATTTTCTCTGAAAGGACAGCATTTAGAAAGTGAAGCAACACTCCATTCTCTTCGCACAGTGAATTGAAGTGTTGGAACAGACTGCTTCTCTTTCAGAGAAACGCATGTGAGTTTCTTGTGAATTATTGAAAGTCGCTTAAGGCACTTTCAAAGGAAAGTGATTTTCTCTGAAAGGACAGCATATAGAAAGTGAAGCAACACTCCATTCCCTTCGTGTAGTGAATTGAAGTGTTGGAACAGAGTGCTTCTCTTTCATAGAAACGCATTAGTGTTTCTTGTGAATGCTTGCAAGTTGCTTAAGGCACTTTCAAAGGAAAGTGATTTTCTCTGAAAGGACAGCATTTAGAAAGTGAAGCAACACTCAATTCACTTTGTACAGTGAATTGAAGTGTTGGAACAGACTGCTTCTCTTTCAGAGAAATGCATGTGAGTTTCTGTTGAATGCTTGTAAGTAGCTTAAGGCTCTTTCAAAGGAAAGTGATTTTCTATGAAAGGACAGCATTTAGAAAGTAAAGCAACACTCCATTCCCTTCGCGCAATGAATTGAAGTGTTGGAACAGACTGCTTCTCTTTCATAGAAACGCATTAGTGTTTCTTGGGAATGCTTGCAAGTAGCTTTAGGCACTTTCAAAGGAAATTGATTTTCTCTGAAAGGACAGCGTTTAGATAGTGAAGCAACACTCCATTCAGTTCGCGCAGTGAATTGAAGTGTTGGAACAGACTGCTTCTCTTTCAGAGAAACGCATGTGAGTTTCTGGTGAATGCTTGTAAGTAGCTTAAGGCACTTTCAAAGGAAAGTGATTTTCTCTGAAAGGACAGCATTTAGAAAGTGAGGCAACACTCCATTCACTTCACACAGTGAATTGAAGTGTTGGAACAGACTGCTTCTCTTTCAGAGAAAAGCATGTGAGTTTCTTCCTAATGCTTGCAAGTAGCTTAAGGCACTTTAAAAGGAAAGTGATTTTCTCTGAAAGGACAGCATTTAGAAAGTGAAGCAACACTCCATTCACTTCGCACAGTGAATTGAAATGTTGGAACAGACTGCTTCTCTTTCAGAGAAACGCATGAGTTTCTGGTGAAAGCTTGTAAGTAGCTTAAGGCACTTTCAAAGGAAAGTGATTTTCTCTGAAAGAACAGCATTTAGAAAGTGAAGCAACTCTCCATTCACTTCGCACAGTGAATTGAAGTGTTGGTACAGACTGCTTCTCTTTCAGAGAAACGCATGTGAGTTTCTGTTGAATGCTTGTAAGTAGCTTAAGGCACTTTCAAAGGAAAGTGATTTTCTCTGAAAGGACAGCATTTAGAAAGTGAGGCAACACTCCCTTCACTTTGCACAGTGAATTGAAGTGTTGGAACAGACTGCTTCTCTTTCAGAGAAACGCATGTGAGTTTCTTGTGAATTATTGCAAGTCGCTTAAGGCACTTTCAAAGGAAAGTGATTTTCTCTGAAAGGACAGCATTTAGAAAGTGAAGCAACACTCCATTCCCTTCGTGCAGTGAATTGAAGTGTGGGAACAGAGTGCTTCTCTTTCATAGAAACGCATTAGTGTTTCTTGTGAATGCTTGCAAGTTGCTTAAGGCACTTTCAAAGGAAAGTGATTTTCTCTGAAAGGACAGCATTTAGAAAGTGAAGCAACACTCAATTCACTTTGTACAGTGAATTGAAGTGTTGGAACAGACTGCTTCTCTTTCAGAGAAATGCATGTGAGTTTCTGTTGAATGCTTGTAAGTAGCTTAAGGCTCTTTCAAAGGAAAGTGATTTTCTATGAAAGGACAGCATTTAGAAAGTAAAGCAACACTCCATTCCCTTCGCGCAATGAATTGAAGTGTTGGAACAGACTGCTTCTCTTTCATAGAAACGCATTAGTGTTTCTTGGGAATGCTTGCAAGTAGCTTAAGGCACTTTCAAAGGAAATTGATTTTCTCTGAAAGGACAGCATTTAGATAGTGAAGCAACACTCCATTCACTTCGCACAGTGAATTGAAGTGTTGGAACAGACTGCTTCTCTTTTAGAGAAACGCATGTGAGTTTCTTGTGAATTCTTGCAAGTTGCTTAAGGCACTTTCAAAGGAAAGTGATTTTCTCTGAAAGGACAGCATTTAGAAAGTGATGCAACACTCCATTCCCTTCGTGCAGTGAATTGAAGTGTTGGAACAGACTGCTTCTCTTTCAGAGAAATTCATGTGAGTTTAAGTTGAATGCTTGTAAGTAGCTTAAGGCACTTTCAAAGGAAAGTGATTTTCTCTGAAAGGACAGCATTTAGAAAGTGAAGCAACACTCCATTCACTTCGCACAGTGAATTGAAGTGTTGGAACAGACAGCTTCTCTTTCAGAGAAACGCATGTGAGTTTCTGGTGAATGCTTGCAAGTTGCTTAAGGCACTTTCAAAGGAAAGTGATTTTCTCTGAAAGGACAGCATTTAGAAACTGAAGCAACACTCCATTCACTTCGCACAGTGAATTGAAGTGTTGGAACAGACTGCTTCTCTTTCAGAGAAACGCAAGTGAGTTTCTTGTGAATTATTGCAAGTCGCTTAAGGCACTTTCAAAGGAAAGTGATTTTCTCTGAAAGGACAGCATTTAGAAACTGAAGCAACACTCCATTCACTTCGCACAGTGAATTGAAGTGTTGGAACAGACTGCTTCTCTTTAAGAGAAACGCATGTGAGTTTTTTGTGAATGCTTGAAAGTAGTTTAAGGCACTTTTAAATGAAAGTGATTTTCTCTGAAAGGACAGAATTTAGAAAGTGAAGCAACACTCCATTCACTTCGCACAGTGAATTGAAGTGTTGGAACAGACTGCTTCTCTTTCAGAGAAACGCATGTGAGTTTCTTCCTAATACTTGTAAGTAGCTTAAGGCACTTTCAAAGGAAAGTGATTTTCTCTGAAAGGACAGCATTTAGAAAGTGAAGCAACACTCCATTCACTTCGCACAGTGAATTGAAGTGTTGGAACAGACTGCTTCTCTTTCAGAGAAACGCATGTGAGTTTCTGGTGAATGCTTGTAAGTAGCTTAAGGCACTTTCAAAGGAAAGTGATTTTCTCTGAAAGGACAGCATTTAGAACGTGAGGCAACACTCTATTCACTTCACACAGTGAATTGAAGTTTTGGAACAGACTGCTTCTCTTTCAGAGAAACGCATGTGAGTTTCTTCCTAATGCTTGCAAGTAGCTTAAGGCACTTTCAAAGGAAAGTGATTTTCTCTGAAAGGACAGCATTTAGAAAGTGAAGCAACACTCCATTCACTTCGCACAGTGAATTGAAGTGTTGGAACAGACTGCTTCTCTTTCAGAGAAACGCATGTGAGTTTCTGGTGAATGCTTGTAAGTAGCTTAAGGCACTTTCAAAGGAAAGTGATTTTCTCTGAAAGGACAGCATTTAGAAAGTGAAGCAACACTCCATTCACTTCGCACAGTGAATTGAAGTGTTGGAACAGACTGCTTCTCTTTCAGAGAAACGCATGTGAGTTTCTGGTGAATGCTTGTAAGTAGCTTAAGGCACTTTCAAAGGAAAGTGATTTTCTCTGAAAGACAGCATTTAGAAAGTGAAGCAACACTCCATTCACTTCGCACGGTGAATTGAAGTGTTGGAACAGACTGCTTCTCTTTCAGAGAAACGCATGTGAGTTTCTTGTGAATTATTGCAAGTCGCTTAAGGCACTTTCAAAGGAAAGTGATTTTCTCTGAAAGGACAGCATTTAGAAAGTGAAGCAACACTCCATTCCCTTCGTGCAGTGAATTGAAGTGTTGGAACAGAGTGCTTCTCTTTCATAGAAACGCATTAGTGTTTCTTGTGAATGCTTGCAAGTTGCTTAAGGCACTTTCAAAGGAAAGTGATTTTCTCTGAAAGGACAGCATTTAGAAAGTGAAGCAACACTCAATTCACTTTGTACAGTGAATTGAAGTGTTGGAACAGACTGCTTCTCTTTCAGAGAAATGCATGTGAGTTTCTGTTGAATGCTTGTAAGTAGCTTAAGGCTCTTTCAAAGGAAAGTGATTTTCTATGAAAGGACAGCATTTAGAAAGTAAAGCAACACTCCATTCCCTTCGCGCAATGAATTGAAGTGTTGGAACAGACTGCTTCTCTTTCACAGAAACGCATTAGTGTTTCTTGGGAATGCTTGCAAGTAGCTTAAGGCACTTTCAAAGGAAATTGATTTTCTCTGAAAGGACAGCGTTTAGATAGTGAAGCAACACTCCATTCAGTTCGCGCAGTGAATTGAAGTGTTGGAACAGACTGCTTCTCTTTCAGAGAAACGCATGTGTGTTTCTGGTGAATGCTTGTAAGTAGCTTAAGGCACTTTCAAAGGAAAGTGATTTTCTCTGAAAGGACAGCATTTAGAAAGTGAGGCAACACTCCATTCACTTCACACAGTGAATTGAAGTGTTGGAACAGACTGCTTCTCTTTCAGAGAAACGCATGTGAGTTTCTTCCTAATGCTTGCAAGTAGCTTAAGGCACTTTAAAAGGAAAGTGATTTTCTCTGAAAGGACAGCATTTAGAAAGTGAAGCAACACTCCATTCACTTCGCACAGTGAATTGAAGTGTTGGAACAGACTGCTTCTCTTTCAGAGAAACGCATGAGTTTCTGGTGAATGCTTGTAAGTAGCTTAAGGCACTTTCAAAGGAAAGTGATTTTCTCTGAAAGAACAGCATTTAGAAAGTGAAGCAACTCTCCATTCACTTCGCACAGTGAATTGAAGTGTTGGAACAGACTGCTTCTCTTTCAGAGAAATTCATGTGAGTTTAAGTTGAATGCTTGTAAGTAGCTTAAGGCACTTTCAAAGGAAAGTGATTTTCTCTGAAAGGACAGGATTTAGAAAGTGAAGCAACACTCCATTCACTTCGCAGAGTGAATTGAAGTTTTGGAACAGACTGCTTCTCTTTCAGAGAAACGCATGTGAGTTTCTGGTGAATGCTTGTAAGTAGCTTAAGGCACTTTCAAAGGAAAGTGATTTTCTCTGAAAGGACAGCATTTAGAAAGTGAAGCAACACTCCATTCACTTCGCACAGTGAATTGAAGTGTTGGAACTGACTGCTTCTCTTTCAGAGAAACACATGTGAGTTTCTGTTGAATGCTTGTAAGTAGCTTAAGGCACTTTCAAAGGAAAGTGATTTTCTCTGAAAGGACAGCATTTAGAAAGTGAGGCAACACTCCATTCACTTCGCACAGTGAATTGAAGTGTTGGAACAGACTGCTTCTCTTTCAGAGAAACGCATGTGAGTTTCTGGTGAATGCTTGTAAGTAGCTTAAGGCACTTTCAAAGGAAAGTGATTTTCTCTGAAAGGACAGCATTTAGAAAGTGAAGCAACACTCCATTCCCTTCGTGCAGTGAATTGAAGTGTGGGAACAGAGTGCTTCTCTTTCATAGAAACGCATTAGTGTTTCTTGTGAATGCTTGCAAGTTGCTTAAGGCACTTTCAAAGGAAAGTGATTTTCTCTGAAAGGACAGCATTTAGAAAGTGAAGCAACACTCAATTCACTTTGTATAGTGAATTGAAGTGTTGGAACAGACTGCTTCTCTTTCAGAGAAATGCATGTGAGTTTCTGTTGAATGCTTGTAAGTAGCTTAAGGCTCTTTCAAAGGAAAGTGATTTTCTATGAAAGGACAGCATTTAGAAAGTAAAGCAACACTCCATTCCCTTCGCACAATGAATTGAAGTGTTGGAACAGACTGCTTCTCTTTCATAGAAACGCATTAGTGTTTCTTGGGAATGCTTGCAAGTAGCTAAAGGCACTTTCAAAGGAAATTGATTTTCTCTGAAAGGACAGCATTTAGATAGTGAAGCAACACTCCATTCACTTTGCACAGTGAATTGAAGTGTTGGAACAGACTGCTTCTCATTCAGAGAAACGCATGTGAGTTTCTTGTGAATTCTTGCAAGTTGCTTAAGGCACTTTCAAAGGAAAGTGATTTTCTCTGAAAGGACAGCATTTAGAAACTGAAGCAACACTCCATTCACTTCGCACTGTGAATTGAAGTGTTGGAACAGACTGCTTCTCTTTCAGAGAAACGCATGTTAGTTTCTTCCTAATGCTTGCACGTAGCTTAAGGCACTTTCAAAGGAAAGTGATTTTCTCTGAAAGGACAACATTTAGAAAGTGAAGCAACACTCCATTCACTTCGCACAGTGAATTGAAGTGTTGGAACAGACTGCTTCTCTTTAAGAGAAACGCATGTGAGTTTTTTGTGAATGCTTGAAAGTAGTTTAAGGCACTTTCAAAGGAAAGTGATTTTCTCTGAAAGGACAGAATTTAGAAAGTGATGCAACACTCCATTCACTTCGCACAGTGAATTGAAGTGTTGGAACAGACTGCTTCTCTTTCAGAGAAACGCATGTGAGTTTCTGGTGAATGCTTGTAAGTAGCTTAAGGCACTTTCAAAGGAAAGTGATTTTCTCTGAAAGGACAGCATTTAGAAAGTGAAGCAACACTCCATTCACTTCGCACAGTGAATTGAAGTGTTGGATCAGACTGCTTCTCTTTCAGAGAAATGCATGTGAGTTTCTGTTGAATGCTTGTAAGTAGCTTAAGGCTCTTTCAAAGGAAAGTGATTTTCTATGAAAGGACAGCATTTAGAAAGTAAAGCAACACTCCATTCCCTTCGCGCAATGAATTGAAGTGTTGGAACAGACTGCTTCTCTTTCATAGAAACGCATTAGTGTTTCTTGGGAATGCTTGCAAGTAGCTTAAGGCACTTTCAAAGGAAATTGATTTTCTCTGAAAGGACAGCATTTAGATAGTGAAGCAACACTCCATTCACTTCGCACAGTGAATTGAAGTGTTGGAACAGACTGCTTCTCTTTTAGAGAAACGCATGTGAGTTTCTTGTGAATTCTTGCAAGTTGCTTAAGGCACTTTCAAAGGAAAGTGATTTTCTCTGAAAGGACAGCATTTAGAAAGTGATGCAACACTCCATTCCCTTCGTGCAGTGAATTGAAGTGTTGGAACAGACTGCTTCTCTTTCAGAGAAATTCATGTGAGTTTAAGTTGAATGCTTGTAAGTAGCTTAAGGCACTTTCAAAGGAAAGTGATTTTCTCTGAAAGGACAGCATTTAGAAAGTGAAGCAACACTCCATTCACTTCGCACAGTGAATTGAAGTGTTGGAACAGACAGCTTCTCTTTCAGAGAAACGCATGTGAGTTTCTGGTGAATGCTTGCAAGTTGCTTAAGGCACTTTCAAAGGAAAGTGATTTTCTCTGAAAGGACAGCATTTAGAAACTGAAGCAACACTCCATTCACTTCGCACAGTGAATTGAAGTGTTGGAACAGACTGCTTCTCTTTCAGAGAAACGCAAGTGAGTTTCTTGTGAATTATTGCAAGTCGCTTAAGGCACTTTCAAAGGAAAGTGATTTTCTCTGAAAGGACAGCATTTAGAAACTGAAGCAACACTCCATTCACTTCGCACAGTGAATTGAAGTGTTGGAACAGACTGCTTCTCTTTAAGAGAAACGCATGTGAGTTTTTTGTGAATGCTTGAAAGTAGTTTAAGGCACTTTTAAATGAAAGTGATTTTCTCTGAAAGGACAGAATTTAGAAAGTGAAGCAACACTCCATTCACTTCGCACAGTGAATTGAAGTGTTGGAACAGACTGCTTCTCTTTCAGAGAAACGCATGTGAGTTTCTTCCTAATACTTGTAAGTAGCTTAAGGCACTTTCAAAGGAAAGTGATTTTCTCTGAAAGGACAGCATTTAGAAAGTGAAGCAACACTCCATTCACTTCGCACAGTGAATTGAAGTGTTGGAACAGACTGCTTCTCTTTCAGAGAAACGCATGTGAGTTTCTGGTGAATGCTTGTAAGTAGCTTAAGGCACTTTCAAAGGAAAGTGATTTTCTCTGAAAGGACAGCATTTAGAACGTGAGGCAACACTCTATTCACTTCACACAGTGAATTGAAGTTTTGGAACAGACTGCTTCTCTTTCAGAGAAACGCATGTGAGTTTCTTCCTAATGCTTGCAAGTAGCTTAAGGCACTTTCAAAGGAAAGTGATTTTCTCTGAAAGGACAGCATTTAGAAAGTGAAGCAACACTCCATTCACTTCGCACAGTGAATTGAAGTGTTGGAACAGACTGCTTCTCTTTCAGAGAAACGCATGTGAGTTTCTGGTGAATGCTTGTAAGTAGCTTAAGGCACTTTCAAAGGAAAGTGATTTTCTCTGAAAGGACAGCATTTAGAAAGTGAAGCAACACTCCATTCACTTCGCACAGTGAATTGAAGTGTTGGAACAGACTGCTTCTCTTTCAGAGAAACGCATGTGAGTTTCTGGTGAATGCTTGTAAGTAGCTTAAGGCACTTTCAAAGGAAAGTGATTTTCTCTGAAAGACAGCATTTAGAAAGTGAAGCAACACTCCATTCACTTCGCACGGTGAATTGAAGTGTTGGAACAGACTGCTTCTCTTTCAGAGAAACGCATGTGAGTTTCTTGTGAATTATTGCAAGTCGCTTAAGGCACTTTCAAAGGAAAGTGATTTTCTCTGAAAGGACAGCATTTAGAAAGTGAAGCAACACTCCATTCCCTTCGTGCAGTGAATTGAAGTGTTGGAACAGAGTGCTTCTCTTTCATAGAAACGCATTAGTGTTTCTTGTGAATGCTTGCAAGTTGCTTAAGGCACTTTCAAAGGAAAGTGATTTTC
Organism: Myodes glareolus; assembly: GCF_982192425.1. Classification (NCBI taxonomy): domain Eukaryota; kingdom Metazoa; phylum Chordata; class Mammalia; order Rodentia; family Cricetidae; genus Myodes; species Myodes glareolus. The sequence goes on from NW_028263215.1 coordinate 30,914, forward strand.
TCTGAAAGGACAGCATTTAGAAAGTGAAGCAACACTCAATTCACTTTGTACAGTGAATTGAAGTGTTGGAACAGACTGCTTCTCTTTCAGAGAAATGCATGTGAGTTTCTGTTGAATGCTTGTAAGTAGCTTAAGGCTCTTTCAAAGGAAAGTGATTTTCTATGAAAGGACAGCATTTAGAAAGTAAAGCAACACTCCATTCCCTTCGCGCAATGAATTGAAGTGTTGGAACAGACTGCTTCTCTTTCACAGAAACGCATTAGTGTTTCTTGGGAATGCTTGCAAGTAGCTTAAGGCACTTTCAAAGGAAATTGATTTTCTCTGAAAGGACAGCGTTTAGATAGTGAAGCAACACTCCATTCAGTTCGCGCAGTGAATTGAAGTGTTGGAACAGACTGCTTCTCTTTCAGAGAAACGCATGTGTGTTTCTGGTGAATGCTTGTAAGTAGCTTAAGGCACTTTCAAAGGAAAGTGATTTTCTCTGAAAGGACAGCATTTAGAAAGTGAGGCAACACTCCATTCACTTCACACAGTGAATTGAAGTGTTGGAACAGACTGCTTCTCTTTCAGAGAAACGCATGTGAGTTTCTTCCTAATGCTTGCAAGTAGCTTAAGGCACTTTAAAAGGAAAGTGATTTTCTCTGAAAGGACAGCATTTAGAAAGTGAAGCAACACTCCATTCACTTCGCACAGTGAATTGAAGTGTTGGAACAGACTGCTTCTCTTTCAGAGAAACGCATGAGTTTCTGGTGAATGCTTGTAAGTAGCTTAAGGCACTTTCAAAGGAAAGTGATTTTCTCTGAAAGAACAGCATTTAGAAAGTGAAGCAACTCTCCATTCACTTCGCACAGTGAATTGAAGTGTTGGAACAGACTGCTTCTCTTTCAGAGAAATTCATGTGAGTTTAAGTTGAATGCTTGTAAGTAGCTTAAGGCACTTTCAAAGGAAAGTGATTTTCTCTGAAAGGACAGGATTTAGAAAGTGAAGCAACACTCCATTCACTTCGCAGAGTGAATTGAAGTTTTGGAACAGACTGCTTCTCTTTCAGAGAAACGCATGTGAGTTTCTGGTGAATGCTTGTAAGTAGCTTAAGGCACTTTCAAAGGAAAGTGATTTTCTCTGAAAGGACAGCATTTAGAAAGTGAAGCAACACTCCATTCACTTCGCACAGTGAATTGAAGTGTTGGAACTGACTGCTTCTCTTTCAGAGAAACACATGTGAGTTTCTGTTGAATGCTTGTAAGTAGCTTAAGGCACTTTCAAAGGAAAGTGATTTTCTCTGAAAGGACAGCATTTAGAAAGTGAGGCAACACTCCATTCACTTCGCACAGTGAATTGAAGTGTTGGAACAGACTGCTTCTCTTTCAGAGAAACGCATGTGAGTTTCTGGTGAATGCTTGTAAGTAGCTTAAGGCACTTTCAAAGGAAAGTGATTTTCTCTGAAAGGACAGCATTTAGAAAGTGAAGCAACACTCCATTCCCTTCGTGCAGTGAATTGAAGTGTGGGAACAGAGTGCTTCTCTTTCATAGAAACGCATTAGTGTTTCTTGTGAATGCTTGCAAGTTGCTTAAGGCACTTTCAAAGGAAAGTGATTTTCTCTGAAAGGACAGCATTTAGAAAGTGAAGCAACACTCAATTCACTTTGTATAGTGAATTGAAGTGTTGGAACAGACTGCTTCTCTTTCAGAGAAATGCATGTGAGTTTCTGTTGAATGCTTGTAAGTAGCTTAAGGCTCTTTCAAAGGAAAGTGATTTTCTATGAAAGGACAGCATTTAGAAAGTAAAGCAACACTCCATTCCCTTCGCACAATGAATTGAAGTGTTGGAACAGACTGCTTCTCTTTCATAGAAACGCATTAGTGTTTCTTGGGAATGCTTGCAAGTAGCTAAAGGCACTTTCAAAGGAAATTGATTTTCTCTGAAAGGACAGCATTTAGATAGTGAAGCAACACTCCATTCACTTTGCACAGTGAATTGAAGTGTTGGAACAGACTGCTTCTCATTCAGAGAAACGCATGTGAGTTTCTTGTGAATTCTTGCAAGTTGCTTAAGGCACTTTCAAAGGAAAGTGATTTTCTCTGAAAGGACAGCATTTAGAAACTGAAGCAACACTCCATTCACTTCGCACTGTGAATTGAAGTGTTGGAACAGACTGCTTCTCTTTCAGAGAAACGCATGTTAGTTTCTTCCTAATGCTTGCACGTAGCTTAAGGCACTTTCAAAGGAAAGTGATTTTCTCTGAAAGGACAACATTTAGAAAGTGAAGCAACACTCCATTCACTTCGCACAGTGAATTGAAGTGTTGGAACAGACTGCTTCTCTTTAAGAGAAACGCATGTGAGTTTTTTGTGAATGCTTGAAAGTAGTTTAAGGCACTTTCAAAGGAAAGTGATTTTCTCTGAAAGGACAGAATTTAGAAAGTGATGCAACACTCCATTCACTTCGCACAGTGAATTGAAGTGTTGGAACAGACTGCTTCTCTTTCAGAGAAACGCATGTGAGTTTCTGGTGAATGCTTGTAAGTAGCTTAAGGCACTTTCAAAGGAAAGTGATTTTCTCTGAAAGGACAGCATTTAGAAAGTGAGGCAACACTCCATTCACTTCGCACAGTGAATTGAAGTGTTGGAACACACTGCTTCTCTTTAAGAGAAACGCATGTGAGTTTCTGGTAAATGCTTGCAAGTTGCTTAAGGCACTTTCAAAGGAAAGTGATTTTCTCTGAAAGGACAGCATTTAGAAACTGAAGCAACACTCCATTCACTTCGCACAGTGAATTGAAGTGTTGGAACACACTGCTTCTCTTTAAGAGAAGCGCATGTGAGTTTTTTGTGAATGCTTGAAAGTAGTTTAAGGCACTTTCAAAGGAAAGTGATTTTCTCTGAAAGGACAGCATTTAGAAAGTGAAGCAACACTCCATTCACTTCGCACAGTGAATTGAAGTGTTGGAACAGACTGCTTCTCTTTCAGAGAAACGCATGTGAGTTTCTGGTGAATGCTTGTAAGTAGCTTAAGGCACTTTCAAAGGACAGTGATTTTCTCTGAAAGGACAGCATTTAGAAAGTGAAGCAACACTCCATTCCCTTCGTGCAGTGAATTGAAGTGTTGGAACAGAGTGCTTCTCTTTCATAGAAACGCATTAGGGTTTCTTGAGAATGCTTGCAAGTTGCTTAAGGCGCTTTCAAAGGAAAGTGATTTTCTCTGAAAGGACATAATTTAGAAAGTGAAGCAACACTCCATTCACTTCGCACAGTGAATTGAAGTGTTGGAACAGACTGCTTCTCTTTCAGAGAAATGCATGTGAGTTTCTGTTGAATGCTTGTAAGTAGCTTAAGGCTCTTTCAAAGGAAAGTGATTTTCTATGAAAGGACAGCATTTAGAAAGTAAAGCAACACTCCATTCCCTTCGCGCAATGAATTGAAGTGTTGGAACAGACTGCTTCTCTTTCATAGAAACGCATTAGTGTTTCTTGGGAATGCTTGCAAGTAGCTTAAGGCACTTTCAAAGGAAATTGATTTTCTCTGAAAGGACAGCATTTAGATAGTGAAGCAACACTCCATTCACTTCGCACAGTGAATTGAAGTGTTGGAACAGACTGCTTCTCTTTCAGAGAAACGCATGTGAGTTTCTTGTGAATTCTTGCAAGTTGCTTAAGGCACTTTCAAAGGAAAGTGATTTTCTCTGAAAGGACAGCATTTAGAAACTGAAGCAACACTCCATTCACTTCGCATTGTGAATTGAAGTGTTGGAACAGACTGCTTCTCTTTCAGAGAAACGCATGTGAGTTTCTTCCTAATTCTTGCACGTAGCTTAAGGCACTTTCAAAGGAAAGTGATTTTCTCTGAAAGGACAACATTTAGAAAGTGAAGCAACACTCCATTCACTTCGCACAGTGAATTGAAGTGTTGGAACAGACTGCTTCTCTTTCAGAGAAACGCATGTGAGTTTCTGGTGAATGCTTGTAAGTAGCTTAAGGCACTTTCATAGGAAAGTGATTTTCTCTGAAAGGACAGCATTTAGAAAGTGAAGCAACACTCCATTCACTTCGCACAGTGAATTGAAGTGTTGGAACAGACTGCTTCTCTTTCAGAGAAACGCATGTGAGTTTCTGGTGAATGCTTGTAAGTAGCTTAAGGCACTTTCAAAGGAAAGTGATTTTCTCTGAAAGGACAGCATTTAGAAAGTGAAGCAACACTCCATTCACTTCGCACAGTGAATTGAAGTGTTGGAACAGAATGCTTCTCTTTCAGAGAAATGCATGTGAGTTTCTGGTGAATGCTTGTAAGTAGCTTAAGGCACTTTCAAAGGAAAGTGATTTTCTCTGAAAGGACAGCATTTAGAAACTGAAGCAACACTCCATTCACTTCGCACAGTGAATTGAAGTGTTGGAACAGACTGCTTCTCTTTCAGAGAAACGGATGTGAGTTTCTGGTGAATGCTTGTAAGTAGCTTAAGGCACTTTCAAAGGAAAGTGATTTTCTCTGAAAGGACAGCATTTAGAAAGTGAAGCAACACTCCATTCACTTCGCACAGTGAATTGAAGTGTTGGAACAGACTGCTTCTCTTTCAGAGAAACGCAAGTGAGTTTCTTGTGAATTATTGCAAGTCGCTTAAGGCACTTTCAAAGGAAAGTGATTTTCTCTGAAAGGACAGCATTTAGAAACTGAAGCAACACTCCATTCACTTCGAACAGTGAATTGAAGTGTTGGAACACACTGCTTCTCTTTAAGAGAAACGCATGTGAGTTTTTTGTGAATGCTTGAAAGTAGTTTAAGGCACTTTCAAAGGAAAGTGATTTTCTCTGAAAGGACAGCATTTAGAAAGTGAAGCAACACTCCATTCACTTCGCACAGTGAATTGAAGTGTTGGAACAGACTGCTTCTCTTTCAGAGAAACGCATGTGAGTTTCTGGTGAATGCTTGTAAGTAGCTTAAGGCTCTTTCAAAGGAAAGTGATTTTCTATGAAAGGACAGCATTTAGAAAGTAAAGCAACACTCCATTCCCTTCGCACAATGAATTGAAGTGTTGGAACAGACTGCTTCTCTTTCATAGAAACGCATTAGTGTTTCTTGGGAATGCTTGCAAGTAGCTAAAGGCACTTTCAAAGGAAATTGATTTTCTCTGAAAGGACAGCATTTAGATAGTGAAGCAACACTCCATTCACTTTGCACAGTGAATTGAAGTGTTGGAACAGACTGCTTCTCATTCAGAGAAACGCATGTGAGTTTCTTGTGAATTCTTGCAAGTTGCTTAAGGCACTTTCAAAGGAAAGTGATTTTCTCTGAAAGGACAGCATTTAGAAACTGAAGCAACACTCCATTCACTTCGCACTGTGAATTGAAGTGTTGGAACAGACTGCTTCTCTTTCAGAGAAACGCATGTTAGTTTCTTCCTAATGCTTGCACGTAGCTTAAGGCACTTTCAAAGGAAAGTGATTTTCTCTGAAAGGACAACATTTAGAAAGTGAAGCAACACTCCATTCACTTCGCACAGTGAATTGAAGTGTTGGAACAGACTGCTTCTCTTTAAGAGAAACGCATGTGAATTTTTTGTGAATGCTTGAAAGTAGTTTAAGGCACTTTCAAAGGAAAGTGATTTTCTCTGAAAGGACAGAATTTAGAAAGTGATGCAACACTCCATTCACTTCGCACAGTGAATTGAAGTGTTGGAACAGACTGCTTCTCTTTCAGAGAAACGCATGTGAGTTTCTGGTGAATGCTTGTAAGTAGCTTAAGGCACTTTCAAAGGAAAGTGATTTTCTCTGAAAGGACAGCATTTAGAAAGTGAGGCAACACTCCATTCACTTCGCACAGTGAATTGAAGTGTTGGAACACACTGCTTCTCTTTAAGAGAAACGCATGTGAGTTTCTGGTAAATGCTTGCAAGTTGCTTAAGGCACTTTCAAAGGAAAGTGATTTTCTCTGAAAGGACAGCATTTAGAAACTGAAGCAACACTCCATTCACTTCGCACAGTGAATTGAAGTGTTGGAACACACTGCTTCTCTTTAAGAGAAACGCATGTGAGTTTTTTGTGAATGCTTGAAAGTAGTTTAAGGCACTTTCAAAGGAAAGTGATTTTCTCTGAAAGGACAGCATTTAGAAAGTGAAGCAACACTCCATTCACTTCGCACAGTGAATTGAAGTGTTGGAACAGACTGCTTCTCTTTCAGAGAAACGCATGTGAGTTTCTGGTGAATGCTTGTAAGTAGCTTAAGGCACTTTCAAAGGACAGTGATTTTCTCTGAAAGGACAGCATTTAGAAAGTGAAGCAACACTCCATTCCCTTCGTGCAGTGAATTGAAGTGTTGGAACAGAGTGCTTCTCTTTCATAGAAACGCATTAGGGTTTCTTGAGAATGCTTGCAAGTTGCTTAAGGCGCTTTCAAAGGAAAGTGATTTTCTCTGAAAGGACATAATTTAGAAAGTGAAGCAACACTCCATTCACTTCGCACAGTGAATTGAAGTGTTGGAACAGACTGCTTCTCTTTCAGAGAAATGCATGTGAGTTTCTGTTGAATGCTTGTAAGTAGCTTAAGGCTCTTTCAAAGGAAAGTGATTTTCTATGAAAGGACAGCATTTAGAAAGTAAAGCAACACTCCATTCCCTTCGCGCAATGAATTGAAGTGTTGGAACAGACTGCTTCTCTTTCATAGAAACGCATTAGTGTTTCTTGGGAATGCTTGCAAGTAGCTTAAGGCACTTTCAAAGGAAATTGATTTTCTCTGAAAGGACAGCATTTAGATAGTGAAGCAACACTCCATTCACTTCGCACAGTGAATTGAAGTGTTGGAACAGACTGCTTCTCTTTCAGAGAAACGCATGTGAGTTTCTTGTGAATTCTTGCAAGTTGCTTAAGGCACTTTCAAAGGAAAGTGATTTTCTCTGAAAGGACAGCATTTAGAAACTGAAGCAACACTCCATTCACTTCGCATTGTGAATTGAAGTGTTGGAACAGACTGCTTCTCTTTCAGAGAAACGCATGTGAGTTTCTTCCTAATTCTTGCACGTAGCTTAAGGCACTTTCAAAGGAAAGTGATTTTCTCTGAAAGGACAACATTTAGAAAGTGAAGCAACACTCCATTCACTTCGCACAGTGAATTGAAGTGTTGGAACAGACTGCTTCTCTTTCAGAGAAACGCATGTGAGTTTCTGGTGAATGCTTGTAAGTAGCTTAAGGCACTTTCATAGGAAAGTGATTTTCTCTGAAAGGACAGCATTTAGAAAGTGAAGCAACACTCCATTCACTTCGCACAGTGAATTGAAGTGTTGGAACAGACTGCTTCTCTTTCAGAGAAACGCATGTGAGTTTCTGGTGAATGCTTGTAAGTAGCTTAAGGCACTTTCAAAGGAAAGTGATTTTCTCTGAAAGGACAGCATTTAGAAAGTGAAGCAACACTCCATTCACTTCGCACAGTGAATTGAAGTGTTGGAACAGAATGCTTCTCTTTCAGAGAAATGCATGTGAGTTTCTGGTGAATGCTTGTAAGTAGCTTAAGGCACTTTCAAAGGAAAGTGATTTTCTCTGAAAGGACAGCATTTAGAAACTGAAGCAACACTCCATTCACTTCGCACAGTGAATTGAAGTGTTGGAACAGACTGCTTCTCTTTCAGAGAAACGGATGTGAGTTTCTGGTGAATGCTTGTAAGTAGCTTAAGGCACTTTCAAAGGAAAGTGATTTTCTCTGAAAGGACAGCATTTAGAAAGTGAAGCAACACTCCATTCACTTCGCACAGTGAATTGAAGTGTTGGAACAGACTGCTTCTCTTTCAGAGAAACGCAAGTGAGTTTCTTGTGAATTATTGCAAGTCGCTTAAGGCACTTTCAAAGGAAAGTGATTTTCTCTGAAAGGACAGCATTTAGAAACTGAAGCAACACTCCATTCACTTCGAACAGTGAATTGAAGTGTTGGAACACACTGCTTCTCTTTAAGAGAAACGCATGTGAGTTTTTTGTGAATGCTTGAAAGTAGTTTAAGGCACTTTCAAAGGAAAGTGATTTTCTCTGAAAGGACAGCATTTAGAAAGTGAAGCAACACTCCATTCACTTCGCACAGTGAATTGAAGTGTTGGAACAGACTGCTTCTCTTTCAGAGAAACGCATGTGAGTTTCTGGTGAATGCTTGTAAGTAGCTTAAGGCACTTTCAAAGGAAAGTGATTTTCTCTGAAAGGACAGCATTTAGAACGTGAGGCAACACTCTATTCACTTCACACAATGAATTTAAGTGTTGGAACAGACTGCTTCTCTTTCAGAGAAATGCATGTGAGTTTCTTCCTAATGTTTGCAAGTAGCTTAAGGCACTTTCAAAGGAAAGTGATTTTCTCTGAAAGGACAGCATTTAGAAAGTGAAGCAACACTCCATTCACTTCGCACAGTGAATTGAAGTGTTGGAACAGACTGCTTCTCTTTCAGAGAAACGCATGTGAGTTTCTGGTGAATGCTTGTAAGTAGCTTAAGGCACTTTCAAAGGACAGTGATTTTCTCTGAAAGGACAGCATTTAGAAAGTGAAGCAACACTCCATTCCCTTCGTGCAGTGAATTGAAGTATTGGAACAGAGTGCTTCTCTTTCATATAAATGCATTAGTGTTTCTTGAGAATGCTTGCAAGTTGCTTAAGGCGCTTTCAAAGGAAAGTGATTTTCTCTGAGAGGACATAATTTAGAAAGTGAAGCAACACTCCATTCACTTCGCACAGTGAATTGAAGTGTTGGAACAGACTGCTTCTCTTTCAGAGAAATGCATGTGAGTATCTGTTGAATGCTTGTAAGTAGCTTAAGGCACGTTCAAAGGAAAGTGATTTTCTCTGAAAGGACAGCATTTAGAAAGTGAAGCAACACTCCATTCACTTCGCACGTTGAATTGTAGTGTTGGAACAGACTGCTTCTCTTTCAGAGAAACGCATGTGAGTTTCTGGTGAATGCTTGTAAGTAGCTTAAGGCACTTTCAAAGGAAAGTGATTTTCTCTGAAAGGACAGCATTTAGAAAGTGAGGCAACACTCCATTCACTTCACACAGTGAATTGAAGTGTTGGAACAGACTGCTTCTCTTTCAGAGAAACGCATGTGAGTTTCTTCCTAATGCTTGCAAGTAGCTTAAGGCACTTTCAAAGAAAGTGATTTTCTCTGAAAGGACAGCATTTAGAAAGTGAAGCAACACTCCATTCACTTCGCACAGTGAATTGAAGTGTTGGAACAGACTGCTTCTCTTTCAGAGTAACGCATGTTAGTTTCTTCCTAATGCTTGCACGTAGCTTAAGGGACTTTCAAAGGAAAGTGATTTTCTCTGAAAGGACAACATTTAGAAAGTGAAGCAACACTCCATTCACTTCGCACAGTGAATTGAAGTGTTGGAACAGACTGCTTCTCTTTAAGAGAAACGCATGTGAGTTTTTTGTGAATGCTTGAAAGTAGTTTAAGGCACTTTCAAAGGAAAGTGATTTTCTCTGAAAGGACAGAATTTAGAAAGTGATGCAACACTCCATTCACTTCGCACAGTGAATTGAAGTGTTGGAACAGACTGCTTCTCTTTCAGAGAAACGCATGTGAGTTTCTTCCTAATACTTGTAAGTACCTTAAGGCACTTTCAAAGGAAAGTGATTTTCTCTGAAAGGACAGCATTTAGAAAGTGAAGCAACACTCCATTCCCTTCGTGCAGTGAATTGAAGTGTTGGAACAGAGTGCTTCTCTTTCATAGAAACGCATTAGTGTTTCTTGTGAATGCTTGCAAATTGCTTAAGGCACTTTCAAAGGAAAGTGATTTTCTCTGAAAGGACAGCATTTAGAAACTGAAGCAACACTCCATTCACTTCGCACAGTGAATTGAAGTGTTGGAACACACTGCTTCTCTTTAAGAGAAACGCATGTGAGTTTTTTGTGAATGCTTGAAAGTAGTTTAAGGCACTTTCAAAGGAAAGTGATTTTCTCTGAAAGGACAGCATTTAGAAAGTGAAGCAACACTCCATTCACTTCGCACAGTGAATTGAAGTGTTGGAACAGACTGCTTCTCTTTCAGAGAAACGCATGTGAGTTTCTGGTGAATGCTTGTAAGTAGCTTAAGGCACTTTCAAAGGAAAGTGATTTTCTCTGAAAGGACAGCATTTAGAAAGTGAGGCAACACTCCATTCACTTCGCACAGTGAATTGAAGTGTTGGAACACACTGCTTCTCTTTAAGAGAAACGCATGTGAGTTTCTGGTAAATGCTTGCAAGTTGCTTAAGGCACTTTCAAAGGAAAGTGATTTTCTCTGAAAGGACAGCATTTAGAAACTGAAGCAACACTCCATTCACTTCGCACAGTGAATTGAAGTGTTGGAACACACTGCTTCTCTTTAAGAGAAACGCATGTGAGTTTTTTGTGAATGCTTGAAAGTAGTTTAAGGCACTTTCAAAGGAAAGTGATTTTCTCTGAAAGGACAGCATTTAGAAAGTGAAGCAACACTCCATTCACTTCGCACAGTGAATTGAAGTGTTGGAACAGACTGCTTCTCTTTCAGAGAAACGCATGTGAGTTTCTGGTGAATGCTTGTAAGTAGCTTAAGGCACTTTCAAAGGACAGTGATTTTCTCTGAAAGGACAGCATTTAGAAAGTGAAGCAACACTCCATTCCCTTCGTGCAGTGAATTGAAGTGTTGGAACAGAGTGCTTCTCTTTCATAGAAACGCATTAGGGTTTCTTGAGAATGCTTGCAAGTTGCTTAAGGCGCTTTCAAAGGAAAGTGATTTTCTCTGAAAGGACATAATTTAGAAAGTGAAGCAACACTCCATTCACTTCGCACAGTGAATTGAAGTGTTGGAACAGACTGCTTCTCTTTCAGAGAAATGCATGTGAGTTTCTGTTGAATGCTTGTAAGTAGCTTAAGGCTCTTTCAAAGGAAAGTGATTTTCTATGAAAGGACAGCATTTAGAAAGTAAAGCAACACTCCATTCCCTTCGCGCAATGAATTGAAGTGTTGGAACAGACTGCTTCTCTTTCATAGAAACGCATTAGTGTTTCTTGGGAATGCTTGCAAGTAGCTTAAGGCACTTTCAAAGGAAATTGATTTTCTCTGAAAGGACAGCATTTAGATAGTGAAGCAACACTCCATTCACTTCGCACAGTGAATTGAAGTGTTGGAACAGACTGTTTCTCTTTCAGAGAAACGCATGTGAGTTTCTTGTGAATTCTTGCAAGTTGCTTAAGGCACTTTCAAAGGAAAGTGATTTTCTCTGAAAGGACAGCATTTAGAAACTGAAGCAACACTCCATTCACTTCGCATTGTGAATTGAAGTGTTGGAACAGACTGCTTCTCTTTCAGAGAAACGCATGTGAGTTTCTTCCTAATTCTTGCACGTAGCTTAAGGCACTTTCAAAGGAAAGTGATTTTCTCTGAAAGGACAACATTTAGAAAGTGAAGCAACACTCCATTCACTTCGCACAGTGAATTGAAGTGTTGGAACAGACTGCTTCTCTTTCAGAGAAACGCATGTGAGTTTCTGGTGAATGCTTGTAAGTAGCTTAAGGCACTTTCAAAGGAAAGTGATTTTCTCTGAAAGGACAGCATTTAGAAAGTGAAGCAACACTCCATTCACTTCGCACAGTGAATTGAAGTGTTGGAACAGACTGCTTCTCTTTCAGAGAAACGCATGTGAGTTTCTGGTGAATGCTTGTAAGTAGCTTAAGGCACTTTCAAAGGAAAGTGATTTTCTCTGAAAGGACAGCATTTAGAAAGTTAAGCAACACTCCATTCACTTCGCACAGTGAATTGAAGTGTTGGAACAGAATGCTTCTCTTTCAGAGAAACGCATGTGAGTTTCTGGTGAATGCTTGTAAGTAGCTTAAGGCACTTTCAAAGGAAAGTGATTTTCTCTGAAAGGACAGCATTTAGAAACTGAAGCAACACTCCATTCACTTCGCACAGTGAATTGAAGTGTTGGAACAGACTGCTTCTCTTTCAGAGAAATGCAAGTGAGTTTCTTGTGAATTATTGCAAGTCGCTTAAGGCACTTTCAAAGGAAAGTGATTTTCTCTGAAAGGACAGCATTTAGAAACTGAAGCAACACTCCATTCACTTCGCACAGTGAATTGAAGTGTTGGAACACACTGCTTCTCTTTAAGAGAAACGCATGTGAGTTTTTTGTGAATGCTTGAAAGTAGTTTAAGGCACTTTCAAAGGAAAGTGATTTTCTCTGAAAGGACAGCATTTAGAAAGTGAAGCAACACTCCATTCACTTCGCACAGTGAATTGAAGTGTTGGAACAGACTGCTTCTCTTTCAGAGAAACGCATGTGAGTTTCTGGTGAATGCTTGTAAGTAGCTTAAGGCACTTTCAAAGGAAAGTGATTTTCTCTGAAAGGACAGCATTTAGAACGTGAGGCAACACTCTATTCACTTCACACAATGAATTTAAGTGTTGGAACAGACTGCTTCTCTTTCAGAGAAATGCATGTGAGTTTCTTCCTAATGTTTGCAAGTAGCTTAAGGCACTTTCAAAGGAAAGTGATTTTCTCTGAAAGGACAGCATTTAGAAAGTGAAGCAACACTCCATTCACTTCGCACAGTGAATTGAAGTGTTGGAACAGACTGCTTCTCTTTCAGAGAAACGCATGTGAGTTTCTGGTGAATGCTTGTAAGTAGCTTAAGGCACTTTCAAAGGACAGTGATTTTCTCTGAAAGGACAGCATTTAGAAAGTGAAGCAACACTCCATTCCCTTCGTGCAGTGAATTGAAGTATTGGAACAGAGTGCTTCTCTTTCATATAAATGCATTAGTGTTTCTTGAGAATGCTTGCAAGTTGCTTAAGGCGCTTTCAAAGGAAAGTGATTTTCTCTGAAAGGACATAATTTAGAAAGTGAAGCAACACTCCATTCACTTCGCACAGTGAATTGAAGTGTTGGAACAGACTGCTTCTCTTTCAGAGAAATGCATGTGAGTATCTGTTGAATGCTTGTAAGTAGCTTAAGGCACGTTCAAAGGAAAGTGATTTTCTCTGAAAGGACAGCATTTAGAAAGTGAAGCAACACTCCATTCACTTCGCACGTTGAATTGTAGTGTTGGAACAGACTGCTTCTCTTTCAGAGAAACGCATGTGAGTTTCTGGTGAATGCTTGTAAATAGCTTAAGGCACTTTCAAAGGAAAGTGATTTTCTCTGAAAGGACAGCATTTAGAAAGTGAGGCAACACTCCATTCACTTCACACAGTGAATTGAAGTGTTGGAACAGACTGCTTCTCTTTCAGAGAAACGCATGTGAGTTTCTTCCTAATGCTTGCAAGTAGCTTAAGGCACTTTCAAAGAAAGTGATTTTCTCTGAAAGGACAGCATTTAGAAAGTGAAGCAACACTCCATTCACTTCGCACAGTGAATTGAAATGTTGGAATAGTCTGCTTCTCTATCAGAGAAACGCATGTGAGTTTCTTCCTAACGCTTGCAAGTAGCTTAAGGCACTTTCAAAGGAAAGTGATTTTCTCTGAAAGGACAGCATTTAGAAAGTGAAGCAACACTCCATTCACTTCGCACAGTGAATTGAAGTGTTGGAACAGACTGCTTCTCTTTCAGAGAAACGCATGTGAGTTTCTGGTGAATGCTTGTAAGTAGCTTAAGGCACTTTCAAAGGAAAGAGATTTTCTCTGAAAGGACAGCATTTAGAAAGTGAAGCAACACTCCATTCACTTCGCACAGTGAATTGAAGTGTTGGAACAGACTGCTTCTCTTTCAGAGAAACGCATGTGAGTTTCTGGTGAATGCTTGTAAGTAGCTTAAGGCACTTTCAAAGGAAAGTGATTTTCTCTGAAAGGACAGCATTTAGAAACTGAAGCAACACTCCATTCACTTCGCGCAGTGAATTGAAGTGTTGGAACAGACTGCTTCTCTTTCAGAGAAACGCATGTGAGTTTCTTGTTAATTATTGCAAGTCGCTTAAGGCACTTTCAAAGGAAAGTGATTTTCTCTGAAAGGACAGCATTTAGAAACTGAAGCAACACTCCATTCACTTCGCACAGTGAATTGAAGTGTTGGAACACACTGCTTCTCTTTCAGAGAAACGCATGTGAGTTTCTGTCTAATGCTTGTAAGTAGCTTAAGGCACTTTCAAAGGAAAGTGATTTTCTCTGAAAGGACAGCATTTAGAAAGTGAAGCAACACTCCATTCCCTTCGTGCAGTGAATTGAAGTGTTGGAACAGAGTGCTTCTCTTTCATAGAAACGCATTAGTGTTTCTTGTGAATGCTTGCAAATTGCTTAAGGCACTTTCAAAGGAAAGTGATTTTCTCTGAAAGGACAGCATTTAGAAAGTGAAGCAACACTCAATTCACTTTTTACAGTGAATTGACGTGTTGGAACAGACTGCTTCTCTTTCAGAGAAATGCATGTTAGTTTTTGTTGAATGCTTGTAAGTAGCTTAAGGCTCTTTCAAAGGAAAGTGATTTTCTATGAAAGGACAGCATTTAGAAAGTAAAGCAACACTCCATTCCCTTCGCGCAATGAATTGAAGTGTTGGAACAGACTGCTTCTCTTTCATAGAAACGCATTAGTGTTTCTTGGGAATGCTTGCAAGTAGCTTAAGGCACTCTCAAAGGAAAGTGATTTTCTCTGAAAGGACAGCATTTAGATAGTGAAGCAACACTCCATTCACTTCGCACAGTGAATTGAAGTGTTGGAACAGACTGCTTCTCTTTCAGAGAAACGCATGTGAGTTTCTGTTGAATGCTTGTAAGGAGCTTAAGGCATTTTCAAAGGAAAGTGATTTTCTCTGAAAGAACAGCATTTAGAGAGTGAGGCAACACTCCATTCACTTCACACAGTGAATTGAAGTGTTGGAACAGACTGCTTCTCTTTCAGAGAAACGCATGTGAGTTTCTGGTGAATGCTTGTAAGTAGCTTAAGGCACTTTCAAAGGAAAGTGATTTTCTCTGAAAGACAACATTTAGAAAGTGAAGCAACACTCCATTCACTTCGCACAGAGAATTGAAGTGTTGTAACAGAATGCTTCTTTTTCAGAGAAATGCATGTGAGTTTCTGTTGAATGCTTGTAAGTAGCTTAAGGCACTTTCAAAGGAAAGTGATTTTCTCTGAAAGGACAGCATTTAGAAAGTGAAGCAACACTCCATTCACTTCGCACAGAGAATTGATCGGTTGGAACAGACTGCTTCTCTTTCAGAGAAACGCATGTGAGTTTATTCCTAATGCCTGCAAGTAGCTTAAGGTACTTTCAAAGGAAAGTGAATTTCTTTGAAAGGACAGCATTTAAAAAGTGAAGCAACACTCCATTCACTTCGCACAGTGAATTGAAGTGTTGGACCAGACTGCTTCTCTTTCAGAGAAACACAAGTGGGTTTCTGGTGAATGCTTGTAAGTAGCTTAAGGCACTTTCAAAGGAAAGTGATTTTCTCTGAAAGGACAGCATTTAGAAAGTGGAGCAACACTCCATTCCCTTCGTGCTGTGAATTGAAGTGTTGGAGCAGAGTGCTTCTCTTTCATATAAACGCATTAGTGTTTCTTGTGAATGCTTGCAAGTTGCTTAAGGCACTTTCAAAGGAAAGTGATTTTCTCTGAAAGGACAGCATTTAGAAACTGAAGCAACACTCCGTTCACTTCGCACAGTGAATTGAAGTGTTGGAACAGACTGCTTCTCCTTAAGAGAAACCCATGTGAGTTTTTTGTGAATGCTTGAAAGTCGTTTAAGGCACTTTCAAAGGAAAGTGATTTTCTCTGAAAGGACAGAATTTAGAAAGTGAAGCAACACTCCATTCACTTCGCACAGTGAATTGAAGTGTTGGAACAGACTGCTTCTCTTTCAGAGAAACGCATGTGAGTTTCTGGTGAATGCTTGTAAGTAGCTTAAGGCACTTTCAAAGGAAAGTGATTTTCTCTGAAAGGACAGCATTTAGAACGTGAGGCAACACTCTATTCACTTCACACAGTGAATTGAAGTTTTGGAACAGACTGCTTCTCTTTCAGAGAAACGCATGTGAGTTTCTTCCTAATGCTTGCAAGTAGCTTAAGGCACTATCAAAGGAAAGTGATTTTCTCTGAAAGGACAGCATTTAGAAAGTGAAGCAACACTCCATTCACTTCGCACAGTGAATTGAAGTGTTGGAACAGACTGCTTCTCTTTCAGAGAAACGCATGTGAGTTTTTTATGAATGCTTGAAAGTAGTTTAAGGCACTTTCAAAGGAAAGTGATTTTCTCTGAAAGGACAGCATTTAGAAAGTGAGGCAACACTCCATTCACTTCGCACAGTGAATTGAAGTGTTGGAACAGACTGCTTCTCTTTCAGAGAAACGCATGTGAGTTTCTTCCTAATCCTTGCAAGTAGCTTAAGACACTTTCAAAGGAAAGTGATTTTCTCTGAAAGGACAGCATTTAGAAAGTGAAGCAACACTCCATTCACTTCGCACAGTGAATTGAAGTGTTGGAACCGACTGCTTCTCTTTCAGAGAAACGCATGTGAGTTTCTGGTGAATGCTTATAAGTAGCTTAAGGCACTTTCAAAGGACAGTGATTTTCTCTGAAAGGACAGCATTTAGAAAGTGAAGCAACACTCCAATCCCTTCGTGCAGTGAATTGAAGTGTTGGAACAGAGTGCTTCTCTTTCATATAAACGCATTAGTGTTTCTTGTGAATGCTTGCAAGTTGCTTAAGGCACTTTCAAAGGAAAGTGATTTTCTCTGAAAGGACAGCATTTAGAAAGTGAAGCAACACTCCATTCACTTCGCACAGTGAATTGAAGTGTTGGAACAGTCTGCTTCTCTTTCAGAGAAACGCATGTGAGTTTCTTCCTAATGCTTGGAAGTAGCTTAAGACACTTTCAAAGGAAAGTGATTTTCTCTGAAAGGACAGCATTTAGAAAGTGAAGCAACACTCCATTCACTTCGCACAGTGAATTGAAGTGTTGGAACAGACAGCTTCTCTTTCAGAGAAACGCATGTGAGTTTCCGGTGAATGCTTGTAAGTAGCTTAAGGCACTTTCAAAGGAAAGTGATTTTCTCTGAAAGGACAGCATTTAGAAAGTGAAGCAACACTCCATTCACTTCGCACAGTGAATTGAAGTGTTGGAACAGACTGCTTCTCTTTCAGAGAAACGCATGTGAGTTTCTTCCTAATGCTTGCAAGTAGCTTAAGGCACTATCAAAGGAAAGTGATTTTCTCTGAAAGGACAGCATTTAGAAAGTGAAGCAACACTAAATTCACTTCGCACAGTGAATTGAAGTGTTGGAACAGACTGCTTCTCTTTCAGAGAAACGCAGGTGAGTTTTTAATGAATGCTTGAAAGTAGTTAAAGGCACTTTCAAAGGAAAGTGATTTTCTCTGAAAGGACAGCATTTAGAAAGTGAGGCAACACTCCATTCACTTCACACTGTGACTTGAAGTGTTGGAACAGACTGCTTCTCTTTCAGAGAAACGCATGTGAGTTTCTTCCTAATGCTTGCAAGTAGCTTAAGGCACTTTCAAAGGAAAGTGATTTTCTCTGAAAGGACAGCATTTAGAAAGTGAAGCAACACTCCATTCACTTCGCACAGTGAATTGAAGTGTTGGAACAGTCTGCTCCTCTTTCAGAGAATCGCATGTGAGTTTCTTCCTAATGCTTGCAAGTAGCTTAAGGCACTTTCAAAGGAAAGTGATTTTCTCTGAAAGGACAGCATTTAGAAAGTGAAGCAACACTCCATTCACTTCGCACAGTGAATTGAAGTGTTGGAACAGACTGCTTCTCTTTCAGAGAAACGCATGTGAGTTTCCAGTGAATGCTTGTAAGTAGCTTAAGGCACTTTCAAAGGAAAGTGATTTTCTATGAAAGGACAGCATTTAGAAAGTGAAGCAACACTCCATTCACTTCGCAGAGTGAATTGAAGTATTGGAACAGACTGCTTCTCTTTCAGAGAAACGGATGTGAGTTTCTGGTGAATGCTTGTAAGTAGCTTAAGGCACTTTCAAAGGAAAGTGATTTTCTCTGAAAGGACAGCATTTAGAAAGTGAAGCAACACTCCATTCACTTCGCACAGTGAATTGAAGTGTTGGAACAGACTGCTTCTCTTTCAGAGAAACGCATGTGAGTTTCTGGTGAATGCTTGTAAGTAGCTTAAGGCACTTTCAAAGGAAAGTGATTTTCTCTGAAAGGACAGCATTTAGAAAGTGAAGCAACACTCCATTCACTTCGCACAGTGAATTGAAGTGTTGGAACAGACTGCTTCTCTTTCAGAGAAACGTATGTGAGTTTCTTGTGAATACTTGCAGGTTGCTTAAGGCACTTTCAAAGGAAAGTGATTTTCTCTGAAAGGACAGCATTTAGAAAGTGAGGCAACACTCCATTCACTTCGCACAGTGAATTGAAGTGTTGGAACAGACTGCTTCTCTTTCAGAGAAACACATGTGAGTTTCTTCCTAATGCTTGCAAGTAGCTTAAGGCACTTTCAAAGGAAAGTGATTTTCCTGAAAGGACAGCATTTAGAAAGTGACGCAACACTCCATTCACTTCGCACAGTGAATTGAAGTGTTGGAACCGACTGCTTCTCTTTCAGAGAAACGCATGTGAGTTTCTGGTGAATGCTTGTTAGTAGCTTAAGGCACTTTCAAAGGAAAGTGATTTTCTCTGAAAGGACATAATTTAGAAAGTGAAGCAACACTCCATTCACTTTGCACAGTGAATTGAAGTGTTGGAACAGAATGCTTCTCTTTCAGAGAAACGGATGTGAGTTTTTTATGAATGCTTGAAAGTAGTTTAAGGCACTTTCAAAGGAAAGTGATTTTCTCTGAAAGGACAGCATTTAGAAAGTGAAGCAACACTCCATTCAATTCGCACAGTGAATTGAAGTGTTGGAACAGTCTGCTTCTCTTTCAGAGAAACGCATGTGAGTTTCTTCCTAATGCTTGCAAGTAGCTTAAGGCACTTTCAAAGGAAAGTGATTTTCTCTGAAAGGAAAGCATTTAGAAAGTGAAGCAACACTCCATTCACTTCGCACAGTGAATTGAAGTGTTGGAACAGTCTGCTTCTCTTTCAGAGAAACGCATGTGATTTTCTTCCTAATGCTTGCAAGTAGCTTAAGGCACTTTTAAAGGAAAGTGATTTTCTCTGAAAGGACAGCATTTAGAAAGTGAAGCAACACTCCATTCACTTCGCACAGTGAATTGAAGTGTTGGAACAGTCTGCTTCTCTTTCAGAGAAACGCATGTGAGTTTCTTCCTAATGCTTGCAAGTAGCTTAAGGCACTTTCAAAGGAAAGTGATTTTCTCTGAAAGGAAAGCATTTAGAAAGTGAAGCAACACTCCATTCACTTCGCACAGTGAATTGAAGTGTTGGAACAGTCTGCTTTTCTTTCAGAGAAACGCATGTGAGTTTCTTCCTAATGCTTGCAAGTAGCTTAATGCACTTTCAAAGGAAAGTGATTTTCTCTGAAAGGACAGCATTTAGAAAGTGAAGCAACACTCCATTCACTTCGCACAGTGAATTGAAGTGTTGGAACAGTCTGCTTCTCTTTCAGAGAAACGCATGTGAGTTTCTTCCTAATGCTTGCAAGTAGCTTAAGGCACTTTCAAAGGAAAGTGATTTTCTCTGAATGGACAGCATTTAGAAAGTGAAGCAACACTCCATTCACTTCGCACAGTGAATTGAAGTGTTGGAACAGACTGCTTCTCTTTCAGAGAAACGCATGTGAGTTTCCGGTGAATGCTTGTAAGTAGCTTAAGGCACTTTCAAAGGAAAGTGATTTTCTCTGAAAGGACAGCATTTAGAAAGTGAAGCAACACTCCATTCACTTCGCACAGTGAATTGAAGTGTTGGAACAGACTGCTTCTCTTTCAGAGAAACGCATGTGAGTTTCTTCCTAATGCTTGCAAGTAGCTTAAGGCACTATCAAAGGAAAGTGATTTTCTCTGAAAGGACAGCATTTAGAAAGTGAAGCAATACTAAATTCACTTCGCACAGTGAATTGAAGTGTTGGAACAGACTGCTTCTCTTTCAGAGAAACGCATGTGAGTTTCTTCCTAATGCTTGCAAGTAGCTTAAGGCACTTTCAAAGGAAAGTGATTTTCTCTGAAAGTACAGCATTTAGAAAGTGAAGCAACACTCCATTCACTTCGCACAGTGAATTGAAGTGTTGGAAAAGTCTGCTCCTCTTTCAGAGAATCGCATGTGAGTTTCTCCCTAATGCTTGCAAGTAGCTTAAGGCACTTTCAAAGGAAAGTGATTTTCTCTGAAAGGACAGCATTTAGAAAGTGAAGCAACACTCCATTCACTTCGCACAGTGAATTGAAGTGTTGGAACAGACTGCTTCTCTTTCAGAGAAACGCATGTGAGTTTCCGGTGAATTCTTGTAAGTAGCTTAAGGCACTTTCAAAGGAAAGTGATTTTCTCTGAAAGGACAGCATTTAGAAAGTGAAGCAACACTCCATTCACTTCGCACAGTGAATTGAAGTGTTGGAACAGACTGCTTCTCTTTCAGAGAAACGCATGTGAGTTTCTTGTGAATGCTTGTAAGTAGCTTAAGGCACTTTCAAAGGAAAGTGATTTTCTCTGAAAGGACAGCATTTAGAAAGTGAAGCAACACTCCATTCACTTCGCAGAGTGAATTGAAGTATTGGAACAGACTGCTTCTCTTTCAGAGAAACGGATGTGAGTTTCTGGTGAATGCTTGTAAGTAGCTTAAGGCACTTTCAAAGGAAAGTGATTTTCTCTGAAAGGACAGCATTTAGAGAGTGAAGCAACACTCCATTCACTTCGCACAGTGAATTGAAGTGTTGGAACAGACTGCTTCTCTTTCAGAGAAACGCATGTGAGTTTCTGGTGAATGCTTGTAAGTAGCTTAAGGCACTTTCAAAGGAAAGTGATTTTCTCTGAAAGGACAGCATTTAGAAAGTGAAGCAACACTCCATTCACTTCGCACAGTGAATTGAAGTGTTGGAACAGACTGCTTCTCTTTCAGAGAAACGTATGTGAGTTTCTTGTGAATACTTGCAAGTTGCTTAAGGCACTTTCAAAGGAAAGTGATTTTCTCTGAAAGGACAGCATTTAGAAAGTGAGGCAACACTCCATTCACTTCGCACAGTGAATTGAAGTGTTGGAACAGACTGCTTCTCTTTCAGAGAAACACATGTGAGTTTCTTCTATATGCTTGCAAGTAGCTTAAGGCACTTTCAAAGGAAAGTGATTTTCCTGAAAGGACAGCATTTAGAAAGTGAAGCAACACTCCATTCACTTCGCACAGTGAATTGAAGTGTTGGAACCGACTGCTTCTCTTTCAGAGAAACGCATGTTAGTTTCTGGTGAATGCTTGTAAGTAGCTTAAGGCACTTTCAAAGGAAAGTGATTTTCTCTGAAAGGACATAATTTAGAAAGTGAAGCAACACTCCATTCACTTTGCACAGTGAATTGAAGTGTTGGATCAGAATGCTTCTCTTTCAGAGAAACGGATGTGAGTTTTTTATGAATGCTTGAAAGTAGTTTAAGGCACTTTCAAAGGAAAGTGATTTTCTCTGAAAGGACAGCATTTAGAAAGTGAAGCAACACTCCATTCACTTCGCACAGTGAATTGAAGTGTTGGAACAGTCTGCTTCTCTTTCAGAGAAACGCATGTGAGTTTCTTCCTAATGCTTGCAAGTAGCTTAAGGCACTTTCAAAGGAAAGTGATTTTCTCTGAAAGGACAGCATTTAGAAAGTGAAGCAACACTCCATTCACTTCGCACAGTGAATTGAAGTGTTGGAACAGACTGCTTTTCTTTCAGAGAAACGCATGTGAGTTTCTTCCTAATGATTGTAAGTAGCTTAAGGCACTATCAAAGGAAAGTGATTTTCTCTGAAAGGACAGCATTTAGAATGTGAAGCAACACTCCATTCACTTCGCACAGTGAATTGAAGTGTTGGAACAGACTGCTTCTCTTTCAGAGAAACGCATGTGAGTTTTTTATGATTGCTTGCAAGTAGCTTAAGGCAATTTCAAAGGACAGTGATTTTCTCTGAAAGGACAGCATTTAGAAAGTGAAGCAACACTCCATTCCCTTCGTGCAGTCAATTGAAGTGTTGGAACAGAGTGCTTCTCTTTCATATAAACGCATTAGTGTTTCTTGTGAATGATTGCAAGTTGCTTAAGGCACTTTCAAAGGAAAGTGATTTTCTCTGAAAGGACATAATTTAGAAAGTGAAGCAACACTCCATTCACTTCGCACAGTGAATTGAAGTGTTGGAACAGACTGCTTCTCTTTCAGAGAAATGCATGTGAGTTTCTGTTGAATGCTTGTAAGTAGCTTAAGGCACTTTCATAGGAAAGTGATTTTCTCTGAAAGGACAGCATTTAGAAAGTGAAGCAACACTCCATTCACTTCGCACATTGAATTGAAGTGTTGGAACAGACTGCTTCTCTTTCAGAGAAACGCATGTGAGTTTCTGGTGAATGCTTGTAAGGAGCTTAAGGCACTTTCAAAGGAAAGTGATTTTCTCTGAAAGGACAGCATTTAGAAAGTGAGGCAACACTCCATTCACTTCACACAGTGAATTGAAGTGTTGGAACAGACTGCTTCTCTTTCAGAGAAACGCATGTGAGTTTCCGGTGAATGCTTGTAAGTAGCTTAAGGCACTTTCTAAGGAAAGTGATTTTCTCTGAAAGGACAGCATTTAGAAAGTGAAGCAACACTCCATTCACTTCGCACAAAGAATTGAAGTGTTGGAACAGACTGCTTCTCTTTCAGAGAAACGCATGTGAGTTTCTTCCTAATGCTTGCAAGTAGCTTAAGGCACTATCAAAGGAAAGTGATTTTCTCTGAAAGGACAGCATTTAGAAAGTGAAGCAACACTCCATTCACTTCGCACAGTGAATTGAAGTGTTGGAACAGACTGCTTCTCTTTCAGAGAAACGCATGTGAGTTTTTTATGAATGCTTGAAAGTAGTTAAAGGCACTTTCAAAGGAAAGTGATTTTCTCTGAAAGGACAGCATTTAGAAAGTGAGGCAACACTCCATTCACTTCACACAGTGACTTGAGGTGTTGGAACAGACTGCTTCTCTTTCAGAGAAATGCATGTGAGTTTCTTCCTAATGCTTGCAAGTAGCTTAAGGCACTTTCAAAGGAAAGTGATTTTCTCTGAAAGGACAGCATTTAGAAAGTGAAGCAACACTCCATTCACTTCGCAAAGTGAATTGAAGTGTTGGAACAGTCTGCTCCTCTTTCAGAGAAACGCATGTGAGTTTCTTCCTAATGCTTGCAAGTAGCTTAAGGCACTTTCAAAGGAAAGTGATTTTCTCTGAAAGGACAGCATTTAGAAAGTGAAGCAACACTCCATTCACTCCGCACAGTGAATTGAAGTGTTGGAACAGACTGCTTCTCTTTCAGAGAAACGCATGTGAGTTTCCGGTGAATGCTTGTAAGTAGCTTAAGGCACTTTCAAAGGAAAGTGATTTTCTCTGAAAGGACAGCATTTAGAAAGTGAAGCAACACTCCATTCACTTCGCACAGTGAATTGAAGTGTTGGAACAGACTGCTTCTCTTTCAGAGAAATGCATGTGAGTTTAAGTTGAATGCTTGTAAGTAGCTTAAGGCACTTTCAAAGAAAAGTGATTTTCTCTGAAAGGACAGCATTTAGAAAGTGAAGCAACACTCCATTCACTTCGCACAGTGAATTGAAGTATTGGAACAGACTGCTTCTCTTTCAGAGAAACGGATGTGAGTTTCTGGTGAATGCTTGTAAGTAGCTTAAGGCACTTTCAAAGGAAAGTGATTTTCTCTGAAAGGACAGCATTTAGAAAGTGAAGCAACACTCCATTCAATTCGCACAGTGAATTGAAGTGTTGGAACAGACTGCTTCTCTTTCATATAAACGCATTAGTGTTTCTTGTGAATGCTTGCAAGTTGCTTAAGGCACTTTCAAAGGAAAGTGATTTTCTCTGAAAGGACATAATTTAGAAAGTGAAGCAACACTCCATTCACTTCGCACAGTGAATTGAAGTGTTGGAACAGACTGCTTCTCTTTCAGAGAAATGCATGTGAGTGTCTGTTGAATGCTTGTAAGTAGCTTAAGGCACTTTCAAAGGAAAGTGATTTTCTCTGAAAGGACAGCATTTAGAAAGTGAAGCAACACTCCATTCACTTCGCACAGTGAATTGAAGTGTTGGAACAAACTGCTTCTCTTTCAGAGAAACGCATGTGAGTTTCTGGTGAATGCTTGTAAGTAGCTTAAGGCACTTTCAAAGGAAAGTGATTTTCTCTGAAAGGACAGCATTTAGAAAGTGAGGCAACACTCCATTCACTTCACACAGTGAATTGAAGTGTTGGAACAGACTGCTTCTCTTTCAGAGAAACGCATGTGAGTTTCTTCCTAATGCTTGCAAGTAGCTTAAGGCACTTTCAAAGGAAAGTGATTTTCTCTGAAAGGACAGCATTTAGAAAGTGAAGCAACACTCCATTCACTTCGCACAGTGAATTGAAGTGTTGGAACAGAATGCTTCTCTTTCATAGAAACGCATGTGAGTTTCTTCCTAATGCTTGCAAGTAGCTTAAGGCACTTTCAAAGGAAAGTGATTTTCTCTGAAAGGACAGCATTTAGAAAGTGAAGCAACACTCCATTCACTTCGCACAGTGAATTGAAGTGTTGGAACAGACTGCTTTTCTTTCAGAGAAACGCATGTGAGTTTCTTCCTAATGCTTGCAAGTAGCTTAAGGCACTTTCAAAGGAAAGTGATTTTCTCTGAAAGGACAGCATTTAGAAAGTGAAGCAACTCTCCATTCACTTCGCACAGTGAATTGAAGTGTTGGAACAGACTGCTTCTCTTTCAGAGCAACGCATGTGAGTTTCTGGTGAATGCTTATAAGTAGCTTAAATCACTTTCAAAGGACAGTGATTTTCTCTGAAAGAACAGCATTTAGAAAGTGAAGCAACACTCCATTCCCATCGTGCAGTGAATTGAAGTGTTGGAACAGAGTGCTTCTCTTTCATATAAACGCATTAGTGTTTCTTGTGAATGCTTGCAAGTTGCTTAAGGCACTTTCAAAGGAAAGTGATTTTCTCTGAAAGGACATAATTTAGAAAGTGAAGCAACACTCCATTCACTTCGCACAGTGAATTGAAGTGTTGGAACAGACTGCTTCTCTTTCAGAGAAATGCATGTGAGTTTCTGTTGAATGCTTGTAAGTAGCTTAAGGCACTTTCAAAGGAAAGTGATTTTCTCTGAAAGGACAGCATTTAGAAAGTGAAGCAACACTCCATTCACTTCGCACATTGAATTGAAGTGTTGGAACACACTGCTTCTCTTTCAGAGAAACGCATGTGAGTTTCTGGTGAATGCTTGTAAGTAGCTTAAGGCACTTTCAAAGGAAAGTGATTTTCTCTGAAACGACAGCATTTAGAAAGTGAGGCAACACTCCATTCACTTCACACAGTGAATTGAAGTGTTGGAACAGACTGCTTCTCTTTCAGAGAAACGCATGTGAGTTTCTTCCTAATGCTTGCAAGTAGCTTAAGGCACTTTCAAAGGAAAGTGATTTTCTCTGAAAGGACAGCATTTAGAAAGTGAAGTAACACTCCATTCACTTCGCACAGTGAATTGAAGTGTTGGAACAGTCTGCTTTTCTTTCAGAGAAACGCATGTGAGTTTCTTCCTAATGCTTGCAAGTAGCTTAAGGCACTTTCAAAGGAAAGTGATTTTCTCTGAAAGGACAGCATTTAGAAAGTGAAGCAACACTCCATTCACTTCGCACAGTGAATTGAAGTGTTGGAACAGACTGCTTCTCTTTCAGAGAAACGCATGTGAGTTTCTGGTGAATGCTTGTAAGTAGCTTAAGGCACTTTCAAAGGAAAGTGATTTTCTCTGAAAGGACAGCATTTAGAAAGTGAAGCAACACTCCATTCAATTCGCACAGTGAATTGAAGTGTTGGAACAGACTGCTTCTCTTTCATATAAACGCATTAGTGTTTCTTGTGAATGTTTGCAAGTTGCTTAAGGCACTTTCAAAGGAAAGTGATTTTCTCTGAAAGGACAGCATTTAGAAAGTGAAGCAACACTCCATTCACTTCGCACAGTGAATTGAAGTGTTGGAACCGACTGCTTCTCTTTCAGAGCAACGCATGTGAGTTTCTGGTGAATGCTTATAAGTAGCTTAAATCACTTTCAAAGGACAGTGATTTTCTCTGAAAGAACAGCATTTAGAAAGTGAAGCAACACTCCATTCCCTTCGTGCAGTGAATTGAAGTGTTGGAACAGAGTGCTTCTCTTTCATATAAACGCATTAGTGTTTCTTGTGAATGCTTGCAAGTTGCTTAAGGCACTTCCAAAGGAAAGTGATTTTCTCTGAAAGGACATAATTTAGAAAGTGAAGCAACACTCCATTCACTTCGCACAGTGAATTGAAGTGTTGGAACAGACTGCTTCTCTTTCAGAGAAATGCATGTGAGTTTCTGTTGAATGCTTGTAAGTAGCTTAAGGCACTTTCAAAGGAAAGTGATTTTCTCTGAAAGGACAGCATTTAGAAAGTGAAGCAACACTCCATTCACTTCGCACATTGAATTGAAGTGTTGGAACAGACTGCTTCTCTTTCAGAGAAACGCATGTGAGTTTCTGGTGAATGCTTGTAAGTAGCTTAAGGCACTTTCAAAGGAAAGTGATTTTCTCTGAAAGGACAGCATTTAGAAAGTGAGGCAACACTCCATTCACTTCACACAGTGAATTGAAGTTTTGGAACAGACTGCTTCTCTTTCAGAGAAACGCATGTGAGTTTCTTCCTAATGCTTGCAAGTAGCTTAAGGCACTTTCAAAGGAAAGTGATTTTCTCTGAAAGGACAGCATTTAGAAAGTGAAGTAACACTCCATTCACTTCACACAGTGAATTGAAGTGTTGGAACAGTCTGCTTTTCTTTCAGAGAAACGCATGTGAGTTTCTTCCTAATGCTTGCAAGTACCTTAAGGCACTTTCAAAGGAAAGTGATTTTCTCTGAAAGGACAGCATTTAGAAAGTGAAGCAACACTCCATTCACTTCGCACAGTGAATTGAAGTGTTGGAACAGACTGCTTCTCTTTCAGAGAAATGCATGTGAGTTTAAGTTGAATGCTTGTAAGTAGCTTAAGGCACTATCAAAGGAAAGTGATTTTCTCTGAAAGGACAGCATTTAGAAAGTGAAGCAACACTCCATTCACTTCGCACAGTGAATTGAAGTGTTGGAACACACTGCTTCAGTTTCAGAGAAACGTATGTGAGTTTCTTGTGAATGCTTGCTAGTTGCTTAAGGCACTTTCAAAGGAAAGTGATTTTCTCTGAAAGGACAGCATTTAGAAAGTGAAGCAACACTCCATTCACTTCGCACAGTGAATTGAAGTGTTGGAACAGACTGCTTCTCTTTCAGAGAAACGCATGTGAGTTTCTGGTGAATGCTTGTAAGTAGCTTAAGGCACTTTCAAAGGACAGTGATTTTCTCTGAAAGGACAGCATTTAGAAGGTGAAGCAACACTCCATTCCCTTCGTGCAGTGAATTGAAGTGTTGGAACAGAGTGCTTCTCTTTCATATAAACGCATTAGTGTTTCTTGTGAATGCTTGCAAGTTGCTTAAGGCACTTTCAAAGGAAAGTGATTTTCTCTGAAAGGACAGCATTTAGAAAGTGAAGCAACACTCCATTCACTTCGCACAGTGAATTGAAGTGTTGGAACAGACTGCTTCTCTTTCAGAGAAACGCATGTGAGTTTCCGGTGAATGCTTGTAAGTAGCTTAAGGCACTTTCAAAGGAAAGTGATTTTCTCTGAAAGGACAGCATTTAGAAAGTGAAGCAACACTCCATTCCCTTCGCACAGTGAATTGAAGTGTTGGAACAGACTGCTTCTCTTTCAGAGAAATGCATGTGAGTTTAAGTTGAATGCTTGTAAGTAGCTTAAGGCACTATCAAAGGAAAGTGATTTTCTCTGAAAGGACAGCATTTAGAAAGTGAAGCAACACTCCATTCACTTCGCACAGTGAATTGAAGTGTTGGAACACACTGCTTCTGTTTCAGAGAAACGTATGTGAGTTTCTTGTGAATGCTTGCTAGTTGCTTAAGGCACTTTCAAAGGAAAGTGATTTTCTCTGAAAGGACAGCATTTAGAAAGTGAAGCAACACTCCATTCACTTCGCACAGTGAAGTGAAGTGTTGGAACAGACTGCTTCTCTTTCAGAGAAACGCATGTGAGTTTCTGGTGAATGCTTGTAAGTAGCTTAAGGCACTTTCAAAGGACAGTGATTTTCTCTGAAAGGACAGCATTTAGAAGGTGAAGCAACACTCCATTCCCTTCGTGCAGTGAATTGAAGTGTTGGAACAGAGTGCTTCTCTTTCATATAAACGCATTAGTGTTTCTTGTGAATGCTTGCAAGTTGCTTAAGGCACTTTCAAAGGAAAGTGATTTTCTCTGAAAGGACAGCATTTAGAAAGTGAAGCAACACTCCATTCACTTCGCACAGTGAATTGAAGTGTTGGAACAAACTGCTTCTCTTTCAGAGAAACGCATGTGAGTTTCTGGTGAATGCTTGTAAGTAGCTTAAGGCACTTTCAAAGGAAAGTGATTTTCTCTGAAAGGACAGCATTTAGAAAGTGAGGCAACACTCCATTCACTTCACACAGTGAATTGAAGTGTTGGAACAGACTGCTTCTCTTTCAGAGAAACGCATGTGAGTTTCTTCCTAATTCTTGCAAGTAGCTTAAGGCACTTTCAAAGGAAAGTGATTATCTCTGAAAGGACAGCATTTAGAAAGTGAAGCAACACTCCATTCACTTCGCACAGTGAATTGAAGTGTTGGAACAGTCTGCTTCTCTTTCAGAGAAACGCATGTGAGTTTCTTCCTAATGCTTGCAAGTAGCTTAAGGCACTTTCAAAGGAAAGTGATTTTCTCAGAAAGGACAGCATTTAGAAAGTGAAGCAACACTCCATTCACTTCGCACAGTGAATTGAAGTGTTGGAACAGACTGCTTTTCTTTCAGAGAAACACATGTGAGTTTCTTCCTAATGCTTGCAAGTAGCTTAAGGCACTTTCAAAGGAAAGTGATTTTCTCTGAAAGGACAGCATTTAGAAAGTGAAGCAACTCTCCATTCACTTCGCACAGTGAATTGAAGTGTTGGAACAGACTGCTTCTCTTTCAGAGCAACGCATGTGAGTTTCTGGTGAATGCTTATAAGTAGCTTAAATCACTTTCAAAGGACAGTGATTTTCTCTGAAAGAACAGCATTTAGAAAGTGAAGCAACACTCCACTCCCTTCGTGCAGTGAATTGAAGTGTTGGAACAGAGTGCTTCTCTTTCATATATACGCATTAGTGTTTCTTGTGAATGCTTGCAAGTTGCTTAAGGCACTTTCAAAGGAAAGTGATTTTCTCTGAAAGGACATAATTTAGAAAGTGAAGCAACACTCCATTCACAACGCACAGTGAATTGAAGTGTTGGAACAGACTGCTTCTCTTTCAGAGAAATGCATGTGAGTTTCTGTTGAATGCTTGTAAGTAGCTTAAGGCACTTTCAAAGGAAAGTGATTTTCTCTGAAAGGACAGCATTTAGAAAGTGAAGCAACACTCCATTCACTTCGCACATTGAATTGAAGTGTTGGAACAGACTGCTTCTCTTTCAGAGAAACGCATGTGAGTTTCTGGTGAATGCTTGTAAGTAGCTTAAGGCACTTTCAAAGGAAAGTGATTTTCTCTAAAAGGACAGCATTTAGAAAGTGAGGCAACACTCCATTCACTTCACACAGTGAATTGAAGTGTTGGAACAGACTGCTTCTCTTTCAGAGAAACGCATGTGAGTTTCTTCCTAATGCTTGCAAGTAGCTTAAGGCACTTTCAAAGGAAAGTGATTTTCTCTGAAAGGACAGCATTTAGAAAGTGAAGTAACACTCCATTCACTTCGCACAGTGAATTGAAGTGTTGGAACAGTCTGCTTTTCTTTCAGAGAAACGCATGTGAGTTTCTTCCTAATGCTTGCAAGTAGCTTAAGGCACTTTCAAAGGAAAGTGATTTTCTCTGAAAGGACAGCATTTAGAAAGTGAAGTAACACTCCATTCACTTCGCACAGTGAATTGAAGTGTTGGAACAGACTGCTTCTCTTTCAGAGAAACGCATGTGAGTTTCTGGTGAATGCTTGTAAGTAGCTTAAGGCACTTTCAAAGGAAAGTGATTTTCTCTGAAAGGACAGCATTTAGAAAGTGAAGCAACACTCCATTCAATTCGCACAGTGAATTGAAGTGTTGGAACAGACTGCTTCTCTTTCATATAAACGCATTAGTGTTTCTTGTGAATGCTTGCAAGTTGCTTAAGGCACTTTCAAAGGAAAGTGATTTTCTCTGAAAGGACATAATTTAGAAAGTGAAGCAACACTCCATTCACTTCGCACAGTGAATTGAAGTGTTGGAACAGACTGCTTCTCTTTCAGAGAAATGCATGTGAGTGTCTGTTGAATGCTTGTAAGTAGCTTAAGGCACTTTCAAAGGAAAGTGATTTTCTCTGAAAGGACAGCATTTAGAAAGTGAAGCAACACTCCATTCACTTCGCACAGAGAATTGAAGTGTTGGAACAAACTGCTTCTCTATCAGAGAAACGCATGTGACTTTCTGGTGAATGCTTGTAAGTAGCTTAAGGCACTTTCAAAGGAAAGTGATTTTCTCTGAAAGGACAGCATTTAGAAAGTGAGGCAACACTCCATTCACTTCACACAGTGAATTGAAGTGTTGGAACAGACTGCTTCTCTTTCAGAGAAACGCATGTGAGTTTCTTCCTAATGCTTGCAAGTAGCTTAAGGCACTTTCAAAGGAAAGTGATTTTCTCTGAAAGGACAGCATTTAGAAAGTGAAGCAACACTCCATTCACTTCGCACAGTGAATTGAAGTGTTGGAACAGTCTGCTTCTCTTTCAGAGAAACGCATGTGAGTTTCTTCCTAATGCTTGCAAGTAGCTTAAGGCACTTTCAAAGGAAAGTGATTTTCTCTGAAAGGACAGCATTTAGAAAGTGAAGCAACACTCCATTCACTTCGCACAGTGAATTGAAGTGTTGGAACAGACTGCTTTTCTTTCAGAGAAACGCATGTGAGTTTCTTCCTAATGCTTGCAAGTAGCTTAAGGCACTATCAAAGGAAAGTGATTTTCTCTGAAAGGACAGCATTTAGAAAGTGAAGCAACACTCCATTCACTTCGCACAGTGAATTGAAGTGTTGGAACCGACTGCTTCTCTTTCAGAGCAAAGCATGTGAGTTTCTGGTGAATGCTTATAAGTAGCTTAAATCACTTTCAAAGGACAGTGATTTTCTCTGAAAGGACAGCATTTAGAAAGTGAGGCAACACTCCATTCACTTCACACAGTGAATTGAAGTGTTGGAACAGACTGCTTCTCTTTCAGAGAAACGCATGTGAGTTTCTTCCTAATGCTTGCAAGTAGCTTAAGGCACTTTCAAAGAAAGTGATTTTCTCTGAAAGGACAGCATTTAGAAAGTGAAGCAACACTCCATTCACTTCGCACAGTGAATTGAAGTGTTGGAACAGACTGCTTCTCTTTCAGAGAAATGCATGTGAGTTTCTGTTGAATGCTTGTAAGTAGCTTAAGGCACTTTCAAAGGAAAGTGATTTTCTCTGAAAGGACAGCATTTAGAAAGTGAAGCAACACTCCATTCACTTCGCACATTGAATTGAAGTGTTGGAACAGACTGCTTCTCTTTCAGAGAAACGCATGTGAGTTTCTGGTGAATGCTTGTAAGTAGCTTAAGGCACTTTCAAAGGAAAGTGATTTTCTCTGAAAGGACAGCATTTAGAAAGTGAGGCAACACTCCATTCACTTCACACAGTGAATTGAAGTGTTGGAACAGACTGCTTCTCTTTCAGAGAAACGCATGTGAGTTTCTTCCTAATGCTTGCAAGTAGCTTAAGGCACTTTCAAAGGAAAGTGATTTTCTCTGAAAGGACAGCATTTAGAAAGTGAAGTAACACTCCATTCACTTCGCACAGTGAATTGAAGTGTTGGAACAGTCTGCTTTTCTTTCAGAGAAACGCATGTGAGTTTCTTCCTAATGCTTGCAAGTAGCTTAAGGCACTTTCAAAGGAAAGTGATTTTCTCTGAAAGGACAGCATTTAGAAAGTGAAGCAACACTCCATTCACTTCGCACAGTGAATTGAAGTGTTGGAACAGACTGCTTCTCTTTCAGAGAAACGCATGTGAGTTTCTGGTGAATGCTTGTAAGTAGCTTAAGGCACTTTCAAAGGAAAGTGATTTTCTCTGAAAGGACAGCATTTAGAAAGTGAAGCAACACTCCATTCAATTCGCACAGTGAATTGAAGTGTTGGAACAGACTGCTTCTCTTTCATATAAACGCATTAGTGTTTCTTGTGAATGCTTGCAAGTTGCTTAAGGCACTTTCAAAGGAAAGTGATTTTCTCTGAAAGGACATAATTTAGAAAGTGAAGCAACACTCCATTCACTTCGCACAGTGAATTGAAGTGTTGGAACAGACTGCTTCTCTTTCAGAGAAATGCATGTGAGTGTCTGTTGAATGCTTGTAAGTAGCTTAAGGCACTTTCAAAGGAAAGTGATTTTCTCTGAAAGGACAGCATTTAGAAAGTGAAGCAACACTCCATTCACTTCGCACAGTGAATTGAAGTGTTGGAACAAACTGCTTCTCTTTCAGATAAACGCATGTGACTTTCTGGTGAATGCTTGTAAGTAGCTTAAGGCACTTTCAAAGGAAAGTGATTTTCTCTGAAAGGACAGCATTTAGAAAGTGAGGCAACACTCCATTCACTTCACACAGTGAATTGAAGTGTTGGAACAGACTGCTTCTCTTTCAGAGAAACGCATGTGAGTTTCTTCCTAATGCTTGCAAGTAGCTTAAGGCACTTTCAAAGGAAAGTGATTTTCTCTGAAAGGACAGCATTTAGAAAGTGAAGCAACACTCCATTCACTTCGCACAGTGAATTGAAGTGTTGGAACAGTCTGCTTCTCTTTCAGAGAAACGCATGTGAGTTTCTTCCTAATGCTTGCAAGTAGCTTAAGGCACTTTCAAAGGAAAGTGATTTTCTCTGAAAGGACAGCATTTAGAAAGTGAAGCAACACTCCATTCACTTCGCACAGTGAATTGAAGTGTTGGAACAGACTGCTTTTCTTTCAGAGAAACGCATGTGAGTTTCTTCCTAATGCTTGCAAGTAGCTTAAGGCACTATCAAAGGAAAGTGATTTTCTCTGAAAGGACAGCATTTAGAAAGTGAAGCAACACTCCATTCACTTCGCACAGTGAATTGAAGTGTTGGAACCGACTGCTTCTCTTTCAGAGCAACGCATGTGAGTTTCTGGTGAATGCTTATAAGTAGCTTAAATCACTTTCAAAGGACAGTGATTTTCTCTGAAAGAACAGCATTTAGAAAGTGAAGCAACACTCCATTCCCTTCGTGCAGTGAATTGAAGTGTTGGAACAGAGTGCTTCTCTTTCATATAAACGCATTAGTGTTTCTTGTGAATGCTTGCAAGTTGCTTAAGGCACTTTCAAAGGAAAGTGATTTTCTCTGAAAGGACATAATTTAGAAAGTGAAGCAACACTGCATTCACTTCGCACAGTGAATTGAAGTGTTGGAACAGACTGCTTCTCTTTCAGAGAAATGCATGTGAGTTTCTGTTGAATGCTTGTAAGTAGCTTAAGGCACTTTTAAAGGAAAGTGATTTTCTCTGAAAGGACAGCATTTAGAAAGTGAAGCAACACTCCATTCACTTCGCACATTGAATTGAAGTGTTGGAACAGACTGCTTCTCTTTCAGAGAAACGCATGTGAGTTTCTGGTGAATGCTTGTAAGTAGCTTAAGGCACTTTCAAAGGAAAGTGATTTTCTCTGAAAGGACAGCATTTAGAAAGTGAGGCAACACTCCATTCACTTCACACAGTGAATTGAAGTTTTGGAACAGACTGCTTCTCTTTCAGAGAAACGCATGTGAGTTTCTTCCTAATGCTTGCAAGTAGCTTAAGGCACTTTCAAAGGAAAGTGATTTTCTCTGAAAGGACAGCATTTAGAAAGTGAAGTAACACTCCATTCACTTCGCACAGTGAATTGAAGTGTTGGAACAGTCTGCTTTTCTTTCAGAGAAACGCATGTGAGTTTCTTCCTAATGCTTGCAAGTAGCTTAAGGCACTTTCAAAGGAAAGTGATTTTCTCTGAAAGGACAGCATTTAGAAAGTGAAGCAACACTCCATTCACTTCGCACAGTGAATTGAAGTGTTGGAACAGACTGCTTCTCTTTCAGAGAAACGCATGTGAGTTTCCGGTGAATGCTTGTAAGTAGCTTAAGGCACTTTCAAAGGAAAGTGATTTTCTCTGAAAGGACAGCATTTAGAAAGTGAAGCAACACTCCATTCCCTTCGCACAGTGAATTGAAGTGTTGGAACAGACTGCTTCTCTTTCAGAGAAATGCATGTGAGTTTAAGTTGAATGCTTGTAAGTAGCTTAAGGCACTATCAAAGGAAAGTGATTTTCTCTGAAAGGACAGCATTTAGAAAGTGAAGCAACACTCCATTCACTTCGCACAGTGAATTGAAGTGTTGGAACACACTGCTTCTGTTTCAGAGAAACGTATGTGAGTTTCTTGTGAATGCTTGCAAGTTGCTTAAGGCACTTTCAAAGGAAAGTGATTTTCTCTGAAAGGACAGCATTTAGAAAGTGAAGCAACACTCCGTTCACTTCGCACAGTGAATTGAAGTGTTGGAACAGACTGCTTCTCTTTCAGAGAAACGCATGTGAGTTTCTGGTGAATGCTTGTAAGTAGCTTAAGGCACTTTCAAAGGACAGTGATTTTCTCTGAAAGGACAGCATTTAGAAGGTGAAGCAACACTCCATTCCCTTCGTGCAGTGAATTGAAGTGTTGGAACAGAGTGCTTCTCTTTCATATAAACGCATTAGTGTTTCTTGTGAATGCTTGCAAGTTGCTTAAGGCACTTTCAAAGGAAAGTGATTTTCTCTGAAAGGACATAATTAAGAAAGTGAAGCAACACTCCATTCACTTCGCACAGTGAATTGAAGTGTTGGAACAGACTGCTTCTCTTTCAGAGAAATGCATGTTAGTTTCTGTTGAATGCTTGTAAGTAGCTTAAGGCACTTTCAAAGGAAAGTGATTTTCTCTGAAAGGACAGCATTTAGAAAGTGATGCAACACTATATTCACTTCGCACAGTGAATTGAAGTGTTGGAACAGTCTGCTTCTCTTTCAGAGAAACGCATGTGAGTTTCTTCCTAATGCTTGCAAGTAGCTTAAGGCACTTTCAAAGGAAAGTGATTTTCTCTGAAAGGACAGCATTTAGAAAGTGAAGCAACACTCCATTCACTTCGCACAGTGAATTGAAGTGTTGGAACAGACTGCTTCTCTTTCAGAGAAACGCATGTGAGTTTCTGGTGAATGCTTGTAAGTAGCTTAAGGCACTTTCAAAGGAAAGTGATTTTCTCTGAAAGGACAGCATTTAGAAAGTGAAGCAACACTCCATTCACTTCGCACAGTGAATTGAAGTGTTGGAAAAGACTGCTTCTCTTTCAGAGTAACGCATGTGAGTTTCTGGTGAATGCTTGTAAGTAGCTTAAGGTACTTTCAAAGGAAAGTGATTTTCTCTGAAAAGACAGCATTTAGAAAGTGAAGCAACACTCCATTCACTTCGCACAGTGAATTGAAGTGTTGGAACAGACTGCTTCTCTTTCAGAGAAACGCATGTGAGTTTCTGGTGAATGCTTGTAAGTAGCTTAAGGCACTTTCAAAGGAAAGTGATTTTCTCTGAAAGGACAGCATTTAGAAACTGAAGCAACACTCCATTCACATCGCACAGTGAATTGAAGTGTTGGAACAGACTGCTTCTTTTAAGAGAAACGCATGTGAGTTTTTTGTGAATGCTTGAAAGTAGTTTAAGGCACTTTCAAAGGAAAGTGATTTTCTCTGAAAGGACAGAATTTAGAAAGTGATGCAACACTCCATTCACTTCGCACAGTGAATTGAAGTGTTGGAACAGACTGCTTCTCTTTCAGAGAAACGCATGTGAGTTTCTTCCTAATGCTTGTAAGTAGCTTAAGGCACTTTCAAAGGAAAGTGATTTTCTCTGAAAGGACAGCATTTAGAAAGTGAAGCAACACTCAATTCCCTTCGTGCAGTGAATTGAAGTGTTGGAACAGAGTGCTTCTCTTTCATAGAAACGCATTAGTGTTTCTTGTGAATGCTTGCAAATTGCTTAAGGCACTTTCAAAGGAAAGTGATTTTCTCTGAAAGGACAGCATTTAGAAACTGAAGCACAACTCCATTCACTTCGCACAGTGAATTGAAGTGTTGGAACACACAGCTTCTCTTTAAGAGAAACGCATGTGAGTTTTTTGTGAATGCTTGAAAGTAGTTTAAGGCACTTTCAAAGGAAAGTGATTTTCTCTGAAAGGACAGCATTTAGAAAGTGAAGCAACACTCCATTCACTTCGCACAGTGAATTGAAGTGTTGAAACAGACTGCTTCTCTTTCAGAGAAACGCATGTGAGTTTCTGGTGAATGCTTGTAAGTAGCTTAAGGCACTTTCAAAGGAAAGTGATTTTCTCTGAAAGGACAGCATTTAGAACGTGAGGCAACACTCTATTCACTTCACACAGTGAATTGAAGTGTTGGAACAGACTGCTTCTCTTTCAGAGAAATGCATGTGAGTTTCTTCCTAATGCTTGCAAGTAGCTTAAGGCACTATCAAAGGAAAGTGATTTTCTCTGAAAGGACAGCATTTAGAAAGTGAAGCAACACTCCATTCACTTCGCACAGTGAATTGAAGTGTTGGAACAGACTGCTTCTCTTTCAGAGAAACACATGTGAGTTTCTTCCTAATGCTTGCAAGTAGCTTAAGGCACTTTCAAAGGAAAGTGATTTTCTCTGAAAGGACAGCATTTAGAAAGTGAAGCAACAATCCATGCACTTCGCACAGTGAATTGAAGTGTTGGAACCGACTGCTTCTCTTTCAGAGAAACGCATGTGAGTTTCTGGTGAATGCTTGTAAGTAGCTTAAGGCACTTTCAAAGGACAGTGATTTTCTCTGAAAGGACAGCATTTAGAAAGTGAAGCAACACTTCATTCCCTTCATGCAGTGAATTGAAGTGTTGGAACAGAGTGCTTCTCTTTCATATAAACGCATTAGTGTTTCTTGTGAATGCTTGCAAGTTGCTTAAGGCACTTTCAAAGGAAAGTGATTTTCTCTGAAAGGACATAATTTAGAAAGTGAAGCAACACTCCATTCACTTCGCACAGTGAATTGAAGTGTTGGAACAGACTGCTTCTCTTTCAGAGAAATGCATGTGAGTTTCTGTTGAATGCTTGTAAGCAGCTTAAGGTACTTTCAAAGGAAAGTGATTTTCTCTGAAAGGACAGCATTTAGAAAGTGAACCAACACTCCATTCACTTCGCACATTGAATTGAAGTGTTGGAACAGACTGCTTCTCATTCAGAGAAACACATGTGAGTTTCTGGTGAATGCTTGTAAGTAGCTTAAGGCACTTTCAAAGGAAAGTGATTTTCTCTGAAAGGACAGCATTTAGAAAGTGAGGCAACACTCCATTCACTTCACACAGTGAACTGAAGTGTTGGAACAGACTGCTTCTCTTTCAGAGAAACGCATGTGAGTTTCTTCCTAATGCTTGCAAGTAGCTTAAGGCACTTTAAAAGGAAAGTGATTTTCTCTGAAAGGACAGCATTTAGAAAGTGAAGCAACACTCCATTCACTTCGCACAGTGAATTGAAGTGTTGGAACAGACTGCTTCTCTTTCAGAGAATCGCATGAGTTTCTGGTGAATGCTTGTAAGTAGCTTAAGGCACTTTCAAAGGAAAGTGATTTTCTCTGAAAGGACAGCATTTAGAAAGTGAAGCATCTCTCCATTCACTTCGCACAGTGAAATGAAGTGTTTTAACAGACTGCTTCTCTTTCAGAGAAATTCATGTGAGTTTAAGTTGAATGCTTGTAAGTAGCTTAAGGCACTTTCAAAGGAAAGTGATTTTCTCTGAAAGGACAGCATTTAGAAAGTGAAGCAACACTCCATTCACTTCGCAGAGTGAATTGAAGTTTTGGAACAGACTGCTTCTCTTTCAGAGAAACGCATGTGAGTTTCTGGTTAATGCTTGTAAGTAGCTTAAGGCACTTTCAAAGGAAAGTGATTTTCTCTGAAAGGACAGCATTTAGAAAGTGAAGCAACACTACATTCACTTCGCACAGTGAATTGAAGTGTTGGAACAGAGTGCTTCTCTTTCAGAGAAACGCATGTGAGTTTCTGGTGAATGCTTGTAAGTAGCTTAAGGCACTTTCAAAGGAAAGTGATTTTCTCTGAAAGGACAGCATTTAGAAAGTGAAGCAACACTCCATTCACTTCGCACAGTGAATTGAAGTGTTGGAACAGACTGCTTCTCTTTCAGAGAAACGCATGTGAGTTTCTGGTGAATGCTTGTAAGTAGTTTAAGGCACTTTCAAAGGAAAGTGATTTTCTCTGAAAGGACAGAATTTAGAAAGTGATGCAACACTCCATTCACTTCGCACAGTGAATTGAAGTGTTGGAACAGACTGCTTCTCTTTCAGAGAAACGCATGTGAGTTTCTTCCTAATGCTTGTAAGTAGCTTAAGGCACTTTCAAAGGAAAGTGATTTTCTCTGAAAGGACAGCATTTAGAAAGTGAAGCAACACTCAATTCCCTTCGTGCAGTGAATTGAAGTGTTGGAACAGAGTGCTTCTCTTTCATAGAAACGCATTAGTGTTTCTTGTGAATGCTTGCAAATTGCTTAAGGCACTTTCAAAGGAAAGTGATTTTCTCTGAAAGGACAGCATTTAGAAACTGAAGCACAACTCCATTCACTTCGCACAGTGAATTGAAGTGTTGGAACACACTGCTTCTCTTTAAGAGAAACGCATGTGAGTTTTTTGTGAATGCTTGAAAGTAGTTTAAGGCACTTTCAAAGGAAAGTGATTTTCTCTGAAAGGACAGCATTTAGAAAGTGAAGCAACACTCCATTCACTTCGCACAGTGAATTGAAGTGTTGGAACAGACTGCTTCTCTTTCAGAGAAACGCATGTGAGTTTCTGGTGAATGCTTGTAAGTAGCTTAAGGCACTTTCAAAGGAAAGTGATTTTCTCTGAAAGGACAGCATTTAGAACGTGAGGCAACACTCTATTCACTTCACACAGTGAATTGAAGTGTTGGAACAGACTGCTTCTCTTTCAGAGAAATGCATGTGAGTTTCTTCCTAATGCTTGCAAGTAGCTTAAGGCACTATCAAAGGAAAGTGATTTTCTCTGAAAGGACAGCATTTAGAAAGTGAGGCAACACTCCATTCACTTCGCACAGTGAATTGAAGTGTTGGAACAGACTGCTTCTCTTTCAGAGAAACACATGTGAGTTTCTTCCTAATGCTTGCAAGTAGCTTAAGGCACTTTCAAAGGAAAGTGATTTTCTCTGAAAGGACAGCATTTAGAAAGTGAAGCAACACTCCATTCACTTCGCAGAGTGAATTGAAGTGTTGGAACAGACTGCTTCTCTTTCAGAGAAACGCATGTGAGTTTCTGGTGAATGCTTGTAAGTAGCTTAAGGCACTTTCAAAGGAAAGTGATTTTCTCTGAAAGGAGAGCATTTAGAAAGTGAAGCAACACTCCATTCACTTCGCAGAGTGAATTGAAGTGTTGGAACAGACTGCTTCTCTTTCAGAGAAACGCATGTGAGTTTCTGGTGAATGCTTGTAAGTAGCTTAAGGCACTTTCAAAGGAAAGTGATTTTCTCTGAAAGGACAGCATTTAGAAAGTGAAGCAACACTCCATTCCCTTCGTGCAGTGAATTGAAGTGTTGGAACAGACTGCTTCTCTTTCAGAGAAACGCATGTGAGTTTCTGGTGAATGCTTGTAAGTAGTTTAAGGCACTTTCAAAGGAAAGTGATTTTCTCTGAAAGGACAGAATTTAGAAAGTGATGCAACACTCCATTCACTTCGCACAGTGAATTGAAGTGTTGGAACAGACTGCTTCTCTTTCATAGAAACGCATTAGTGTTTCTTGTGAATGCTTGCAAATTGCTTAAGGCACTTTCAAAGGAAAGTGATTTTCTCTGAAAGGACAGCATTTAAAACTGAAACACAACTCCATTCACTTCGCACAGTGAATTGAAGTGTTGGAACACACTGCTTCTCTTTAAGAGAAACGCATGTGAGTTTTTTGTGAATGCTTGAAAGTAGTTTAAGGCACTTTCAAAGGAAAGTGATTTTCTCTGAAAGGACAGCATTTAGAAAGTGAAGCAACACTCCATTCACTTCGCACAGTGAATTGAAGTGTTGGAACAGACTGCTTCTCTTTCAGAGAAACGCATGTGAGTTTCTGGTGAATGCTTGTAAGTAGCTTAAGGCACTTTCAAAGGAAAGTGATTTTCTCTGAAAGGACAGCATTTAGAACGTGAGGCAACACTCTATTCACTTCACACAGTGAATTGAAGTGTTGGAACAGACTGCTTCTCTTTCAGAGAAATGCATGTGAGTTTCTTCCTAATGCTTGCAAGTAGCTTAAGGCACTATCAAAGGAAAGTGATTTTCTCTGAAAGGACAGCATTTAGAAAGTGAGGCAACACTCCATTCACTTCGCACAGTGAATTGAAGTGTTGGAGCAGACTGCTTCTCTTTCAGAGAAACACATGTGAGTTTCTTCCTAATGCTTGCAAGTAGCTTAAGGCACTTTCAAAGGAAAGTGATTTTCTCTGAAAGGACAGCATTTAGAAAGTGAAGCAACACTCCAATCACTTCGCACAGTGAATTGAAGTGTTGGAACAGACTGCTTCTCTTTCAGAGAAACGCATGTGAGTTTCTGTTGAATGCTTGTAAGTAGCTTAAGGCACTTTCAAAGGAAAGTGATTTTCTCTGAAGGGACAGCATTTAGAACGTGAGGCAACACTCGATTCACTTCACACAGTGAATTGAAGTGTTGGAACAGACTGCTTCTCTTTCATATAAACGCATTAGTGTTTCTTGTGAATGCTTGCAAGTTGCTTAAGGCACTTTCAAAGGAAAGTGATTTTCTCTGAAAGGACATAATTAAGAAAGTGAAGCAACACTCCATTCACTTCGCACAGTGAATTGAAGTGTTGGAACAGACTGCTTCTCTTTCAGAGAAATGCATGTGAGTTTCTGTTGAATGCTTGTAAGTAGCTTAAGGCACTTTCAAAGGAAAGTGATTTTCTCTAAAAGGACAGCATTTAGAAAGTGAAGCAACACTCCATTCACTTCGCACAGTGAATTGAAGTGTTGGAACAGAATGCTTCTCTTTCAGAGAAACGCATGTGAGTTTCTGGTGAATGCTTGTAAGTAGCTTAAGGCACTTTCAAAGGAAAGTGATTTTCTCTGAAAGGACAGCATTTAGAAACTGAAGCAACACTCCATTCACTTCGCACAGTGAATTGAAGTGTTGGAACAGACTGCTTCTCTTTAAGAGAAACGCATGTGAGTTTTTTGTGAATGCTTGAAAGTAGTTTAAGGCACTTTCAAAGGAAAGTGATTTTCTCTGAAAGGACAGAATTTAGAAAGTGATGCAACACTCCATTCACTTCGCACAGTGATTGAAGTGTTGGAACAGACTGCTTCTCTTTCAGAGAAACCCATGTGAGTTTCTTCCTAATGCTTGTAAGTAGCTTAAGGCACTTTCAAAGGAAAGTGATTTTCTCTGAAAGGACAGCATTTAGAAAGTGAAGCAACACTCAATTCCCTTCGTGCAGTGAATTGAAGTGTTGGAACAGAGTGCGTCTCTTTCATAGAAACGCATTAGTATTTCTTGTGAATGCTTGCAAATTGCTTAAGGCACTTTCAAAGGAAAGTGATTTTCTCTGAAAGGACAGCATTTAGAAACTGAAGCACAACTCCATTCACTTCGCACAGTGAATTGAAGTGTTGGAACACACTGCTTCTCTTTAAGAGAAACGCATGTGAGTTTTTTGTCAATGCTTGAAAGTAGTTTAAGGCACTTTCAAAGGAAAGTGATTTTCTCTGAAAGGACAGCATTTAGAAAGTGAAGCAACACTCCATTCACTTCGCACAGTGAATTGAAGTGTTGAAACAGACTGCTTCTCTTTCAGAGAAACGCATGTGAGTTTCTGGTGAATGCTTGTAAGTAGCTTAAGGCACTTTCAAAGGAAAGTGATTTTCTCTGAAAGGACAGCATTTAGAACGTGAGGCAACACTCTATTCACTTCACACAGTGAATTGAAGTGTTGGAACAGACTGCTTCTCTTTCAGAGAAATGCATGTGAGTTTCTTCCTAATGCTTGCAAGTAGCTTAAGGCACTATCAAAGGAAAGTGATTTTCTCTGAAAGGACAGCATTTAGAAAGTGAAGCAACACTCCATTCACTTCGCACAGTGAATTGAAGTGTTGGAACAGACTGCTTCTCTTTCAGAGAAACACATGTGAGTTTCTTCCTAATGCTTGCAAGTAGCTTAAGGCACTTTCAAAGGAAAGTGATTTTCTCTGAAAGGACAGCATTTAGAAAGTGAAGCAACAATCCATGCACTTCGCACAGTGAATTGAAGTGTTGGAACCGACTGCTTCTCTTTCAGAGAAACGCATGTGAGTTTCTGGTGAATGCTTGTAAGTAGCTTAAGGCACTTTCAAAGGACAGTGATTTTCTCTGAAAGGACAGCATTTAGAAAGTGAAGCAACACTCCATTCCCTTCGTGCAGTGAATTGAAGTGTTGGAACAGAGTGCTTCTCTTTCATATAAACGCATTAGTGTTTCTTGTGAATGCTTGCAAGTTGCTTAAGGCACTTTCAAAGGAAAGTGATTTTCTCTGAAAGGACATAATTAAGAAAGTGAAGCAACACTCCATTCACTTCGCACAGTGAATTGAAGTGTTGGAACAGACTGCTTCTCTTTCAGAGAAACGCATGTGAGTTTCTGGTGAATGCTTGTAAGTAGCTTAAGGCACTTTCAAAGGAAAGTGATTTTCTCTGAAAGGACAGCATTTAGAAAGTGAGGCAACACTCCATTCACTTCACACAGTGAATTGAAGTGTTGGAACAGACTGCTTCTCTTTCAGAGAAACGCATGTGAGTTTCTTCCTAATGCTTGCAAGTAGCTTAAGGCACTTTCAAAGGAAAGTGATTTTCTCTGAAAGGACAGCATTTAGAAAGTGAAGCAACACTCCATTCACTTCGCACAGTGAATTGAAGTGTTGGAACAGACTGCTTCTCTTTCAGAGAAAGGCATGAGTTTCTGGTGAATGCTTGTAAGTAGCTTAAGGCACTTTCAAAGGAAAGTGATTTTCTCTGAAAGGACAGCATTTAGAAAGTGAAGCAACACTCCATTCACTTCGCACAGTGAATTGAAGTGTTGGAACAGACTGCTTCTCTTTCAGAGAAATTCATGTGAGTTTAAGTTGAATGCTTGTAAGTAGCTTAAGGCACTTTCAAAGGAAAGTGATTTTCTCTGAAAGGACAGCATTTAGAAAGTGAAGCAACACTCCATTCACTTCGCAGAGTGAATTGAAGTTTTGGAACAGACTGCTTCTCTTTCAGAGAAACGCATGTGAGTTTCTGTTGAATGCTTGTAAGTAGCTTAAGGCACTTTCAAAGGAAAGTGATTTTCTCTGAAAGGACAGCATTTAGAAAGTGAAGCAACACTCCATTCACTTCGCACAGTGAATTGAAGTGTTGGAACAGACTGCTTCTCTTTCAGAGAAACGCATGTGAGTTTCTGGTGAATGCTTGTAAGTAGCTTAAGGCACTTTCAAAGGAAAGTGATTTTCTCTGAAAGGACAGCATTTAGAAAGTGAAGCAACACTCCATTCACTTCGCACAGTGAATTGAAGTGTTGGAACAGACTGCTTCTCTTTCAGAGAAACGCATGTGAGTTTCTGGTGAATGCTTGTAAGTAGCTTAAGGCACTTTCAAAGGAA
The DNA here is from genome assembly GCF_982192425.1 of Myodes glareolus. Classification (NCBI taxonomy): domain Eukaryota; kingdom Metazoa; phylum Chordata; class Mammalia; order Rodentia; family Cricetidae; genus Myodes; species Myodes glareolus. The sequence goes on from NW_028263215.1 coordinate 74,729, forward strand.
AGTGATTTTCTCTGAAAGGACAGCATTTAGAAACTGAAGCAACACTCCATTCACTTCGCACAGTGAATTGAAGTGTTGGAACAGACTGCTTCTCTTTCAGAGAAACGCATGTGAGTTTCTCCCTAATGCTTGTAAGTAGCTTAAGGCACTTTCAAAGGAAAGTGATTTTCTCTGAAAGGACAGCATTTAGAAAGTGAAGCAACACTCAATTCCCTTCGTGCAGTGAATTGAAGTGTTGGAACAGAGTGCTTCTCTTTCACAGAAACGCATTAGTGTTTCTTGTGAATGCTTGCAAATTGCTTAAGACACTTTCAAAGGAAAGTGATTTTCTCTGAAAGGACAGCATTTAGAAACTGAAGCACAACTCCATTCACTTCGCACAGTGAATTGAAGTGTTGGAACACACTGCTTCTCTTTAAGAGAAACGCATGTGAGTTTTTTGTGAATGCTTGAAAGTAGTTTAAGGCACTTTCAAAGGAAAGTGATTTTCTCTGAAAGGACAGCATTTAGAAAGTGAAGCAACACTCCATTCACTTCGCACAGTGAATTGAAGTGTTGGAACAGACTGCTTCTCTTCCAGAGAAATGCATGTGAGTTTCTTCCTAATGCTTGCAAGTAGCTTAAGGCACTATCAAAGGAAAGTGATTTTCTCTGAAAGGACAGCATTTAGAAAGTGAAGCAACACTCCATTCACTTCGCACAGTGAATTGAAGTTTTGGAACAGACTGCTTCTCTTTCAGAGAAACACATGTGAGTTTCTTCCTAATGCTTGCAAGTAGCTTAAGGCACTTTCAAAGGAAAGTGATTTTCTCTGAAAGGACAGCATTTAGAAAGTGAAGCAACAATCCATGCACTTCGCACAGTGAATTGAAGTGTTGGAACTGACTGCTTCTCTTTCAGAGAAACGCGTGTGAGTTTCTGGTGAATACTTGTAAGTAGCTTAAGGCACTTTCAAAGGACAGTGATTTTCTCTGAAAGGACAGCATTTAGAAAGTGAAGCAACACTCCATTCCCTTCGTGCAGTGAATTGAAGTGTTGGAACAGAGTGCTTCTCTTTCATATAAACGCATTAGTGTTTCTTGTGAATGCTTGCAAGTTGCTTAAGGCACTTTCAAAGGAAAGTGATTTTCTCTGAAAGGACATAATTTAGAAAGTGAAGCAACACTCCATTCACTTCGCACAGTGAATTGAAGTGTTGGAACAGACTGCTTCTCTTTCAGAGAAATGCATGTGAGTTTCTGTTGAATGCTTGTAAGCAGCTTAAGGCACTTTCAAAGGAAAGAGATTTTCTCTGAAAGGACAGCATTTAGAAAGTGAAGCAACACTCCATTCACTTCGCACATTGAATTGAAGTGTTGGAACAGACTGCTTCTCTTTCAGAGAAACGCATGTGAGTTTCTGGTGAATGCTTGTAAGTAGCTTAAGGCACTTTCAAAGGAAAGTGATTTTCTCTGAAAGGACAGCATTTAGAAAGTGAGGCAACACTCCATTCACTTCACACAGTGAATTGAAGTGTTGGAACAGACTGCTTCTCTTTCAGAGAAACGCATGTGAGTTTCTTCCTAATGCTTGCAAGTAGCTTAAGGCACTTTCAAAGGAAAGTGATTTTCTCTGAAAGGACAGCATTTAGAACGTGAGGCAACACTCTATTCACTTCACACAGTGAATTGAAGTGTTGGAACAGACTGCTTCTCTTTCAGAGAAATGCATGTGAGTTTCTTCCTAATGCTTGCAAGTAGCTTAAGGCACTATCAAAGGAACGTGATTTTCTCTGAAAGGACAGCATTTAGAAAGTGAGGCAACACTCCATTCACTTCGCACAGTGAATTGAAGTGTTGGAACAGACTGCTTCTCTTTCAGAGAAACACATGTGAGTTTCTTCCTAATGCTTGCAAGTAGCTTAAGGCACTTTCAAAGGAAAGTGATTTTCTCTGAAAGGACAGCATTTAGAAAGTGAAGCAACACTCCATTCACTTCGCAGAGTGAATTGAAGTGTTGGAACAGACTGCTTCTCTTTCAGAGAAACGCATGTGAGTTTCTGGTGAATGCTTGTAAGTAGCTTAAGGCACTTTCAAAGGAAAGTGATTTTCTCTGAAAGGACAGCATTTAGAAAGTGAAGCAACACTCCATTCCCTTCGTGCAGTGAATTGAAGTGTTGGAACAGACTGCTTCTCTTTCAGAGAAACGCATGTGAGTTTCTGGTGAATGCTTGTAAGTAGCTTAAGGCACTTTCAAAGGAAAGTGATTTTCTCTGAAAGGACAGCATTTAGAAAGTGAAGCAACACTCCATTCCCTTCGTGCAGTGAATTGAAGTGTTGGAACAGACTGCTTCTCTTTCAGAGAAACGCATGTGAGTTTCTGGTGAATGCTTGTAAGTAGTTTAAGGCACTTTCAAAGGAAAGTGATTTTCTCTGAAAGGACAGAATTTAGAAAGTGATGCAACACTCCATTCACTTCGCACAGTGAATTGAAGTGTTGGAACAGACTGCTTCTCTTTCATAGAAACGCATTAGTGTTTCTTGTGAATGCTTGCAAATTGCTTAAGGCACTTTCAAAGGAAAGTGATTTTCTCTGAAAGGACAGCATTTAAAACTGAAACACAACTCCATTCACTTCGCACAGTGAATTGAAGTGTTGGAACACACTGCTTCTCTTTAAGAGAAACGCATGTGAGTTTTTTGTGAATGCTTGAAAGTAGTTTAAGGCACTTTCAAAGGAAAGTGATTTTCTCTGAAAGGACAGCATTTAGAAAGTGAAGCAACACTCCATTCACTTCGCACAGTGAATTGAAGTGTTGGAACAGACTGCTTCTCTTTCAGAGAAACGCATGTGAGTTTCTGGTGAATGCTTGTAAGTAGCTTAAGGCACTTTCAAAGGAAAGTGATTTTCTCTGAAAGGACAGCATTTAGAACGTGAGGCAACACTCTATTCACTTCACACAGTGAATTGAAGTGTTGGAACAGACTGCTTCTCTTTCAGAGAAATGCATGTGAGTTTCTTCCTAATGCTTGCAAGTAGCTTAAGGCACTATCAAAGGAAAGTGATTTTCTCTGAAAGGACAGCATTTAGAAAGTGAGGCAACACTCCATTCACTTCGCACAGTGAATTGAAGTGTTGGAGCAGACTGCTTCTCTTTCAGAGAAACACATGTGAGTTTCTTCCTAATGCTTGCAAGTAGCTTAAGGCACTTTCAAAGGAAAGTGATTTTCTCTGAAAGGACAGCATTTAGAAAGTGAAGCAACACTCCAATCACTTCGCACAGTGAATTGAAGTGTTGGAACAGACTGCTTCTCTTTCAGAGAAACGCATGTGAGTTTCTGGTGAATGCTTGTAAGTAGCTTAAGGCACTTTCAAAGGAAAGTGATTTTCTCTGAAAGGACAGCATTTAGAAAGTGAAGCAACAATCCATGCACTTCGCACAGTGAATTGAAGTGTTGGAACTGACTGCTTCTCTTTCAGAGAAACGCGTGTGAGTTTCTGGTGAATACTTGTAAGTAGCTTAAGGCACTTTCAAAGGACAGTGATTTTCTCTGAAAGGACAGCATTTAGAAAGTGAAGCAACACTCCATTCCCTTCGTGCAGTGAATTGAAGTGTTGGAACAGAGTGCTTCTCTTTCATATAAACGCATTAGTGTTTCTTGTGAATGCTTGCAAGTTGCTTAAGGCACTTTCAAAGGAAAGTGATTTTCTCTGAAAGGACATAATTTAGAAAGTGAAGCAACACTCCATTCACTTCGCACAGTGAATTGAAGTGTTGGAACAGACTGCTTCTCTTTCAGAGAAATGCATGTGAGTTTCTGTTGAATGCTTGTAAGCAGCTTAAGGCACTTTCAAAGGAAAGAGATTTTCTCTGAAAGGACAGCATTTAGAAAGTGAAGCAACACTCCATTCACTTCGCACATTGAATTGAAGTGTTGGAACAGACTGCTTCTCTTTCAGAGAAACGCATGTGAGTTTCTGGTGAATGCTTGTAAGTAGCTTAAGGCACTTTCAAAGGAAAGTGATTTTCTCTGAAAGGACAGCATTTAGAAAGTGAGGCAACACTCCATTCACTTCACACAGTGAATTGAAGTGTTGGAACAGACTGCTTCTCTTTCAGAGAAACGCATGTGAGTTTCTTCCTAATGCTTGCAAGTAGCTTAAGGCACTTTCAAAGGAAAGTGATTTTCTCTGAAAGGACAGCATTTAGAACGTGAGGCAACACTCTATTCACTTCACACAGTGAATTGAAGTGTTGGAACAGACTGCTTCTCTTTCAGAGAAATGCATGTGAGTTTCTTCCTAATGCTTGCAAGTAGCTTAAGGCACTATCAAAGGAACGTGATTTTCTCTGAAAGGACAGCATTTAGAAAGTGAGGCAACACTCCATTCACTTCGCACAGTGAATTGAAGTGTTGGAACAGACTGCTTCTCTTTCAGAGAAACACATGTGAGTTTCTTCCTAATGCTTGCAAGTAGCTTAAGGCACTTTCAAAGGAAAGTGATTTTCTCTGAAAGGACAGCATTTAGAAAGTGAAGCAACACTCCATTCACTTCGCAGAGTGAATTGAAGTGTTGGAACAGACTGCTTCTCTTTCAGAGAAACGCATGTGAGTTTCTGGTGAATGCTTGTAAGTAGCTTAAGGCACTTTCAAAGGAAAGTGATTTTCTCTGAAAGGACAGCATTTAGAAAGTGAAGCAACACTCCATTCCCTTCGTGCAGTGAATTGAAGTGTTGGAACAGACTGCTTCTCTTTCAGAGAAACGCATGTGAGTTTCTGGTGAATGCTTGTAAGTAGCTTAAGGCACTTTCAAAGGAAAGTGATTTTCTCTGAAAGGACAGCATTTAGAAAGTGAAGCAACACTCCATTCCCTTCGTGCAGTGAATTGAAGTGTTGGAACAGACTGCTTCTCTTTCAGAGAAACGCATGTGAGTTTCTGGTGAATGCTTGTAAGTAGTTTAAGGCACTTTCAAAGGAAAGTGATTTTCTCTGAAAGGACAGAATTTAGAAAGTGATGCAACACTCCATTCACTTCGCACAGTGAATTGAAGTGTTGGAACAGACTGCTTCTCTTTCATAGAAACGCATTAGTGTTTCTTGTGAATGCTTGCAAATTGCTTAAGGCACTTTCAAAGGAAAGTGATTTTCTCTGAAAGGACAGCATTTAAAACTGAAACACAACTCCATTCACTTCGCACAGTGAATTGAAGTGTTGGAACACACTGCTTCTCTTTAAGAGAAACGCATGTGAGTTTTTTGTGAATGCTTGAAAGTAGTTTAAGGCACTTTCAAAGGAAAGTGATTTTCTCTGAAAGGACAGCATTTAGAAAGTGAAGCAACACTCCATTCACTTCGCACAGTGAATTGAAGTGTTGGAACAGACTGCTTCTCTTTCAGAGAAACGCATGTGAGTTTCTGGTGAATGCTTGTAAGTAGCTTAAGGCACTTTCAAAGGAAAGTGATTTTCTCTGAAAGGACAGCATTTAGAACGTGAGGCAACACTCTATTCACTTCACACAGTGAATTGAAGTGTTGGAACAGACTGCTTCTCTTTCAGAGAAATGCATGTGAGTTTCTTCCTAATGCTTGCAAGTAGCTTAAGGCACTATCAAAGGAAAGTGATTTTCTCTGAAAGGACAGCATTTAGAAAGTGAGGCAACACTCCATTCACTTCGCACAGTGAATTGAAGTGTTGGAGCAGACTGCTTCTCTTTCAGAGAAACACATGTGAGTTTCTTCCTAATGCTTGCAAGTAGCTTAAGGCACTTTCAAAGGAAAGTGATTTTCTCTGAAAGGACAGCATTTAGAAAGTGAAGCAACACTCCAATCACTTCGCACAGTGAATTGAAGTGTTGGAACAGACTGCTTCTCTTTCAGAGAAACGCATGTGAGTTTCTGGTGAATGCTTGTAAGTAGCTTAAGGCACTTTCAAAGGAAAGTGATTTTCTCTGAAGGGACAGCATTTAGAACGTGAGGCAACACTCGATTCACTTCACACAGTGAATTGAAGTGTTGGAACAGACTGCTTCTCTTTCATATAAACGCATTAGTGTGTCTTGTGAATGCTTGCATGTTGCTTAAGGCACTTTCAAAGGAAAGTGATTTTCTCTGAAAGGACATAATTAAGAAAGTGAAGCAACACTCCATTCACTTCGCACAGTGAATTGAAGTGTTGGAACAGACTGCTTCTCTTTCAGAGAAATGCATGTGAGTTTCTGTTGAATGCTTGTAAGTAGCTTAAGGCACTTTCAAAGGAAAGTGATTTTCTCTAAAAGGACAGCATTTAGAAAGTGAAGCAACACTCCATTCACTTCGCACAGTGAATTGAAGTGTTGGAACAGAATGCTTCTCTTTCAGAGAAACGCATGTGAGTTTCTGGTGAATGCTTGTAAGTAGCTTAAGGCACTTTCAAAGGAAAGTGATTTTCTCTGAAAGGACAGCATTTAGAAACTGAAGCAACACTCCATTCACTTCGCACAGTGAATTGAAGTGTTGGAACAGACTGCTTCTCTTTAAGAGAAACGCATGTGAGTTTTTTGTGAATGCTTGAAAGTAGTTTAAGGCACTTTCAAAGGAAAGTGATTTTCTCTGAAAGGACAGAATTTAGAAAGTGATGCAACACTCCATTCACTTCGCACAGTGATTGAAGTGTTGGAACAGACTGCTTCTCTTTCAGAGAAACGCATGTGAGTTTCTTCCTAATGCTTGTAAGTAGCTTAAGGCACTTTCAAAGGAAAGTGATTTTCTCTGAAAGGACAGCATTTAGAAAGTGAAGCAACACTCAATTCCCTTCGTGCAGTGAATTGAAGTGTTGGAACAGAGTGCGTCTCTTTCATAGAAACGCATTAGTATTTCTTGTGAATGCTTGCAAATTGCTTAAGGCATTTTCAAAGGAAAGTGATTTTCTCTGAAAGGACAGCATTTAGAAACTGAAGCACAACTCCATTCACTTCGCACAGTGAATTGAAGTGTTGGAACACACTGCTTCTCTTTAAGAGAAACGCATGTGAGTTTTTTGTCAATGCTTGAAAGTAGTTTAAGGCACTTTCAAAGGAAAGTGATTTTCTCTGAAAGGACAGCATTTAGAAAGTGAAGCAACACTCCATTCACTTCGCACAGTGAATTGAAGTGTTGAAACAGACTGCTTCTCTTTCAGAGAAACGCATGTGAGTTTCTGGTGAATGCTTGTAAGTAGCTTAAGGCACTTTCAAAGGAAAGTGATTTTCTCTGAAAGGACAGCATTTAGAACGTGAGGCAACACTCTATTCACTTCACACAGTGAATTGAAGTGTTGGAACAGACTGCTTCTCTTTCAGAGAAATGCATGTGAGTTTCTTCCTAATGCTTGCAAGTAGCTTAAGGCACTATCAAAGGAAAGTGATTTTCTCTGAAAGGACAGCATTTAGAAAGTGAAGCAACACTCCATTCACTTCGCACAGTGAATTGAAGTGTTGGAACAGACTGCTTCTCTTTCAGAGAAACACATGTGAGTTTCTTCCTAATGCTTGCAAGTAGCTTAAGGCACTTTCAAAGGAAAGTGATTTTCTCTGAAAGGACAGCATTTAGAAAGTGAAGCAACAATCCATGCACTTCGCACAGTGAATTGAAGTGTTGGAACCGACTGCTTCTCTTTCAGAGAAACGCATGTGAGTTTCTGGTGAATGCTTGTAAGTAGCTTAAGGCACTTTCAAAGGACAGTGATTTTCTCTGAAAGGACAGCATTTAGAAAGTGAAGCAACACTCCATTCCCTTCGTGCAGTGAATTGAAGTGTTGGAACAGAGTGCTTCTCTTTCATATAAACGCATTAGTGTTTCTTGTGAATGCTTGCAAGTTGCTTAAGGCACTTTCAAAGGAAAGTGATTTTCTCTGAAAGGACATAATTAAGAAAGTGAAGCAACACTCCATTCACTTCGCACAGTGAATTGAAGTGTTGGAACCGACTGCTTCTCTTTCAGAGAAACGCATGTGAGTTTCTGGTGAATGCTTGTAAGTAGCTTAAGGCACTTTCAAAGGAAAGTGATTTTCTCTGAAAGGACAGCATTTAGAAAGTGAGGCAACACTCCATTCACTTCACACAGTGAATTGAAGTGTTGGAACAGACTGCTTCTCTTTCAGAGAAACGCATGTGAGTTTCTTCCTAATGCTTGCAAGTAGCTTAAGGCACTTTCAAAGGAAAGTGATTTTCTCTGAAAGGACAGCATTTAGAAAGTGAAGCAACACTCCATTCACTTCGCACAGTGAATTGAAGTGTTGGAACAGACTGCTTCTCTTTCAGAGAAACGCATGAGTTTCTGGTGAATGCTTGTAAGTAGCTTAAGGCACTTTCAAAGGAAAGTGATTTTCTCTGAAAGGACAGCATTTAGAAAGTGAAGCAACACTCCATTCACTTCGCACAGTGAATTGAAGTGTTGGAACAGACTGCTTCTCTTTCAGAGAAATTCATGTGAGTTTAAGTTGAATGCTTGTAAGTAGCTTAAGGCACTTTCAAAGGAAAGTGATTTTCTCTGAAAGGACAGCATTTAGAAAGTGAAGCAACACTCCATTCACTTCGCAGAGTGAATTGAAGTTTTGGAACAGACTGCTTCTCTTTCAGAGAAACGCATGTGAGTTTCTGTTGAATGCTTGTAAGTAGCTTAAGGCACTTTCAAAGGAAAGTGATTTTCTCTGAAAGGACAGCATTTAGAAAGTGAAGCAACACTCCATTCACTTCGCACAGTGAATTGAAGTGTTGGAACAGACTGCTTCTCTTTCAGAGAAACGCATGTGAGTTTCTGGTGAATGCTTGTAAGTAGCTTAAGGCACTTTCAAAGGAAAGTGATTTTCTCTGAAAGGACAGCATTTAGAAAGTGAAGCAACACTCCATTCACTTCGCACAGTGAATTGAAGTGTTGGAACAGACTGCTTCTCTTTCAGAGAAACGCATGTGAGTTTCTGGTGAATGCTTGTAAGTAGCTTAAGGCACTTTCAAAGGAAAGTGATTTTCTCTGAAAGGACAGCATTTAGAAACTGAAGCAACACTCCATTCACTTCGCACAGTGAATTGAAGTGTTGGAACAGACTGCTTCTCTTTCAGAGAAACGCATGTGAGTTTCTCCCTAATGCTTGTAAGTAGCTTAAGGCACTTTCAAAGGAAAGTGATTTTCTCTGAAAGGACAGCATTTAGAAAGTGAAGCAACACTCAATTCCCTTCGTGCAGTGAATTGAAGTGTTGGAACAGAGTGCTTCTCTTTCACAGAAACGCATTAGTGTTTCTTGTGAATGCTTGCAAATTGCTTAAGACACTTTCAAAGGAAAGTGATTTTCTCTGAAAGGACAGCATTTAGAAACTGAAGCACAACTCCATTCACTTCGCACAGTGAATTGAAGTGTTGGAACACACTGCTTCTCTTTAAGAGAAACGCATGTGAGTTTTTTGTGAATGCTTGAAATTAGTTTAAGGCACTTTCAAAGGAAAGTGATTTTCTCTGAAAGGACAGCATTTAGAAAGTGAAGCAACACTCCATTCACTTCGCACAGTGAATTGAAGTGTTGGAACAGACTGCTTCTCTTCCAGAGAAATGCATGTGAGTTTCTTCCTAATGCTTGCAAGTAGCTTAAGGCACTATCAAAGGAAAGTGATTTTCTCTGAAAGGACAGCATTTAGAAAGTGAAGCAACACTCCATTCACTTCGCACAGTGAATTGAAGTTTTGGAACAGACTGCTTCTCTTTCAGAGAAACACAGGTGAGTTTCTTCCTAATGCTTGCAAGAAGCTTAAGGCACTTTCAAAGGAAAGTGATTTTCTCTGAAAGGACAGCATTTAGAAAGTGAAGCAACAATCCATGCACTTCGCACAGTGAATTGAAGTGTTGGAACTGACTGCTTCTCTTTCAGAGAAACGCGTGTGAGTTTCTGGTGAATACTTGTAAGTAGCTTAAGGCACTTTCAAAGGATAGTGATTTTCTCTGAAAGGACAGCATTTAGAAAGTGAAGCAACACTCCATTCCCTTCGTGCAGTGAATTGAAGTGTTGGAACAGAGTGCTTCTCTTTCATATAAACGCATTAGTGTTTCTTGTGAATGCTTGCAAGTTGCTTAAGGCACTTTCAAAGGAAAGTGATTTTCTCTGAAAGGACATAATTTAGAAAGTGAAGCAACACTCCATTCACTTCGCACAGTGAATTGAAGTGTTGGAACAGACTGCTTCTCTTTCAGAGAAATGCATGTGAGTTTCTGTTGAATGCTTGTAAGCAGCTTAAGGCACTTTCAAAGGAAAGAGATTTTCTCTGAAAGGACAGCATTTAGAAAGTGAAGCAACACTCCATTCACTTCGCACATTGAATTGAAGTGTTGGAACAGACTGCTTCTCTTTCAGAGAAACGCATGTGAGTTTCTGGTGAATGCTTGTAAGTAGCTTAAGGCACTTTCAAAGGAAAGTGATTTTCTCTGAAAGGACAGCATTTAGAAAGTGAGGCAACACTCCATTCACTTCACACAGTGAATTGAAGTGTTGGAACAGACTGCTTCTCTTTCAGAGAAACGCATGTGAGTTTCTTCCTAATGCTTGCAAGTAGCTTAAGGCACTTTCAAAGGAAAGTGATTTTCTCTGAAAGGACAGCATTTAGAAAGTGAAGCAACACTTCATTCACTTCGCACAGTGAATTGAAGTGTTGGAACAGACTGCTTCTCTTTCAGAGAAACGCATGAGTTTCTGGTGAATGCTTGCAAGTAGCTTAAGGCACTTTCAAAGGAAAGTGATTTTCTCTGAAAGGACAGCATTTAGAAAGTGAAGCAACTCTCCATTCACTTCGCACAGTGAATTGAAGTGTTGGAACAGACTGCTTCTCTTTCAGAGAAATTCATGTGAGTTTAAGTTGAATGCTTGTAAGTAGCTTAAGGCACTTTCAAAGGAAAGTGATTTTCTCTGAAAGGACAGCATTTAGAAAGTGAAGCAACACTCCATTCACTTCGCAGAGTGAATTGAAGTTTTGGAACAGACTGCTTCTCTTTCAGAGAAACGCATGTGAGTTTCTGGTGAATGCTTGTAAGTAGCTTAAGGCACTTTCAAAGGAAAGTGATTTTCTTTGAAAGGACAGCATTTAGAAAGTGAAGCAACACTCCATTCACTTCGCACAGTGAATTGAAGTGTTGGAACAGACTGCTTCTCTTTCAGAGAAACGCATGTGAGTTTCTGGTGAATGCTTGTAAGTAGCTTAAGGCACTTTCAAAGGAAAGTGATTTTCTCTGAAAGGACAGCATTTAGAAAGTGAAGCAACACTCCATTCACTTTGCACAGTGAATTGAAGTGTTGGAACAGACTGCTTCTCTTTAAGAGAAACGCATGTGAGTTTTTTGTGAATGCTTGAAAGTAGTTTAAGGCACTTTCAGAGGAAAGTGATTTTCTCTGAAAGGACAGAATTTAGAAAGTGATGCAACACTCCATTCACTTCGCACAGTGAATTGAAGTGTTGGAACAGACTGCTTCTCTTTCAGAGAAACGCATGTGAGTTTCTTCCTAATGCTTGTAAGTAGCTTAAGGCACTTTCAAAGGAAAGTGATTTTCTCTGAAAGGACAGCATTTAGAAAGTGAAGCAACACTCAATTCCCTTCGTGCAGTGAATTGAAGTGTTGGAACGGAGTGCTTCTCTTTCATAGAAACGCATTAGTGTTTCTTGTGAATGCTTGCAAATTGCTTAAGGCACTTTCAAAGGAAAGTGATTTTCTCTGAAAGGACAGCATTTAGAAACTGAAGCACAACTCCATTCACTTCGCACAGTGAATTGAAGTGTTGGAACAGAATGCTTCTCTTTCAGAGAAATGCATGTGAGTTTCTGTTGAATGCTTGTAAGTAGCTTAAGGCACTTTCAAAGGAAAGTGATTTTCTCTAAAAGGACAGCATTTAGAAAGTGAAGCAACACTCCATTCACTTCGCACAGTGAATTGAAGTGTTGGAACAGAATGCTTCTCTTTCAGAGAAACGCATGTGAGTTTCTGGTGAATGCTTGTAAGTAGCTTAAGGCACTTTCAAAGGAAAGTGATTTTCTCTGAAAGGACAGCATTTAGAAACTGAAGCAACACTCCATTCACTTCGCACAGTGAATTGAAGTGTTGGAACAGACTGCTTCTCTTTCAGAGAAACACATGTGAGTTTTTTGTGAATGCTTGAAAGTAGTTTAAGGCACTTTCAAAGGAAAGTGATTTTCTCTGAAAGGACAGAATTTAGAAAGTGATGCAACACTCCATTCACTTCGCACAGTGAATTGAAGTGTTGGAACAGACTGCTTCTCTTTCAGAGAAACGCATGTGAGTTTCTTCCTAATGCTTGTAAGTAGCTTAAGGCACTTTCAAAGGAAAGTGATTTTCTCTGAAAGGACAGCATTTAGAAAGTGAAGCAACACTCAATTCCCTTCGAGCAGTGAATTGAAGTGTTGGAACAGAGTGCTTCTCTTTCATAGAAACGCATTAGTGTTTCTTGTGAATGCTTGCAAATTGCTTAAGGCACTTTCAAAGGAAAGTGATTTTCTCTGAAAGGACAGCATTTAGAAACTGAAGCACAACTCCATTCACTTCGCACAGTGAATTGAAGTGTTGGAACACACTGCTTCTCTTTAAGAGAAACGCATGTGAGTTTTTTGTGAATGCTTGAAAGTAGTTTAAGGCACTTTCAAAGGAAAGTGATTTTCTCTGAAAGGACAGCATTTAGAAAGTGAAGCAACACTCCATTCACTTCGCACAGTGAATTGAAGTGTTGGAACAGACTGCTTCTCTTTCAGAGAAACGCATGTGAGTTTCTGGTGAATGCTTGTAAGTAGCTTAAGGCACTTTCAAAGGAAAGTGATTTTCTCTGAAAGGACAGCATTTAGAACGTGAGGCAACACTCTATTCACTTCACACAGTGAATTGAAGTGTTGGAACAGACTGCTTCTCTTTCAGAGAAATGCATGTGAGTTTCTTCCTAATGCTTGCAAGTAGCTTAAGGCACTATCAAAGGAACGTGATTTTCTCTGAAAGGACAGCATTTAGAAAGTGAGGCAACACTCCATTCACTTCGCACAGTGAATTGAAGTGTTGGAACAGACTGCTTCTCTTTCAGAGAAACACATGTGAGTTTCTTCCTAATGCTTGCAAGTAGCTTAAGGCACTTTCAAAGGAAAGTGATTTTCTCTGAAAGGACAGCATTTAGAAAGTGAAGCAACACTCCATTCACTTCGCAGAGTGAATTGAAGTGTTGGAACAGACTGCTTCTCTTTCAGAGAAACGCATGTGAGTTTCTGGTGAATGCTTGTAAGTAGCTTAAGGCACTTTCAAAGGAAAGTGATTTTCTCTGAAAGGACAGCATTTAGAAAGTGAAGCAACACTCCATTCCCTTCGTGCAGTGAATTGAAGTGTTGGAACAGACTGCTTCTCTTTCAGAGAAACGCATGTGAGTTTCTGGTGAATGCTTGTAAGTAGCTTAAGGCACTTTCAAAGGAAAGTGATTTTCTCTGAAAGGACAGCATTTAGAAAGTGAAGCAACATTCCATTCCCTTCGTGCAGTGAATTGAAGTGTTGGAACAGACTGCTTCTCTTTCAGAGAAACGCATGTGAGTTTCTGGTGAATGCTTGTAAGTAGTTTAAGGCACTTTCAAAGGAAAGTGATTTTCTCTGAAAGGACAGAATTTAGAAAGTGATGCAACACTCCATTCACTTCGCACAGTGAATTGAAGTGTTGGAACAGACTGCTTCTCTTTCATAGAAACGCATTAGTGTTTCTTGTGAATGCTTGCAAATTGCTTAAGGCACTTTCAAAGGAAAGTGATTTTCTCTGAAAGGACAGCATTTAAAACTGAAACACAACTCCATTCACTTCGCACAGTGAATTGAAGTGTTGGAACACACTGCTTCTCTTTAAGAGAAACGCATGTGAGTTTTTTGTGAATGCTTGAAAGTAGTTTAAGGCACTTTCAAAGGAAAGTGATTTTCTCTGAAAGGACAGCATTTAGAAAGTGAAGCAACACTCCATTCACTTCGCACAGTGAATTGAAGTGTTGGAACAGACTGCTTCTCTTTCAGAGAAACGCATGTGAGTTTCTGGTGAATGCTTGTAAGTAGCTTAAGGCACTTTCAAAGGAAAGTGATTTTCTCTGAAAGGACAGCATTTAGAACGTGAGGCAACACTCTATTCACTTCACACAGTGAATTGAAGTGTTGGAACAGACTGCTTCTCTTTCAGAGAAATGCATGTGAGTTTCTTCCTAATGCTTGCAAGTAGCTTAAGGCACTATCAAAGGAAAGTGATTTTCTCTGAAAGGACAGCATTTAGAAAGTGAGGCAACACTCCATTCACTTCGCACAGTGAATTGAAGTGTTGGAGCAGACTGCTTCTCTTTCAGAGAAACACATGTGAGTTTCTTCCTAATGCTTGCAAGTAGCTTAAGGCACTTTCAAAGGAAAGTGATTTTCTCTGAAAGGACAGCATTTAGAAAGTGAAGCAACACTCCAATCACTTCGCACAGTGAATTGAAGTGTTGGAACAGACTGCTTCTCTTTCAGAGAAACGCATGTGAGTTTCTGGTGAATGCTTGTAAGTAGCTTAAGGCACTTTCAAAGGAAAGTGATTTTCTCTGAAGGGACAGCATTTAGAACGTGAGGCAACACTCGATTCACTTCACAGAGTGAATTGAAGTGTTGGAACAGACTGCTTCTCTTTCATATAAACGCATTAGTGTTTCTTGTGAATGCTTGCAAGTTGCTTAAGGCACTTTCAAAGGAAAGTGATTTTCTCTGAAAGGACATAATTAAGAAAGTGAAGCAACACTCCATTCACTTCGCACAGTGAATTGAAGTGTTGGAACAGACTGCTTCTCTTTCAGAGAAATGCATGTGAGTTTCTGTTGAATGCTTGTAAGTAGCTTAAGGCACTTTCAAAGGAAAGTGATTTTCTCTAAAAGGACAGCATTTAGAAAGTGAAGCAACACTCCATTCACTTCGCACAGTGAATTGAAGTGTTGGAACAGAATGCTTCTCTTTCAGAGAAACGCATGTGAGTTTCTGGTGAATGCTTGTAAGTAGCTTAAGGCACTTTCAAAGGAAAGTGATTTTCTCTGAAAGGACAGCATTTAGAAACTGAAGCAACACTCCATTCACTTCGCACAGTGAATTGAAGTGTTGGAACAGACTGCTTCTCTTTAAGAGAAACACATGTGAGTTTTTTGTGAATGCTTGAAAGTAGTTTAAGGCACTTTCAAAGGAAAGTGATTTTCTCTGAAAGGACAGAATTTAGAAAGTGATGCAACACTCCATTCACTTCGCACAGTGATTGAAGTGTTGGAACAGACTGCTTCTCTTTCAGAGAAACGCATGTGAGTTTCTTCCTAATGCTTGTAAGTAGCTTAAGGCACTTTCAAAGGAAAGTGATTTTCTCTGAAAGGACAGCATTTAGAAAGTGAAGCAACACTCAATTCCCTTCGTGCAGTGAATTGAAGTGTTGGAACAGAGTGCGTCTCTTTCATAGAAACGCATTAGTATTTCTTGTGAATGCTTGCAAATTGCTTAAGGCACTTTCAAAGGAAAGTGATTTTCTCTGAAAGGACAGCATTTAGAAACTGAAGCACAACTCCATTCACTTCGCACAGTGAATTGAAGTGTTGGAACACACTGCTTCTCTTTAAGAGAAACGCATGTGAGTTTTTTGTCAATGCTTGAAAGTAGTTTAAGGCACTTTCAAAGGAAAGTGATTTTCTCTGAAAGGACAGCATTTAGAAAGTGAAGCAACACTCCATTCACTTCGCACAGTGAATTGAAGTGTTGAAACAGACTGCTTCTCTTTCAGAGAAACGCATGTGAGTTTCTGGTGAATGCTTGTAAGTAGCTTAAGGCACTTTCAAAGGAAAGTGATTTTCTCTGAAAGGACAGCATTTAGAACGTGAGGCAACACTCTATTCACTTCACACAGTGAATTGAAGTGTTGGAACAGACTGCTTCTCTTTCAGAGAAATGCATGTGAGTTTCTTCCTAATGCTTGCAAGTAGCTTAAGGCACTATCAAAGGAAAGTGATTTTCTCTGAAAGGACAGCATTTAGAAAGTGAAGCAACACTCAATTCACTTCGCACAGTGAATTGAAGTGTTGGAACAGACTGCTTCTCTTTCAGAGAAACACATGTGAGTTTCTTCCTAATGCTTGCAAGTAGCTTAAGGCACTTTCAAAGGAAAGTGATTTTCTCTGAAAGGACAGCATTTAGAAAGTGAAGCAACACTCCATTCCCTTCGTGCAGTGAATTGAAGTGTTGGAACAGAGTGCTTCTCTTTCATATAAACGCATTAGTGTTTCTTGTGAATGCTTGCAAGTTGCTTAAGGCACTTTCAAAGGAAAGTGATTTTCTCTGAAAGGACATAATTAAGAAAGTGAAGCAACACTCCATTCACTTCGCACAGTGAATTGAAGTGTTGGAACAGACTGCTTCTCTTTCAGAGAAACGCATGTGAGTTTCTGGTGAATGCTTGTAAGTAGCTTAAGGCACTTTCAAAGGAAAGTGATTTTCTCTGAAAGGACAGCATTTAGAAAGTGAGGCAACACTCCATTCACTTCACACAGTGAATTGAAGTGTTGGAACAGACTGCTTCTCTTTCAGAGAAACGCATGTGAGTTTCTTCCTAATGCTTGCAAGTAGCTTAAGGCACTTTCAAAGGAAAGTGATTTTCTCTGAAAGGACAGCATTTAGAAAGTGAAGCAACACTCCATTCACTTCGCACAGTGAATTGAAGTGTTGGAACAGACTGCTTCTCTTTCAGAGAAACGCATGAGTTTCTGGTGAATGCTTGTAAGTAGCTTAAGGCACTTTCAAAGGAAAGTGATTTTCTCTGAAAGGACAGCATTTAGAAAGTGAAGCAACACTCCATTCACTTCGCACAGTGAATTGAAGTGTTGGAACAGACTGCTTCTCTTTCAGAGAAATTCATGTGAGTTTAAGTTGAATGCTTGTAAGTAGCTTAAGGCACTTTCAAAGGAAAGTGATTTTCTCTTAAAGGACAGCATTTAGAAAGTGAAGCAACACTCCATTCACTTCGCAGAGTGAATTGAAGTTTTGGAACAGACTGCTTCTCTTTCAGAGAAACGCATGTGAGTTTCTGTTGAATGCTTGTAAGTAGCTTAAGGCACTTTCAAAGGAAAGTGATTTTCTCTGAAAGGACAGCATTTAGAAAGTGAAGCAACACTCCATTCACTTCGCACAGTGAATTGAAGTGTTGGAACAGACTGCTTCTCTTTCAGAGAAACGCATGTGAGTTTCTGGTGAATGCTTGTAAGTAGCTTAAGGCACTTTCAAAGGAAAGTGATTTTCTCTGAAAGGACAGCATTTAGAAAGTGAAGCAACACTCCATTCACTTCGCACAGTGAATTGAAGTGTTGGAACAGACTGCTTCTTGTTCAGAGAAACGCATGTGAGTTTCTGGTGAATGCTTGTAAGTAGCTTAAGGCACTTTCAAAGGAAAGTGATTTTCTCTGAAAGGACAGCATTTAGAAACTGAAGCAACACTCCATTCACTTCGCACAGTGAATTGAAGTGTTGGAACAGACTGCTTCTCTTTCAGAGAAACGCATGTGAGTTTCTCCCTAATGCTTGTAAGTAGCTTAAGGCACTTTCAAAGGAAAGTGATTTTCTCTGAAAGGACAGCATTTAGAAAGTGAAGCAACACTCAATTCCCTTCGTGCAGTGAATTGAAGTGTTGGAACAGAGGGCTTCTCTTTCACAGAAACGCATTAGTGTTTCTTGTGAATGCTTGCAAATTGCTTAAGACACTTTCAAAGGAAAGTGATTTTCTCTGAAAGGACAGCATTTAGAAACTGAAGCACAACTCCATTCACTTCGCACAGTGAATTGAAGTGTTGGAACACACTGCTTCTCTTTAAGAGAAACGCATGTGAGTTTTTTGTGAATGCTTGAAAGTAGTTTAAGGCACTTTCAAAGGAAAGTGATTTTCTCTGAAAGGACAGCATTTAGAAAGTGAAGCAACACTCCATTCACTTCGCACAGTGAATTGAAGTGTTGGAACAGACTGCTTCTCTTCCAGAGAAATGCATGTGAGTTTCTTCCTAATGCTTGCAAGTAGCTTAAGGCACTATCAAAGGAAAGTGATTTTCTCTGAAAGGACAGCATTTAGAAAGTGAAGCAACACTCCATTCACTTCGCACAGTGAATTGAAGTTTTGGAACAGACTGCTTCTCTTTCAGAGAAACACATGTGAGTTTCTTCCTAATGCTTGCAAGTAGCTTAAGGCACTTTCAAAGGAAAGTGATTTTCTCTGAAAGGACAGCATTTAGAAAGTGAAGCAACACTCCATTCACTTCGCACAGTGAATTGAAGTGTTGGAACAGACTGCTTCTCTTTCAGAGAAATTCATGTGAGTTTAAGTTGAATGCTTGTAAGTAGCTTAAGGCACTTTCAAAGGAAAGTGATTTTCTCTTAAAGGACAGCATTTAGAAAGTGAAGCAACACTCCATTCACTTCGCAGAGTGAATTGAAGTTTTGGAACAGACTGCTTCTCTTTCAGAGAAACGCATGTGAGTTTCTGTTGAATGCTTGTAAGTAGCTTAAGGCACTTTCAAAGGAAAGTGATTTTCTCTGAAAGGACAGCATTTAGAAAGTGAAGCAACACTCCATTCACTTCGCACAGTGAATTGAAGTGTTGGAACAGACTGCTTCTCTTTCAGAGAAACGCATGTGAGTTTCTGGTGAATGCTTGTAAGTAGCTTAAGGCACTTTCAAAGGAAAGTGATTTTCTCTGAAAGGACAGCATTTAGAAAGTGAAGCAACACTCCATTCACTTCGCACAGTGAATTGAAGTGTTGGAACAGACTGCTTCTTGTTCAGAGAAACGCATGTGAGTTTCTGGTGAATGCTTGTAAGTAGCTTAAGGCACTTTCAAAGGAAAGTGATTTTCTCTGAAAGGACAGCATTTAGAAACTGAAGCAACACTCCATTCACTTCGCACAGTGAATTGAAGTGTTGGAACAGACTGCTTCTCTTTCAGAGAAACGCATGTGAGTTTCTCCCTAATGCTTGTAAGTAGCTTAAGGCACTTTCAAAGGAAAGTGATTTTCTCTGAAAGGACAGCATTTAGAAAGTGAAGCAACACTCAATTCCCTTCGTGCAGTGAATTGAAGTGTTGGAACAGAGGGCTTCTCTTTCACAGAAACGCATTAGTGTTTCTTGTGAATGCTTGCAAATTGCTTAAGACACTTTCAAAGGAAAGTGATTTTCTCTGAAAGGACAGCATTTAGAAACTGAAGCACAACTCCATTCACTTCGCACAGTGAATTGAAGTGTTGGAACACACTGCTTCTCTTTAAGAGAAACGCATGTGAGTTTTTTGTGAAT
Organism: Myodes glareolus; assembly: GCF_982192425.1. Classification (NCBI taxonomy): domain Eukaryota; kingdom Metazoa; phylum Chordata; class Mammalia; order Rodentia; family Cricetidae; genus Myodes; species Myodes glareolus. Next base: position 94,045 of record NW_028263215.1, read on the forward strand.
GCTTGAAAGTAGTTTAAGGCACTTTCAAAGGAAAGTGATTTTCTCTGAAAGGACAGCATTTAGAAAGTGAAGCAACACTCCATTCACTTCGCACAGTGAATTGAAGTGTTGGAACAGACTGCTTCTCTTCCAGAGAAATGCATGTGAGTTTCTTCCTAATGCTTGCAAGTAGCTTAAGGCACTATCAAAGGAAAGTGATTTTCTCTGAAAGGACAGCATTTAGAAAGTGAAGCAACACTCCATTCACTTCGCACAGTGAATTGAAGTTTTGGAACAGACTGCTTCTCTTTCAGAGAAACACATGTGAGTTTCTTCCTAATGCTTGCAAGTAGCTTAAGGCACTTTCAAAGGAAAGTGATTTTCTCTGAAAGGACAGCATTTAGAAAGTGAAGCAACAATCCATGCACTTCGCACAGTGAATTGAAGTGTTGGAACTGACTGCTTCTCTTTCAGAGAAACGCGTGTGAGTTTCTGGTGAATACTTGTAAGTAGCTTAAGGCACTTTCAAAGGACAGTGATTTTCTCTGAAAGGACAGCATTTAGAAAGTGAAGCAACACTCCATTCCCTTCGTGCAGTGAATTGAAGTGTTGGAACAGAGTGCTTCTCTTTCATATAAACGCATTAGTGTTTCTTGTGAATGCTTGCAAGTTGCTTAAGGCACTTTCAAAGGAAAGTGATTTTCTCTGAAAGGACATAATTTAGAAAGTGAAGCAACACTCCATTCACTTCGCACAGTGAATTGAAGTGTTGGAACAGACTGCTTCTCTTTCAGAGAAATGCATGTGAGTTTCTGTTGAATGCTTGTAAGCAGCTTAAGGCACTTTCAAAGGAAAGAGATTTTCTCTGAAAGGACAGCATTTAGAAAGTGAAGCAACACTCCATTCACTTCGCACATTGAATTGAAGTGTTGGAACAGACTGCTTCTCTTTCAGAGAAACGCATGTGAGTTTCTGGTGAATGCTTGTAAGTAGCTTAAGGCACTTTCAAAGGAAAGTGATTTTCTCTGAAAGGACAGCATTTAGAAAGTGAGGCAACACTCCATTCACTTCACACAGTGAATTGAAGTGTTGGAACAGACTGCTTCTCTTTCAGAGAAACGCATGTGAGTTTCTTCCTAATGCTTGCAAGTAGCTTAAGGCACTTTCAAAGGAAAGTGATTTTCTCTGAAAGGACAGCATTTAGAAAGTGAAGCAACACTTCATTCACTTCGCACAGTGAATTGAAGTGTTGGAACAGACTGCTTCTCTTTCAGAGAAACGCATGAGTTTCTGGTGAATGCTTGCAAGTAGCTTAAGGCACTTTCAAAGGAAAGTGATTTTCTCTGAAAGGACAGCATTTAGAAAGTGAAGCAACTCTCCATTCACTTCGCACAGTGAATTGAAGTGTTGGAACAGACTGCTTCTCTTTCAGAGAAATTCATGTGAGTTTAAGTTGAATGCTTGTAAGTAGCTTAAGGCACTTTCAAAGGAAAGTGATTTTCTCTGAAAGGACATAATTTAGAAAGTGAAGCAACACTCCATTCACTTCGCAGAGTGAATTGAAGTTTTGGAACAGACTGCTTCTCTTTCAGAGAAACGCATGTGAGTTTCTGGTGAATGCTTGTAAGTAGCTTAAGGCACTTTCAAAGGAAAGTGATTTTCTTTGAAAGGACAGCATTTAGAAAGTGAAGCAACACTCCATTCACTTCGCACAGTGAATTGAAGTGTTGGAACAGACTGCTTCTCTTTCAGAGAAACGCATGTGAGTTTCTGGTGAATGCTTGTAAGTAGCTTAAGGCACTTTCAAAGGAAAGTGATTTTCTCTGAAAGGACAGCATTTAGAAAGTGAAGCAACACTCCATTCACTTTGCACAGTGAATTGAAGTGTTGGAACAGACTGCTTCTCTTTAAGAGAAACGCATGTGAGTTTTTTGTGAATGCTTGAAAGTAGTTTAAGGCACTTTCAGAGGAAAGTGATTTTCTCTGAAAGGACAGAATTTAGAAAGTGATGCAACACTCCATTCACTTCGCACAGTGAATTGAAGTGTTGGAACAGACTGCTTCTCTTTCAGAGAAACGCATGTGAGTTTCTTCCTAATGCTTGTAAGTAGCTTAAGGCACTTTCAAAGGAAAGTGATTTTCTCTGAAAGGACAGCATTTAGAAAGTGAAGCAACACTCAATTCCCTTCGTGCAGTGAATTGAAGTGTTGGAACGGAGTGCTTCTCTTTCATAGAAACGCATTAGTGTTTCTTGTGAATGCTTGCAAATTGCTTAAGGCACTTTCAAAGGAAAGTGATTTTCTCTGAAAGGACAGCATTTAGAAACTGAAGCACAACTCCATTCACTTCGCACAGTGAATTGAAGTGTTGGAACACACTGCTTCTCTTTAAGAGAAACGCATGTGAGTTTTTTGTGAATGCTTGCAAGTAGCTTAAGGCACTTTCAAAGGAAAGTGATTTTCTCTGAAAGGACAGCATTTAGAAAGTGAAGCAACAATCCATGCACTTCGCACAGTGAATTGAAGTGTTGGAACCGACTGCTTCTCTTTCAGAGAAACACATGTGAGTTTCTGGTGAATGCTTGTAAGTAGCTTAAGGCACTTTCAAAGGACAGTGATTTTCTCTGAAAGGACAGCATTTAGAAAGTGAAGCAACACTCCATTCCCTTCGTGCAGTGAATTGAAGTGTTGGAACAGAGTGCTTCTCTTTCATATAAACGCATTAGTGTTTCTTGTGAATGCTTGCAAGTTGCTTAAGGCACTTTGAAAGGAAAGTGATTTTCTCTGAAAGGACATAATTGAGAAAGTGAAGCAACACTCCATTCACTTCGCACAGTGAATTGAAGTGTTGGAACAGACTGCTTCTCTTTCAGAGAAATGCATGTGAGTTTCTGTTGAATGCTTGTAAGCAGCTTAAGGCACTTTCAAAGGAAAGTGATTTTCTCTGAAAGGACAGCATTTAGAAAGTGAAGCAACACTCCATTCACTTCGCACATTGAATTGAAGTGTTGGAACAGACTGCTTCTCTTTCAGAGAAACGCATGTGAGTTTCTGGTGAATGCTTGTAAGTAGCTTAAGGCACTTTCAAAGGAAAGTGATTTTTTCTGAAAGGACAGCATTTAGAAAGTGAGGCAACACTCCATTCACTTCACACAGTGAATTGAAGTGTTGGAACAGACTGCTTCTCTTTCAGAGAAACGCATGTGAGTTTCTTCCTAATGCTTGCAAGTAGCTTAAGGCACTTTAAAAGGAAAGTGATTTTCTCTGAAAGGACAGCATTTAGAAAGTGAAGCAACACTCCATTCACTTCGCACAGTGAATTGAAGTGTTGGAACAGACTGCTTCTCTTTCAGAGAAACGCATGAGTTTCTGGTGAATGCTTGTAAGTAGCTTAAGGCACTTTCAAAGGAAAGTGATTTTCTCTGAAAGGACAGCATTTAGAAAGTGAAGCAACACTCCATTCACTTCGCACAGTGAATTGAAGTGTTGGAACAGACTGCTTCTCTTTCAGAGAAATTCATGTGAGTTTAAGTTGAATGCTTGTAAGTAGCTTAAGGCACTTTCAAAGGAAAGTGATTTTCTCTGAAAGGACAGCATTTAGAAAGTAAAGCAACACTCCATTCACTTCGCAGAGTGAATTGAAGTTTTGGAACAGACTGCTTCTCTTTCAGAGAAACGCATGTGAGTTTCTGGTGAATGCTTGTAAGTAGCTTAAGGCACTTTCAAAGGAAAGTGATTTTCTCTGAAAGGACAGCATTTAGAAAGTGAAGCAACACTCCATTCACTTCGCACAGTGAATTGAAGTGTTGGAACAGACTGCTTCTCTTTCAGAGAAACGCATGTGAGTTTCTGGTGAATGCTTGTAAGTAGCTTAAGGCACTTTCAAAGGAAAGTGATTTTCTCTGAAAGGACAGCATTTAGAAAGTGAAGCAACACACCATTCACTTCGCACAGTGAATTGAAGTGTTGGAACAGACTGCTTCTCTTTCAGAGAAACGCATGTGAGTTTCTGGTGAATGCTTGTAAGTAGCTTAAGGCACTTTCAAAGGAAAGTGATTTTCTCTGAAAGGACATAATTTAGAAAGTGAAGCAACACTCCATTCACTTCGCACAGTGAATTGAAGTGTTGGAACAGACTGCTTCTCTTTCAGAGAAATGCATGTGAGTTTCTGTTGAATGCTTGTAAGCAGCTTAAGGCACTTTCAAAGGAAAGTGATTTTCTCTGAAAGGACAGCATTTAGAAAGTGAAGCAACACTCTATTCACTTCGCACATTGAATTGAAGTGTTGGAACAGACTGCTTCTCTTTCAGAGAAACGCATGTGAGTTTCTGGTGAATGCTTGTAAGTAGCTTAAGGCACTTTCAAAGGAAAGTGATTTTCTCTGAAAGGCCAGCATTTAGAAAGTGAGGCAACACTCCATTCACTTCACAGAGTGAACTGAAGTGTTGGAACAGACTGCTTCTCTTTCAGAGAAACGCATGTGAGTTTCTTCCTAATGCTTGCAAGTAGCTTAAGGCACTTTCAAAGGAAAGTGATTTTCTCTGAAAGGACAGCATTTAGAAAGTGAAGCAACACTCCATTCACTTCGCACAGTGAATTGAAGTGTTGGAACAGACTGCTTCTCTTTCAGAGAAATTCATGTGAGTTTAAGTTGAATGCTTGTAAGTAGCTTAAGGCACTTTCAAAGGAAAGTGATTTTCTCTGAAAGGACAGCATTTAGAAAGTGAAGCAACACTCCATTCACTTCGCACAGTGAATTGAAGTGTTGGAACAGACTGCTTCTCTTTCAGAGAAACGCATGTGAGTTTCTGGTGAATGCTTGTAAGTAGCTTAAGGCACTTTCAAAGGAAAGTGATTTTCTCTGAAAGGACAGCATTTAGAAAGTGAAGCAACACTCCATTCACTTCGCACAGTGAATTGAAGTGTTGGAACAGACTGCTTCTCTTTCAGAGAAACGCATGTGAGTTTCTGTTGAATGCTTGTAAGTAGCTTAAGGCACTTTCAAAGGAAAGTGATTTTCTCTGAAAGGACAGCATTTAGAAAGTGAAGCAACACTCCATTCACTTCGCACAGTGAATTGAAGTGTTGGAACAGACTGCTTCTCTTTCAGAGAAACGCATGTGAGTTTCTGGTGAATGCTTGTAAGTAGCTTAAGGCACTTTCAAAGGAAAGTGATTTTCTCTGAAAGGACAGCATTTAGAAACTGAAGCAACACTCCATTCACTTCGCACAGTGAATTGAAGTGTTGGAACAGACTGCTTCTCTTTCAGAGAAACGCATGTGAGTTTCTTCCTAATGCTTGTAAGTAGCTTAAGGCACTTTCAAAGGAAAGTGATTTTCTCTGAAAGGACAGCATTTAGAAAGTGAAGCAACACTCCATTCACTTCGCACAGTGAATTGAAGTGTTGGAACAGACTGCTTCTCTTTCAGAGAAATGCATGTGAGTTTCTTCCTAATGCTTGCAAGTAGTTTAAGGCACTATCAAAGGAAAGTGATTTTCTCTGAAAGGACAGCATTTAGAAAGTGAAGCAACACTCCATTCACTTCGCACAGTGAATTGAAGTGTTGGAACAGACTGCTTCTCTTTCAGAGAAACACATGTGAGTTTCTTCCTAATGCTTGCAAGTAGCTTAAGGCACTTTCAAAGGAAAGTGATTTTCTCTGAAAGGACAGCATTTAGAAAGTGAAGCAACAATCCATGCACTTCGCACAGTGAATTGAAGTGTTGGAACTGACTGCTTCTCTTTCAGAGAAACGCATGTGAGTTTCTGGTGAATGCTTGTAAGTAGCTTAAGGCACTTTCAAAGGACAGTGATTTTCTCTGAAAGGACAGCATTTAGAAAGTGAAGCAACACTCCATTCCCTTCGTGCAGTGAATTGAAGTGTTGGAACAGAGTGCTTCTCTTTCATATAAACGCATTAGTGTTTCTTGTGAATGCTTGCAAGTTGCTTAAGGCACTTTCAAAGGAAAGTGATTTTCTCTGAAAGGACATAATTTAAAAAGTGAAGCAACACTCCATTCACTTCGCACAGTGAATTGAAGTGTTGGAACAGACTGCTTCTCTTTCCGAGAAATGCATGTGAGTTTCTGTTGAAGGCTTGTAAGCAGCTTAAGGCACTTTCAAAGGAAAGTGATTTTCTCTGAAAGGACAGCATTTAGAAAGTGAAGCAACACTCCATTCACTTCGCACATTGAATTGAAGTGTTGGAACAGACTGCTTCTCTTTCAGAGAAACGCATGTGAGTTTCTGGTGAATGCTTGTAAGTAGCTTAAGGTACTTTCAAAGGAAAGTGATTTTCTCTGAAAGGACAGCATTTAGAAAGTGAGGCAACACTCCATTCACTTCACACAGTGAATTGAAGTGTTGGAACAGACTGCTTCTCTTTCAGAGAAATTCATGTGAGTTTAAGTTGAATGCTTGTAAGTAGCTTAAGGCACTTTCAAAGGAAAGTGATTTTCTCTGAAAGGACAGCATTTAGAAAGTGAAGCAACACTCAATTCCCTTCGTGCAGTGAATTGAAGTGTTGGAACAGAGTGCTTCTCTTTCATAGAAACGCATTAGTGTTTCTTGTGAATGCTTGCAAATTGCTTAAGGCACTTTCAAAGGAAAGTGATTTTCTCTGAAAGGACAGCATTTAGAAACTGAAGCACAACTCCATTCACTTCGCACAGTGAATTGAAGTGTTGGAACACACTGCTTCTCTTTAAGAGAAACGCATGTGAGTTTTTTGTGAATGCTTGCAAGTAGCTTAAGGCACTTTCAAAGGAAAGTGATTTTCTCTGAAAGGACAGCATTTAGAAAGTGAAGCAACAATCCATGCACTTCGCACAGTGAATTGAAGTGTTGGAACCGACTGCTTCTCTTTCAGAGAAACGCATGTGAGTTTCTGGTGAATGCTTGTAAGTAGCTTAAGGCACTTTCAAAGGAAAGTGATTTTCTCTGAAAGGACAGCATTTAGAAAGTGAAGCAACACTCCATTCACTTCACACAGTGAATTGAAGTGTTGGAACAGACTGCTTCTCTTTCAGAGAAACGCATGTGAGTTTCTTCCTAATGCTTGCAAGTAGCTTAAGGCACTTTCAAAGGAAAGTGATTTTCTCTGAAAGGACAGCATTTAGATAGTGAAGCAACACTCCATTCACTTCGCACAGTGAATTTAAGTGTTGGAACAGACTGCTTCTCTTTCAGAGAAACGCATGAGTTTCTGGTGAATGCTTGTAAGTAGCTTAAGGCACTTTCAAAGGAAAGTGATTTTCTCTGAAAGGACAGCATTTAGAAAGTGAAGCAACACTCCATTCACTTCGCACAGTGAATTGAAGTGTTGGAACAGACTGCTTCTCTTTCAGAGAAATTCATGTGAGTTTAAGTTGAATGCTTGTAAGTAGCTTAAGGCACTTTCAAAGGAAAGTGATTTTCTCTGAAAGGACAGCATTTAGAAAGTAAAGCAACACTCCATTCACTTCGCAGAGTGAATTGAAGTTTTGGAACAGACTGCTTCTCTTTCAGAGAAACGCATGTGAGTTTCTGGTGAATGCTTGTAAGTAACTTAAGGCACTTTCAAAGGAAAGTGATTTTCTCTGAAAGGACAGCATTTAGAAAGTGAAGCAACACTCCATTCACTTCGCACAGTGAATTGAAGTGTTGGAACAGACTGCTTCTCTTTCAGAGAAACGCATGTGAGTTTCTTCCTAATGCTTGTAAGTAGCTTAAGGCACTTTCAAAGGAAAGTGATTTTCTCTGAAAGGACAGCATTTAGAAACTGAAGCAATACTCCATTCACTTCGCACAGTGAATTGAAGTGTTGGAACAGACTGCTTTTCTTTCAGAGAAACGCATGTGAGTTTCTTGTGAATTATAGCAAGTCGCTTAAGGCACTTTCAAAGGAAAGTGATTTTCTCTGAAACGACAGCATTTAGAAACTGAAGCAACACTCCATTCACTTCGCACAGTGAATTGAAGTGTTGGAACACACTACTTCTCTTTAAGAGAAACGCATGTGAGTTTTTTGTGAATGCTTGAAACTAGTTTAAGGCACTTTCAAAGGAAAGTGATTTTCTCTGAAAGGACATAATTTAGAAAGTGATGCAACACTCCATTCACTTCGCACAGTGAATTGAAGTGTTGGAACAGACTGCTTCTCTTTCATAGAAACAGATTAGTGTTTCTTGGGAATGCTTGCAAGTAGCTTAAGGCACTTTCAAAGGAAATTGATTTTCTCTGAAAGGACAGCGTTTAGATAGTGAAGCAACACTCCATTCACTTCGCGCAGTGAATTGAAGTGTTGGAACCGACTGCTTCTCTTTCAGAGAAACGCATGTGAGTTTCTGGTGAATGCTTGTAAGTAGCTTAAGGCACTTTCAAAGGAAAGTGATTTTCTCTGAAAGGACAGCATTTAGAAAGTGAGGCAACACTCCATTCACTTCACACAGTGAATTTAAGTGTTGGAACAGACTGCTTCTCTTTCAGAGAAACGCATGTGAGTTTCTTCCTAATGCTTGCAAGTAGCTTAAGGCACTTTAAAAGGAAAGTGATTTTCTCTGAAAAGACAGCATTTAGAAAGTGAAGCAACACTCCATTCACTTCGCACAGTGAATTGAAGTGTTGGAACAGACTGCTTCTCTTTCAGAGAAACGCATGAGTTTCTGGTGAATGCTTGTAAGTAGCTTAAGGCACTTTCAAAGGAAAGTGATTTTCTCTGAAAGGACAGCATTTAGAAAGTGAAGCAACACTCCATTCACTTCGCACAGTGAATTGAAGTGTTGGAACAGACTGCTTCTCTTTCAGAGAAACGCATGTGAGTTTCTGGTGAATGCTTGTAAGTAGCTTAAGGCACTTTCAAAGGAAAGTGATTTTCTCTGAAAGGACAGCATTTAGAAACTGAAGCAACACTCCATTCACTTCGCAGAGTGAATTGAAGTTTTGGAACAGACTGCTTCTCTTTCAGAGAAACGCATGTGAGTTTCTGGTGAATGCTTGTAAGTAACTTAAGGCACTTTCAAAGGAAAGTGATTTTCTCTGAAAGGACAGCATTTAGAAAGTGAAGCAACACTCCATTCACTTCGCACAGTGAATTGAAGTGTTGGAACAGACTGCTTCTCTTTCAGAGAAACGCATGTGAGTTTCTTCCTAATGCTTGTAAGTAGCTTAAGGCACTTTCAAAGGAAAGTGATTTTCTCTGAAAGGACAGCATTTAGAAACTGAAGCAACACTCCATTCACATCGCACAGTGAATTGAAGTGTTGGAACAGACTGCTTCTCTTTCAGAGAAACGCATGTGAGTTTCTTGTGAATTATTGCAAGTCGCTTAAGGCACTTTCAAAGGAAAGTGATCTTCTCTGAAAGGACAGCATTTAGAAACTGAAGCAACACTCCATTCACTTCGCACAGTGAATTGAAGTGTTGGAACACACTACTTCTCTTTAAGAGAAACGCATGTGAGTTTTTTGTGAATGCTTGAAAGTAGTTTAAGGCACTTTCAAAGGAAAGTGATTTTCTCTGAAAGGACATAATTTAGAAAGTGATGCAACACTCCATTCACTTCGCACAGTGAATTGAAGTGTTGGAACAGACTGCTTCTCTTTCATAGAAACGCATTAGTGTTTCTTGGGAATGCTTGCAAGTAGCTTAAGGCACTTTCAAAGGAAAGTGATTTTCTCTGAAAGGACAGCATTTAGAAAGTGAAGCAACACTCCATTCACTTCGCAGAGTGAATTGAAGTTTTGGAACAGACTGCTTCTCTTTCAGAGAAACGCATGTGAGTTTCTGTTGAATGCTTGTAAGTAGCTTAAGGCTCTTTCAAAGGAAAGTGATTTTCTATGAAAGGACAGCATTTAGAAAGTAAAGCAACACTCCATTCCCTTCGCGCAATGAATTGAAGTGTTGGAACAGACTGCTTCTCTGTCATAGAAACGCATTAGTGTTTCTTGGGAATGCTTGCAAGTAGCTTAAGGCACTTTCAAAGGAAAGTGATTTTCTCTGAAAGGACAGCATTTAGATAGTGAAGCAACACTCCATTCACTTCGCACAGTGAATTGAAGTGTTGGAACAGACTGCTTCTCTTTCAGAGAAACGCATGTGAGTTTCTTGTGAATTCTTGCAAGTTGCTTAAGGCACTTTCAAAGGAAAGTGATTTTCTCTGAAAGGACAGCATTTAGAAACTGAAGCAACACTCCATTCACTTCGCACTGTGAATTGAAGTGTTGGAACAGACTGCTTCTCTTTCAGAGAAACGCATGTGAGTTTCTTCCTAATGCTTGCAAGTAGCTTAAGGCACTTTCAAAGGAAAGTGATTTTCTCTGAAAGGACAGCATTTAGAAAGTGAAGCAACACTCCATTCACTTTGCACAGTGAATTGAAGTGTTGGAACAGTCTGCTTCTCTTTCAGAGAAACGCATGTGAGTTTCTGGTGAATGCTTGTAAGTAGCTTAAGGCACTTTCAAAGGAAAGTGATTTTCTCTGAAAGGACAACATTTAGAAAGTGAAGCAACACTCCATTCACTTCGCACAGTGAATTGAAGTGTTGGAACAGACTGCTTCTCTTTCAGAGAAACGCATGTGAGTTTCTGGTGAATGCTTGTAAGTAGCTTAAGGCACTTTCAAAGGAAAGCGATTTTCTCTGAAAGGACAGCATTTAGAAAGTGAAGCAACACTCCATTCACTTCGCACAGTGAATTGAAGTGTTGGAACAGACTGCTTCTCTTTCAGAGAAATGCATGTGAGTTTAAGTTGAATGCTTGTAAGTAGCTTAAGGCACTTTCAAAGGAAAGTGATTTTCTCTGAAAGGACAGCATTTAGAAAGTGAAGCAACACTCCATTCACTTCCCACAGTGAATTGAAGTGTTGGAACAGACTGCTTCTCTTTCAGAGAAACGCATGTGAGTTTCTGGTGAATGCTTGCAAGTTGCTTAAGGCACTTTCAAAGGAAAGTGATTTTCTCTGAAAGGACAGCATTTAGAAAGTGAGGCAACAATCCATTCACTTCACACAGTGAATTGAAGTGTTGGAACAGTCTGCTTCTCTTTCAGAGAAACGCATGTGAGTTTCTTCCTAATGCTTGCAAGTAGCTTAAGGCACTTTCAAAGGAAAGTGATTTTCTCTGAAAGGACAGCATTTAGAAAGTGAAGCAACACTCCATTCACTTCGCACAGTGAATTGAAGTGTTGGAACAGACTGCTTCTCTTTCAGAGAAACGCATGTGAGTTTCTGGTGAATGCTTGTAAGTAGCTTAAGGCACTTTCAAAGGAAAGTGATTTTCTCTGAAAGGACAGCATTTAGAAAGTGAAGCAACACTCCATTCACTTCGCACAGTGAATTGAAGTGTTGGAACAGACTGCTTCTCTTTCAGAGAAACGCATGTGAGTTTCTTCCTAATGCTTGTAAGTCGCTTAAGGCACTTTCAAAGGAAAGTGATTTTCTCTGAAAGGACAGCATTTAGAAACTGATGCAACACTCCATTCACTTCGCACAGTAAATTGAAGTGTTGGAACAGACTGCTTCTCTTTCAGAGAAACGCATGTGAGTTTCTTCCTAATGCTTGTAAGTAGCTTAAGGCACTTTCAAAGGAAAGTGATTTTCTCTGAAAGGACAGCATTTAGAAACTGAAGCAATACTCCATTCACTTCGCACAGTGAATTGAAGTGTTGGAACAGACTGCTTCTCTTTCAGAGAAACGCATGTGAGTTTCTTGTGAATTATTGCAAGTCGCTTAAGGCACTTTCAAAGGAAAGTGATCTTCTCTGAAAGGACAGCATTTAGAAACTGAAGCAACACTCCATTCACTTCGCACAGTGAATTGAAGTGTTGGAACACACTACTTCTCTTTAAGAGAAACGCATGTGAGTTTCTGGTAAATGCTTGCAAGTTGCTTAAGGCACTTTCAAAGGAAAGTGATTTTCTCTGAAAGGACATAATTTAGAAAGTGATGCAACACTCCATTCACTTCGCACAGTGAATTGAAGTGTTGGAACAGACTGCTTCTCTTTCATAGAAACGCATTAGTGTTTCTTGGGAATGCTTGCAAGTAGCTTAAGGCACTTTCAAAGGAAATTGATTTTCTCTGAAAGGACAGCGTTTAGATAGTGAAGCAACACTCCATTCACTTCGCGCAGTGAATTGAAGTGTTGGAACCGACTGCTTCTCTTTCAGAGAAACACATGTGAGTTTCTGGTGAATGCTTGTAAGTAGCTTAAGGCACTTTCAAAGGAAAGTGATTTTCTCTGAAAGGACAGCATTTAGAAAGTGAGGCAACACTCCATTCACTTCACACAGTGAATTTAAGTGTTGGAACAGACTGCTTCTCTTTCAGAGAAACGCATGTGAGTTTCTTCCTAATGCTTGCAAGTAGCTTAAGGCACTTTAAAAGGAAAGTGATTTTCTCTGAAAGGACAGCATTTAGAAAGTGAAGCAACACTCCATTCACTTCGCACAGTGAATTGAAGTTTTGGAACAGACTGCTTCTCTTTCAGAGAAACGCATGAGTTTCTGGTGAATGCTTGTAAGTAGCTTAAGGCACTTTCAAAGGAAAGTGATTTTCTCTGAAAGGACAGCATTTAGAAAGTGAAGCAACTCTCCATTCACTTCGCACAGTGAATTGAAGTGTTGGAACAGACTGCTTCTCTTTCAGAGAAATTCATGTGAGTTTAAGTTGAATGCTTGTAAGTAGCTTAAGGCACTTTCAAAGGAAAGTGATTTTCTCTGAAAGGACAGCATTTAGAAAGTGAAGCAACACTCCATTCACTTCGCAGAGTGAATTGAAGTTTTGGAACAGACTGCTTCTCTTTCAGAGAAACGCATGTGAGTTTCTGTTGAATGCTTGTAAGTAGCTTAAGGCTCTTTCAAAGGAAAGTGATTTTCTATGAAAGGACAGTATTTAGAAAGTAAAGCAACACTCCATTCCCTTCGCGCAATGAATTGAAGTGTTGGAACAGACTGCTTCTCTGTCATAGAAACGCATTAGTGTTTCTTGGGAATGCTTGCAAGTAGCTTAAGGCACTTTCAAAGGTAATTGATTTTCTCTGAAAGGACAGCATTTAGATAGTGAAGCAACACTCCATTCACTTCGCACAGTGAATTGAAGTGTTGGAACAGACTGCTTCTCTTTCAGAGAAACGCATGTGAGTTTCTTGTGAATTCTTGCAAGTTGCTTAAGGCACTTTCAAAGGAAAGTGATTTTCTCTGAAAGGACAGCATTTAGAAACTGAAGCAACACTCCATTCACTTCGCACTGTGAATTGAAGTGTTGGAACAGACTGCTTCTCTTTCAGAGAAACGCATGTGAGTTTCTTCCTAATGCTTGCAAGTAGCTTAAGGCACTTTCAAAGGAAAGTGATTTTCTCTGAAAGGACAGCATTTAGAAAGTGAAGCAACACTCCATTCACTTCGCACAGTGAATTGAAGTGTTGGAACAGTCTGCTTCTCTTTCAGAGAAACGCATGTGAGTTTCTGGTGAATGCTTGTAAGTAGCTTAAGGCACTTTCAAAGGAAAGTGATTTTCTCTGAAAGGACAACATTTAGAAAGTGAAGCAACACTCCATTCACTTCGCACAGTGAATTGAAGTGTTGGAACAGACTGCTTCTCTTTCAGAGAAACGCATGTGAGTTTCTGGTGAATGCTTGTAAGTAGCTTAAGGCACTTTCAAAGGAAAGTGATTTTCTCTGAAAGGACAGCATTTAGAAAGTGAAGCAACACTCCATTCACTTCGCACAGTGAATTGAAGTGTTGGAACAGACTGCTTCTCTTTCAGAGAAATGCATGTGAGTTTAAGTTGAATGCTTGTAAGTAGCTTAAGGCACTTTCAAAGGAAAGTGATTTTCTCTGAAAGGACAGCATTTAGAAAGTGAAGCAACACTCCATTCACTTCGCACAGTGAATTGAAGTGTTGGAACAGACTGCTTCTCTTTCAGAGAAACGCATGTGAGTTTCTGGTGAATGCTTGCAAGTTGCTTAAGGCACTTTCAAAGGAAAGTGATTTTCTCTGAAAGGACAGCATTTAGAAAGTGAGGCAACAATCCATTCACTTCACACAGTGAATTGAAGTGTTGGAACAGTCTGCTTCTCTTTCAGAAAAACGCATGTGAGTTTCTTCCTAATGCTTGCAAGTAGCTTAAGGCACTTTCAAAGGAAAGTGATTTTCTCTGAAAGGACAGCATTTAGAAAGTGAAGCAACACTCCATTCACTTCGCACAGTGAATTGAAGTGTTGGAACAGACTGCTTCTCTTTCAGAGAAACGCATGTGAGTTTCTTGTGAATGCTTGTAAGTAGCTTAAGGCACTTTCAAAGGAAAGTGATTTTCTCTGAAAGGACAGCATTTAGAAAGTGAAGCAACACTCCATTCACTTCGCACAGTGAATTGAAGTGTTGGAACAGACTGCTTCTCTTTCAGAGAAACGCATGTGAGTTTCTTCCTAATGCTTGTAAGTAGCTTAAGGCACTTTCAAAGGAAAGTGATTTTCTCTGAAAGGACAGCATTTAGAAACTGAAGCAACACTCCATTCACTTCGCACAGTGAATTGAAGTGTTGGAACAGACTGCTTCTCTTTCAGAGAAACGCATGTGAGTTTCTTGTGAATTATTGCAAGTCGCTTAAGGCACTTTCAAAGGAAAGTGATTTTCTCTGAAAGGACAGCATTTAGAAACTGAAGCAACACTCCATTCACTTCGCACAGTGAATTGAAGTGTTGGAACACACTACTTCTCTTTAAGAGAAACGCATGTGAGTTTTTTGTGAATGCTTGAAAGTAGTTTAAGGCACTTTCAAAGGAAAGTGATTTTCTCTGAAAGGACAGCGTTTAGATAGTGAAGCAACACTCCATTCACTTCGCGCAGTGAATTGAAGTGTTGGAACAGACTGCTTCTCTTTCAGAGAAACGCATGTGAGTTTCTGGTGAATGCTTGTAAGTAGCTTAAGGCACTTTCAAAGGAAAGTGATTTTCTCTGAAAGGACAGCATTTAGAAAGTGAGGCAACACTCCATTCACTTCACACAGTGAATTTAAGTGTTGGAACAGACTGCTTCTCTTTCAGAGAAACGCATGTGTGTTTCTTCCTAATGCTTGCAAGTAGCTTAAGGCACTTTAAAAGGAAAGTGATTTTCTCTGAAAGGACAGCATTTAGAAAGTGAGGCAACAATCCATTTACTTCACACAGTGAATTGAAGTGTTGGAACAGTCTGCTTCTCTTTCAGAGAAACGCATGTGAGTTTCTTCCTAATGCTTGCAAGTAGCTTAAGGCACTTTCAAAGGAAAGTGATTTTCTCTGAAAGGACAGCATTTAGAAAGTGAAGCAACACTCAATTCCCTTCGTGCAGTGAATTGAAGTGTTGGAACAGAGTGCTTCTCTTTCATAGAAACGCATTAGTGTTTCTTGTGAATGCTTGCAAATTGCTTAAAGCACTTTCAAAGGAAAGTGATTTTCTCTGAAAGGACAGCATTTAGAAACTGAAGCAACACTCCATTCACTTCGCACAGTGAATTGAAGTGTTGGAACACACTGCTTCTCTTTAAGAGAAACGCATGTGAGTTTTTTGTGAATGCTTGAAAGTAGCTTAAGGCACTTTCAAAGGACAGTGATTTTCTCTGAAAGGACAGCATTTAGAAAGTGAAGCAACACTCCATTCCCTTCGTGCAGTGAATTGAAGTGTTGGAACAGAGTGCTTCTCTTTCATAAAACGCATTAGTGTTTCTTGTGAATGCTTGCAAGTTGCTTAAGGCACTTTCAAAGGAAAGTGATTTTCTCTGAAAGGACAGCATTTAGAAAGTGAAGCAACACTCAATTCACTTTGTACAGTGAATTGAAGTGTTGGAACAGACTGCTTCTCTTTCAGAGAAATGCATGTGAGTTTCTGTTGAATGCTTGTAAGTAGCTTAAGGCTCTTTCAAAGGAAAGTGATTTTCTATGAAAGGACAGCATTTAGAAAGTAAAGCAACACTCCATTCCCTTCGCGCAATGAATTGAAGTGTTGGAACAGACTGCTTCTCTTTCATAGAAACGCATCAGTGTTTCTTGGGAATGCTTGCAAGTAGCTTAAGGCACTTTCAAAGGAAATTGATTTTCTCTGAAAGGACAGCGTTTAGATAGTGAAACAACACTCCATTCACTTCGCGCAGTGAATTGAAGTGTTGGAACAGACTGCTTCTCTTTCAGAGAAAGGCATGTGAGTTTCTGGTGAATGCTTGTAAGTAGCTTAAGGCACTTTCAAAGGAAAGTGATTTTCTCTGAAAGGACAGCATTTAGAAAGTGAGGCAACACTCCATTCACTTCACACAGTGAATTTAAGTGTTGGAACAGACTGCTTCTCTTTCAGAGAAACGCATGTGAGTTTCTTCCTAATGCTTGCAAGTAGCTTAAGGCACTTTAAAAGGAAAGTGATTTTCTCTGAAAGGACAGCATTTAGAAAGTGAAGCAACACTCCATTCACTTCGCACAGTGAATTGAAGTGTTGGAACAGACTGCTTCTCTTTCAGAGAAACGCATGTGAGTTTCTTGTGAATTATTGCAAGTCGCTTAAGGCACTTTCAAAGGAAAGTGATTTTCTCTGAAAGGACAGCATTTAGAAACTGAAGCAACACTCCATTCACTTCGCACAGTGAATTGAAGTGTTGGAACACACTGCTTCTCTTTAAAAGAAACGCATGTGAGTTTTTTGTGAATGCTTGAAAGCAGTTTAAGGCACTTTCAAAGGAAAGTGATTTTCTCTGAAAGGACAGAATTTAGAAAGTGATGCAACACTCCATTCACTTCGCACAGTGAATTGAAGTGTTGGAACAGACTGCTTCTCTTTCAGAGAAACGCATGTGAGTTTCTTCCTAATGCTTGTAAGTAGCTTAAGGCACTTTCAAAGGAAAGTGATTTTCTCTGAAACGACAGCATTTAGAAAGTGAAGCAACACTCAATTCCCTTCGTGCAGTGAATTGAAGTGTTGGAACAGAGTGCTTCTCTTTCATAGAAACGCATTAGTGTTTCTTGTGAATGCTTGCAAATTGCTTAAGGCACTTTCAAAGGAAAGTGATTTTCTCTGAAAGGACAGCATTTAGAAACTGAAGCAACACTCCATTCACTTCGCACAGTGAATTGAAGTGTTGGAACACACTGCTTCTCTTTAAGAGAAACGCATGTGAGTTTTTTGTGAATGCTTGAAAGTAGCTTAAGGCACTTTCAAAGGAGAGTGATTTTCTCTGAAAGGACAGCATTTAGAAAGTGAAGCAACACTCCATTCACTTCGCACAGTGAATTGAAATGTTGGAACAGTCTGCTTCTCTCTCAGAGAAACGCATGTGAGTTTCTTCCTAACGCTTGCAAGTAGCTTAAGGCACTTTCAAAGGAAAGTGATTTTCTCTGAAAGGACAGCATTTAGAAAGTGAAGCAACACTCCATTCACTTCGCACAGTGAATTGAAGTGTTGGAACATACTGCTTCTCTTTCAGAGAAACGCATGTGAGTTTCTGGTGAATGCTTGTAAGTAGCTTAAGGCACTTTCAAAGGAAAGTGATTTTCTCTGAAAGGACAGCATTTAGAAACTGAAGCAACACTCCATTCACTTCGCGCAGTGAATTGAAGTGTTGGAACAGACTGCTTCTCTTTCAGAGAAACGCATGTGAGTTTCTTGTGAATTATTGCAAGTCTCTTAAGGCACTTTCAAAGGAAAGTGATTTTCTCTGAAAGGACAGCATTTAGAAACTGAAGCAACACTCCATTCACTTTGCACAGTGAATTGAAGTGTTGGAACACACTGCTTCTCTTTAAGAGAAACGCTTGTGGTTTTTTGTGAATGCTTGAAAGTAGTTTAAGGCACTTTCAAAGGAAAGTGATTTTCTCTGAAAGGACAGCATTTAGAAAGTGAAGCAACACTCCATTCACTTCGCACAGTGAATTGAAGTGTTGGAACAGACTGCTTCTCTTTCAGAGAAACGCATGTGAGTTTCTTCCTAATGCTTGTAAGTAGCTTAAGGCACTTTCAAAGGAAAGTGATTTTCTCTGAAAGGACAGCATTTAGAAAGTGAAGCAACTCTCCATTCACTTCGCACAGTGAATTGAAGTGTTGGAACAGACTGCTTCTCTTTCAGAGAAATTCATGTGAGTTTAAGTTGAATGCTTGTAAGTAGCTTAAGGCACTTTCAAAGGAAAGTGATTTTCTCTGAAAGGACAGCATTTAGAAAGTGAAGCAACACTCCATTCACTTCGCAGAGTGAATTGAAGTTTTGGAACAGACTGCTTCACTTTCAGAGAAACGCATGTGAGTTTCTGGTGAATGCTTGTAAGTAGCTTAAGGCACTTTCAAAGGAAAGTGATTTTCTCTGAAAGGACAGCATTTAGAAAGTGAAGCAACACTCCATTCACTTCGCACAGTGAATTGAAGTGTTGGAACAGACTGCTTCTCTTTCAGAGAAACGCATGTGAGTTTCTGGTGAATGCTTGTAAGTAGCTTAAGGCACTTTCAAAGGAAAGTGATTTTCTCTGAAAGGACAGCATTTAGAAAGTGAAGCAACACTCCATTCACTTCTCACAGTGAATTGAAGTGTTGGAACAGACTGCTTCTCTTTCAGAGAAACGCATGTGAGTTTCTTGTGAATTATTGCAAGTCGCTTAAGGCACTTTCAAAGGAAAGTGATTTTCTCTGAAAGGACAGCATTTAGAAAGTGAAGCAACACTCCCGTCCTTTCGTGCAGTGAATTGAAGTGTTGGAACAGAGTGCTTCTCTTTCATAGAAACGCATTAGTGTTTCTTGTGAATGCTTGCAAGTTGCTTAAGGCACTTTCAAAGGAAAGTGATTTTCTCTGAAAGGACAGCATTTAGAATGTGAAGCAACACTCAATTCACTTTGTACAGTGAATTGAAGTGTTGGAACAGACTGCTTCTCTTTCAGAGAAATGCATGTGAGTTTCTGTTGAATGCTTGTAAGTAGCTTAAGGCTCTTTCAAAGGAAAGTGATTTTCTATGAAAGGACAGCATTTAGAAAGTAAAGCAACACTCCATTCCCTTCGCGCAATGAATTGAAGTGTTGGAACAGACTGCTTCTCTTTCATAGAAACGCATTAGTGTTTCTTGGGAATGCTTGCAAGTAGCTTAAGGCACTTTCAAAGGAAATTGATTTTCTCTGAAAGGACAGCATTTAGATAGTGAAGCAACACTCCATTCACTTCGCACAGTGAATTGAAGTGTTGGAACAGACTGCTTCTCTTTCAGAGAAACGCATGTGAGTTTCTTGTGAATTCTTGCAAGCTGCTTAAGGCACTTTCAAAGGAAAGTGATTTTCTCTGAAAGGACAGCATTTAGAAACTGAAGCAACACTCCATTCACTTCGCACTGTGAATTGAAGTGTTGGAACAGACTGCTTCTCTTTCAGAGAAACGCATGTGAGTTTCTTCCTAATGCTTGCAAGTAGCTTAAGGCACTTTCAAAGGAAAGTGATTTTCTCTGAAAGGACAGCATTTAGAAAGTGAAGCAACACTCCATTCACTTCGCACCGTGAATTGAAGTGTTGGAACAGTCTGCTTCTCTTTCAGAGAAACGCATGTGAGTTTCTGGTGAATGCTTGTAAGTAGCTTAAGGCACTTTCAAAGGAAAGTGATTTTCGCTGAAAGGACAACATTTAGAAAGTGAAGCAACACTCCATTCACTTCGCACAGTGAATTGAAGTGTTGGAACAGACTGCTTCTCTTTCAGAGAAACGCATGTGAGTTTCTGGTGAATGCTTGTAAGTAGCTTAAGGCACTTTCAAAGGAAAGTGATTTTCTCTGAAAGGATAGCATTTAGAAAGTGAAGCAACACTCCATTCACTTCGCACAGTGAATTGAAGTGTTGGAACAGACTGCTTCTCTTTCAGAGAAATGCATGTGAGTTTAAGTTGAATGCTTGTAAGTAGCTTAAGGCACTTTCAAAGGAAAGTGATTTTCTCTGAAAGGACAGCATTTAGAAAGTGAAGCAACACTCCATTCACTTTGCAGAGTGAATTGAAGTATTGGAACAGACTGCTTCTCTTTCGGAGAAACGCATGTGAGTTTCTGGTGAATGCTTGTAAGTAGCTTAAGGCACTTTCAAAGAAAAGTGATTTTCTCTGAAAGGACAGCATTTAGAAAGTGAAGCAACACTCCATTCACTTCGCACAGTGAATTGAAGTGTGGGAAGAGACTGCTTCTCTTTCAGAGAAACGCATGTGAGTTTCTGGTGAATGCTTGCAAGTTGCTTAAGGCACTTTCAAAGGAAAGTGATTTTCTCTGAAAGGACAGCATTTAGAAAGTGAGGCAACACTCCATTCACTTCACACAGTGAATTGAAGTGTTGGAACAGTCTGCTTCTCTTTCAGAGAAACGCATGTGAGTTTCTTCCTAATGCTTGCAAGTAGCTTAAGGCACTTTCAAAGGAAAGTGATTTTCTCTGAAAGGACAGCATTTAGAAAGTGAAGCAACACTCCATTCACTTCGGACAGTGAATTGAAGTGTTGGAACAGACTGCTTCTCTTTCAGAGAAACGCATGTGAGTTTCTGGTGAATGCTTGTAAGTAGCTTAAGGCACTTTCAAAGGAAAGTGATTTTCTCTGAAAGGACAGCATTTAGAAAGTGAAGCAACACTCCATTCACTTCGCACAGTGAATTGAAGTGTTGGAACAGACTGCTTCTCTTTCAGAGAAATGCATGTGAGTTTCTTCCTAATGCTTGTAAGTAGCTTAAGGCACTTTCAAAGGAAAGTGATTTTCTCTGAAAGGACAGCATTTAGAAACTGAAGCAACACTCCATTCACTTCGCACAGTGAATTGAAGTGTTGGAACAGACTGCTTCTCTTTCAGAGAAACGCATGTGAGTTTCTGGTGAATGCTTGCAAGTCGCTTAAGGCACTTTCAAAGGAAAGTGATTTTCTCTGAAAGGACAGCATTTAGAAACTGAAGCAACACTCCATTCACTTCGCACAGTGAATTGAAGTGTTGGAACACACTACTTCTCTTTAAGAGAAACGCATGTGAGTTTTTTGTGAATGCTTGAAAGTAGTTTAAGGCACTTTCAAAGGAAAGTGATTTTCTCTGAAAGGACATAATTTAGAAAGTGATGCAACACTCCATTCACTTCGCACAGTGAATTGAAGTGTTGGAACAGACTGCTTCTCTTTCAGAGAAACGCATGTGAGTTTCTTCCTAATGCTTGTAAGTAGCTTAAGGCACTTTCAAAGGAAAGTGATTTTCTCTGAAAGGACAGCATTTAGAAAGTGAAGCAACACTCAATTCCCTTCGTGAAGTGAATTGAAGTGTTGGAACAGACTGCTTCTCTTTCATAGAAACGCATTAGTGTTTCTTGTGAATGCTTGCAAATTGCTTAAGGCACTTTCAAAGGAAAGTGATTTTCTCTGAAAGGACAGCATTTAGAAACTGAAGCAACACTCCATTCACTTCGCAGAGTGAATTGAAGTGTTGGAACAGACTGCTTCTCTTTCAGAGAAACGCATGTGAGTTTCTTGTGAATTATTGCAAGTCGCTTAAGGCACTTTCAAAGGAAAGTGATTTTCTCTGAAAGGACAGCATTTAGAAAGTGAAGCAACACTCCATTCCCTTCGTGCAGTGAATTGAAGTGTTGGAACAGAGTGCTTCTCTTTCATAGAAACGCATTAGTGTTTCTTGTGAATGCTTGCAAGTTGCTTAAGGCACTTTCAAGGGAAAGTGATTTTCTCTGAAAGGACAGCATTTAGAAAGTGAAGCAACACTCAATTCACTTTGTACAGTGAATTGAAGTGTTGGAACAGACTGCTTCTCTTTCAGAGAAATGCATGTGAGTTTCTGTTGAATGCTTGTAAGTAGCTTAAGGCTCTTTCAAAAGAAAGTGATTTTCTATGAAAGGACAGCATTTAGAAAGTAAAGCAACACTCCATTCCCTTCGCGCAATGAATTGAAGTGTTGGAACAGACTGCTTCTCTTTCATAGAAACGCATCAGTGTTTCTTGGGAATGCTTGCAAGTAGCTTAAGGCACTTTCAAAGGAAATTGATTTTCTCTGAAAGGACAGCGTTTAGATAGTGAAGCAACACTCCATTCACTTCGCGCAGTGAATTGAAGTGTTGGAACAGACTGCTTCTCTTTCAGAGAAACGCATGTGAGTTTCTGGTGAATGCTTGTAAGTAGCTTAAGGCACTTTCAAAGGAAAGTGATTTTCTCTGAAAGGACAGCATTTAGAAAGTGAGGCAACACTCCATTCACTTCACACAGTGAATTTAAGTGTTGGAACAGACTGCTTCTCTTTCAGAGAAGCGCATGTGAGTTTCTTCCTAATGCTTGCACGTAGCTTAAGGCACTTTAAAAGGAAAGTGATTTTCTCTGAAAGGACAGCATTTAGAAAGTGAAGCAACACTCCATTCACTTCGCACAGTGAATTGAAGTGTTGGAACAGACTGCTTCTCTTTCAGAGAAACGCATGTGAGTTTCTTGTGAATTATTGCAAGTCGCTTAAGGCACTTTCAAAGGAAAGTGATTTTCTCTGAAAGGACAGCATTTAGAAACTGAAGCAACACTCCATTCACTTCGCACAGTGAATTGAAGTGTTGGAACACACTGCTTCTCTTTAAAAGAAATGCATGTGAGTTTTTTGTGAATGCTTAAAAGTAGTTTAAGGCACTTTCAAAGGAAAGTGATTTTCTCTGAAAGGACATAATTTAGAAAGTGATGCAACACTCCATTCACTTCGCACAGTGAATTGAAGTGTTGGAACAGACTGCTTCTCTTTCAGAGAAACGCATGTGAGTTTCTTCCTAATGCTTGTAAGTAGCTTAAGGCACTTTCAAAGGAAAGTGATTTTCTCTGAAAGTACAGCATTTAGAAAGTGAAGCAACACTCAATTCCCTTCGTGCAGTGAATTGAAGTGTTGGAACAGAGTGCTTCTCTTTCATAGAAACGCATTAGTGTTTCTTGTGAATGCTTGCAAATTGCTTAAGGCACTTTCAAAGGAAAGTGATTTTCTCTGAAAGGACAGCATTTAGAAACTGAAGCAACACTCCATTCACTTCGCACAGTGAATTGAAGTGTTGGAACACACTGCTTCTCTTTAAGAGAAACGCATGTGAGTTTTTTGTGAATGCTTGAAAGTAGCTTAAGGCACTTTCAAAGGAGAGTGATTTTCTCTGAAAGGACAGCATTTAGAAAGTGAAGCAACACTCCATTCACTTCGCACAGTGAATTGAAATGTTGGAACAGTCTGCTTCTCTCTCAGAGAAACGCATGTGAGTTTCTTCCTAACGCTTGCAAGTAGCTTAAGGCACTTTCAAAGGAAAGTGATTTTCTCTGAAAGGACAGCATTTAGAAAGTGAAGCAACACTCCATTCACTTCGCACAGTGAATTGAAGTGTTGGAACAGACTGCTTCTCTTTCAGAGAAACGCATGTGAGTTTCTGGTGAATGCTTGTAAGTAGCTTAAGGCACTTTCAAAGGAAAGAGATTTTCTCTGAAAGGACAGCATTTAGAAAGTGAAGCAACACTCCATTCACTTCGCACAGTGAATTGAAGTGTTGGAACAGACTGCTTCTCTTTCAGAGAAACGCATGTGAGTTTCTGGTGAATGCTTGTAAGTAGCTTAAGGCACTTTCAAAGGAAAGTGATTTTCTCTGAAAGGACAGCATTTAGAAACTGAAGCAACACTCCATTCACTTCGCGCAGTGAATTGAATTGTTGGAACAGACTGCTTCTCTTTCAGAGAAACGCATGTGAGTTTCTTGTGAATTATTGCAAGTCGCTTAAGGCACTTTCAAAGGAAAGTGATTTTCTCTGAAAGGACAGCATTTAGAAAGTGAAGCAACACTCCATTCACTTCGCACAGCGAATTGAAGTGTTGGAACACACTGCTTCTCTTTAAGAGAAACGCATGTGGTTTTTTGTGAATGCTTGAAAGTAGTTTAAGGCACTTTCAAAGGAAAGTGATTTTCTCTGAAAGGAGAGCATTTAGAAAGTGAAGCAACACTCCATTCACTTCGCACAGTGAATTGAAGTGTTGGAACAGACTGCTTCTCTTTCAGAGAAACGCATGTGAGTTTCTTCCTAATGCTTGTAAGTAGCTTAAGGCACTTTCAAAGGAAAGTGATTTTCTCTGAAAGGACAGCATTTAGAAAGTGAAGCAACACTCCATTCCCTTCGTGCAGTGAATTGAAGTGTTGGAACAGAGTGCTTCTCTTTCATAGAAACGCATTAGTGTTTCTTGTGAATGCTTGCAAATTGCTTAAGACACTTTCAAAGGAAAGTGATTTTCTCTGAAAGGACAGCATTTAGAAAGTGAAGCAACACTCAATTCACTTTGTACAGTGAATTGACGTGTTGGAACAGACGGCTTCTCTTTCAGAGAAATGCATGTGAGTTTCTGTTGAATGCTTGTAAGTAGCTTAAGGCTCTTTCAAAGGAAAGTGATTTTCTATGAAAGGACAGCATTTAGAAAGTAAAGCAACACTCCATTCCCTTCGCGCAATGAATTGAAGTGTTGGAACAGACTGCTTCTCTTTCAGAGAAACGCATTAGTGTTTCTTGGGAATGCTTGCAAGTAGCTTAAGGTACTTTCAAAGGAAAGTGATTTTCTCTGAAAGGACAGCATTTAGAAAGTGAAGCAACACTCCATTCACTTCGCACAGTGAATTGAAGTGTTGGACCAGACTGCTTCTCTTTCAGAGAAACGCAAGTGGGTTTTGGTGAATGCTTGTAAGTAGCTTAAGGCACTTTCAAAGGAAAGTGATTTTCTCTGAAAGGACAGCATTTAGAAAGTGGAGCAACACTCCATTCCCTTCGTGCTGTGAATTGAAGTGTTGGAGCAGAGTGCTTCTCTTTCATATAAACGCATTAGTGTTTCTTGTGAATGCTCGCAAGTTGCTTAAGGCACTTTCAAAGGAAAGTGATTTTCTCTGAAAGGACAGCATTTAGAAAGTGAAGCAACACTCCATTCACTTCGCACAGTGAATTGAAGTGTTGGACCAGACTGCTTCTCTTTCAGAGCAACGCATGTGAGTTTCTGGTGAATGCTTATAAGTAGCTTAAGGCACTTTCAAAGGAAAGTGATTTTCTCTGAAAGGACAGCATTTAGAAAGTGAAGCAACACTCCATTCCCTTCGTGCAGTGAATTGAAGTGTTGGAACAGAGTGCTTCTCTTTCATATAAACGCATTAGTGTTTCTTGTGAATGTTTGCAAGTTGCTTAAGGCACTTTCAAAGGAAAGTGATTTTCTCTGAAAGGACATAATTTAGAAAGTGAAGCAACACTCCATTCACTTCGCACAGTGAATTGAAGTGTTGGAACAGACTGCTTCTCTTTCAGAGAAATGCATGTGAGTTTCTGTTGAATGCTTGTAAGTAGCTTAAGGCACTTTCAAAGGAAAGTGATTTTCTCTGAAAGGACAGCATTTAGAAAGTGAAACAACACTCCATTCACTTCGCACATTGAATTGAAGTGTTGGAACAGACTGCTTCTCTTTCAGAGAAACGCATGTGAGTTTCTGGTGAATGCTTGTAAGGAGCTTAAGGCACTTTCAAAGGAAAGTGATTTTCTCTGAAAGGACAGCATTTAGAAAGTGAGGCAACACTCCATTCACTTCACACAGTGAATTGAAGTGTTGGAACAGACTGCTTCTCTTTCAGAGAAACGCATGTGAGTTTCTTCCTAATGCTTGCAAGTAGCTTAAGGCACTTTCAAAGGAAAGTGATTTTCTCTGAACGGACAGCATTTAGAAAGTGAAGCAACACTCCATTCACTTCGCACAGTGAATTGAAGTGTTGGAACAGTCTGCTTCTCTTTCAGAGAAACGCATGTGAGTTTCTTCCTAATGCTTGCAAGTAGCTTAAGGCACTTTCAAAGGAAAGTGATTTTCTCTGAAAGGACAGCATTTAGAAAGTGAAGCAACACTCCATTCACTTCGCACAGTGAATTGAAGTGTTGGAACAGACTGCTTCTCTTTCAGAGAAACGCATGTGAGTTTCCGGTGAATGCTTGTAAGTAGCTTAAGGCACTTTCAAAGGAAAGTGATTTTCTCTGAAAGGACAGCATTTAGAAACTGAAGCAACACTCCATTCACTTCGCACAGTGAATTGAAGTGTTGGAACAGACTGCTTCTCTTTCAGAGAAACGCATGTGAGTTTCTTCCTAATGCTTGCAAGTAGCTTAAGGCACTATCAAAGGAAAGTGATTTTCTCTGAAAGGACAGCATTTAGAAAGTGAAGCAACACTAAATTCACTTCGCACAGTGAATTGAAGTGTTGGAACAGACTGCTTCTCTTTCAGAGAAACGCATGTGAGTTTTTTATGAATGCTTGAAAGTAGTTAAAGGCACTTTCAAAGGAAAGTGATTTTCTCTGAAAGGACAGCATTTAGAAAGTGAGGCAACACTCCATTCACTTCACACAGTGACTTGAAGTGTTGGAACAGACTGCTTCTCTTTCAGAGAAACGCATGTGAGTTTCTTCCTAATGCTTGCAAGTAGCTTAAGGCACTTTCAAAGGAAAGTGATTTTCTCTGAAAGGACAGCATTTAGAAAGTGAAGCAACACTCCATTCACTTCGCACAGTGAATTGAAGTGTTGGAACAGACTGCTTCTCTTTCATATAAACGCATTAGTGTTTCTTGTGAATGCTTGCAAGTTGCTTAAGGCACTTTCAAAGGAAAGTGATTTTCTCTGAAAGGACATAATTTAGAAAGTGAAGCAACACTCCATTCACTTCGCACAGTGAATTGAAGTGTTGGAACAGACTGCTTCTCTTTCAGAGAAATGTATGTGAGTGTCTGTTGAATGCTTGTAAGTAGCTTAAGGCACTTTCAAAGGAAAGTGATTTTCTCTGAAAGGACAGCATTTAGAAAGTGAAGCAACACTCCATTCACTTCGCACATTGAATTGAAGTGTTGGAACAGACTGCTTCTCTTTCAGAGAAACGCATGTGAGTTTCTGTTGAATGCTTGTAAGTAGCTTAAGGCACTTTGAAAGGAAAGTGATTTTCTCTGAAAGGACAGCATTTAGAAAGTGAGGCAACACTCCATTCACTTCGCACAGTGAATTGAAGTATTGGAACAGACTGCTTCTCTTTCAGAGAAACACATGTGAGTTTCTTCCTAATGCTTGCAAGTAGCTTAAGGCACTTTCAAAGGAAAGTGATTTTCTCTGAAAGGACAGCATTTAGAAAGTGAAGCAACACTCCATTCACTTCGCACAGTGAATTGAAGTGTTGGAACAGTCTGCTTCTCTTTCAGAGAAACGCATGTGAGTTTCTTCCTAATGCTTGCAAGTAGCTTAAGGCACTTTCAAAGGAAAGTGATTTTCTCTGAAAGGACAGCATTTAGAAAGTGAAGCAACACTCCATTCACTTCACACAGTGAATTGAAGTGTTGGAACAGACCGCTTTTCTTTCAGAGAAACGCATGTGAGTTTCTTCCTAATGCTTGCAAGTAGCTTAAGGCACTATCAAAGGAAAGTGATTTTCTCTGAAAGGACAGCATTTAGAAAGTGAAGCAACACTCCATTCACTTCGCACAGTGAATTGAAGTGTTGGAACCGACTGCTTCTCTTTCAGAGCAACGCATGTGAGTTTCTGGTGAATGCTTATAAGTAGCTTAAATCACTTTCAAAGGACAGTGATTTTCTCTGAAAGGACAGCATTTAGAAAGTGAAGCAACACTCCATTCCCTTCGTGCAGTGAATTGAAGTGTTGGAACAGAGTGCTTCTCTTTCATATAAACGCATTAGTGTTTCTTGTGAATGCTTGCAAGTTGCTTAAGGCACTTTCAAAGGAAAGTGATTTTCTCTGAAAGGACATAATTTAGAAAGTGAAGCAACACTCCATTCACTTCGCACATTGAATTGAAGTGTTGGAACAGACTGCTTCTCTTTCAGAGAAATGCATGTGAGTTTCTGTTGAATGCTTGTAAGTAGCTTAAGGCACTTTCAAAGGAAAGTGATTTTCTCTGAAAGGACAGCATTTAGAAAGTGAAGCAACACTCCATTCACTTCGCACATTGAATTGAAGTGTTGGAACAGACTGCTTCTCTTTCAGAGAAACGCATGTGAGTTTCTGGTGAATGCTTTTAAGTAGCTTAAAGCACTTTCAAAGGAAAGTGATTTTCTCTGAAAGGACAGCATTTAGAAAGTGAGGCAACACTCCATTCACTTCACACAGTGAATTGAAGTGTTGGAACAGACTGCTTCTCTTTCAAAGAAACGCATGTGAGTTTCTGGTGAATGCTTGTAAGTAGCTTAAGGCACTTTCAAAGGAAAGTGATTTTCTCTGAAAGGACAGCATTTAGAAAGTGAAGTAACACTCCATTCACTTCGCACAGTGAATTGAAGTGTTGGAACAGTCTGCTTCTCTTTCAGAGAAACGCATGTGAGTTTCTTCCTAATGCTTGCAAGTAGCTTAAGGCACTTTCAAAGGAAAGTGATTTTCTCTGAAAGGACAGCATTTAGAAAGTGAAGCAACACTCCATTCACTTCGCACAGTGAATTGAAGTGTTGGAACAGACTGCTTCTCTTTCAGAGAAACGCATGTGAGTTTCCGGTGAATGCTTGTAAGTAGCTTAAGGCACTTTCAAAGGAAAGTGATTTTCTCTGAAAGGACAGCATTTAGAAAGTGAAACAACACTCCATTCACTTCGCACAGTGAATTGAAGTGTTGGAACAGACTGCTTCTCTTTCATATAAACGCATTTAGAAAGTGAGGCAACACTCCATTCACTTCACACAGTGAATTGAAGTGTTGGAACAGTCTGCTTCTCTTTCAGAGAAACGCATGTGAGATTCTTCCTAATGCTCGCAAGTAGCTTAAGGCACTTTCAAAGGAAAGTGATTTTCTCTGAAAGGACAGCATTTAGAAAGTGAAGCAACACTCCATTCCCTTCGAGCAGTGAATTGAAGTGTTGGAACAGACTGCTTCTCTTTCATATAAACGCATTAATGTTTCTTGTGAATGCTTGCAAGTTGCTTAAGGCACTTTCAAAGGAAAGTGATTTTCTCTGAAAGGACATACTTTAGAAAGTGAAGCAACACTCCATTCACTTCGCACAGTGAATTGAAGTGTTGGAACAGACTGCTTCTCTTTCAGAGAAACGCATGTGAGTTTCTGGTGAATGCTTGTAAGTAGCTTAAGGCACTTTTAAAGGAAAGTGATTTTCTCTGAAAGGACAGCATTTAGAAAGTGAGGCAACACTCCATTCACTTCACACAGTGAATTGAAGTGTTGGAACAGACTGCTTCTCTTTCAGAGAAACGCATGTGAGTTTTTTCCTAATGCTTGCAAGTAGCTTAAGGCACTTTCAAAGGAAAGTGATTTTCTCTGAAAGGACAGCATTTAGAAAGTGAAGCAACACTCCATTCACTTCGCACAGTGAATTGAAATGTTGGAACAGTCTGCTTCTCTTTCAGAGAAACGCATGTGAGTTTCTTCCTAATGCTTGCAAGTAGCTTAAGGCACTTTCAAAGGAAAGTGATTTTCTCTGAAAGGACAGCATTTAGAAAGTGAAGCAACACTCCATTCACTTCGCACAGTGAATTGAAGTGTTGGAACCGACTGCTTCTCTTTCAGAGCAACGCATGTGAGTTTCTGGTGAATGCTTATAAGTAGCTTAAATCACTTTCAAAGGACAGTGATTTTCTCTGAAAGGACAGCATTTAGAAAGTGAAGCAACACTCCATTCCCTTCGTGCAGTGAATTGAAGTGTTGGAACAGAGTGCTTCTCTTTCATATAAACGCATTAGTGTTTCTTGTGAATGCTTGCAAGTTGCTTAAGGCACTTTCAAAGGAAAGTGATTTTCTCTGAAAGGACATAATTTAGAAAGTGAAGCAACACTCCATTCACTTCGCACATTGAATTGAAGTGTTGGAACAGACTGCTTCTCTTTCAGAGAAATGCATGTGAGTTTCTGTTGAATGCTTGTAAGTAGCTTAAGGCACTTTCAAAGGAAAGTGATTTTCTCTGAAAGGACAGCATTTAGAAAGTGAAGCAACACTCCATTCACTTCGCACATTGAATTGAAGTGTTGGAACAGACTGCTTCTCTTTCAGAGAAACGCATGTGAGTTTCTGGTGAATGCTTTTAAGTAGCTTAAAGCACTTTCAAAGGAAAGTGATTTTCTCTGAAAGGACAGCATTTAGAAAGTGAGGCAACACTCCATTCACTTCACACAGTGAATTGAAGTGTTGGAACAGACTGCTTCTCTTTCAAAGAAACGCATGTGAGTTTCTGGTGAATGCTTGTAAATAGCTTAAGGCACTTTCAAAGGAAAGTGATTTTCTCTGAAAGGACAGCATTTAGAAAGTGAAGTAACACTCCATTCACTTCGCACAGTGAATTGAAGTGTTGGAACAGTCTGCTTCTCTTTCAGAGAAACGCATGTGAGTTTCTTCCTAATGCTTGCAAGTAGCTTAAGGCACTTTCAAAGGAAAGTGATTTTCTCTGAAAGGACAGCATTTAGAAAGTGAAGCAACACTCCATTCACTTCGCACAGTGAATTGAAGTGTTGGAACAGACTGCTTCTCTTTCAGAGAAACGCATGTGAGTTTCCGGTGAATGCTTGTAAGTAGCTTAAGGCACTTTCAAAGGAAAGTGATTTTCTCTGAAAGGACAGCATTTAGAAAGTGAAACAACACTCCATTCACTTCGCACAGTGAATTGAAGTGTTGGAACAGACTGCTTCTCTTTCAGAGAAATGCATGTGAGTTTAAGTTGAATGCTTGTAAGTAGCTTAAGGCACTTTCAAAGGAAAGTGATTTTCTCTGAAAGGACAGCATTTAGAAAGTGAAGCAACACTCCATTCACTTCGCACAGTGAATTGAAGTGTTGGAACAGACTGCTTCTCTTTCAGAGAAACGTATGTGAGTTTCTTGTGAATGCTTGCAAGTTGCTTAAGGCACTTTCAAAGGAAAGTGATTTTCTCTGAAAGGACAGCATTTAGAAAGTGAAGCAACACTCCGTTCTCTTCGCACAGTGAATTGAAGTGTTGGAACAGACTGCTTCTCTTTCAGAGAAACGCATGTGAGTTTCTGGTGAATGCTTGCAAGTTGCTTAAGGCACTTTCAAAGGAAAGTGATTTTCTCTGAAAGGACAGCATTTAGAAAGTGAGGCAACACTCCATTCACTTCACACAGTGAATTGAAGTGTTGGAACAGTCTGCTTCTCTTTCAGAGAAACGCATGTGAGTTTCTTCCTAATGCTCGCAAGTAGCTTAAGGCACTTTCAAAGGAAAGTGATTTTCTCTGAAAGGACAGCATTTAGAAAGTGAAGCAACACTCCATTCCCTTCGAGCAGTGAATTGAAGTGTTGGAACAGACTGCTTCTCTTTCATATAAACGCATTAATGTTTCTTTTGAATGCTTGCAAGTTGCTTAAGGCACTTTCAAAGTAAAGTGATTTTCTCTGAAAGGACATACTTTAGAAAGTGAAGCAACACTCCATTCACTTCGCACAGTGAATTGAAGTGTTGGAACAGACTGCTTCTCTTTCAGAGAAATGCATGTGAGTTTCTGTTGAACGCTTGTAAGTAGCTTAAGGCACTTTCAAAGGAAAGTGATTTTCTCTGAAAGGACAGCATTTAGAAAGTGCAGCAACACTCCATTCACTTCGCACATTGAATTGAAGTGTTGGAACAGACTGCTTCTCTTTCAGAGAAACGCATGTGTGTTTCTGGTGAATGCTTGTAAGTAGCTTAAGGCACTTTTAAAGGAAAGTGATTTTCTCTGAAAGGACAGCATTTAGAAAGTGAGGCAACACTCCATTCACTTCACACAGTGAATTGAAGTGTTGGAACAGACTGCTTCTCTTTCAGAGAAACGCATGTGAGTTTTTTCCTAATGCTTGCAAGTAGCTTAAGGCACTTTCAAAGGAAAGTGATTTTCTCTGAAAGGACAGCATTTAGAAAGTGAAGCAACACTCCATTCACTTCGCACAGTGAATTGAAATGTTGGAACAGTCTGCTTCTCTTTCAGAGAAACGCATGTGAGTTTCTTCCTAATGCTTGCAAGTAGCTTAAGGCACTTTCAAAGGAAAGTGATTTTCTCTGAAAGGACAGCATTTAGAAAGTGAAGCAACACTCCATTCACTTCGCACAGTGAATTGAAGTGTTGGAACAGACTGCTTCTCTTTCAGAGAAATGCATGTGAGTTTAAGTTGAATGCTTGTAAGTAGCTTAAGGCACTTTCAAAGGAAAGTGATTTTCTCTGAAAGGACAGCATTTAGAAAGTGAAGCAACACTCCATTCACTTCGCACAGTGAATTGAAGTGTTGGAACAGACTGCTTCTCTTTCAGAGAAACGTATGTGAGTTTCTTGTGAATGCTTGCAAGTTGCTTAAGGCACTTTCAAAGGAAAGTGATTTTCTCTGAAAGGACAGCATTTAGAAAGTGAAGCAACACTCCGTTCACTTCGCACAGTGAATTGAAGTGTTGGAACAGACTGCTTCTCTTTCAGAGAAACGCATGTGAGTTTCTGGTGAATGCTTGCAAGTTGCTTAAGGCACTTTCAAAGGAAAGTGATTTTCTCTGAAAGGACAGCATTTAGAAAGTGAGGCAACACTCCATTCCCTTCGAGCAGTGAATTGAAGTGTTGGAACAGACTGCTTCTCTTTCATATAAACGCATTAATGTTTCTTGTGAATGCTTGCAAGTTGCTTAAGGCACTTTCAAAGGAAAGTGATTTTCTCTGAAAGGACATACTTTAGAAAGTGAAGCAACACTCCATTCACTTCGCACAGTGAATTGAAGTGTTGGAACAGACTGCTTCTCTTTCAGAGAAATGCATGTGAGTTTCTGTTGAACGCTTGTAAGTAGCTTAAGGCACTTTCAAAGGAAAGTGATTTTCTCTGAAAGGACAGCATTTAGAAAGTGCAGCAACACTCCATTCACTTCGCACATTGAATTGAAGTGTTGGAACAGACTGCTTCTCTTTCAGAGAAACGCATGTGAGTTTCTGGTGAATGCTTGTAAGTAGCTTAAGGCACTTTTAAAGGAAAGTGATTTTCTCTGAAAGGACAGCATTTAGAAAGTGAGGCAACACTCCATTCACTTCACACAGTGAATTGAAGTGTTGGAACAGACTGCTTCTCTTTAAGAGAAACGCATGTGAGTTTCTTCCTAATGCTTGCAAGTAGCTTAAGGCACTTTCAAAGGAAAGTGATTTTCTCTGAAAGGACAGCATTTAGAAAGTGAAGCAACACTCCATTCACTTCGCACAGTGAATTGAAATGTTGGAACAGTCTGCTTCTCTTTCAGAGAAACGCATGTGAGTTTCTTCCTAATGCTTGCAAGTAGCTTAAGGCACTTTCAAAGGAAAGTGATTTTCTCTGAAAGGACAGCATTTAGAAAGTGAAGCAACACTCCATTCACTTCGCACAGTGAATTGAAGTGTTGGAACAGACTGCTTCTCTTTCCGAGAAACGCATGTGAGTTTCTGGTGAATGCTTGTAAGTAGCTTAAGGCACTTTCAAAGGAAAGTGATTTTCTCTGAAAGGACAGCATTTAGAAAGTGAAGCAACACTCCATTCACTTCGCACAGTGAATTGAAGTGTTGGAACAGACTGATTCTCTTTCAGAGAAATGCATGTGAGTTTAAGTTGAATGCTTGTAAGTAGCTTAAGGCACTTTCAAAGGAAAGTGATTTTCCCTGAAAGGACAGCATTTAGAAAGTGAAGCAGCACTCCATTCACTTCGCAGAGTGAAATGAAGTATTGGAACAGACTGCTTCTCTTTCAGAGAAACGCATGTGAGTTTCTGGTGAATGCCTGTAAGTAGCTTAAGGCACTTTCAAAGGAAAGTGATTTTCTCTGAAAGGACAGCATTTAGAAAGTGAAGCAACACTCCATTCACTTCGCACAGTGAATTGAAGTGTTGGAACAGACTGCTTCTCTTTCAGAGAAAGGCATGTGAGTTTCTTCCTAATGCTTGCAAGTCTCTTAAGGCACTTTCAAAGGAAAGTGATTTTCTCTGAAAGGACAGCATTTAGAAAGTGAAGCAACACTCCATTCACTTCGCACAGTGAATTGAAGTGTTGGAACAGACTGCTTCTCTTTAAGAGAAACGCATGTGAGTTTTTTGTGAATGCTTGAAAGTAGTTTAAGGCACTTTCAAAGGAAAGTGATTTTCTCTGAAAGGACAGAATTTAGAAAGTGATGCAACACTCCATTCACTTCGCACAGTGAATTGAAGTGTTGGAACAGACTGCTTCTCTTTCAGAGAAACGCATGTGAGTTTCTTCCTAATGCTTGTAAGTAGCTTAAGGCACTTTCAAAGGAAAGTGATTTTCTCTGAAAGGACAGCATTTAGAAAGTGAAGCAACACTCCATTCACTTCGTGCAGTGAATTGAAGTGTTGGAACAGACTGCTTCTCTTTCAGAGAAATGCATGTGAGTTTCTGTTGAATGCTTGTAAGTAGCTTAAGGCTCTTTCAAAGGAAAGTGATTTTCTATGAAAGGACAGCATTTAGAAAGTAAAGCAACACTCCATTCCCTTCGCGCAATGAATTGAAGTGTTGGAACAGACTGCTTCTCTTTCAGAGAAACGCATGTGAGTTTCTTCCTAATGCTCGCAAGTAGCTTAAGGCACTTTCAAAGGAAAGTGATTTTCTCTGATTGGACAGCATTTAAAAAGTGAAGCAACACTCCATTCACTTCGCACAGTGAATTGAAGTGTTGGAACAGACGGCTTCTCTTTCAGAGAAACGCATGTGAGTTTCTTGTGAATGCTTGTAAGTAGCTTAACGCACTTTCAAAGGAAAGTGATTTTCTCTGAAAGGACAGCATTTAAAAGTGAAGCAACACTCCATTCCCTTCGTGCAGTGAATTGAAGTGTTGGAACAGAGTGCTTCTCATTCATAGAAACGCATTAGTGTTTCTTGTGAATGCTTGCAAGTTGCTTAAGGCACTTTCAAAGGAAAGTGATTTTCTCTGAAAGGACAGCATTTAGAAACTGAAGCAACACTCCATTCACTTTGTACAGTGAATTGTAGTGTTGGAACATACTGCTTCTCTTTCAGAGAAATGCATGTGAGTTTCTGTTGAATGCTTGTAAGTAGCTTAAGGCTCTTTCAAAGGAAAGTGATTTTCTCTGAAAGGACAGCATTTAGAAAGTAAAGCAACACTCCATTCCCTTCGCACAATAAATTGAAGTGTTGGAAGGGACTGCTTCTCTTTCATAGAAACGCATTAGTGTGTCTTGTGAATGTTTGCAAGTAGCTTAAGGCACATTCAAAGGAAAGTGATTTTCTCTGAAAGGACAGCATTTAGAAAGTGAAGCAACACTCCATTCACTTCGCACAGAGAATTGAAGTGTTGGAACAGATTACTTCTCTTTCAGAGAAATGCATGTGAGTTTCTGTTGAATGCTTGTAAGTAGCTTAAGGCACATTCAAAGGAAAGGGATTTTCACTGAAAGGACAGCATTTAGAAAGTGAAGCAACACTCCATTCACTTCGCACTGTGACTTGAAGTGTTGGAACAGACTGCTTCTCTTTCAGAGAAACGCATGTGAGTTTCTTTTGAATGCTTGCAAGTTGCTTAAGGCACATTCAAAGGAAAGTGATTTTCTCTGAAAGGACAGCATTTAGAAACTGAAGCAACACTCCATTCACTTCGCACAGTGAATTGAAGTGTTGGAACAGACGGCTTCTCTTTCAGAGAAACGCATGTGAGTTTCTGGTGAATGCTTGTAAGTAGCTTAACGCACTTTCAAAGGAAAGTGATTTTCTCTGAAAGGACAGCATTTAAAAGTGAAGCAACACTCCATTCCCTTCGTGCAGTGAATTGAAGTGTTGGAACAGAGTGCTTCTCATTAATAGAAACGCATTAGTGTTTCTTGTGAATGCTTGCAAGTTGCTTAAGGCACTTTCAAAGGAAAGTGATTTTCTCTGAAAGGACAGCATTTAGAAACTGAAGCAACACTCCATTCACTTTGTACAGTGAATTGTAGTGTTGGAACAGACTGCTTCTCTTTCAGAGAAATGCATGTGAGTTTCTGTTGAATGCTTGTAAGTAGCTTAAGGCTCTTTCAAAGGAAAGTGATTTTCTCTGAAAGGACAGCATTTAGAAAGTAAAGCAACACTCCATTCCCTTCGCACAATAAATTGAAGTGTTGGAAGAGACTGCTTCTCTTTCATAGAAACGCATTAGTGTGTCTTGTGAATGCTTGCAAGTAGCTTAAGGCACATTCAAAGGAAAGTGATTTTCTCTGAAAGGACAGCATTTAGAAAGTGAAGCAACACTCCATTCACTTCGCACAGAGAATTGAAGTGTTGGAACAGATTACTTCTCTTTCAGAGAAATGCATGTGAGTTTCTGTTGAATGCTTGTAAGTAGCTTAAGGCACATTCAAAGGAAAGGGATTTTCTCTGAAAGGACAGCATTTAGAAAGTGAAGCAACACTCCATTCACTTCGCACTGTGACTTGAAGTGTTGGAACAGACTGCTTCTCTTTCAGAGAAACGCATGTGAGTTTTTTGTGAATGCTTGAAAGTAGTTTAAGGCACTTTCAAAGGAAAGTGTTTTTCTCTGAAAATACAGAATTTAGAAAGTGAAGCAACACTCCATTCACTTCGCACAGTGAATTGAAGTGTTGGAACAGACTGCTTCTCTTTCAGAGAAACGCATGTGAGTTTCTGGTGAATGCTTGTAAGTAGCTTAAGGCACTTTCAAAGGAAAGTGATTTTCTCTGAAAGGACAGCATTTAGAAAGTGAAGCAACACTCCATTCCCTTCGTGCAGTGAATTGAAGTGTTGGAACAGAGTGCTTCTCATTCATAGAAACGCATTAGTGTTTCTTGTGAATGCTTGCAATTTGCTTAAGGCACTTTCAAAGGAAAGTGATTTTCTCTGAAAGGACAGCATTTAGAAAGTGAAGCAACACTCCATTCACTTTGTACAGTGAATTGAAGTGTTGGAACAGACTGCTTCTCTTTCAGAGAAATGCATGTGAGTTTCTGTTGAATGCTTGTAAGTAGCTTAAGGCTCTTTCAAAGGAAAGTGATTTTCTCTGAAAGGACAGCATTTAGAAAGTGAAGCAACACTCCATTCACTTCGCACAGTGAATTGAAGTGTTGGAACAGACTGCTTCTCTTTCAGAGAAACGCATGTGAGTTTCTTTTGAATGCTTGCAAGTTGCTTAAGGCACATTCAAAGGAAAGTGATTTTCTCTGAAAGGACAGCATTTAGAAACTGAAGCAACACTCCATTCACTTCGCACAGTGAATTGAAGTGTTGGAACAGACTGCTTCTCTTTCAGACAAACGCATGTGAGTTTCTTCCTAATGCTTGCAAGTAGCTTAAGGCACTTTCAAAGGAAAGTGATTTTCTCTGATTGGACAGCATTTAGAAAGTGAAGCAACACTCCATTCACTTCGCACAGTGAATTGAAGTGTTGGAACAGACTGCTTCTCTTTCAGAGAAACGCATGTGAGTTTCTGGTGAATGCTTGTAAGTAGCTTAAGGCACTTTCAAAGGAAAGTGATTTTCTCTGAAAGGACAGCATTTAGAAAGTGAAGCAACACTCCATTCACTTCGCACAGTGAATTGAAGTGTTGGAACAGACTGCTTCTCTTTCAGAGAAACGCATGTGAGTTTCTTTTGAATGCTTGCAAGTTGCTTAAGGCACATTCAAAGGAAAGTGATTTTCTCTGAAAGGACAGCATTTAGAAAGTGAAGCAACACTCCATTCACTTCGCACAGTGAATTGAAGTGTTCGAACAGACTGCTTCTCTTTAAGAGAAACGCATGTGAGTTTTTTGTGAATGCTTGAAAGTAGTTTAAGGCACTTTCAAAGGAAAGTGATTTTCTCTGAAAGGACAGCATTTAGAAAGTGAAGCAACACTCCATTCACTTCGCACTGTGAATTGAAGTGTTGGAACAGACTGCTTCTCTTTCAGAGAAACGCATGTGAGTTTTTTGTGAATGCTTGAAAGTAGTTTAAGGCACTTTCAAAGGAAAGTGTTTTTCTCTGAAAGGACAGAATTTAGAAAGTGAAGCAACACTCCATTCACTTCGCACAGAGAATTGAAGTGTTGGAACAGACTGCTCCTCTTTCAGAGAAACGCATGTGATTTCTTCCTAATGCTTGCAAGTAGCTTAAGGCACTTTCAAAGGAAAGTGATTTTCTCTGATTGGACAGCATTTAGAAAGTGAAGCAACACTCCATTCACTTCGCACAGTGAATTGAAGTGTTGGAACAGACTGCTTCTCTTTCAAAGAAACGCATGTGAGTTTCTGGTGAATGCTTGTAAGTAGCTTAAGGCACTTTCAAAGGAAAGTGATTTTCTCTGAAAGAAGAGCGTTTAGAAAGTGAAGCAACACTCCATTCCCTTCGTGCAGTGAATTGAAGTGTTGGAACAGAGTGCTTCTCATTCATAGAAAGGCATTAGTGTTTCTTGTGAATGCTTGCAAGTTGCTTAAGGCACTTTAAAAGGAAAGTGATTTTCTCTGAAAGGACAGCATTTAGAAAGTGAAGCAACACTCCATTCACTTTGTACAGTGAATTGAAGTGTTGGAACAGACTGCTTCTCTTTCAGAGAAATGCATGTGAGTTTCTGTTGAATGCTTGTAAGTAGCTTAAGGCTCTTTCAAAGGAAAGTGATTTTCTCTCAAAGGACAGCATTTAGAAAGTAAAGCAACACTCCATTCCCTTCGCACAATAAATTGAAGTGTTGGAACAGACTGCTTCTCTTTCATAGAAACGCAATAGTGTTTCTTGTGAATGCTTGCAAGTAGCTTAAGGCACATTCAAAGGAAAGTGATTTTCTCTGAAAGGACAGCATTTAGAAAGTGAAGCAACACTCCATTCACTTCGCACAGAGAATTGAAGTGTTGGAACAGATTACTTCTCTTTCAGAGAAATGCATGTGAGTTTCTGTTGAATGCTTGTAAGTAGCTTAAGGCACATTCAAAGGAAAATGATTTTCTCTGAAAGGACAGCATTTAGAAAGTGAAGCAACACTCCATTCACTTCGCACAGTGAATTGAAGTGTTGGAACAGACTGCTTCTCTTTCAGAGAAACGCATGTGAGTTTTTTGTAAATGCTTGAAAGTAGTTTAAGGCACTTTCAATGGAAAGTGATTTTCTCTGAA
This sequence comes from Myodes glareolus, assembly GCF_982192425.1. Lineage (NCBI taxonomy): Eukaryota > Metazoa > Chordata > Mammalia > Rodentia > Cricetidae > Myodes > Myodes glareolus. The sequence continues at coordinate 133,041 of NW_028263215.1, forward strand.
AGGACAGCATTTAGAAAGTGAGGCAACACTCCATTCACTTCGCACAGTGAATTGAAGTGTTGGAACAGACTGCTTCTCTTTCAGAGAAACGCATGTGAGTTTCTTCCTAATGCTTGCAAGTAGCTTAAGGCACTTTCAAAGGAAAGTGATTTTCTCTGAAAGGACAGCATTTAGAAAGTGAAGCAACACTCCATTCACTTCGCACAGTGAATTGAAGTGTTGGAACAGACTGCTTCTCTTTCAGAGAAACGCATGTGAGTTTCTTCCTGATGCTTGCAAGTTGCTTAAGGCACTTTCAAAGGAAAGTGATTTTCTCAGAAAGGACAGCATTTAGAAAGTGAAGCAACACTCCATTCACTTCGCACAGTGAACTGAAGTGTTGGAAAAGACTGTTTCTCTTTCAGAGAAACGCATGTGAGTTTCTAGTGAATGCTTGTAAGTAGCTTAAGGCACTTTCAAAGGAAAGTGATTTTCTCTGAAAGGACAGCATTTAGAAAGTGAAGCAACACTCCATTCACTTCGCACAGTGAATTGAAGTGTTGGAACAGACTGCTTCTCTTTCAGAGAAATGCATGTGAGTTTCTGTTGAATGCTTGTAAGTAGCTTAAGGCACTTTCAAAGGAAAGTGATTTTCTCTGAAAGGACAGCATTTAGAAAGTGAAGCAACACTCCATTCACTTCGCAGAGTGAATTGAAGTATTGGAACAGACTGCTTCTCTTTCAGAGAAACACATGTGAGTTTCTGGTGAATGCTTGTAAGTAGCTTAAGGCACTTTCAAAGGAAAGTGATTTTCTCTGAAAGGACAGCATTTAGAAAGTGAAGCAACACTCCATTCACTTCGCACAGTGAATTGAAGTGTTGGAACAGACTGCTTCTCTTTCAGAGAAACGCATGTGAGTTTCTTTTGAATGCTTGCAAGTTGCTTAAGGCACATTCAAAGGAAAGTGATTTTCTCTGAAAGGACAGCATTTAGAAAGTGAAGCAACACTCCATTCACTTCGCACAGTGAATTGAAGTGTTGGAACAGACTGCTTCTCTTTCAGAGAAACGCATGTGAGTTTCTGGTGAATGCTTGTAAGTAGCTTAAGGCACATTCAAAGGAAAATGATTTTCTCTGAAAGGACAGCATTTAGAAAGTGAAGCAACACTCCATTCACTTCGCACAGTGAATTGAAGTGTTGGAACAGACTGCTTCTCTTTCAGAGAAACGCATGTGAGTTTCTTCCTAATGCTTGCAAGTAGCTTAAGGCACTTTCAAAGGAAAGTGATTTTCTCTGAAAGGACAGCATTTAGAAAGTGAAGCAACACTCCATTCACTTCGCACAGTGAATTGAAGTGTTGGAACAGTCTGCTCCTCTTTCAGAGAAACGCATGTGAGTTTCTTCCTAATGCTTGCAAGTAGCTTAAGGCACTTTCAAAGGAAAGTGATTTTCTCTGAAAGGACAGCATTTAGAAAGTGAAGCAACACTCCATTCACTTCGCACAGTGAATTGAAGTGTTGGAACAGACTGCTTCTCTTTCAGAGAAACGCATGTGAGTTTCCGGTGAATGCTTGTAAGTAGCTTAAGGCACTTTCAAAGGAAAGTGATTTTCTCTGAAAGGACAGCATTTAGAAAGTGAAGCAACACTCCATTCACTTCGCACAGTGAATTGAAGTGTTGGATCAGACTGCTTCTCTTTCAGAGAAATGCATGTGAGTTTAAGTTGAATGCTTGTAAGTAGCTCAAGGCACTTTCAAAGGAAAGTGATTTTCTCTGAAAGGACAGCATTTAGAAAGTGAAGCAACACTCCATTCACTTCGCACAGTGAATTGAAGTATTGGAACAGACTGCTTCTCTTTCAGAGAAACGGATGTGAGTTTCTGGTGAATGCTTGTAAGTAGCTTAAGGCACTTTCAAAGGAAAGTGATTTTCTCTGAAAGGACAGCATTTAGAAAGTGAAGCAACACTCCATTCACTTCGCACAGTGAATTGAAGTGTTGGAACAGACTGCTTCTCTTTCATATAAACGCATTAGTGTTTCTTGTGAATGCTTGCAAGTTGCTTAAGGCACTTTCAAAGGAAAGTGATTTTCTCTGAAAGTAAATAATTTAGAAAGTGAAGCAACACTCCATTCACTTCGCACAGTGAATTGAAGTGTTGGAACAGACTGCTTCTCTTTCAGAGAAATGCATGTGAGTGTCTTTTGAATGCTTGTAAGTAGCTTAAGGCACTTTCAAAGGAAAGTGATTTTCTCTGAAAGGACAGCATTTAGAAAGTGAAGCAACACTCCATTCACTTCGCACATTGAATTGAAGTGTTGGAACAGACTGCTTCTCTTTCAGAGAAACGCATGTGAGTTTCTGTTGAATGCTTGTAAGTAGCTTAAGGCACTTTGAAAGGAAAGTGATTTTCTCTGAAAGGACAGCATTTAGAAAGTGAGGCAACACTCCATTCACTTCACAGAGTGAATTGAAGTGTTGGAACAGACTTCTTCTCTTTCAGAGAAATCCATGTGAGTTTCTGTTGAATGCTTGTAAGTAGCTTAAGGCACTTTCAAAGGAAAGTGATTTTCTCTGAAAGGACAGCATTTAGAAAGTGAAGCAACACTCCATTCACTTCACACATTGAATTGAAGTGTTGGAACAGACTGCTTCTCTTTCAGAGAAACGCATGTGAGTTTCTGGTGAATGCTTGTAAGTAGCTTAAGGCACTTTCAAAGGAAAGTGATTTTCTCTGAAAGGACAGCATTTAGAAAGTGAGGCAACACTCCATTCACTTCGCACAGTGAATTGAAGTGTTGGAACAGACTGCTTCTCTTTCAGAGAAACGCATGTGAGTTTTTTGTGAATGCTTGAAAGTAGTTTAAGGCACTTTCAATGGAAAGTGATTTTCTCTGAAAGGACAGCATTTAGAAAGTGAAGCAACACTCCATTCACTTCGCACAGTGAATTGAAGTGTTGGAACAGACTGCTTCTCTTTCAGAGAAACGCATGTGAGTTTCTTCCTGATGCTTGCAAGTAGCTTAAGGCACTTTCAAAGGAAAGTGATTTTCTCTGAAAGGACAGCATTTAGAAAGTGAAGCAACACTAAATTCACTTCGCACAGTGAATTGAAGTGTTGGAACAGACTGCTTCTCTTTCAGAGAAACGCATGTGAGTTTTTTATGAATGCTTGAAAGTAGTTAAAGGCACTTACAAAGGAAAGTGATTTTCTCTGAAAGGACAGCATTTAGAAAGTGAGGCAACACTCCATTCACTTCACACAGTGACTTGAAGTGTTGGAACAGACTGCTTCTCTTTCAGAGAAATGCATGTGAGTTTCTTCCTAATGCTTGCAAGTAGCTTAAGGCACTTTCAAAGGAAAGTGATTTTCTCTGAAAGGACAGCATTTAGAAAGTGAAGCAACACTCCATTCACTTCGCACAGTGAATTGAAGTGTTGGAACAGTCTGCTCCTCTTTCAGAGAAACGCATGTGAGTTTCTCCCTAATGCTTGCAAGTAGCTTAAGGCACTTTCAAAGGAAAGTGATTTTCTCTGAAAGGACAGCATTTAGAAAGTGAAGCAACACTCCATTCACTTCGCACAGTGAATTGAAGTGTTGGAACAGACTGCTTCTCTTTCAGAGAAACGCATGTGAGTTTCCGGTGAATGCTTGTAAGTAGCTTAAGGCACTTTCAAAGGAAAGTGATTTTCTCTGAAAGGACAGCATTTAGAAAGTGAAGCAACACTCCATTCACTTCGCACAGTGAATTGAAGTGTTGGAACAGACTGCTTCTCTTTCAGAGAAATGCATGTGAGTTTAAGTTAAATGCTTGTAAGTAGCTCAAGGCACTTTCAAAGGAAAGTGATTTTCTCTGAAAGGACAGCATTTAGAAAGTGAAGCAACACTCCATTCACTTCGCACAGTGAATTGAAGTATTGGAACAGACTGCTTCTCTTTCAGAGAAACGGATGTGAGTTTCTGGTGAATGCTTGTAAGTAGCTTAAGGCACTTTCAAAGGAAAGTGATTTTCTCTGAAAGGACAGCATTTAGAAAGTGAAGCAACACTCCATTCACTTCGCACAGTGAATTGAAGTGTTGGAACAGACTGCTTCTCTTTCATATAAACGCATTAGTGTTTCTTGTGAATGCTTGCAAGTTGCTTAAGGCACTTTCAAAGGAAAGTGATTTTCTCTGAAAGGAAATAATTTAGAAAGTGAAGCAACACTCCATTCACTTCGCACAGTGAATTGAAGTGTTGGAACAGACTGCTTCTCTTTCAGAGAAATGCATGTGAGTGTCTTTTGAATGCTTGTAAGTAGCTTAAGGCACTTTCAAAGGAAAGTGATTTTCTCTGAAAGGACAGCATTTAGAAAGTGAAGCAACACTCCATTCACTTCGCACATTGAATTGAAGTGTTGGAACAGACTGCTTCTCTTTCAGAGAAATGCATGTGAGTTTCTGTTGAATGCTTGTAAGTAGCTTAAGGCACTTTGAAAGGAAAGTGATTTTCTCTGAAAGGACAGCATTTAGAAAGTGAGGCAACACTCCATTCACTTCACACAGTGAATTGAAGTGTTGGAACAGACTTCTTCTCTTTCAGAGAAATTCATGTGAGTTTCTGTTGAATGCTTGTAAGTAGCTTAAGGCACTTTCAAAGGAAAGTGATTTTCTCTGAAAGGACAGCATTTAGAAAGTGAAGCAACACTCCATTCACTTCACACATTGAATTGAAGTGTTGGAACAGACTGCTTCTCTTTCAGAGAAACGCATGTGAGTTTCTGGTGAATGCTTGTAAGTAGCTTAAGGCACTTTCAAAGGAAAGTGATTTTCTCTGAAAGGACAGCATTTAGAAAGTGAGGCAACACTCCATTCACTTCACACAGTGAATTGAAGTGTTGGAACAGACTGCTTCTCTTTCAGAGAAACACATGTGAGTTTCTTCCTAATGCTTGCAAGTAGCTTAAGGCACTTTCAAAGGAAAGTGATTTTCTCTGAAAGGACAGCATTTAGAAAGTGAAGTAACACTCCATTCACTTCGCACAGTGAATTGAAGTGTTGGAACAGTCTGCTTCTCTTTCAGAGAAACGCATGTGAGTTTCTTCCTAATGCTTGCAAGTAGCTTAAGGCACTTTCAAAGGAAAGTGATTTTCTCTGAAAGGACAGCATTTAGAAAGTGAGGCAACACTCCATTCACTTCACACAGTGACTTGAAGTGTTGGAACAGACTGCTTCTCTTTCAGAGAAACGCATGTGAGTTTCTTCCTAATGCTTGCAAGTAGCTTAAGGCACTTTCAAAGGAAAGTGATTTTCTCTGAAAGGACAGCATTTAGAAAGTGAAGCAACACTCCATTCACTTCGCACAGTGAATTGAAGTGTTGGAACAGTCTGCTCCTCTTTCAGAGAAACGCATGTGAGTTTCTTCCTAATGCTTGCAAGTAGCTTAAGGCACTTTCAAAGGAAAGTGATTTTCTCTGAAAGGACAGCATTTAGAAAGTGAAGCAACACTCCATTCACTTCGCACAGTGAATTGAAGTGTTGGAACAGACTGCTTCTCTTTCAGAGAAACGCATGTGAGTTTCCGGTGAATGCTTGTAAGTAGCTTAAGGCACTTTCAAAGGAAAGTGATTTTCTCTGAAAGGACAGCATTTAGAAAGTGAAGCAACACTCCATTCACTTCGCACAGTGAATTGAAGTGTTGGAACAGACTGCTTCTCTTTCAGAGAAATGCATGTGAGTTTAAGTTGAATGCTTGTAAGTAGCTCAAGGCACTTTCAAAGGAAAGTGATTTTCTCTGAAAGGACAGCATTTAGAAAGTGAAGCAACACTCCATTCACTTCGCACAGTGAATTGAAGTATTGGAACAGACTGCTTCTCTTTCAGAGAAACGGATGTGAGTTTCTGGTGAATGCTTGTAAGTAGCTTAAGGCACTTTCAAAGGAAAGTGATTTTCTCTGAAAGGACAGCATTTAGAAAGTGAAGCAACACTCCATTCACTTCGCACAGTGAATTGAAGTGTTGGAACAGACTGCTTCTCTTTCATATAAACGCATTAGTGTTTCTTGTGAATGCTTGCAAGTTGCTTAAGGCACTTTCAAAGGAAAGTGATTTTCTCTGAAAGGAAATAATTTAGAAAGTGAAGCAACACTCCATTCACTTCGCACAGTGAATTGAAGTGTTGGAACAGACTGCTTCTCTTTCAGAGAAATGCATGTGAGTGTCTTTTGAATGCTTGTAAGTAGCTTAAGGCACTTTCAAAGGAAAGTGATTTTCTCTGAAAGGACAGCATTTAGAAAGTGAAGCAACACGCCATTCACTTCGCACATTGAATTGAAGTGTTGGAACAGACTGCTTCTCTTTCAGAGAAACGCATGTGAGTTTCTGTTGAATGCTTGTAAGTAGCTTAAGGCACTTTGAAAGGAAAGTGATTTTCTCTGAAAGGACAGCATTTAGAAAGTGAGGCAACACTCCCTTCACTTCACACAGTGAATTGAAGTGTTGGAACAGACTTCTTCTCTTTCAGAGAAATGCATGTGAGTTTCTGTTGAATGCTTGTAAGTAGCTTAAGGCACTTTCAAAGGAAAGTGATTTTCTCTGAAAGGACAGCATTTAGAAAGTGAAGCAACACTCCATTCACTTCACACATTGAATTGAAGTGTTGGAACAGACTGCTTCTCTTTCAGAGAAACGCATGTGAGTTTCTGGTGAATGCTTGTAAGTAGCTTAAGGCACTTTCAAAGGAAAGTGATTTTCTCTGAAAGGACAGCATTTAGAAAGTGAGGCAACACTCCATTCACTTCACACAGTGAATTGAAGTGTTGGAACAGACTGCTTCTCTTTCAGAGAAACGCATGTGAGTTTCTTCCTAATGCTTGCAAGTAGCTTAAGGCACTTTCAAAGGAAAGTGATTTTCTCTGAAAGGACAGCATTTAGAAAGTGAAGTAACACTCCATTCACTTCGCACAGTGAATTGAAGTGTTGGAACAGTCTGCTTCTCTTTCAGAGAAACGCATGTGAGTTTCTTCCTAATGCTTGCAAGTAGCTTAAGGCACTTTCAAAGGAAAGTGATTTTCTCTGAAAGGACAGCATTTAGAAAGTGAAGCAACACTCCATTCACTTCGCACAGTGAATTGAAGTGTTGGAACAGACTGCTTCTCTTTCAGAGAAACGCATGTGAGTTTCCGGTGAATGCTTGTAAGTAGCTTAAGGCACTTTCAAAGGAAAGTGATTTTCTCTGAAAGGACAGCATTTAGAAAGTGAAGCAACACTCCATTCACTTCGCACAGTGAATTGAAGTGTTGGAACAGACTGATTCTCTTTCAGAGAAATGCATGTGAGTTTAAGTTGAATGCTTGTAAGTAGCTTAAGGCACTTTCAAAGGAAAGTGATTTTCTCTGAAAGGACAGCATTTAGAAAGTGAAGCAACACTCCATTTACTTCGCACAGTGAATTGAAGTGTTGGAACAGACTGCTTCTCTTTCAGAGAAACGTATGTGAGTTTCTTGTGAATGCTTGCAAGTTGCTTAAGGCACTTTCAAAGGAAAGTGATTTTCTCTGAAAGGCCAGCATTTAGAAAGTGAAGCAACACTCCGTTCACTTCGCACAGTGAATTGAAGTGTTGGAACAGACTGCTTCTCTTTCAGAGAAACGCATGTGAGTTTTTTATGAATGCTTGAAAGTAGTTTAAGGCACTTTCAAAGGAAAGTGATTTTCTCTGAAAGGACAGTGTTTAGAAAGTGAGGCAACACTCCATTCACTTCGCACAGTGAATTGAAGTGTTTGAACCGACTGCTTCTCTTTCAGAGAAACGCATGTGAGTTTCTGGTGAATGCTTGTTAGTAGCTTAAGGCACTTTCAAAGGACAGTGATTTTCTCTGAAAGGACAGCATTTAGAAAGTGAAGCAACACTCCATTCCCTTCGAGCAGTGAATTGAAGTGTTGGAACAGACTGCTTCTCTTTCAGAGAAATGCATGTTAGTTTCTGTTGAATGCTTGTAAGTAGCTTAAGGCACTTTCAAAGGAAAGTGATTTTCTCTGAAAGGACAGCATTTAGAAAGTGAAGCAACACTCCATTCACTTCGCACAGTGAATTGAAGTGTTGGAACAGACTGCTTCTCTTTCAGAGAAACGTATGTGAGTTTCTTGTGAATGCTTGCAAGTTGCTTAAGGCACTTTCAAAGGAAAGTGATTTTCTCTGAAAGGACAGCATTTAGAAAGTGAAGCAACACTCCGTTCCCTTCGCACAGTGAATTGAAGTGTTGGAACAGACTGCTTCTCTTTCAGAGAAACGCATGTGAGTTTTTTATGAATGCTTGAAAATAGTTTAAGGCACGTTCAAAGAAAAGTGATTTTCTCTGAAAGGACAGTGTTTAGAAAGTGAGGCAACACTCCATTCACTTCGCACAGTGAATTGAAGTGTTGGAACAGACTGCTTCTCTTTCAGAGAAATGCATGTGAGTTTAAGTTGAATGCTTGTAAGTAGCTTAAGGCACTTTCAAAGGAAAGTGATTTTCCCTGAAAGGACAGCATTTAGAAAGTGAAGCAACACTCCATACACTTCGCAGAGTGAATTGAAGTATTGGAACAGACTGCTTCTCTTTCAGAGAAATGCATGTGAGTTTAAGTTGAATGCTTGTAAGTAGCTTAAGGCACTTTCAAAGGAAAGTGATTTTCCCTGAAAGGACAGCATTTAGAAAGTGAAGCAACACTCCATTCACTTCGCAGAGTGAATTGAAGTATTGGAACAGACTGCTTCTCTTTCAGAGAAACGCATGTGAGTTTCTGGTGAATGCTTGTAAGTAGCTTAAGGCACTTTCAAAGGAAAGTGATTTTCTCTGAAAGGACAGCATTTAGAAAGTGAAGCAACACTCCATTCACTTCGCACAGTGAATTGAAGTGTTGGAACAGACTGCTTCTCTTTCAGAGAAACGCATGTGAGTTTCTTCCTAATGCTTGCAAGTCGCTTAAGGCACTTTCAAAGGAAAGTGATTTTCTCTGAAAGGACAGCATTTAAAAAGTGAAGCAACACTCCATTCACTTCGCACAGTGAATTGAAGTGTTGGAACAGACTGCTTTTCTTTAAGAGAAACGCATGTGAGTTTTTTGTGAATGCTTGAAAGTAGTTTAAGGCACTTTCAAAGGAAAGTGATTTTCTCTGAAAGGACAGAATTTAGAAAGTGATGCAACACTCCATTCACTTCGCACAGTGAATTGAAGTGTTGGAACAGACTGCTTCTCTTTCAGAGAAACGCATGTGAGTTTCTTCCTAATGCTTGCAAGTAGCTTAAGGCACTTTCAAAGGAAAGTGATTTTCTCTGAAAGGACAGCATTTAGAAAGTGAAGCAACACTCCATTCACTTTGTACAGTGAATTGAAGTGTTGGAACAGACTGCTTCTCTTTCAGAGAAATGCATGAGAGTTTCTGTTGAATGCTTGTAAGTAGCTTAAGGCTCTTTCAAAGGAAAGTGATTTTCTCTGAAAGGACAGCATTTAGAAAGTAAAGCAACACTCCATTCCCTTCGCACAATAAATTGAAGTGTTGGAACAGACTGCTTCTCTTTCATAGAAACGCATTAGTGTGTCTTGTGAATGCTTGCAAGTAGCTTAAGGCACATTCAAAGGAAAGTGATTTTCTCTGAAAGGACAGCATTTAGAAAGTGAAGCAACACTCCATTCACTTCGCACAGAGAATTGAAGTGTTGGAACAGATTACTTCTCTTTCAGAGAAATGCGTGTGAGTTTCTGTTGAATGCTTGTAAGTAGCTTAAGGCACATTCAAAGGAAAGGGATTTTCTCTGAAAGGACAGCATTTAGAAAGTGAAGCAACACTCCATTCACTTCGCACTGTGACTTGAAGTGTTGGAACAGACTGCTTCTCTTTCAGAGAAACGCATGTGAGTTTTTTGTGAATGCTTGAAAGTAGTTTAAGGCACTTTCAAAGGAAAGTGTTTTTCTCTGAAAATACAGAATTTAGAAAGTGAAGCAACACTCCATTCACTTCGCACAGTGAATTGAAGTGTTGGAACAGACTGCTTCTCTTTCAGAGAAACGCATGTGAGTTTCTTCCTAATGCTCGCAAGTAGCTTAAGGCACTTCCAAAGCAAAGTGATTTTCTCTGATTGGACAGCATTTAGAAAGTGAAGCAACACTCCATTCACTTCGCACAGTGAATTGAAGTGTTGGAACAGACTGCTTCTCTTTCAGAGAAACGCATGTGAGTTTCTGGTGAATGCTTGTAAGTAGCTTAAGGCACTTTCAAAGGAAAGTGATTTTCTCTGAAAGGACAGCATTTTGAAAGTGAAGCAACACTCCATTCCCTTCGTGCAGTGAATTGAAGTGTTGGAACAGAGTGCTTCTCATTCATAGAAACGCATTAGTGTTTCTTGTGAATGCTTGCAAGTTGCTTAAGGCACTTTCAAAGGAAAGTGATTTTCTCTGAAAGGACAGCATTTAGAAAGTGAAGCAACACTCCATTTACTTTGTACAGTGAATTGAAGTGTTGGAACAGACTGCTTCTCTTTCAGAGAAATGCATGTGAGTTTCTGTTGAATGCTTGTAAGTAGCTTAAGGCTCTTTCAAAGGAAAGTGATTTTCTCTGAAAGGACAGCATTTAGAAAGTGAAGCAACACTCCATTCACTTCGCACAGTGAATTGACGTGTTGGAACAGACTGCTTCTCTTTCAGAGAAACGCATGTGAGTTTCTTTTGAATGCTTGCAAGTTGCTTAAGGCACATTCAAAGGAAAGTGATTTTCTCTGAAAGGACAGCATTTAGAAACTGAAGCAACACTCCATTCATTTCGCACAGTGAATTGAAGTGTTGGAACAGACTGCTTCTCTTTCAGAGAAACGCATGTGAGTTTCTTCCTAATGCTTGCAAGTAGCTTAAGGCACTTTCAAAGGAAAGTGATTTTCTCTGATTGGACAGCATTTAGAAAGTGAAGCAACACTCCATTCACTTCGCACAGTGAATTGAAGTGTTGGAACAGACTGCTTCTCTTTCAGAGAAACTCATGTGAGTTTCTGGTGAATGCTTGTAAGTAGCTTAAGGCACTTTCAAAGGAAAGTGATTTTCTCTGAAAGGACAGCATTTAGAAAGTGAAGCAACACTCCATTCACTTCGCACAGTGAATTGAAGTGTTCGAACAGACTGCTTCTCTTTAAGAGAAACGCATGTGAGTTTTTTGTGAATGCTTGAAAGTAGTTTAAGGCACTTTCAAAGGAAAGTGATTTTCTCTGAAAGGACAGCATTTAGAAGGTGAAGCAACACTCCATTCACTTCGCACTGTGAATTGAAATGTTGGAACAGACTGCTTCTCTTTCAGAGAAACGCATGTGAGTTTTTTGTGAATGCTTGAAAGTAGTTTAAGGCACTTTCAAAGGAAAGTGTTTTTCTCTGAAAGGACAGAATTTAGAAAGTGAAGCAACACTCCATTCACTTCGCACAGTGAATTGAAGTGTTGGAACAGACTGCTCCTCTTTCAGAGAAACGCATGTGAGTTTCTTCCTAATGCTTGCAAGTAGCTTAAGGCACTTTCAAAGGAAAGTGATTTTCTCTGATTGGACAGCATTTAGAAAGTGAAGCAACACTCCATTTACTTCGAACAGTGAATTGAAGTGTTGGAACAGACTGCTTCTCTTTCAAAGAAACGCTTGTGAGTTTCTGGTGAATGCTTGTAAGTAGCTTAAGGCACTTTCAAAGGAAAGTGATTTTCTCTGAAAGAAGAGCATTTAGAAAGTGAAGCAACACTCCATTCCCTTCGTGCAGTGAATTGAAGTGTTGGAACAGAGTGCTTCTCATTCATAGAAACGCATTAGTGTTTCTTGTGAATGCTTGCAAGTTGCTTAAGGAACTTTCAAAGGAAAGTGATTTTCTCTGAAAGGACAGCATTTAGAAAGTGAAGCAACACTCCATTCACTTTGTACAGTGAATTGAAGTGTTGGAACAGACTGCTTCTCTTTCAGAGAAATGCATGTGAGTTTCTGTTGAATGCTTGTAAGTAGCTTAAGGCTCTTTCAAAGGAAAGAGATTTTCTCTCAAAGGACAGCATTTAGAAAGTAAAACAACACTCCATTCCCTTCGCACAATAAATTGAAGTGTTGGAACAGACTGCTTCTCTTTCATAGAAACGCAATAGTGTTTCTTGTGAATGCTTGCAAGTAGCTTAAGGCACATTCAAAGGAAAGTGATTTTCTCTGAAAGGACAGCATTTAGAAAGTGAAGCAACACTCCATTCACTTCGCACAGAGAATTGAAGTGTTGGAACAGATTACTTCTCTTTCAGAGAAATGCATGTGAGTTTCTGTTGAATGCTTGTAAGTAGCTTAAGGCACATTCAAAGGAAAATGATTTTCTCTGAAAGGACAGCATTTAGAAAGTGAAGCAACACTCCATTCACTTCGCACAGAGAATTGAAGTGTTGGAACAGACTGCTTCTCTTTCAGAGAAACGCATGTGAGTTTTTTGTGAATGCTTGAAAGTAGTTTAAGGCACTTTCAATGGAAAGTGATTTTCTCTGAAAGGACAGCATTTAGAAAGTGAGGCAACACTCCATTCACTTCGCACAGTGAAATGAAGTGTTGGAACAGATTGCTTCTCTTTCAGAGAAACGCATGTGAGTTTCTTCCTAATGCTTGCAAGTAGCTTAAGGCACTTTCAAAGGAAAGTGATTTTCTCTGAAAGGACAGCATTTAGAAAGTGAAGCAACACTCCATTCACTTCGCACAGTGAATTGAAGTGTTGGAACAGTCTGCTCCTCTTTCAGAGAAACGCATGTGAGTTTCTTCCTAATGCTTGCAAGTAGCTTAAGGCACTTTCAAAGGAAAGTGATTTTCTCAGAAAGGACAGCATTTAGAAAGTGAAGCAACACTCCATTCACTTCGCACAGTGAACTGAAGTGTTGGAAAAGACTGTTTCTCTTTCAGAGAAACGCATGTGAGTTTCTGGTGAATGCTTGTAAGTAGCTTAAGGCACTTTCAAAGGAAAGTGATTTTCTCTGAAAGGACAGCATTTAGAAAGTGAAGCAACACTCCATTCACTTCGCACAGTGAATTGAAGTGTTGGAACAGACTGCTTCTCTTTCAGAGAAATGCATGTGAGTTTCTGTTGAATGCTTGTAAGTAGCTTAAGGCACTTTCAAAGGAAAGTGATTTTCTCTGAAAGGACAGCATTTAGAAAGTGAAGCAACACTCCATTCACTTCGCAGAGTGAATTGAAGTATTGGAACAGACTGCTTCTCTTTCAGAGAAACACATGTGAGTTTCTGGTGAATGCTTGTAAGTAGCTTAAGGCACTTTCAAAGGAAAGTGATTTTCTCTGAAAGGACAGCATTTAGAAAGTGAAGCAACACTCCATTCACTTCGCACAGTGAATTGAAGTGTTGGAACAGACTGCTTCTCTTTCAGAGAAACGCATGTGAGTTTCTTTTGAATGCTTGCAAGTTGCTTAAGGCACATTCAAAGGAAAGTGATTTTCTCTGAAAGGACAGCATTTAGAAACTGAAGCAACACTCCATTCACTTCGCACAGTGAATTGAAGTTTTCGAACAGACTGCTTCTCTTTAAGAGAAACGCATGTGAGTTTTTTGTGAATGCTTGAAAGTAGTTTAAGGCACTTTAAAAGGAAAGTGATTTTGTCTGAAAGGACAGCATTTAGAAAGTGAAGCAACACTCCATTCACTTCGCACGGTGAATTGAAGTGTTGGACCAGACTGCTTCTCTTTCAGAGAAACGCATGTGAGTTTCTGGTGAATGCTTGTAAGTAGCTTAAGGCACATTCAAAGGAAAATGATTTTCTCTGAAAGGACAGCATTTAGAAAGTGAAGCAACACTCCATTCACTTCGCACAGTGAATTGAAGTGTTGGAACAGACTGCTTCTCTTTCAGAGAAACGCATGTGAGTTTTTTGTGAATGCTTGAAAGTAGTTTAAGGCACTTTCAATGGAAAGTGATTTTCTCTGAAAGGACAGCATTTAGAAAGTGAGGCAACACTCCATTCACTTCGCACAGTGAATTGAAGTGTTGGAACAGACTGCTTCTCTTTCAGAGAAACGCATGTGAGTTTCTTCCTAATGCTTGCAAGTAGCTTAAGGCACTTTCAAAGGAAAGTGATTTTCTCTGAAAGGACAGCATTTAGAAAGTGAAGCAACACTCCATTCACTTCGCACAGTGAATTGAAGTGTTGGAACAGACTGCTTCTCTTTCAGAGAAACGCATGTGAGTTTCTTCCTGATGCTTGCAAGTAGCTTAAGGCACTTTCAAAGGAAAGTGATTTTCTCTGAAAGGACAGCATTTAGAAAGTGAAGCAACACTAAATTCACCTCGCACATTGAATTGAAGTGTTGGAACAGACTGCTTCTCTTTCAGAGAAACGCATGTGAGTTTTTCATGAATGCTTGAAAGTAGTTAAAGGCACTTTCAAAGGAAAGTGATTTTCTCTGAAAGGACAGCATTTAGAAAGTGAGGCAACACTCCATTCACTTCACACATTGACTTGAAGTGTTGGAACAGTCTGCTTCTCTTTCAGAGAAACGCATGTGAGTTTCTTCCTAATGCTTGCAAGTAGCTTAAGGCACTTTCAAAGGAAAGTGATTTTCTCTGAAAGGACAGCATTTAGAAAGTGAAGCAACACTCCATTCACTTCGCACAGTGAATTGAAGTGTTGGAACAGTCTGCTTCTCTTTCAGAGAAACGCATGTGAGTTTCTTCCTAATGCTTGCAAGTAGCTTAAGGCACTTTCAAAGGAAAGTGATTTTCTCTGAAAGGACAGCATTTAGAAAGTGAAGCAACACTCCATTCACTTCGCACAGTGAATTGAAGTGTTGGAACAGACTGCTTCTCTTTCAGAGAAACGCATGTGAGTTTCCGGTGAATGCTTGTAAGTAGCTTAAGGCACATTCAAAGGAAAGTGATTTTCTCTGAAAGGACAGCATTTAGAAAGTGAAGCAACACTCCATTCACTTCGCACAGTGAATTGAAGTATTGGAACAGACTGCTTCTCTTTCAGAGAAACGGATGTGAGTTTCTGGTGAATGCTTGTAAGTAGCTTAAGGCACTTTCAAAGGAAAGTGATTTTCTCTGAAAGGACAGCATTTAGAAAGTGAAGCAACACTCCATTCACTTCGCACAGTGAATTGAAGTGTTGGAACAGACTGCTTCTCTTTCATATAAACGCATTAGTGTTTCTTGTGAATGCTTGCAAGTTGCTTAAGGCACTTTCAAAGGAAAGTGATTTTCTCTGAAAGGACATAATTTAGAAAGTGAAGCAACACTCCATTCACTTCGCACAGTGAATTGAAGTGTTGCAACAGACTGCTTCTCTTTCAGAGAAATGCATGTGAGTGTCTGTTGAATGCTTGTAAGTAGCTTAAGGCACTTTCAAAGGAAAGTGATTTTCTCTGAAAGGACAGCATTTAGAAAGTGAAGCAACACTCCATTCACTTCGCACAGTGAATTGAAGTGTTGGAACAGACTGCTTCTCTTTCAGAGAAACGCATGTGAGTTTCTGGTGAATGCTTGCAAGTTGCTTAAGGCACATTCAAAGGAAAGTGATTTTCTCTGAAAGGACAGCATTTAGAAAGTGAAGCAACACTCCATTCACTTCGCACAGTGAATTGAAGTGTTCGAACAGACTGCTTCTCTTTAAGAGAAACGCATGTGAGTTTTTTGTGAATGCTTGAAAGTAGTTTAAGGCACTTTCAAAGGAAAGTGTTTTTCTCTGAAAGGACAGAATTTAGAAAGTGAATCAACACTCCATTCACTTCGCACAGTGAATTGAAGTGTTGGAACAGACTGCTCCTCTTTCAGAGAAACGCATGTGAGTTTCTTCCTAATGCTTGCAAGTAGCTTAAGGCACTTTCAAAGGAAAGTGATTTTCTCTGATTGGACAGCATTTAGAAAGTGAAGCAACACTCCATTCACTTCGAACAGTGAATTGAAGTGTTGGAACAGACTGCTTCTCTTTCAAAGAAACGCTTGTGAGTTTCTGGTGAATGCTTGTAAGTAGCTTAAGGCACTTTCAAAGGAAAGTGATTTTCTCTGAAAGAAGAGCATTTAGAAAGTGAAGCAACACTCCATTCCCTTCGTGCAGTGAATTGAAGTGTTGGAACAGAGTGCTTCTCATTCATAGAAACGCATTAGTGTTTCTTGTGAATGCTTGCAAGTTGCTTAAGGCACTTTCAAAGGAAAGTGATTTTCTCTGAAAGGACAGCATTTAGAAAGTGAAGCAACACTCCATTCACTTTGTACAGTGAATTGAAGTGTTGGAAAAGACTGCTTCTCTTTCAGAGAAATGCATGTGAGTTTCTGTTGAATGCTTGTAAGTAGCTTAAGGCTCTTTCAAAGGAAAGTGATTTTCTCTCAAAGGACAGCATTTAGAAAGTAAAACAACACTCCATTCCCTTCGCACAATAAATTGAAGTGTTGGAACAGACTGCTTCTCTTTCATAGAAACGCAATAGTGTTTCTTGTGAATGCTTGCAAGTAGCTTAAGGCACATTCAAAGGAAAGTGATTTTCTCTGAAAGGACAGCATTTAGAAAGTGAAGCAACACTCCATTCACTTCGCACAGAGAATTGAAGTGTTGGAACAGATTACTTCTCTTTCAGAGAAATGCATGTGAGTTTCTGTTGAATGCTTGTAAGTAGCTTAAGGCACATTCAAAGGAAAATGATTTTCTCTGAAAGGACAGCATTTAGAAAGTGAAGCAACACTCCATTCACTTCGCACAGTGAATTGAAGTGTTGGAACAGACTGCTTCTCTTTCAGAGAAACGCATGTGAGTTTTTTGTGAATGCTTGAATGTAGTTTAAGGCACTTTCAATGGAAAGTGATTTTCTCTGAAAGGACAGCATTTAGAAAGTGAGGCAACACTCCATTCACTTCGCACAGTGAAATGAAGTGTTGGAACAGACTGCTTCTCTTTCAGAGAAACGCATGTGAGTTTCTTCCTAATGCTTGCAAGTAGCTTAAGGCACTTTCAAAGGAAAGTGATTTTCTCTGAAAGGACAGCATTTAGAAAGTGAAGCAACACTCCATTCACTTCGCACAGTGAATTGAAGTGTTGGAACAGACTGCTTCTCTTTCAGAGAAACGCATGTGAGTTTCTTCCTGATGCTTGCAAGTAGCTTAAGGCACTTTCAAAGGAAAGTGATTTTCTCAGAAAGGACAGCATTTAGAAAGTGAAGCAACACTCCATTCACTTCGCACAGTGAACTGAAGTGTTGGAAAAGACTGTTTCTCTTTCAGAGAAACGCATGTGAGTTTCTGGTGAATGCTTGTAAGTAGCTTAAGGCACTTTCAAAGGAAAGTGATTTTCTCTGAAAGGACAGCATTTAGAAAGTGAAGCAACACTCCATTCACTTCGCACATGGAATTGAAGTGTTGGAACAGACTGCTTCTCTTTCAGAGAAATGCATGTGAGTTTCTGTTGAATGCTTGTAAGTAGCTTAAGGCACTTTCAAAGGAAAGTGATTTTCTCTGAAAGGACAGCATTTAGAAAGTGAAGCAACACTCCATTCACTTCGCAGAGTGAATTGAAGTATTGGAACAGACTGCTTCTCTTTCAGAGAAACACATGTGAGTTTCTGGTGAATGCTTGTAAGTAGCTTAAGGCACTTTCAAAGGAAAGTGATTTTCTCTGAAAGGACAGCATTTAGAAAGTGAAGCAACACTCCATTCACTTCGCACAGTGAATTGAAGTGTTGGAACAGACTGCTTCTCTTTCAGAGAAACGCATGTGAGTTTCTTTTGAATGCTTGCAAGTTGCTTAAGGCACATTCAAAGGAAAGTGATTTTCTCTGAAAGGACAGCATTTAGAAACTGAAGCAACACTCCATTCACTTCGCACAGTGAATTGAAGTTTTCGAACAGACTGCTTCTCTTTAAGAGAAACGCATGTGAGTTTTTTGTGAATGCTTGAAAGTAGTTTAAGGCACTTTAAAAGGAAAGTGATTTTGTCTGAAAGGACAGCATTTAGAAAGTGAAGCAACACTCCATTCACTTCGCACGGTGAATTGAAGTGTTGGACCAGACTGCTTCTCTTTCAGAGAAACGCATGTGAGTTTCTGGTGAATGCTTGTAAGTAGCTTAAGGCACATTCAAAGGAAAATGATTTTCTCTGAAAGGACAGCATTTAGAAAGTGAAGCAACACTCCATTCACTTCGCACAGTGAATTGAAGTGTTGGAACAGACTGCTTCTCTTTCAGAGAAACGCATGTGAGTTTTTTGTGAATGCTTGAAAGTAGTTTAAGGCACTTTCAATGGAAAGTGATTTTCTCTGAAAGGACAGCATTTAGAAAGTGAGGCAACACTCCATTCACTTCGCACAGTGAATTGAAGTGTTGGAACAGACTGCTTCTCTTTCAGAGAAACGCATGTGAGTTTCTTCCTAATGCTTGGAAGTAGCTTAAGGCACTTTCAAAGGAAAGTGATTTTCTCTGAAAGGACAGCATTTAGAAAGTGAAGCAACACTCCATTCACTTCGCACAGTGAATTGAAGTGTTGGAACAGACTGCTTCTCTTTCAGAGAAACGCATGTGAGTTTCTTCCTGATGCTTGCAAGTAGCTTAAGGCACTTTCAAAGGAAAGTGATTTTCTCTGAAAGGACAGCATTTAGAAAGTGAAGCAACACTAAATTCACCTCGCACATTGAATTGAAGTGTTGGAACAGACTGCTTCTCTTTCAGAGAAACGCATGTGAGTTTTTCATGAATGCTTGTAAGTAGCTTAAGGCACTTTCAAAGGAAAGTGATTTTCTCTGAAAGGACAGCGTTTAGAAAGTGAGGCAACACTCCATTCACTTCACACATTGACTTGAAGTGTTGGAACAGTCTGCTTCTCTTTCAGAGAAACGCATGTGAGTTTCTTCCTAATGCTTGCAAGTAGCTTAAGGCACTTTCAAAGGAAAGTGATTTTCTCTGAAAGGACAGCATTTAGAAAGTGAAGCAACACTCCATTCACTTCGCACAGTGAATTGAAGTGTTGGAACAGTCTGCTTCTCTTTCAGAGAAACGCATGTGAGTTTCTTCCTAATGCTTGCAAGTAGCTTAAGGCACTTTCAAAGGAAAGTGATTTTCTCTGAAAGGACAGCATTTAGAAAGTGAAGCAACACTCCATTCACTTCGCACAGTGAATTGAAGTGTTGGAACAGACTGCTTCTCTTTCAGAGAAACGCATGTGAGTTTCCGGTGAATGCTTGTAAGTAGCTTAAGGCACTTTCAAAGGAAAGTGATTTTCTCTGAAAGGACAGCATTTAGAAAGTGAAGCAACACTCCATTCACTTCGCACAGTGAATTGAAGTGTTGGAACAGACTGCTTCTCTTTCAGAGAAATGCATGTGAGTTTAAGTTGAATGCTTGTAAGTAGCTTAAGGCACTTTCAAAGGAAAGTGATTTTCTCTGAAAGGACAGCATTTAGAAAGTGAAGCAACACTCCATTCACTTCGCAGAGTGAATTGAAGTATTGGAACAGACTGCTTCTCTTTCAGAGAAACACATGTGAGTTTCTGGTGAATGCTTGTAAGTAGCTTAAGGCACTTTCAAAGGAAAGTGATTTTCTCTGAAAGGACAGCATTTAGAAAGTGAAGCAACACTCCATTCACTTCGCACAGTGAATTGAAGTGTTGGAACAGACTGCTTCTCTTTCAGAGAAACGCATGTGAGTTTCTTTTGAATGCTTGCAAGTTGCTTAAGGCACATTCAAAGGAAAGTGATTTTCTCTGAAAGGACAGCATTTAGAAACTGAAGCAACACTCCATTCACTTCGCACAGTGAATTGAAGTTTTCGAACAGACTGCTTCTCTTTAAGAGAAACGCATGTGAGTTTTTTGTGAATGCTTGAAAGTAGTTTAAGGCACTTTAAAAGGAAAGTGATTTTGTCTGAAAGGACAGCATTTAGAAAGTGAAGCAACACTCCATTCACTTCGCACGGTGAATTGAAGTGTTGGACCAGACTGCTTCTCTTTCAGAGAAACGCATGTGAGTTTCTGGTGAATGCTTGTAAGTAGCTTAAGGCACATTCAAAGGAAAATGATTTTCTCTGAAAGGACAGCATTTAGAAAGTGAAGCAACACTCCATTCACTTCGCACAGTGAATTGAAGTGTTGGAACAGACTGCTTCTCTTTCAGAGAAACGCATGTGAGTTTTTTGTGAATGCTTGAAAGTAGTTTAAGGCACTTTCAATGGAAAGTGATTTTCTCTGAAAGGACAGCATTTAGAAAGTGAGGCAACACTCCATTCACTTCGCACAGTGAATTGAAGTGTTGGAACAGACTGCTTCTCTTTCAGAGAAACGCATGTGAGTTTCTTCCTAATGCTTGGAAGTAGCTTAAGGCACTTTCAAAGGAAAGTGATTTTCTCTGAAAGGACAGCATTTAGAAAGTGAAGCAACACTCCATTCACTTCGCACAGTGAATTGAAGTGTTGGAACAGACTGCTTCTCTTTCAGAGAAACGCATGTGAGTTTCTTCCTGATGCTTGCAAGTAGCTTAAGGCACTTTCAAAGGAAAGTGATTTTCTCTGAAAGGACAGCATTTAGAAAGTGAAGCAACACTAAATTCACCTCGCACATTGAATTGAAGTGTTGGAACAGACTGCTTCTCTTTCAGAGAAACGCATGTGAGTTTTTCATGAATGCTTGTAAGTAGCTTAAGGCACTTTCAAAGGAAAGTGATTTTCTCTGAAAGGACAGCATTTAGAAAGTGAGGCAACACTCCATTCACTTCACACATTGACTTGAAGTGTTGGAACAGTCTGCTTCTCTTTCAGAGAAACGCATGTGAGTTTCTTCCTAATGCTTGCAAGTAGCTTAAGGCACTTTCAAAGGAAAGTGATTTTCTCTGAAAGGACAGCATTTAGAAAGTGAAGCAACACTCCATTCACTTCGCACAGTGAATTGAAGTGTTGGAACAGTCTGCTTCTCTTTCAGAGAAACGCATGTGAGTTTCTTCCTAATGCTTGC
This sequence comes from Myodes glareolus, assembly GCF_982192425.1. Classification (NCBI taxonomy): domain Eukaryota; kingdom Metazoa; phylum Chordata; class Mammalia; order Rodentia; family Cricetidae; genus Myodes; species Myodes glareolus. Next base: position 153,958 of record NW_028263215.1, read on the forward strand.
AAGTAGCTTAAGGCACTTTCAAAGGAAAGTGATTTTCTCTGAAAGGACAGCATTTAGAAAGTGAAGCAACACTCCATTCACTTCGCACAGTGAATTGAAGTGTTGGAACAGACTGCTTCTCTTTCAGAGAAACGCATGTGAGTTTCCGGTGAATGCTTGTAAGTAGCTTAAGGCACTTTCAAAGGAAAGTGATTTTCTCTGAAAGGACAGCATTTAGAAAGTGAAGCAACACTCCATTCACTTCGCACAGTGAATTGAAGTGTTGGAACAGACTGCTTCTCTTTCAGAGAAATGCATGTGAGTTTAAGTTGAATGCTTGTAAGTAGCTTAAGGCACTTTCAAAGGAAAGTGATTTTCTCTGAAAGGACAGCATTTAGAAAGTGAAGCAACACTCCATTCACTTCGCACAGTGAATTGAAGTATTGGAACAGACTGCTTCTCTTTCAGAGAAACGGATGTGAGTTTCTGGTGAATGCTTGTAAGTAGCTTAAGGCACTTTCAAAGGAAAGTGATTTTCTCTGAAAGGACAGCATTTAGAAAGTGAAGCAACACTCCATTCACTTCGCACAGTGAATTGAAGTGTTGGAACAGACTGCTTCTCTTTCATATAAACGCATTAGTGTTTCTTGTGAATGCTTGCAAGTTGCTTAAGGCACTTTCAAAGGAAAGTGATTTTCTCTGAAAGGACATAATTTAGAAAGTGAAGCAACACTCCATTCACTTCGCACAGTGAATTGAAGTGTTGGAACAGACTGCTTCTCTTTCAGAGAAATGCATGTGAGTGTCTGTTGAATGCTTGTAAGTAGCTTAAGGCACTTTCAAAGGAAAGTGATTTTCTCTGAAAGGACAGCATTTAGAAAGTGAAGCAACACTCCATTCACTTCGCACAGTGAATTGAAGTGTTGGAACAGACTGCTTCTCTTTCAGAGAAACGCATGTGAGTTTCTGTTGAATGCTTGTAAGTAGCTTAAGGCACTTTGAAAGGAAAGTGATTTTCTCTGAAAGGACAGCATTTAGAAAGTGAGGCAACACTCCATTCACTTCACACAGTGAATTGAAGTGTTGGAACAGACTGCTTCACTTTCAGAGAAATGCATGTGAGTTTCTGTTGAATGCTTGTAAGTAGCTTAAGGCACTTTCAAAGGAAAGTGATTTTCTCTGAAAGGACAGCATTTAGAAAGTGAAGCAACACTCCATTCACTTCGCACATTGAATTGAAGTGTTGGAACAGACTGCTTCTCTTTCAGAGAAACGCATGTGAGTTTCTGGTGAATGCTTGTTAGTAGCTTAAGGCACTTTCAAAGGAAAGTGATTTTCTCTGAAAGGACAGCATTTAGAAAGTGAGGCAACACTCCATTCACTTCACACAGTGAATTGAAGTGTTGGAACAGACTGCTTCTCTTTCAGAGAAACGCATGTGAGTTTCTTCCTAATGCTTGCAAGTAGCTTAAGGCACTTTCAAAGGAAAGTGATTTTCTCTGAAAGGACAGCATTTAGAAAGTGAAGTAACACTCCATTCACTTCGCACAGTGAATTGAAGTGTTGGAACAGTCTGCTTCTCTTTCAGAGAAACGCATGTGAGTTTCTTCCTAATGCTTGCAAGTAGCTTAAGGCACTTTCAAAGGAAAGTGATTTTCTCTGAAAGGACAGCATTTAGAAAGTGAAGCAACACTCCATTCACTTCGCACAGTGAATTGAAGTGTTGGAACAGACTGCTTCTCTTTCAGAGAAACGCATGTGAGTTTTTTATGAATGCTTGAAAGTAGTTTAAGGCACTTTCAAAGGAAAGTGATTTTCTCTGAAAGGACAGTGTTTAGAAAGTGAGGCAACACTCCATTCACTTCGCACAGTGAATTGAAGTGTTGGAACCGACTGCTTCTCTTTCAGAGAAACGCATGTGAGTTTCTGGTGAATGCTTGTTAGTAGCTTAAGGCACTTTCAAAGGACAGTGATTTTCTCTGAAAGGACAGCATTTAGAAAGTGAAGCAACACTCCATTCCCTTCGAGCAGTGAATTGAAGTGTTGGAACAGACTGCTTCTCTTTCATATAAACGCATTAGTGTTTCTTGTGAATGCTTGCAAGTTGCTTAAGGCACTTTCAAAGGAAAGTGATTTTCTCTGAAAGGACATAATTTAGAAAGTAAAGCAACACTCCATTCACTTCGCACAGTGAATTGAAGTGTTGGAACAGACTGCTTCTCTTTCAGAGAAATGCATGTGAGTTTCTGGTGAATGCTTGTAAGTAGCTTAAGGCACTTTCAAAGGAAAGTGATTTTCTCTGAAAGGACAGCATTTAGAAAGTGAAGCAACACTCCATTCACTTCGCACAGTGAATTGAAGTGTTGGAACAGACTGCTTCTCTTTCAGAGAAATGCATGTGAGTTTAAGTTGAATGCTTGTAAGTAGCTTAAGGCACTTTCAAAGGAAAGTGATTTTCTCTGAAAGGACAGCATTTAGAAAGTGAAGCAACACTCCATTCACTTCGCACAGTGAATTGAAGTATTGGAACAGACTGCTTCTCTTTCAGAGAAACGGATGTGAGTTTCTGGTGAATGCTTGTAAGTAGCTTAAGGCACTTTCAAAGGAAAGTGATTTTCTCTGAAAGGACAGCATTTAGAAAGTGAAGCAACACTCCATTCACTTCGCACATTGAATTGAAGTGTTGGAACAGACTGCTTCTCTTTCAGAGAAACGCATGTGAGTTTCTGGTGAATGCTTGTTAGTAGCTTAAGGCACTTTCAAAGGAAAGTGATTTTCTCTGAAAGGACAGCATTTAGAAAGTGAGGCAACACTCCATTCACTTCACACAGTGAATTGAAGTGTTGGAACAGACTGCTTCTCTTTCAGAGAAACGCATGTGAGTTTCTTCCTAATGCTTGCAAGTAGCTTAAGGCACTTTCAAAGGAAAGTGATTTTCTCTGAAAGGACAGCATTTAGAAAGTGAAGTAACACTCCATTCACTTCGCACAGTGAATTGAAGTGTTGGAACAGTCTGCTTCTCTTTCAGAGAAACGCATGTGAGTTTCTTCCTAATGCTTGCAAGTAGCTTAAGGCACTTTCAAAGGAAAGTGATTTTCTCTGAAAGGACAGCATTTAGAAAGTGAAGCAACACTCCATTCACTTCGCACAGTGAATTGAAGTGTTGGAACAGACTGCTTCTCTTTCAGAGAAACGCATGTGAGTTTTTTATGAATGCTTGAAAGTAGTTTAAGGCACTTTCAAAGGAAAGTGATTTTCTCTGAAAGGACAGTGTTTAGAAAGTGAGGCAACACTCCATTCACTTCGCACAGTGAATTGAAGTGTTGGAACCGACTGCTTCTCTTTCAGAGAAACGCATGTGAGTTTCTGGTGAATGCTTGTTAGTAGCTTAAGGCACTTTCAAAGGACAGTGATTTTCTCTGAAAGGACAGCATTTAGAAAGTGAAGCAACACTCCATTCCCTTCGAGCAGTGAATTGAAGTGTTGGAACAGACTGCTTCTCTTTCATATAAACGCATTAGTGTTTCTTGTGAATGCTTGCAAGTTGCTTAAGGCACTTTCAAAGGAAAGTGATTTTCTCTGAAAGGACATAATTTAGAAAGTAAAGCAACACTCCATTCACTTCGCACAGTGAATTGAAGTGTTGGAACAGACTGCTTCTCTTTCAGAGAAATGCATGTGAGTTTCTGGTGAATGCTTGTAAGTAGCTTAAGGCACTTTCAAAGGAAAGTGATTTTCTCTGAAAGGACAGCATTTAGAAAGTGAAGCAACACTCCATTCACTTCGCACAGTGAATTGAAGTGTTGGAACAGACTGCTTCTCTTTCAGAGAAATGCATGTGAGTTTAAGTTGAATGCTTGTAAGTAGCTTAAGGCACTTTCAAAGGAAAGTGATTTTCTCTGAAAGGACAGCATTTAGAAAGTGAAGCAACACTCCATTCACTTCGCACAGTGAATTGAAGTATTGGAACAGACTGCTTCTCTTTCAGAGAAACGGATGTGAGTTTCTGGTGAATGCTTGTAAGTAGCTTAAGGCACTTTCAAAGGAAAGTGATTTTCTCTGAAAGGACAGCATTTAGAAAGTGAAGCAACACTCCATTCACTTCGCACAGTGAATTGAAGTGTTGGAACAGACTGCTTCTCTTTCATATAAACGCATTAGTGTTTCTTGTGAATGCTTGCAAGTTGCTTAAGGCACTTTCAAAGGAAAGTGATTTTCTCTGAAAGGACATAATTTAGAAAGTGAAGCAACACTCCATTCACTTCGCACAGTGAATTGAAGTGTTGGAACAGACTGCTTCTCTTTCAGAGAAATGCATGTGAGTGTCTGTTGAATGCTTGTAAGTAGCTTAAGGCACTTTCAAAGGAAAGTGATTTTCTCTGAAAGGACAGCATTTAGAAAGTGAAGCAACACTCCATTCACTTCGCACAGTGAATTGAAGTGTTGGAACAGACTGCTTCTCTTTCAGAGAAACGCATGTGAGTTTCTGTTGAATGCTTGTAAGTAGCTTAAGGCACTTTGAAAGGAAAGTGATTTTCTCTGAAAGGACAGCATTTAGAAAGTGAGGCAACACTCCATTCACTTCACACAGTGAATTGAAGTGTTGGAACAGACTGCTTCACTTTCAGAGAAATGCATGTGAGTTTCTGTTGAATGCTTGTAAGTAGCTTAAGGCACTTTCAAAGGAAAGTGATTTTCTCTGAAAGGACAGCATTTAGAAAGTGAAGCAACACTCCATTCACTTCGCACATTGAATTGAAGTGTTGGAACAGACTGCTTCTCTTTCAGAGAAACGCATGTGAGTTTCTGGTGAATGCTTGTTAGTAGCTTAAGGCACTTTCAAAGGAAAGTGATTTTCTCTGAAAGGACAGCATTTAGAAAGTGAGGCAACACTCCATTCACTTCACACAGTGAATTGAAGTGTTGGAACAGACTGCTTCTCTTTCAGAGAAACGCATGTGAGTTTCTTCCTAATGCTTGCAAGTAGCTTAAGGCACTTTCAAAGGAAAGTGATTTTCTCTGAAAGGACAGCATTTAGAAAGTGAAGTAACACTCCATTCACTTCGCACAGTGAATTGAAGTGTTGGAACAGACTGCTTCTCTTTCAGAGAAACACATGTGAGTTTCTGGTGAATGCTTGTAAGTAGCTTAAGGCACTTTCAAAGGAAAGTGATTTTCTCTGAAAGGACAGCATTTAGAAAGTGAAGCAACACTCCATTCACTTCGCACAGTGAATTGAAGTGTTGGAACAGACTGCTTCTCTTTCAGAGAAACGCATGTGAGTTTCTTTTGAATGCTTGCAAGTTGCTTAAGGCACATTCAAAGGAAAGTGATTTTCTCTGAAAGGACAGCATTTAGAAACTGAAGCAACACTCCATTCACTTCGCACAGTGAATTGAAGTTTTCGAACAGACTGCTTCTCTTTAAGAGAAACGCATGTGAGTTTTTTGTGAATGCTTGAAAGTAGTTTAAGGCACTTTAAAAGGAAAGTGATTTTGTCTGAAAGGACAGCATTTAGAAAGTGAAGCAACACTCCATTCACTTCGCACGGTGAATTGAAGTGTTGGACCAGACTGCTTCTCTTTCAGAGAAACGCATGTGAGTTTCTGGTGAATGCTTGTAAGTAGCTTAAGGCACATTCAAAGGAAAATGATTTTCTCTGAAAGGACAGCATTTAGAAAGTGAAGCAACACTCCATTCACTTCGCACAGTGAATTGAAGTGTTGGAACAGACTGCTTCTCTTTCAGAGAAACGCATGTGAGTTTTTTGTGAATGCTTGAAAGTAGTTTAAGGCACTTTCAATGGAAAGTGATTTTCTCTGAAAGGACAGCATTTAGAAAGTGAGGCAACACTCCATTCACTTCGCACAGTGAATTGAAGTGTTGGAACAGACTGCTTCTCTTTCAGAGAAACGCATGTGAGTTTCTTCCTAATGCTTGGAAGTAGCTTAAGGCACTTTCAAAGGAAAGTGATTTTCTCTGAAAGGACAGCATTTAGAAAGTGAAGCAACACTCCATTCACTTCGCACAGTGAATTGAAGTGTTGGAACAGACTGCTTCTCTTTCAGAGAAACGCATGTGAGTTTCTTCCTGATGCTTGCAAGTAGCTTAAGGCACTTTCAAAGGAAAGTGATTTTCTCTGAAAGGACAGCATTTAGAAAGTGAAGCAACACTAAATTCACCTCGCACATTGAATTGAAGTGTTGGAACAGACTGCTTCTCTTTCAGAGAAACGCATGTGAGTTTTTCATGAATGCTTGTAAGTAGCTTAAGGCACTTTCAAAGGAAAGTGATTTTCTCTGAAAGGACAGCATTTAGAAAGTGAGGCAACACTCCATTCACTTCACACATTGACTTGAAGTGTTGGAACAGTCTGCTTCTCTTTCAGAGAAACGCATGTGAGTTTCTTCCTAATGCTTGCAAGTAGCTTAAGGCACTTTCAAAGGAAAGTGATTTTCTCTGAAAGGACAGCATTTAGAAAGTGAAGCAACACTCCATTCACTTCGCACAGTGAATTGAAGTGTTGGAACAGTCTGCTTCTCTTTCAGAGAAACGCATGTGAGTTTCTTCCTAATGCTTGCAAGTAGCTTAAGGCACTTTCAAAGGAAAGTGATTTTCTCTGAAAGGACAGCATTTAGAAAGTGAAGCAACACTCCATTCACTTCGCACAGTGAATTGAAGTGTTGGAACAGACTGCTTCTCTTTCAGAGAAACGCATGTGAGTTTCCGGTGAATGCTTGTAAGTAGCTTAAGGCACTTTCAAAGGAAAGTGATTTTCTCTGAAAGGACAGCATTTAGAAAGTGAAGCAACACTCCATTCACTTCGCACAGTGAATTGAAGTGTTGGAACAGACTGCTTCTCTTTCAGAGAAATGCATGTGAGTTTAAGTTGAATGCTTGTAAGTAGCTTAAGGCACTTTCAAAGGAAAGTGATTTTCTCTGAAAGGACAGCATTTAGAAAGTGAAGCAACACTCCATTCACTTCGCACAGTGAATTGAAGTATTGGAACAGACTGCTTCTCTTTCATATAAACGCATTAGTGTTTCTTGTGAATGCTTGCAAGTTGCTTAAGGCACTTTCAAAGGAAAGTGATTTTCTCTGAAAGGACATAATTTAGAAAGTGAAGCAACACTCCATTCACTTCGCACAGTGAATTGAAGTGTTGGAACAGACTGCTTCTCTTTCAGAGAAATGCATGTGAGTGTCTGTTGAATGCTTGTAAGTAGCTTAAGGCACTTTCAAAGGAAAGTGATTTTCTCTGAAAGGACAGCATTTAGAAAGTGAAGCAACACTCCATTCACTTCGCACAGTGAATTGAAGTGTTGGAACAGACTGCTTCTCTTTCAGAGAAACGCATGTGAGTTTCTGTTGAATGCTTGTAAGTAGCTTAAGGCACTTTGAAAGGAAAGTGATTTTCTCTGAAAGGACAGCATTTAGAAAGTGAGGCAACACTCCATTCACTTCACACAGTGAATTGAAGTGTTGGAACAGACTGCTTCACTTTCAGAGAAATGCATGTGAGTTTCTGTTGAATGCTTGTAAGTAGCTTAAGGCACTTTCAAAGGAAAGTGATTTTCTCTGAAAGGACAGCATTTAGAAAGTGAAGCAACACTCCATTCACTTCGCACATTGAATTGAAGTGTTGGAACAGACTGCTTCTCTTTCAGAGAAACGCATGTGAGTTTCTGGTGAATGCTTGTTAGTAGCTTAAGGCACTTTCAAAGGAAAGTGATTTTCTCTGAAAGGACAGCATTTAGAAAGTGAGGCAACACTCCATTCACTTCACACAGTGAATTGAAGTGTTGGAACAGACTGCTTCTCTTTCAGAGAAACGCATGTGAGTTTCTTCCTAATGCTTGCAAGTAGCTTAAGGCACTTTCAAAGGAAAGTGATTTTCTCTGAAAGGACAGCATTTAGAAAGTGAAGTAACACTCCATTCACTTCGCACAGTGAATTGAAGTGTTGGAACAGTCTGCTTCTCTTTCAGAGAAACGCATGTGAGTTTCTTCCTAATGCTTGCAAGTAGCTTAAGGCACTTTCAAAGGAAAGTGATTTTCTCTGAAAGGACAGCATTTAGAAAGTGAAGCAACACTCCATTCACTTCGCACAGTGAATTGAAGTGTTGGAACAGACTGCTTCTCTTTCAGAGAAACGCATGTGAGTTTTTTATGAATGCTTGAAAGTAGTTTAAGGCACTTTCAAAGGAAAGTGATTTTCTCTGAAAGGACAGTGTTTAGAAAGTGAGGCAACACTCCATTCACTTCGCACAGTGAATTGAAGTGTTGGAACCGACTGCTTCTCTTTCAGAGAAACGCATGTGAGTTTCTGGTGAATGCTTGTTAGTAGCTTAAGGCACTTTCAAAGGACAGTGATTTTCTCTGAAAGGACAGCATTTAGAAAGTGAAGCAACACTCCATTCCCTTCGAGCAGTGAATTGAAGTGTTGGAACAGACTGCTTCTCTTTCATATAAACGCATTAGTGTTTCTTGTGAATGCTTGCAAGTTGCTTAAGGCACTTTCAAAGGAAAGTGATTTTCTCTGAAAGGACATAATTTAGAAAGTAAAGCAACACTCCATTCACTTCGCACAGTGAATTGAAGTGTTGGAACAGACTGCTTCTCTTTCAGAGAAATGCATGTGAGTTTCTGGTGAATGCTTGTAAGTAGCTTAAGGCACTTTCAAAGGAAAGTGATTTTCTCTGAAAGGACAGCATTTAGAAAGTGAAGCAACACTCCATTCACTTCGCACAGTGAATTGAAGTGTTGGAACAGACTGCTTCTCTTTCAGAGAAATGCATGTGAGTTTAAGTTGAATGCTTGTAAGTAGCTTAAGGCACTTTCAAAGGAAAGTGATTTTCTCTGAAAGGACAGCATTTAGAAAGTGAAGCAACACTCCATTCACTTCGCACAGTGAATTGAAGTATTGGAACAGACTGCTTCTCTTTCAGAGAAACGGATGTGAGTTTCTGGTGAATGCTTGTAAGTAGCTTAAGGCACTTTCAAAGGAAAGTGATTTTCTCTGAAAGGACAGCATTTAGAAAGTGAAGCAACACTCCATTCACTTCGCACAGTGAATTGAAGTGTTGGAACAGACTGCTTCTCTTTCATATAAACGCATTAGTGTTTCTTGTGAATGCTTGCAAGTTGCTTAAGGCACTTTCAAAGGAAAGTGATTTTCTCTGAAAGGACATAATTTAGAAAGTGAAGCAACACTCCATTCACTTCGCACAGTGAATTGAAGTGTTGGAACAGACTGCTTCTCTTTCAGAGAAATGCATGTGAGTGTCTGTTGAATGCTTGTAAGTAGCTTAAGGCACTTTCAAAGGAAAGTGATTTTCTCTGAAAGGACAGCATTTAGAAAGTGAAGCAACACTCCATTCACTTCGCACAGTGAATTGAAGTGTTGGAACAGACTGCTTCTCTTTCAGAGAAACGCATGTGAGTTTCTGTTGAATGCTTGTAAGTAGCTTAAGGCACTTTGAAAGGAAAGTGATTTTCTCTGAAAGGACAGCATTTAGAAAGTGAGGCAACACTCCATTCACTTCACACAGTGAATTGAAGTGTTGGAACAGACTGCTTCACTTTCAGAGAAATGCATGTGAGTTTCTGTTGAATGCTTGTAAGTAGCTTAAGGCACTTTCAAAGGAAAGTGATTTTCTCTGAAAGGACAGCATTTAGAAAGTGAAGCAACACTCCATTCACTTCGCACATTGAATTGAAGTGTTGGAACAGACTGCTTCTCTTTCAGAGAAACGCATGTGAGTTTCTGGTGAATGCTTGTTAGTAGCTTAAGGCACTTTCAAAGGAAAGTGATTTTCTCTGAAAGGACAGCATTTAGAAAGTGAGGCAACACTCCATTCACTTCACACAGTGAATTGAAGTGTTGGAACAGACTGCTTCTCTTTCAGAGAAACGCATGTGAGTTTCTTCCTAATGCTTGCAAGTAGCTTAAGGCACTTTCAAAGGAAAGTGATTTTCTCTGAAAGGACAGCATTTAGAAAGTGAAGTAACACTCCATTCACTTCGCACAGTGAATTGAAGTGTTGGAACAGTCTGCTTCTCTTTCAGAGAAACGCATGTGAGTTTCTTCCTAATGCTTGCAAGTAGCTTAAGGCACTTTCAAAGGAAAGTGATTTTCTCTGAAAGGACAGCATTTAGAAAGTGAAGCAACACTCCATTCACTTCGCACAGTGAATTGAAGTGTTGGAACAGACTGCTTCTCTTTCAGAGAAACGCATGTGAGTTTTTTATGAATGCTTGAAAGTAGTTTAAGGCACTTTCAAAGGAAAGTGATTTTCTCTGAAAGGACAGTGTTTAGAAAGTGAGGCAACACTCCATTCACTTCGCACAGTGAATTGAAGTGTTGGAACCGACTGCTTCTCTTTCAGAGAAACGCATGTGAGTTTCTGGTGAATGCTTGTTAGTAGCTTAAGGCACTTTCAAAGGACAGTGATTTTCTCTGAAAGGACAGCATTTAGAAAGTGAAGCAACACTCCATTCCCTTCGAGCAGTGAATTGAAGTGTTGGAACAGACTGCTTCTCTTTCATATAAACGCATTAGTGTTTCTTGTGAATGCTTGCAAGTTGCTTAAGGCACTTTCAAAGGAAAGTGATTTTCTCTGAAAGGACATAATTTAGAAAGTGAAGCAACACTCCATTCACTTCGCACAGTGAATTGAAGTGTTGGAACAGACTGCTTCTCTTTCAGAGAAATGCATGTGAGTTTCTGGTGAATGCTTGTAAGTACCTTAAGGCACTTTCAAAGGAAAGTGATTTTCTCTGAAAGGACAGCATTTAGAAAGTGCAGCAACACTCCATTCACTTCGCACATTGAATTGAAGTGTTGGAACAGACTGCTTCTCTTTCAGAGATACGCATGTGAGTTTCTGGTGAATGCTTGTAAGTAGCTTAAGGCACTTTTAAAGGAAAGTGATTTTCTCTGAAAGGACAGCATTTAGAAAGTGAGGCAACACTCCATTCACTTCACACAGTGAATTGAAGTGTTGGAACAGACTGCTTCTCTTTCAGAGAAACGCATGTGAGTTTCTTCCTAATGCTTGCAAGTAGCTTAAGGCACTTTCAAAGGAAAGTGATTTTCTCTGAAAGGACAGCATTTAGAAAGTGAAGTAACACTCCATTCACTTCGCACAGTGAATTGAAGTGTTGGAACAGTCTGCTTCTCTTTCAGAGAAACGCATGTGAGTTTCTTCCTAATGCTTGCAAGTAGCTTAAGGCACTTTCAAAGGAAAGTGATTTTCTCTGAAAGGACAGCATTTAGAAAGTGAAGCAACACTCCATTCACTTCGCACAGTGAATTGAAGTGTTGGAACAGACTGCTTCTCTTTCAGAGAAACGCATGTGAGTTTTTTATGAATGCTTGAAAGTAGTTTAAGGCACTTTCAAAGGAAAGTGATTTTCTCTGAAAGGACAGTGTTTAGAAAGTGAGGCAACACTCCATTCACTTCGCACAGTGAATTGAAGTGTTGGAACCGACTGCTTCTCTTTCAGAGAAACGCATGTGAGTTTCTGGTGAATGCTTGTTAGTAGCTTAAGGCACTTTCAAAGGACAGTGATTTTCTCTGAAAGGACAGCATTTAGAAAGTGAAGCAACACTCCATTCCCTTCGAGCAGTGAATTGAAGTGTTGGAACAGACTGCTTCTCTTTCATATAAACGCATTAGTGTTTCTTGTGAATGCTTGCAAGTTGCTTAAGGCACTTTCAAAGGAAAGTGATTTTCTCTGAAAGGACATAATTTAGAAAGTGAAGCAACACTCCATTCACTTCGCACAGTGAATTGAAGTGTTGGAACAGACTGCTTCTCTTTCAGAGAAATGCATGTGAGTTTCTGGTGAATGCTTGTAAGTAGCTTAAGGCACTTTCAAAGGAAAGTGATTTTCTCTGAAAGGACAGCATTTAGAAAGTGAAGCAACACTCCATTCACTTCGCACAGTGAATTGAAGTGTTGGAACAGACTGCTTCTCTTTCAGAGAAATGCATGTGAGTTTAAGTTGAATGCTTGTAAGTAGCTTAAGGCACTTTCAAAGGAAAGTGATTTTCTCTGAAAGGACAGCATTTAGAAAGTGAAGCAACACTCCATTCACTTCGCACAGTGAATTGAAGTATTGGAACAGACTGCTTCTCTTTCAGAGAAACGGATGTGAGTTTCTGGTGAATGCTTGTAAGTAGCTTAAGGCACTTTCAAAGGAAAGTGATTTTCTCTGAAAGGACAGCATTTAGAAAGTGAAGCAACACTCCATTCACTTCGCACAGTGAATTGAAGTGTTGGAACAGACTGCTTCTCTTTCATATAAACGCATTAGTGTTTCTTGTGAATGCTTGCAAGTTGCTTAAGGCACTTTCAAAGGAAAGTGATTTTCTCTGAAAGGACATAATTTAGAAAGTGAAGCAACACTCCATTCACTTCGCACAGTGAATTGAAGTGTTGGAACAGACTGCTTCTCTTTCAGAGAAATGCATGTGAGTGTCTGTTGAATGCTTGTAAGTAGCTTAAGGCACTTTCAAAGGAAAGTGATTTTCTCTGAAAGGACAGCATTTAGAAAGTGAAGCAACACTCCATTCACTTCGCACAGTGAATTGAAGTGTTGGAACAGACTGCTTCTCTTTCAGAGAAACGCATGTGAGTTTCTGTTGAATGCTTGTAAGTAGCTTAAGGCACTTTGAAAGGAAAGTGATTTTCTCTGAAAGGACAGCATTTAGAAAGTGAGGCAACACTCCATTCACTTCACACAGTGAATTGAAGTGTTGGAACAGACTGCTTCACTTTCAGAGAAATGCATGTGAGTTTCTGTTGAATGCTTGTAAGTAGCTTAAGGCACTTTCAAAGGAAAGTGATTTTCTCTGAAAGGACAGCATTTAGAAAGTGAAGCAACACTCCATTCACTTCGCACATTGAATTGAAGTGTTGGAACAGACTGCTTCTCTTTCAGAGAAACGCATGTGAGTTTCTGGTGAATGCTTGTTAGTAGCTTAAGGCACTTTCAAAGGAAAGTGATTTTCTCTGAAAGGACAGCATTTAGAAAGTGAGGCAACACTCCATTCACTTCACACAGTGAATTGAAGTGTTGGAACAGACTGCTTCTCTTTCAGAGAAACGCATGTGAGTTTCTTCCTAATGCTTGCAAGTAGCTTAAGGCACTTTCAAAGGAAAGTGATTTTCTCTGAAAGGACAGCATTTAGAAAGTGAAGTAACACTCCATTCACTTCGCACAGTGAATTGAAGTGTTGGAACAGTCTGCTTCTCTTTCAGAGAAACGCATGTGAGTTTCTTCCTAATGCTTGCAAGTAGCTTAAGGCACTTTCAAAGGAAAGTGATTTTCTCTGAAAGGACAGCATTTAGAAAGTGAAGCAACACTCCATTCACTTTGTACAGTGAATTGAAGTGTTGGAACAGACTGCTTCTCTTTCAGAGAAACGCATGTGAGTTTTTTATGAATGCTTGAAAGTAGTTTAAGGCACTTTCAAAGGAAAGTGATTTTCTCTGAAAGGACAGTGTTTAGAAAGTGAGGCAACACTCCATTCACTTCGCACAGTGAATTGAAGTGTTGGAACCGACTGCTTCTCTTTCAGAGAAACGCATGTGAGTTTCTGGTGAATGCTTGTTAGTAGCTTAAGGCACTTTCAAAGGACAGTGATTTTCTCTGAAAGGACAGCATTTAGAAAGTGAAGCAACACTCCATTCCCTTCGAGCAGTGAATTGAAGTGTTGGAACAGACTGCTTCTCTTTCATATAAACGCATTACTGTTTCTTGTGAATGCTTGCAAGTTGCTTAAGGCACTTTCAAAGGAAAGTGATTTTCTCTGAAAGGACATAATTTAGAAAGTGAAGCAACACTCCATTCACTTCGCACAGTGAATTGAAGTGTTGGAACAGACTGCTTCTCTTTCAGAGAAATGCATGTGAGTTTCTGGTGAATGCTTGTAAGTACCTTAAGGCACTTTCAAAGGAAAGTGATTTTCTCTGAAAGGACAGCATTTAGAAAGTGCAGCAACACTCCATTCACTTCGCACATTGAATTGAAGTGTTGGAACAGACTGCTTCTCTTTCAGAGATACGCATGTGAGTTTCTGGTGAATGCTTGTAAGTAGCTTAAGGCACTTTTAAAGGAAAGTGATTTTCTCTGAAAGGACAGCATTTAGAAAGTGAGGCAACACTCCATTCACTTCACACAGTGAATTGAAGTGTTGGAACAGACTGCTTCTCTTTCAGAGAAACGCATGTGAGTTTCTTCCTAATGCTTGCAAGTAGCTTAAGGCACTTTCAAAGGAAAGTGATTTTCTCTGAAAGGACAGCATTTAGAAAGTGAAGCAACACTCCAATCACTTCGCACAGTGAATTGAAATGTTGGAACAGTCTGCTTCTCTTTCAGAGAAACGCATGTGAGTTTTTTCCTAATGCTTGCAAGTAGCTTAAGGCACTTTCAAAGGAAAGTGATTTTATCTGAAAGGACAGCATTTAGAAAGTGAAGCAACACTCCATTCACTTCGCAGAGTGAATTGAAGTATTGGAACAGACTGCTTCTCTTTCAGAGAAACGGATGTGAGTTTCTGGTGAATGCTTGTAAGTAGCTTAAGGCACTTTCAAAGGAAAGTGATTTTCTCTGAAAGGACAGATTTAGAAAGTGAAGCAACACTCCATTCACTTCGCACAGTGAATTGAAGTGTTGGAACAGACTGCTTCTCTTTCAGAGAAACGCATGTGAGTTTCTTTTGAATGCTTGCAAGTTGTTTAAGGCACATTCAAAGGAAAGTGATTTTCTCTGAAAGGACAGCATTTAGAAACTGAAGCAACACTCCATTCACTTCGCACAGTGAATTGAAGTGTTCGAACACACTGCTTCTCTTTAAGAGAAACGCATGTGAGTTTTTTGTGAATGCTTGAAAGTAGTTTAAGGCACTTTAAAAGGAAAGTGATTTTGTCTGAAAGGACAGCATTTAGAAAGTGAAGCAACACTCCATTCACTTCGCACGGTGAATTGAAGTGTTGGACCAGACTGCTTCTCTTTCAGAGAAACGCATGTGAGTTTCTGGTGAATGCTTGTAAGTAGCTTAAGGCACATTCAAAGGAAAATGATTTTCTCTGAAAGGACAGCATTTAGAAAGTGAAGCAACACTCCATTCACTTCGCACAGTGAATTGAAGTGTTGGAACAGACTGCTTCTCTTTCAGAGAAACGCATGTGAGTTTTCTGTGAATGCTTGAAAGTAGTTTAAGGCACTTTCAATGGAAAGTGATTTTCTCTGAAAGGACAGCATTTAGAAAGTGAGGCAACACTCCATTCACTTCGCACAGTGAATTGAAGTGTTGGAACAGACTGCTTCTCTTTCAGAGAAACGCATGTGAGTTTCTTCCTAATGCTTGCAAGTAGCTTAAGGCACTTTCAAAGGAAAGTGATTTTCTCTGAAAGGACAGCATTTAGAAAGTGAAGCAACACTCCATTCACTTCGCACAGTGAATTGAAGTGTTGGAACAGACTGCTTCTCTTTCAGAGAAACGCATGTGAGTTTTTTATGAATGCTTGAAAGTAGTTTAAGGCACTTTCAAAGGAAAGTGATTTTCTCTGAAAGGACAGTGTTTAGAAAGTGAGGCAACACTCCATTCACTTCGCACAGTGAATTGAAGTGTTGGAACCGACTGCTTCTCTTTCAGAGAAACGCATGTGAGTTTCTGGTGAATGCTTGTTAGTAGCTTAAGGCACTTTCAAAGGACAGTGATTTTCTCTGAAAGGACAGCATTTAGAAAGTGAAGCAACACTCCATTCCCTTCGAGCAGTGAATTGAAGTGTTGGAACAGACTGCTTCTCTTTCATATAAACGCATTAGTGTTTCTTGTGAATGCTTGCAAGTTGCTTAAGGCACTTTCAAAGGAAAGTGATTTTCTCTGAAAGGACATAATTTAGAAAGTGAAGCAACACTCCATTCACTTCGCACAGTGAATTGAAGTGTTGGAACAGACTGCTTCTCTTTCAGAGAAATGCATGTGAGTTTCTGGTGAATGCTTGTAAGTACCTTAAGGCACTTTCAAAGGAAAGTGATTTTCTCTGAAAGGACAGCATTTAGAAAGTGCAGCAACACTCCATTCACTTCGCACATTGAATTGAAGTGTTGGAACAGACTGCTTCTCTTTCAGAGAAACGCATGTGAGTTTCTGGTGAATGCTTGTAAGTAGCTTAAGGCACTTTTAAAGGAAAGTGATTTTCTCTGAAAGGACAGCATTTAGAAAGTGAGGCAACACTCCATTCACTTCACACAGTGAATTGAAGTGTTGGAACAGACTGCTTCTCTTTCAGAGAAACGCATGTGAGTTTCTTCCTAATGCTTGCAAGTAGCTTAAGGCACTTTCAAAGGAAAGTGATTTTCTCTGAAAGGACAGCATTTAGAAAGTGAAGCAACACTCCAATCACTTCGCACAGTGAATTGAAATGTTGGAACAGTCTGCTTCTCTTTCAGAGAAACGCATGTGAGTTTTTTCCTAATGCTTGCAAGTAGCTTAAGGCACTTTCAAAGGAAAGTGATTTTCTCTGAAAGGACAGCATTTAGAAAGTGAAGCAACACTCCATTCACTTCGCAGAGTGAATTGAAGTATTGGAACAGACTGCTTCTCTTTCAGAGAAACACATGTGAGTTTCTGGTGAATGCTTGTAAGTAGCTTAAGGCACTTTCAAAGGAAAGTGATTTTCTCTGAAAGGACAGATTTAGAAAGTGAAGCAACACTCCATTCACTTCGCACAGTGAATTGAAGTGTTGGAACAGACTGCTTCTCTTTCAGAGAAACGCATGTGAGTTTCTTTTGAATGCTTGCAAGTTCCTTAAGGCACATTCAAAGGAAAGTGATTTTCTCTGAAAGGACAGCATTTAGAAACTGAAGCAACACTCCATTCACTTCGCACAGTGAATTGAAGTGTTCGAACACACTGCTTCTCTTTAAGAGAAACGCATGTGAGTTTTTTGTGAATGCTTGAAAGTAGTTTAAGGCACTTTAAAAGGAAAGTGATTTTGTCTGAAAGGACAGCATTTAGAAAGTGAAGCAACACTCCATTCACTTCGCACGGTGAATTGAAGTGTTGGACCAGACTGCTTCTCTTTCAGAGAAACGCATGTGAGTTTCTGGTGAATGCTTGTAAGTAGCTTAAGGCACATTCAAAGGAAAATGATTTTCTCTGAAAGGACAGCATTTAGAAAGTGAAGCAACACTCCATTCACTTCGCACAGTGAATTGAAGTGTTGGAACAGACTGCTTCTCTTTCAGAGAAACGCATGTGAGTTTTTTGTGAATGCTTGAAAGTAGTTTAAGGCACTTTCAATGGAAAGTGATTTTCTCTGAAAGGACAGCATTTAGAAAGTGAGGCAACACTCCATTCACTTCGCACAGTGAATTGAAGTGTTGGAACAGACTGCTTCTCTTTCAGAGAAACGCATGTGAGTTTCTTCCTAATGCTTGCAAGTAGCTTAAGGCACTTTCAAAGGAAAGTGATTTTCTCTGAAAGGACAGCATTTAGAAAGTGAAGCAACACTCCATTCACTTCGCACAGTGAATTGAAGTGTTGGAACAGACTGCTTCTCTTTCAGAGAAACGCATGTGAGTTTCTTCCTGATGCTTGCAAGTAGCTTAAGGCACTTTCAAATGAAAGTGATTTTCTCTGAAAGGACAGTATTTAGAAAGTGAAGCAACACTAAATTCACTTCGCACAGTGAATTGAAGTGTTGGAAAAGACTGCTTCTCTTTCAGAGAAACGCATGTGAGTTTTTTATGAACGCTTGAAAGTAGTTAAAGGCACTTTCAAAGGAAAGTGATTTTCTCTGAAAGGACAGCATTTAGAAAGTGAAGCAACACTCCATTCACTTCGCACAGTGAATTGAAGTGTTGGAACAGACTGATTCTCTTTCAGAGAAATGCATGTGAGTTTAAGTTGAATGCTTGTAAGTAGCTTAAGGCACTTTCAAAGGAAAGTGATTTTCTCTGAAAGGACAGCATTGAGAAAGTGAAGCAACACTCCATTCACTTCGCACAGTGAATTGAAGTTTTGGAACAGACTGCTTCTCTTTCAGAGAAACGAATGTGAGTTTCTTGTGAATGCTTGCAAGTTGCTTAAGACACTTTCAAAGGAAAGTGATTTTCTCTGAAAGGACAGCATTTAGAAAGTGAAGCAACACTCCGTTCACTTCGCACAGTGAATTGAAGTGTTGGAACAGACTGCTTCTCTTTCAGAGAAACGCATGTGAGTTTTTTATGAATGCTTGAAAGTAGTTTAAGGCACTTTCAAAGGAAAGTGATTTTCTCTGAAAGTACAGCATTTAGAAAGTGAAGCAACACTCCATTCCCTTCGAGCAGTGAATTGAAGTGTTGGAACAGATTGCTTCTCTTTCATATAAACGCATTAGTGTTTCTTGTGAATGCTTGCAAGTTGCTTAAGGCACTTTCAAAGGAAAGTGATTTTCTCTGAAAGGACATAATTTAGAAAGTGAAGCAACACTCCATTCACTTCGCACAGTGAATTGAAGTGTTGGAACAGACTGCTTCTCTTTCAGAGAAATGCATGTGAGTTTCTGTTGAATGCTTGTAAGTAGCTTAAGGCACTTTCAAAGGAAAGTGATTTTCTCTGAAAGGACAGCATTTAGAAATTGCAGCAACACTCCATTCACTTCGCACATTGAATTGAAGTGTTGGAACAGACTGCTTCTCTTTCAGAGAAACGCATGTGAGTTTCTGGTGAATGCTTGTAAGTAGCTTAAGGCACTTTTAAAGGAAAGTGATTTTCTCTGAAAGGACAGCATTTAGAAAGTGAGGCAACACTCCATTCACTTCACACAGTGAATTGAAGTGTTGGAACAGACTGCTTCTCTTTCAGAGAAACGCATGTGAGTTTCTTCCTAATGCTTGCAAGTAGCTTAAGGCACTTTCAAAGGAAAGTGATTTTCTCTGAAAGGACAGCATTTAGAAAGTGAAGCAACACTCCATTCACTTCGCACAGTGAATTGAAATGTTGGAACAGTCTGCTTCTCTTTCAGAGAAACGCATGTGAGTTTCTTCCTAATGCTTGCAAGTAGCTTAAGGCACTTTCAAAGGAAAGTGATTTTCTCTGAAAGGACAGCATTTAGAAAGTGAAGCAACACTCCATTCACTTCGCAGAGTGAATTGAAGTATTGGAACAGACTGCTTCTCTTTCAGAGAAACACATGTGAGTTTCTGGTGAATGCTTGTAAGTAGCTTAAGGCACTTTCAAAGGAAAGTGATTTTCTCTGAAAGGACAGCATTTAGAAAGTGAAGCAACACTCCATTCACTTCGCACAGTGAATTGAAGTGTTGGAACAGACTGCTTCTCTTTCAGAGAAACGCATGTGAGTTTCTTTTGAATGCTTGCAAGTTGCTTAAGGCACATTCAAAGGAAAGTGATTTTCTCTGAAAGGACAGCATTTAGAAACTGAAGCAACACTCCATTCACTTCGCACAGTGAATTGAAGTGTTCGAACAGACTGCTTCTCTTTAAGAGAAACGCATGTGAGTTTTTTGTGAATGCTTGAAAGTAGTTTAAGGCACTTTAAAAGGAAAGTGATTTTGTCTGAAAGGACAGCATTTAGAAAGTGAAGCAACACTCCATTCACTTCGCACGGTGAATTGAAGTGTTGGAACAGACTGCTTCTCTTTCAGAGAAACGCATGTGAGTTTCTGGTGAATGCTTGTAAGTAGCTTAAGGCACATTCAAAGGAAAATGATTTTCTCTGAAAGGACAGCATTTAGAAAGTGAAGCAACACTCCATTCACTTCGCACAGTGAATTGAAGTGTTGGAACAGACTGCTTCTCTTTCAGAGAAACGCATGTGAGTTTTTTGTGAATGCTTGAAAGTAGTTTAAGGCACTTTCAATGGAAAGTGATTTTCTCTGAAAGGACAGCATTTAGAAAGTGAGGCAACACTCCATTCACTTCGCACAGTGAATTGAAGTGTTGGAACAGACTGCTTCTTTTTCAGAGAAACGCATGTGAGTTTCTTCCTAATGCTTGCAAGTAGCTTAAGGCACTTTCAAAGGAAAGTGATTTTCTCTGAAAGGACAGCATTTAGAAAGTGAAGCAACACTCCATTCACTTCGCACAGTGAATTAAAGTGTTGGAACAGTCTGCTTCTCTTTCAGAGAAACGCATGTGAGTTTCTTCCTGATGCTTGCAAGTAGCTTAAGGCACTTTCAAAGGAAAGTGATTTTCTCAGAAAGGACAGCATTTAGAAAGTGAAGCAACACTCCATTCACTTCGCACAGTGAATTGAAGTGTTGGAAAAGACTGTTTCTCTTTCAGAGAAACGCATGTGAGTTTCTGGTGAATGCTTGTAAGTAGCTTAAGGCACTTTCAAAGGAAAGTGATTTTCTCTGAAAGGACAGCATTTAGAAAGTGAAGCAACACTCCATTCACTTCGCACAGTGAATTGAAGTGTTGGAACAGACTGCTTCTCTTTCAGAGAAATGCATGTGAGTTTCTGTTGAATGCTTGTAAGTAGCTTAAGGCACTTTCAAAGGAAAGTGATTTTCTCTGAAAGGACAGCATTTAGAAAGTGAAGCAACACTCCATTCACTTCGCAGAGTGAATTGAAGTATTGGAACAGACTGCTTCTCTTTCAGAGAAACACATGTGAGTTTCTGGTGAATGCTTGTAAGTAGCTTAAGGCACTTTCAAAGGAAAGTGATTTTCTCTGAAAGGACAGCATTTAGAAAGTGAAGCAACACTCCATTCACTTCGCACAGTGAATTGAAGTGTTGGAACAGACTGCTTCTCTTTCAGAGAAACGCATGTGAGTTTCTTTTGAATGCTTGCAAGTTGCTTAAGGCACATTCAAAGGAAAGTGATTTTCTCTGAAAGGACAGCATTTAGAAACTGAAGCAACACTCCATTCACTTCGCACAGTGAATTGAAGTGTTCGAACAGACTGCTTCTCTTTAAGAGAAACGCATGTGAGTTTTTTATGAATGCTTGAAAGTAGTTTAAGGCACTTTCAAAGGAAAGTGATTTTGTCTGAAAGGACAGCATTTAGAAAGTGAAGCAACACTCCATTCACTTCGCACGGTGAATTGAAGTGTTGGAACAGACTGCTTCTCTTTCAGAGAAACGCATGTGAGTTTCTGGTGAATGCTTGTAAGTAGCTTAAGGCACGTTCAAAGGAAAGTGATTTTCTCTGAAAGGACAGCATTTAGAAAGTGAGGCAACACTCTATTCACTTCACACAGTGAATTGAATTGTTGGAACTGACTGCTTCTCTTTCAGAGAAACACATGTGAGTTTCTGGTGAATGCTTGTAAGTAGCTTAAGGCACTTTCAAAGGAAAGTGATTTTCTCTGAAAGGACAGCATTTAGAAAGTGAAGCAACACTCCATTTCCTTCGTGCAGTGAATTGAAGTGTTGGAACAGAATGCTTCTCTTTCATAGAAACGCATTAGTGTTTCTTTTGAATGCTTGCAAGTTGCTTAAGGCACTTTCAAAGGAAAGTGATTTTCTCTGAAAGGACATAATTTAGAAAGTGAAGCAACACTCCATTCACTTCGCACAGTGAATTGAAGTGTTCGAACAGACTGCTTCTCTTTCAGAGAAATGCATGTGAGTTTCTGTTGAATGCTTGTAAGTAGCTTAAGGCACTTTCAAAGGAAAGTGATTTTCTCTGAAAGGACAGCATTTAGAAAGTGAAGCAACACTCCATTCACTTCGCACATTGAATTGAAGTGTTGGAACAGACTGCTTCTCTTTCAGAGAAACGCATGTGAGTTTCTGGTGAATGCTTGTAAGTAGCTTAAGGCACTTTCAAAGGAAAGTGATTTTCTCTGAAAGGACAGCATTTAGAAAGTGAAGCAACACTCCATTTCCTTCGTGCAGTGAATTGAAGTGTTGGAACAGAATGCTTCTCTTTCATAGAAACGCATTAGTGTTTCTTTTGAATGCTTGCAAGTTGCTTAAGGCACTTTCAAAGGAAAGTGATTTTCTCTGAAAGGACATAATTTAGAAAGTGAAGCAACACTCCATTCACTTCGCACAGTGAATTGAAGTATTGGAACAGACTGCTTCTCTTTCAGAGAAATGCATGTGAGTTTCTGTTGAATGCTTGTAAGTAGCTTAAGGCACTTTCAAAGGAAAGTGATTTTCTCTGAAAGGACAGCATTTAGAAAGTGAAGCAACACTCCATTCACTTCGCACATTGAATTGAAGTGTTGGAACCGACTGCTTCTCTTTCAGAGAAACGCATGTGAGTTTCTGGTGAATGCTTGTAAGTAGCTTAAGGCACTTTCAAAGGAAAGTGATTTTCTCTGAAAGGACAGCATTTAGAAAGTGAGGCAACACTCCATTCACCTCACACAGTGAATTGAAGTGTTGGAACAGACTGCTTCTCTTTCAGAGAAACGCATGTGAGTTTCTTCCTAATGCTTGCAAGTAGCTTAAGGCACTTTCAAAGGAAAGTGATTTTCTCTGAAAGGACAGCATTTAGAAAGTGAAGCAACACTCCATTCACTTCGCACAGTGAATTGAAGTTTTGGAACAGACTGCTTCTCTTTCAGAGAAACGAATGTGAGTTTCTTGTGAATGCTTGCAAGTTGCTTAAGGCACTTTCAAAGGAAAGTGATTTTCTCTGAAAGGACAGCATTTAGAAAGTGAAGCAACACTCCGTTCACTTCGCACAGTGAATTGAAGTGTTGGAACAGACTGCTTCTCTTTCAGAGAAACGCATGTGAGTTTTTTATGAATGCTTGAAAGTAGTTTAAGGCACTTTCAAAGGAAAGTGATTTTCTCTGAAAGTACAGCATTTAGAAAGTGAAGCAACACTCCATTCCCTTCGAGCAGTGAATTGAAGTGTTGGAACAGATTGCTTCTCTTTCATATAAACGCATTAGTGTTTCTTGTGAATGCTTGCAAGTTGCTTAAGGCACTTTCAAAGGAAAGTGATTTTCTCTGAAAGGACATAATTTAGAAAGTGAAGCAACACTCCATTCACTTCGCACAGTGAATTGAAGTGTTCGAACAGACTGCTTCTCTTTCAGAGAAATGCATGTGAGTTTCTGTTGAATGCTTGTAAGTAGCTTAAGGCACTTTCAAAGGAAAGTGATTTTCTCTGAAAGGACAGCATTTAGAAAGTGCAGCAACACTCCATTCACTTCGCACATTGAATTGAAGTGTTGGAACAGACTGCTTCTCTTTCAGAGAAACGCATGTGAGTTTCTGGTGAATGCTTGTAAGTAGCTTAAGGCACTTTTAAAGGAAAGTGATTTTCTCTGAAAGGACAGCATTTAGAAAGTGAGGCAACACTCCATTCACTTCACACAGTGAATTGAAGTGTTGGAACAGACTGCTTCTCTTTCAGAGAAACGCATGTGAGTTTCTTCCTAATGCTTGCAAGTAGCTTAAGGCACTTTCAAAGGAAAGTGATTTTCTCTGAAAGGACAGCATTTAGAAAGTGAAGCAACACTCCATTCACTTCGCACAGTGAATTGAAATGTTGGAACAGTCTGCTTCTCTTTCAGAGAAACGCATGTGAGTTTCTTCCTAATGCTTGCAAGTAGCTTAAGGCACTTTCAAAGGAAAGTGATTTTCTCTGAAAGGACAGCATTTAGAAAGTGAAGCAACACTCCATTCACTTCGCAGAGTGAATTGAAGTATTGGAACAGACTGCTTCTCTTTCAGAGAAACACATGTGAGTTTCTGGTGAATGCTTGTAAGTAGCTTAAGGCACTTTCAAAGGAAAGTGATTTTCTCTGAAAGGACAGCATTTAGAAAGTGAAGCAACACTCCATTCACTTCGCACAGTGAATTGAAGTGTTGGAACAGACTGCTTCTCTTTCAGAGAAACGCATGTGAGTTTCTTTTGAATGCTTGCAAGTTGCTTAAGGCACATTCAAAGGAAAGTGATTTTCTCTGAAAGGACAGCATTTAGAAACTGAAGCAACACTCCATTCACTTCGCACAGTGAATTGAAGTGTTCGAACAGACTGCTTCTCTTTAAGAGAAACGCATGTGAGTTTTTTGTGAATGCTTGAAAGTAGTTTAAGGCACTTTAAAAGGAAGTGATTTTGTCTGAAAGGACAGCATTTAGAAAGTGAAGCAACACTCCATTCACTTCGCACGGTGAATTGAAGTGTTGGAACAGACTGCTTCTCTTTCAGAGAAACGCATGTGAGTTTTTTGTGAATGCTTGAAAGTAGTTTAAGGCACTTTCAATGGAAAGTGATTTTCTCTGAAAGGACAGCATTTAGAAAGTGAGGCAACACTCCATTCACTTCGCACAGTGAATTGAAGTGTTGGAACAGACTGCTTCTTTTTCAGAGAAACGCATGTGAGTTTCTTCCTAATGCTTGCAAGTAGCTTAAGTCACTTTCAAAGGAAAGTGATTTTCTCTGAAAGGACAGCATTTAGAAAGTGAAGCAACACTCCATTCACTTCGCACAGTGAATTAAAGTGTTGGAACAGTCTGCTTCTCTTTCAGAGAAACGCATGTGAGTTTCTTCCTGATGCTTGCAATTAGCTTAAGGCACTTTCAAAGGAAAGTGATTTTCTCAGAAAGGAGAGCATTTAGAAAGTGAAGCAACACTCCATTCACTTCGCACAGTGAATTGAAGTGTTGGAAAAGACTGTTTCTCTTTCAGAGAAACGCATGTGAGTTTCTGGTGAATGCTTGTAAGTAGCTTAAGGCACTTTCAAAGGAAAGTGATTTTCTCTGAAAGGACAGCATTTAGAAAGTGAAGCAACACTCCATTCACTTCGCACAGTGAATTGAAGTGTTGGAACAGACTGCTTCTCTTTCAGAGAAATGCATGTGAGTTTCTGTTGAATGCTTGTAAGTAGCTTAAGGCACTTTCAAAGGAAAGTGATTTTCTCTGAAAGGACAGCATTTAGAAAGTGAAGCAACTCTCCATTCACTTCGCAGAGTGAATTGAAGTATTGGAACAGACTGCTTCTCTTTCAGAGAAACACATGTGAGTTTCTGGTGAATGCTTGTAAGTAGCTTAAGGCACTTTCAAAGGAAAGTGATTTTCTCTGAAAGGACAGCATTTAGAAAGTGAAGCAACACTCCATTCACTTCGCACAGTGAATTGAAGTGTTGGAACAGACTGCTTCTCTTTCAGAGAAACGCATGTGAGTTTCTTTTGAATGCTTGCAAGTTGCTTAAGGCACATTCAAAGGAAAGTGATTTTCTCTGAAAGGACAGCATTTAGAAACTGAAGCAACACTCCATTCACTTCGCACAGTGAATTGAAGTGTTCGAACAGACTGCTTCTCTTTAAGAGAAACGCATGTGAGTTTTTTATGAATGCTTGAAAGTAGTTTTAGGCACTTTAAAAGGAAAGTGATTTTGTCTGAAAGGACAGCATTTAGAAAGTGAAGCAACACTCCATTCACTTCGCACGGTGAATTGAAGTGTTGGAACAGACTGCTTCTCTTTCAGAGAAACGCATGTGAGTTTCTGGTGAATGCTTGTAAGTAGCTTAAGGCACGTTCAAAGGAAAGTGATTTTCTCTGAAAGGACAGCATTTAGAAAGTGAAGCAACACTCCATTCACTTCGCACATTGAATTGAAGTGTTGGAACAGACTGCTTCTCTTTCAGAGAAACGCATGTGAGTTTCTGGTGAATGCTTGTAAGTAGCTTAAGGCACTTTCAAAGGAAAGTGATTTTCTCTGAAAGGACAGCATTTAGAAAGTGAAGCAACACTCCATTTCCTTCGTGCAGTGAATTGAAGTGTTGGAACAGAATGCTTCTCTTTCATAGAAACGCATTAGTGTTTCTTTTGAATGCTTGCAAGTTGCTTAAGGCACTTTCAAAGGAAAGTGATTTTCTCTGAAAGGACATAATTTAGAAAGTGAAGCAACACTCCATTCACTTCGCACAGTGAATTGAAGTATTGGAACAGACTGCTTCTCTTTCAGAGAAATGCATGTGAGTTTCTGTTGAATGCTTGTAAGTAGCTTAAGGCACTTTCAAAGGAAAGTGATTTTCTCTGAAAGGACAGCATTTAGAAAGTGAAGCAACACTCCATTCACTTCGCACATTGAATTGAAGTGTTGGAACCGACTGCTTCTCTTTCAGAGAAACGCATGTGAGTTTCTGGTGAATGCTTGTAAGTAGCTTAAGGCACTTTCAAAGGAAAGTGATTTTCTCTGAAAGGACAGCATTTAGAAAGTGAGGCAACACTCCATTCACCTCACACAGTGAATTGAAGTGTTGGAACAGACTGCTTCTCTTTCAGAGAAACGCATGTGAGTTTTTTGTGAATGCTTGAAAGTAGTTTAAGGCACTTTCAAAGGAAAGTGTTTTTCTCTGAAAGGACAGCATTTAGAAAGTGAAGCAACACTCCATTCACTTCGCACAGTGAATTGAAGTATTGGAACAGACTGCTTCTCTTTCAGAGAAACACATGTGAGTTTCTTCCTAATGCTTGCAAGTAGCTTAAGGCACTTTCAAAGGAAAGTGATTTTCTCTGATTGGACAGCATTTAGAAAGTGAAGCAACACTCCATTCACTTCGCACAGTGAATTGTAGTGTTGGAACAGACTGCTTTTCTTTCAGAGAAACGCATGTGAGTTTCTGGTGAATGCTTGTAAGTAGCTTAAGGCACTTTCAAAGGAAAGTGATTTTGTCTGAAAGGACAGCATTTAGAAAGTGAAGCAACACTCCATTCCCTTCGTGCAGTGAATTGAAGTGTTGGAACAGAGTGCTTCTAATTCATAGAAACGCATTAGTGTTTCTTGTGCATGCTTGCAAGTTGCTTAAGGCACTTTCAAAGGAAAGTGATTTTCTCTGAAAGGACAGCATTTAGAAAGTGAAGCAACACTCCATTCACTTCGCACAGAGAATTGAAGTGTTGGAACACACTGCTTCTCTTTCAGAGAAAAGCATGTGAGTTTTTTGTGAATGCTTGAAAGTAGTTTAAGGCACTTTCAATGGAAAGTGATTTTCTCAAAGGACAGCATTTAGAAAGTGAGGCAACACTCCATTCACTTCGCACAGTGAATTGAAGTGTTGGAACAGACTGCTTCTCTTTCAGAGAAACGCATGTGAGTTTCTTCCTAATGCTTGCAAGTAGCTTAAGGCACTTTCAAAGGAAAGTGATTTTCTCTGAAAGGACAGAATTTAGAACGTGAAGCAACACTCCATTCACTGCGCACAGTGAATTGAAGTGTTCGAACAGACTGCTTCTCTTTCAGAGAAATGCATGTGAGTTTCTGTTGAATGCTTGTAAGTAGCTTAAGGCACTTTCAAAGGAAAGTGATTTTCTCTGAAAGGACAGCATTTAGAAAGTGCAGCAACACTCCATTCACTTCGCACATTGAATTGAAGTGTTGGAACAGACTGCTTCTCTTTCAGAGAAACGCATGTGAGTTTCTGGTGAATGCTTGTAAGTAGCTTAAGGCACTTTCAAAGGAAAGTGATTTTCTCTGAAAGGACAGCATTTAGAAAGTGAGGCAACACTCCATTCACCTCACACAGTGAATTGAAGTGTTGGAACAGACTGCTTCTCTTTCAGAGAAACGCATGTGAGTTTCTTCCTAATGCTTGCAAGTAGCTTAAGGCACTTTCAAAGGAAAGTGATTTTCTCTGAAAGGACAGCATTTAGAAAGTGAGGCAACACTCCATTCACTTCGCACAGTGAATTGAAGTGTTGGAACAGTCTGCTTCTCTTTCAGAGAAACGCATGTGAGTTTCTTCCTAATGCTTGCAAGTAGCTTAAGGCACTTTCAAAGGAAAGTGATTTTCTCTGAAAGGACAGCATTTAGAAAGTGAAGCAACACTCCATTCACTTCGCACAGTGAATTGAAGTGTTGGAACAGACTGCTTCTCTTTCAGAGAAACGCATGTGAGTTTCTGGTGAATGCTTGTAAGTCGCTTAAGGCACTTTCAAAGGAAAGTGATTTTCTCTGAAAGGACAGCATTTAGAAAGTGAAGCAACACTCCATTCACTTCGCACAGTGAATTGAAGTGTTGGAACACACTGCTTCCCTTTAAGAGAAACGCATGTGAGTTTTTTGTGAATGCTTGAAAGTAGTTTAAGGCACTTTCAAAGGAAAGTGATTTTCTCTGAAAGGACAGCATTTAGAAAGTGAAGCAACACTCAATTCACTTTGTACAGTGAATTGAACTGTTGGAACAGACTGCTTCTCTTTCAGAGAAATGCATGTGAGTTTCTGTTGAATGCTTGTAAGTAGCTTAAGGCACATTCAAAGGAAAGTGATTTTCTATGAAAGGACAGCATTTAGAAAGTAAAGCAACACTCCATTCCCTTCGAACAAAGAATTGAAGTGTTGGAACAGACTGCTTCTCTTTCATAGAAACGCATTAGTGTTTCTTGGGAATGCTTGCAAGTAGCTTAAGGCACTTTCAAAGGAAAGTGATTTTCTCTGAAAGGACAGCATTTAGATAGTGAAGCAACACTCCATTCACTTCGCACAGTGAATTGAAGTGTTGGAACAGACTGCTTCTCTTTCAGAGAAACGCATGTGAGTTTCTTGTGAATTCTTGCAAGTTGCTTAAGGCACTTTCAAAGGAAAGTGATTTTCTCTGAAAGGACAGCATTTAGAAACTGAAGCAACACTCCATTCACTTCGCACAGTGAATTGAAGTGTTAGAACAGACTGCTTCTCTTTCAGAGAAACGCATGTGAGTTTTTTGTGAATGCTTGAAAGTAGTTTAAGGCACTTTCAAAGGAAAGTGTTTTTCTCTGAAAGGACAGCATTTAGAAAGTGAAGCAACACTCCATTCACTTCGCACAGTGAATTGAAGTATTGGAACAGACTGCTTCTCTTTCAGAGAAACGCATGTGAGTTTCTTCCTAATGCTTGCAAGTAGCTTAAGGCACTTTCAAAGGAAAGTGATTTTCTCTGATTGGACAGCATTTAGAAAGTGAAGCAACACTCCATTCACTTCGCACAGTGAATTGAAGTGTTGGAACAGACTGCTTCTCTTTCAGAGAAACGCATGTGAGTTTCTGTTGAATGCTTGTAAGTAGCTTAAGGCACTTTCAAAGGAAAGTGATTTTCTCTGAAAGGACAGCATTTAGAAAGTGAAGCAACACTCCATTCCCTTCGTGCAGTGAATTGAAGTGTTGGAACAGAGTGCTTCTCATTCATAGAAACGCATTAGTGTTTCTTGTGCATGCTTGCAAGTTGCTTAAGGCACTTTCAAAGGAAAGTGATTTTCTCTGAAAGGACAGCATTTAGAAAGTGAAGCAACACGCCATTCACTTCGCACAGAGAAATGAAGTGTTGGAACACACTGCTTCTCTTTCATAGAACGCATTAGTATTTCTTGTGAATGCTTGCAAGTAGCTTAAGGCACTTTCAAAGGAAAGTGATTTTCTCTGAAAGGACAGCATTTAGAAAGTGAAGCAACACTCCATTCACTTCGCAGAGTGAATTGAAGTATTGGAACAGACTGCTTCTCTTTCAGAGAAACACATGTGAGTTTCTGGTGAATGCTTGTAAGTAGCTTAAGGCACTTTCAAAGGAAAGTGATTTTCTCTGAAAGGACAGCATTTAGAAAGTGAAGCAACACTCCATTCACTTCGCACAGTGAATTGAAGTGTTGGAACAGACTGCTTCTCTTTCAGAGAAACGCATGTGAGTTTCTTTTGAATGCTTGCAAGTTGCTTAAGGCACATTCAAAGGAAAGTGATTTTCTCTGAAAGGACAGCATTTAGAAACTGAAGCAACACTCCATTCACTTCGCACAGTGAATTGAAGTGTTCGAACAGACTGCTTCTCTTTAAGAGAAACGCATGTGAGTTCTTTGTGAATGCTTGAAAGTAGTTTAAGGCACTTTAAAAGGAAAGTGATTTTGTCTGAAAGGACAGCATTTAGAAAGTGAAGCAACACTCCATTCACTTCGCAGGGTGAATTGAAGTGTTGGACCAGACTGCTTCTCTTTCAGAGAAACGCATGTGAGTTTCTGGTGAATGCTTGTAAGTAGCTTAAGGCACATTCAAAGGAAAATGATTTTCTCTGAAAGGACAGCATTTAGAAAGTGAAGCAACACTCCATTCACTTCGCACAGTGAATTGAAGTGTTGGAACAGACTGCTTCTCTTTCAGAGAAACGCATGTGAGTTTTTTGTGAATGCTTGAAAGTAGTTTAAGGCACTTTCAATGGAAAGTGATTTTCTCAAAGGACAGCATTTAGAAAGTGAGGCAACACTCCATTCACTTCGCACAGTGAATTGAAGTGTTGGAACAGACTGCTTCTCTTTCAGAGAAACGCATGTGAGTTTCTTCCTAATGCTTGCAAGTAGCTTAAGGCACTTTCAAAGGAAAGTGATTTTCTCTGAAAGGACAGCATTTAGAAAGTGAAGCAACACTCCATTCACTTCGCACAGTGAATTGAAGTGTTGGAACAGTCTGCTCCTCTTTCAGAGAAACGCATGTGAGTTTCTTCCTAATGCTTGCACGTAGCTTAAGGCACTTTCAAAGGAAAGTGATTTTGTCTGAAAGGACAGCATTTAGAAAGTGAAGCAACACTCCATTCACTTCGCACAGTGAATTGAAGTGTTGGAACAGACTGCTTCTCTTTCAGAGAAACGCATGTGAGTTTCCGGTGAATGCTTGTAAGTAGCTTAAGGCACTTTCAAAGGAAAGTGATTTTCTCTGAAAGGACAGCATTTAGAAAGTGAAGCAACACTCCATTCACTTCGCACAGTGAATTGAAGTGTTGGAACAGACTGCTTCTCTTTCAGAGAAATGCATGTGAGTTTAAGTTGAATGCTTGTAAGTAGCTTAAGGCACTTTCAAAGGAAAGTGATTTTCTCTGAAAGGACAGCATTTAGAAAGTGAAGCAACACTCCATTCACTTCGCACAGTGAATTGAAGTATTGGAACAGACTGCTTCTCTTTCAGAGAAACGGATGTGAGTTTCTGGTGAATGCTTGTAAGTAGCTTAAGGCACTTTCAAAGGAAAGTGATTTTCTCTGAAAGGACAGCATTTAGAAAGTGAAGCAACACTCCATTCACTTCGCACAGTGAATTGAAGTGTTGGAACAGACTGCTTCTCTTTCATATAAACGCATTAGTGTTTCTTGTGAATGCTTGCAAGTTGCTTAAGGCACTTTCAAAGGAAAGTGATTTTCTCTGAAAGGACATAATTTAGAAAGTGAAGCAACACTCCATTCACTTCGCACATTGAATTGAAGTGTTGGAACAGACTGCTTCTCTTTCAGAGAAACGCATGTGAGTTTCTGTTGAATGCTTGTAAGTTGCTTAAGGCACTTTGAAAGGAAAGTGATTTTCTCTGAAAGGACAGCATTTAGAAAGTGAGGCAACACTCCATTCACTTCACACAGTGAATTGAAGTGTTGGAACAGACTGCTTCTCTTTCAGAGAAATGCATGTGAGTTTCTGCTGAATGCTTGTAAGTGGCTTAAGGCACTTTCAAAGGAAAGTGATTTTCTCTGAAAGGACAGCATTTAGAAAGTGAAGCAACACTCCATTCACTTCGCACAGTGAATTGAAGTGTTGGAACAGACTGCTTCTCTTTCAGAGAAATGCATGTGAGTTTCTGTTGAATGCTTGTAAGTAGCTTAAGGCACTTTCAAAGGAAAGTGATTTTCTCTGAAAGGACAGTATTTAGAAAGTGAAGCAACACTCCATTCACTTCGCAGAGTGAATTGAAGTATTGGAACAGACTGCTTCTCTTTCAGAGAAACACATGTGAGTTTCTGGTGAATGCTTGTAAGGAGCTTAAGGCACTTTCAAAGGAAAGTGATTTTCTCTGAAAGGACAGCATTTAGAAAGTGAAGCAACCCTCCATTCACTTCGCACAGTGAATTGAAGTGTTGGAACAGACTGCTTCTCTTTCAGAGAAACGCATGTGAGTTTCTTTTGAATGCTTGCAAGTTGCTTAAGGCACATTCAAAGGAAAGTGATTTTCTCTGAAAGGACAGCATTTAGAAACTGAAGCAACACTTCATTCACTTCGCACAGTGAATTGAAGTGTTCGAACAGACTGCTTCTCTTTAAGAGAAACGCATGTGAGTTTTTTATGAATGCTTGAAAGTAGTTTAAGGCACTTTAAAAGGAAAGTGATTTTGTCTGAAAGGACAGCATTAAGAAAGTGAAGCAACACTCCATTCACTTCGCACGGTGAATTGAAGTGTTGGAACAGACTGCTTCTCTTTCAGAGAAACGCATGTGAGTTTCTGGTGAATGCTTGTAAGTAGCTTAAGGCACGTTCAAAGGAAAGTGATTTTCTCTGAAAGGACAGCATTTAGAAAGTGAGGCAACACTCTATTCACTTCACACAGTGAATTGAATTGTTGGAACAGACTGCTTCTCTTTCATAGAAACACATGTGAGTTTCTGGTGAATGCTTGTAAGTAGCTTAAGGCACTTTCAAAGGAAAGTGATTTTGTCTGAAAGGACAGCATTTAGACAGTGAAGCAACACTCCATTTCCTTCGTGCAGTGAATTGAAGTGTTGGAACAGAATGCTTCTCTTTCATAGAAACGCATTAGTGTTTCTTGTGAATGCTTGCAAGTTGCTTAAGGCACTTTAAAAGGAAAGTGATTTTGTCTGAAAGGACAGCATTTAGAAAGTGAGGCAACACTCCATTCACCTCACACAGTGAATTGAAGTGTTGGAACAGACTGCTTCTCTTTCAGAGAAACGCATGTGAGTTTCTGTTGAATGCTTGTAAGTAGCTTAAGGCACTTTGAAAGGAAAGTGATTTTCTCTGAAAGGACAGCATTTAGAAAGTGAGGCAACACTCCATTCACTTCACACAGTGAATTGAAGTGTTGGAACAGACTGCTTCTCTTTCAGAGAAATGCATGTGAGTTTCTGTTGAATGCTTGTAAGTAGCTTAAGGCACTTTCAAAGGAAAGTGATTTTCTCTGAAAGGACAGCATTTAGAAAGTGAAGCAACACTCCATTCACTTCGCACAGTGAATTGAAGTGTTGGAACAGACTGCTTCTCTTTCAGAGAAACGCATGTGAGTTTCTGATGAATGCTTGTAAGTAGCTTAAGGCACTTTCAAAGGAAAGTGATTTTCTCTGAAAGGACAGCATTTAGAAAGTGAAGCAACACTCCATTCACTTCGCAGAGTGAATTGAAGTATTGGAACAGACTGCTTCTCTTTCAGAGAAACACATGTGAGTTTCTGGTGAATGCTTGTAAGTAGCTTAAGGCACTTTCAAAGGAAAGTGATTTTCTCTGAAAGGACAGCATTTAGAAAGTGAAGCAACACTCCATTCACTTCGCACAGTGAATTGAAGTGTTGGAACAGACTGCTTCTCTTTCAGAGAAACGCATGTGAGTGTCTTTTGAATGCTTGCAAGTTGCTTAAGGCACATTCAAAGGAAAGTGATTTTCTCTGAAAGGACAGCATTTAGAAACTGAAGCAACACTTCATTCACTTCGCACAGTGAATTGAAGTGTTGGAACAGACTGCTTCTCTTTCAGAGAAACGCATGTGAGTTTCTGGTGAATGCTTGTAAGTAGCTTAAGGCACGTTCAAAGGAAAGTGATTTTCTCTGAAAGGACAGCATTTAGAAAGTGAGGCAACACTCTATTCACTTCACACAGTGAATTGAATTGTTGGAACAGACTGCTTCTCTTTCAGAGAAACACATGTGAGTTTCTGGTGAATGCTTGTAAGTAGCTTAAGGCACTTTCAAAGGAAAGTGATTTTCTCTGAAAGGACAGCATTTAGAAAGTGAAGCAACACTCCATTTCCTTCGTGCAGTGAATTGAAGTGTTGGAACAGAATGCTTCTCTTTCATAGAAACGCATTAGTGTTTCTTGTGAATGCTTGCAAGTTGCTTAAGGCACTTTCAAAGGAAAGTGATTTTCTCTGAAAGGACATAATTTAGAAAGTGAAGCAACACTCCATTCACTTCGCACAGTGAATTGAAGTGTTCGAACAGACTGCTTCTCTTTCAGAGAAATGCATGTGAGTTTCTGTTGAATGCTTGTAAGTCGCTTAAGGCACTTTCAAAGGAAAGTGATTTTCTCTGAAAGGACAGCATTTAGAAAGTGAAGCAACACTCCATTCACTTCGCACAGTGAATTGAAGTGTTGGAACACACTGCTTCCCTTTAAGAGAAACGCATGTGAGTTTTTTGTGAATGCTTGAAAGTAGTTTAAGGCACTTTCAAAGGAAAGTGATTTTCTCTGAAAGGACAGCATTTAGAAAGTGTAGCAACACTCAATTCACTTTGTACAGTGAATTGAACTGTTGGAACAGACTGCTTCTCTTTCAGAGAAATGCATGTGAGTTTCTGTTGAATGCATGTAAGTAGCTTAAGGCACATTCAAAGGAAAGTGATTTTCTATGAAAGGACAGCATTTAGAAAGTAAATCAACACTCCATTCCCTTCGAACAAAGAATTGAAGTGTTGGAACAGACTGTTTCTCTTTCATAGAAACGCATTAGTGTTTCTTGGGAATGCTTGCAAGTAGCTTAAGGCACTTTCAAAGGAAAGTGATTTTCTCGGAAAGGACAGCATTTAGATAGTGAAGCAACACTCCATTCACTTCGCACAGTGAATTGAAGTGTTGGAACAGACTGCTTCTCTTTCAGAGAAACGCATGTGAGTTTCTTGTGAATTCTTGCAAGTTGCTTAAGGCACTTTCAAAGGAAAGTGATTTTCTCTGAAAGGACAGCATTTAGAAACTGAAGCAACACTCCATTCACTTCGCACAGTGAATTGAAGTGTTGGAACAGACTCCTTCTCTTTCAGAGAAACGCATGTGAGTTTTTTGTGAATGCTTGAAAGTAGTTTAAGGCACTTTCAAAGGAAAGTGTTTTTCTCTGAAAGGACAGCATTTAGAAAGTGAAGCAACACTCCATTCACTTCGCACAGTGAATTGAAGTATTGGAACAGACTGCTTCTCTTTCAGAGAAACGCATGTGAGTTTCTTCCTAATGCTTGCAAGTAGCTTAAGGCACTTTCAAAGGAAAGTGATTTTGTCTGATTGGACAGCATTTAGAAAGTGAAGCAACACTCCATTCACTTCGCACAGTGAATTGAAGTGTTGGAACAGACTGCTTCTCTTTCAGAGAAACGCATGTGAGATTCTGGTGAATGCTTGTAAGTAGCTTAAGGCACTTTCAAAGGAAAGTGATTTTCTCTGAAAGGACAGCATTTAGAAAGTGAAGCAACACTCCATTCCCTTCGTGCAGTGAATTGAAGTGTTGGAAGAGAGTGCTTCTCATTCATAGAAACGCATTAGTGTTTCTTGTGCATGCTTGCAAGTTGCTTAAGGCACTTTCAAAGGAAAGTGATTTTCTCTGAAAGGACATAATTTAGAAAGTGAAGCAACACTCCATTCACTTCGCACAGTGAATTGAAGTGTTGGAACAGACTGCTTCTCTTTCATATAAACGCATTAGTGTTTCTTGTGAATGCTTGCAAGTTGCTTAAGGCACTTTCAAAGGAAAGTGATTTTCTCTGAAAGGACATAATTTAGAAAGTGAAGCAACACTCCATTCACTTCGCACATTGAATTGAAGTGTTGGAACAGACTGCTTCTCTTTCAGAGAAACGCATGTGAGTTTCTGTTGAATGCTTGTAAGTTGCTTAAGGCACTTTGAAAGGAAAGTGATTTTCTCTGAAAGGACAGCATTTAGAAAGTGAGGCAACACTCCATTCACTTCACACAGTGAATTGAAGTGTTGGAACAGACTGCTTCTCTTTCAGAGAAATGCATGTGAGTTTCTGCTGAATGCTTGTAAGTGGCTTAAGGCACTTTCAAAGGAAAGTGATTTTCTCTGAAAGGACAGCATTTAGAAAGTGAAGCAACACTCCATTCACTTCGCACAGTGAATTGAAGTGTTGGAACAGACTGCTTCTCTTTCAGAGAAATGCATGTGAGTTTCTGTTGAATGCTTGTAAGTAGCTTAAGGCACTTTCAAAGGAAAGTGATTTTCTCTGAAAGGACAGTATTTAGAAAGTGAAGCAACACTCCATTCACTTCGCAGAGTGAATTGAAGTATTGGAACAGACTGCTTCTCTTTCAGAGAAACACATGTGAGTTTCTGGTGAATGCTTGTAAGGAGCTTAAGGCACTTTCAAAGGAAAGTGATTTTCTCTGAAAGGACAGCATTTAGAAAGTGAAGCAACCCTCCATTCACTTCGCACAGTGAATTGAAGTGTTGGAACAGACTGCTTCTCTTTCAGAGAAACGCATGTGAGTTTCTTTTGAATGCTTGCAAGTTGCTTAAGGCACATTCAAAGGAAAGTGATTTTCTCTGAAAGGACAGCATTTAGAAACTGAAGCAACACTTCATTCACTTCGCACAGTGAATTGAAGTGTTCGAACAGACTGCTTCTCTTTAAGAGAAACGCATGTGAGTTTTTTATGAATGCTTGAAAGTAGTTTAAGGCACTTTAAAAGGAAAGTGATTTTGTCTGAAAGGACAGCATTAAGAAAGTGAAGCAACACTCCATTCACTTCGCACGGTGAATTGAAGTGTTGGAACAGACTGCTTCTCTTTCAGAGAAACGCATGTGAGTTTCTGGTGAATGCTTGTAAGTAGCTTAAGGCACGTTCAAAGGAAAGTGATTTTCTCTGAAAGGACAGCATTTAGAAAGTGAGGCAACACTCTATTCACTTCACACAGTGAATTGAATTGTTGGAACAGACTGCTTCTCTTTCAGAGAAACACATGTGAGTTTCTGGTGAATGCTTGTAAGTAGCTTAAGGCACTTTCAAAGGAAAGTGATTTTGTCTGAAAGGACAGCATTTAGACAGTGAAGCAACACTCCATTTCCTTCGTGCAGTGAATTGAAGTGTTGGAACAGAATGCTTCTCTTTCATAGAAACGCATTAGTGTTTCTTGTGAATGCTTGCAAGTTGCTTAAGGCACTTTAAAAGGAAAGTGATTTTGTCTGAAAGGACAGCATTTAGAAAGTGAGGCAACACTCCATTCACCTCACACAGTGAATTGAAGTGTTGGAACAGACTGCTTCTCTTTCAGAGAAACGCATGTGAGTTTCTGTTGAATGCTTGTAAGTAGCTTAAGGCACTTTGAAAGGAAAGTGATTTTCTCTGAAAGGACAGCATTTAGAAAGTGAGGCAACACTCCATTCACTTCACACAGTGAATTGAAGTGTTGGAACAGACTGCTTCTCTTTCAGAGAAATGCATGTGAGTTTCTGTTGAATGCTTGTAAGTAGCTTAAGGCACTTTCAAAGGAAAGTGATTTTCTCTGAAAGGACAGCATTTAGAAAGTGAAGCAACACTCCATTCACTTCGCACAGTGAATTGAAGTGTTGGAACAGACTGCTTCTCTTTCAGAGAAACGCATGTGAGTTTCTGATGAATGCTTGTAAGTAGCTTAAGGCACTTTCAAAGGAAAGTGATTTTCTCTGAAAGGACAGCATTTAGAAAGTGAAGCAACACTCCATTCACTTCGCAGAGTGAATTGAAGTATTGGAACAGACTGCTTCTCTTTCAGAGAAACACATGTGAGTTTCTGGTGAATGCTTGTAAGTAGCTTAAGGCACTTTCAAAGGAAAGTGATTTTCTCTGAAAGGACAGCATTTAGAAAGTGAAGCAACACTCCATTCACTTCGCACAGTGAATTGAAGTGTTGGAACAGACTGCTTCTCTTTCAGAGAAACGCATGTGAGTGTCTTTTGAATGCTTGCAAGTTGCTTAAGGCACATTCAAAGGAAAGTGATTTTCTCTGAAAGGACAGCATTTAGAAACTGAAGCAACACTTCATTCACTTCGCACAGTGAATTGAAGTGTTGGAACAGACTGCTTCTCTTTCAGAGAAACGCATGTGAGTTTCTGGTGAATGCTTGTAAGTAGCTTAAGGCACGTTCAAAGGAAAGTGATTTTCTCTGAAAGGACAGCATTTAGAAAGTGAGGCAACACTCTATTCACTTCACACAGTGAATTGAATTGTTGGAACAGACTGCTTCTCTTTCAGAGAAACACATGTGAGTTTCTGGTGAATGCTTGTAAGTAGCTTAAGGCACTTTCAAAGGAAAGTGATTTTCTCTGAAAGGACAGCATTTAGAAAGTGAAGCAACACTCCATTTCCTTCGTGCAGTGAATTGAAGTGTTGGAACAGAATGCTTCTCTTTCATAGAAACGCATTAGTGTTTCTTGTGAATGCTTGCAAGTTGCTTAAGGCACTTTCAAAGGAAAGTGATTTTCTCTGAAAGGACATAATTTAGAAAGTGAAGCAACACTCCATTCACTTCGCACAGTGAATTGAAGTGTTCGAACAGACTGCTTCTCTTTCAGAGAAATGCATGTGAGTTTCTGTTGAATGCTTGTAAGTCGCTTAAGGCACTTTCAAAGGAAAGTGATTTTCTCTGAAAGGACAGCATTTAGAAAGTGAAGCAACACTCCATTCACTTCGCACAGTGAATTGAAGTGTTGGAACACACTGCTTCCCTTTAAGAGAAACGCATGTGAGTTTTTTGTGAATGCTTGAAAGTAGTTTAAGGCACTTTCAAAGGAAAGTGATTTTCTCTGAAAGGACAGCATTTAGAAAGTGTAGCAACACTCAATTCACTTTGTACAGTGAATTGAACTGTTGGAACAGACTGCTTCTCTTTCAGAGAAATGCATGTGAGTTTCTGTTGAATGCATGTAAGTAGCTTAAGGCACATTCAAAGGAAAGTGATTTTCTATGAAAGGACAGCATTTAGAAAGTAAATCAACACTCCATTCCCTTCGAACAAAGAATTGAAGTGTTGGAACAGACTGTTTCTCTTTCATAGAAACGCATTAGTGTTTCTTGGGAATGCTTGCAAGTAGCTTAAGGCACTTTCAAAGGAAAGTGATTTTCTCGGAAAGGACAGCATTTAGATAGTGAAGCAACACTCCATTCACTTCGCACAGTGAATTGAAGTGTTGGAACAGACTGCTTCTCTTTCAGAGAAACGCATGTGAGTTTCTTGTGAATTCTTGCAAGTTGCTTAAGGCACTTTCAAAGGAAAGTGATTTTCTCTGAAAGGACAGCATTTAGAAACTGAAGCAACACTCCATTCACTTCGCACAGTGAATTGAAGTGTTGGAACAGACTCCTTCTCTTTCAGAGAAACTCATGTGAGTTTTTTGTGAATGCTTGAAAGTAGTTTAAGGCACTTTCAAAGGAAAGTGTTTTTCTCTGAAAGGACAGCATTTAGAAAGTGAAGCAACACTCCATTCACTTCGCACAGTGAATTGAAGTATTGGAACAGACTGCTTCTCTTTCAGAGAAACGCATGTGAGTTTCTTCCTAATGCTTGCAAGTAGCTTAAGGCACTTTCAAAGGAAAGTGATTTTGTCTGATTGGACAGCATTTAGAAAGTGAAGCAACACTCCATTCACTTCGCACAGTGAATTGAAGTGTTGGAACAGACTGCTTCTCTTTCAGAGAAACGCATGTGAGATTCTGGTGAATGCTTGTAAGTAGCTTAAGGCACTTTCAAAGGAAAGTGATTTTCTCTGAAAGGACAGCATTTAGAAAGTGAAGCAACACTCCATTCCCTTCGTGCAGTGAATTGAAGTGTTGGAAGAGAGTGCTTCTCATTCATAGAAACGCATTAGTGTTTCTTGTGCATGCTTGCAAGTTGCTTAAGGCACTTTCAAAGGAAAGTGATTTTCTCTGAAAGGACAGCATTTAGAAAGTGAAGCAACACTCCATTCACTTCGCACAGAGAAATGAAGTGTTGGAACACACTGCTTCTCTTTCATTGAAACGCATTAGTATTTCTTGTGAATGCTTGCAAGTAGCTTAAGGCACTTTCAAAGGAAAGTGATTTTCTCTGAAAGGACAGCATTTAGAAAGTGAAGCAACACTCCATTCACTTCGCAGAGTGAATTGAAGTATTGGAACAGACTGCTTCTCTTTCAGAGAAACACATGTGAGTTTCTGGTGAATGCTTGTAAGTAGCTTAAGGCACTTTCAAAGGAAAGTGATTTTCTCTGAAAGGACAGCATTTAGAAAGTGAAGCAACACTCCATTCACTTCGCACAGTGAATTGAAGTGTTGGAACAGACTGCTTCTCTTTCAGAGAAACGCATGTGAGTTTCTTTTGAATGCTTGCAAGTTGCTTAAGGCACATTCAAAGGAAAGTGATTTTCTCTGAAAGGACAGCATTTAGAAACTGAAGCAACACTCCATTCACTTCGCACAGTGAATTGAAGTGTTCGAACAGACTGCTTCTCTTTAAGAGAAACGCATGAGAGTTTTTTGTGAATGCTTGAAAGTAGTTTAAGGCACTTTAAAAGGAAAGTGATTTTGTCTGAAAGGACAGCATTTAGAAAGTGAAGCAACACTCCATTCACTTCGCACGGTGAATTGAAGTGTTGGACCAGACTGCTTCTCTTTCAGAGAAACGCATGTGAGTTTCTGGTGAATGCTTGTAAGTAGCTTAAGGCACATTCAAAGGAAAATGATTTTCTCTGAAAGGACAGCATTTAGAAAGTGAAGCAACACTCCATTCACTTCGCACAGTGAATTGAAGTGTTGGAACAGACTGCTTCTCTTTCAGAGAAACGCATGTGAGTTTTTTGTGAATGCTTGAAAGTAGTTTAAGGCACGTTCAATGGAAAGTGATTTTCTCAAAGGACAGCATTTAGAAAGTGAGGCAACACTCCATTCACTTCGCACAGTGAATTGAAGTGTTGGAACAGACTGCTTCTCTTTCATATAAACGCATTAGTGTTTCTTGTGAATGCTTGCAAGTTGCTTAAGGCACTTTCAAAGGAAAGTGATTTTCTCTGAAAGGACATAATTTAGAAAGTGAAGCAACACTCCATTCACTTCGCACAGTGAATTGAAGTGTTGGAACAGACTGCTTCTCTTTCAGAGAAATGCATGTGAGTGTCTGTTGAATGCTTTTAAGTAGCTTAAGGCACTTTCAAAGGAAAGTGATTTTCTCTGAAAGGACAGCATTTAGAAAGTGAAGCAACACTCCATTCACTTCGCACATTGAATTGAAGTGTTGGAACAGACTGCTTCTCTTTCAGAGAAACGCTTGTGAGTTTCTGGTGAATGCTTGTAAGTAGCTTAAGGCACTTTCAAAGGAAAGTGATTTTCTCTGAAAGGACAGCATTTAGAAAGTGAGGCAACACTCCATTCACTTCACACAGTGAATTGAAGTGTTGGAACAGACTGCTTCTCTTTCAGAGAAACGCATGTGAGTTTCTTCCTGATGCTAGCAAGTAGCTTAAGGCACTTTCAAAGGAAAGTGATTTTCTCTGAAAGGACAGCATTTAGAAAGTGAAGTAACACTCCATTCACTTCACACAGTGAATTGAAGTGTTGGAACAGACTGCTTCTCTTTCAGAGAAACGCATGTGAGTTTCCGGTGAATGCTTGTAAGTAGCTTAAGGCACTTTCAAAGGAAAGTGATTTTCTCTGAAAGGACAGCATTTAGAAAGTGAAGCAACACTCCATTCACTTCGCACAGTGAATTGAAGTGTTGGAACAGACTGATTCTATTTCAGAGAAATGCATGTGACTTTAATTGAATGCTTGTAAGTAGCTTAAGGCACTTTCAAAGGAAAGTGATTTTCTCTGAAAGGACAGCATTTAGAAAGTGAAGTAACACTCCATTCACTTCGCACAGTGAATTGAAGTGTTGGAACAGACTGCTTCTCTTTCAGAGAAACGTATGTGAGTTTCTTGTGAATGCTTGCAAGTTGCTTAAGGCACTTTCAAAGGAAAGTGATTTTCTCTGAAAGGACAGCATTTAGAAAGTGAAGCAACACTCCGTTCACTTCGCACAGTGAATTGAAGTGTTGGAACAGACTGCTTCTCTTTCAGAGAAACGCATGTGAGTTTTTTATGGATGCTTGAAAGTAGTTTAAGGCACTTTCAAAGGAAAGTGATTTTCTCTGAAAGGACAGTGTTTAGAAAGTGAGGCAACACTCCATTCACTTGGCACAGTGAATTGAAGTGTTGGAACCGACTGCTTCTCTTTCAGAGAAACGCATGTGAGTTTCTGGTGAATGCTTGTTAGTAGCTTAAGGCACTTTCAAAGGACAGTGATTTTCTCTGAAAGGACAGCATTTAGAAAGTGAAGCAACACTCCATTCCCTTCGAGCAGTGAATTGAAGTGTTGGAACAGACTGCTTCTCTTTCATATAAACGCATTAGTGTTTCTTGTGAATGCTTGCAAGTTGCTTAAGGCACTTTCAAAGGAAAGTGATTTTCTCTGAAAGGACATAATTTAGAAAGTGAAGCAACACTCCATTCACTTCGCACAGTGAATTGAAGTGTTGGAACAGACTGCTTCTCTTTCAGAGAAATGCATGTGAGTTTCTGTTGAATGCTTGTAAGTAGCTTAAGGCACTTTCAAAGGAAAGTGATTTTCTCTGAAAGGACAGCATTTAGAAAGTGCAGCAACACTCCATTCACTTCGCACATTGAATTGAAGTGTTGGAACAGACTGCTTCTCTTTCAGAGAAACGCATGTGAGTTTCTGGTGAATGCTTGTAAGTAGCTTAAGGCACTTTTAAAGGAAAGTGATTTTCTCTGAAAGGACAGCATTTAGAAAGTGAGGCAACACTCCATTCACTTCACACAGTGAATTGAAGTGTTGGAACAGACTGCTTCTCTTTCAGAGAAACGCATGTGAGTTTCTTCCTAATGCTTGCAAGTAGCTTAAGGCACTTTCAAAGGAAAGTGTTTTTCTCTGAAAGGACAGCATTTAGAAACTGAAGCAACACTCCATTCACTTCGCACAGTGAATTGAAATGTTGGAACAGTCTGCTTCTCTTTCAGAGAAACGCATGTGAGTTTCTTCCTAATGCTTGCAAGTAGCTTAAGGCACTTTCAAAGGAAAGTGATTTTCTCTGAAAGGACAGCATTTAGAAAGTGAAGCAATACTCCATTCACTTCGCACAGTGAATTGAAGTATTTTAACAGACTGCTTCTCTTTCAGAGAAACACATGTGAGTTTCTGGTGAATGCTTGTAAGTAGCTTAAGGCACTTTCAAAGGAAAGTGATTTTCTCTGAAAGGACAGCATTTAGAAAGTGAAGCAACACTCCATTCACTTCGCACAGTGAATTGAAGTGTTGGAACAGACTGCTTCTCTTTCAGAGAAACGCATGTGAGTTTCTTTTGAATGCTTGCAAGTTGCTTAAGGCACATTCAAAGGAAAGTGATTTTCTCTGAAAGGACAGCATTTAGAAACTGAAGCAACACTCCATTCACTTCGGACAGTGAATTGAAGTGTTGGAACAGACTGCTTCTCTTTCATATAAACGCATTAGTGTTTCTTGTGAATGCTTGCAAGTTGCTTAAGGCACTTTCAAAGGAAAGTGATTTTCTCTGAAAGGACAGCATTTAGAAAGTGAAGCAACACTCCATTCACATCGCACGGTGAATTGAAGTGTTGGACCAGACTGCTTCTCTTTCAGAGAAACGCATGTGAGTTTCTGGTGAATGCTTGTAAGTAGCTTAAGGCACATTCAAAGGAAAATGATTTTCTCTGAAAGGACAGCATTTAGAAAGTGAAGCAACACTCCATTCACTTCGCACAGTGAATTGAAGTGTTGGAACAGACTGCTTCTCTTTCAGAGAAACGCATGTGAGTTTTTTGTGAATGCTTGAAAGTAGTTTAAGGCACTTTCAATGGAAAGTGATACTCTCTGAAAGGACAGCATTTAGAAAGTGAGGCAACACTCCATTCACTTCGCACAGTGAATTGAAGTGTTGGAACAGACTGCTTCTCTTTCAGAGAAACGCATGTGAGTTTCTTCCTAATGCTTGCAAGTAGCTTAAGGCACTTTCAAAGGAAAGTGATTTTCTCTGAAAGGACAGCATTTAGAAAGTGAAGCAACACTCCATTCACTTCGCACAGTGAATTGAAGTGTTGGAACAGACTGCTTCTCTTTCAGAGAAACGCATGTGAGTTTTTTATGAATGCTTGAAAGTAGTTAAAGGCACTTTCAAAGGAAAGTGATTTTCTCTGAAAGGACAGCATTTAGAAAGTGAGGCAACACTCCATTCACTTCACACAGTGACTTGAAGTGTTGGAACAGACTGCTTCTCTTTCAGAGAAACGCATGTGAGTTTCTTCCTAATGCTTGCAAGTAGCTTAAGGCACTTTCAAAGGAAAGTGATTTTCTCTGAAAGGACAGCATTTAGAAAGTGAAGCAACACTCCATTCATTCGCACAGTGAATTGAAGTGTTGGAACAGTCTGCTCCTCTTTCAGAGAAACACATGTGAGTTTCTTCCTAATGCTTGCAAGTAGCTTAAGGCACTTTCAAAGGAAAGTGATTTTCTCTGAAAGGACAGCATTTAGAAAGTGAAGCAACACTCCATTCACTTCGCACAGTGAATTGAAGTGTTGGAACAGACTGCTTCTCTTTCA
Organism: Myodes glareolus; assembly: GCF_982192425.1. NCBI lineage: Eukaryota > Metazoa > Chordata > Mammalia > Rodentia > Cricetidae > Myodes > Myodes glareolus. The sequence goes on from NW_028263215.1 coordinate 198,232, forward strand.
GCGAAACGCATGTGAGTTTCCGGTGAATGCTTGTAAGTAGCTTAAGGCACTTTTAAAGGAAAGTGATTTTCTCTGAAAGGACAGCATTTAGAAAGTGAAGCAACACTCCATTCACTTCGCACAGTGAATTGAAGTGTTGGAACAGACTGCTTCTCTTTCAGAGAAATGCATGTGAGTTTAAGTTGAATGCTTGTAAGTAGCTTAAGGCACTTTCAAAGGAAAGTGATTTTCTCTGAAAGGACAGCATTTAGAAAGTGAAGCAACACTCCATTCACTTCGCACAGTGAATTGAAGTATTGGAACAGACTGCTTCTCTTTCAGAGAAACGGATGTGAGTTTCTGGTGATTGCTTGTAAGTAGCTTAAGGCACTTTCAAAGGAAAGTGATTTTCTCTGAAAGGACAGCATTTAGAAAGTGAAGCAACACTCCTTTCACTTCGCACAGTGAATTGAAGTGTTGGAACAGACTGCTTCTCTTTCATATAAACGCATTAGTGTTTCTTGTGAATGCTTGCAAGTTGCTTAAGGCACTTTCAAAGGAAAGTGATTTTCTCTGAAAGGACATAATTTAGAAAGTGAAGCAACACTCCATTCACTTCGCACAGTGAATTGAAGTGTTGGAACAGACTGCTTCTCTTTCAGAGAAACGCATGTGAGTTTCCGGTGAATGCTTGTAAGTAGCTTAAGGCACTTTCAAAGGAAAGTGATTTTCTCTGAAAGGACAGCATTTAGAAAGTGAAGCAACACTCCATTCACTTCGCACATTGAATTGAAGTGTTGGAACAGACTGCTTCTTTTTCAGAGAAACGCATGTGAGTTTCTGTTGAATGCTTGTAAGTAGCTTAAGGCACTTTGAATGGAAAGTGTATTTCTCTGAAAGGACAGCATTTAGAAAGTGAGGCAACACTCCATTCACTTCACACAGTTAATTGAAGTGTTGGAACAGACTGCTTCTCTTTCAGAGAAATGCATGTGAGTTTCTGTTGAATGCTTGTAAGTAGCTTAAGGCACTTTCAAAGGAAAGTGATTTTCTCAGAAAGGACAGCATTTAGAAAGTGAAGCAACACTCCATTCACTTCGCACATTGAATTGAAGTGTTGGAACAGACTGCTTCTCTTTCAGAGAAACGCATGTGAGTTTCTGGTGAATGCTTGTAAGTAGCTTAAGGCACTTTCAAAGGAAAGTGATTTTCTCTGAAAGGACAGCATTTAGAAAGTGAGGCAACACTCCATTCACTTCACACAGTGAATTGAAGTGATGGAACAGACTGCTTCTCTTTCAGAGAAACGCATGTGAGTTTTTTGTGAATGCTTGAAAGTAGTTTAAGGCACTTTCAATGGAAAGTGATTTTCTCTGAAAGGACAGCATTTAGAAAGTGAGGCAACACTCCATTCACTTCGCACAGTGAGTTGAAGTGTTGGAACAGACTGCTTCTCTTTCAGAGAAACGCATGTGAGTTTCTTCCTAATGCTTGCAAGTAGCTTAAGGCACTTTCAAAGGAAAGTGATTTTCTCTGAAAGGACAGCATTTAGAAAGTGAAGCAACACTCCATTCACTTCGCACAGTGAATTGAAGTGTTGGAACAGACTGCTTCTCTTTCAGAGAAACGCATGTGAGTTTCTTCCTGATGCTTGCAAGTAGCTTAAGGCACTTTCAAAGGAAAGTGATTTTCTCTGAAAGGACAGCATTTAGAAAGTGAAGCAACACTAAATTCACTTCGCACAGTGAATTGAAGTGTTGGAACAGACTGCTTCTCTTTCAGAGAAACGCAAGTGAGTTTTTTATGAAATCTTGAAAGTAGTTAAAGGCACTTTCAAAGGAAAGTGATTTTCTCTGAAAGGACAGCATTTAGAAAGTGAGGCAACACTCCATTCACTTCACACAGTGACTTGAAGTGTTGGAACAGACTGCTTCTCTTTCAGAGAAACGCATGTGAGTTTCTTCCTAATGCTTGCAAGTAGCTTACGGCACTTTCAAAGGAAAGTGATTTTCTCTGAAAGGACAGCATTTAGAAAGTGAAGCAACACTCCATTTACTTCGCACAGTGAATTGAAGTGTTGGAACAGTCTGCTCCTCTTTCAGAGAAACGCATGTAAGTTTCTTCCTAATGCTTGCAAGTAGCTTAAGGCACTTTCAAAGGAAAGTGATTTTCTCTGAAAGGACAGCATTTAGAAAGTGAAGCAACACTCCATTCACTTCGCACAGTGAATTGAAGTATTGGAACAGACTGCTTCTCTTTCAGAGAAACGGATGTGAGTTTCTGGTGAATGCTTGTAAGTAGCTTAAGGCACTTTCAAAGGAAAGTGATTTTCTCTGAAAGGACAGCATTTAGAAAGTGAAGCAACACTCCATTCACTTCGCACAGTGAATTGAAGTGTTGGAACAGACTGCTTCTCTTTCATATAAACGCATTAGTGTTTCTTGTGAATGCTTGCAAGTTGCTTAAGGCACTTTCAAAGGAAAGTGATTTTCTCTGAAAGGACATAATTTAGAAAGTGAAGCAACACTCCATTCACTTCGCACAGTGAATTGAAGTGTTGGAACAGACTGCTTCTCTTTCAGAGAAATGCATGTGAGTGTCTGTTGAATGCTTGTAAGTAGCTTAAGGCACTTTCAAAGGAAAGTGATTTTCTCTGAAAGGACAGCATTTAGAAAGTGAAGCAACACTCCATTCACTTCGCACAGTGAATTGAAGTGTTGGAACAGACTGCTTCTCTTTCAGAGAAATGCATGTGAGTGTCTGTTGAATGCTTGTAAGTAGCTTAAGGCACTTTCAAAGGAAAGTGATTTTCTCTGAAAGGACAGCATTTAGAAAGTGAAGCAGCACTCCATTCACTTCGCAGAGGGAATTGAAGTATTGGAACAGACTGCTTCTCTTTCAGAGAAACGCATGTGAGTTTCTGGTGAATGCTTGTAAGTAGCTTAAGGCACTTTCAAAGGAAAGTGATTTTCTCTGAAAGGACAGCATTTAGAAAGTGAAGCAACACTCCATTCACTTCGCACATTGAATTGAAGTATTGGAACAGACTGCTTCTCTTTCAGAGAAATGCATGTGAGTTTCTGGTGAATGCTTGTAAGTAGCTTAAGGCACTTTCAAAGGAAAGTGATTTTCTCTGAAAGGACAGCATTTAGAAAGTGAGGCAACACTCCATTCACTTCACACAGTGAATTGAAGTGTTGGAACAGACTGCTTCTCTTTCAGAGAAACGCATGTGAGTTTCTTCCTAATGCTTGCAAGTAGCTTAAGGCACTTTCAGAGGAAAGTGATTTTCTCTGAAAGGACAGCATTTAGAAAGTGAAGTAACACTCCATTCACTTCGCACAGTGAATTGAAGTGTTGGAACAGTCTGCTTCTCTTTCAGAGAAACGCATGTGAGTTTCTTCCTAATGCTTGCAAGTAGCTTAAGGCACTTTCAAAGGAAAGTGTTTTTCTCTGAAAGGACAGCATTTAGAAAGTGAAGCAACACTCCATTCACTTCGCACAGTGAATTGAAGTGTTGGAACAGACTGCTTCTCTTTCAGAGAAACGCATGTGAGTTTCCGGTGAATGCTTGTACGTAGCTTAAGGCACTTTCAAAGGAAAGTGATTTTCTCTGAAAGGACAGCATTTAGAAAGTGAAGCAACACTCCATTCACTTCGCAGAGTGAATTGAAGTGTTGGAACAGACTGATTCTCTTTCAGAGAAATGCATGTGAGTTTAAGTTGAATGCTTGTAAGTAGCTTAAGGCACTTTCAAAGGAAAGTGATTTTCTCTGAAAGGACAGCATTTAGAAAGTGAAGCAACACTCCATTCACTTCGCACAGTGAATTGAAGTGTTGGAACAGACTGCTTCTCTTTCAGAGAAACGTATGTGAGTTTCTTGTGAATGCTTGCAAGTTGCTTAAGGCACTTTCAAAGGAAAGTGATTTTCTCTGAAAGGACAGCATTTAGAAAGTGAAGCAACACTCCGTTCACTTCGCACAGTGAATTGAAGTGTTGGAACAGACTGCTTCTCTTTCAGAGAAACGCATGTGAATTTTTTATGAATGCTTGAAAGTAGTTTAAGGCACTTTCAAAGGAAAGTGATTTTCTCTGAAAGGACAGTGTTTAGAAAGTGAGGCAACACTCCATTCACTTCGCACAGTGAATTGAAGTGTTGGAACCGACTGCTTCTCTTTCAGAGAAACGCATGTGAGTTTCTGGTGAATGCTTGTTAGTAGCTTAAGGCACTTTCAAAGGACAGTGATTTTCTCTGAAAGGACAGCATTTAGAAAGTGAAGCAACACTCCATTCCCTTCGAGCAGTGAATTGAAGTGTTGGAACAGACTGCTTCTCTTTCATATCAACGCATTAGTGTTTCTTGTGAATGCTTGCAAGTTGCTTAAGGCACTTTCAAAGGAAAGTGATTTTCTCTGAAAGGACATAATTTAGAAAGTGAAGCAACAATCCATTCACTTCGCACAGTGAATTGAAGTGTTGGAACAGACTGCTTTTCTTTCAGAGAAATGCATGTGAGTTTCTGTTGAATGCTTGTAAGTAGCTTAAGGCACTTTCAAAGGAAAGTGATTTTCTCTGAAAGGACAGCATTTAGAAAGTGCAGCAACACTCCATTCACTTCGCACATTGAATTGAAGTGTTGGAACAGACTGCTTCTCTTTCAGAGAAACACATGTGAGTTTCTGGTGAATGCTTGTAAGTAGCTTAAGGCACTTTGAAAGGAAAGTGATTTTCTCTGAAAGGACAGCATTTAGAAAGTGAGGCAACACTCCATTCACTTCGCAGAGTGAATTGAAGTGTTGGAACAGACTGCTTCTCTTTCAGAGAAACGCATGTGTGTTTCTTCCTAATGCTTGCAAGTAGCTTAAGGCACTTTCAAAGGAAAGTGATTTTCTCTGAAAGGACAGCATTTAGAAACTGAAACAACACTCCATTCACTTCGCACAGTGAATTGAAATGTTGGAACAGTCTGCTTCTCTTTCAGAGAAACGCATGTGAGTTTCTTCCTAATGCTTGCAAGTAGCTTAAGGCACTTTCAAAGGAAAGTGATTTTCTCTGAAAGGACAGCATTTAGAAAGTGAAGCAACACTCCATTCACTTCGCACAGTGAATTGAAGTGTTGGAACAGACTGCTTCTCTTTCAGAGAAACGCATGTGAGTTTCTGGTGAATGCTTGTAAGTAGCTTAAGGCACTTTCAAAGGAAAGTGATTTTCTCTGAAAGGACAGCATTTAGAAAGTGAAGCAACACTCCATTCACTTCGCACAGTGAATTGAAGTGTTGGAACAGACTGCTTCTCTTTCAGAGAAATGCATGTGAGTTTAAGTTGAATGCTTGTAAGTAGCTTAAGGCACTTTCAAAGGAAAGTGATTTTCCCTGAAAGGACAGCATTTAGAAAGTGAAGCAGCACTCCATTCACTTCGCAGAGGGAATTGAAGTATTGGAACAGACTGCTTCTCTTTCAGAGAAACGCATGTGAGTTTCTGGTGAATGCTTGTAAGTAGCTTAAGGCACTTTCAAAGGAAAGTGATTTTCTCTGAAAGGACAGCATTTAGAAAGTGAAGCAACACTCCATTCACTTCGCACAGTGAATTGAAGTGTTGGAACAGACTGCTTCTCTTTCAGAGAAATGCATGTGAGTTTCTGTTGAATGCTTGTAAGTAGCTTAAGGCTCTTTCAAAGGAAAGTGATTTTCTCTGAAAGGACAGCATTTAGAAAGTAAAGCAACACTCCATTCCCTTCGCACAATAAATTGAAGTGTTGGAACAGACTGCTTCTCTTTCATAGAAACGCATTAGTGTGTCTTGTGAATGCTTGCAAGTAGCTTAAGGCACATTCAAAGGAAAGTGATTTTCTCTGAAAGGACAGCATTTAGAAAGTGAAGCAACACTCCATTCACTTCGCACAGAGAATTGAAGTGTTGGAACAGATTACTTCTCTTTCAGAGAAATGCATGTGAGTTTCTGTTGATTGCTTGTAAGTAGCTTAAGGCACATTCAAAGGAAAGGGATTTTCTCTGAAAGGACAGCATTTAGAAAGTGAAGCAACACTCCATTCACTTCGCACTGTGACTTGAAGTGTTGGAACAGACTGCTTCTCTTTCAGAGAAACGCATGTGAGTTTTTTGTGAATGCTTGAAAGTAGTTTAAGGCACTTTCAAAGGAAAGTGTTTATCTCTGAAAATACAGAATTTAGAAAGTGAAGCAACACTCCATTCACTTCGCACAGTGAATTGAAGTGTTGGAACAGACTGCTTCTCTTTCAGAGAAACGCATGTGAATTTCTTCCTAATGCTTGTAAGTAGCTTAAGGCACTTTCAAAGGAAAGTGATTTTCTCTGAAAGGACAGCATTTAGAAAGTGAAGCAACACTCCATTCCCTTCGTGCAGTGAATTGAAGTGTTGGAACAGAGTGCTTCTCATTCATAGAAACGCATTAGTGTTTCTTGTGAATGCTTGCAAGTTGCTTAAGGCACTTTCAAAGGAAAGTGATTTTCTCTGAAAGGACAGCATTTAGAAAGTGAAGCAACACTCCATTCACTTTGTACAGTGAATTGAAGTGTTGGAACAGACTGCTTCTCTTTCAGAGAAATGCATGTGAGTTTCTGTTGAATGCTTGTAAGCAGCTTAAGGCTCTTTCAAAGGAAAGTGATTTTCTCTGAAAGGACAGCATTTAGAAAGTGAAGCAACACTCCATTCACTTCGCACAGTGAATTGAAGTGTTGGAACAGACTGCTTCTCTTTCAGAGAAATGCATGTGAGTTTCTTTTGAATGCTTGCAAGTTGCTTAAGGCACATTCAAAGGAAAGTGATTTTCTCTGAAAGGACAGCATTTAGAAACTGAAGCAACACTCCATTCACTTCGCACAGTGAATTGAAGTGTTGGAACAGACTGCTTCTCTTTCAGAGAAACGCATGTGAGTTTCTTCCTAATGCTTGCAAGTAGCTTAAGGCACTTTCAAAGGAAAGTGATTTTCTCTGATTGGACAGCATTTAGAAAGTGAAGCAACACTCCATTCACTTCGCACAGTGAATTGAAGTGTTGGAACAGATTGCTTCTCTTTCAGAGAAACGCATGTGAGTTTCTGGTGAATGCTTGTAAGTAGCTTAAGGCACTTTCAAAGGAAAGTGATTTTCTCTGAAAGGACAGCTTTTAGAAAGTGAAGCAACACTCCATTCACTTCGCAGAGTGAATTGAAGTGTTGGAACAGACTGCTTCTCTTTCAGAGAAACGCATGTGAGTTTCTTTTGAATGCTTGCAAGTTGCTTAAGGCACATTCAAAGGAAAGTGATTTTCTCTGAAAGGACAGCATTTAGAAAGTGAAGCAACACTCCATTCACTTCGCACAGTGAGTTGAAGTGTTGGAACAGACTGCTTCTCTTTCAGAGAAACGCATGTGAGTTTTTTGTGAATGCTTGTAACTAGTTTAAGGCACTTTCAAAGGAAAGTGATTTTCTCTGAAAGGACAGCATTTAGAAAGTGAAGCAACACTCCATTCACTTTGGACAGTGAATTGAAGTGTTGGAACAGACTGCTTCTCTTTCAGAGAAATGCATGTGAGTTTCTGTTGAATGCTTGTAAGTAGCTTAAGGCTCTTTCAAAGGAAAGTGATTTTCTCTCAAAGGACAGCATTTAGAAAGTAAAGCAACACTCCATTCCCTTCGCACAATAAATTGAAGTGTTGGAACAGACTGCTTCTCTTTCATAGTAACGCAATAGTGTTTCTTGTGAATGCTTGCAAGTAGCTTAAGGCACATTCAAAGGAAAGTGATTTTCTCTGAAAGGACAGCATTTAGAAAGTGAAGCAACACTCCATTCACTTCGCACAGAGAATTGAAGTGTTGGAACAGATTACTTCTCTTTTAGAGAAATGCATGTGAGTTTCTGTTGAATGCTTGTAAGTAGCTTAAGGCACTTTCAAAGGAAAGTGATTTTCTCTGAAAGGACAGCATTTAGAAAGTGAAGCAACACTCCATTCACTTCGCAGAGTGAATTGAAGTATTGGAAAAGACTGCTTCTCTTTCAGAGAAACACATGTGAGTTTCTGGTGAATGCTTGTAAGTAACTTAAGGCACTTTCAAAGGAAAGTGATTTTCTCTGAAAGGACAGCATTTAGAAAGTGAAGCAACACTCCATTCACTTCACACAGTGAATTGAAGTGTTGAAACAGACTGCTTCTCTTTCAGAGAAACGCATGTGAGTTTCTTTTGAATGCTTGCAAGTTGCTTAAGGCACATTCAAAGGAAAGTGATTTTCTCTGAAAGGACAGCATTTAGAGACTGAAGCAACACTCCATTCACTTCGCACAGTGAATTGAAGTGTTCGAACAGACTGCTTCTCTTTAAGAGAAACGCATGTGAGTTTTTTGTGAATGCTTGAAAGTAGTTTAAGGCACTTTAAAAGGAAAGTGATTTTGTCTGAAATAACAGCATTTAGAAAGTGAAGCAACACTCCATTCACTTCGCACCGTGAATTGAAGTGTTGAACCAGACTGCTTGTCTTTCAGAGAAACGCATGTGAGTTTCTGGTGAATGCTTGTAAGTAGCTTAAGGCACATTCAAAGGAAAATGATTTTCTCTGAAAGGACAGCATTTAGAAAGTGAAGCAACACTCCATTCACTTCGCACAGTGAATTGAAGTGTTGGAACAGACTGCTTCTCTTTCAGATAAACGCATGTGAGTTTTTTGTGAATGCTTGAAAGTAGTTTAAGGCACTTTCAATGGAAAGTGATTTTCTCTGAAAGGACAGCATTTAGAAAGTGAGGCAACACTCCATTCACTTAGCACAGTGAATTAAAGTGTTGGAACAGACTGCTTCTCTTTCAGAGAAACACATGTGAGTTTCTTCCTAATGCTTGCAAGTAGCTTAAGGCACTTTCAAAGGAAAGTGATTTTCTCTGAAAGGACAGCATTTAGAAAGTGAAGCAACACTCCATTCACTTCGCACAGTGAATTGAAGTGTTGGAACAGACTGCTTCTCTTTCAGAGAAATGCATGTGAGTTTCTGTTGAATGCTTGTAAGTAGCTTAAGGCACTTTCAAAGGAAAGTGATTTTCTCTGAAAGGACAGCATTTAGAAAGTGAAGCAACACTCCATTCACTTCGCAGACTGAATTGAAGTATTGGAACAGACTGCTTCTCTTTCAGAGAAACACATGTGAGTTTCTGGTGAATGCTTGTAAGTAGCTTAAGGCACTTTCAAAGGAAAGTGATTTTCTCTGAAAGGACAGCATTTAGAAAGTGAAGCAACACTCCATTCACTTCGCACAGTGAATTGAAGTGTTGGAACAGACTGCTTCTCTTTCAGAGAAACGCATGTGAGTTTCTTTTGAATGCTTGCAAGTTGCTTAAGGCACATTCAAAGGAAAGTGATTTTCTCTGAAAGGACAGCATTTAGAAACTGAAGCAACACTCCATTCACTTCGCACAGTGAATTGAAGTGTTCGAACAGACTGCTTCTCTTTAAGAGAAACGCATGTGAGTTTTTTATGAATGCTTGAAAGTAGTTTAAGGCACTTTAAAAGGAAAGTGATTTTGTCTGAAAGGACAGCATTTAGAAAGTGAAGCAACACTCCATTCACTTCGCACAGTGAATTGAAGTGTTGGAACAGACTGCTTCTCTTTCAGAGAAACACATGTGAGTTTCTGGTGAATGCTTGTAAGTAGCTTAAGGCACGTTCAAAGGAAAGTGATTTTCTCTGAAAGGACAGCATTAAGAAAGTGAGGCAACACTCTATTCACTTCACACAGTGAATTGAATTGTTGGAACAGACTGCTTCTCTTTCAGAGAAACACATGTGAGTTTCTGGTGAATGCTTGTAAGTAGCTTAAGGCACTTTCAAAGGAAAGTGATTTTCTCTGAAAGGACAGCATTTTGAAAGTGAAGCAACACTCCATTTCCTTCGTGCAGTGAATTGAAGTGTTGGAACAGAATGCTTCTCTTTCATAGAAACGCATTAGTGTTTCTTGTGAATGCTTGCAAGTTGCTTAAGGCACTTTCAAAGGAAAGTGATTTTCTCTGAAAGGACATAATTTAGAAAGTGAAGCAACACTCCATTCACTTCGCACAGTGAATTGAAGTGTTCGAACAGACTGCTTCTCTTTCAGAGAAATGCATGTGAGTTTCTGTTGAATGCTTGTAAGTAGCTTAAGGCACTTTCAAAAGAAAGTGATTTTCTCTGAAAGGACAGCATTTAGAAAGTGAAGCAACACTCCATTCACTTCGCACATTGAATTGAAGTGTTGGAACAGACTGCTTCTCTTTCAGAGAAACGCATGTGAGTTTCTGGTGAATGCTTGTAAGTAGCTTAAGGCACTTTCAAAGGAAAGTGATTTTCTCTGAAAGGACAGCATTTAGAAAGTGAGGCAACACTCCATTCACCTCACACAGTGAATTGAAGTGTTGGAACAGACTGCTTCTCTTTCAGAGAAACGCATGTGAGTTTCTTCCTAATGCTTGCAAGTAGCTTAAGGCACTTTCAAAGGAAAGTGATTTTCTCTGAAAGGACAGCATTTAGAAAGTGAAGCAACACTCCATTCACTTCGCACAGTGAATTGAAGTGTTGGAACAGTCTGCTTCTCTTTCAGAGAAACGCATGTGAGTTTCTTCCTAATGCTTGCAAGTAGCTTAAGGCACTTTCAAAGGAAAGTGATTTTCTCTGAAAGGACAGCATTTAGAAAGTGAAGCAACACTCCATTCACTTCGCACAGTGAATTGAAGTGTTGGAACAGACTGCTTCTCTTTCAGAGAAACGCATGTGAGTTTCTGGTGAATGCTTGTAAGTCGCTTAAGGCACTTTCAAAGGAAAGTGATTTTCTCTGAAAGGACAGCATTTAGAAAGTGAAGCAACACTCCATTCACTTCGCACAGTGAATTGAAGTGTTGGAACACACTGCTTCCCTTTAAGAGAAATGCATGTGAGTTTTTTGTGAATACTTGAAAGTAGTTTAAGGCACTTTCAAAGGAAAGTGATTTTCTCTGAAAGGACAGCATTTAGAAAGTGAAGCATCACTCCATTCCCTTCGTGCAGTGAATTGAAGTGTTGGAACAGAGTGCTTCTCATTCATAGAAACGCATTAGTGTTTCTTGTGAATGCTTGCAAGTTGCTTAAGGCACTTTCAAAGGAAAGTGATTTTCTCTGAAAGGACAGCATTTAGAAAGTGAAGCAACACTCCATTCACTTCGCACAGTGAATTGAAGTGTTGGAACAGACTGCTTCTCTTTCAGAGAAACGCATGTGAGTTTTTTGTGAATGCTTGAAAGTAGTTTAAGGCACTTTCAAAGGAAAGTGATTTTCTCTGAAAGGACAGAATTTAGAAAGTGATGCAACACTCCATTCACTTCGCACAGTGAATTGAAGTGTTGGAACAGACTGGTTCTCTTTCAGAGAAACGCATGTGAGTTTCTTCCTAATGCTTGTAAGTAGCTTAAGGCACTTTCAAAGGAAAGTGATTTTCTCTGAAAGGACAGCATTTAGAAAGTGAGGCAAGACTCAATTCCCTTCGTGCAGTGAATTGAAGTGTTGGAACAGACTGCTTCTCTTTCAGACAAATGCATGTGAGTTTCTTCCTAATGCTCGCAAGTAGCTTAAGGCACTTCCAAAGGAAAGTGATTTTCTCTGATTGGACAGCATTTAGAAAGTGAAGCAACACTCCATTCACTTCGCACAGTGAATTGAAGTGTTGGAACAGACTGCTTCTCTTTCAGAGAAACGCATGTGAATTTCTGGTGAATGCTTGTAAGTAGCTTAAGGCACTTTCAAAGGAAAGTGATTTTCTCTGAAAGGACAGCATTTAGAAAGTGAAGCAACACTCAATTCCCTTCGTGCAGTGAATTGAAGTGTTGGAACAGAGTGCTTCTCATTCATAGAAACGCATTAGTGTTTCTTGTGAATGCTTGCAAGTTGCTTAAGGCACTTTCAAAGGAAAGTGATTTTCTCTGAAAGGACAGCATTTAGAAAGTGAAGCAACACTCCATTCACTTTGTACAGTGAATTGAAGTGTTGGAACAGACTGCTTCCCTTTCAGAGAAATGCATGTGAGTTTCTGTTGAATGCTTGTAAGTAGCTTAAGGCTCTTTCAAAGGAAAGTGATTTTCTCTGAAAGGACAGCATTTAGAAAGTGAAGCAACACTCCATTCACTTCGCACAGTGAATTGAAGTGTTGGAACAGTCTGCTTCTCTTTCAGAGAAACGCATGTGAGTTTCTTTTGAATGCTTGCAAGTTGCTTAAGGCACATTCAAAGGAAAGTGATTTTCTCTGAAAGGACAGCATTTAGAAACTGAAGCAACACTCCATTCACTTCGCACAGTGAATTGAAGTGTTGGAACAGACTGCTTCTCTTTCAGAGAAACGCATGTGAGTTTCTTCCTAATGCTTGCAAGTAGCTTAAGGCACTTTCAAAGGAAAGTGATTTTCTCTGATTGGACAGCATTTAGAATGTGAAGCAACACTCCATTCACTTCGCACAGTGAATTGAAGTGTTGGAACAGACTGCTTCTCTTTCAGAGAAACGCATGTGAGTTTCTTTTGAATGCTTGCAAGTTGCTTAAGGCACATTCAAAGGAAAGTGATTTTCTCTGAAAGGACAGCATTTAGAAAGTGAAGCAACACTCCATTCACTTCGCACAGTGAGTTGAAGTGTTGGAACAGAATGCTTCTCTTTCAGAGAAACGCATGTGAGTTTTTGGTGAATGCTTGTAACTAGGTTAAGGCACTTTCAAAGGAAAGTGATTTTCTCTGAAAGGACAGCATTTAGAAAGTGAAGCAACACTCCATTCACTTCGCCCTGTGAATTGAAGTGTTGGACCAGACTGCTTCTCTTTCAGAGAAACGCATGTGAGTTTTTTGTGAATGCTTGAAAGTAGTTTAAGGCACTTTCAAAGGAAAGTGTTTTTCTCTGAAAGGACAGAATTTAGAAAGTGAAGCAACACTCCATTCACTTCGCACAGTGAATTGAAGTGTTGGAACAGACTGCTCCTCTTTCAGAGAAACGCATGTGAGTTTCTTCCTAATGCTTGCAAGTAGCTTAAGGCACTTTCAAAGGAAAGTGATTTTCTCTGATTGGACAGCATTTAGAAAGTGAAGCAACACTCCATTCACTTCGCACAGTGAATTGAAGTGTTGGAACAGACTGCTTCTCTTTCAAAGAAACGCATGTGAGTTTCTGGTGAATGCTTGTAAGTAGCTTAAGGCACTTTCAAAGGAAAGTGATTTTCGCTGAAAGAAGAGCATTTAGAACGTGAAGCAACACTCCATTCCCTTCGAGCAGTGAATTGAAGTGTTGGAACAGAGTGCTTCTCATTCATAGAAACGCATTAGTGTTTCTTGTGAATGCTTGCAAGTTGCTTAAGGCACTTTCAAAGGAAAGTGATTTTCTCTGAAAGGACAGCATTTAGAAAGTGAAGCAACACTCCATTCACTTTGGACAGTGAATTGAAGTGTTGGAACAGACTGCTTCTCTTTCAGAGAAATGCATGTGAGTTTCTGTTGAATGCTTGTAAGTAGCTTAAGGCTCTTTCAAAGGAAAGTGATTTTCTCTCAAAGGACAGCATTTAGAAAGTAAAGCAACACTCCATTCCCTTCGCACAATAAATTGAAGTGTTGGAACAGACTGCTTCTCTTTCATAGAAACGCAATAGTGTTTCTTGTGAATGCTTGCAAGTAGCTTAAGGCACATTCAAAGGAAAGTGATTTTCTCTGAAAGGACAGCATTTAGAAAGTGAAGCAACACTCCATTCACTTCGCACAGAGAATTGAAGTGTTGGAACAGATTACTTCTCTTTTAGAGAAATGCATGTGAGTTTCTGTTGAATGCTTGTAAGTAGCTTAAGGCACTTTCAAAGGAAAGTGATTTTCTCTGAAAGGACAGCATTTAGAAAGTGAAGCAACACTCCATTCACTTCGCAGAGTGAATTGAAGTATTGGAAAAGACTGCTTCTCTTTCAGAGAAACACATGTGAGTTTCTGGTGAATGCTTGTAAGTAGCTTAAGGCACTTTCAAAGGAAAGTGATTTTCTCTGAAAGGACAGCATTTAGAAAGTGAAGCAACACTCCATTCACTTCGCACAGTGAATTGAAGTGTTGGAACAGACTGCTTCTCTTTCAGAGAAACGCATGTGAATTTCTTCCTAATGCTTGTAAGTAGCTTAAGGCACTTTCAAAGGAAAGTGATTTTCTCTGAAAGGACAGCATTTAGAAAGTGAAGCAACACTCCATTCCCTTCGTGCAGTGAATTGAAGTGTTGGAACAGAGTGCTTCTCATTCATAGAAACGCATTAGTGTTTCTTGTGAATGCTTGCAAGTTGCTTAAGGCACTTTCAAAGGAAAGTGATTTTCTCTGAAAGGACAGCATTTAGAAAGTGAAGCAACACTCCATTCACTTTGTACAGTGAATTGAAGTGTTGGAACAGACTGCTTCTCTTTCAGAGAAATGCATGTGAGTTTCTGTTGAATGCTTGTAAGCAGCTTAAGGCTCTTTCAAAGGAAAGTGATTTTCTCTGAAAGGACAGCATTTAGAAAGTGAAGCAACACTCCATTCACTTCGCACAGTGAATTGAAGTGTTGGAACAGACTGCTTCTCTTTCAGAGAAACGCATGTGAGTTTCTTTTGAATGCTTGCAAGTTGCTTAAGGCACATTCAAAGGAAAGTGATTTTCTCTGAAAGGACAGCATTTAGAAACTGAAGCAACACTCCATTCACTTCGCACAGTGAATTGAAGTGTTGGAACAGACTGCTTCTCTTTCAGAGAAACGCATGTGAGTTTCTTCCTAATGCTTGCAAGTAGCTTAAGGCACTTTCAAAGGAAAGTGATTTTCTCTGATTGGACAGCATTTAGAAAGTGAAGCAACACTCCATTCACTTCGCACAGTGAATTGAAGTGTTGGAACAGATTGCTTCTCTTTCAGAGAAACGCATGTGAGTTTCTGGTGAATGCTTGTAAGTAGCTTAAGGCACTTTCAAAGGAAAGTGATTTTCTCTGAAAGGACAGCTTTTAGAAAGTGAAGCAACACTCCATTCACTTCGCAGAGTGAATTGAAGTGTTGGAACAGACTGCTTCTCTTTCAGAGAAACGCATGTGAGTTTCTTTTGAATGCTTGCAAGTTGCTTAAGGCACATTCAAAGGAAAGTGATTTTCTCTGAAAGGACAGCATTTAGAAAGTGAAGCAACACTCCATTCACTTCGCACAGTGAGTTGAAGTGTTGGAACAGACTGCTTCTCTTTCAGAGAAACGCATGTGAGTTTTTTGTGAATGCTTGTAACTAGTTTAAGGCACTTTCAAAGGAAAGTGATTTTCTCTGAAAGGACAGCATTTAGAAAGTGAAGCAACACTCCATTCACTTTGGACAGTGAATTGAAGTGTTGGAACAGACTGCTTCTCTTTCAGAGAAATGCATGTGAGTTTCTGTTGAATGCTTGTAAGTAGCTTAAGGCTCTTTCAAAGGAAAGTGATTTTCTCTCAAAGGACAGCATTTAGAAAGTAAAGCAACACTCCATTCCCTTCGCACAATAAATTGAAGTGTTGGAACAGACTGCTTCTCTTTCATAGTAACGCAATAGTGTTTCTTGTGAATGCTTGCAAGTAGCTTAAGGCACATTCAAAGGAAAGTGATTTTCTCTGAAAGGACACCATTTAGAAAGTGAAGCAACACTCCATTCACTTCGCACAGAGAATTGAAGTGTTGGAACAGATTACTTCTCTTTTAGAGAAATGCATGTGAGTTTCTGTTGAATGCTTGTAAGTAGCTTAAGGCACTTTCAAAGGAAAGTGATTTTCTCTGAAAGGACAGCATTTAGAAAGTGAAGCAACACTCCATTCACTTCGCAGAGTGAATTGAAGTATTGGAAAAGACTGCTTCTCTTTCAGAGAAACACATGTGAGTTTCTGGTGAATGCTTGTAAGTAACTTAAGGCACTTTCAAAGGAAAGTGATTTTCTCTGAAAGGACAGCATTTAGAAAGTGAAGCAACACTCCATTCACTTCACACAGTGAATTGAAGTGTTGAAACAGACTGCTTCTCTTTCAGAGAAACGCATGTGAGTTTCTTTTGAATGCTTGCAAGTTGCTTAAGGCACATTCAAAGGAAAGTGATTTTCTCTGAAAGGACAGCATTTAGAGACTGAAGCAACACTCCATTCACTTCGCACAGTGAATTGAAGTGTTCGAACAGACTGCTTCTCTTTAAGAGAAACGCATGTGAGTTTTTTGTGAATGCTTGAAAGTAGTTTAAGGCACTTTAAAAGGAAAGTGATTTTGTCTGAAATAACAGCATTTAGAAAGTGAAGCAACACTCCATTCACTTCGCACCGTGAATTGAAGTGTTGAACCAGACTGCTTGTCTTTCAGAGAAACGCATGTGAGTTTCTGGTGAATGCTTGTAAGTAGCTTAAGGCACATTCAAAGGAAAATGATTTTCTCTGAAAGGACAGCATTTAGAAAGTGAAGCAACACTCCATTCACTTCGCACAGTGAATTGAAGTGTTGGAACAGACTGCTTCTCTTTCAGATAAACGCATGTGAGTTTTTTGTGAATGCTTGAAAGTAGTTTAAGGCACTTTCAATGGAAAGTGATTTTCTCTGAAAGGACAGCATTTAGAAAGTGAGGCAACACTCCATTCACTTAGCACAGTGAATTAAAGTGTTGGAACAGACTGCTTCTCTTTCAGAGAAACACATGTGAGTTTCTTCCTAATGCTTGCAAGTAGCTTAAGGCACTTTCAAAGGAAAGTGATTTTCTCTGAAAGGACAGCATTTAGAAAGTGAAGCAACACTCCATTCACTTCGCACAGTGAATTGAAGTGTTGGAACAGACTGCTTCTCTTTCAGAGAAATGCATGTGAGTTTCTGTTGAATGCTTGTAAGTAGCTTAAGGCACTTTCAAAGGAAAGTGATTTTCTCTGAAAGGACAGCATTTAGAAAGTGAAGCAACACTCCATTCACTTCGCAGACTGAATTGAAGTATTGGAACAGACTGCTTCTCTTTCAGAGAAACACATGTGAGTTTCTGGTGAATGCTTGTAAGTAGCTTAAGGCACTTTCAAAGGAAAGTGATTTTCTCTGAAAGGACAGCATTTAGAAAGTGAAGCAACACTCCATTCACTTCGCACAGTGAATTGAAGTGTTGGAACAGACTGCTTCTCTTTCAGAGAAACGCATGTGAGTTTCTTTTGAATGCTTGCAAGTTGCTTAAGGCACATTCAAAGGAAAGTGATTTTCTCTGAAAGGACAGCATTTAGAAACTGAAGCAACACTCCATTCACTTCGCACAGTGAATTGAAGTGTTCGAACAGACTGCTTCTCTTTAAGAGAAACGCATGTGAGTTTTTTATGAATGCTTGAAAGTAGTTTAAGGCACTTTAAAAGGAAAGTGATTTTGTCTGAAAGGACAGCATTTAGAAAGTGAAGCAACACTCCATTCACTTCGCACAGTGAATTGAAGTGTTGGAACAGACTGCTTCTCTTTCAGAGAAACACATGTGAGTTTCTGGTGAATGCTTGTAAGTAGCTTAAGGCACGTTCAAAGGAAAGTGATTTTCTCTGAAAGGACAGCATTAAGAAAGTGAGGCAACACTCTATTCACTTCACACAGTGAATTGAATTGTTGGAACAGACTGCTTCTCTTTCAGAGAAACACATGTGAGTTTCTGGTGAATGCTTGTAAGTAGCTTAAGGCACTTTCAAAGGAAAGTGATTTTCTCTGAAAGGACAGCATTTTGAAAGTGAAGCAACACTCCATTTCCTTCGTGCAGTGAATTGAAGTGTTGGAACAGAATGCTTCTCTTTCATAGAAACGCATTAGTGTTTCTTGTGAATGCTTGCAAGTTGCTTAAGGCACTTTCAAAGGAAAGTGATTTTCTCTGAAAGGACATAATTTAGAAAGTGAAGCAACACTCCATTCACTTCGCACAGTGAATTGAAGTGTTCGAACAGACTGCTTCTCTTTCAGAGAAATGCATGTGAGTTTCTGTTGAATGCTTGTAAGTAGCTTAAGGCACTTTCAAAAGAAAGTGATTTTCTCTGAAAGGACAGCATTTAGAAAGTGAAGCAACACTCCATTCACTTCGCACATTGAATTGAAGTGTTGGAACAGACTGCTTCTCTTTCAGAGAAACGCATGTGAGTTTCTGGTGAATGCTTGTAAGTAGCTTAAGGCACTTTCAAAGGAAAGTGATTTTCTCTGAAAGGACAGCATTTAGAAAGTGAGGCAACACTCCATTCACCTCACACAGTGAATTGAAGTGTTGGAACAGACTGCTTCTCTTTCAGAGAAACGCATGTGAGTTTCTTCCTAATGCTTGCAAGTAGCTTAAGGCACTTTCAAAGGAAAGTGATTTTCTCTGAAAGGACAGCATTTAGAAAGTGAAGCAACACTCCATTCACTTCGCACAGTGAATTGAAGTGTTGGAACAGTCTGCTTCTCTTTCAGAGAAACGCATGTGAGTTTCTTCCTAATGCTTGCAAGTAGCTTAAGGCACTTTCAAAGGAAAGTGATTTTCTCTGAAAGGACAGCATTTAGAAAGTGAAGCAACACTCCATTCACTTCGCACAGTGAATTGAAGTGTTGGAACAGACTGCTTCTCTTTCAGAGAAACGCATGTGAGTTTCTGGTGAATGCTTGTAAGTCGCTTAAGGCACTTTCAAAGGAAAGTGATTTTCTCTGAAAGGACAGCATTTAGAAAGTGAAGCAACACTCCATTCACTTCGCACAGTGAATTGAAGTGTTGGAACACACTGCTTCCCTTTAAGAGAAATGCATGTGAGTTTTTTGTGAATACTTGAAAGTAGTTTAAGGCACTTTCAAAGGAAAGTGATTTTCTCTGAAAGGACAGCATTTAGAAAGTGAAGCATCACTCCATTCCCTTCGTGCAGTGAATTGAAGTGTTGGAACAGAGTGCTTCTCATTCATAGAAACGCATTAGTGTTTCTTGTGAATGCTTGCAAGTTGCTTAAGGCACTTTCAAAGGAAAGTGATTTTCTCTGAAAGGACAGCATTTAGAAAGTGAAGCAACACTCCATTCACTTCGCACAGTGAATTGAAGTGTTGGAACAGACTGCTTCTCTTTCAGAGAAACGCATGTGAGTTTTTTGTGAATGCTTGAAAGTAGTTTAAGGCACTTTCAAAGGAAAGTGATTTTCTCTGAAAGGACAGAATTTAGAAAGTGATGCAACACTCCATTCACTTCGCACAGTGAATTGAAGTGTTGGAACAGACTGGTTCTCTTTCAGAGAAACGCATGTGAGTTTCTTCCTAATGCTTGTAAGTAGCTTAAGGCACTTTCAAAGGAAAGTGATTTTCTCTGAAAGGACAGCATTTAGAAAGTGAGGCAAGACTCAATTCCCTTCGTGCAGTGAATTGAAGTGTTGGAACAGACTGCTTCTCTTTCAGACAAATGCATGTGAGTTTCTTCCTAATGCTCGCAAGTAGCTTAAGGCACTTCCAAAGGAAAGTGATTTTCTCTGATTGGACAGCATTTAGAAAGTGAAGCAACACTCCATTCACTTCGCACAGTGAATTGAAGTGTTGGAACAGACTGCTTCTCTTTCAGAGAAACGCATGTGAATTTCTGGTGAATGCTTGTAAGTAGCTTAAGGCACTTTCAAAGGAAAGTGATTTTCTCTGAAAGGACAGCATTTAGAAAGTGAAGCAACACTCAATTCCCTTCGTGCAGTGAATTGAAGTGTTGGAACAGAGTGCTTCTCATTCATAGAAACGCATTAGTGTTTCTTGTGAATGCTTGCAAGTTGCTTAAGGCACTTTCAAAGGAAAGTGATTTTCTCTGAAAGGACAGCATTTAGAAAGTGAAGCAACACTCCATTCACTTTGTACAGTGAATTGAAGTGTTGGAACAGACTGCTTCCCTTTCAGAGAAATGCATGTGAGTTTCTGTTGAATGCTTGTAAGTAGCTTAAGGCTCTTTCAAAGGAAAGTGATTTTCTCTGAAAGGACAGCATTTAGAAAGTGAAGCAACACTCCATTCACTTCGCACAGTGAATTGAAGTGTTGGAACAGTCTGCTTCTCTTTCAGAGAAACGCATGTGAGTTTCTTTTGAATGCTTGCAAGTTGCTTAAGGCACATTCAAAGGAAAGTGATTTTCTCTGAAAGGACAGCATTTAGAAACTGAAGCAACACTCCATTCACTTCGCACAGTGAATTGAAGTGTTGGAACAGACTGCTTCTCTTTCAGAGAAACGCATGTGAGTTTCTTCCTAATGCTTGCAAGTAGCTTAAGGCACTTTCAAAGGAAAGTGATTTTCTCTGATTGGACAGCATTTAGAATGTGAAGCAACACTCCATTCACTTCGCACAGTGAATTGAAGTGTTGGAACAGACTGCTTCTCTTTCAGAGAAACGCATGTGAGTTTCTTTTGAATGCTTGCAAGTTGCTTAAGGCACATTCAAAGGAAAGTGATTTTCTCTGAAAGGACAGCATTTAGAAAGTGAAGCAACACTCCATTCACTTCGCACAGTGAGTTGAAGTGTTGGAACAGAATGCTTCTCTTTCAGAGAAACGCATGTGAGTTTTTGGTGAATGCTTGTAACTAGGTTAAGGCACTTTCAAAGGAAAGTGATTTTCTCTGAAAGGACAGCATTTAGAAAGTGAAGCAACACTCCATTCACTTCGCCCTGTGAATTGAAGTGTTGGACCAGACTGCTTCTCTTTCAGAGAAACGCATGTGAGTTTTTTGTGAATGCTTGAAAGTAGTTTAAGGCACTTTCAAAGGAAAGTGTTTTTCTCTGAAAGGACAGAATTTAGAAAGTGAAGCAACACTCCATTCACTTCGCACAGTGAATTGAAGTGTTGGAACAGACTGCTCCTCTTTCAGAGAAACGCATGTGAGTTTCTTCCTAATGCTTGCAAGTAGCTTAAGGCACTTTCAAAGGAAAGTGATTTTCTCTGATTGGACAGCATTTAGAAAGTGAAGCAACACTCCATTCACTTCGCACAGTGAATTGAAGTGTTGGAACAGACTGCTTCTCTTTCAAAGAAACGCATGTGAGTTTCTGGTGAATGCTTGTAAGTAGCTTAAGGCACTTTCAAAGGAAAGTGATTTTCGCTGAAAGAAGAGCATTTAGAACGTGAAGCAACACTCCATTCCCTTCGAGCAGTGAATTGAAGTGTTGGAACAGAGTGCTTCTCATTCATAGAAACGCATTAGTGTTTCTTGTGAATGCTTGCAAGTTGCTTAAGGCACTTTCAAAGGAAAGTGATTTTCTCTGAAAGGACAGCATTTAGAAAGTGAAGCAACACTCCATTCACTTTGGACAGTGAATTGAAGTGTTGGAACAGACTGCTTCTCTTTCAGAGAAATGCATGTGAGTTTCTGTTGAATGCTTGTAAGTAGCTTAAGGCTCTTTCAAAGGAAAGTGATTTTCTCTCAAAGGACAGCATTTAGAAAGTAAAGCAACACTCCATTCCCTTCGCACAATAAATTGAAGTGTTGGAACAGACTGCTTCTCTTTCATAGAAACGCAATAGTGTTTCTTGTGAATGCTTGCAAGTAGCTTAAGGCACATTCAAAGGAAAGTGATTTTCTCTGAAAGGACAGCATTTAGAAAGTGAAGCAACACTCCATTCACTTCGCACAGAGAATTGAAGTGTTGGAACAGATTACTTCTCTTTTAGAGAAATGCATGTGAGTTTCTGTTGAATGCTTGTAAGTAGCTTAAGGCACTTTCAAAGGAAAGTGATTTTCTCTGAAAGGACAGCATTTAGAAAGTGAAGCAACACTCCATTCACTTCGCAGAGTGAATTGAAGTATTGGAAAAGACTGCTTCTCTTTCAGAGAAACACATGTGAGTTTCTGGTGAATGCTTGTAAGTAGCTTAAGGCACTTTCAAAGGAAAGTGATTTTCTCTGAAAGGACAGCATTTAGAAAGTGAAGCAACACTCCATTCACTTCGCACAGTGAATTGAAGTGTTGGAACAGACTGCTTCTCTTTGAGAGAAACGCATGTGAGTTTCTTTTGATTGCTTGCAAGTTGCTTAAGGCACTTTCAAAGGAAAGTGATTTTCTCTGAAAGGACAGCATTTAGAGACTGAAGCAACACTCCATTCACTTCGCACAGTGAATTGAAGTGTTCGAACAGACTGCTTCTCTTTAAGAGAAACGCATGTGAGTTTTTTGTGAATGCTTGAAAGTAGTTTAAGGCACTTTAAAAGGAAAGTGATTTTGTCTGAAATAACAGCATTTAGAAAGTGAAGCAACACTCCATTCACTTCGCACCGTGAATTGAAGTGTTGAACCAGACTGCTTCTCTTTCAGAGAAACGCATGTGAGTTTCTGGTGAATGCTTGTAAGTAGCTTAAGGCACATTCAAAGGAAAATGATTTTCTCTGAAAGGACAGCATTTAGAAAGTGAAGCAACACTCCATTCACTTCGCACAGTGAATTGAAGTGTTGGAACAGACTGCTTCTCTTTCAGATAAACGCATGTGAGTTTTTTGTGAATGCTTGAAAGTAGTTTAAGGCACTTTCAATGGAAAGTGATTTTCTCTGAAAGGACAGCATTTAGAAAGTGAGGCAACACTCCATTCACTTCGCACAGTGAATTGAAGTGTTGGAACAGACTGCTTCTCTTTCAGAGAAACACATGTGAGTTTCTTCCTAATGCTTGCAAGTAGCTTAAGGCACTTTCAAAGGAAAGTGATTTTCTCTGAAAGGACAGCATTTAGAAAGTGAAGCAACACTCCATTCACTTCGCACAGTGAATTGAAGTGTTGGAACAGACTGCTTCTCTTTCAGAGAAACGCATGTGAGTTTCTTCCTGATGCTTGCAAGTAGCTTAAGGCACTTTCAAAGGAAAGTGATTTTCTCAGAAAGGACAGCATTTAGAAAGTGAAGCAACACTCCATTCACTTCGCACAGTGAATTGAAGTGTTGGAAAAGACTGTTTCTCTTTCAGAGGAACGCATGTGAGTTTCTGGTGAATGCTTGTAAGTAGTTTAAGGCACTTTCAAAGGAAAGTGATTTTCTCTGAAAGGACAGCATTTAGAAAGTGAAGCAACACTCCATTCACTTCGCACAGTGAATTGAAGTGTTGGAACAGACTGCTTCTCTTTCAGCGAAACGCATGTGAGTTTCCGGTGAATGCTTGTAAGTAGCTTAAGGCACTTTTAAAGGAAAGTGATTTTCTCTGAAAGGACAGCATTTAGAAAGTGAAGCAACACTCCATTCACTTCGCACAGTGAATTGAAGTGTTGGAACAGACTGCTTCTCTTTCAGAGAAATGCATGTGAGTTTAAGTTGAATGCTTGTAAGTAGCTTAAGGCACTTTCAAAGGAAAGTGATTTTCTCTGAAAGGACAGCATTTAGAAAGTGAAGCAACACTCCATTCACTTCGCACAGTGAATTGAAGTGTTGGAACAGACTGCTTCTCTTTCAGAGAAACGCATGTGAGTTTCTTTTGAATGCTTGCAAGTTGCTTAAGGCACATTCAAAGGAAAGTGATTTTCTCTGAAAGGACAGCATTTAGAAACTGAAGCAACACTCCATTCACTTCGCACAGTGAATTGAAGTGTTCGAACAGACTGCTTCTCTTTAAGAGAAACGCATGTGAGTTTTTTATGAATGCTTGAAAGTAGTTTAAGGCACTTTAAAAGGAAAGTGATTTTGTCTGAAAGGACAGCATTTAGAAAGTGAAGCAACACTCCATTCACTTCGCACGGTGAATTGAAGTGTTGGAACAGACTGCTTCTCTTTCAGAGAAACGCATGTGAGTTTCTGGTGAATGCTTGTAAGTAGCTTAAGGCACGTTCAAAGGAAAGTGATTTTCTCTGAAAGGACAGCATTAAGAAAGTGAGGCAACACTCTATTCACTTCACACAGTGAATTGAATTGTTGGAACAGACTGCTTCTCTTTCAGAGAAACACATGTGAGTTTCTGGTGAATGCTTGTAAGTAGCTTAAGGCACTTTCAAAGGAAAGTGATTTTCTCTGAAAGGACAGCATTTTGAAAGTGAAGCAACACTCCATTTCCTTCGTGCAGTGAATTGAAGTGTTGGAACAGAATGCTTCTCTTTCATAGAAACGCATTAGTGTTTCTTGTGAATGCTTGCAAGTTGCTTAAGGCACTTTCAAAGGAAAGTGATTTTCTCTGAAAGGACATAATTTAGAAAGTGAAGCAACACTCCATTCACTTCGCACAGTGAATTGAAGTGTTCGAACAGACTGCTTCTCTTTCAGAGAAATGCATGTGAGTTTATGTTGAATGCTTGTAAGTAGCTTAAGGCACTTTCAAAGGAAAGTGATTTTCTCTGAAAGGACAGCATTTAGAAAGTGAAGCAACACTCCATTCACTTCGCACATTGAATTGAAGTGTTGGAACAGACTGCTTCTCTTTCAGAGAAACGCATGTGAGTTTCTGGTGAATGCTTGTAAGTAGCTTAAGGCACTTTCAAAGGAAAGTGATTTTCTCTGAAAGGACAGCATTTAGAAAGTGAGGCAACACTCCATTCACCTCACACAGTGAATTGAAGTGTTGGAACAGACTGCTTCTCTTTCAGAGAAACGCATGTGAGTTTCTTCCTAATGCTTGCAAGTAGCTTAAGGCACTTTCAAAGGAAAGTGATTTTCTCTGAAAGGACAGCATTTAGAAAGTGAAGCAACACTCCATTCACTTCGCACAGTGAATTGAAGTGTTGGAACAGTCTGCTTCTCTTTCAGAGAAACGCATGTGAGTTTCTTCCTAATGCTTGCAAGTAGCTTAAGGCACTTTCAAAGGAAAGTGATTTTCTCTGAAAGGACAGCATTTAGAAAGTGAAGCAACACTCCATTCACTTCGCACAGTGAATTGAAGTGTTGGAACAGACTGCTTCTCTTTCAGAGAAACGCATGTGAGTTTCTGGTGAATGCTTGTAAGTCGCTTAAGGCACTTTCAAAGGAAAGTGATTTTCTCTGAAAGGACAGCATTTAGAAAGTGAAGCAACACGCCATTCACTTCGCACAGTGAATTGAAGTGTTGGAACACACTGCTTCCCTTTAAGAGAAACGCATGTGAGTTTTTTGTGAATACTTGAAAGTAGTTTAAGGCACTTTCAAAGGAAAGTGATTTTCTCTGAAAGGACAGCATTTAGAAAGTGAAGCAGCACTCCATTCACTTCGCAGAGGGAACTGAAGTATTGGAACAGACTGCTTCTCTTTCAGAGAAACGCATGTGAGTTTCTGGTGAATGCTTGTAAGTAGCTTAAGGCACTTTCAAAGGAAAGTGATTTTCTCTGAAAGGACAGCATTTAGAAAGTGAAGCAACACTCCATTCACTTCGCACAGTGAATTGAAGTGTTGGAACAGACTGCTTCTCTTTCAGAGAAATGCATGTGAGTTTCTGTTGAATGCTTGTAAGTAGCTTAAGGCTCTTTCAAAGGAATGTGATTTTCTCTGAAAGGACAGCATTTAGAAAGTAAAGCAACACTCCATTCCCTTCGCACAATAAATTGAAGTGTTGGAACAGACTGCTTCTCTTTCATAGAAACGCATTAGTGTGTCTTGTGAATGCTTGCAAGTAGCTTAAGGCACATTCAAAGGAAAGTGATTTTCTCTGAAAGGACAGCATTTAGAAAGTGAAGCAACACTCCATTCACTTCGCACAGAGAATTGAAGTGTTGGAACAGATTACTTCTCTTTCAGTGAAATGCATGTGAGTTTCTGTTGAATGCTTGTAAGTAGCTTAAGGCACATTCAAAGGAAAGGGATTTTCTCTGAAAGGACAGCATTTAGAAAGTGAAGCAACACTCCATTCACTTCGCACTGTGACTTGAAGTGTTGGAACAGACTGCTTCTCTTTCAGAGAAACGCATGTGAGTTTTTTGTGAATGCTTGAAAGTAGTTTAAGGCACTTTCAAAGGAAAGTGTTTATCTCTGAAAATACAGAATTTAGAAAGTGAAGCAACACTCCATTCACTTCGCACAGTGAATTGAAGTGTTGGAACAGACTGCTTCTCTTTCAGAGAAACGCATGTGAGTTTTTTGTGAATGCTTGAAAGTAGTTTAAGGCACGTTAAAAGGAAAGTGATTTTCTCAGAAAGGACAGCATTTAGAAAGTGAAGCAACACTCCATTCACTTCGCACAGTGAATTGAAGTGTTGGAAAAGACTGTTTCTCTTTCAGAGAAACGCATGTGAGTTTCTTCCTAATGCTTGCAAGTAGCTTAAGGCACTTTCAAAGGAAAGTGATTTTCTCTGAAAGGACAGCATTTAGAAAGTGAAGCAACACTCCATTCACTTCGCACAGTGAATTGAAGTGTTGGAACAGACTGCTTCTCTTTCAGAGAAACGCATGTGAGTTTCTGGTGAATGCTTGTAAGTCGCTTAAGGCACTTTCAAAGGAAAGTCATTTTCTCTGAAAGGACAGCATTTAGAAAGTGAAGCAACACTCCATTCACTTCGCACAGTGAATTGAAGTGTTGGAACACACTGCTTCCCTTTAAGAGAAACGCATTAGTGTTTTTTGTGAATGCTTGAAAGTAATTTAAGGCACTTTCAAAGGAAAGTGATTTTCTCTGAAAGGACAGCATTTAGAAAGTGAAGCAACACTCAATTCACCTTGTACAGTGAATTGAACTGTTGGAACAGACTGCTTCTCTTTCAGAGAAATGCATGTGAGTTTCTGTTGAATGCTTGTAAGTAGCTTAAGGCACTTTCAAAGGAAAGTGATTTTCTATGAAAGGACAGCATTTAGAAAGTAAAGCAACACTCCATTCCCTTCGAACAAAGAATTGAAGTGTTGGAACAGACTGCTTCTCTTTCATAGAAACGCATTAGTGTTTCTTGGGAATGCTTGCAAGTAGCTTAAGGCACTTTCAAAGGAACGTGATTTTATCTGAAAGGACAGCATTTAGATAGTGAAGCAACACTCCATTCACTTCGCACAGTGAATTGAAGTGTTGGAACAGACTGCTTCTCTTTCAGAGAAACGCATGTGAGTTTCTTGTGAATTCTTGCAAGTTGCTTAAGGCACTTTCAAAGGAAAGTGATTTTCTCTGAAAGGACAGCATTTAGAAACTGAAGCAACACTCCATTCACTTCGCACAGTGAATTGAAGTGTTGGAACAGACTGCTTCTCTTTCAGAGAAACGCATGTGAGTTTTTTGTGAATGCTTGAAAGTAGTTTAAGGCACTTTCAAAGGAAAGTGTTTTTCTCTGAAAGGACAGCATTTAGAAAGTGAAGCAACACTCCATTTTCTTCGTGCAGTGAATTGAAGTGTTGGAACAGACTGCTTCTCTTTCAGAGAAACGCATGTGAGTTTCTTCCTAATGCTTGCAAGTAGCTTAAGGCACTTTCAAAGGAAAGTGATTTTCTCTGATTGGACAGCATTTAGAAAGTGAAGCAACACTCCATTCACTTCGCACAGTGAATTGAAGTGTTGGAACAGACTGCTTCTCTTTCAGAGAAACGCATGTGAGTTTCTGGTGAATGCTTGTAAGTAGCTTAAGGCACTTTCAAAGGAAAGTGATTTTCTCTGAAAGGACAGCATTTAGAAAGTGAAGCAACACTCCATTCCCTTCGTGCAGTGAATTGAAGTGTTGGAACAGAGTGCTTCTCATTCATAGAAACGCATTAGTGTTTCTTGTGCATGCTTGCAAGTTGCTTAAGGCACTTTCAAAGGAAAGTGATTTTCTCTGAAAGGACAGCATTTAGAAAGTGAGGCAACACTCTATTCACTTCACACAGTGAATTGAATTGTTGGAACAGACTGCTTCTCTTTCAGAGAAACACATGTGAGTTTCTGGTGAATGCTTGTAAGTAGCTTAAGGCACTTTCAAAGGAAAGTGATTTTCTCTGAAACGACAGCATTTAGAAAGTGAAGCAACACTCCATTTCCTTCGTGCAGTGAATTGAAGTGTTGGAACAGAATGCTTCTCTTTCATAGAAACGCATTAGTGTTTCTTGTGAATGCTTGCAAGTTGCTTAAGGCACTTTCAAAGGAAAGTGATTTTCTCTGAAAGGACAGCATTTAGAAAGTGAAGCAACACTCCATTCACTTTGTACTGTGAATTGAAGTGTTGGAACAGACTGCTTCTCTTTCAGAGAAATGCATGTGAGTTTCTGTTGAATGCTTGTAAGTAGCTTAAGGCACATTCAAAGGAAAGGGATTTTCTCTGAAAGGACAGCATTTAGAAAGTGAAGCAACACTCCATTCACTTCGCACAGTGAATTGAAGTGTTGGAACAGACTGCTTCTCTTTCAGAGAAACGCATGTGAGTTTTTTGTGAATGCTTGAAAGTAGTTTAAGGCACTTTCAATGGAAAGTGATTTTCTCTGAAAGGACAGCATTTAGAAAGTGAGGCAACACTCCATTCACTTCGCACAGTGAATTGAAGTGTTGGAACAGACTGCTTCTCTTTCAGAGAAACGCATGTGAGTTTCTTCCTAATGCTTGCAAGTAGCTTAAGGCACTTTCAAAGGAAAGTGATTTTCTCTGAAAGGACAGCATTTAGAAAGTGAAGCAACACTCCATTCACTTCGCACAGTGAATTGAAGTGTTGGAACAGACTGCTTCTCTTTCAGAGAAACGCATGTGAGTTTCTTCCTGATGCTTGCAAGTAGCTTAAGGCACTTTCAAAGGAAAGTGATTTTCTCTGAAAGGACAGCATTTAGAAAGTGAAGCAACACTCCATTCACTTCGCACAGTGAATTGAAGTGTTGGAACAGACTGTTTCTCTTTCAGAGAAACGCATGTGAGTTTCTGTTGAATGCTTGTAAGTAGCTTAAGGCACTTTCAAAGGAAAGTGATTTTCTCTGAAAGGACAGCATTTAGAAAGTGAAGCAACACTCCATTCACTTCGCACAGTGAATTGAAGTGTTGGAACAGACTGCTTCTCTTTCAGAGAAACGCATGTGAGTTTCTTTTGAATGCTTGCAAGTTGCTTAAGGCACATTCAAAGGAAAGTGATTTTCTCTGAAAGGACAGCATTTAGAAACTGAAGCAACACTCCATTCACTTCGCACAGTGAATTGAAGTGTTCGAACAGACTGCTTCTCTTTAAGAGAAACGCATGTGAGTTTTTTATGAATGCTTGAAAGTAGTTTAAGGCACTTTAAAAGGAAAGTGATTTTGACTGAAAGGACAGCATTTAGAAAGTGAAGCAACACTCCATTCACTTCGCACGGTGAATTGAAGTGTTAGAACAGACTGCTTCTCTTTCAGAGAAACGCATGTGAGTTTCTGGTGAATGCTTGTAAGTAGCTTAATGCACGTTCAAAGGAAAGTGATTTTCTCTGAAAGGACAGCATTTAGAAAGTGAGGCAACACTCTATTCACTTCACACAGTGAATTGAATTGTTGGAACAGACTGCTTCTCTTTCAGAGAAACACATGTGAGTTTCTGGTGAATGCTTGTAAGTAGCTTAAGGCACTTTCAAAGGAAAGTGATTTTCTCTGAAACGACAGCATTTAGAAAGTGAAGCAACACTCCATTTCCTTCGTGCAGTGAATTGAAGTGTTTGAACAGAATGCTTCTCTTTCATAGAAACGCATTAGTGTTTCTTGTGAATGCTTGCAAGTTGCTTAAGGCACTTTCAAAGGAAAGTGATTTTCTCTGAAAGGACATAATTTAGAAAGTGAAGCAACACTCCATTCACTTCGCACAGTGAATTGAAGTGTTCGAACAGACTGCTTCTCTTTCAGAGAAATGCATGTGAGTTTCTGTTGAATGCTTGTAAGTAGCTTAAGGCACTTTCAAAGGAAAGTGATTTTCTCTGAAAGGACAGCATTTAGAAAGTGAAGCAACACTCCATTCACTTCGCACATTGAATTGAAGTGTTGGAACAGACTGCATCTCTTTCAGAGAAACGCATGTGAGTTTTTTGTGAATGCTTGAAAGTAGTTTAATGCACTTTCAATGGAAAGTGATTTTCTCTGAAAGGACAGCATTTAGAAAGTGAGGCAACACTCCATTCACTTCGCACAGTGAATTGAAGTGTTGGAACAGACTGCTTCTCTTTCAGAGAAACACATGTGAGTTTCTTCCTAATGCTTGCAAGTAGCTTAAGGCACTTTCAAAGGAAAGTGATTTTCTCTGAAAGGCCAGCATTTAGAAAGTGAAGCAACACTCCATTAACTTCGCACAGTGAATTGAAGTGTTGGAACAGACTGCTTCTCTTTCAGAGAAACGCATGTGAGTTTTTTGTGAATGCTTGAAAGTAGTTTAAGGCACTTTCAATGGAAAGTGATTTTCTCTGAAAGGACAGCATTTAGAAAGTGAAGCAACACTCCATTCACTTCGCACAGTTAATTGAAGTGTTGGAACAGACTGCTTCTCTTTCAGAGAAATGCATGTGAGTTTCTGTTGAATGCTTGTAAGTAGCTTAAGGCACTTTCAAAGGAAAGTGATTTTCGCTGAAAGGACAGCATTTAGAAAGTGAAGCAACACTCCATTCACTTCGCACAGTGAATTGAAGTATTGGAACAGACTGCTTCTCTTTCAGAGAAACACATGTGAGTTTCTGGTGAATGCTTGTAAGTAGCTTAAGGCACTTTCAAAGGAAAGTGATTTTCTCTGAAAGGACAGCATTTAGAAAGTGAAGCAACACTCCATTCACTTCGCACAGTGAATTGAAGTGTTGGAACAGACTGCTTCTCTTTCAGAGAAACGCATGTGAGTTTCTTTTGAATGCTTGCAAGTTGCTTAAGGCACATTCAAAGGAAAGTGATTTTCTCTGAAAGGACAGCATTTAGAAACTGAAGCAACACTCCATTCACTTCGCACAGTGAATTGAAGTGTTCGAACAGACTGCTTCTCTTTAAGAGAAACGCATGTGAGTTTTTTATGAATGCTTGAAAGTAGTTTAAGGCACTTTAAAAGGAAAGTGATTTTGTCTGAAAGGACAGCATTTAGAAAGTGAAGCAACACTCCATTCACTTCGCACGGTGAATTGAAGTGTTGGAACAGACTGCTTCTCTTTCAGAGAAACGCATGTGAGTTTCTGGTGAATGCTTGTAAGTAGCTTAAGGCACGTTCAAAGGAAAGTGATTTTCTCTGAAAGGACAGCATTTAGAAAGTGAGGCAACACTCTATTCACTTCACACAGTGAATTGAATTGTTGGAACAGACTGCTTCTCTTTCAGAGAAACACATGTGAGTTTCTGGTGAATGCTTGTAAGTAGCTTAAGGCACTTTCAAAGGAAAGTGATTTTCTCTGAAAGGACAGCATTTTGAAAGTGAAGCAACACTCCATTTCCTTCGTGCAGTGAATTGAAGTGTTGGAACAGAATGCTTCTCTTTCATAGAAACGCATTAGTGTTTCTTGTGAATGCTTGCAAGTTGCTTAAGGCACTTTCAAAGGAAAGTGATTTTCTCTGAAAGGACATAATTTAGAAAGTGAAGCAACACTCCATTCACTTCGCACAGTGAATTGAAGTGTTCGAACAGACTGCTTCTCTTTCAGAGAAATGCATGTGAGTTTCTGTTGAATGCTTGTAAGTAGCTTAAGGCACTTTCAAAGGAAAGTGATTTTCTCTGAAAGGACAGCATTTAGAAAGTGAAGCAACACTCCATTCACTTCGCACATTGAATTGAAGTGTTGGAACAGACTGCTTCTCTTTCAGAGAAACGCATGTGAGTTTCTGGTGAATGCTTGTAAGTAGCTTAAGGCACTTTCAAAGGAAAGTGATTTTCTCTGAAAGGACAGCATTTTTAAAGTGAGGCAACACTCCATTCACCTCACACAGTGAATTGAAGTGTTGGAACAGACTGCTTCTCTTTCAGAGAAACGCATGTGAGTTTCTTCCTAATGCTTGCAAGTAGCTTAAGGCACTTTCAAAGGAAAGTGATTTTCTCTGAAAGGACAGCATTTAGAAAGTGAAGCAACACTCCATTCACTTCGCACAGTGAATTGAAGTGTTGGAACAGTCTGCTTCTCTTTCAGAGAAACGCATGTGAGTTTCTTCCTAATGCTTGCAAGTAGCTTAAGGCACTTTCAAAGGAAAGTGATTTTCTCTGAAAGGACAGCATTTAGAAAGTGAAGCAACACTCCATTCACTTCACACAGTGAATTGAAGTGTTGGAACAGACTGCTTCTCTTTCAGAGAAACGCATGTGAGTTTCTGGTGAATGCTTGTAAGTCGCTTAAGGCACTTTCAAAGGAAAGTCATTTTCTCTGAAAGGACAGCATTTAGAAAGTGAAGCAACACTCCATTCACTTCGCACAGTGAATTGAAGTGTTGGAACACACTGCTTCCCTTTAAGAGAAACGCATTAGTGTTTTTTGTGAATGCTTGAAAGTAGTTTAAGGCACTTTCAAAGGAAAGTGATTTTCTCTGAAAGGACAGCATTTAGAAAGTGAAGCAACACTCAATTCACCTTGTACAGTGAATTGAACTGTTGGAACAGACTGCTTCTCTTTCAGAGAAATGCATGTGAGTTTCTGTTGAATGCTTGTAAGTAGCTTAAGGCACTTTCAAAGGAAAGTGATTTTCTATGAAAGGACAGCATTTAGAAAGTAAAGCAACACTCCATTCCCTTCGAACAAAGAATTGAAGTGTTGGAACAGACTGCTTCTCTTTCATAGAAACGCATTAGTGTTTCTTGGGAATGCTTGCAAGTAGCTTGAGGCACTTTCAAAGGAAAGTGATTTTCTCTGAAAGGACAGCATTTAGATAGTGAAGCAACACTCCATTCACTTCGCACAGTGAATTGAAGTGTTGGAACAGACTGCTTCTCTTTCAGAGAAACGCATGTGAGTTTCTTGTGAATTCTTGCAAGTTGCTTAAGGCACTTTCAAAGGAAAGTGATTTTCTCTGAAAGGACAGCATTTAGAAACTGAAGCAACACTCCATTCACTTCGCACAGTGAATTGAAGTGTTGGAACAGACTGCTTCTCTTTCAGAGAAACGCATGTGAGTTTTTTGTGAATGCTTGAAAGTAGTTTAAGGCACTTTCAAAGGAAAGTGTTTTTCTCTGAAAGGACAGCATTTAGAAAGTGAAGCAACACTCCATTCACTTCGAACAGTGAATTGAAGTGTTGGAACAGACTGCTTCTCTTTCAGAGAAACGCATGTGAGTTTCTTCCTAATGCTTGCAAGTAGCTTAAGGCACTTTCAAAGGAAAGTGATTTTCTCTGATTGGACAGCATTTAGAAAGTGAAGCAACACTCCATTCACTTCGCACAGTGAATTGAAGTGTTGGAACAGACTGCTTCTCTTTCAGAGAAACGCATGTGAGTTTCTGGTGAATGCTTGTAAGTAGCTTAAGGCACTTTCAAAGGAAAGTGATTTTCTCTGAAAGGACAGCATTTAGAAAGTGAAGCAACACTCCATTCCCTTCGTGCAGTGAATTGAAGTGTTGGAACAGAGTGCTTCTCATTCATAGAAACGCATTAGTGTTTCTTGTGCATGCTTGCAAGATGCTTAAGGCACTATCAAAGGAAAGTGATTTTCTCTGAAAGGACAGCATTTAGAAAGTGAAGCAACACTCCATTCACTTCGCACAGAGAATTGAAGTGTTGGAACAGACTGCTTCTCTTTCAGAGAAACGCATTTGAGTTTCTGATGAATGCTTGTAAGTAGCTTAAGGCACTTTCAAAGGAAAGTGATTTTCTCTGAAAGGACAGCATTTAGAAAGTGAAGCAACACTCCATTCCCTTCGTGCAGTGAATTGAAGTGTTGGAACAGAGTGCTTCTCATTCATTGAAACGCATTAGTGTTTCTTGTGAATGCTTGCAAGTTGCTTAAGGCACTTTCAAAGGAAAGTGATTTTCTCTGAATGGACAGCATTTAGAAAGTGAAGCAACACTCCATTCACTTTGTACTGTGAATTGAAGTGTTGGAACAGACTGCTTCTCTTTCAGAGAAATGCATGTGAGTTTCTGTTGAATGCTTGTAAGTAGCTTAAGGCACATTCAAAGGAAAGGGATTTTCTCTGAAAGGACAGCATTGAGAAAGTGAAGCAACACTCCATTCACTTCGCACAGTGAATTGAAGTGTTGGAACAGACTGCTTCTCTTTCAGAGAAACGCATGTGAGTTTTTTGTGAATGCTTGAAAGTAGTTTAAGGCACTTTCAATGGAAAGTGATTTTCTCTGAAAGGACAGCATTTAGAAAGTGAGGCAACACTCCATTCACTTCGCACAGTGAATTGAAGTGTTGGAACAGACTGCTTCTCTTTCAGAGAAACGCATGTGAGTTTCTTTCTAATGCTTGCAAGTAGCTTAAGGCACTTTCAAAGGAAAGTGATTTTCTCTGAAAGGACAGCATTTAGAAAGTGAAGCAACACTCCATTTACTTCGCACAGTGAATTGAAGTGTTGGAACAGACTGCTTCTCTTTCAGAGAAACGCATGTGAGTTTCTTCCTGATGCTTGCAAGTAGCTTAAGGCACTTTCAAAGGAAAGTGATTTTCTCTGAAAGGACAGCATTTAGAAACTGAAGCAACACTCCATTCACTTCGCACAGTGAATTGAAGTGTTCGAACAGACTGCTTCTCTTTAAGAGAAACGCATGTGAGTTTTTTATGAATGCTTGAAAGTAGTTTAAGGCACTTTAAAAGGAAAGTGATTTTGTCTGAAAGGACAGCATTTAGAAAGTGAAGCAACACTCCATTCACTTCGCACGGTGAATTGAAGTGTTGGAACAGACTGCTTCTCTTTCAGAGAAACGCATGTGAGTTTCTGGTGAATGCTTGTAAGTAGCTTAAGGCACGTTCAAAGGAAAGTGATTTTCTCTTTAAGAACAGCATTTGGAAAGTGAGGCAACACTCTATTCACTTCGCACAGTGAATTGAAGTGTTGGAACAGACTGCTTCTCTTTCAGAGAAACACATGTGAGTTTCTGGTGAATGCTTGTAAGTAGCTTAAGGCACTTTCAAAGGAAAGTGATTTTCTCTGAAACGACAGCTTTTAGAAAGTGAAGCAACACTCCATTTCCTTCGTGCAGTGAATTGAAGTGTTGGAACAGAATGCTTCTCTTTCATAGAAACGCATTAGTGTTTCTTGTGAATGCTTGCAAGTTGCTTAAGGCACTTTCAAAGGAAAGTGATTTTCTCTGAAAGGACATAATTTAGAAAGTGAAGCAACACTCCATTCACTTCGCACAGTGAATTGAAGTGTTCGAACAGACTGCTTCTCTTTCAGAGAAATGCATGTGAGTTTCTGTTGAATGCTTGTAAGTAGCTTAAGGCACTTTCAAAGGAAAGTGATTTTCTCTGAAAGGACAGCATTTAGAAAGTGAAGCAACACTCCATTCACTTCGCACAGTGAATTGAAATGTTGGAACAGTCTGCTTCTCTTTCAGAGAAACGCATGTGAGTTTCTTCCTAATGCTTGCAAGTAGCTTAAGGCACTTTCAAAGGAAAGTGATTTTCTCTGAAAGGACAGCATTTAGAAAGTGAAGCAACACTCCATTCACTTCGCACAGTGAATTGAAGTGTTGGAACAGACTGCTTCTCTTTCAGAGAAACGCATGTGAGTTTCTGGTGAATGCTTGTAAGTCGCTTAAGGCACTTTCAAAGGAAAGTGATTTTCTCTGAAAGGACAGCATTTAGAAAGTGAAGCAACACTCCATTCCCTTCGTGCAGTGAATTGAAGTGTTGGAACACACTGCTTCCCTTTAAGAGAAACTCATGTGAGTTTTTTGTGAATGCTTGAAAGTAGTTTAAGGCACTTTCAAAGGAAAGTGTTTTTCTCTGAAAGGACAGCATTTAGAAAGTGAAGCAACACTCCATTCACTTTGCACAGTGAATTGAAGTGTTGGAACAGACTGCTTCTCTTTCAGAGAAACGCATGTGAGTTTCTTTCTAATGCTTGCAAGTAGCTTAAGGCACTTTCAAAGGAAAGTGATTTTCTCTGAAAGGACAGCATTTAGAAAGTGAGGCAACACTCCATTCACCTCACACAGTGAATTGAAGTGTTGGAACAGACTGCTTCTCTTTCAGAGAAACGCATGTGAGTTTCTTCCTATTGCTTGCAAGTAGCTTAAGGCACTTTCAAAGGAAAGTGATTTTCTCTGAAAGGACAGCATTTAGAAAGTGAAGCAACACTCCATTCACTTCGCACAGTGAATTGAAATGTTGGAACAGTCTGCTTCTCTTTCAGAGAAACGCATGTGAGTTTCTTCCTAATGCTTGCAAGTAGCTTAAGGCACTTTCAAAGGAAAGTGATTTTCTCTGAAAGGACAGCATTTAGAAAGTGAAGCAACACTCCATTCACTTCGCACAGTGAATTGAAGTGTTGGAACAGACTGCTTCTCTTTCAGAGAAACGCATGTGAGTTTCTTCCTAATGCTTGCAAGTAGCTTAAGGCAC
The DNA here is from genome assembly GCF_982192425.1 of Myodes glareolus. Classification (NCBI taxonomy): domain Eukaryota; kingdom Metazoa; phylum Chordata; class Mammalia; order Rodentia; family Cricetidae; genus Myodes; species Myodes glareolus. Next base: position 234,442 of record NW_028263215.1, read on the forward strand.
TTTCAAAGGAAAGTGATTTTCTCTGATTGGACAGCATTTAGAAAGTGAAGCAACACTCCATTCACTTCGCACAGTGAATTGAAGTGTTGGAACAGACTGCTTCTCTTTCAGAGAAACGCATGTGAGTTTCTGGTGAATGCTTGTAAGTAGCTTAAGGCACTTTCAAAGGAAAGTGATTTTCTCTGAAAGGACAGCATTTAGAAAGTGAAGCAACACTCCATTCCCTTCGTGCAGTGAATTGAAGTGTTGGAACAGAGTGCTTCTCATTCATAGTAACGCATTAGTGTTTCTTGTGCATGCTTGCAAGTTGCTTAAGGCACTTTCAAAGGAAAGTGATTTTCTCTGAAAGGACAGCATTTAGAAAGTGAAGCAACACTCCATTCCCTTCGTGCAGTGAATTGAAGTGTTGGAACAGAGTGCTTCTCTTTCGAATAAACGCATTAGTGTTTCTTGTGAATGCTTGCAAGTTGCTTAAGGCACTTTCAAAGGAAAGTGATTTTCTCTGAAAGGACATAATTTAGAAAGTGAAGCAACACTCCATTCACTTCGCACAGTGAATTGAAGTGTTGGAACAGACTGCTTCTCTTTCAGAGAAATGCATGTGAGTTTCTGTTGAATGCTTGTAAGTAGCTTAAGGCACTTTCAAAGGAAAGTGATTTTCTCTGAAAGGACAGCATTTAGAAAGTAAAGCAACACTCCATTCACTTCGCACATTGAATTGAAGTGTTGGAACAGACTGCTTCTCTTTCAGAGAAACGCATGTGAGTTTCTGGTGAATGCTTGTAAGGAGCTTAAGGCACTTTCAAAGGAAAGTGATTTTCTCTGAAAGGACAGCATTTAGAAAGTGAGGCAACACTCCATTCACTCACACAGTGAATTGAAGTGTTGGAACAGACTGCTTCTCTTTCAGAGAAACGCATGTGAGTTTCTTCCTAATGCTTGCAAGTAGCTTAAGGCACTTTCAAAGGAAAGTGATTTTCTCTGAACGGACAGCATTTAGAAAGTGAAGCAACACTCCATTCACTTCGCACAGTGAATTGAAGTGTTGGAACAGTCTGCTTCTCTTTCAGAGAAACGCATGTGAGTTTCTTCCTAATGCTTGCAAGTAGCTTAAGGCACTTTCAAAGGAAAGTGATTTTCTCTGAAAGGACAGCATTTAGAAAGTGAAGCAACACTCCATTCACTTCGCACAGTGAATTGAAGTGTTGGAACAGACTGCTTCTCTTTCAGAGAAACGCATGTGAGTTTCCGGTGAATGCTTGTAAGTAGCTTAAGGCACTTTCAAAGGAAAGTGATTTTCTCTGAAAGGACAGCATTTAGAAAGTGAAGCAACACTCCATTCACTTCTCACAGTGAATTGAAGTGTTGGAACAGACTGCTTCTCTTTCAGAGAAACGCATGTGAGTTTCTTCCTAATGCTTGCAAGTAGCTTAAGGCACTATCAAAGGAAAGTGATTTTCTCTGAAAGGACAGCATTTAGAAAGTGAAGCAACACTAAATTCACTTCGCACAGTGAATTGAAGTGTTCGAACAGACTGCTTCTCTTTCAGAGAAACGCATGTGAGTTTTTTATGAATGCTTGAAAGTAGTTAAAGGCACTTTCAAAGGAAAGTGATTTTCTCTGAAAGGACAGCATTTAGAAAGTGAGGCAACACTCCATTCACTTCACACAGTGACTTGAAGTGTTGGAACAGACTGCTTCTCTTTCAGAGAAACGCATGTGAGTTTCTTCCTAATGCTTGCAAGTAGCTTAAGGCACTTTCAAAGGAAAGTGATTTTCTCTGAAAGGACAGCATTTAGAAAGTGAAGCAACACTCCATTCACTTCGCACAGTGAATTGAAGTGTTGGAACAGTCTGCTCCTCTTTCAGAGAAACGCATGTGAGTTTCGTCCTAATGCTTGCAAGTAGCTTAAGGCACTTTCAAAGGAAAGTGATTTTCTCTGAAAGGACAGCATTTAGAAAGTGAAGCAACACTCCATTAACTTCGCACAGTGAATTGAAGTGTTGGAACAGACTGCTTCTCTTTCAGAGAAACGCATGGGAGTTTCTGGTGAATGCTTGTAAGTAGCTTAAGGCACTTTCAAAGGAAAGTGATTTTCTCTGAAAGGACAGCATTTAGAAAGTGAAGCAACACTCCATTCACTTCGCACAGTGAATTGAAGTGTTGGAACAGATTGCTTCTCTTTCAGAGAAACGCATGTGAGTTTCTGGTGAATGCTTGTAAGTAGCTAAAGGCACTTTCAAAGGAAAGTGATTTTCTCTGAAAGGACAGCATTTAGAAAGTGAAGAAACACTCCGTTCCCTTCGTGCAGTGAATTGAAGTGTTGGAACAGAGTGCTTCTCATTCATAGAAACGCATTAGTGTTTCTTGTGAATGCTTGCAAGTTGCTTAAGGCACTTTCAAAGGAAAGTGATTTTCTCTGAAAGGACAGCATTTAGAAAGTGAAGCAACACTCCATTCACTTTGTACAGTGAATTGAAGTGTTGGAACAGACTGCTTCTCTTTCAGAGAAATGCATGTGAGTTTCTGTTGAATGCTTGTAAGTAGCTTAAGGCACATTCAAAGGAAAGGGATTTTCTTTGAAAGGACAGCATTTAGAAAGTGAAGCAACACTCCATTCACTTCGCACAGTGAATTGAAGTGTTGGAACAGACTGCTTCTCTTTCAGAGAAACGCATGTGAGTTTTTTGTGAATGCTTGAAAGTAGTTTAAGGCACTTTCAATGGAAAGTGATTTTCTCTGAAAGGACAGCATTTAGAAAGTGAGGCAACACTCCATTCACTTCGCACAGTGAATTGAAGTGTTGGAACAGACTGCTTCTCTTTCAGAGAAACGCATGTGAGTTTCTTCCTAATGCTTGCAAATAGCTTAAGGCACTTTCAAAGGAAAGTGATTTTCTCTGAAAGGACAGCATTTAGAAAGTGAAGCAACACTCCATTCACTTCACACAGTGAATTGAAGTGTTGGAACAGACTGCTTCTCTTTCAGAGAAACGCATGTGAGTTTCTTCCTGATGCTTGCAAGTAGCTTAAGGCACTTTCAAAGGAAAGTGATTTTCTCTGAAAGGACAGCATTTAGAAAGTGAAGCAACACTCCATTCACTTCGCACAGTGTACTGAAGTGTTGGAACAGACTGTTTCTCTTTCAGAGAAACGCATGTGAGTTTCTGGTGAATGCTTGTAAGTAGCTTAAGGCACTTTCAAAGGAAAGTGATTTTCTCTGAAAGGACAGCATTTAGAAAGTGAAGCAACACTCCATTCACTTCGCACAGTCAATTGAAGTGTTGGAACAGACTGCTTCTCTTTCAGAGAAATGCATGTGAGTTTCTGTTGAATGCTTGTAAGTAGCTTAAGGCACTTTCAAAGGAAAGTGATTTTCTCTGAAAGGACAGCATTTAGAAAGTGAAGCAACACTCCATTCACTTCGCAGAGTGAATTGAAGTATTGGAACAGACTGCTTCTCTTTCAGAGAAACGCATGTGAGTTTCTGGTGAATGCTTGTAAGTAGCTTAAGGCGCGTTCAAAGGAAAGTGATTTTCTCTGAAAGGACAGCATTTAGAAAGTGAAGCAACACTCCATTCACTTCGCACAGTGAATTGAAGTGTTGGAACAGACTGCTTCTCATTCAGAGAAACGCATGTGAGTTTCTTTTGAATGCTTGCAAGTTGCTTAAGGCACTATCAAAGGAAAGATATTTTCTCTGAAAGGACAGCATTTAGAAAGTGAAGCAACACTCCATTCACTTCGCACAGTGAATTGAAGTGTTGGAACAGACTGCTTCTCTTTAAGAGAAACGCATGTGAGTTTCTGGTGAATGCTTGTAAGTAGCTTAAGGCACTTTCAAAGGAAAGTGATTTTCTCTGAAAGGACAGCATTTAGAAAGTGAAGCAACACTCCATTCACTTCGCACAGTGAATTGAAGTGTTGGAACAGACTGCTTCTCTTTCAGAGAAACGCATGTGAGTTTCTGGTGAATGCTTGTAAGTAGCTTAAGGCACTTTCAAAGGAAAGTGATTTTCTCTGAAAGGACAGCATTTAGAAAGTGAAGCAACACTCCATTCACTTCGCACAGTGAATTGAAGTGTATGAACAGACTGTTTCTCTTTCAGAGAAACGCATGTGAGTTTCTGGTGAATGCTTATAAGTAGCTTAAGGCACTTTCAAAGGAAAGTGATTTTCTCTGAAAGGACAGCATTTAGAAAGTGAAGCAACACTCCATTCACTTCGCACATTGAATTGAAGTGTTGGAACAGACTGCTTCTCTTTCAGAGAAACGCATGTGAGTTTCTGGTGAATGCTTGTAAGTAGCTTAAGGCACGTTCAAAGGAAAGTGATTATCTCTTTAAGAACAGCATTTAGAAAGTGAGGCAACACTCTATTCACTTCGCACAGTGAATTGAATTGTTGGAACAGACTGCTTCTCTTTCAGAGAAACACATGTGAGTTTCTGGTGAATGCTTGTAAGTAGCTTAAGGCACTTTCAAAGGAAAGTGATTTTCTCTGAAACGACAGCATTTAGAAAGTGAAGCAACACTCCATTTCCTTCGTGCAGTGAATTGAAGTGTTGGAACAGAATGCTTCTCTTTCATAGAAACGCATTAGTGTTTCTTGTGAATGCTTGCAAGTTGCTTAAGGCACTTTCAAAGGAAAGTGATTTTCTCTGAAAGGACATAATTTAGAAAGTGAAGCAACACTCCATTCACGTCGCACAGTGAATTGAAGTGTTCGAACAGACTGCTTCTCTTTCAGAGAAATGCATGTGAGTTTCTGTTGAATGCTTGTAAGTAGCTTAAGGCACTTTCAAAGGAAAGTGATTTTCTCTGAAAGGACAGCATTTAGAAAGTGAAGCAACACTCCATTCACATTGCACATTGAATTGAAGTGTTGGAACAGACTGCTTCTCCTTCAGAGAAATGCATGTGAGTTTCTGGTGAATGCTTGTAAGTAGCTTAAGGCACTTTCAAAGGAAAGTGATTTTCTCTGAAAGGACAGCATTTAGAAAGTGAAGCAACACTCCATTCACCTCACACAGTGAATTGAAGTGTTGGAACAGACTGCTTCTCTTTCAGAGAAACGCATGTGAGTTTCTTCCTAATGCTTGCAAGTAGCTTAAGGCACTTTCAAAGGAAAGTGATTTTCTCTGAACGGACAGCATTTAGAAAGTGAAGCAACACTCCATTCACTTCGCACAGTGAATTGAAATGTTGGAACAGTCTGCTTCTCTTTCAGAGAAACGCATGTGAGTTTCTTCCTAATGCTTGCAAGTAGCTTAAGGCACTTTCAAAGGAAAGTGATTTTCTCTGAAAGGACAGCATTTAGAAAGTGAAGCAACACTCCATTCACTTCGCACAGTGAATTGAAGTGTTGGAACAGACTGCTTCTCTTTCACAGAAACGCATGTGAGTTTCTGGTGAATGCTTGTAAGTCGCTTAAGGCACTTTCAAAGGAAAGTGATTTTCTCTGAAAGGACAGCATTTAGAAAGTGAAGCAACACTCCATTCCCTTCGTGCAGTGAATTGAAGTGTTGGAACACACTGCTTCCCTTTAAGAGAAACGCATGTGAGTTTTTTGTGAATGCTAGAAAGTAGTTTAAGGCACTTTCAAAGGAAAGTGTTTTTCACTGAAAGGACAGCATTTAGAAAGTGAAGCAACACTCCATTCACATCGCACAGTGAATTGAAGTGTTGGAACAGACTTCTTCTCTTTCAGAGAAACGCATGTGAGTTTCTTCCTAATGCTTGCAAGTAGCTTAAGGCACTTTCAAAGGAAAGTGAAATTCTCTGATTGGACAGCATTTAGAAAGTGAAGCAACACTCCATTCACTTCGCACAGTGAATTGAAGTGTTGGAACAGACTGCTTCTCTTTCAGAGAAACGCATGTGAGTTTCTGGTGAATGCTTGTAAGTAGCTTAAGGCACTTTCAAAGGAAAGTGATTTTCTCTGAAAGAACAGCATTTAGAAAGTGAAGCAACACTCCATTCCCTTCGTGCAGTGAATTGAAGTGTTGGAACAGAGTGCTTCTCATTCATAGTAACGCATTAGTGTTTCTTGTGCATGCTTGCAAGTTGCTTAAGGCACTTTCAAAGGAAAGTGATTTTCTCTGAAAGGACAGCATTTAGAAAGTGAAGCAACACTCCATTCACGTCGCACAGAGAATTGAAGTGTTGGAACACACTGCATCTCTTTCATAGAAACGCATTAGTATTTCTTATGAATGCTTGCAAGTAGCTTAAGGCACTTTCAAAGGAAAGTGATTTTCTCTGAAAGGACAGCATTTAGAAAGTGAAGCAACACTCCATTCACTTCGCACAGTGAATTGAAGTGTTGGAACAGACTGCTTCTCTTTCAGAGAAACGCATGGGAGTTTCTGGTGAATGCTTGTAAGTAGCTTAAAGCACTTTCAAAGGAAAGTGATTTTCTCTGAAAGGACAGCATTTAGAAAGTGAAGCAACACTCCATTCACTTCGCACAGTGAATTGAAGTGTTGGAACAGACTGCTTCTCTTTCAGAGAAACGCATGTGAGTTTCTGGTGAATGCTTGTAAGTAGCTTAAGGCACTTTCAAAGGAAAGTGATTTTCTCTGAAAGGACAGCATTTAGAAAGTGAAGCAACACTCCGTTCCCTTCGTGCAGTGAATTGAAGTGTTGGAACAGAGTGCTTCTCATTCATAGAAACGCATTAGTGTTTCTTGTGAATGCTTGCAAGTTGCTTAAGGCACTTTCAAAGGAAAGTGATTTTCTCTGAAAGGACAGCATTTAGAAAGTGAAGCAACACTCCATTCACTTTGTACAGTGAATTGAAGTGTTGGAACAGACTGCTTCTCTTTCAGAGAAATGCATGTGAGTTTCTGTTGAATGCTTGTAAGTAGCTTAAGGCACATTCAAAGGAAAGGGATTTTCTCTGAAAGGACAGCATTTAGAAAGTGAAGCAACACTCCATTCACTTCGCACAGTGAATTGAAGTGTTGGAACAGACTGCTTCTCTTTCAGAGAAACGCATGTGAGTTTTTTGTGAATGCTTGAAAGTAGTTTAAGGCACTTTCAATGGAAAGTGATATTCTCTGAAAGGACAGCATTTAGAAAGTGAGGCAACACTCCATTCACTTCGCACAGTGAATTGAAGTGTTGGAACAGACTGCTTCTCTTTCAGAGAAACGCATGTGAGTTTCTTCCTAATGCTTGCAAATAGCTTAAGGCACTTTCAAAGTAAAGTGATTTTCTCTGAAAGGACAGCATTTAGAAAGTGAAGCAACACTCCATTCACTTCGCACAGTGAATTGAAGTGTTGGAACAGACTGCTTCTCTTTCAGAGAAACGCATGTGAGTTTCTTCCTGATGCTTGCAAGTAGCTTAAGGCACTTTCAAAGGAAAGTGATTTTCTCTGAAAGGACAGCATTTAGAAAGTGAAGCAACACTCCATTCACTTCGCACAGTGTATTGAAGTTTTGGAACAGACTGTTTCTCTTTCAGAGAAACGCATGTGAGTTTCTGGTGAATGCTTGTAAGTAGCTTAAGGCACTTTCAAAGGAAAGTGATTTTCTCTGAAAGGACAGCATTTAGAAAGTGAAGCAACACTCCATTCACTTCGCACAGTTAATTGAAGTGTTGGAACAGACTGCTTCTCTTTCAGAGAAATGCATGTGAGTTTCTGTTGAATGCTTGTAAGTAGCTTAAGGCACTTTTAAAGGAAAGTGATTTTCTCTGAAAGGACAGCATTTAGAAAGTGAAGCAACACTCCATTCACTTCGCAGAGTGAATTGAAGTATTGGAACAGACTGCTTCTCTTTCAGAGAAACGCATGTGAGTTTCTGGTGAATGCTTGTAAGTAGCTTAAGGCGCGTTCAAAGGAAAGTGATTTTCTCTGAAAGGACAGCATTTAGAAAGTGAAGCAACACTCCATTCACTTCGCACAGTGAATTGAAGTGTTGGAACAGACTGCTTCTCATTCAGAGAAACGCATGTGAGTTTCTTTTGAATGCTTGCAAGTTGCTTAAGGCACTTTCAAAGGAAAGTGATTTTCTCTGAAAGGACAGCATTTAGAAACTGAAGCAACACGCCATTCACTTCGCACAGTGAATTGAAGTGTTGGAACAGACTGCTTCTCTTTAAGAGAAACGCATGTGAGTTTCTGGTGAATGCTTGTAAGTAGCTTAAGGCACTTTCAAAGGAAAGTGATTTTCTCTGAAAGGACAGCATTTAGAAAGTGAAGCAACACTCCATTCACTTCGCACAGTGAATTGAAGTGTTGGAACAGACTGCTTCTCTTTCAGAGAAACGCATGTGAGTTTCTGGTGAATGCTTGTAAGTAGCTTAAGGCACTTTCAAAGGAACGTGATTTTCTCTGAAAGGACAGCATTTAGAAAGTGAAGCAACACTCCATTCACTTCGCACAGTGAATTGAAGTGTTGGAACAGACTGCTTCTCTTTCCGAGAAACGCATGTGAGTTTCTTGTGAATTATTGCAAGTCGCTTAAGGCACTTTCAAAGGAAAGTGATTTTCTCTGAAAGGACAGCATTTAGAAACTGAAGCAACACTCCATTCACTTCGCACAGTGAATTGAAGTGTTGGAACACACTGCTTGTCTTTAAGAGAAACGCATGTGAGTTTTTTGTGAATGCTTGAAAGTAGTTTAATGCACTTTCAAAGGAAAGTGATTTTCTCTGAAAGGACAGCATTTAGAAAGTGAAGCAACACTCCATTCCCTTCGCACAATAAATTGAAGTGTTGGAACAGACTGCTTCTCTTTCAGAGAAATGCATGTGAGTTTTTTATGAATGCTTGAAAGTAGTTTAATGCACTTTCAAAGGAAAGTGATTTTCTCTGAAAGGACAGCATTTAGAAAGTGAAGCAACACTCCATTCCCTTCGTGCAGTGAATTGAAGTGTTGGAACAGAGTGCTTCTCATTCATAGAAACGCATTAGTGTTTCTTGTGAATGCTTGCAAGTTGCTTAAGGCACTTTCAAAGGAAAGTGATTTTCTCTGAAAGGACAGCATTTAGAAAGTGAAGCAACACTCCATTCACTTTGTACTGTGAATTGAAGTGTTGGAACAGACTGCTTCTCTTTCAGAGAAATGCATGTGAGTTTCTGTTGAATGCTTGTAAGTAGCTTAAGGCACATTCAAAGGAAAGGGATTTTCTCTGAAAGGACAGCATTTAGAAAGTGAAGCAACACTCCATTCACTTCGCACAGTGAATTGAAGTGTTGGAACAGACTGCTTCTCTTTCAGAGAAACGCATGTGAGTTTTTTGTGAATGCTTGAAAGTAGTTTAAGGCACTTTCAATGGAAAGTGATTTTCTCTGAAAGGACAGCATTTAGAAAGTGAGGCAACACTCCATTCACTTCGCACAGTGAATTGAAGTGTTGGAACAGACTGCTTCTCTTTCAGAGAAACGCATGTGAGTTTCTTCCTAATGCTTGCAAGTAGCTTAAGGCACTTTCAAAGGAAAGTGATTTTCTCTGAAAGGACAGCATTTAGAAAGTGAAGCAACACTCCATTCACTTCGCACAGTAAATTGAAGTGTTGGAACAGACTACTTCTCTTTCAGAGAAACGCATGTGAGTTTCTTCCTGATGCTTGCAAGTAGCTTAAGGCACTTTCAAAGGAAAGTGATTTTCTCTGAAAGGACAGCATTTAGAAACTGAAGCAACACTCCATTCACTTCGCACAGTGAATTGAAGTGTTGGAACAGACTGTTTCTCTTTCAGAGAAACGCATGTGAGTTTCTGGTGAATGCTTGTAAGTAGCTTAAGGCACTTTCAAAGGAAAGTGATTTTCTCTGAAAGGACAGCATTTAGAAAGTGAAGCAACACTCCATTCACTTCGCACAGTGAATTGAAGTGTTGGAACAGACTGCTTCTCTTTCAGAGAAATGCATGTGAGTTTCTTTTGAATGCTTGCAAGTTGCTTAAGGCACATTCAAAGGAAAGTGATTTTCTCTGAAAGGACAGCATTTAGAAACTGAAGCAACACTCCATTCACTTCGCACAGTGAATTGAAGTGTTGGAACAGACTGCTTCTCTTTCAGAGAAACGCATGTGAGTTTCTTGTGAATTCTTGCAAGTTGCTTAAGGCACTTTCAAAGGAAAGTGATTTTCTCTGAAAGGACAGCATTTAGAAACTGAAGCAACACTCCATTCACTTCGCACAGTGAATTGAAGTGTTGGAACAGAGTGCTTCTCTTTAAGAGAAACGCATGTGAGTTTTTTGTGAATGCTTGAAAGTAGTTTAAGGCACTTTCAAAGGAAAGTGATTTTCTCTGAAAGGACAGAATTTAGAAAGTGATGCAACACTCCATTCACTTCGCACAGTGAATTGAAGTGTTGGAACAGACTGCTTCTCTTTCAGAGAAACGCATGTGAGTTTCTTCCTAATGCTTGTAAGTAGCTTAAGGCACTTTCAAAGGAAAGTGATTTTCTCTGAAAGGACAGCATTTAGAAAGTGAAGCAACACTCCATTCCCTTCATGCAGTGAATTGAAGTGTTGGAACAGAGTGCTTCTCTTTCATAGAAACGCATTAGTGTTTCTTGTGAATGCTTGCAAGTTGCTTAAGGCACTTTCAAAGGAAAGTGATTTTCTCTGAAAGGACAGCATTTAGAAAGTGAAGCAACACTCCATTCCCTTCGTGCACTGAATTGAAGTGTTGGAACAGAGTGCTTCTCATTCATAGTAACGCATTAGTGTTTCTTGTGCATGCTTGCAAGTTGCTTAAGGCACTTTCAAAGGAAAGTGATTTTCTCTGAAAGGACAGCATTTAGAAAGTGAAGCAACACTCCATTCCCTTCGTGCAGTGAATTGAAGTGTTGGAACAGAGTGCTTCTCTTTCGAATAAACGCATTAGTGTTTCTTGTGAATGCTTGCAAGTTGCTTAAGGCACTTTCAAAGGAAAGTGATTTTCTCTGAAAGGACATAATTTAGAAAGTGAAGCAACACTCCATTCACTTCACACAGTGAATTGAAGTGTTGGAACAGACTGCTTCTCTTTCAGAGAAATGCATGTGAGTTTCTGTTGAATGCTTGTAAGCAGCTTAAGGCACTTTCAAAGGAAAGTGATTTTCTCTGAAAGGACAGCATTTAGAAAGTGAAGCAACACTCCATTCACTTCGCACATTGAATTGAAGTGTTGGAACAGACTGCTTCTCTTTCAGAGAAACGCATGTGAGTTTCTGGTGAATGCTTGTAAGTAGCTTAAGGCACTTTCAAAGGAAAGTGATTTTCTCTGAAAGGACAGCATTTAGAAAGTGAGGCAACACTCCATTCACTTCACACAGTGAATTGAAGTGTTGGAACAGACTGCTTCTCTTTCAGAGAAACGCATGTGAGTTTCTTCCTAATGCTTGCAAGTAGCTTAAGGCACTTTAAAAGGAAAGTGATTTTCTCTGAAAGAACATAATTTAGAAAGTGAAGCAACACTCCATTCATTTCGCACAGTGAATTGAAGTGTTGGAACACACTGCTTCTCTTTCAGAGAAACGCATGAGTTTCTGGTGAATGCTTGTAAGTAGCTTAAGGCACTTTCAAAGGAAAGTGATTTTCTCTGAAAGGACAGCATTTAGAAAGTGAAGCAACACTCCATTCACTTCGCACAGTGAATTGAAGTGTTGGAATAGACTGCTTCTCTTTCAGAGAAGTTCATGTGAGTTTAAGTTGAATGCATGTAAGTAGCTTAAGGCACTTTCAAAGGAAAGTGATTTTCTCTGAAAGGACAGCATTTAGAAAGTGAAGCAACACTCCATTCACTTCGCAGAGTGAATTGAAGTGTTGGAACAGACTGCTTCTCTTTCAGAGTAACGCATGTGAGTTTCTGGTGAATGCTTGTAAGTAGCTTAAGGCACTTTCAAAGGAAAGTGATTTTCTCTGAAAGGACAGCATTTAGAAAGTGAGGCAACACTCCATTCACTTCACACAGTGAATTGAAGTGTTGGAACAGACTGCTTCTCTTTCAGAGAAACGCATGTGAGTTTCTTCCTAATGCTTGCAAGTAGCTTAAGGCACTTTCAAAGGAAAGTGATTTTCTCTGAAAGGACAGCATTTAGAAAGTGAAGCAACACTCCATTCACTTCGCACAGTGAATTGAAGTGTTGGAACAGAGTGCTTCTCTTTCAGAGAAACGCATGAGTTTCTGGTGAATGCTTGTAAGTAGCTTAAGGCACTTTCAAAGGACAGTGATTTTCTCTGAAAGGACAGCATTTAGAAAGTGAAGCAACACTCCATTCACTTCGCACAGTGAATTGAAGTGTTGGAACAGACTGCTTCTCTTTCAGAGAAATTCATGTGAGTTTAAGTTGAATGCTTGTAAGTAGCTTAAGGCACTTTCAAAGGAAAGTGATTTTCTCTGAATGGACAGCATTTAGAAAGTGAAGCAACACTCCATTCCCTTCGTGCAGTGAATTGAAGTGTTGGAACAGAGTGCTTCTCTTTCATATAAACGCATTATTGTTTCTTGTGAATGCTTGCAAGTTGCTTAAGGCACTTTCAAAGGAAAGTGATTTTCTCTGAAAGGACATAATTTAGAAAGTGAAGCAACACTCCATTCACTTCACACAGTGAATTGAAGTGTTGGAACAGACTGCTTCTCTTTCAGAGAAATGCATGTGAGTTTCTGTTGAATGCTTGTAAGCAGCTTAAGGCACTTTCAAAGGAAAGTGATTTTCTCTGAAAGGACAGCATTTAGAAAGTGAAGCAACACTCCATTCACTTCGCACATTGAATTGAAGTGTTGGAACAGACTGCTTCTCTTTCAGAGAAACGCATGTGAGTTTCTGGTGAATGCTTGTAAGTAGCTTAAGGCACTTTCAAAGGACAGTGATTTTCTCTGAAAGGACAGCATTTAGAAAGTGAGGCAACACTCCATTCACTTCACACAGTGAATTGAAGTGTTGGAACAGACTGCTTCTCTTTCAGAGAAACGCATGTGAGTTTCTTCCTAATGCTTGCAAGTAGCTTAAGGCACTTTAAAAGGAAAGTGATTTTCTCTGAAAGGACAGCATTTAGAAAGTGAAGCAACACTCCATTCACTTCGCACAGTGAATTGAAGTGTTGGAACAGACTGCTTCTCTTTCAGAGAAACGCATGAGTTTCTGGTGAATGCTTGTAAGTAGCTTAAGGCACTTTCAAAGGAAAGTGATTTTCTCTGAAAGGACAGCATTTAGAAAGTGAAGCAACACTCCATTCACTTCGCACAGTGAATTGAAGTGTTGGAATAGACTGCTTCTCTTTCAGAGAAGTTCATGTGAGTTTAAGTTGAATGCATGTAAGTAGCTTAAGGCACTTTCAAAGGAAAGTGATTTTCTCTGAAAGGACAGCATTTAGAAAGTGAAGCAACACTCCATTCACTTCGCAGAGTGAATTGAAGTTTTGGAACAGACTGCTTCTCTTTCAGAGTAACGCATGTGAGTTTCTGGTGAATGCTTGTAAGTAGCTTAAGGCACTTTCAAAGGAAAGTGATTTTCTCTGAAAGGACAGCATTTAGAAACTGAAGCAACACTCCATTCACTTCGCACAGTGAATTGAAGTGTTGGAACAGACTGCTTCTCTTTCAGAGAAACGCATGTGAGTTTCTGGTGAATGCTTGTAAGTAGCTTAAGGCACTTTCAAAGGAAAGTGATTTTCTCTAAAAGGACAGCATTTAGAAAGTGAAGCAACACTCCATTCACTTCGCACAGTGAATTGAAGTGTTGGAACAGACTGCTTCTCTTTCAGAGAAACGCATGTGAGTTTCTGGTGAATGCTTGTAAGTAGCTTAAGGCACTTTCAAAGGAAAGTGATTTTTCTCTGAAAGGACATAATTCAGAAAGTGAAGCAACACTCCATTCACTTCGCACAGTGAATTGAAGTGTTGGAACAGACTGCTTCTCTTTCAGAGAAATGCATGTGAGTTTCTGTTGAATGCTTGTAAGTAGCTTAAGGCACTTACAAAGGAAAGTGATTTTCTCTGAAAGGACAGCATTTAGAAAGTGAAGCAACACTCCATTCACTTCGCACATTGAATTGAAGTGTTGGAACAGACTGCTTCTCTTTCAGAGAAACGCATGTGAGTTTCTGGTGAATGCTTGTAAGTAGCTTAAGGCACTTTCAAAGGAAAGTGATTTTCTCTGAAAGGACAGCATTTAGAAAGTGAGGCAAAACTCCATTCACTTCACACAGTGAAATGAAGTGTTGGAAGAGACTGCTTCTCTTTCAGAGAAACGCATGTGAGTTTCTTCCTAATGCTTGCAAGTAGCTTAAGGCACTTTCAAAGGAAAGTGATTTTCTCTGAAAGGACAGCATTTAGAAAGTGAAGCAACACTCCATTCACTTCGCACAGTGAATTGAAGTGTTGGAACAGAGTGCTTCTCTTTCAGAGAAACGCATGAGTTTCTGGTGAATGCTTGTAAGTAGCTTAAGGCACTTTCAAAGGACAGTGATTTTCTCTGAAAGGACAGCATTTAGAAAGTGAAGCAACACTCCATTCACTTCGCACAGTGAATTGAAGTGTTGGAACAGACTGCTTCTCTTTCAGAGAAATTCCTGTGAGTTTAAGTTGAATGCTTGTAAGTAGCTTAAGGCACATTCAAAGGAAAGTGATTTTCTCTGAAAGGACAGCATTTAGAAAGTGAAGCAACACTCCATTCACTTCGCAGAGTGAATTGAAGTTTTGGAACAGACTGCTTCTCTTTCAGAGAAACGCATGTGAGTTTCTGGTGAATGCTTGTAAGTAGCTTAAGGCACTTTAAAAGGAAAGTGATTTTCTCTGAAAGGACAGCATTTAGAAAGTGAAGCAACACTCCATTCACTTCGCACAGTGAATTGAAGTATTGGAACAGACTGCTTCTCTTTCAGAGAAACGCATGTGAGTTTCTGGTGAATGCTTGTAAGTAGCTTAAGGCACTTTCAAAGGAAAGTGATTTTCTCTGAAAGGACAGCATTTAGAAAGTGAAGCAACACTCCATTCACTTCGCACAGTGAATTGAAGTGTTGGAACAGACTGCTTCTCTTTCAGAGAAACGCATGTGAGTTTCTGGTGAATGCTTGTAAGTAGCTTAAGGCACTTTCAAAGGAAAGTGATTTTCTCTGAAAGGACAGCATTTAGAAACTGAAGCAACACTCCATTCACTTCGCACAGTGAATTGAAGTGTTGGAACAGACTGCTTCTCTTTCAGAGAAACGCATGTGAGTTTTTTGTGAATGCTTGAAAGTAGTTTAAGGCACTTTCAAAGGAAAGTGATTTTCTCTGAAAGGACAGAATTTAGAAAGTGATGCAACACTCCATTCACTTCGCACAGTGAATTGAAGTGTTGGAACAGACTGCTTCTCTTTCAGAGAAACGCATGTGAGTTTCTTCCTAATGCTTGTAAGTAGCTTAAGGCACTTTCAAAGGAAAGTGATTTTCTCTGAAAGGACAGCATTTAGAAAGTGAGGCAAGACTCAATTCCCTTCGTGCAGTGAATTGAAGTGTTGGAACAGAGTGCTTCTCTTTCATAGAAACGCATTAGTGTTTCTTGTGAATGCTTGCAAATTGCTTAAGGCACTTTCAAAGGAAAGTGATTTTCTCTGAAAGGACAGCATTTAGAAACTGAAGCACAACTCCATCCACTTCGCACAGTGAATTGAAGTGTTGGAACACACTGCTTCTCTTTAAGAGAAACGCATGTGAGTTTTTTGTGAATGCTTGAAAGTAGTTTAAGGCACTTTCAAAGGAAAGTGATTTTCTCTGAAAGGACAGCATTTAGAAAGTGAAGCAACACTCCATTCACTTCGCACAGTGAATTGAAGTGTTGGAACAGACTGCTTCTCTTTCAGAGAAACGCATGTGAGTTTCTGGTGAATGCTTGTAAGTAGCTTAAGGCACTTTCAAAGGAAAGTTATTTTCTCTGAAAGGACAGCATTTAGAACGTGAGGCAACACTCTATTCACTTCACACAGTGAATTGAAGTGTTGGAACAGACTGCTTCTCTTTCAGAGAAATGCATGTGAGTTTCTTCCTAATGCTTTCAAGTAGCTTAAGGCACTATCAAAGGAAAGTGATTTTCTCTGAAAGGACAGCATTTAGAAAGTGAAGCAACACTCCATTCACTTCGCACAGTGAATTGAAGTGTTGGAACAGACTGCTTCTCTTTCAGAGAAACACATGTGAGTTTCTTCCTAATGCTTGCAAGTAGCTTAAGGCACTTTCAAAGTAAAGTGATTTTCTCTGAAAGGACAGCATTTAGAAAGTGAAGCAACACTCCATTCACTTCGCACAGTGAATTGAAGTGTTGGAACAGACTGCTTCTCTTTAAGAGAAACGCATGTGAGTTTTTTGTGAATGCTTGAAAGTAGTTTAAGGCACTTTCAAAGGAAAGTGATTTTCTCTGAAAGGACAGCATTTAGAAAGTGAAGCAACACTCCATTCACTTCGCACAGTGAATTGAAGTGTTGGAACAGACTGCTTCTCTTTCAGAGAAACACATGTGAGTTTCTTCCTAATGCTTGCAAGTAGCTTAAGGCACTTTCAAAGGAAAGTGATTTTCTCTGAAAGGACAGCATTTAGAAAGTGAAGCAACACTCCATTCACTTCGCACAGTGAATTGAAGTGTTGGAACAGAGTGCTTCTCTTTCAGAGAAACGCATGAGTTTCTGGTGAATGCTTGTAAGTAGCTTAAGGCACTTTCAAAGGACAGTGATTTTCTCTGAAAGGACAGCATTTAGAAAGTGAAGCAACACTCCATTCACTTCGCACAGTGAATTGAAGTGTTGGAACAGACTGCTTCTCTTTCAGAGAAATTCATGTGAGTTTAAGTTGAATGCTTGTAAGTAGCTTAAGGCACTTTCAAAGGAAAGTGATTTTCTCTGAAAGGACAGCATTTAGAAAGTGAAGCAACACTCCATTCACTTCGCAGAGTGAATTGAAGTTTTGGAACAGACTGCTTCTCTTTCAGAGAAACGCATGTGAGTTTCTGGTGATTGCTTGTAAGTAGCTTAAGGCACTTTAAAAGGAAAGTGATTTTCTCTGAAAGGACAGCATTTAGAAAGTGAAGCAACACTCCATTCACTTCGCACAGTGAATTGAAGTATTGGAACAGACTGCTTCTCTTTCAGAGAAACGCATGTGAGTTTCTGGTGAATGCTTGTAAGTAGCTTAAGGCACTTTCAAAGGAAAGTGATTTTCTCTGAAAGGACAGCATTTAGAAAGTGAAGCAACACTCCATTCACTTCGCACAGTGAATTGAAGTGTTGGAACAGACTGCTTCTCTTTCAGAGAAACGCATGTGAGTTTCTGGTGAATGCTTGTAAGTAGCTTAAGGCACTTTCAAAGGAAAGTGATTTTCTCTGAAAGGACAGCATTTAGAAACTGAAGCAACACTCCATTCACTTCGCACAGTGAATTGAAGTGTTGGAACAGACTGCTTCTCTTTCAGAGAAACGCATGTGAGTTTTTTGTGAATGCTTGAAAGTAGTTTAAGGCACTTTCAAAGGAAAGTGATTTTCTCTGAAAGGACAGAATTTAGAAAGTGATGCAACACTCCATTCACTTCGCACAGTGAATTGAAGTGTTGGAACAGACTGCTTCTCTTTCAGAGAAACGCATGTGAGTTTCTTCCTAATGCTTGTAAGTAGCTTAAGGCACTTTCAAAGGAAAGTGATTTTCTCTGAAAGGACAGCATTTAGAAAGTGAGGCAAGACTCAATTCCCTTCGTGCAGTGAATTGAAGTGTTGGAACAGAGTGCTTCTCTTTCATAGAAACGCATTAGTGTTTCTTGTGAATGCTTGCAAATTGCTTAAGGCACTTTCAAAGGAAAGTGATTTTCTCTGAAAGGACAGCATTTAGAAACTGAAGCACAACTCCATCCACTTCGCACAGTGAATTGAAGTGTTGGAACACACTGCTTCTCTTTAAGAGAAACGCATGTGAGTTTTTTGTGAATGCTTGAAAGTAGTTTAAGGCACTTTCAAAGGACAGTGATTTTCTCTGAAAGGACAGCATTTAGAAAGTGAAGCAACACTCCATTCACTTCGCACAGTGAATTGAAGTGTTGGAACAGACTGCTTCTCTTTCAGAGAAATTCATGTGAGTTTTAGTTGAATTCTTGTAAGTAGCTTAAGGCACTTTCAAAGGAAAGTGAT
Source organism: Myodes glareolus (assembly GCF_982192425.1). Classification (NCBI taxonomy): domain Eukaryota; kingdom Metazoa; phylum Chordata; class Mammalia; order Rodentia; family Cricetidae; genus Myodes; species Myodes glareolus. The sequence goes on from NW_028263215.1 coordinate 252,529, forward strand.
TTTCTCTGAAAGGACAGCATTTAGAAAGTGAAGCAACACTCCATTCACTTCGCAGAGTGAATTGAAGTTTTGGAACAGACTGCTTCTCTTTCAGAGTAACGCATGTGAGTTTCTGGTGAATGCTTGTAAGTAGCTTAAGGCACTTTCAAAGGAAAGTGATTTTCTCTGAAAGGACAGCATTTAGAAACTGAAGCAACACTCCATTCACTTCGCACAGTGAATTGAAGTGTTGGAACAGACTGCTTCTCTTTCAGAGAAACGCATGTGAGTTTCTGGTGAATGCTTGTAAGTAGCTTAAGGCACTTTCAATGGAAAGTGATTTTCTCTAAAAGGACAGCATTTAGAAAGTGAAGCAACACTCCATTCACTTCGCACAGTGAATTGAAGTGTTGGAACAGACTGCTTCTCTTTCAGAGAAACGCATGTGAGTTTCTGGTGAATGCTTGTAAGTAGCTTAAGGCACTTTCAAAGGAAAGTGATTTTTCTCTGAAAGGACATAATTCAGAAAGTGAAGCAACACTCCATTCACTTCGCACAGTGAATTGAAGTGTTGGAACAGACTGCTTCTCTTTCAGAGAAATGCATGTGAGTTTCTGTTGAATGCTTGTAAGCAGCTTAAGGCACTTTCAAAGGAAAGTGATTTTCTCTGAAAGGACAGCATTTAGAAAGTGAAGCAACACTCCATTCACTTCGCACATTGAATTGAAGTGTTGGAACAGACTGCTTCTCTTTCAGAGAAACGCATGTGAGTTTCTGGTGAATGCTTGTAAGTAGCTTAAGGCACTTTCAAAGGAAAGTGATTTTCTCTGAAAGGACAGCATTTAGAAAGTGAGGCAAAACTCCATTCACTTCACACAGTGAAATGAAGTGTTGGAAGAGACTGCTTCTCTTTCAGAGAAACGCATGTGAGTTTCTTCCTAATGCTTGCAAGTAGCTTAAGGCACTTTCAAAGGAAAGTGATTTTCTCTGAAAGGACAGCATTTAGAAAGTGAAGCAACACTCCATTCACTTCGCACAGTGAATTGAAGTGTTGGAACAGAGTGCTTCTCTTTCAGAGAAACGCATGAGTTTCTGGTGAATGCTTGTAAGTAGCTTAAGGCACTTTCAAAGGACAGTGATTTTCTCTGAAAGGACAGCATTTAGAAAGTGAAGCAACACTCCATTCACTTCGCACAGTGAATTGAAGTGTTGGAACAGACTGCTTCTCTTTCAGAGAAATTCATGTGAGTTTAAGTTGAATGCTTGTAAGTAGCTTAAGGCACTTTCAAAGGAAAGTGATTTTCTCTGAAAGGACAGCATTTAGAAAGTGAAGCAACACTCCATTCACTTCGCAGAGTGAATTGAAGTTTTGGAACAGACTGCTTCTCTTTCAGAGAAACGCATGTGAGTTTCTGGTGAATGCTTGTAAGTAGCTTAAGGCACTTTAAAAGGAAAGTGATTTTCTCTGAAAGGACAGCATTTAGAAAGTGAAGCAACACTCCATTCACTTCGCACAGTGAATTGAAGTATTGGAACAGACTGCTTCTCTTTCAGAGAAACGCATGTGAGTTTCTGGTGAATGCTTGTAAGTAGCTTAAGGCACTTTCAAAGGAAAGTGATTTTCTCTGAAAGGACAGCATTTAGAAAGTGAAGCAACACTCCATTCACTTCGCACAGTGAATTGAAGTGTTGGAACAGACTGCTTCTCTTTCAGAGAAACGCATGTGAGTTTCTGGTGAATGCTTGTAAGTAGCTTAAGGCACTTTCAAAGGAAAGTGATTTTCTCTGAAAGGACAGCATTTAGAAACTGAAGCAACACTCCATTCACTTCGCACAGTGAATTGAAGTGTTGGAACAGACTGCTTCTCTTTCAGAGAAACGCATATGAGTTTTTGGTGAATGCTTGAAAGTAGTTTAAGGCACTTTCAAAGGAAAGTGATTTTCTCTGAAAGGACAGAATTTAGAAAGTGATGCAACACTCCATTCACTTCGCACAGTGAATTGAAGTGTTGGAACAGACTGCTTCTCTTTCAGAGAAACGCATGTGAGTTTCTTCCTAATGCTTGTAAGTAGCTTAAGGCACTTTCAAAGGAAAGTGATTTTCTCTGAAAGGACAGCATTTAGAAAGTGAGGCAAGACTCAATTCCCTTCGTGCAGTGAATTGAAGTGTTGGAACAGAGTGCTTCTCTTTCATAGAAACGCATTAGTGTTTCTTGTGAATGCTTGCAAATTGCTTAAGGCACTTTCAAAGGAAAGTGATTTTCTCTGAAAGGACAGCATTTAGAAACTGAAGCACAACTCCATCCACTTCGCACAGTGAATTGAAGTGTTGGAACACACTGCTTCTCTTTAAGAGAAACGCATGTGAGTTTTTTGTGAATGCTTGAAAGTAGTTTAAGGCACTTTCAAAGGAAAGTGATTTTCTCTGAAAGGACAGCATTTAGAAAGTGAAGCAACACTCCATTCACTTCGCACAGTGAATTGAAGTGTTGGAACAGACTGCTTCTCTTTCAGAGAAACGCATGTGAGTTTCTGGTGAATGCTTGTAAGTAGCTTAAGGCACTTTCAAAGGAAAGTGATTTTCTCTGAAAGGACAGCATTTAGAACGTGAGGCAACACTCTATTCACTTCACACAGTGAATTGAAGTGTTGGAACAGACTGCTTCTCTTTCAGAGAAATGCATGTGAGTTTCTTCCTAATGCTTTCAAGTAGCTTAAGGCACTATCAAAGGAAAGTGATTTTCTCTGAAAGGACAGCATTTAGAAAGTGAAGCAACACTCCATTCACTTCGCACAGTGAATTGAAGTGTTGGAACAGACTGCTTCTCTTTCAGAGAAACACATGTGAGTTTCTTCCTAATGCTTGCAAGTAGCTTAAGGCACTTTCAAAGGAAAGTGATTTTCTCTGAAAGGACAGCATTTAGAAACTGAAGCAACACTCCATTCACTTCGCACAGTGAATTGAAGTGTTGGAACAGACTGCTTCTCTTTCAGAGAAACGCATATGAGTTTTTGGTGAATGCTTGAAAGTAGTTTAAGGCACTTTCAAAGGAAAGTGATTTTCTCTGAAAGGACAGAATTTAGAAAGTGATGCAACACTCCATTCACTTCGCACAGTGAATTGAAGTGTTGGAACAGACTGCTTCTCTTTCAGAGAAACGCATGTGAGTTTCTTCCTAATGCTTGTAAGTAGCTTAAGGCACTTTCAAAGGAAAGTGATTTTCTCTGAAAGGACAGCATTTAGAAAGTGAGGCAAGACTCAATTCCCTTCGTGCAGTGAATTGAAGTGTTGGAACAGAGTGCTTCTCTTTCATAGAAACGCATTAGTGTTTCTTGTGAATGCTTGCAAATTGCTTAAGGCACTTTCAAAGGAAAGTGATTTTCTCTGAAAGGACAGCATTTAGAAACTGAAGCACAACTCCATCCACTTCGCACAGTGAATTGAAGTGTTGGAACACACTGCTTCTCTTTAAGAGAAACGCATGTGAGTTTTTTGTGAATGCTTGAAAGTAGTTTAAGGCACTTTCAAAGGAAAGTGATTTTCTCTGAAAGGACAGCATTTAGAAAGTGAAGCAACACTCCATTCACTTCGCACAGTGAATTGAAGTGTTGGAACAGACTGCTTCTCTTTCAGAGAAACGCATGTGAGTTTCTGGTGAATGCTTGTAAGTAGCTTAAGGCACTTTCAAAGGAAAGTGATTTTCTCTGAAAGGACAGCATTTAGAACGTGAGGCAACACTCTATTCACTTCACACAGTGAATTGAAGTGTTGGAACAGACTGCTTCTCTTTCAGAGAAATGCATGTGAGTTTCTTCCTAATGCTTTCAAGTAGCTTAAGGCACTATCAAAGGAAAGTGATTTTCTCTGAAAGGACAGCATTTAGAAAGTGAAGCAACACTCCATTCACTTCGCACAGTGAATTGAAGTGTTGGAACAGACTGCTTCTCTTTCAGAGAAACACATGTGAGTTTCTTCCTAATGCTTGCAAGTAGCTTAAGGCACTTTCAAAGGAAAGTGATTTTCTCTGAAAGGACAGCATTTAGAAAGTGAAGCAACACTCCATTCACTTCGCACAGTGAATTGAAGTGTTGGAACAGACTGCTTCTCTTTAAGAGAAATGCATGTGAGTTTTTTGTGAATGCTTGAAAGTAGTTTAAGGCACTTTCAAAGGAAAGTGATTTTCTCTGAAAGGACAGCATTTAGAAAGTGAAGCAACACTCCATTCACTTCGCACAGTGAATTGAAGTGTTGGAACAGACTGCTTCTCTTTCAGAGAAACACATGTGAGTTTCTTCCTAATGCTTGCAAGTAGCTTAAGGCACTTTCAAAGGAAAGTGATTTTCTCTGAAAGGACAGCATTTAGAAAGTGAAGCAACACTCCATTCACTTCGCACAGTGAATTGAAGTGTTGGAACAGAGTGCTTCTCTTTCAGAGAAACGCATGAGTTTCTGGTGAATGCTTGTAAGTAGCTTAAGGCACTTTCAAAGGACAGTGATTTTCTCTGAAAGGACAGCATTTAGAAAGTGAAGCAACACTCCATTCACTTCGCACAGTGAATTGAAGTGTTGGAACAGACTGCTTCTCTTTCAGAGAAATTCATGTGAGTTTAAGTTGAATGCTTGTAAGTAGCTTAAGGCACTTTCAAAGGAAAGTGATTTTCTCTGAAAGGACAGCATTTAGAAAGTGAAGCAACACTCCATTCACTTCGCAGAGTGAATTGAAGTTTTGGAACAGACTGCTTCTCTTTCAGAGAAACGCATGTGAGTTTCTGGTGAATGCTTGTAAGTAGCTTAAGGCACTTTAAAAGGAAAGTGATTTTCTCTGAAAGGACAGCATTTAGAAAGTGAAGCAACACTCCATTCACTTCGCACAGTGAATTGAAGTATTGGAACAGACTGCTTCTCTTTCAGAGAAACGCATGTGAGTTTCTGGTGAATGCTTGTAAGTAGCTTAAGGCACTTTCAAAGGAAAGTGATTTTCTCTGAAAGGACAGCATTTAGAAAGTGAAGCAACACTCCATTCACTTCGCACAGTGAATTGAAGTGTTGGAACAGACTGCTTCTCTTTCAGAGAAACGCATGTGAGTTTCTGGTGAATGCTTGTAAGTAGCTTAAGGCATTTTCAAAGGAAAGTGATTTTCTCTGAAAGGACAGCATTTAGAAACTGAAGCAACACTCCATTCACTTCGCACAGTGAATTGAAGTGTTGGAACAGACTGCTTCTCTTTCAGAGAAACACATGTGAGTTTTTTGTGAATGCTTGAAAGTAGTTTAAGGCACTTTCAAAGGAAAGTGATTTTCTCTGAAAGGACAGAATTTAGAAAGTGATGCAACACTCCATTCACTTCGCACAGTGAATTGAAGTGTTGGAACAGACTGCTTCTCTTTCAGAGAAACGCATGTGAGTTTCTTCCTAATGCTTGTAAGTAGCTTAAGGCACTTTCAAAGGAAAGTGATTTTCTCTGAAAGGACAGCATTTAGGAAGTGAGGCAAGACTCAATTCCCTTCGTGCAGTGAATTGAAGTGTTGGAACAGAGTGCTTCTCTTTCATAGAAACGCATTAGTGTTTCTTGTGAATGCTTGCAAATTGCTTAAGGCACTTTCAAAGGAAAGTGATTTTCTCTGAAAGGACAGCATTTAGAAACTGAAGCACAACTCCATCCACTTCGCACAGTGAATTGAAGTGTTGGAACACACTGCTTCTCTTTAAGAGAAACGCATGTGAGTTTTTTGTGAATGCTTGAAAGTAGTTTAAGGCACTTTCAAAGGAAAGTGATTTTCTCTGAAAGGACAGCATTTAGAAAGTGAAGCAACACTCCATTCACTTCGCACAGTGAATTGAAGTGTTGGAACAGACTGCTTCTCTTTCAGAGAAACGCATGTGAGTTTCTGGTGAATGCTTGTAAGGAGCTTAAGGCACTTTCAAAGGAAAGCGATTTTCTCTGAAAGGACAGCATTTAGAACGTGAGGCAACACTCTATTCACTTCACACAGTGAATTGAAGTGTTGGAACAGACTGCTTCTCTTTCAGAGAAATGCATGTGAGTTTCTTCCTAATGCTTTCAAGTAGCTTAAGGCACTATCAAAGGAAAGTGATTTTCTCTGAAAGGACAGCATTTAGAAAGTGAAGCAACACTCCATTCACTTCGCACAGTGAATTGAAGTGTTGGAACAGACTGCTTCTCTTTCAGAGAAACACATGTGAGTTTCTTCCTAATGCTTGCAAGTAGCTTAAGGCACTTTCAAAGGAAAGTGATTTTCTCTGAAAGGACAGCATTTAGAAACTGAAGCAACACTCCGTTCACTTCGCACAGTGAATTGAAGTGTTGGAACAGACTGCTTCTCTTTAAGAGAAACGCATGTGAGTTTTTTGTGAATGCTTGAAAGTAGTTTAAGGCACTTTCAAAGGACAGTGATTTTCTCTGAAAGGACAGCATTTAGAAAGTGAAGCAACACTCCATTCACTTCGCACAGTGAATTGAAGTGTTGGAACAGACTGCTTCTCTTTCAGAGAAATTCATGTGAGTTTAAGTTGAATGCTTGTAAGTAGCTTAAGGCACTTTCAAAGGAAAGTGATTTTCTCTGAAAGGACAGCATTTAGAAAGTGAAGCAACACTCCATTCACTTCGCAGAGTGAATTGAAGTTTTGGAACAGACTGCTTCTCTTTCAGAGAAACGCATGTGAGTTTCTGGTGAATGCTTGTAAGTAGCTTAAGGCACTTTAAAAGGAAAGTGATTTTCTCTGAAAGGACAGCATTTAGAAAGTGAAGCAACACTCCATTCACTTCGCACAGTGAATTGAAGTATTGGAACAGACTGCTTCTCTTTCAGAGAAACGCATGTGAGTTTCTGGTGAATGCTTGTAAGTAGCTTAAGGCACTTTCAAAGGAAAGTGATTTTCTCTGAAAGGACAGCATTTAGAAAGTGAAGCAACACTCCATTCACTTCGCACAGTGAATTGAAGTGTTGGAACAGACTGCTTCTCTTTCAGAGAAACGCATGTGAGTTTCTGGTGAATGCTTGTAAGTAGCTTAAGGCACTTTCAAAGGAAAGTGATTTTCTCTGAAAGGACAGCATTTAGAAACTGAAGCAACACTCCATTCACTTCGCACAGTGAATTGAAGTGTTGGAACAGACTGCTTCTCTTTCAGAGAAACGCATGTGAGTTTTTTGTGAATGCTTGAAAGTAGTTTAAGGCACTTTCAAAGGAAAGTGATTTTCTCTGAAAGGACAGAATTTAGAAAGTGATGCAACACTCCATTCACTTCGCACAGTGAATTGAAGTGTTGGAACAGACTGCTTCTCTTTCAGAGAAACGCATGTGAGTTTCTTCCTAATGCTTGTAAGTAGCTTAAGGCACTTTCAAAGGAAAGTGATTTTCTCTGAAAGGACAGCATTTAGAAAGTGAGGCAAGACTCAATTCCCTTCGTGCAGTGAATTGAAGTGTTGGAACAGAGTGCTTCTCTTTCATAGAAACGCATTAGTGTTTCTTGTGAATGCTTGCAAATTGCTTAAGGCACTTTCAAAGGAAAGTGATTTTCTCTGAAAGGACAGCATTTAGAAACTGAAGCACAACTCCATCCACTTCGTACAGTGAATTGAAGTGTTGGAACACACTGCTTCTCTTTAAGAGAAACGCATGTGAGTTTTTTGTGAATGCTTGAAAGTAGTTTAAGGCACTTTCAAAGGAAAGTGATTTTCTCTGAAAGGACAGCATTTAGAAAGTGAAGCAACACTCCATTCACTTCGCACAGTGAATTGAAGTGTTGGAACAGACTGCTTCTCTTTCAGAGAAACGCATGTGAGTTTCTGGTGAATGCTTGTAAGTAGCTTAAGGCACTTTCAAAGGAAAGCGATTTTCTCTGAAAGGACAGCATTTAGAACGTGAGGCAACACTCTATTCACTTCACACAGTGAATTGAAGTGTTGGAACAGACTGCTTCTCTTTCAGAGAAATGCATGTGAGTTTCTTCCTAATGCTTTCAAGTAGCTTAAGGCACTATCAAAGGAAAGTGATTTTCTCTGAAAGGACAGCATTTAGAAAGTGAAGCAACACTCCATTCACTTCGCACAGTGAATTGAAGTGTTGGAACAGACTGCTTCTCTTTCAGAGAAACACATGTGAGTTTCTTCCTAATGCTTGCAAGTAGCTTAAGGCACTTTCAAAGGAAAGTGATTTTCTCTGAAAGGACAGCATTTAGAAACTGAAGCAACACTCCGTTCACTTCGCACAGTGAATTGAAGTGTTGGAACAGACTGCTTCTCTTTAAGAGAAACGCATGTGAGTTTTTTGTGAATGCTTGAAAGTAGTTTAAGGCACTTTCAAAGGAAAGTGATTTTCTCTGAAAGGACAGCATTTAGAAAGTGAAGCAACACTCCATTCACTTCGCACAGTGAATTGAAGTGTTGGAACAGACTGCTTCTCTTTCAGAGAAACACATGTGAGTTTCTTCCTAATGCTTGCAAGTAGCTTAAGGCACTTTCAAAGGAAAGTGATTTTCTCTCAAAGGACAGCATTTAGAAAGTGAAGCAACAATCCATGCACTTCGAACAGTGAATTGAAGTGTTGGAACCGACTGCTTCTCTTTCAGAGAAACGCATGAGTTTCTGGTGAATGCTTGTAAGTAGCTTAAGGCACTTTCAAAGGACAGTGATTTTCTCTGAAAGGACAGCATTTAGAAAGTGAAGCAACACTCCATTCACTTCGCACAGTGAATTGAAGTGTTGGAACAGACTGCTTCTCTTTCAGAGAAATTCATGTGAGTTTAAGTTGAATGCTTGTAAGTAGCTTAAGGCACTTTCAAAGGAAAGTGATTTTCTCTGAAAGGACAGCATTTAGAAAGTGAAGCAACACTCCATTCACTTCGCACAGTGAATTGAAGTTTTGGAACAGACTGATTCTCTTTCAGAGAAACGCATGTGAGTTTCTGGTGAATGCTTGTAAGTAGCTTAAGGCACTTTCAAAGGAAAGTGATTTTCTCTGAAAGGACAGCATTTAGAAAGTGAAGCAACACTCCATTCACTTCGCACAGTGAATTGAAGTGTTGGAACAGACTGCTTCTCTTTCAGAGAAACGCATGTGAGTTTCTGGTGAATGCTTGTAAGTAGCTTAAGGCACTTTCAAAGGAAAGTGATTTTCTCTGAAAGGACAGCATTTAGAAACTGAAGCAACACTCCATTCACTTCGCACAGTGAATTGAAGTGTTGGAACAGACTGCTTCTCTTTCAGAGAAACGCATGTGAGTTTTTTGTGAATGCTTGAAAGTAGTTTAAGGCACTTTCAAAGGAAAGTGATTTTCTCTGAAAGGACAGAATTTAGAAAGTGATGCAACACTCCATTCACTTCGCACAGTGAATTGAAGTGTTGGAACAGACTGCTTCTCTTTCAGAGAAACGCATGTGAGTTTCTTCCTAATGCTTGTAAGTAGCTTAAGGCACTTTCAAAGGAAAGTGATTTTCTCTGAACGGACAGCATTTAGAAAGTGAGGCAAGACTCAATTCCCTTCGTGCAGTGAATTGAAGTGTTGGAACAGAGTGCTTCTCTTTCATAGAAACGCATTAGTGTTTCTTGTGAATGCTTGCAAATTGCTTAAGGCACTTTCAAAGGAAAGTGATTTTCTCTGAAAGGACAGCATTTAGAAACTGAAGCACAACTCCATCCACTTCGCACAGTGAATTGAAGTGTTGGAACACACTGCTTCTCTTTAAGAGAAACGCATGTGAGTTTTTTGTGAATGCTTGAAAGTAGTTTAAGGCACTTTCAAAGGAAAGTGATTTTCTCTGAAAGGACAGCATTTAGAAAGTGAAGCAACACTCCATTCACTTCGCACAGTGAATTGAAGTGTTGGAACAGACTGCTTCTCTTTCAGAGAAATGCATGTGAGTTTCTGGTGAATGCTTGTAAGTAGCTTAAGGCACTTTCAAAGGAAAGCGATTTTCTCTGAAAGGACAGCATTTAGAACGTGAGGCAACACTCTATTCACTTCACACAGTGAATTGAAGTGTTGGAACAGACTGCTTCTCTTTCAGAGAAATGCATGTGAGTTTCTTCCTAATGCTTTCAAGTAGCTTAAGGCACTATCAAAGGAAAGTGATTTTCTCTGAAAGGACAGCATTTAGAAAGTGAAGCAACACTCCATTCACTTCGCACAGTGAATTGAAGTGTTGGAACAGACTGCTTCTCTTTCAGAGAAACACATGTGAGTTTCTTCCTAATGCTTGCAAGTAGCTTAAGGCACTTTCAAAGGAAAGTGATTTTCTCTGAAAGGACAGCATTTAGAAACTGAAGCAACACTCCGTTCACTTCGCACAGTGAATTGAAGTGTTGGAACAGACTGCTTCTCTTTAAGAGAAACGCATGTGAGTTTTTTGTGAATGCTTGAAAGTAGTTTAAGGCACTTTCAAAGGAAAGTGATTTTCTCTGAAAGGACAGCATTTAGAAAGTGAAGCAACACTCCATTCACTTCGCACAGTGAATTGAAGTGTTGGAACAGACTGCTTCTCTTTCAGAGAAACACATGTGAGTTTCTTCCTAATGCTTGCAAGTAGCTTAAGGCACTTTCAAAGGAAAGTGATTTTCTCTCAAAGGACAGCATTTAGAAAGTGAAGCAACAATCCATGCACTTCGAACAGTGAATTGAAGTGTTGGAACCGACTGCTTCTCTTTCAGAGAAACGCATGTGAGTTTCTGGTGAATGCTTGTAAGTAGCTTAAGGCACTTTCAAAGGACAGTGATTTTCTCTGAAAGGACAGCATTTAGAAAGTGAAGCAACACTCCATTCCCTTCGTGCAGTGAATTGAAGTGTTGGAACAGAGTGCTTCTCTTTCATATAAACGCATTAGTGTTTCTTGTGAATGCTTGCAAGTTGTTTAAGGCACTTTCAAAGGAAAGTGATTTTCTCTGAAAGGACAGCATTTAGAAAGTGAAGCAACACTCCATTCACTTCGCACAGTGAATTGAAGTGTTGGAACAGACTGTTTCTCTTTCAGAGAAATGCATGTGAGTTTCTGTTGAATGCTTGTAAGCAGCTTAAGGCACTTTGAAAGGAAAGTGATTTTCTCTGAAAGGACAGCATTTAGAAAGTGAAGCAACACTCCATTCACTTCGCACATTGAATTGAAGTGTTGGAAAAGACTGCTTCTCTTTCAGAGAAACGCATGTGAGTTTCTGGTGAATGCTTGTAAGTAGCTTAAGGCACTTTCAAAGGAAAGTGATTTTCTCTGAAAGTACAGCATTTAGAAAGTGAGGCAACACTCCATTCACTTCACACAGTGAATTGAAGTGTTGGAACAGACTGCTTCTCTTTCAGAGAAACGCATGTGAGTTTCTTCCTAATGCTTGCAAGTAGCTTAAGGCACTTTAAAAGGAAAGTGATTTTCTCTGAAAGGACAGCATTTAGAAATTGAAGCAACACTCCATTCACTTCGCACAGTGAATTGAAGTGTTGGAACAGACTGCATCTCTTTCAGAGAAACGCATGAGTTTCTGGTGAATGCTTGTAAGAAGCTTAAGGCACTTTCAAAGGAAAGTGATTTTCTCTGAAAGGACAGCATTTAGAAAGTGAAGCAACACTCCATTCACTTCGCACAGTGAATTGAAGTGTTGGAACAGACTGCTTCTCTTTCAGAGAAATTCATGTGAGTTTAAGTTGAATGCTTGTAAGTAGCTTAAGGCACTTTCAAAGGAAAGTGATTTTCTCTGAAAGGACAGCATTTAGAAAGTGAAGCAACACTCCATTCACTTCGCAGAGTGAATTGAAGTTTTGGAACAGACTGCTTCTCTTTCAGAGAAACGCATGTGAGTTTCTGGTGAATGCTTGTAAGTATCTTAAGGCACTTTCAAAGGAAAGTGATTTTCTCTGAAAGGACAGCATTTTGAAAGTGAAGCAACACTCCATTCACTTCGCACTGTGAATTGAAGTGTTGGAACAGACTGCTTCTCTTTCAGAGAAACGCATGTGAGTTTCTGGTGAATGCTTGTAAGTAGCTTAAGGCACTTTCAAAGGAAAGTGATTTTCTCTGAAAGGACAGCATTTAGAAAGTGAAGCAACACTCCATTCACTTCGCAGAGTGAATTGAAGTTTTGGAACAGACTGCTTCTCTTTCAGAGAAACGCATGTGAGTTTCTGGTGAATGCTTGTAAGTAGCTTAAGGCACTTTAAAAGGAAAGTGATTTTCTCTGAAAGGACAGCATTTAGAAACTGAAGCAACACTCCATTCACTTCGCACAGTGAATTGAAGTGTTGGAACAGACTGCTTCTCTTTAAGAGAAACGCATGTGAGTTTTTTGTGAATGCTTGAAAGTAGTTTAAGGCACTTTCAAAGGAAAGTGATTTTCTCTGAAAGGACAGAATTTAGAAAGTGAAGCAACACTCCATTCACTTCGCACAGTGAATTGAAGTGTTGGAACAGACTGCTTCTCTTTCAGAGAAATGCATGTGAGTTTCTGTTGAATGCTTGTAAGCAGCTTAAGGCACTTTCAAAGGAAAGTGATTTTCTCTGAAAGGACAGCATTTAGAAAGTGAAGCAACACTCCATTCACTTCGCACATTGAATTGAAGTGTTGGAACAGACTGCTTCTCTTTCAGAGAAACGCATGTGAGTTTCTGGTGAATGCTTGTAAGTAGCTTAAGGCACTTTCAAAGGAAAGTGATTTTCTCTGAAAGGACAGCATTTAGAAATTGAGGCAACACTCCATTCACTTCACACAGTGAATTGAAGTGTTGGAACAGACTGCTTCTCTTTCAGAGAAACGCATGTGAGTTTCTTTCTAATGCTTGCAAGTAGCTTAAGGCACTTTAAAAGGAAAGTGATTTTCTCTGAAAGGACAGCATTTAGAAAGTGAAGCAACACTCCATTCACTTCGCACAGTGAATTGAAGTGTTGGAACAGACTGCTTCTCTTTCAGAGAAACGCATGAGTTTCTGGTGAATGCTTGTAAGTAGCTTAAGGCACTTTCAAAGGAAAGTGATTTTCTCTGAAAGGACAGCATTTAGAAAGTGAAGCAACACTCCATTCACTTCGCACAGTGAATTGAAGTGTTGGAACAGACTGCTTCTCTTTCAGAGAAATTCATGTGAGTTTAAGTTGAATGCTTGCAAGTAGCTTAAGGCACTTTCAAAGGAAAGTGATTTTCTCTGAAAGGACAGCATTTAGAAAGTGAAGCAACACTCCATTCACTTCGCACAGTGAATTGAAGTGTTGGAACAGACTGCTTCTCTTTCAGAGAAACACATGTGAGTTTCTGGTGAATGCTTGTAAGTAGCTTAAGGCACTTTCAAAGGAAAGTGATTTTCTCTGAAAGGACAGCATTTAGAAAGTGAGGCAACACTCCATTCACTTCGCACAGTGAATTGAAGTGTTGGAACAGACTGCTTCTCTTTCAGAGAAACGCATGTGAGTTTCTGGTGAATGCTTGTAAGTAGCTTAAGGCACTTTCAAAGGAAAGTGATTTTCTCTGAAAGGACAGCATTTAGAAACTGAAGCAACACTCCATTCACTTCGCACAGTGAATTGAAGTGTTCGAACAGACTGCTTCTCTTTCAGAGAAACGCATGTGAGTTTTTTGTGAATGCTTGAAAGTAGTTTAAGGCACTTTCAAAGGAAAGTGATTTTCTCTGAAAGGACAGAATTTAGAAAGTGATGCAACACTCCATTCACTTCGCACAGTGAATTGAAGTGTTGGAATAGACTGCTTCTCTTTCAGAGAAACGCATGTGAGTTTCTTCCTAATGCTTGTAAGTAGCTTAAGGCACTTTCAAAGGAAAGTGATTTTCTCTGAAAGGACTGCATTTAGAAAGTGAAGCAACAATCCATGCACTTCGCACAGTGAATTGAAGTGTTGGAACCGACTGCTTCTCTTTCAGATAAACGCATGTGAGTTTCTGGTGAATGCTTTTAAGTAGCTTAAGGCACTTTCAAAGGAAAGTGATTTTCTCTGAAAGGACAGCATTTAGAAAGTGAAGAAACACTCCATTCCCTTCGTGCAGTGAATTGAAGTGTTGGAACAGAGTGCTTCTCTTTCATATAAACGCATTAGTGTTTCTTGTGAATGCTTGCAAGTTGCTTAAGGCACTTTCAAAGGAAAGTGATTTTCTCTGAAAGGACATAATTTAGAAAGTGAAGCAACACTCCATTCACTTCGCACAGTGAATTGAAGTGTTGGAACAGACTGCTTCTCTTTCAGAGAAATGCATGTGAGTTTCTGTTGAATGCTTGTAAGCAGCTTAAGGCACTTTCAAAGGAAAGTGATTTTCTCTGAAAGGACAGCATTTAGAAAGTGAAGCAACACTCCATTCACTTCGCACATTGAATTGAAGTGTTGGAACAGACTGCTTCTCTTTCAGAGAAACGCATGTGAGTTTCTGGTGAATGCTTGTAAGTAGCTTAAGGCACTTTCAAAGGAAAGTGATTTTCTCTGAAAGGACAGAATTTAGAAAGTGAGGCAACACTCCATTCACTTCACACAGTGAATTGAAGTGTTGGAACAAACTGCTTCTCTTTCAGAGAAACGCATGTGAGTTTCTTCCTAATGCTTGCAAGTAGCTTAAGGCACTTTAAAAGGAAAGTGATTTTCTCTGAAAGGACAGCATTTAGAAAGTGAAGCAACACTCCATTCACTTCGCACAGTGAATTGAAGTGTTGGAACAGACTGCTTCTCTTTCAGAGAAACGCATGAGTTTCTGGTGAATGCTTGTAAGTAGCTTAAGGCACTTTCAAAGGAAAGTGATTTTCTCTGAAAGGACAGCATTTAGAAAGTGAAGCAACACTCCATTCACTTCGCACAGTGAATTGAAGTGTTGGAACAGACTGCTTCTCTTTCAGAGAAATTCATGTGAGTTTAAGTTGAATGCTTGTAAGTAGCTTAAGGCACTTTCAAAGGAAAGTGATTTTCTCTGAAAGGACAGCATTTAGAAAGTGAAGCAACACTCCATTCACTTCGCAGAGTGAATTGAAGTTTTGGAACAGACTGCTTCTCTTTCAGAGAAACGCATGTGAGTTTCTGGTGAATGCTTGTAAGTAGCTTAAGGCACTTTCAAAGGAAAGTGATTTTCTCTGAAAGGACAGCATTTAGAAAGTGAAGCAACACTCCATTCACTTCGCACAGTGAATTGAAGTGTTGGAACAGACTGCTTCTCTTTCAGAGAAACGCATGTGAGTTTCTGGTGAATGCTTGTAAGTAGCTTAAGGCACTTTCAAAGGAAAGTGATTTTCTCTGAAAGGACAGCATTTAGAAAGTGAAGCAACACTCCATTCACTTCGCACAGTGAATTGAAGTGTTGGAACAGACTGCTTCTCTTTCAGAGAAACGCATGTGAGTTTCTGGTGAATGCTTGTAAGTAGCTTAAGGCACTTTCAAAGGAAAGTGATTTTCTCTGAAAGGACATAATTTAGAAAGAGAAGCAACACTCCATTCACTTCGCACAGTGAATTGAAGTGTTGGAACAGACTGCTTCTCTTTCAGAGAAATGCATGTGAGTTTCTGTTGAATGCTTGTAAGCAGCTTAAGGCACTTTCAAAGGAAAGTGATTTTCTCTGAAAGGACAGCATTTAGAAAGTGAAGCAACACTCCATTCACTTCGCACAGTGAATTGAAGTGTTGGAACAGACTGCTTCTCTTTCAGAGAAACGCATGTGAGTTTCTGGTGAATGCTTGTAAGTAGCTTAAGGCACTTTCAAAGGAAAGTGATTTTCTCTGAAAGGACAGCATTTAGAAAGTGAAGCAACACTCCATTCACTTCGCACAGTGAATTGAAGTGTTTGAACAGACTGCTTCTCTTTCAGAGAAACGCATGTGAGTTTCTGGTGAATGCTTGTAAGTAGCTTAAGGCACTTTCAAAGGAAAGTGATTTTCTCTGAAAGGACAGCATTTAGAAAGTGAAGCAACACTCCATTCACTTCGCACATTGAATTGAAGTGTTGGAACAGACTGCTTCTCTTTCAGAGAAACGCATGTGAGTTTCTGGTGAATGCTTGTAAGTAGCTTAAGGCACTTTCAAAGGAAAGTGATTTTCTCTGAAAGGACAGCATTTAGAAAGTGAAGCAACACTCCATTCACTTCGCACAGTGAATTGAAGTTTTGGAACAGACTGCTTCTCTTTCAGAGAAACACATGTGAGTTTTTTGTGAATGCTTGAAAGTAGTTTAAGGCACTTTCAAGGGAAAGTGATTTTCTCTGAAAGGACAGCATTTAGAAACTGATGCAACACTCCATTCACTTCGCACAGTGAATTGAAGTGTTGGAACAGACTGCTTCTCTTTCAGAGAAACGCATGTGAGTTTCTGCCTAATGCTTGTAAGTAGCTTAAGGCACTTTCAAAGGAAAGTGATTTTCTCTGAAAGGACAGCATTTAGAAAGTGAAGCAACACTCAATTCCCTTCGTACAGTGAATTGAAGTGTTGGAACAGAGTGCTTCTCTTTCATAGAAACGCATTAGTGTTTCTTGTGAATGCTTGCAAATTGCTTAAGGCACTTTCAAAGGAAAGTGATTTTCTCTGAAAGGACAGCATTTAGAAACTGAAGCACAACTCCATTCACTTCGCACAGTGAATTGAAGTGTTGGAACACACTGCTTCTCTTTAAGAGAAACGCATGTGAGTTTTTTGTGAATGCTTGAAAGTAGTTTAAGGCACTTTCAAAGGAAAGTGATTTTCTCTGAAAGGACAGCATTTAGAAACTGAAGCACAACTCCATTCCCTTCGTGCAGTGAATTGAAGTGTTGGAACAGAGTGCTTCTCTTTCATATAAACGCATTAGTGTTTCTTGTGAATGCTTGCAAGTTGCTTAAGGCACTTTCAAAGGAAAGTGATTTTCTCTGAAAGGACATAATTGAGAAAGTGAAGCAACACTCCATTCACTTCGCACAGTGAATTGAAGTGTTGGAACAGACTGCTTCTCTTTCAAAGAAATGCATGTGAGTTTCTGTTGAATGCTTGTAAGCAGCTTAAGGCACTTTCAAAGGAAAGTGATTTTCTCTGAAAGGACAGCATTTAGAAAGTGAAGCAACACTCCATTCACTTCGCACAGTGAATTGAAGTGTTGGAACAGACTGCTTCTCTTTCAGAGAAACGCATGTGAGTTTCTGGTGAATGCTTGTAAGTAGCTTAAGGCACTTTCAAAGGAAAGTGATTTTCTCTGAAAGGACAGCATTTAGAAAGTGAGGCAACACTCCATTCACTTCACACAGTGAATTGAAGTGTTGGAACAGACTGCTTCTCTTTCAGAGAAACGCATGTGAGTTTCTTCCTAATGCTTGCAAGTAGCTTAAGGCACTTTAAAAGGAAAGTGATTTTCTCTGAAGGGACAGCATTTAGAAAGTGAAGCAACACTCCATTCACTTAGCACAGTGAATTGAAGTGTTGGAACAGACTGCTTCTCTTTCAGAGAAACGCATGAGTTTCTGGTGAATGCTTGTAAGTATCTTAAGGCACTTTCAAAGGAAAGTGATTTTCTCTGAAAGGACAGCATTTAGAAAGTGAAGCAACACTCCATTCACTTCGCACAGTGAATTGAAGTGTTGGAACAGACTGCTTCTCTTTCAGAGAAATTCATGTGAGTTTAAGTTGAATGCTTATAAGTAGCATAAGGCACTTTCAAAGGAAAGTGATTTTCTATGAAAGGACAGCATTTAGAAAGTGAAGCAACACTCCATTCACTTCGCAGAGTGAATTGAAGTTTTGGAACAGACTGCTTCTCTTTCAGAGAAACGCATGTGAGTTTCTGGTGAATGCTTGTAAGTAGCTTAAGGCACTTTCAAAGGAAAGTGATTTTCTCTGAAAGGACAGCATTTAGAAAGTGAAGCAACACTCCATTCACTTCGCACAGTGAATTGAAGTGTTGGAACAGACTGCTTCTCATTCAGAGAAACGCATGTGAGTTTCTTGTGAATTATTGAAAGTCGCTTAAGTCACTTTCAAAGGAAAGTGATTTTCTCTGAAAGGACAGCATTTAGAAAGTGAAGCAACACTCCATTCCCTTCGTGTAGTGAATTGAAGTGTTGGAACAGAGTGCTTCTCTTTCATAGAAACGCATTAGTGTTTCTTTTGAATGCTTGCAAGTTGCTTAAGGCAGTTTCAAAGGAAAGTGATTTTCTCTGAAAGGACAGCATTTAGAAAGTGAAGCAACACTCAATTCACTTTGTACAGTGAATTGAAGTGTTAGAACAGACTGCTTCTCTTTCAGAGAAATGCATGTGAGTTTCTGTTGAATGCTTGTAAGTAGCTTAAGGCTCTTTCAAAGGAAAGTGATTTTCTATGAAAGGACAGCATTTAGAAAGTAAAGCAACACTCCATTCCCTTCGCGCAATGAATTGAAGTGTTGGAACAGACTGCTTCTCTTTCATAGAAACGCATTAGTGTTTCTTGGGAATGCTTGCAAGTAGCTTAAGGCACTTTCAAAGGAAATTGATTTTCTCTGAAAGGACAGCGTTTAGATAGTGAAGCAACACTCCATTCAGTTCGCGCAGTGAATTGAAGTGTTGGAACAGACTGCTTCTCTTTCAGAGAAACGCATGTGAGTTTCTGGTGAATGCTTCTAAGTAGCTTAAGGCACTTTCAAAGGAAAGTGATTTTCTCTGAAAGGACAGCATTTAGAAAGTGAGGCAACACTCCATTCACTTCACACAGTGAATTGAAGTGTTGGAACAGACTGCTTCTCTTTCAGAGAAAAGCATGTGAGTTTCTTCCTAATGCTTGCAAGTAGCTTAAGGCACTTTAAAAGGAAAGTGATTTTCTCTGAAAGGACAGCATTTAGAAAGTGAAGCAACACTCCATTCACTTCGCACAGTGAATTGAAGTGTTGGAACAGACTGCTTCTCTTTCAGAGAAACGCATGAGTTTCTGGTGAATGCTTGTAAGTAGCTTAAGGCACTTTCAAAGGAAAGTGATTTTCTCTGAAAGAACAGCATTTAGAAAGTGAAGCAACTCTCCATTCACTTCGCACAGTGAATTGAAGTGTTGGAACAGACTGCTTCTCTTTCAGAGAAACGCATGTGAGTTTCTGTTGAATGCTTGTAAGATGCTTAAGGCACTTTCAAAGGAAAGTGATTTTCTCTGAAAGGACAGCATTTAGAAAGTGAAGCAACACTCCATTCACTTCGCACAGTGAATTGAAGTGTTGGAACAGACTGCTTCTCTTTCAGAGAAACGCATGTGAGTTTCTTGTGAATTATTGCAAGTCGCTTAAGGCACTTTCAAAAGAAAGTGATTTTCTCTGAAAGGACAGCATTTAGAAAGTGAAGCAACACTCCATTCCCTTCGTGCAGTGAATTGAAGTGTGGGAACAGAGTGCTTCTCTTTCATAGAAACGCATTAGTGTTTCTTGTGAATGCTTGCAAGTTGCTTAAGGCACTTT
Organism: Myodes glareolus; assembly: GCF_982192425.1. Classification (NCBI taxonomy): domain Eukaryota; kingdom Metazoa; phylum Chordata; class Mammalia; order Rodentia; family Cricetidae; genus Myodes; species Myodes glareolus. Next base: position 271,860 of record NW_028263215.1, read on the forward strand.
CAAAGGAAAGTGATTTTCTCTGAAAGGACAGCATTTAGAAAGTGAAGCAACACTCAATTCACTTTGTACAGTGAATTGAAGTGTTGGAACAGACTGCTTCTCTTTCAGAGAAATGCATGTGAGTTTCTGTTGAATGCTTGTAAGTAGCTTAAGGCTCTTTCAAAGGAAAGGGATTTTCTATGAAAGGACAGCATTTAGAAAGTAAAGCAACACTCCATTCCCTTCGCGCAATGAATTGAAGTGTTGGAACAGACTGCTTCTCTTTCATAGAAACGCATTAGTGTTTCTTGGGAATGCTTGCAAGTAGCTTAAGGCACTTTCAAAGGAAATTGATTTTCTCTGAAAGGACAGCATTTAGATAGTGAAGCAACACTCCATTCACTTCGCACAGTGAATTGAAGTGTTGGAACAGACTGCTTCTCTTTCAGAGAAACGCATGTGAGTTTCTTGTGAATTCTTGCAAGTTGCTTAAGGCACTTTCAAAGGAAAGTGATTTTCTCTGAAAGGACAGCGTTTAGAAAGTGAAGCAACACTCCATTCCCTTCTTGTAGTGAATTGAAGTGTTGGAACAGACTGCTTCTCTTTCAGAGAAATTCATGTGAGTTTAAGTTGAATGCTTGTAAGTAGCTTAAGGCACTTTCAAAGGAAAGTGATTTTCTCTGAAAGGACAGCATTTAGAAAGTGATGCAACACTCCATTCACTTCGCACAGTGAATTGAAGTGTTGGAACAGACTGCTTCTCTTTCAGAGAAATTCATGTGAGTTTTAGTTGAATGCTTGTAAGTAGCTTAAGGCACTTTCAAAGGAAAGTGATTTTCTCTGAAAGGACATAATTTAGAAAGTGAAGCAACACTCCATTCACTTCGCAGAGTGAATTGAAGTTTTGGAACAGACTGCTTCTCTTTCAGAGAAACGCATGTGAGTTTCTGGTGAATGCTTGTAAGTAGCTTAAGGCACTTTCAAAGGAAAGTGATTTTCTCTGAAAGGACAGCATTTAGAAAGTGAAGCAACACTCCATTCACTTCGCACAGTGAATTGAAGTGTTTGAACAGACTGCTTCTCTTTCAGAGAAACGCATGTGAGTTTCTGGTGAATGCTTGTAAGTAGCTTAAGGCACTTTCAAAGGAAAGTGATTTTCTCTGAAAGGACAGCATTTAGAAAGTGAAGCAACACTCCATTCACTTCGCACATTGAATTGAAGTGTTGGAACAGACTGCTTCTCTTTCAGAGAAACGCATGTGAGTTTCTGGTGAATGCTTGTAAGTAGCTTAAGGCACTTTCAAAGGAAAGTGATTTTCTCTGAAAGGACAGCATTTAGAAAGTGAAGCAACACTCCATTCACTTCGCACAGTGAATTGAAGTGTTGGAGCAGACTGCTTCTCTTTCAGAGAAACACATGTGAGTTTTTTGTGAATGCTTGAAAGTAGTTTAAGGCACTTTCAAGGGAAAGTGATTTTCTCTGAAAGGACAGCATTTAGAAACTGATGCAACACTCCATTCACTTCGCACAGTGAATTGAAGTGTTGGAACAGACTGCTTCTCTTTCAGAGAAACGCATGTGAGTTTCTGCCTAATGCTTGTAAGTAGCTTAAGGCACTTTCAAAGGAAAGTGATTTTCTCTGAAAGGACAGCATTTAGAAAGTGAAGCAACACTCAATTCCCTTCGTACAGTGAATTGAAGTGTTGGAACAGAGTGCTTCTCTTTCATAGAAACGCATTAGTGTTTCTTGTGAATGCTTGCAAATTGCTTAAGGCACTTTCAAAGGAAAGTGATTTTCTCTGAAAGGACAGCATTTAGAAACTGAAGCACAACTCCATTCACTTCGCACAGTGAATTGAAGTGTTGGAACACACTGCTTCTCTTTAAGAGAAACGCATGTGAGTTTTTTGTGAATGCTTGAAAGTAGTTTAAGGCACTTTCAAAGGAAAGTGATTTTCTCTGAAAGGACAGCATTTAGAAACTGAAGCACAACTCCATTCCCTTCGTGCAGTGAATTGAAGTGTTGGAACAGAGTGCTTCTCTTTCATATAAACGCATTAGTGTTTCTTGTGAATGCTTGCAAGTTGCTTAAGGCACTTTCAAAGGAAAGTGATTTTCTCTGAAAGGACATAATTGAGAAAGTGAAGCAACACTCCATTCACTTCGCACAGTGAATTGAAGTGTTGGAACAGACTGCTTCTCTTTCAGAGAAATGCATGTGAGTTTCTGTTGAATGCTTGTAAGCAGCTTAAGGCACTTTCAAAGGAAAGTGATTTTCTCTGAAAGGACAGCATTTAGAAAGTGAAGCAACACTCCATTCACTTCGCACATTGAATTGAAGTGTTGGAACAGACTGCTTCTCTTTCAGAGAAACGCATGTGAGTTTCTGGTGAATGCTTGTAAGTAGCTTAAGGCACTTTCAAAGGAAAGTGATATTCTCTGAAAGGACAGCATTTAGAAAGTGAGGCAACACTCCATTCACTTCACACAGTGAATTGAAGTGTTGGAACAGACTGCTTCTCTTTCAGAGAAACGCATGTGAGTTTCTTCCTAATGCTTGCAAGTAGCTTAAGGCACTTTAAAAGGAAAGTGATTTTCTCTGAAGGGACAGCATTTAGAAAGTGAAGCAACACTCCATTCACTTAGCACAGTGAATTGAAGTGTTGGAACAGACTGCTTCTCTTTCAGAGAAACGCATGAGTTTCTGGTGAATGCTTGTAAGTAGCTTAAGGCACTTTCAAAGGAAAGTGATTTTCTCTGAAAGGACAGCATTTAGAAAGTGAAGCAACACTCCATTCACTTCGCACAGTGAATTGAAGTGTTGGAACAGACTGCTTCTCTTTCAGAGAAATTCATGTGAGTTTAAGTTGAATGCTTGTAAGTAGCATAAGGCATTTTCAAAGGAAAGTGATTTTATATGAAAGGACAGCATTTAGAAAGTGAAGCAACACTCCATTCACTTCGCAGAGTGAATTGAAGTTTTGGAACAGACTGCTTCTCTTTCAGAGAAACGCATGTGAGTTTCTGGTGAATGCTTGTAAGTAGCTTAAGGCACTTTCAAAGGAAAGTGATTTTCTCTGAAAGGACAGCATTTAGAAAGTGAAGCAACACTCCATTCACTTCGCACAGTGAATTGAAGTGTTGGAACAGACTGCTTCTCATTCAGAGAAACGCATGTGAGTTTCTTGTGAATTATTGAATGTCTCTTAAGGCACTTTCAAAGGAAAGTGATTTTCTCTGAAAGGACAGCATTTAGAAAGTGAAGCAACACTCCATTCCCTTCGTGTAGTGAATTGAAGTGTTGGAACAGAGTGCTTCTCTTTCATAGAAACGCATTAGTGTTTCTTTTGAATGCTTGCAAGTTGCTTAAGGCAGTTTCAAAGGAAAGTGATTTTCTCTGAAAGGACAGCATTTAGAAAGTGAAGCAACACTCAATTCACTTTGTACAGTGAATTGAAGTGTTAGAACAGACTGCTTCTCTTTCAGAGAAATGCATGTGAGTTTCTGTTGAATGCTTGTAAGTAGCTTAAGGCTCTTTCAAAGGAAAGTGATTTTCTATGAAAGGACAGCATTTAGAAAGTAAAGCAACACTCCATTCCCTTCGCGCAATGAATTGAAGTGTTGGAACAGACTGCTTCTCTTTCATAGAAACGCATTAGTGTTTCTTGGGAATGCTTGCAAGTAGCTTAAGGCACTTTCAAAGGAAATTGATTTTCTCTGAAAGGACAGCGTTTAGATAGTGAAGCAACACTCCATTCAGTTCGCGCAGTGAATTGAAGTGTTGGAACAGACTGCTTCTCTTTCAGAGAAACGCATGTGAGTTTCTGGTGAATGCTTCTAAGTAGCTTAAGGCACTTTCAAAGGAAAGAGATTTTCTCTGAAAGGACAGCATTTAGAAAGTGAGGCAACACTCCATTCACTTCACACAGTGAATTGAAGTGTTGGAACAGACTGCTTCTCTTCAGAGAAAAGCATGTGAGTTTCTTCCTAATGCTTGCAAGTAGCTTAAGGCACTTTAAAAGGAAAGTGATTTTCTCTGAAAGGACAGCATTTAGAAAGTGAAGCAACACTCCATTCACTTCGCACAGTGAATTGAAGTGTTGGAACAGACTGCTTCTCTTTCAGAGAAACGCATGAGTTTCTGGTGAATGCTTGTAAGTAGCTTAAGGCACTTTCAAAGGAAAGTGATTTTCTCTGAAAGAACAGCATTTAGAAAGTGAAGCAACTCTCCATTCACTTCGCACAGTGAATTGAAGTGTTGGAACAGACTGCTTCTCTTTCAGAGAAACGCATGTGAGTTTCTGTTGAATGCTTGTAAGTAGCTTAAGGCACTTTCAAAGGAAAGTGATTTTCTCTGAAAGGACAGCATTTAGAAAGTGAGGCAACACTCCATTCACTTCGCACAGTGAATTGAAGTGTTGGAACAGACTGCTTCTCTTTCAGAGAAACGCATGTGAGTTTCTTGTGAATTATTGCAAGTCGCTTAAGGCACTTTCAAAAGAAAGTGATTTTCTCTGAAAGGACAGCATTTAGAAAGTGAAGCAACACTCCATTCCCTTCGTGCAGTGAATTGAAGTGTGGGAACAGAGTGCTTCTCTTTCATAGAAACGCATTAGTGTTTCTTGTGAATGCTTGCAAGTTGCTTAAGGCACTTTCAAAGGAAAGTGATTTTCTCTGAAAGGACAGCATTTAGAAAGTGAAGCAACACTCAATTCACTTTGTACAGTGAATTGAAGTGTTGGAACAGACTGCTTCTCTTTCAGAGAAATGCATGTGAGTTTCTGTTGAATGCTTGTAAGTAGCTTAAGGCTCTTTCAAAGGAAAGGGATTTTCTATGAAAGGACAGCATTTAGAAAGTAAAGCAACACTCCATTCCCTTCGCGCAATGAATTGAAGTGTTGGAACAGACTGCTTCTCTTTCATAGAAACGCATTAGTGTTTCTTGGAAATGCTTGCAAGTAGCTTAAGGCACTTTCAAAGGAAATTGATTTTCTCTGAAAGGACAGCATTTAGATAGTGAAGCAACACTCCATTCACTTCGCACAGTGAATTGAAGTGTTGGAACAGACTGCTTCTCTTTCAGAGAAACGCATGTGAGTTTCTTGTGAATTCTTGCAAGTTGCTTAAGGCACTTTCAAAGGAAAGTGATTTTCTCTGAAAGGACAGCATTTAGAAAGTGAAGCAACACTCCATTCCCTTCGTGCAGTGAATTGAAGTGTTGGAACAGACTGCTTCTCTTTCAGAGAAATTCATGTGAGTTTAAGTTGAATGCTTGTAAGTAGCTTAAGGCACTTTCAAAGGAAAGTGATTTTCTCTGAAAGGACAGCATTTAGAAAGTGATGCAACACTCCATTCACTTCGCACAGTGAATTGAAGTGTTGGAACAGACAGCTTCTCTTTCAGAGAAACGCATGTGAGTTTCTGGTGAATGCTTGTAAGTAGCTTAAGGCACTTTCAAAGGAAAGTGATTTTCTCTGAAAGGACATAATTTAGAAAGTGAAGCAACACTCCATTCACTTCGCACAGTGAATTGAAGTGTTGGAACAGACTGCTTCTCTTTCAGAGAAATGCATGTGAGTTTCTGTTGAATGCTTGTAAGCAGCTTAAGGCACTTTCAAAGGAAAGTGATTTTCTCTGAAAGGACAGCATTTAGAAAGTGAAGCAACACTCCATTCACTTCGCACAGTGAATTGAAGTGTTGGAACAGACTGCTTCTCTTTCAGAGAAACGCATGTGAGTTTCTGGTGAATGCTTGTAAGTAGCTTAAGGCACTTTCAAAGAAAAGTGATTTTCTCTGAAAGGACAGCATTTAGAAAGTGAAGCAACACTCCATTCACTTCGCACAGTGAATTGAAGTGTTTGAACAGACTGCTTCTCTTTCAGAGAAACGCATGTGAGTTTCTGGTGAATGCTTGTAAGTAGCTTAAGGCACTTTCAAAGGAAAGTGATTTTCTCTGAAAGGACAGCATTTAGAAAGTGAAGCAACACTCCATTCACTTCGCACAGTGAATTGAAGTGTTGGAACAGACTGCTTCTCTTTCAGAGAAACACATGTGAGTTTTTTGTGAATGCTTGAAAGTAGTTTAAGGCACTTTCAAGGGAAAGTGATTTTCTCTGAAAGGACAGCATTTAGAAACTGATGCAACACTCCATTCACTTCGCACAGTGAATTGAAGTGTTGGAACAGACTGCTTCTCTTTCAGAGAAACGCATGTGAGTTTCTTCCTAATGCTTGTAAGTAGCTTAAGGCACTTTCAAAGGAAAGTGATTTTCTCTGAAAGGACAGCATTTAGAAAGTGAAGCAACACTCAATTCCCTTCGTACAGTGAATTGAAGTGTTGGAACAGAGTGCTTCTCTTTCATAGAAACGCATTAGTGTTTCTTGTGAATGCTTGCAAATTGCTTAAGGCACTTTCAAAGGAAAGTGATTTTCTCTGAAAGGACAGCATTTAGAAACTGAAGCACAACTCCATTCACTTCGCACAGTGAATTGAAGTGTTGGAACACACTGCTTCTCTTTAAGAGAAACGCATGTGAGTTTTTTGTGAATGCTTGAAAGTAGTTTAAGGCACTTTCAAAGGAAAGTGATTTTCTCTGAAAGGACAGCATTTAGAAACTGAAGCACAACTCCATTCCCTTCGTGCAGTGAATTGAAGTGTTGGAACAGAGTGCTTCTCTTTCATATAAACGCATTAGTGTTTCTTGTGAATGCTTGCAAGTTGCTTAAGGCACTTTCAAAGGAAAGTGATTTTCTCTGAGAGGACATAATTGAGAAAGTGAAGCAACACTCCATTCACTTCGCACAGTGAATTGAAGTGTTGGAACAGACTGCTTCTCTTTCAGAGAAATGCATGTGAGTTTCTGTTGAATGCTTGTAAGCAGCTTAAGGCACTTTCAAAGGAAAGTGATTTTCTCTTAAAGGACAGCATTTAGAAAGTGAAGCAACACTCCATTCACTTCGCACATTGAATTGAAGTGTTGGAACAGACTGCTTCTCTTTCAGAGAAACGCATGTGAGTTTCTGGTGAATGCTTGTAAGTAGCTTAAGGCACTTTCAAAGGAAAGTGATTTTCTCTGAAAGGACAGCATTTAGAAAGTGAGGCAACACTCCATTCACTTCACACAGTGAATTGAAGTGTTGGAACAGACTGCTTCTCTTTCAGAGAAACGCATGTGAGTTTCTTCCTAATGCTTGCAAGTAGCTTAAGGCACTTTAAAAGGAAAGTGATTTTCTCTGAAGGGACAGCATTTAGAAAGTGAAGCAACACTCCATTCACTTCGCACAGTGAATTGAAGTGTTGGAACAGACTGCTTCTCTTTCAGAGAAACGCATGAGTTTCTGGTGAATGCTTGTAAGTAGCTTAAGGCACTTTCAAAGGAAAGTGATTTTCTCTGAAAGGACAGCATTTAGAAAGTGAAGCAACACTCCATTCACTTCGCACAGTGAATTGAAGTGTTGGAACAGACTGCTTCTCTTTCAGAGAAATTCATGTGAGTTTAAGTTGAATGCTTGTAAGTAGCATAAGGCACTTTCAAAGGAAAGTGATTTTCTATGAAAGGACAGCATTTAGAAAGTGAAGCAACACTCCATTCACTTCGCAGAGTGAATTGAAGTTTTGGAACAGACTGCTTCTCTTTCAGAGAAACGCATGTGAGTTTCTGGTGAATGCTTGTAAGTAGCTTAAGGCACTTTCAAAGGAAAGTGATTTTCTCTGAAAGGACAGCATTTAGAAAGTGAAGCAACACTCCATTCACTTCGCACAGTGAATTGAAGTGTTGGAACAGACTGCTTCTTTTTCAGAGAAACGCATGTGAGTTTCTTGTGAATTATTGAAAGTCGCTTAAGGCACTTTCAAAGGAAAGTGATTTTCTCTGAAAGGACAGCATTTAGAAAGTGAAGCAACACTCCATTCCCTTCGTGTAGTGAATTGAAGTGTTGGAACAGAGTGCTTCTCTTTCATAGAAACGCATTAGTGTTTCTTTTGAATGCTTGCAAGTTGCTTAAGGCACTTTCAAAGGAAAGTGATTTTCTCTGAAAGGACAGCATTTAGAAAGTGAAGCAACACTCCATTCACTTTGTACAGTGAATTGAAGTGTTAGAACAGACTGCTTCTCTTTCAGAGAAATGCATGTGAGTTTCTGTTGAATGCTTGTAAGTAGCTTAAGGCTCTTTCAAAGGAAAGTGATTTTCTATGAAAGGACAGCATTTAGAAAGTAAAGCAACACTCCATTCCCTTCGCGCAATGAATTGAAGTGTTGGAACAGACTGCTTCTCTTTCATAGAAACGCATTAGTGTTTCTTGGGAATGCTTGCAAGTAGCTTAAGGCACTTTCAAAGGAAATTGATTTTCTCTGAAAGGACAGCGTTTAGATAGTGAAGCAACACTCCATTCAGTTCGCGCAGTGAATTGAAGTGTTGGAACAGACTGCTTCTCTTTCAGAGAAACGCATGTGAGTTTCTGGTGAATGCTTCTAAGTAGCTTAAGGCACTTTCAAAGGAAAGTGATTTTCTCTGAAAGGACAGCATTTAGAAAGTGAGGCAACACTCCATTCACTTCACACAGTGAATTGAAGTGTTGGAACAGACTGCTTCTCTTTCAGAGAAAAGCATGTGAGTTTCTTCCTAATGCTTGCAAGTAGCTTAAGGCACTTTAAAAGGAAAGTGATTTTCTCTGAAAGGACAGCATTTAGAAAGTGAAGCAACACTCCATTCACTTCGCACAGTGAATTGAAGTGTTGGAACAGACTGCTTCTCTTTCAGAGAAACGCATGAGTTTCTGGTGAATGCTTGTAAGTAGCTTAAGGCACTTTCAAAGGAAAGTGATTTTCTCTGAAAGAACAGCATTTAGAAAGTGAAGCAACTCTCCATTCACTTCGCACAGTGAATTGAAGTGTTGGAACAGACTGCTTCTCTTTCAGAGAAACGCATGTGAGTTTCTGTTGAATGCTTGTAAGTAGCTTAAGGCACTTTCAAAGGAAAGTGATTTTCTCTGAAAGGACAGCATTTAGAAAGTGAGGCAACACTCCATTCACTTCGCACAGTGAATTGAAGTGTTGGAACAGACTGCTTCTCTTTCAGAGAAACGCATGTGAGTTTCTTGTGAATTATTGCAAGTCGCTTAAGGCACTTTCAAAGAAAGTGATTTTCTCTGAAAGGACAGCATTTAGAAAGTGAAGCAACACTCCATTCCCTTCGTGCAGTGAATTGAAGTGTGGGAACAGAGTGCTTCTCTTTCATAGAAACGCATTAGTGTTTCTTGTGAATGCTTGCAAGTTGCTTAAGGCACTTTCAAAGGAAAGTGATTTTCTCTGAAAGGACAGCATTTAGAAAGTGAAGCAACACTCAATTCACTTTGTACAGTGAATTGAAGTGTTGGAATAGACTGCTTCTCTTTCAGAGAAATGCATGTGAGTTTCTGTTGAATGCTTGTAAGTAGCTTAAGGCTCTTTCATAGGAAAGGGATTTTCTATGAAAGGACAGCATTTAGAAAGTAAAGCAACACTCCATTCCCTTCGCGCAATGAATTGAAGTTTTGGAACAGACTGCTTCTCTTTCATAGAAACGCATTAGTGTTTCTTGGGAATGCTTGCAAGTAGCTTAAGGCACTTTCAAAGGAAATTGATTTTCTCTGAAAGGACAGCATTTAGATAGTGAAGCAACACTCCATTCACTTCGCACAGTGAATTGAAGTGTTGGAACAGACTGCTTCTCTTTCAGAGAAACGCATGTGAGTTTCTTGTGAATTCTTGCAAGTTGCTTAAGGCACTTTCAAAGGAAAGTGATTTTCTCTGAAAGGACAGCATTTAGAAAGTGAAGCAACACTCCATTCCCTTCGTGCAGTGAATTGAAGTGTTGGAACAGACTGCTTCTCTTTCAGAGAAATTCATGTGAGTTTAAGTTGAATGCTTGTAAGTAGCTTAAGGCACTTTCAAAGGAAAGTGATTTTCTCTGAAAGGACAGCATTTAGAAAGTGATGCAACACTCCATTCACTTCGCACAGTGAATTGAAGTGTTGGAACAGACAGCTTCTCTTTCAGAGAAACGCATGTGAGTTTCTGGTGAATGCTTGTAAGTAGCTTAAGGCACTTTCAAAGGAAAGTGATTTTCTCTGAAAGAACAGCATTTAGAAAGTGAAGCAACTCTCCATTCACTTCGCACAGTGAATTGAAGTGTTGGAACAGACTGCTTCTCTTTCAGAGAAATTCATGTGAGTTTAAGTTGAATGCTTGTAAGTAGCTTAAGGCACTTTCAAAGGAAAGTGATTTTCTCTGAAAGGACAGCATTTAGAAAGTGAAGCAACACTCCATTCACTTCGCAGAGTGAATTGAAGTTTTGGAACAGACTGCTTCTCTTTCAGAGAAACGCATGTGAGTTTCTGGTGAATGCTTGTAAGTAGCTTAAGGCACTTTCAAAGGAAAGTGATTTTCTCTGAAAGGACAGCATTTAGAAAGTGAAGCAACACTCCATTCACTTCGCACAGTGAATTGAAGTGTTGGAACTGACTGCTTCTCTTTCAGAGAAACGCATGTGAGTTTCTGTTGAATGCTTGTAAGTAGCTTAAGGCACTTTCAAAGGAAAGTGATTTTCACTGAAAGGACAGCATTTAGAAAGTGAGGCAACACTCCATTCACTTCGCACAATGAATTGAAGTGTTGGAACAGACTGCTTCTCTTTCAGAGAAACGCATGTGAGTTTCTTGTGAATTATTGCAAGTCGCTTAAGGCACTTTCAAAAGAAAGTGATTTTCTCTGAAAGGACAGCATTTAGAAAGTGAAGCAACACTCCATTCCCTTCGTGCAGTGAATTGAAGTGTGGGAACAGAGTGCTTCTGTTTCAGAGAAACGCATGTGAGTTTCTGGTGAATGCTTGTAAGTAGCTTAAGGCACTTTCAAAAGAAAGTGATTTTCTCTGAAAGGACAGCATTTAGAAAGTGAAGCAACACTCCATTCCCTTCGTGCAGTGAATTGAAGTGTTGGAACAGACTGCTTCTCTTTCAGAGAAACGCATGTGAGTTTCTTCCTAATGCTTGCACGTAGCTTAAGGCACTTTCAAAGGAAAGTGATTTTCTCTGAAAGGACAACATTTAGAAAGTGAAGCAACACTCCATTCACTTCGCACAGTGAATTGAAGTGTTGGAACAGACTGCTTCTCTTTCAGAGAAACGCATGTGAGTTTCTGGTGAATGCTTGTAAGTAGCTTAAGGCACTTTCAAAGGAAAGTGATTTTCTCTGAAAAGACAGCATTTAGAAAGTGAAGCAACACTCCATTCACTTCGCACAGTGAATATAAGTGTTGGAACAGACTGCTTCTCTTTCAGAGAAACGCATGTGAGTTTCTGGTGAATGCTTGTAAGTAGCTTAAGGCACTTTCAAAGGAAAGTGATTTTCTCTGAAAGGACAGCATTTAGAAAGTGAAGCAACACTCCATTCACTTCGCACAGTGAATTGAAGTGTTGGAACAGACTGCTTCTCTTTCAGAGAAACGCATGTGAGTTTCTGGTGAATGCTTGTAAGTAGCTTAAGGCACTTTCAAAGGAAAGTGATTTTCTCTGAAAGGACAGCATTTAGAACGTGAGGCAACACTCTATTCACTTCACACAGTGAATTGAAGTGTTGGAACAGACTGCTTCTCTTTCAGAGAAACGCATGTGAGTTTCTTCCTAATGCTTGCAAGTAGCTTAAGGCACTTTCAAAGGAAAGTGATTTTCTCTGAAAGGACAGCATTTAGAAAGTGAAGCAACACTCCATTCACTTCGCACAGTGAATTGATGTGTTGGAACAGACTGCTTCTCTTTCAGAGAAACGCATGTGAGTTTCTGGTGAATGCTTGTAAGTAGCTTAAGGCACTTTCAAAGGACAGTGATTTTCTCTGAAAGGACAGCATTTAGAAAGTGAAGCAACACTCCATTCCCTTCGTGCAGTGAATTGAAGTGTTGGAACAGAGTGCTTCTCTTTCATAGAAACGCATTAGTGTTTCTTGAGAATGCTTGCAAGTTGCTTAAGGCGCTTTCAAAGGAAAGTGATTTTCTCTGAAAGGACATAATTTAGAAAGTGAAGCAACACTCCATTCACTTCGCACAGTGAATTGAAGTGTTGGAACAGACTGCTTCTCTTTCAGAGAAATGCATGTGAGTTTCTGTTGAATGCTTGTAAGTAGCTTAAGGCTCTTTCAAAGGAAAGTGATTTTCTATGAAAGGACAGCATTTAGAAAGTAAAGCAACACTCCATTCCCTTCGCGCAATGAATTGAAGTGTTGGAACAGACTGCTTCTCTTTCATAGAAACGCATTAGTGTTTCTTGGGAATGGTTGCAAGTAGCTTAAGGCACTTTCAAAGGAAATTGACTTTCTCTGAAAGGACAGCATTTAGATAGTGAAGCAACACTCCATTCACTTCGCACAGTGAATTGAAGTGTTGGAACAGACTGCTTCTCTTTCAGAGAAACGCATGTGAGTTTCTTGTGAATTCTTGCAAGTTGCTTAAGGCACTTTCAAAGGAAAGTGATTTTCTCTGAAAGGACAGCATTTAGAAACTGAAGCAACACTCCATTCACTTCGCATTGTGAATTGAAGTGTTGGAACAGACTGCTTCTCTTTCAGAGAAACGCATGTGAGTTTCTTCCTAATTCTTGCACGTAGCTTAAGGCACTTTCAAAGGAAAGTGATTTTCTCTGAAAGGACAACATTTAGAAAGTGAAGCAACACTCCATTCACTTCGCACAGTGAATTGAAGTGTTGGAACAGACTGCTTCTCTTTCAGAGAAACGCATGTGAGTTTCTGGTGAATGCTTGTAAGTAGCTTAAGGCACTTTCAAAGGAAAGTGATTTTCTCTGAAAGGACAGCATTTAGAAAGTGAAGCAACACTCCATTCACTTCGCACAGTGAATTGAAGTGTTGGAACAGACTGCTTCTCTTTCAGAGAAACACATGTGAGTTTCTGGTGAATGCTTGTAAGTAGCTTAAGGCACTTTCAAAGGAAAGTGATTTTCTCTGAAAGGACAGCATTTAGAAAGTGAAGCAACACTCCATTCACTTCGCACAGTGAATTGAAGTGTTGGAACAGACTGCTTCTCTTTCAGAGAAACGCATGTGAGTTTCTGGTGAATGCTTGTAAGTAGCTTAAGGCACTTTCAAAGGAAAGTGATTTTCTCTGAAAGGACAGCATTTAGAAACTGAAGCAACACTCCATTCACTTCGCACAGTGAATTGAAGTGTTGGAACAGACTGCTTCTCTTTCAGAGAAACGCAAGTGAGTTTCTTGTGAATTATTGCAAGTCGCTTAAGGCACTTTCAAAGGAAAGTGATTTTCTCTGAAAGGACAGCATTTAGAAACTGAAGCAACACTCCATTCACTTCGCACAGTGAATTGAAGTGTTGGAACAGACTGCTTCTCTTTAAGAGAAACGCATGTGAGTTTTTTGTGAATGCTTGAAAGTAGTTTAAGGCACTTTCAAAGGAAAGTGATTTTCTCTGAAAGGACAGAATTTAGAAAGTGATGCAACACTCCATTCACTTCGCACAGTGAATTGAAGTGTTGGAACAGACTGCTTCCCTTTCAGAGAAACGCATGTGAGTTTCTTCCTAATACTTGTAAGTAGCTTAAGGCACTTTCAAAGGAAAGTGATTTTCTCTGAAAGGACAGCATTTAGAAAGTGAAGCAACACTCCATTCCCTTCGTGCAGTGAATTGAACTGTTGGAACAGAGTGCTTCTCTTTCATAGAAACGCATTAGTGTTTCTTGTGAATGCTTGCAAATTGCTTAAGGCACTTTCAAAGGAAAGTGATTTTCTCTGAAAGGACAGCATTTAGAAACTGAAGCAACACTCCATTCACTTCGCACAGTGAATTGAAGTGTTGGAACACACTGCTTCTCTTTAAGAGAAACGCATGTGAGTTTTTTGTGAATGCTTGAAAGTAGTTTAAGGCACTTTCAAAGGAAAGTGATTTTCTCTGAAAGGACAGCATTTAGAAAGTGAAGCAACACTCCATTCACTTCGCACAGTGAATTGAAGTGTTGGAACAGACTGCTTCTCTTTCAGAGAAACGCATGTGAGTTTCTGGTGAATGCTTGTAAGTAGCTTAAGGCACTTTAAAAGGAAAGTGATTTTCTCTGAAAGGACAGCATTTAGAATGTGAGGCAACACTCTATTCACTTCACACAGTGAATTTAAGTGTTGGAACAGACTGCTTCTCTTTCAGAGAAACGCATGTGAGTTTCTTCCTAATGCTTGCAAGTAGCTTAAGGCACTTTCAAAGGAAAGTGATTTTCTCTGAAAGGACAGCATTTAGAAAGTGAAGCAACACTCCATTCACTTCGCACAGTGAATTGAAGTGTTGGAACAGACTGCTTCTCTTTCAGAGAAACGCATGTGAGTTTCTGGTGAATGCTTGTAAGTAGCTTAAGGCACTTTCAAAGGACAGTGATTTTCTCTGAAAGGACAGCATTTAGAAAGTGAAGCAACACTCCATTCCCTTCGTGCAGTGAATTGAAGTATTGGAACAGAGTGCTTCTCTTTCATATAAACGCATTAGTGTTTCTTGAGAATGCTTGCAAGTTGCTTAAGGCGCTTTCAAAGGAAAGTGATTTTCTCTGAAAGGACATAATTTAGAAAGTGAAGCAACACTCCATTCACTTCGCACAGTGAATTGAAGTGTTGGAACAGACTGCTTCTCTTTCAGAGAAATGCATGTGAGTATCTGTTGAATGCTTGTAAGTAGCTTAAGGCACGTTCAAAGGAAAGTGATTTTCTCTGAAAGGACAGCATTTAGAAAGTGAAGCAACACTCCATTCACTTCGCACGTTGAATTGTAGTGTTGGAACAGACTGCTTCTCTTTCAGAGAAACGCATGTGAGTTTCTGGTGAATGCTTGTAAGTAGCTTAAGGCACTTTCAAAGGAAAGTGATTTTCTCTGAAAGGACAGCATTTAGAAAGTGAAGCAACACTCCATTCACTTCGCACAGTGAATTGAAGTGTTGGAACAGTCTGCTTCTCTTTCAGAGAAACGCATGTGAGTTTCTTCCTAATGCTTGCAAGAAGCTTAAGGCACTTTCAAAGGAAAGTGATTTTCTCTGAAAGGACAGCATTTAGAAAGTGAAGCAACACTCCATTCACTTCGCACAGTGAATTGAAGTGTTGGAACAGACTGCTTCTCTTTCAGAGAAACGCATGTGAGTTTCCGGTGAATGCTTGTAAGTAGCTTAAGGCACTTTCAAAGGAAAGTGATTTTCTCTGAAAGGACAGCATTTAGAAAGTGAAGCAACACTCCATTCACTTCACACTGTGACTTGAAGTGTTGGAACAGACTGCTTCTCTTTCAGAGAAACGCATGTGAGTTTCTTCCTAATGCTTGCAAGTAGCTTAAGGCACTTTCAAAGGAAAGTGATTTTCTCTGAAAGTACAGCATTTAGAAAGTGAAGCAACACTCCATTCACTTCGCACAGTGAATTGAAGTGTTGGAACAGTCTGCTCCTCTTTCAGAGAATCGCATGTGAGTTTCTTCCTAATGCTTGCAAGTAGCTTAAGGCACTTTCAAAAGAAAGTGATTTTCTCTGAAAGGACAGCATTTAGAAAGTGAAGCAACACTCCATTCACTTCGCACAGTGAATTGAAGTGTTGGAACAGACTGCTTCTCTTTCAGATAAACGCATGTGAGTTTCTGGTGAATGCTTGTAAGTAGCTTAAGGCACTTTCAAAGGAAAGTGATTTTCTATGAAAGGACAGCATTTAGAAAGTGAAGCAACACTCCATTCACTTCGCAGAGTGAATTGAAGTATTGGAACAGACTGCTTCTCTTTCAGAGAAACGGATGTGAGTTTCTGGTGAATGCTTGTAAGTAGCTTAAGGCACTTTCAAAGGAAAGTGATTTTCTCTGAAAGGACAGCATTTAGAAAGTGAAGCAACACTCCATTCACTTCGCACAGTGAATTGAAGTGTTGGAACAGACTGCTTCTCTTTCAGAGAAACGCATGTGAGTTTCCGGTTAATGCTTGTAAGTAGCTTAAGGCACTTTCAAAGGAAAGTGATATTCTCTGAAAGGACAGCATTTAGAAAGTGAAGCAACACTCCATTCACTTCGCACAGTGAATTGAAGTGTTGGAACAGACTGCTTCTCTTTCAGAGAAACGATTGTGAGTTTCTTCCTAATGCTTGCAAGTAGCTTAAGGCACTATCAAAGGAAAGTGATTTTCTCTGAAAGGACAGCATTTAGAAAGTGAAGCAACACTAAATTCACTTCGCACAGTGAATTGAAGTGTTGGAACAGACTGCTTCTCTTTCAGAGAAACGCATGTGAGTTTCTTCCTAATGCTTGCAAGTAGCTTAAGGCACTTTCAAAGGAAAGTGATTTTCTCTGAAAGTACAGCATTTAGAAAGTGAAGCAACACTCCATTCACTTCGCACAGTGAATTGAAGTGTTGGAACAGACTGCTTCTCTTTCAGAGAAACGCATGTGAGTTTCTTGTGAATTCTTGCAAGTTGCTTAAGGCACTTTCAAAGGAAAGTGATTTTCTCTGAAAGGACAGCATTTAGAAAGTGAAGCAACACTCCATTCACTTCGCACAGTGAATTGAAGTGTTGGAACCGACTGCTTCTCTTTCAGAGAAACGCATGTGAGTTTCTGGTGAATGCTTATAAGTAGCTTAAGGCACTTTCAAAGGACAGTGATTTTCTCTGAAAGGACAGCATTTAGAAAGTGAAGCAACACTCCAATCCCTTCGTGCAGTGAATTGAAGTGTTGGAACAGAGTGCTTCTCTTTCATATAAACGCATTAGTGTTTCTTGTGAATGCTTGCAAGTTGCTTAAGGCACTTTCAAAGGAAAGTGATTTTCTCTGAAAGGACAGCATTTAGAAAGTGAAGCAACACTCCATTCACTTCGCACAGTGAATTGAAGTGTTGGAACAGTCTGCTTCTCTTTCAGAGAAACGCATGTGAGTTTCTTCCTAATGCTTGCAAGAAGCTTAAGGCACTTTCAAAGGAAAGTGATTTTCTCTGAAAGGACAGCATTTAGAAAGTGAAGCAACACTCCATTCACTTCGCACAGTGAATTGAAGTGTTGGAACAGACTGCTTCTCTTTCAGAGAAACGCATGTGAGTTTCCGGTGAATGCTTGTAAGTAGCTTAAGGCACTTTCAAAGGAAAGTGATTTTCTCTGAAAGGACAGCATTTAGAAAGTGAAGCAACACTCCATTCACTTCACACTGTGACTTGAAGTGTTGGAACAGACTGCTTCTCTTTCAGAGAAACGCATGTGAGTTTCTTCCTAATGCTTGCAAGTAGCTTAAGGCACTTTCAAAGGAAAGTGATTTTCTCTGAAAGTACAGCATTTAGAAAGTGAAGCAACACTCCATTCACTTCGCACAGTGAATTGAAGTGTTGGAACAGTCTGCTCCTCTTTCAGAGAATCGCATGTGAGTTTCTTCCTAATGCTTGCAAGTAGCTTAAGGCACTTTCAAAAGAAAGTGATTTTCTCTGAAAGGACAGCATTTAGAAAGTGAAGCAACACTCCATTCACTTCGCACAGTGAATTGAAGTGTTGGAACAGACTGCTTCTCTTTCAGATAAACGCATGTGAGTTTCTGGTGAATGCTTGTAAGTAGCTTAAGGCACTTTCAAAGGAAAGTGATTTTCTATGAAAGGACAGCATTTAGAAAGTGAAGCAACACTCCATTCACTTCGCAGAGTGAATTGAAGTATTGGAACAGACTGCTTCTCTTTCAGAGAAACGGATGTGAGTTTCTGGTGAATGCTTGTAAGTAGCTTAAGGCACTTTCAAAGGAAAGTGATTTTCTCTGAAAGGACAGCATTTAGAAAGTGAAGCAACACTCCATTCACTTCGCACAGTGAATTGAAGTGTTGGAACAGACTGCTTCTCTTTCAGAGAAACGCATGTGAGTTTCCGGTTAATGCTTGTAAGTAGCTTAAGGCACTTTCAAAGGAAAGTGATATTCTCTGAAAGGACAGCATTTAGAAAGTGAAGCAACACTCCATTCACTTCGCACAGTGAATTGAAGTGTTGGAACAGACTGCTTCTCTTTCAGAGAAACGATTGTGAGTTTCTTCCTAATGCTTGCAAGTAGCTTAAGGCACTATCAAAGGAAAGTGATTTTCTCTGAAAGGACAGCATTTAGAAAGTGAAGCAACACTAAATTCACTTCGCACAGTGAATTGAAGTGTTGGAACAGACTGCTTCTCTTTCAGAGAAACGCATGTGAGTTTCTTCCTAATGCTTGCAAGTAGCTTAAGGCACTTTCAAAGGAAAGTGATTTTCTCTGAAAGTACAGCATTTAGAAAGTGAAGCAACACTCCATTCACTTCGCACAGTGAATTGAAGTGTTGGAACAGTCTGCTCCTCTTTCAGAGAATCGCATGTGAGTTTCTCCCTAATGCTTGCAATTAGCTTAAGGCACTTTCAAAGGAAAGTGATTTTCTCTGAAAGGACAGCATTTAGAAAGTGAAGCAACACTCCATTCACTTCGCACAGTGAATTGAAGTGTTGGAACAGACTGCTTCTCTTTCAGAGAAACGCATGTGAGTTTCCGGTGAATGCTTGTAAGTAGCTTAAGGCACTTTCAAAGGAAAGTGATTTTCTCTGAAAGGACAGCATTTAGAAAGTGAAGCAACACTCCATTCACTTCGCACAGTGAATTGAAGTGTTGGAACAGACTGCTTCTCTTTCAGAGAAACGCATGTGAGTTTCTTGTGAATGCTTGTAAGTAGCTTAAGGCACTTTCAAAGGAAAGTGATTTTCTCTGAAAGGACAGCATTTAGAAAGTGAAGCAACACTCCATTCACTTCGCAGAGTGAATTGAAGTATTGGAACAGACTGCTTCTCTTTCAGAGAAACGGATGTGAGTTTCTGGTGAATGCTTGTAAGTAGCTTAAGGCACTTTCAAAGGAAAGTGATTTTCTCTGAAAGGACAGCATTTAAAAGTGAAGCAACACTCCATTCACTTCGCACAGTGAATTGAAGTGTTGGAACAGACTGCTTCTCTTTCAGAGAAACGCATGTGAGTTTCTGGTGAATGCTTGTAAGTAGCTTAAGGCACTTTCAAAGGAAAGTGATTTTCTCTGAAAGGACAGCATTTAGAAAGTGAAGCAACACTCCATTCCCTTCGTGCAGTGAATTGAAGTGTTGGAACAGAGTGCTTCTCTTTCATATAAACGCATTAGTGTTTCTTGTGAATGCTTGCAAGTTGCTTAAGGCACTTTCAAAGGAAAGTGATTTTCTCTGAAAGGACATAATTTAGAAAGTGAAGCAACACTCCATTCACTTCGCACAGTGACTTGAAGTGTTGGAACAGACTGCTTCTCTTTCAGAGAAATGCATGTGAGTTTCTGTTGAATGCTTGTAAGTAGCTTAAGGCACTTTCAAAGGAAAGTGATTTTCTCTGAAAGGACAGCATTTAGAAAGTGAAGCAACACTCCATTCACTTCGCACATTGAATTGAAGTGTTGGAACAGACTGCTTCTCTTTCAGAGAAACGCATGTGAGTTTCTGGTGAATGCTTGTAAGTAGCTTAAGGCACTTTCAAAGGAAAGTGATTTTCTCTGAAAGGACAGCATTTAGAAAGTGAGGCAACACTCCATTCACTTCACACAGTGAATTGAAGTGTTGGAACAGACTGCTTCTCTTTCAGAGAAACGCATGTGAGTTTCTTCCTAATGCTTGCAAGTAGCTTAAGTCACTTTCAAAGGAAAGTGATTTTCTCTGAAAGGACAGCATTTAGAAAGTGAAGTAACACTCCATTCACTTCGCACAGTGAATTGAAGTGTTGGAACAGTCTGCTTTTCTTTCAGAGAAACGCATGTGAGTTTCTTCCTAATGCTTGCAAGTAGCTTAAGGCACTTTCAAAGGAAAGTGATTTTCTCTGAAAGGACAGCATTTAGAAAGTGAAGCAACACTCCATTCACTTCGCCCAGTGAATTGAAGTGTTGGAACAGACTGCTTCTCTTTCAGAGAAACGCATGTGAGTTTCTGGTGAATGCTTGTAAGTAGCTTAAGGCACTTTCAAAGGAAAGTGATCTTCTCTGAAAGGACAGCATTTAGAAAGTGAAGCAACACTCCATTCAATTCGCACAGTGAATTGAAGTGTTGGAACAGACTGCTTCTCTTTCATATAAACGCATTAGTGTTTCTTGTGAATGCTTGCAAGTTGCTTAAGGCACTTTCAAAGGAAAGTGATTTTCTCTGAAAGGACATAATTTAGAAAGTGAAGCAACACTCCATTCACTTCGCACAGTGAATTGAAGTGTTGGAACAGACTGCTTTTCTTTCAGAGAAACGCATGTGAGTTTCTTCCTAATGCTTGCAAGTAGCTTAAGGCACTATCAAAGGAAAGTGATTTTCTCTGAAAGGACAGCATTTAGAAAGTGAAGCAACACTCCATTCACTTCGCACAGTGAATTGAAGTGTTGGAACCGACTGCTTCTCTTTCAGAGCAACGCATGTGAGTTTCTGGTGAATGCTTATAAGTAGCTTAAATCACTTTCAAAGGACAGTGATTTTCTCTGAAAGAACAGCATTTAGAAAGTGAAGCAACACTCCATTCCCTTCGTGCAGTGAATTGAAGTGTTGGAACAGAGTGCTTCTCTTTCATATAAACGCATTAGTGTTTCTTGTGAATGCTTGCAAGTTGCTTAAGGCACTTTCAAAGGAAAGTGATTTTCTCTGAAAGGACATAATTTAGAAAGTGAAGCAACACTCCATTCACTTCGCACAGTGAATTGAAGTGTTGGAACAGACTGCTTCTTTTCAGAGAAATGCATGTGAGTTTCTGTTGAATGCTTGTAAGTAGCTTAAGGCACTTTCAAAGGAAAGTGATTTTCTCTGAAAGGACAGCATTTAGAAAGTGAAGCAACACTCCATTCACTTCGCACATTGAATTGAAGTGTTGGAACAGACTGCTTCTCTTTCAGAGAAACGCATGTGAGTTTCTGGTGAATGCTTGTAAGTAGCTTAAGGCACTTTCAAAGGAAAGTGATTTTCTCTGAAAGGACAGCATTTAGAAAGTGAGGCAACACTCCATTCACTTCACACAGTGAATTGAAGTTTTGGAACAGACTGCTTCTCTTTCAGAGAAACGCATGTGAGTTTCTTCCTAATGCTTGCAAGTAGCTTAAGGCACTTTCAAAGGAAAGTGATTTTCTCTGAAAGGACAGCATTTAGAAAGTGAAGTAACACTCCATTCACTTCGCACAGTGAATTGAAGTGTTGGAACAGTCTGCTTTTCTTTCAGAGAAACGCATGTGAGTTTCTTCCTAATGCTTGCAAGTAGCTTAAGGCACTTTCAAAGGAAAGTGATTTTCTCTGAAAGGACAGCATTTAGAAAGTGAAGCAACACTCCATTCACTTCGCACAGTGAATTGAAGTGTTGGAACAGACTGCTTCTCTTTCAGAGAAACGCATGTGAGTTTCCGGTGAATGCTTGTAAGTAGCTTAAGGCACTTTCACAGGAAAGTGATTTTCTCTGAAAGGACAGCATTTAGAAAGTGAAGCAACACTCCATTCCCTTCGCACAGTGAATTGAAGTGTTGGAACAGACTGCTTCTCTTTCAGAGAAATGCATGTGAGTTTAAGTTGAATGCTTGTAAGTAGCTTAAGGCACTATCAAAGGAAAGTGATTTTCTCTGAAAGGACAGCATTTAGAAAGTGAAGCAACACTCCATTCACTTCGCACAGTGAATTGAAGTGTTGGAACACACTGCTTCTGTTTCAGAGAAACGTATGTGAGTTTCTTGTGAATGCTTGCAAGTTGCTTAAGGCACTTTCAAAGGAAAGTGATTTTCTCTGAAAGGACAGCATTTAAAAAGTGAAGCAACACTCCGTTCACTTCGCACAGTGAATTGAAGTGTTGGAACAGACTGCTTCTCTTTCAGAGAAACGCATGTGAGTTTCTGGTGAATGCTTGTAAGTAGCTTAAGGCACTTTCAAAGGACAGTGATTTTCTCTGAAAGGACAGCATTTAGAAGGTGAAGCAACACTCCATTCCCTTCGTGCAGTGAATTGAAGTGTTGGAACAGAGTGCTTCTCTTTCATATAAACGCATTAGTGTTTCTTGTGAATGCTTGCAAGTTGCTTAAGGCACTTTCAAAGGAAAGTGATTTTCTCTGAAAGGACAGCATTTAGAAAGTGAAGCAACACTCCATTCACTTCGCACAGTGAATTGAAGTGTTGGAACAAACTGCTTCTCTTTCAGAGAAACGCATGTGAGTTTCTGGTGAATGCTTGTAAGTAGCTTAAGGCACTTTCAAAGGAAAGTGATTTTCTCTGAAAGGACAGCATTTAGAAAGTGAGGCAACACTCCATACACTTCACACAGTGAATTGAAGTGTTGGAACAGACTGCTTCTCTTTCAGAGAAACGCATGTGAGTTTCTTCCTAATGCTTGCAAGTAGCTTAAGGCACTTTCAAAGGAAAGTGATTTTCTCTGAAAGGACAGCATTTAGAAAGTGAAGCAACACTCCATTCACTTCGCACAGTGAATTGAAGTGTTGGAACAGTCTGCTTCTCTTTCAGAGAAACGCATGTGAGTTTCTTCCTAATGCTTGCAAGTAGCTTAAGGCACTTTCAAAGGAAAGTGATTTTCTCTGAAAGGACAGCATTTAGAAAGTGAAGCAACTCTCCATTCACTTCGCACAGTGAATTGAAGTGTTGGAACAGACTGCTTCTCTTTCAGAGCAACGCATGTGAGTTTCTGGTGAATGCTTATAAGTAGCTTAAATCACTTTCAAAGGACAGTGATTTTCTCTGAAAGAACAGCATTTAGAAAGTGAAGCAACACTCCATTCCCTTCGTGCAGTGAATTGAAGTGTTGGAACAGAGTGCTTCTCTTTCATATAAACGCATTAGTGTTTCTTGTGAATGCTTGCAAGTTGCTTAAGGCACTTTCAAAGGAAAGTGATTTTCTCTGAAAGGACATAATTTAGAAAGTGAAGCAACACTCCATTCACTTCGCACAGTGAATTGAAGTGTTGGAACAGACTGCTTCTCTTTCAGAGAAATGCATGTGAGTTTCTGTTGAGTGCTTGTAAGTAGCTAAGGCACTTTCAAAGGAAAGTGATTTTCTCTGAAAGGACAGCATTTAGAAAGTGAAGCAACACTCCATTCACTTCGCACATTGAATTGAAGTGTTGGAACAGACTGCTTCTCTTTCAGAGAAACGCATGTGAGTTTCTGGTGAATGCTTGTAAGTAGCTTAAGGCACTTTCAAAGGAAAGTGATTTTCTCTGAAAGGACAGCATTTAGAAAGTGAGGCAACACTCCATTCACTTCACACAGTGAATTGAAGTGTTGGAACAGACTGCTTCTCTTTCAGAGAAAGGCATGTGAGTTTCTTCCTAATGCTTGCAAGTAGCTTAAGGCACTTTCAAAGGAAAGTGATTTTCTCTGAAAGGACAGCATTTAGAAAGTGAAGCAACACTCCATTCACTTCGCACAGTGAATTGAAGTGTTGGAACAGTCTGCTTCTCTTTCAGAGAAACGCATGTGAGTTTCTTCCTAATGCTTGCAAGTAGCTTAAGGCACTTTCAAAGGAAAGTGATTTTTTCTGAAAGGACAGCATTTAGAAAGTGAAGCAACACTCCATTCACTTCGCACAGTGAATTGAAGTGTTGGAACAGACTGCTTTTCTTTCAGAGAAACGCATGTGAGTTTCTTCCTAATGCTTGTAAGTAGCTTAAGGCACTATCAAAGGAAAGTGATTTTCTCTGAAAGGACAGCATTTAGAAAGTGAAGCAACACTCCATTCACTTCGCACAGTGAATTGAAGTGTTGGAACCGACTGCTTCTCTTTCAGAGCAACGCATGTGAGTTTCTGGTGAATGCTTATAAGTAGCTTAAATCACTTTCAAAGGACAGTGATTTTC
The DNA here is from genome assembly GCF_982192425.1 of Myodes glareolus. Taxonomy (NCBI): domain Eukaryota; kingdom Metazoa; phylum Chordata; class Mammalia; order Rodentia; family Cricetidae; genus Myodes; species Myodes glareolus. The sequence goes on from NW_028263215.1 coordinate 295,705, forward strand.
TCTGAAAGAACAGCATTTAGAAAGTGAAGCAACACTCCATTCCCTTCGTGCAGTGAATTGAAGTGTTGGAACAGAGTGCTTCTCTTTCATATAAACGCATTAGTGTTTCTTGTGAATGCTTGCAAGTTGCTTAAGGCACTTTCAAAGGAAAGTGATTTTCTCTGAAAGGACATAATTTAGAAAGTGAAGCAACACTCCATTCACTTCGCACAGTGAATTGAAGTGTTGGAACAGACTGCTTCTCTTTCAGAGAAATGCATGTGAGTTTCTGTTGAATGCTTGTAAGTAGCTTAAGGCACTTTCAAAGGAAAGTGATTTTCTCTGAAAGGACAGCATTTAGAAAGTGAGGCAACACTCCATTCACTTCACACAGTGAATTGAAGTTTTGGAACAGACTGCTTCTCTTTCAGAGAAACGCATGTGAGTTTCTTCCTAATGCTTGCAAGTAGCTTAAGGCACTTTCAAAGGAAAGTGATTTTCTCTGAAAGGACAGCATTTAGAAAGTGAAGTAACACTCCATTCACTTCGCACAGTGAATTGAAGTGTTGGAACAGTCTGCTTTTCTTTCAGAGAAACGCATGTGAGTTTCTTCCTAATGCTTGCAAGTAGCTTAAGGCACTTTCAAAGGAAAGTGATTTTCTCTGAAAGGACAGCATTTAGAAAGTGAAGCAACACTCCATTCACTTCGCACAGTGAATTGAAGTGTTGGAACAGACTGCTTCTCTTTCAGAGAAACGCATGTGAGTTTCCGGTGAATGCTTGTAAGTAGCTTAAGGCACTTTCAAAGGAAAGTGATTTTCTCTGAAAGGACAGCATTTAGAAAGTGAAGCAACACTCCATTCCCTTCGCACAGTGAATTGAAGTGTTGGAACAGACTGCTTCTCTTTCAGAGAAATGCATGTGAGTTTAAGTTGAATGCTTGTAAGTAGCTTAAGGCACTATCAAAGGAAAGTGATTTTCTCTGAAAGGACAGCATTTAGAAAGTGAAGCAACACTCCATTCACTTCGCACAGTGAATTGAAGTGTTGGAACACACTGCTTCTGTTTCAGAGAAACGTATGTGAGTTTCTTGTGAATGCTTGCAAGTTGCTTAAGGCACTTTCAAAGGAAAGTGATTTTCTCTGAAAGGACAGCATTTAGAAAGTGAAGCAACACTCCGTTCACTTCGCACAGTGAATTGAAGTGTTGGAACAGACTGCTTCTCTTTCAGAGAAACGCGTGTGAGTTTCTGGTGAATGCTTGTAAGTAGCTTAAGGCACTTTCAAAGGACAGTGATTTTCTCTGAAAGGACAGCATTTAGAAGGTGAAGCAACACTCCATTCCCTTCGTGCAGTGAATTGAAGTGTTGGAACAGAGTGCTTCTCTTTCATATAAACGCATTAGTGTTTCTTGTGAATGCTTGCAAGTTGCTTAAGGCACTTTCAAAGGAAAGTGATTTTCTCTGAAAGGACATAATTAAGAAAGTGAAGCAACACTCCATTCACTTCGCACAGTGAATTGAAGTGTTGGAACAGACTGCTTCTCTTTCAGAGAAACGCATGTGAGTTTCTGGTGAATGCTTGTAAGTAGCTTAAGGCACTTTCAAAGGAAAGTGATTTTCTCTGAAAGGACAGCATTTAGAAACTGAAGCAACACTCCATTCACTTCGCACAGTGAATTGAAGTGTTGGAACAGACTGCTTCTCTTTAAAAGAAACGCATGTGAGTTTTTTGTGAATGCTTGAAAGTAGTTTAAGGCACTTTCAAAGGAAAGTGATTTTCTCTGAAAGGACAGAATTTAGAAAGTGATGCAACACTCCATTCACTTCGCACAGTGAATTGAAGTGTTGGAACAGACTGCTTCTCTTTCAGAGAAACGCATGTGAGTTTCTTCCTAATGCTTGTAAGTAGCTTAAGGCACTTTCAAAGGAAAGTGATTTTCTCTGAAAGGACAGCATTTAGAAAGTGAAGCAACACTCAATTCCCTTCGTGCAGTGAATTGAAGTATTGGAACAGAGTGCTTCTCTTTCATAGAAACGCATTAGTGTTTCTTGTGAATGCTTGCAAATTGCTTAAGGCACTTTCAAAGGAAAGTGATTTTCTCTGAAAGGACAGCATTTAGAAACTGAAGCACAACTCCATTCACTTCGCACAGTGAATTGAAGTGTTGGAACAGACTGCTTCTCTTTCAGAGAAACGCATGTGAGTTTCTTCCTAATGCTTGCAAGTAGCTTAAGGCACTTTCAAAGGAAAGTGATTTTCTCTGAAAGGACAGCATTTAGAAAGTGAAGCAACACTCCATTCACTTCGCACAGTGAATTGAAGTGTTGGAACAGTCTGCTTCTCTTTCAGAGAAACGCATGTGAGTTTCTTCCTAATGCTTGCAAGTAGCTTAAGGCACTTTCAAAGGAAAGTGATTTTCTCTGAAAGGACAGCATTTAGAAAGTGAAGCAACTCTCCATTCACTTCGCACAGTGAATTGAAGTGTTGGAACAGACTGCTTCTCTTTCAGAGCAACGCATGTGAGTTTCTGGTGAATGCTTATAAGTAGCTTAAATCACTTTCAAAGGACAGTGATTTTCTCTGAAAGAACAGCATTTAGAAAGTGAAGCAACACTCCATTCCCTTCGTGCAGTGAATTGAAGTGTTGGAACAGAGTGCTTCTCTTTCATATAAACGCATTAGTGTTTCTTGTGAATGCTTGCAAGTTGCTTAAGGCACTTTCAAAGGAAAGTGATTTTCTCTGAAAGGACATAATTTAGAAAGTGAAGCAACACTCCATTCACTTCGCACAGTGAATTGAAGTGTTGGAACAGACTGCTTCTCTTTCAGAGAAATGCATGTGAGTTTCTGTTGAATGCTTGTAAGTAGCTTAAGGCACTTTCAAAGGAAAGTGATTTTCTCTGAAAGGACAGCATTTAGAAAGTGAAGCAACACTCCATTCACTTCGCACATTGAATTGAAGTGTTGGAACAGACTGCTTCTCTTTCAGAGAAACGCATGTGAGTTTCTGGTGAATGCTTGTAAGTAGCTTAAGGCACTTTCAAAGGAAAGTGATTTTCTCTGAAAGGACAGCATTTAGAAAGTGAGGCAACACTCCATTCACTTCACACAGTGAATTGAAGTGTTGGAACAGACTGCTTCTCTTTCAGAGAAACGCATGTGAGTTTCTTCCTAATGCTTGCAAGTAGCTTAAGGCACTTTCAAAGGAAAGTGATTTTCTCTGAAAGGACAGCATTTAGAAAGTGAAGCAACACTCCATTCACTTCGCACAGTGAATTGAAGTGTTGGAACAGTCTGCTTCTCTTTCAGAGAAACGCATGTGAGTTTCTTCCTAATGCTTGCAAGTAGCTTAAGGCACTTTCAAAGGAAAGTGATTTTTTCTGAAAGGACAGCATTTAGAAAGTGAAGCAACACTCCATTCACTTCGCACAGTAAATTGAAGTGTTGGAACAGACTGCTTTTCTTTCAGAGAAACGCATGTGAGTTTCTTCCTAATGCTTGTAAGTAGCTTAAGGCACTATCAAAGGAAAGTGATTTTCTCTGAAAGGACAGCATTTAGAAAGTGAAGCAACACTCCATTCACTTCGCACAGTGAATTGAAGTGTTGGAACCGACTGCTTCTCTTTCAGAGCAACGCATGTGAGTTTCTGGTGAATGCTTATAAGTAGCTTAAATCACTTTCAAAGGACAGTGATTTTCTCTGAAAGAACAGCATTTAGAAAGTGAAGCAACACTCCATTCCCTTCGTGCAGTGAATTGAAGTGTTGGAACAGAGTGCTTCTCTTTCATATAAACGCATTAGTGTTTCTTGTGAATGCTTGCAAGTTGCTTAAGGCACTTTCAAAGGAAAGTGATTTTCTCTGAAAGGACATAATTAAGAAAGTGAAGCAACACTCCATTCACTTCGCACAGTGAATTGAAGTGTTGGAACAGACTGCTTCTCTTTCAGAGAAATGCATGTGAGTTTCTGTTGAATGCTTGTAAGTAGCTTAAGGCACTTTCAAAGGAAAGTGATTTTCTCTGAAAGGACAGCATTTAGAAAGTGAGGCAACACTCCATTCACTTCACACAGTGAATTGAAGTTTTGGAACAGACTGCTTCTCTTTCAGAGAAACGCATGTGAGTTTCTTCCTAATGCTTGCAAGTAGCTTAAGGCACTTTCAAAGGAAAGTGATTTTCTCTGAAAGGACAGCATTTAGAAAGTGAAGTAACACTCCATTCACTTCGCACAGTGAATTGAAGTGTTGGAACAGTCTGCTTTTCTTTCAGAGAAACGCATGTGAGTTTCTTCCTAATGCTTGCAAGTAGCTTAAGGCACTTTCAAAGGAAAGTGATTTTCTCTGAAAGGACAGCATTTAGAAAGTGAAGCAACACTCCATTCACTTCGCACAGTGAATTGAAGTGTTGGAACAGACTGCTTCTCTTTCAGAGAAACGCATGTGAGTTTCCGGTGAATGCTTGTAAGTAGCTTAAGGCACTTTCAAATGAAAGTGATTTTCTCTGAAAGGACAGCATTTAGAAAGTGAAGCAACACTCCATTCCCTTCGCACAGTGAATTGAAGTGTTGGAACAGACTGCTTCTCTTTCAGAGAAATGCATGTGAGTTTAAGTTGAATGCTTGTAAGTAGCTTAAGGCACTATCAAAGGAAAGTGATTTTCTCTGAAAGGACAGCATTTAGAAAGTGAAGCAACACTCCATTCACTTCGCACAGTGAATTGAAGTGTTGGAACACACTGCTTCTGTTTCAGAGAAACGTATGTGAGTTTCTTGTGAATGCTTGCAAGTTGCTTAAGGCACTTTCAAAGGAAAGTGATTTTCTCTGAAAGGACAGCATTTAGAAAGTGAAGCAACACTCCGTTCACTTCGCACAGTGAATTGAAGTGTTGGAACAGACTGCTTCTCTTTCAGAGAAACGCATGTGAGTTTCTGGTGAATGCTTGTAAGTAGCTTAAGGCACTTTCAAAGGACAGTGATTTTCTCTGAAAGGACAGCATTTAGAAGGTGAAGCAACACTCCATTCCCTTCGTGCAGTGAATTGAAGTGTTGGAACAGAGTGCTTCTCTTTCATATAAACGCATTAGTGTTTCTTGTGAATGCTTGCAAGTTGCTTAAGGCACTTTCAAAGGAAAGTGATTTTCTCTGAAAGGACATAATTAAGAAAGTGAAGCAACACTCCATTCACTTCGCACAGTGAATTGAAGTGTTGGAACAGACTGCTTCTCTTTCAGAGAAACGCATGTGAGTTTCTGGTGAATGCTTGTAAGTAGCTTAAGGCACTTTCAAAGGAAAGTGATTTTCTCTGAAAGGACAGCATTTAGAAACTGAAGCAACACTCCATTCACTTCGCACAGTGAATTGAAGTGTTGGAACAGACTGCTTCTCTTTAAGAGAAACGCATGTGAGTTTTTTGTGAATGCTTGAAAGTAGTTTAAGGCACTTTCAAAGGAAAGTGATTTTCTCTGAAAGGACAGAATTTAGAAAGTGATGCAACACTCCATTCACTTCGCACAGTGAATTGAAGTGTTGGAACAGACTGCTTCTCTTTCAGAGAAACGCATGTGAGTTTCTTCCTAATGCTTGTAAGTAGCTTAAGGCACTTTCAAAGGAAAGTGATTTTCTCTGAAAGGACAGCATTTAGAAAGTGAAGCAACACTCAATTCCCTTCGTGCAGTGAATTGAAGTATTGGAACAGAGTGCTTCTCTTTCATAGAAACACATTAGTGTTTCTTGTGAATGCTTGCAAATTGCTTAAGGCACTTTCAAAGGAAAGTGATTTTCTCTGAAAGGACAGCATTTAGAAACTGAAGCACAACTCCATTCACTTCGCACAGTGAATTGAAGTGTTGGAACACACTGCTTCTCTTTAAGAGAAACGCATGTGAGTTTTTTGTGAATGCTTGAAAGTAGTTTAAGGCACTTTCAAAGGAAAGTGATTTTCTCTGAAAGGACAGCATTTAGAAAGTGAAGCAACACTCCATTCACTTCGCACAGTGAATTGAAGTGTTGGAACAGACTGCTTCTCTTTCAGAGAAACGCATGTGAGTTTCTGGTGAATGCTTGTAAGTAGCTTAAGGCACTTTCAAAGGAAAGTGATTTTCTCTGAAAGGACAGCATTTAGAACGTGAGGCAACACTCTCTTCACTTCACACAGTGAATTGAAGTGTTGGAACAGACTGCTTCTCTTTCAGAGAAATGCATGTGAGTTTCTTCCTAATGCTTGCAAGTAGCTTAAGGCACTATCAAAGGAAAGTGATTTTCTCTGAAAGGACAGCATTTAGAAAGTGAAGCAACACTCCATTCACTTCGCACAGTGAATTGAAGTGTTGGAACAGACTGCTTCTCTTTCAGAGAAACACATGTGAGTTTCTTCCTAATGCTTGCAAGTAGCTTAAGGCACTTTCAAAGGAAAGTGATTTTCTCTGAAAGGACAGCATTTAGAAAGTGAAGCAACAATCCATGCACTTCGCACAGTGAATTGAAGTGTTGGAACCGACTGCTTCTCTTTCAGAGAAACGCATGTGAGTTTCTGGTGAATGCTTGTAAGTAGCTTAAGGCACTTTCAAAGGACAGTGATTTTCTCTGAAAGGACAGCATTTAGAAAGTGAAGCAACACTTCATTCCCTTCGTGCAGTGAATTGAAGTGTTGGAACAGAGTGCTTCTCTTTCATATAAACGCATTAGTGTTTCTTGTGAATGCTTGCAAGTTGCTTAAGGCACTTTCAAAGGAAAGTGATTTTCTCTGAAAGGACATAATTAAGAAAGTGAAGCAACACTCCATTCACTTCGCACAGTGAATTGAAGTGTTGGAACAGACTGCTTCTCTTTCAGAGAAATGCATGTGAGTTTCTGTTGAATGCTTGTAAGTAGCTTAAGGCACTTTCAAAGGAAAGTGATTTTCTCTGAAAGGACAGCATTTAGAAAGTGAGGCAACACTCCATTCACTTCACACAGTGAATTGAAGTTTTGGAACAGACTGCTTCTCTTTCAGAGAAACGCATGTGAGTTTCTTCCTAATGCTTGCAAGTAGCTTAAGGCACTTTCAAAGGAAAGTGATTTTCTCTGAAAGGACAGCATTTAGAAAGTGAAGTAACACTCCATTCACTTCGCACAGTGAATTGAAGTGTTGGAACAGTCTGCTTTTCTTTCAGAGAAACGCATGTGAGTTTCTTCCTAATGCTTGCAAGTAGCTTAAGGCACTTTCAAAGGAAAGTGATTTTCTCTGAAAGGACAGCATTTAGAAAGTGAAGCAACACTCCATTCACTTCGCACAGTGAATTGAAGTGTTGGAACAGACTGCTTCTCTTTCAGAGAAACGCATGTGAGTTTCCGGTGAATGCTTGTAAGTAGCTTAAGGCACTTTCAAAGGAAAGTGATTTTCTCTGAAAGGACAGCATTTAGAAAGTGAAGCAACACTCCATTCCCTTCGCACAGTGAATTGAAGTGTTGGAACAGACTGCTTCTCTTTCAGAGAAATGCATGTGAGTTTAAGTTGAATGCTTGTAAGTAGCTTAAGGCACTATCAAAGGAAAGTGATTTTCTCTGAAAGGACAGCATTTAGAAAGTGAAGCAACACTCCATTCACTTCGCACAGTGAATTGAAGTGTTGGAACACACTGCTTCTGTTTCAGAGAAACGTATGTGAGTTTCTTGTGAATGCTTGCAAGTTGCTTAAGGCACTTTCAAAGGAAAGTGATTTTCTCTGAAAGGACAGCATTTAGAAAGTGAAGCAACACTCCGTTCACTTCGCACAGTGAATTGAAGTGTTGGAACAGACTGCTTCTCTTTCAGAGAAACGCGTGTGAGTTTCTGGTGAATGCTTGTAAGTAGCTTAAGGCACTTTCAAAGGACAGTGATTTTCTCTGAAAGGACAGCATTTAGAAGGTGAAGCAACACTCCATTCCCTTCGTGCAGTGAATTGAAGTGTTGGAACAGAGTGCTTCTCTTTCATATAAACGCATTAGTGTTTCTTGTGAATGCTTGCAAGTTGCTTAAGGCACTTTCAAAGGAAAGTGATTTTCTCTGAAAGGACATAATTAAGAAAGTGAAGCAACACTCCATTCACTTCGCACAGTGAATTGAAGTGTTGGAACAGACTGCTTCTCTTTCAGAGAAACGCATGTGAGTTTCTGGTGAATGCTTGTAAGTAGCTTAAGGCACTTTCAAAGGAAAGTGATTTTCTCTGAAAGGACAGCATTTAGAAACTGAAGCAACACTCCATTCACTTCGCACAGTGAATTGAAGTGTTGGAACAGACTGCTTCTCTTTAAAAGAAACGCATGTGAGTTTTTTGTGAATGCTTGAAAGTAGTTTAAGGCACTTTCAAAGGAAAGTGATTTTCTCTGAAAGGACAGAATTTAGAAAGTGATGCAACACTCCATTCACTTCGCACAGTGAATTGAAGTGTTGGAACAGACTGCTTCTCTTTCAGAGAAACGCATGTGAGTTTCTTCCTAATGCTTGTAAGTAGCTTAAGGCACTTTCAAAGGAAAGTGATTTTCTCTGAAAGGACAGCATTTAGAAAGTGAAGCAACACTCAATTCCCTTCGTGCAGTGAATTGAAGTATTGGAACAGAGTGCTTCTCTTTCATAGAAACGCATTAGTGTTTCTTGTGAATGCTTGCAAATTGCTTAAGGCACTTTCAAAGGAAAGTGATTTTCTCTGAAAGGACAGCATTTAGAAACTGAAGCACAACTCCATTCACTTCGCACAGTGAATTGAAGTGTTGGAACAGACTGCTTCTCTTTCAGAGAAACGCATGTGAGTTTCTTCCTAATGCTTGCAAGTAGCTTAAGGCACTTTCAAAGGAAAGTGATTTTCTCTGAAAGGACAGCATTTAGAAAGTGAAGCAACACTCCATTCACTTCGCACAGTGAATTGAAGTGTTGGAACAGTCTGCTTCTCTTTCAGAGAAACGCATGTGAGTTTCTTCCTAATGCTTGCAAGTAGCTTAAGGCACTTTCAAAGGAAAGTGATTTTCTCTGAAAGGACAGCATTTAGAAAGTGAAGCAACTCTCCATTCACTTCGCACAGTGAATTGAAGTGTTGGAACAGACTGCTTCTCTTTCAGAGCAACGCATGTGAGTTTCTGGTGAATGCTTATAAGTAGCTTAAATCACTTTCAAAGGACAGTGATTTTCTCTGAAAGGACATAATTAAGAAAGTGAAGCAACACTCCATTCCCTTCGTGCAGTGAATTGAAGTGTTGGAACAGAGTGCTTCTCTTTCATATAAACGCATTAGTGTTTCTTGTGAATGCTTGCAAGTTGCTTAAGGCACTTTCAAAGGAAAGTGATTTTCTCTGAAAGGACATAATTTAGAAAGTGAAGCAACACTCCATTCACTTCGCACAGTGAATTGAAGTGTTGGAACAGACTGCTTCTCTTTCAGAGAAATGCATGTGAGTTTCTGTTGAATGCTTGTAAGTAGCTTAAGGCACTTTCAAAGGAAAGTGATTTTCTCTGAAAGGACAGCATTTAGAAAGTGAAGCAACACTCCATTCACTTCGCACATTGAATTGAAGTGTTGGAACAGACTGCTTCTCTTTCAGAGAAACGCATGTGAGTTTCTGGTGAATGCTTGTAAGTAGCTTAAGGCACTTTCAAAGGAAAGTGATTTTCTCTGAAAGGACAGCATTTAGAAAGTGAGGCAACACTCCATTCACTTCACACAGTGAATTGAAGTGTTGGAACAGACTGCTTCTCTTTCAGAGAAACGCATGTGAGTTTCTTCCTAATGCTTGCAAGTAGCTTAAGGCACTTTCAAAGGAAAGTGATTTTCTCTGAAAGGACAGCATTTAGAAAGTGAAGCAACACTCCATTCACTTCGCACAGTGAATTGAAGTGTTGGAACAGTCTGCTTCTCTTTCAGAGAAACGCATGTGAGTTTCTTCCTAATGCTTGCAAGTAGCTTAAGGCACTTTCAAAGGAAAGTGATTTTTTCTGAAAGGACAGCATTTAGAAAGTGAAGCAACACTCCATTCACTTCGCACAGTAAATTGAAGTGTTGGAACAGACTGCTTTTCTTTCAGAGAAACGCATGTGAGTTTCTTCCTAATGCTTGTAAGTAGCTTAAGGCACTATCAAAGGAAAGTGATTTTCTCTGAAAGGACAGCATTTAGAAAGTGAAGCAACACTCCATTCACTTCGCACAGTGAATTGAAGTGTTGGAACCGACTGCTTCTCTTTCAGAGCAACGCATGTGAGTTTCTGGTGAATGCTTATAAGTAGCTTAAATCACTTTCAAAGGACAGTGATTTTCTCTGAAAGAACAGCATTTAGAAAGTGAAGCAACACTCCATTCCCTTCGTGCAGTGAATTGAAGTGTTGGAACAGAGTGCTTCTCTTTCATATAAACGCATTAGTGTTTCTTGTGAATGCTTGCAAGTTGCTTAAGGCACTTTCAAAGGAAAGTGATTTTCTCTGAAAGGACATAATTAAGAAAGTGAAGCAACACTCCATTCACTTCGCACAGTGAATTGAAGTGTTGGAACAGACTGCTTCTCTTTCAGAGAAATGCATGTGAGTTTCTGTTGAATGCTTGTAAGTAGCTTAAGGCACTTTCAAAGGAAAGTGATTTTCTCTGAAAGGACAGCATTTAGAAAGTGAGGCAACACTCCATTCACTTCACACAGTGAATTGAAGTTTTGGAACAGACTGCTTCTCTTTCAGAGAAACGCATGTGAGTTTCTTCCTAATGCTTGCAAGTAGCTTAAGGCACTTTCAAAGGAAAGTGATTTTCTCTGAAAGGACAGCATTTAGAAAGTGAAGTAACACTCCATTCACTTCGCACAGTGAATTGAAGTGTTGGAACAGTCTGCTTTTCTTTCAGAGAAACGCATGTGAGTTTCTTCCTAATGCTTGCAAGTAGCTTAAGGCACTTTCAAAGGAAAGTGATTTTCTCTGAAAGGACAGCATTTAGAAAGTGAAGCAACACTCCATTCACTTCGCACAGTGAATTGAAGTGTTGGAACAGACTGCTTCTCTTTCAGAGAAACGCATGTGAGTTTCCGGTGAATGCTTGTAAGTAGCTTAAGGCACTTTCAAATGAAAGTGATTTTCTCTGAAAGGACAGCATTTAGAAAGTGAAGCAACACTCCATTCCCTTCGCACAGTGAATTGAAGTGTTGGAACAGACTGCTTCTCTTTCAGAGAAATGCATGTGAGTTTAAGTTGAATGCTTGTAAGTAGCTTAAGGCACTATCAAAGGAAAGTGATTTTCTCTGAAAGGACAGCATTTAGAAAGTGAAGCAACACTCCATTCACTTCGCACAGTGAATTGAAGTGTTGGAACACACTGCTTCTGTTTCAGAGAAACGTATGTGAGTTTCTTGTGAATGCTTGCAAGTTGCTTAAGGCACTTTCAAAGGAAAGTGATTTTCTCTGAAAGGACAGCATTTAGAAAGTGAAGCAACACTCCGTTCACTTCGCACAGTGAATTGAAGTGTTGGAACAGACTGCTTCTCTTTCAGAGAAACGCATGTGAGTTTCTGGTGAATGCTTGTAAGTAGCTTAAGGCACTTTCAAAGGACAGTGATTTTCTCTGAAAGGACAGCATTTAGAAGGTGAAGCAACACTCCATTCCCTTCGTGCAGTGAATTGAAGTGTTGGAACAGAGTGCTTCTCTTTCATATAAACGCATTAGTGTTTCTTGTGAATGCTTGCAAGTTGCTTAAGGCACTTTCAAAGGAAAGTGATTTTCTCTGAAAGGACATAATTAAGAAAGTGAAGCAACACTCCATTCACTTCGCACAGTGAATTGAAGTGTTGGAACAGACTGCTTCTCTTTCAGAGAAACGCATGTGAGTTTCTGGTGAATGCTTGTAAGTAGCTTAAGGCACTTTCAAAGGAAAGTGATTTTCTCTGAAAGGACAGCATTTAGAAACTGAAGCAACACTCCATTCACTTCGCACAGTGAATTGAAGTGTTGGAACAGACTGCTTCTCTTTAAGAGAAACGCATGTGAGTTTTTTGTGAATGCTTGAAAGTAGTTTAAGGCACTTTCAAAGGAAAGTGATTTTCTCTGAAAGGACAGAATTTAGAAAGTGATGCAACACTCCATTCACTTCGCACAGTGAATTGAAGTGTTGGAACAGACTGCTTCTCTTTCAGAGAAACGCATGTGAGTTTCTTCCTAATGCTTGTAAGTAGCTTAAGGCACTTTCAAAGGAAAGTGATTTTCTCTGAAAGGACAGCATTTAGAAAGTGAAGCAACACTCAATTCCCTTCGTGCAGTGAATTGAAGTATTGGAACAGAGTGCTTCTCTTTCATAGAAACGCATTAGTGTTTCTTGTGAATGCTTGCAAATTGCTTAAGGCACTTTCAAAGGAAAGTGATTTTCTCTGAAAGGACAGCATTTAGAAACTGAAGCACAACTCCATTCACTTCGCACAGTGAATTGAAGTGTTGGAACACACTGCTTCTCTTTAAGAGAAACGCATGTGAGTTTTTTGTGAATGCTTGAAAGTAGTTTAAGGCACTTTCAAAGGAAAGTGATTTTCTCTGAAAGGACAGCATTTAGAAAGTGAAGCAACACTCCATTCACTTCGCACAGTGAATTGAAGTGTTGGAACAGACTGCTTCTCTTTCAGAGAAACGCATGTGAGTTTCTGGTGAATGCTTGTAAGTAGCTTAAGGCACTTTCAAAGGAAAGTGATTTTCTCTGAAAGGACAGCATTTAGAACGTGAGGCAACACTCTCTTCACTTCACACAGTGAATTGAAGTGTTGGAACAGACTGCTTCTCTTTCAGAGAAATGCATGTGAGTTTCTTCCTAATGCTTGCAAGTAGCTTAAGGCACTATCAAAGGAAAGTGATTTTCTCTGAAAGGACAGCATTTAGAAAGTGAAGCAACACTCCATTCACTTCGCACAGTGAATTGAAGTGTTGGAACAGACTGCTTCTCTTTCAGAGAAACACATGTGAGTTTCTTCCTAATGCTTGCAAGTAGCTTAAGGCACTTTCAAAGGAAAGTGATTTTCTCTGAAAGGACAGCATTTAGAAAGTGAAGCAACAATCCATGCACTTCGCACAGTGAATTGAAGTGTTGGAACCGACTGCTTCTCTTTCAGAGAAACGCATGTGAGTTTCTGGTGAATGCTTGTAAGTAGCTTAAGGCACTTTCAAAGGACAGTGATTTTCTCTGAAAGGACAGCATTTAGAAAGTGAAGCAACACTTCATTCCCTTCGTGCAGTGAATTGAAGTGTTGGAACAGAGTGCTTCTCTTTCATATAAACGCATTAGTGTTTCTTGTGAATGCTTGCAAGTTGCTTAAGGCACTTTCAAAGGAAAGTGATTTTCTCTGAAAGGACATAATTAAGAAAGTGAAGCAACACTCCATTCACTTCGCACAGTGAATTGAAGTGTTGGAACAGACTGCTTCTCTTTCAGAGAAATGCATGTGAGTTTCTGTTGAATGCTTGTAAGTAGCTTAAGGCACTTTCAAAGGAAAGTGATTTTCTCTGAAAGGACAGCATTTAGAAAGTGAGGCAACACTCCATTCACTTCACACAGTGAATTGAAGTTTTGGAACAGACTGCTTCTCTTTCAGAGAAACGCATGTGAGTTTCTTCCTAATGCTTGCAAGTAGCTTAAGGCACTTTCAAAGGAAAGTGATTTTCTCTGAAAGGACAGCATTTAGAAAGTGAAGTAACACTCCATTCACTTCGCACAGTGAATTGAAGTGTTGGAACAGTCTGCTTTTCTTTCAGAGAAACGCATGTGAGTTTCTTCCTAATGCTTGCAAGTAGCTTAAGGCACTTTCAAAGGAAAGTGATTTTCTCTGAAAGGACAGCATTTAGAAAGTGAAGCAACACTCCATTCACTTCGCACAGTGAATTGAAGTGTTGGAACAGACTGCTTCTCTTTCAGAGAAACGCATGTGAGTTTCCGGTGAATGCTTGTAAGTAGCTTAAGGCACTTTCAAAGGAAAGTGATTTTCTCTGAAAGGACAGCATTTAGAAAGTGAAGCAACACTCCATTCCCTTCGCACAGTGAATTGAAGTGTTGGAACAGACTGCTTCTCTTTCAGAGAAATGCATGTGAGTTTAAGTTGAATGCTTGTAAGTAGCTTAAGGCACTATCAAAGGAAAGTGATTTTCTCTGAAAGGACAGCATTTAGAAAGTGAAGCAACACTCCATTCACTTCGCACAGTGAATTGAAGTGTTGGAACACACTGCTTCTGTTTCAGAGAAACGTATGTGAGTTTCTTGTGAATGCTTGCAAGTTGCTTAAGGCACTTTCAAAGGAAAGTGATTTTCTCTGAAAGGACAGCATTTAGAAAGTGAAGCAACACTCCGTTCACTTCGCACAGTGAATTGAAGTGTTGGAACAGACTGCTTCTCTTTCAGAGAAACGCATGTGAGTTTCTGGTGAATGCTTGTAAGTAGCTTAAGGCACTTTCAAAGGACAGTGATTTTCTCTGAAAGGACAGCATTTAGAAGGTGAAGCAACACTCCATTCCCTTCGTGCAGTGAATTGAAGTGTTGGAACAGAGTGCTTCTCTTTCATATAAACGCATTAGTGTTTCTTGTGAATGCTTGCAAGTTGCTTAAGGCACTTTCAAAGGAAAGTGATTTTCTCTGAAAGGACATAATTAAGAAAGTGAAGCAACACTCCATTCACTTCGCACAGTGAATTGAAGTGTTGGAACAGACTGCTTCTCTTTCAGAGAAACGCATGTGAGTTTCTGGTGAATGCTTGTAAGTAGCTTAAGGCACTTTCAAAGGAAAGTGATTTTCTCTGAAAGGACAGCATTTAGAAACTGAAGCAACACTCCATTCACTTCGCACAGTGAATTGAAGTGTTGGAACAGACTGCTTCTCTTTAAGAGAAACGCATGTGAGTTTTTTGTGAATGCTTGAAAGTAGTTTAAGGCACTTTCAAAGGAAAGTGATTTTCTCTGAAAGGACAGAATTTAGAAAGTGATGCAACACTCCATTCACTTCGCACAGTGAATTGAAGTGTTGGAACAGACTGCTTCTCTTTCAGAGAAACGCATGTGAGTTTCTTCCTAATGCTTGTAAGTAGCTTAAGGCACTTTCAAATGAAAGTGATTTTCTCTGAAAGGACAGCATTTAGAAAGTGAAGCAACACTCAATTCCCTTCGTGCAGTGAATTGAAGTATTGGAACAGAGTGCTTCTCTTTCATAGAAACGCATTAGTGTTTCTTGTGAATGCTTGCAAATTGCTTAAGGCACTTTCAAAGGAAAGTGATTTTCTCTGAAAGGACAGCATTTAGAAACTGAAGCACAACTCCATTCACTTCGCACAGTGAATTGAAGTGTTGGAACACACTGCTTCTCTTTAAGAGAAACGCATGTGAGTTTTTTGTGAATGCTTGAAAGTAGTTTAAGGCACTTTCAAAGGAAAGTGATTTTCTCTGAAAGGACAGCATTTAGAAAGTGAAGCAACACTCCATTCACTTCGCACAGTGAATTGAAGTGTTGGAACAGACTGCTTCTCTTTCAGAGAAACGCATGTGAGTTTCTGGTGAATGCTTGTAAGTAGCTTAAGGCACTTTCAAAGGAAAGTGATTTTCTCTGAAAGGACAGCATTTAGAACGTGAGGCAACACTCTCTTCACTTCACACAGTGAATTGAAGTGTTGGAACAGACTGCTTCTCTTTCAGAGAAATGCATGTGAGTTTCTTCCTAATGCTTGCAAGTAGCTTAAGGCACTATCAAAGGAAAGTGATTTTCTCTGAAAGGACAGCATTTAGAAAGTGAAGCAACACTCCATTCACTTCGCACAGTGAATTGAAGTGTTGGAACAGACTGCTTCTCTTTCAGAGAAACACATGTGAGTTTCTTCCTAATGCTTGCAAGTAGCTTAAGGCACTTTCAAAGGAAAGTGATTTTCTCTGAAAGGACAGCATTTAGAAAGTGAAGCAACAATCCATGCACTTCGCACAGTGAATTGAAGTGTTGGAACCGACTGCTTCTCTTTCAGAGAAACGCATGTGAGTTTCTGGTGAATGCTTGTAAGTAGCTTAAGGCACTTTCAAAGGACAGTGATTTTCTCTGAAAGGACAGCATTTAGAAAGTGAAGCAACACTTCATTCCCTTCGTGCAGTGAATTGAAGTGTTGGAACAGAGTGCTTCTCTTTCATATAAACGCATTAGTGTTTCTTGTGAATGCTTGCAAGTTGCTTAAGGCACTTTCAAAGGAAAGTGATTTTCTCTGAAAGGACATAATTTAGAAAGTGAAGCAACACTCCATTCACTTCGCACAGTGAATTGAAGTGTTGGAACAGACTGCTTCTCTTTCAGAGAAATGCATGTGAGTTTCTGTTGTATGCTTGTAAGCAGCTTAAGGTACTTTCAAAGGAAAGTGATTTTCTCTGAAAGGACAGCATTTAGAAAGTGAACCAACACTCCATTCACTTCGCACATTGAATTGAAGTGTTGGAACAGACTGCTTCTCATTCAGAGAAACGCATGTGAGTTTCTGGTGAATGCTTGTAAGTAGCTTAAGGCACTTTCAAAGGAAAGTGATTTTCTCTGAAAGGACAGCATTTAGAAAGTGAGGCAACACTCCATTCACTTCACACAGTGAATTGAAGTGTTGGAACAGACTGCTTCTCTTTCAGAGAAACGCATGTGAGTTTCTTCCTAATGCTTGCAAGTAGCTTAAGGCACTTTAAAAGGAAAGTGATTTTCTCTGAAAGGACAGCATTTAGAAAGTGAAGCAACACTCCATTCACTTCGCACAGTGAATTGAATTGTTGGAAAAGACTGCTTCTCTTTCAGAGAATCGCATGAGTTTCTGGTGAATGCTTGTAAGTAGCTTAAGGCACTTTCAAAGGAAAGTGATTTTCTCTGAAAGGACAGCATTTAGAAAGTGAAGCATCTCTCCATTCACTTCGCACAGTGAAATGAAGTGTTTTAACAGACTGCTTCTCTTTCAGAGAAATTCATTTGAGTTTAAGTTGAATGCTTGTAAGTAGCTTAAGGCACTTTCAAAGGAAAGTGATTTTCTCTGAAAGGACAGCATTTAGAAAGTGAAGCAACACTCCATTCACTTCGCACAGTGAATTGAAGTTTTGGAACAGACTGCTTCTCTTTCAGAGAAACGCATGTGAGTTTCTGGAATGCTTGTAAGTAGCTTAAGGCACTTTCAAAGGAAAGTGATTTTCTCTGAAAGGACAGCATTTAGAAAGTGAAGCAACACTACATTCACTTCGCACAGTGAATTGAATTGTTGGAACAGACTGCTTCTCTTTCAGAGAAACGCATGTGAGTTTCTGGTGAATGCTTGTAAGTAGCTTAAGGCACTTTCAAAGGAAAGTGATTTTCTCTGAAAGGACAGCATTTAGAAAGTGAAGCAACACTCCATTCACTTCGCACAGTGAATTGAAGTGTTGGAACAGACTGCTTCTCTTTCAGAGAAACGCATGTGAGTTTCTGGTGAATGCTTGTAAGTAGTTTAAGGCACTTTCAAAGGAAAGTGATTTTCTCTGAAAGGACAGAATTTAGAAAGTGATGCAACACTCCATTCACTTCGCACAGTGAATTGAAGTGTTGGAACAGACTGCTTCTCTTTCAGAGAAACACATGTGAGTTTCTTCCTAATGCTTGTAAGTAGCTTTAGGCACTTTCAAAGGAAAGTGATTTTCTCTGAAAGGACAGCATTTAGAAAGTGAAGCAACACTCAATTCCCTTCGTGCAGTGAATTGAAGTGTTGGAACAGAGTGCTTCTCTTTCATAGAAACGCATTAGTGTTTCTTGTGAATGCTTGCAAATTGCTTAAGGCACTTTCAAAGGAAAGTGATTTTCTCTGAAAGGACAGCATTTAGAAACTGAAGCAAAACTCCATTCACTTCGCACAGTGAATTGAAGTGTTGGAACACACTGCTTCTCTTTAAGAGAAACGCATGTGAGTTTTTTGTGAATGCTTGAAAGTAGTTTAAGGCACATTCAAAGGAAAGTGATTTTCTCTGAAAGGACAGCATTTAGAAAGTGAGGCAACACTCCATTCACTTCGCACAGTGAATTGAAGTGTTGGAACAGACTGCTTCTCTTTCAGAGAAATGCATGTGAGTTTCTTCCTAATGCTTGCAAGTAGCTTAAGGCACTATCAAAGGAAAGTGATTTTCTCTGAAAGGACAGCATTTAGAAAGTGAGGCAACACTCCATTCACTTCGCACAGTGAATTGAAGTGTTGGAACAGACTGCTTCTCTTTCAGAGAAACACATGTGAGTTTCTTCCTAATGCTTGCAAGTAGCTTAAGGCACTTTCAAAGGAAAGTGATTTTCTCTGAAAGGACAGCATTTAGAAAGTGAAGCAACACTCCATTCACTTCGCAGAGTGAATTGAAGTGTTGGAACAGACTGCTTCTCTTTCAGAGAAACGCATGTGAGTTTCTGGTGAATGCTTGTAAGTAGCTTAAGGCACTTTCAAAGGAAAGTGATTTTCTCTGAAAGGACAGCATTTAGAAAGTGAAGCAACACTCCATTCACTTCGCAGAGTGAATTGAAGTGTTGGAACAGACTGCTTCTCTTTCAGAGAAACGCATGTGAGTTTCTGGTGAATGCTTGTAAGTAGCTTAAGGCACTTTCAAAGGAAAGTGATTTTCTCTGAAAGGACAGCATTTAGAAAGTGAAGCAACACTCCATTCCCTTCGTGCAGTGAATTGAAGTGTTGGAACAGACTGCTTCTCTTTCAGAGAAACGCATGTGAGTTTCTGGTGAATGCTTGTAAGTAGTTTAAGGCACTTTCAAAGGAAAGTGATTTTCTCTGAAAGGACAGAATTTAGAAAGTGATGCAACACTCCATTCACTTCGCACAGTGAATTGAAGTGTTGGAACAGACTGCTTCTCTTTCATAGAAACGCATTAGTGTTTCTTGTGAATGCTTGCAAATTGCTTAAGGCACTTTCAAAGGAAAGTGATTTTCTCTGAAAGGACAGCATTTAAAACTGAAACACAACTCCATTCACTTCGCACAGTGAATTGAAGTGTTGGAACACACTGCTTCTCTTTAAGAGAAACGCATGTGAGTTTTTTGTGAATGCTTGAAAGTAGTTTAAGGCACTTTCAAAGGAAAGTGATTTTCTCTGAAAGGACAGCATTTAGAAAGTGAAGCAACTCTCCATTCACTTCGCACAGTGAATTGAAGTGTTGGAACAGACTGCTTCTCTTTCAGAGAAATTCATGTGAGTTTAAGTTGAATGCTTGTAAGTAGCTTAAGGCACTTTCAAAGGAAAGTGATTTTCTCTGAAAGGACAGCATTTAGAAAGTGAAGCAACACTCCATTCACTTCGCAGAGTGAATTGAAGTTTTGGAACAGACTGCTTCTCTTTCAGAGAAACGCATGTGAGTTTCTGGTGAATGCTTGTAAGTAGCTTAAGGCACTTTCAAAGGAAAGTGATTTTCTCTGAAAGGACAGCATTTAGAAAGTGAAGCAACACTCCATTCACTTCGCACAGTGAATTGAAGTGTTGGAACTGACTGCTTCTCTTTCAGAGAAACGCATGTGAGTTTCTGTTGAATGCTTGTAAGTAGCTTAAGGCACTTTCAAAGGAAAGTGATTTTCTCTGAAAGGACAGCATTTAGAAAGTGAGGCAACACTCCATTCACTTCGCACAATGAATTGAAGTGTTGGAACAGACTGCTTCTCTTTCAGAGAAACGCATGTGAGTTTCTTGTGAATTATTGCAAGTCGCTTAAGGCACTTTCAAAAGAAAGTGATTTTCTCTGAAAGGACAGCATTTAGAAAGTGAAGCAACACTCCATTCCCTTCGTGCAGTGAATTGAAGTGTGGGAACAGAGTGCTTCTCTTTCATAGAAACGCATTAGTGTTTCTTGTGAATGCTTGCAAGTTGCTTAAGGCACTTTCAAAGGAAAGTGATTTTCTCTGAAAGGACAGCATTTAGAAAGTGAAGCAACACTCAATTCACTTTGTACAGTGAATTGAAGTGTTGGAACAGACTGCTTCTCTTTCAGAGAAATGCATGTGAGTTTCTGTTGAATGCTTGTAAGTAGCTTAAGGCTCTTTCAAAGGAAAGTGATTTTCTCTGAAAGGACAGCATTTAGAAAGTAAAGCAACACTCCATTCCCTTCGCGCAATGAATTGAAGTGTTGGAACAGACTGCTTCTCTTTCATAGAAACGCATTAGTGTTTCTTGGGAATGCTTGCAAGTAGCTAAAGGCACTTTCAAAGGAAATTGATTTTCTCTGAAAGGACAGCATTTAGATAGTGAAGCAACACTCCATTCACTTTGCACAGTGAATTGAAGTGTTGGAACAGACTGCTTCTCATTCAGAGAAACGCATGTGAGTTTCTTGTGAATTCTTGCAAGTTGCTTAAGGCACTTTCAAAGGAAAGTGATTTTCTCTGAAAGGACAGCATTTAGAAACTGAAGCAACACTCCATTCACTTCGCACAGTGAATTGAAGTGTTGGAACAGACTGCTTCTCTTTCAGAGAAACGCATGTGAGTTTCTTCCTAATGCTTGCACGTAGCTTAAGGCACTTTCAAAGGAAAGTGATTTTCTCTGAAAGGACAACATTTAGAAAGTGAAGCAACACTCCATTCACTTCGCACAGTGAATTGAAGTGTTGGAACAGACTGCTTCTCTTTCAGAGAAACGCATGTGAGTTTCTGGTGAATGCTTGTAAGTAGCTTAAGGCACTTTCAAAGGAAAGTGATTTTCTCTGAAAAGACAGCATTTAGAAAGTGAAGCAACACTCCATTCACTTCGCACAGTGAATATAAGTGTTGGAACAGACTGCTTCTCTTTCAGAGAAACACATGTGAGTTTCTGGTGAATGCTTGTAAGTAGCTTAAGGCACTTTCAAAGGAAAGTGATTTTCTCAGAAAGGACAGCATTTAGAAAGTGAAGCAACACTCCATTCACTTCGCACAGTGAATTGAAGTGTTGGAACAGACTGCTTCTCTTTCAGAGAAACGCATGTGAGTTTCTGGTGAATGCTTGTAAGTAGCTTAAGGCACTTTCAAAGGAAAGTGATTTTCTCTGAAAGGACAGCATTTAGAAACTGAAGCAACACTCCATTCACTTCGCACATTGAATTGAAGTGTTGGAACAGACTGCTTCTCTTTCAGAGAAACGCAAGTGAGTTTCTTGTGAATTATTGCAAGTCGCTTAAGGCACTTTCAAAGGAAAGTGATTTTCTCTGAAAGGACAGCATTTAGAAACTGAAGCAACACTCCATTCACTTCGCACAGTGAATTGAAGTGTTGGAACAGACTGCTTCTCTTTAAGAGAAACGCATGTGAGTTTTTTGTGAATGCTTGAAAGTAGTTTAAGGCACTTTCAAAGGAAAGTGATTTTCTCTGAAAGGACAGAATTTAGAAAGTGATGCAACACTCCATTCACTTCGCACAGTGAATTGAAGTGTTGGAACAGACTGCTTCTCTTTCAGAGAAACGCATGTGAGTTTCTTCCTAATACTTGTAAGTAGCTTAAGGCACTTTCAAAGGAAAGTGATTTTCTCTGAAAGGACAGCATTTAGAAAGTGAAGCAACACTCCATTCCCTTCGTGCAGTGAATTGAAGTGTTGGAACAGAGTGCTTCTCTTTCATAGAAACGCATTAGTGTTTCTTGTGAATGCTTGCAAATTGCTTAAGGCACTTTCAAAGGAAAGTGATTTTCTCTGAAAGGACAGCATTTAGAAACTGAAGCAACACTCCATTCACTTCGCACAGTGAATTGAAGTGTTGGAACACACTGCTTCTCTTTAAGAGAAACGCATGTGAGTTTTTTGTGAATGCTTGAAAGTAGTTTAAGGCACTTTCAAAGGAAAGTGATTTTCTCTGAAAGGACAGCATTTAGAAAGTGAAGCAACACTCCATTCACTTCGCACAGTGAATTGAAGTGTTGGAACAGACTGCTTCTCTTTCAGAGAAACGCATGTGAGTTTCTGGTGAATGCTTGTAAGTAGCTTAAGGCACTTTCAAAGGAAAGTGATTTTCTCTGAAAGGACAGCATTTAGAACGTGAGGCAACACTCTATTCACTTCACACAGTGAATTGAAGTGTTGGAACAGACTGCTTCTCTTTCAGAGAAACGCATGTGAGTTTCTTCCTAATGCTTGCAAGTAGCTTAAGGCACTTTCAAAGGAAAGTGATTTTCTCTGAAAGGACAGCATTTAGAAAGTGAAGCAACACTCCATTCACTTCGCACAGTGAATTGAAGTGTTGGAACAGACTGCTTCTCTTTCAGAGAAACGCATGTGAGTTTCTGGTGAATGCTTGTAAGTAGCTTAAGGCACTTTCAAAGGACAGTGATTTTCTCTGAAAGGACAGCATTTAGAAAGTGAAGCAACACTCCATTCCCTTCGTGCAGTGAATTGAAGTGTTGGAACAGAGTGCTTCTCTTTCATAGAAACGCATTAGTGTTTCTTGAGAATGCTTGCAAGTTGCTTAAGGCGCTTTCAAAGGAAAGTGATTTTCTCTGAAAGGACATAATTTAGAAAGTGAAGCAACACTCCATTCACTTCGCACAGTGAATTGAAGTGTTGGAACAGACTGCTTCTCTTTCAGAGAAATGCATGTGAGTTTCTGTTGAATGCTTGTAAGTAGCTTAAGGCTCTTTCAAAGGAAAGTGATTTTCTATGAAAGGACAGCATTTAGAAAGTAAAGCAACACTCCATTCCCTTCGCGCAATGAATTGAAGTGTTGGAACAGACTGCTTCTCTTTCATAGAAACGCATTAGTGTTTCTTGGGAATGGTTGCAAGTAGCTTAAGGCACTTTCAAAGGAAATTGATTTTCTCTGAAAGGACAGCATTTAGATAGTGAAGCAACACTCCATTCACTTCGCACAGTGAATTGAAGTGTTGGAACAGACTGCTTCTCTTTCAGAGAAACGCATGTGAGTTTCTTGTGAATTCTTGCAAGTTGCTTAAGGCACTTTCAAAGGAAAGTGATTTTCTCTGAAAGGACAGCATTTAGAAACTGAAGCAACACTCCATTCACTTCGCATTGTGAATTGAAGTGTTGGAACAGACTGCTTCTCTTTCAGAGAAACGCATGTGAGTTTCTTCCTAATTCTTGCACGTAGCTTAAGGCACTTTCAAAGGAAAGTGATTTTCTCTGAAAGGACAACATTTAGAAAGTGAAGCAACACTCCATTCACTTTGCACAGTGAATTGAAGTGTTGGAACAGACTGCTTCTCTTTCAGAGAAACGCATGTGAGTTTCTTCCTAATGCTTGCAAGTAGCTTAAGGCACTTTCAAAGGAAAGTGATTTTCTCTGAAAGGACAGCATTTAGAAAGTGAAGCAACACTCCATTCACTTCGCACAGTGAATTGAAGTGTTGGAACAGACTGCTTCTCTTTCAGAGAAACACATGTGAGTTTCTGGTGAATGCTTGTAAGTAGCTTAAGGCACTTTCAAAGGAAAGTGATTTTCTCTGAAAGGACAGCATTTAGAAAGTGAAGCAACACTCCATTCACTTCGCACAGTGAATTGAAGTGTTGGAACAGACTGCTTCTCTTTCAGAGAAACGCATGTGAGTTTCTGGTGAATGCTTGTAAGTAGCTTAAGGCACTTTCAAAGGAAAGTGATTTTCTCTGAAAGGACAGCATTTAGAAACTGAAGCAACACTCCATTCACTTCGCACAGTGAATTGAAGTGTTGGAACAGACTGCTTCTCTTTCAGAGAAACGCAAGTGAGTTTCTTGTGAATTATTGCAAGTCGCTTAAGGCACTTTCAAAGGAAAGTGATTTTCTCTGAAAGGACAGCATTTAGAAACTGAAGCAACACTCCATTCACTTCGCACAGTGAATTGAAGTGTTGGAACAGACTGCTTCTCTTTAAGAGAAACGCATGTGAGTTTTTTGTGAATGCTTGAAAGTAGTTTAAGGCACTTTCAAAGGAAAGTGATTTTCTCTGAAAGGACAGAATTTAGAAAGTGATGCAACACTCCATTCACTTCGCACAGTGAATTGAAGTGTTGGAACAGACTGCTTCCCTTTCAGAGAAACGCATGTGAGTTTCTTCCTAATACTTGTAAGTAGCTTAAGGCACTTTCAAAGGAAAGTGATTTTCTCTGAAAGGACAGCATTTAGAAAGTGAAGCAACACTCCATTCCCTTCGTGCAGTGAATTGAACTGTTGGAACAGAGTGCTTCTCTTTCATAGAAACGCATTAGTGTTTCTTGTGAATGCTTGCAAATTGCTTAAGGCACTTTCAAAGGAAAGTGATTTTCTCTGAAAGGACAGCATTTAGAAACTGAAGCAACACTCCATTCACTTCGCACAGTGAATTGAAGTGTTGGAACACACTGCTTCTCTTTAAGAGAAACGCATGTGAGTTTTTTGTGAATGCTTGAAAGTAGTTTAAGGCACTTTCAAAGGAAAGTGATTTTCTCTGAAAGGACAGCATTTAGAAAGTGAAGCAACACTCCATTCACTTCGCACAGTGAATTGAAGTGTTGGAACAGACTGCTTCTCTTTCAGAGAAACGCATGTGAGTTTCTGGTGAATGCTTGTAAGTAGCTTAAGGCACTTTAAAAGGAAAGTGATTTTCTCTGAAAGGACAGCATTTAGAACGTGAGGCAACACTCTATTCACTTCACACAGTGAATTTAAGTGTTGGAACAGACTGCTTCTCTTTCAGAGAAACGCATGTGAGTTTCTTCCTAATGCTTGCAAGTAGCTTAAGGCACTTTCAAAGGAAAGTGATTTTCTCTGAAAGGACAGCATTTAGAAAGTGAAGCAACACTCCATTCACTTCGCACAGTGAATTGAAGTGTTGGAACAGACTGCTTCTCTTTCAGAGAAACGCATGTGAGTTTCTGGTGAATGCTTGTAAGTAGCTTAAGGCACTTTCAAAGGACAGTGATTTTCTCTGAAAGGACAGCATTTAGAAAGTGAAGCAACACTCCATTCCCTTCGTGCAGTGAATTGAAGTATTGGAACAGAGTGCTTCTCTTTCATATAAACGCATTAGTGTTTCTTGAGAATGCTTGCAAGTTGCTTAAGGCGCTTTCAAAGGAAAGTGATTTTCTCTGAAAGGACATAATTTAGAAAGTGAAGCAACACTCCATTCACTTCGCACAGTGAATTGAAGTGTTGGAACAGACTGCTTCTCTTTCAGAGAAATGCATGTGAGTATCTGTTGAATGCTTGTAAGTAGCTTAAGGCACGTTCAAAGGAAAGTGATTTTCTCTGAAAGGACAGCATTTAGAAAGTGAAGCAACACTCCATTCACTTCGCACGTTGAATTGTAGTGTTGGAACAGACTGCTTCTCTTTCAGAGAAACGCATGTGAGTTTCTGGTGAATGCTTGTAAGTAGCTTAAGGCACTTTCAAAGGAAAGTGATTTTCTCTGAAAGGACAGCATTTAGAAAGTGAGGCAACACTCCATTCACTTCACACAGTGAATTGAAGTGTTGGAACAGACTGCTTCTCTTTCAGAGAAACGCATGTGAGTTTCTTCCTAATGCTTGCAAGTAGCTTAAGGCACTTTCAAAGAAAGTGATTTTCTCTGAAAGGACAGCATTTAGAAAGTGAAGCAACACTCCATTCACTTCGCACAGTGAATTGAAATGTTGGAATAGTCTGCTTCTCTATCAGAGAAACGCATGTGAGTTTCTTCCTAACGCTTGCAAGTAGCTTAAGGCACTTTCAAAGGAAAGTGATTTTCTCTGAAAGGACAGCATTTAGAAAGTGAAGCAACACTCCATTCACTTCGCACAGTGAATTGAAGTGTTGGAACAGACTGCTTCTCTTTCAGAGAAATGCATGTGAGTTTCTGGTGAATGCTTGTAAGTAGCTTAAGGCACTTTCAAAGGAAAGTGATTTTCTCTGAAAGGACAGCATTTAGAAACTGAAGCAACACTCCATTCACTTCGCGCAGTGAATTGAAGTGTTGGAACAGACTGCTTCTCTTTCAGAGAAACGCATGTGAGTTTCTTGTGAATTATTGCAAGTCGCTTAAGGCACTTTCAAAGGAAAGTGATTTTCTCTGAAAGGACAGCATTTAGAAACTGAAGCAACACTCCATTCACTTCGCACAGTGAATTGAAGTGTTGGAACACACTGCTTCTCTTTCAGAGAAACGCATGTGAGTTTCTGTCAAATGCTTGTAAGTAGCTTAAGGCACTTTCAAAGGAAAGTGATTTTCTCTGAAAGGACAGCATTTAGAAAGTGAAGCAACACTCCATTCCCTTCGTGCAGTGAATTGAAGTGTTGGAACAGAGTGCTTCTCTTTCATAGAAACGCATTAGTGTTTCTTGTGAATGCTTGCAAATTGCTTAAGCCACTTTCAAAGGAAAGTGATTTTCTCTGAAAGGACAGCATTTAGAAAGTGAAGCAACACTCAATTCACTTTGTACAGTGAATTGACGTGTTGGAACAGACTGCTTCTCTTTCAGAGAAATGCATGTGAGTTTCTGTTGAATGCTTGTAAGTAGCTTAAGGCTCTTTCAAAGAAAAGTGATTTTCTATGAAAGGACAGCATTTAGAAAGTAAAGCAACACTCCATTCCCTTCGCGCAATGAATTGAAGTGTTGGAACAGACTGCTTCTCTTTCAGAGAAACGCATTAGTGTTTCTTGGGAATGCTTGCAAGTAGCTTAAGGCACTCTCAAAGGAAAGTGATTTTCTCTGAAAGGACAGCATTTAGATAGTGAAGCAACACTCCATTCACTTCGCACAGTGAATTGAAGTGTTGGAACAGACTGCTTCTCTTTCAGAGAAACGCATGTGAGTTTCTTGTGAATTCTTGCAAGTTGCTTAAGGCACTTTCAAAGGAAAGTGATTTTCTCTGAAAGGACAGCATTTAGAAAGTGAAGCAACACTCAATTCACTTTGTACAGTGAATTGACGTGTTGGAACAGACTGCTTCTCTTTCAGAGAAATGCATGTGAGTTTCTGTTGAATGCTTGTAAGTAGCTTAAGGCTCTTTCAAAGAAAAGTGATTTTCTATGAAAGGACAGCATTTAGAAAGTAAAGCAACACTCCATTCCCTTCGCGCAATGAATTGAAGTGTTGGAACAGACTGCTTCTCTTTCAGAGAAACGCATTAGTGTTTCTTGGGAATGCTTGCAAGTAGCTTAAGGCACTCTCAAAGGAAAGTGATTTTCTCTGAAAGGACAGCATTTAGATAGTGAAGCAACACTCCATTCACTTCGCACAGTGAATTGAAGTGTTGGAACAGACTGCTTCTCTTTCAGAGAAACGCATGTGAGTTTCTTGTGAATTCTTGCAAGTTGCTTAAGGCACTTTCAAAGGAAAGTGATTTTCTCTGAAAGGACAGCATTTAGAAAGTGAAGCAACACTCCATTCACTTCGCACAGTGAATTGAAGTGTTGGAGCAGACTGCTTCTCTTTCATAGAAACGCATTAGTGTTTCTTGGGAATGCTTGCAAGTAGCTTAAGGCACTTTCAAAGGAAAGTGATTTTCTCTGAAAGGACAGCATTTAGATAGTGAAGCAACACTCCATTCACTTCGCACAGTGAATTGAAGTGTTGGAACAGACTGCTTCTCTTTCAGAGAAACGCATGTGAGTTTCTGTTGAATGCTTGTAAGGAGCTTAAGGCATTTTCAAAGGAAAGTGATTTTCTCTGAAAGAACAGCATTTAGAGAGTGAGGCAACACTCCATTCACTTCACACAGTGAATTGAAGTGTTGGAACAGACTGCTTCTCTTTCAGAGAAACGCATGTGAGTTTCTGGTGAATGCTTGTAAGTAGCTTAAGGCACTTTCAAAGGAAAGTGATTTTCTCTGAAAGGACAACATTTAGAAAGTGAAGCAACACTCCATTCACTTCGCACAGAGAATTGAAGTGTTGTAACAGAATGCTTCTTTTTCAGAGAAATGCATGTGAGTTTCTGTTGAATGCTTGTAAGTAGCTTAAGGCACTTTCAAAGGAAAGTGATTTTCTCTGAAAGGACAGCATTTAGAAAGTGAAGCAACACTCCATTCACTTCACACAGAGAATTGATCGGTTGGAACAGACTGCTTCTCTTTCAGAGGAATGCATGTGAGTTTCTGTTGAATGCTTGTAAGTAGCTTAAGGCACTTTCAAAGGAAAGTGATTTTCTCTGAAAGGACAGCATTTAGAAAGTGAAGCAACACTCCATTCACTTCGCACAGTGAATTGAAGTGTTGGAACAGACTGCTTCTCTTTCAGAGAAACGCATGTGAGTTTATTCCTAATGCCTGCAAGTAGCTTAAGGTACTTTCAAAGGAAAGTGAATTTCTTTGAAAGGACAGCATTTAAAAAGTGAAGCAACACTCCATTCACTTCGCACAGTGAATTGAAGTGTTGGACCAGACTGCTTCTCTTTCAGAGAAACACAAGTGGGTTTCTGGTGAATGCTTGTAAATAGCTTAAGGCACTTTCAAAGGAAAGTGATTTTCTCTGAAAGGACAGCATTTAGAAAGTGGAGCAACACTCCATTTCCTTCGTGCTGTGAATTGAAGTGTTGGAGCAGAGTGCTTCTCTTTCATATAAACGCATTAGTGTTTTGTGAATGCTTGCAAGTTGCTTAAGGCACTTTCAAAGGAAAGTGATTTTCTCTGAAAGGACAGCATTTAGAAACTGAAGCAACACTCCGTTCACTTCGCACAGTGAATTGAAGTGTTGGAACAGACTGCTTCTCTTTCAGAGAAACGCATGTGAGTTTCTGGTGAATGCTTATAAGTAGCTTAAGGCACTTTCAAAGGACAGTGATTTTCTCTGAAAGGACAGCATTTAGAAAGTGAAGCAACACTCCAATCCCTTCGTGCAGTGAATTGAAGTGTTGGAACAGAGTGCTTCTCTTTCATATAAACGCATTAGTGTTTCTTGTGAATGCTTGCAAGTTGCTTAAGGCACTTTCAAAGGAAAGTGATTTTCTCTGAAAGGACAGCATTTAGAAAGTGAAGCAACACTCCATTCACTTCGCACAGTGAATTGAAGTGTTGGAACAGTCTGCTTCTCTTTCAGAGAAACGCATGTGAGTTTCTTCCTAATGCTTGCAAGTAGCTTAAGGCACTTTCAAAGGAAAGTGATTTTCTCTGAAAGGACAGCATTTAGAAAGTGAAGCAACACTCCATTCACTTCGCACAGTGAATTGAAGTGTTGGAACAGACTGCTTCTCTTTCAGAGAAACGCATGTGAGTTTCCGGTGAATGCTTGTAAGTAGCTTAAGGCACTTTCAAAGGAAAGTGATTTTCTCTGAAAGGACAGCATTTAGAAAGTGAAGCAACACTCCATTCACTTCGCACAGTGAATTGAAGTGTTCGAACAGACTGCTTCTCTTTAAGAGAAACGCATGTGAGTTTTTTGTGAATGCTTGAAAGTAGTTTAAGGCACTTTCAAAGGAAAGTGATTTTCTCTGAAAGGACAGCATTTAGAAAGTGAAGCAACACTCCATTCACTTCGCACAGTGAATTGAAGTGTTGGAACAGACTGCTTCTCTTTCAGAGAAACGCATGTGAGTTTCTGGTGAATGCTTGTAAGTAGCTTAAGGCACTTTAAAAGGAAAGTGATTTTCTCTGAAAGGACAGCATTTAGAACGTGAGGCAACACTCTATTCACTTCACACAGTGAATTTAAGTGTTGGAACAGACTGCTTCTCTTTCAGAGAAACGCATGTGAGTTTCTTCCTAATGCTTGCAAGTAGCTTAAGGCACTTTCAAAGGAAAGTGATTTTCTCTGAAAGGACAGCATTTAGAAAGTGAAGCAACACTCCATTCACTTCGCACAGTGAATTGAAGTGTTGGAACAGACTGCTTCTCTTTCAGAGAAACGCATGTGAGTTTCTGGTGAATGCTTGTAAGTAGCTTAAGGCACTTTCAAAGGACAGTGATTTTCTCTGAAAGGACAGCATTTAGAAAGTGAAGCAACACTCCATTCCCTTCGTGCAGTGAATTGAAGTATTGGAACAGAGTGCTTCTCTTTCATATAAACGCATTAGTGTTTCTTGAGAATGCTTGCAAGTTGCTTAAGGCGCTTTCAAAGGAAAGTGATTTTCTCTGAAAGGACATAATTTAGAAAGTGAAGCAACACTCCATTCACTTCGCACAGTGAATTGAAGTGTTGGAACAGACTGCTTCTCTTTCAGAGAAATGCATGTGAGTATCTGTTGAATGCTTGTAAGTAGCTTAAGGCACGTTCAAAGGAAAGTGATTTTCTCTGAAAGGACAGCATTTAGAAAGTGAAGCAACACTCCATTCACTTCGCACGTTGAATTGTAGTGTTGGAACAGACTGCTTCTCTTTCAGAGAAACGCATGTGAGTTTCTGGTGAATGCTTGTAAGTAGCTTAAGGCACTTTCAAAGGAAAGTGATTTTCTCTGAAAGGACAGCATTTAGAAAGTGAGGCAACACTCCATTCACTTCACACAGTGAATTGAAGTGTTGGAACAGACTGCTTCTCTTTCAGAGAAACGCATGTGAGTTTCTTCCTAATGCTTGCAAGTAGCTTAAGGCACTTTCAAAGAAAGTGATTTTCTCTGAAAGGACAGCATTTAGAAAGTGAAGCAACACTCCATTCACTTCGCACAGTGAATTGAAATGTTGGAATAGTCTGCTTCTCTATCAGAGAAACGCATGTGAGTTTCTTCCTAACGCTTGCAAGTAGCTTAAGGCACTTTCAAAGGAAAGTGATTTTCTCTGAAAGGACAGCATTTAGAAAGTGAAGCAACACTCCATTCACTTCGCACAGTGAATTGAAGTGTTGGAACAGACTGCTTCTCTTTCAGAGAAACGCATGTGAGTTTCTGGTGAATGCTTGTAAGAAGCTTAAGGCACTTTCAAAGGAAAGAGATTTTCTCTGAAAGGACAGCATTTAGAAAGTGAAGCAACACTCCATTCACTTCGCACAGTGAATTGAAGTGTTGGAACAGACTGCTTCTCTTTCAGAGAAACGCATGTGAGTTTCTGGTGAATGCTTGTAAGTAGCTTAAGGCACTTTCAAAGGAAAGTGATTTTCTCTGAAAGGACAGCATTTAGAAACTGAAGCAACACTCCATTCACTTCGCGCAGTGAATTGAAGTGTTGGAACAGACTGCTTCTCTTTCAGAGAAACGCATGTGAGTTTCTTGTGAATTATTGCAAGTCGCTTAAGGCACTTTCAAAGGAAAGTGATTTTCTCTGAAAGGACAGCATTTAGAAACTGAAGCAACACTCCATTCACTTCGCACAGTGAATTGAAGTGTTGGAACACACTGCTTCTCTTTCAGAGAAACGCATGTGAGTTTCTGTCAAATGCTTGTAAGTAGCTTAAGGCACTTTCAAAGGAAAGTGATTTTCTCTGAAAGGACAGCATTTAGAAAGTGAAGCAACACTCCATTCCCTTCGTGCAGTGAATTGAAGTGTTGGAACAGAGTGCTTCTCTTTCATAGAAACGCATTAGTGTTTCTTGTGAATGCTTGCAAATTGCTTAAGCCACTTTCAAAGGAAAGTGATTTTCTCTGAAAGGACAGCATTTAGAAAGTGAAGCAACACTCAATTCACTTTGTACAGTGAATTGACGTGTTGGAACAGACTGCTTCTCTTTCAGAGAAATGCATGTGAGTTTCTGTTGAATGCTTGTAAGTAGCTTAAGGCTCTTTCAAAGGAAAGTGATTTTCTATGAAAGGACAGCATTTAGATAGTGAAGCAACACTCCATTCACTTCGCACAGTGAATTGAAGTGTTGGAACAGACTGCTTCTCTTTCAGAGAAACGCATGTGAGTTTCTTGTGAATTCTTGCAAGTTGCTTAAGGCACTTTCAAAGGAAAGTGATTTTCTCTGAAAGGACAGCATTTAGAAAGTGAAGCAACACTCCATTCACTTCGCACAGTGAATTGAAGTGTTGGAGCAGACTGCTTCTCTTTCATAGAAACGCATTAGTGTTTCTTGGGAATGCTTGCAAGTAGCTTAAGGCACTTTCAAAGGAAAGTGATTTTCTCTGAAAGGACAGCATTTAGATAGTGAAGCAACACTCCATTCACTTCGCACAGTGAATTGAAGTGTTGGAACAGACTGCTTCTCTTTCAGAGAAACGCATGTGAGTTTCTGTTGAATGCTTGTAAGGAGCTTAAGGCATTTTCAAAGGAAAGTGATTTTCTCTGAAAGAACAGCATTTAGAGAGTGAGGCAACACTCCATTCACTTCACACAGTGAATTGAAGTGTTGGAACAGACTGCTTCTCTTTCAGAGAAACGCATGTGAGTTTCTGGTGAATGCTTGTAAGTAGCTTAAGGCACTTTCAAAGGAAAGTGATTTTCTCTGAAAGGACAACATTTAGAAAGTGAAGCAACACTCCATTCACTTCGCACAGAGAATTGAAGTGTTGTAACTGAATGCTTCTTTTTCAGAGAAATGCATGTGAGTTTCTGTTGAATGCTTGTAAGTAGGTTAAGGCACTTTCAAAGGAAAGTGATTTTCTCTGAAAGGACAGCATTTAGAAAGTGAAGCAACACTCCATTCACTTCACACAGAGAATTGATCGGTTGGAACAGACTGCTTCTCTTTCAGAGGAATGCATGTGAGTTTCTGTTGAATGCTTGTAAGTAGCTTAAGGCACTTTCAAAGGAAAGTGATTTTCTCTGAAAGGACAGCATTTAGAAAGTGAAGCAACACTCCATTCACTTCGCACAGTGAATTGAAGTGTTGGAACAGACTGCTTCTCTTTCAGAGAAACGCATGTGAGTTTATTCCTAATGCCTGCAAGTAGCTTAAGGTACTTTCAAAGGAAAGTGAATTTCTTTGAAAGGACAGCATTTAAAAAGTGAAGCAACACTCCATTCACTTCGCACAGTGAATTGAAGTGTTGGACCAGACTGCTTCTCTTTCAGAGAAACACAAGTGGGTTTCTGGTGAATGCTTGTAAATAGCTTAAGGCACTTTCAAAGGAAAGTGATTTTCTCTGAAAGGACAGCATTTAGAAAGTGGAGCAACACTCCATTTCCTTCGTGCTGTGAATTGAAGTGTTGGAGCAGAGTGCTTCTCTTTCATATAAACGCATTAGTGTTTCTTGTGAATGCTTGCAAGTTGCTTAAGGCACTTTCAAAGGAAAGTGATTTTCTCTGAAAGGACAGCATTTAGAAACTGAAGCAACACTCCGTTCACTTCGCACAGTGAATTGAAGTGTAGGAACAGACTGCTTCTCTTTAAGAGAAACGCATGTGAGTTTTTTGTGAATGCTTGAAAGTCGTTTAAGGCACTTTCAAAGGAAAGTGATTTTCTCTGAAAGGACAGCATTTAGAAAGTGAAGCAACACTCCATTCACTTCGCACAGTGAATTGAAGTGTTGGAACAGACTGCTTCTCTTTCAGAGAAACGCATGTGAGTTTTTTATGAATGCTTGAAAGTAGTTTAAGGCACTTTCAAAGGAAAGTGATTTTCTCTGAAAGGACAGCATTTAGAAAGTGAGAAAACACTCCATTCACTTCACACAGTGAATTGAAGTGTTGGAACAGACTGCTTCTCTTTCAGAGAAACGCATGTGAGTTTCTTCCTAATCCTTGCAAGTAGCTTAAGACACTTTCAAAGGAAAGTGATTTTCTCTGAAAGGACAGCATTTAGAAAGTGAAGCAACACTCCATTCACTTCGCACAGTGAATTGAAGTGTTGGAACCGACTGCTTCTCTTTCAGAGAAACGCATGTGAGTTTCTGGTGAATGCTTATAAGTAGCTTAAGGCACTTTCAAAGGACAGTGATTTTCTCTGAAAGGACAGCATTTAGAAAGTGAAGCAACACTCCAATCCCTTCGTGCAGTGAATTGAAGTGTTGGAACAGAGTGCTTCTCTTTCATATAAACGCATTAGTGTTTCTTGTGAATGCTTGCAAGTTGCTTAAGGCACTTTCAAAGGAAAGTGATTTTCTCTGAAAGGACAGCATTTAGAAAGTGAAGCAACACTCCATTCACTTCGCACAGTGAATTGAAGTGTTGGAACAGACTGCTTCTCTTTCAGAGAAACGCATGTGAGTTTCCGGTGAATGCTTGTAAGTAGCTTAAGGCACTTTCAAAGGAAAGTGATTTTCTCTGAAAGGACAGCATTTAGAAAGTGAAGCAACACTCCATTCACTTCGCACAGTGAATTGAAGTGTTGGAACAGACTGCTTCTCTTTCAGAGAAACGCATGTGAGTTTCTTCCTAATGCTTGCAAGTAGCTTAAGGCACTATCAAAGGAAAGTGATTTTCTCTGAAAGGACAGCATTTAGAAAGTGAAGCAACACTAAATTCACTTCGCACAGTGAATTGAAGTGTTGGAACAGACTGCTTCTCTTTCAGAGAAACGCATGTGAGTTTTTTATGAATGCTTGAAAGTAGTTAAAGGCACTTTCAAAGGAAAGTGATTTTCTCTGAAAGGACAGCATTTAGAAAGTGAGGCAACACTCCATTCACTTCACACTGTGACTTGAAGTGTTGGAACAGACTGCTTCTCTTTCAGAGAAACGCATGTGAGTTTCTTCCTAATGCTTGCAAGTAGCTTAAGGCACTTTCAAAGGAAAGTGATTTTCTCTGAAAGTACAGCATTTAGAAAGTGAAGCAACACTCCATTCACTTCGCACAGTGAATTGAAGTGTTGGAACAGTCTGCTCCTCTTTCAGAGAATCGCATGTGAGTTTCTTCCTAATGCTTGCAAGTAGCTTAAGGCACTTTCAAAAGAAAGTGATTTTCTCTGAAAGGACAGCATTTAGAAAGTGAAGCAACACTCCATTCACTTCGCACAGTGAATTGAAGTGTTGGAACAGACTGCTTCTCTTTCAGATAAACGCATGTGAGTTTCCGGTGAATGCTTGTAAGTAGCTTAAGGCACTTTCAAAGGAAAGTGATTTTCTATGAAAGGACAGCATTTAGAAAGTGAAGCAACACTCCATTCACTTCGCAGAGTGAATTGAAGTATTGGAACAGACTGCTTCTCTTTCAGAGAAACGGATGTGAGTTTCTGGTGAATGCTTGTAAGTAGCTTAAGGCACTTTCAAAGGAAAGTGATTTTCTCTGAAAGGACAGCATTTAGAAAGTGAAGCAACACTCCATTCACTTCGCACAGTGAATTGAAGTGTTGGAACAGACTGCTTCTCTTTCAGAGAAACGCATGTGAGTTTCAGGTGAATGCTTGTAAGTAGCTTAAGGCACTTTCAAAGGAAAGTGATATTCTCTGAAAGGACAGCATTTAGAAAGTGAAGCAACACTCCATTCACTTCGCACAGTGAATTGAAGTGTTGGAACAGACTGCTTCTCTTTCAGAGAAACGCATGTGAGTTTCTTCCTAATGCTTGCAAGTAGCTTAAGGCACTATCAAAGGAAAGTGATTTTCTCTGAAAGGACAGCATTTAGAAAGTGAAGCAACACTAAATTCACTTCGCACAGTGAATTGAAGTGTTGGAACAGACTGCTTCTCTTTCAGAGAAACGCATGTGAGTTTCTTCCTAATGCTTGCAAGTAGCTTAAGGCACTTTCAAAGGAAAGTGATTTTCTCTGAAAGTACAGCATTTAGAAAGTGAAGCAACACTCCATTCACTTCGCACAGTGAATTGAAGTGTTGGAACAGTCTGCTCCTCTTTCAGAGAATCGCATGTGAGTTTCTCCCTAATGCTTGCAATTAGCTTAAGGCACTTTCAAAGGAAAGTGATTTTCTCTGAAAGGACAGCATTTAGAAAGTGAAGCAACACTCCATTCACTTCGCACAGTGAATTGAAGTGTTGGAACAGACTGCTTCTCTTTCAGAGAAACGCATGTGAGTTTCCGGTGAATGCTTGTAAGTAGCTTAAGGCACTTTCAAAGGAAAGTGATTTTCTCTGAAAGGACAGCATTTAGAAAGTGAAGCAACACTCCATTCACTTCGCACAGTGAATTGAAGTGTTGGAACAGACTGCTTCTCTTTCAGAGAAACGCATGTGAGTTTCTTGTGAATGCTTGTAAGTAGCTTAAGGCACTTTCAAAGGAAAGTGATTTTCTCTGAAAGGACAGCATTTAGAAAGTGAAGCAACACTCCATTCACTTCGCAGAGTGAATTGAAGTATTGGAACAGACTGCTTCTCTTTCAGAGAAACGGATGTGAGTTTCTGGTGAATGCTTGTAAGTAGCTTAAGGCACTTTCAAAGGAAAGTGATTTTCTCTGAAAGGACAGCATTTAGAAAGTGAAGCAACACTCCATTCACTTCGCACAGTGAATTGAAGTGTTGGAACAGACTGCTTCTCTTTCAGAGAAACGCATGTGAGTTTCTGGTGAATGCTTGTAAGTAGCTTAAGGCACTTTCAAAGGAAAGTGATTTTCTCTGAAAGGACAGCATTTAGAAAGTGAAGCAACACTCCATTCCCTTCGTGCAGTGAATTGAAGTGTTGGAACAGAGTGCTTCTCTTTCATATAAACGCATTAGTGTTTCTTGTGAATGCTTGCAAGTTGCTTAAGGCACTTTCAAAGGAAAGTGATTTTCTCTGAAAGGACATAATTTAGAAAGTGAAGCAACACTCCATTCACTTCGCACAGTGAATTGAAGCGTTGGAACAGACTGCTTCTCTTTCAGAGAAATGCATGTGAGTTTCTGTTGAATTCTTGTAAGTAGCTTAAGGCACTTTCAAAGGAAAGTGATTTTCTCTGAAAGGACAGCATTTAGAAAGTGAAGCAACACTCCATTCACTTCGCACAGTGAATTGAAGTGTTGGAACAGACTGCTTCTCTTTCAGAGAAACGCATGTGAGTTTCTGGTGAATGCTTGTAAGTAGCTTAAGGCACTTTCAAAGGAAAGTGATTTTCTCTGAAAGGACAGCATTTAGAAAGTGAGGCAACACTCCATTCACTTCACACAGTGAATTGAAGTGTTGGAACAGACTGCTTCTCTTTCAGAGAAACGCATGTGAGTTTCTTCCTAATGCTTGCAAGTAGCTTAAGGCACTTTCAAAGGAAAGTGATTTTCTCTGAAAGGACAGCATTTAGAAAGTGAAGTAACACTCCATTCACTTCGCACAGTGAATTGAAGTGTTGGAACAGTCTGCTTTTCTTTCAGAGAAACGCATGTGAGTTTCTTCCTAATGCTTGCAAGTAGCTTAAGGCACTTTCAAAGGAAAGTGATTTTCTCTGAAAGGACAGCATTTAGAAAGTGAAGCAACACTCCATTCACTTCGCCCAGTGAATTGAAGTGTTGGAACAGACTGCTTCTCTTTCAGAGAAACGCATGTGAGTTTCTGGTGAATGCTTGTAAGTAGCTTAAGGCACTTTCAAAGGAAAGTGATTTTCTCTGAAAGGACAGCATTTAGAAAGTGAAGCAACACTCCATTCAATTCGCACAGTGAATTGAAGTGTTGGAACAGACTGCTTCTCTTTCATATAAACGCATTAGTGTTTCTTGTGAATGCTTGCAAGTTGCTTAAGGCACTTTCAAAGGAAAGTGATTTTCTC
The DNA here is from genome assembly GCF_982192425.1 of Myodes glareolus. Lineage (NCBI taxonomy): Eukaryota > Metazoa > Chordata > Mammalia > Rodentia > Cricetidae > Myodes > Myodes glareolus. Next base: position 332,978 of record NW_028263215.1, read on the forward strand.
TGAAAGGACATAATTTAGAAAGTGAAGCAACACTCCATTCACTTCGCACAGTGAATTGAAGTGTTGGAACAGACTGCTTCTCTTTCAGAGAAATGCATGTGAGTGTCTGTTGAATGCTTGTAAGTAGCTTAAGGCACTTTCAAAGGAAAGTGATTTTCTCTGAAAGGACAGCATTTAGAAAGTGAAGCAACACTCCATTCACTTCGCACAGTGAATTGAAGTGTTGGAACAAACTGCTTCTCTTTCAGAGAAACGCATGTGACTTTCTGGTGAATGCTTGTAAGTAGCTTAAGGCACTTTCAAAGGAAAGTGATTTTCTCTGAAAGGACAGCATTTAGAAAGTGAGGCAACACTCCATTCACTTCACACAGTGAATTGAAGTGTTGGAACAGACTGCTTCTCTTTCAGAGAAACGCATGTGAGTTTCTTCCTAATGCTTGCAAGTAGCTTAAGGCACTTTCAAAGGAAAGTGATTTTCTCTGAAAGGACAGCATTTAGAAAGTGAAGTAACACTCCATTCACTTCGCACAGTGAATTGAAGTGTTGGAACAGTCTGCTTTTCTTTCAGAGAAACGCATGTGAGTTTCTTCCTAATGCTTGCAAGTAGCTTAAGGCACTTTCAAAGGAAAGTGATTTTCTCTGAAAGGACAGCATTTAGAAACTGAAGCAACACTCCATTCACTTCGCACAGTGAATTGAAGTGTTGGAACAGACTGCTTCTCTTTCAGAGAAACGCATGTGAGTTTCCGGTGAATGCTTGTAAGTAGCTTAAGGCACTTTCAAAGGAAAGTGATTTTCTCTGAAAGGACAGCATTTAGAAAGTGAAGCAACACTCCATTCACTTCGCACAGTGAATTGAAGTGTTGGAACAGACTGCTTCTCTTTCAGAGAAACGCATGTGAGTTTCCGGTGAATGCTTGTAAGTAGCTTAAGGCACTTTCAAAGGAAAGTGATATTCTCTGAAAGGACAGCATTTAGAAAGTGAAGCAACACTCCATTCACTTCGCACAGTGAATTGAAGTGTTGGAACAGACTGCTTCTCTTTCAGAGAAACGCATGTGAGTTTCTTCCTAATGCTTGCAAGTAGCTTAAGGCACTATCAAAGGAAAGTGATTTTCTCTGAAAGGACAGCATTTAGGAAGTGAAGCAACACTAAATTCACTTCGCACAGTGAATTGAAGTGTTGGAACAGACTGCTTCTCTTTCAGAGAAACGCATGTGAGTTTCTTCCTAATGCTTGCAAGTAGCTTAAGGCACTTTCAAAGGAAAGTGATTTTCTCTGAAAGTACAGCATTTAGAAAGTGAAGCAACACTCCATTCACTTCGCACAGTGAATTGAAGTGTTGGAACAGTCTGCTCCTCTTTCAGAGAATCGCATGTGAGTTTCTCCCTAATGCTTGCAATTAGCTTAAGGCACTTTCAAAGGAAAGTGATTTTCTCTGAAAGGACAGCATTTAGAAAGTGAAGCAACACTCCATTCACTTCGCACAGTGAATTGAAGTGTTGGAACAGACTGCTTCTCTTTCAGAGAAACGCATGTGAGTTTCCGGTGAATGCTTGTAAGTAGCTTAAGGCACTTTCAAAGGAAAGTGATTTTCTCTGAAAGGACAGCATTTAGAAAGTGAAGCAACACTCCATTCACTTCGCACAGTGAATTGAAGTGTTGGAACAGACTGCTTCTCTTTCAGAGAAACGCATGTGAGTTTCTTGTGAATGCTTGTAAGTAGCTTAAGGCACTTTCAAAGGAAAGTGATTTTCTCTGAAAGGACAGCATTTAGAAAGTGAAGCAACACTCCATTCACTTCGCAGAGTGAATTGAAGTATTGGAACAGACTGCTTCTCTTTCAGAGAAACGGATGTGAGTTTCTGGTGAATGCTTGTAAGTAGCTTAAGGCACTTTCAAAGGAAAGTGATTTTCTCTGAAAGGACAGCATTTAGAAAGTGAAGCAACACTCCATTCACTTCGCACAGTGAATTGAAGTGTTGGAACAGACTGCTTCTCTTTCAGAGAAACGCATGTGAGTTTCTGGTGAATGCTTGTAAGTAGCTTAAGGCACTTTCAAAGGAAAGTGATTTTCTCTGAAAGGACAGCATTTAGAAAGTGAAGCAACACTCCATTCACTTCGCACATTGAATTGAAGTGTTGGAACAGAGTGCTTCTCTTTCATATAAACGCATTAGTGTTTCTTGTGAATGCTTGCAAGTTGCTTAAGGCACTTTCAAAGGAAAGTGATTTTCTCTGAAAGGACATAATTTAGAAAGTGAAGCAACACTCCATTCACTTCGCACAGTGAATTGAAGTGTTGGAACAGACTGCTTCTCTTTCAGAGAAATGCATGTGAGTTTCTGTTGAATGCTTGTAAGTAGCTTAAGGCACTTTCAAAGGAAAGTGATTTTCTCTGAAAGGACAGCATTTAGAAAGTGAAGCAACACTCCATTCACTTCGCACATTGAATTGAAGTGTTGGAACAGACTGCTTCTCTTTCAGAGAAACGCATGTGAGTTTCTGGTGAATGCTTGTAAGTAGCTTAAGGCACTTTCAAAGGAAAGTGATTTTCTCTGAAAGGACAGCATTTAGAAAGTGAGGCAACACTCCATTCACTTCACACAGTGAATTGAAGTGTTGGAACAGACTGCTTCTCTTTCAGAGAAACGCATGTGAGTTTCTTCCTAATGCTTGCAAGTAGCTTAAGGCACTTTCAAAGGAAAGTGATTTTCTCTGAAAGGACAGCATTTAGAAAGTGAAGTAACACTCCATTCACTTCTCACAGTGAATTGAAGTGTTGGAACAGTCTGCTTTTCTTTCAGAGAAACGCATGTGAGTTTCTTCCTAATGCTTGCAAGTAGCTTAAGGCACTTTCAAAGGAAAGTGATTTTCTCTGAAAGGACAGCATTTAGAAAGTGAAGCAACACTCCATTCACTTCGCCCAGTGAATTGAAGTGTTGGAACAGACTGCTTCTCTTTCAGAGAAACGCATGTGAGTTTCTGGTGAATGCTTGTAAGTAGCTTAAGGCACTTTCAAAGGAAAGTGATTTTCTCTGAAAGGACAGCATTTAGAAAGTGAAGCAACACTCCATTCAATTCGCACAGTGAATTGAAGTGTTGGAACAGACTGCTTCTCTTTCATATAAACGCATTAGTGTTTCTTGTGAATGCTTCCAAGTTGCTTAAGGCACTTTCAAAGGAAGGTGATTTTCTCTGAAAGGACATAATTTAGAAAGTGAAGCAACACTCCATTCACTTCGCACAGTGAATTGAAGTGTTGGAACAGACTGCTTCTCTTTCAGAGAAATGCATGTGAGTGTCTGTTGAATGCTTGTAAGTAGCTTAAGGCACTTTCAAAGGAAAGTGATTTTCTCTGAAAGGACAGCATTTAGAAAGTGAAGCAACACTCCATTCACTTCGCACAGTGAATTGAAGTGTTGGAACAAACTGCTTCTCTTTCAGAGAAACGCATGTGACTTTCTGGTGAATGCTTGTAAGTAGCTTAAGGCACTTTCAAAGGAAAGTGATTTTCTCTGAAAGGACAGCATTTAGAAAGTGAAGCAACACTCCATTCACTTCGCACAGTGAATTGAAGTGTTGGAACAGACTGCTTCTCTTTCAGAGAAACGCATGTGAGTTTCTGGTGAATGCTTATAAGTAGCTTAAATCACTTTCAAAGGACAGTGATTTTCTCTGAAAGAACAGCATTTAGAAAGTGAAGCAACACTCCATTCCCTTCGTGCAGTGAATTGAAGTGTTGGAACAGAGTGCTTCTCTTTCATATAAACGCATTAGTGTTTCTTGTGAATGCTTGCAAGTTGCTTAAGGCACTTTCAAAGGAAAGTGATTTTCTCTGAAAGGACATAATTTAGAAAGTGAAGCAACACTCCATTCACTTCGCACAGTGAATTGAAGTGTTGGAACAGACTGCTTCTTTTCAGAGAAATGCATGTGAGTTTCTGTTGAATGCTTGTAAGTAGCTTAAGGCACTTTCAAAGGAAAGTGATTTTCTCTGAAAGGACAGCATTTAGAAAGTGAAGCAACACTCCATTCACTTCGCACATTGAATTGAAGTGTTGGAACAGACTGCTTCTCTTTCAGAGAAACGCATGTGAGTTTCTGGTGAATGCTTGTAAGTAGCTTAAGGCACTTTCAAAGGAAAGTGATTTTCTCTGAAAGGACAGCATTTAGAAAGTGAGGCAACACTCCATTCACTTCACACAGTGAATTGAAGTTTTGGAACAGACTGCTTCTCTTTCAGAGAAACGCATGTGAGTTTCTTCCTAATGCTTGCAAGTAGCTTAAGGCACTTTCAAAGGAAAGTGATTTTCTCTGAAAGGACAGCATTTAGAAAGTGAAGTAACACTCCATTCACTTCGCACAGTGAATTGAAGTGTTGGAACAGTCTGCTTTTCTTTCAGAGAAACGCATGTGAGTTTCTTCCTAATGCTTGCAAGTAGCTTAAGGCACTTTCAAAGGAAAGTGATTTTCTCTGAAAGGACAGCATTTAGAAAGTGAAGCAACACTCCATTCACTTCGCACAGTGAATTGAAGTGTTGGAACAGACTGCTTCTCTTTCAGAGAAACGCATGTGAGTTTCCGGTGAATGCTTGTAAGTAGCTTAAGGCACTTTCACAGGAAAGTGATTTTCTCTGAAAGGACAGCATTTAGAAAGTGAAGCAACACTCCATTCCCTTCGCACAGTGAATTGAAGTGTTGGAACAGACTGCTTCTCTTTCAGAGAAATGCATGTGAGTTTAAGTTGAATGCTTGTAAGTAGCTTAAGGCACTATCAAAGGAAAGTGATTTTCTCTGAAAGGACAGCATTTAGAAAGTGAAGCAACACTCCATTCACTTCGCACAGTGAATTGAAGTGTTGGAACACACTGCTTCTGTTTCAGAGAAACGTATGTGAGTTTCTTGTGAATGCTTGCAAGTTGCTTAAGGCACTTTCAAAGGAAAGTGATTTTCTCTGAAAGGACAGCATTTAAAAAGTGAAGCAACACTCCGTTCACTTCGCACAGTGAATTGAAGTGTTGGAACAGACTGCTTCTCTTTCAGAGAAACGCATGTGAGTTTCTGGTGAATGCTTGTAAGTAGCTTAAGGCACTTTCAAAGGACAGTGATTTTCTCTGAAAGGACAGCATTTAGAAGGTGAAGCAACACTCCATTCCCTTCGTGCAGTGAATTGAAGTGTTGGAACAGAGTGCTTCTCTTTCATATAAACGCATTAGTGTTTCTTGTGAATGCTTGCAAGTTGCTTAAGGCACTTTCAAAGGAAAGTGATTTTCTCTGAAAGGACAGCATTTAGAAAGTGAAGCAACACTCCATTCACTTCGCACAGTAAATTGAAGTGTTGGAACAAACTGCTTCTCTTTCAGAGAAACGCATGTGAGTTTCTGGTGAATGCTTGTAAGTAGCTTAAGGCACTTTCAAAGGAAAGTGATTTTCTCTGAAAGGACAGCATTTAGAAAGTGAGGCAACACTCCATTCACTTCACACAGTGAATTGAAGTGTTGGAACCGACTGCTTCTCTTTCAGAGAAACGCATGTGAGTTTCTTCCTAATGCTTGCAAGTAGCTTAAGGCACTTTCAAAGGAAAGTGATTTTCTCTGAAAGGACAGCATTTAGAAAGTGAAGCAACACTCCATTCACTTCGCACAGTGAATTGAAGTGTTGGAACAGTCTGCTTCTCTTTCAGAGAAACGCATGTGAGTTTCTTCCTAATGCTTGCAAGTAGCTTAAGGCACTTTCAAAGGAAAGTGATTTTCTCTGAAAGGACAGCATTTAGAAAGTGAAGCAACTCTCCATTCACTTCGCACAGTGAATTGAAGTGTTGGAACAGACTGCTTCTCTTTCAGAGCAACGCATGTGAGTTTCTGGTGAATGCTTATAAGTAGCTTAAATCACTTTCAAAGGACAGTGATTTTCTCTGAAAGAACAGCATTTAGAAAGTGAAGCAACACTCCATTCCCTTCGTGCAGTGAATTGAAGTGTTGGAACAGAGTGCTTCTCTTTCATATAAACGCATTAGTGTTTCTTGTGAATGCTTGCAAGTTGCTTAAGGCACTTTCAAAGGAAAGTGATTTTCTCTGAAAGGACAGCATTTAGAAGGTGAAGCAACACTCCATTCCCTTCGTGCAGTGAATTGAAGTGTTGGAACAGAGTGCTTCTCTTTCATATAAACGCATTAGTGTTTCTTGTGAATGCTTGCAAGTTGCTTAAGGCACTTTCAAAGGAAAGTGATTTTCTCTGAAAGGACAGCATTTAGAAAGTGAAGCAACACTCCATTCACTTCGCACATTGAATTGAAGTGTTGGAACAGACTGCTTCTCTTTCAGAGAAACGCATGTGAGTTTCTGGTGAATGCTTGTAAGTAGCTTAAGGCACTTTCAAAGGAAAGTGATTTTCTCTGAAAGGACAGCATTTAGAAAGTGAGGCAACACTCCATTCACTTCACACAGTGAATTGAAGTGTTGGAACAGACTGCTTCTCTTTCAGAGAAACGCATGTGAGTTTCTTCCTAATGCTTGCAAGTAGCTTAAGGCACTTTCAAAGGAAAGTGATTTTCTCTGAAAGGACAGCATTTAGAAAGTGAAGCAACACTCCATTCACTTCGCACAGTGAATTGAAGTGTTGGAACAGTCTGCTTCTCTTTCAGAGAAACGCATGTGAGTTTCTTCCTAATGCTTGCAAGTAGCTTAAGGCACTTTCAAAGGAAAGTGATTTTTTCTGAAAGGACAGCATTTAGAAAGTGAAGCAACACTCCATTCACTTCGCACAGTGAATTGAAGTGTTGGAACAGACTGCTTTTCTTTCAGAGAAACGCATGTGAGTTTCTTCCTAATGCTTGTAAGTAGCTTAAGGCACTATCAAAGGAAAGTGATTTTCTCTGAAAGGACAGCATTTAGAAAGTGAAGCAACACTCCATTCACTTCGCACAGTGAATTGAAGTGTTGGAACCGACTGCTTCTCTTTCAGAGCAACGCATGTGAGTTTCTGGTGAATGCTTATAAGTAGCTTAAATCACTTTCAAAGGACAGTGATTTTCTCTGAAAGAACAGCATTTAGAAAGTGAAGCAACACTCCATTCCCTTCGTGCAGTGAATTGAAGTGTTGGAACAGAGTGCTTCTCTTTCATATAAACGCATTAGTGTTTCTTGTGAATGCTTGCAAGTTGCTTAAGGCACTTTCAAAGGAAAGTGATTTTCTCTGAAAGGACATAATTTAGAAAGTGAAGCAACACTCCATTCACTTCGCACAGTGAATTGAAGTGTTGGAACAGACTGCTTCTCTTTCAGAGAAATGCATGTGAGTTTCTGTTGAATGCTTGTAAGTAGCTTAAGGCACTTTCAAAGGAAAGTGATTTTCTCTGAAAGGACAGCATTTAGAAAGTGAGGCAACACTCCATTCACTTCACACAGTGAATTGAAGTTTTGGAACAGACTGCTTCTCTTTCAGAGAAACGCATGTGAGTTTCTTCCTAATGCTTGCAAGTAGCTTAAGGCACTTTCAAAGGAAAGTGATTTTCTCTGAAAGGACAGCATTTAGAAAGTGAAGTAACACTCCATTCACTTCGCACAGTGAATTGAAGTGTTGGAACAGTCTGCTTTTCTTTCAGAGAAACGCATGTGAGTTTCTTCCTAATGCTTGCAAGTAGCTTAAGGCACTTTCAAAGGAAAGTGATTTTCTCTGAAAGGACAGCATTTAGAAAGTGAAGCAACACTCCATTCACTTCGCACAGTGAATTGAAGTGTTGGAACAGACTGCTTCTCTTTCAGAGAAACGCATGTGAGTTTCCGGTGAATGCTTGTAAGTAGCTTAAGGCACTTTCAAAGGAAAGTGATTTTCTCTGAAAGGACAGCATTTAGAAAGTGAAGCAACACTCCATTCCCTTCGCACAGTGAATTGAAGTGTTGGAACAGACTGCTTCTCTTTCAGAGAAATGCATGTGAGTTTAAGTTGAATGCTTGTAAGTAGCTTAAGGCACTATCAAAGGAAAGTGATTTTCTCTGAAAGGACAGCATTTAGAAAGTGAAGCAACACTCCATTCACTTCGCACAGTGAATTGAAGTGTTGGAACACACTGCTTCTGTTTCAGAGAAACGTATGTGAGTTTCTTGTGAATGCTTGCAAGTTGCTTAAGGCACTTTCAAAGGAAAGTGATTTTCTCTGAAAGGACAGCATTTAGAAAGTGAAGCAACACTCCGTTCACTTCGCACAGTGAATTGAAGTGTTGGAACAGACTGCTTCTCTTTCAGAGAAACGCATGTGAGTTTCTGGTGAATGCTTGTACGTAGCTTAAGGCACTTTCAAAGGACAGTGATTTTCTCTGAAAGGACAGCATTTAGAAGGTGAAGCAACACTCCATTCCCTTCGTGCAGTGAATTGAAGTGTTGGAACAGAGTGCTTCTCTTTCATATAAACGCATTAGTGTTTCTTGTGAATGCTTGCAAGTTGCTTAAGGCACTTTCAAAGGAAAGTGATTTTCTCTGAAAGGACATAATTAAGAAAGTGAAGCAACACTCCATTCATTTCGCACAGTGAATTGAAGTGTTGGAACAGACTGCTTCTCTTTCAGAGAAACGCATGTGAGTTTCTGGTGAATGCTTGTAAGTAGCTTAAGGCACTTTCAAAGGAAAGTGATTTTCTCTGAAAGGACAGCATTTAGAAACTGAAGCAACACTCCATTCACTTCGCACAGTGAATTGAAGTGTTTGAACAGACTGCTTCTCTTTAAGAGAAACGCATGTGAGTTTTTTGTGAATGCTTGAAAGTAGTTTAAGGCACTTTCAAAGGAAAGTGATTTTCTCTGAAAGGACAGAATTTAGAAAGTGATGCAACACTCCATTCACTTCGCACAGTGAATTGAAGTGTTGGAACAGACTGCTTCTCTTTCAGAGAAACGCATGTGAGTTTCTTCCTAATGCTTGTAAGTAGCTTAAGGCACTTTCAAAGGAAAGTGATTTTCTCTGAAAGGACAGCATTTAGAAAGTGAAGCAACACTCAATTCCCTTCGTGCAGTGAATTGAAGTATTGGAACAGAGTGCTTCTCTTTCATAGAAACGCATTAGTGTTTCTTCTGAATGCTTGCAAATTGCTTAAGGCACTTTCAAAGGAAAGTGATTTTCTCTGAAAGGACAGCATTTAGAAACTGAAGCACAACTCCATTCACTTCGCACAGTGAATTGAAGTGTTGGAACAGACTGCTTCTCTTTCAGAGAAACGCATGTGAGTTTCTTCCTAATGCTTGCAAGTAGCTTAAGGCACTTTCAAAGGAAAGTGATTTTCTCTGAAAGGACAGCATTTAGAAAGTGAAGCAACACTCCATTCACTTCGCACAGTGAATTGAAGTGTTGGAACACACTGCTTCTGTTTCAGAGAAACGTATGTGAGTTTCTTGTGAATGCTTGCAAGTTGCTTAAGGCACTTTCAAAGGAAAGTGATTTTCTCTGAAAGGACAGCATTTAAAAAGTGAAGCAACACTCCGTTCACTTCGCACAGTGAATTGAAGTGTTGGAACAGACTGCTTCTCTTTCAGAGAAACGCATGTGAGTTTCTGGTGAATGCTTGTAAGTAGCTTAAGGCACTTTCAAAGGACAGTGATTTTCTCTGAAAGGACAGCATTTAGAAGGTGAAGCAACACTCCATTCCCTTCGTGCAGTGAATTGAAGTGTTGGAACAGAGTGCTTCTCTTTCATATAAACGCATTAGTGTTTCTTGTGAATGCTTGCAAGTTGCTTAAGGCACTTTCAAAGGAAAGTGATTTTCTCTGAAAGGACAGCATTTAGAAAGTGAAGCAACACTCCATTCACTTCGCACAGTGAATTGAAGTGTTGGAACAAACTGCTTCTCTTTCAGAGAAACGCATGTGAGTTTCTGGTGAATGCTTGTAAGTAGCTTAAGGCACTTTCAAAGGAAAGTGATTTTCTCTGAAAGGACAGCATTTAGAAAGTGAGGCAACACTCCATTCACTTCACACAGTGAATTGAAGTGTTGGAACAGTCTGCTTCTCTTTCAGAGAAACGCATGTGAGTTTCTTCCTAATGCTTGCAAGTAGCTTAAGGCACTTTCAAAGGAAAGTGATTTTCTCTGAAAGGACAGCATTTAGAAAGTGAAGCAACTCTCCATTCACTTCGCACAGTGAATTGAAGTGTTGGAACCGACTGCTTCTCTTTCAGAGCAACGCATGTGAGTTTCTGGTGAATGCTTATAAGTAGCTTAAATCACTTTCAAAGGACAGTGATTTTCTCTGAAAGAACAGCATTTAGAAAGTGAAGCAACACTCCATTCCCTTCGTGCAGTGAATTGAAGTGTTGGAACAGAGTGCTTCTCTTTCATATAAACGCATTAGTGTTTCTTGTGAATGCTTGCAAGTTGCTTAAGGCACTTTCAAAGGAAAGTGATTTTCTCTGAAAGGACATAATTTAGAAAGTGAAGCAACACTCCATTCACTTCGCACAGTGAATTGAAGTGTTGGAACAGACTGCTTCTCTTTCAGAGAAATGCATGTGAGTTTCTGTTGAATGCTTGTAAGTAGCTTAAGGCACTTTCAAAGGAAAGTGATTTTCTCTGAAAGGACAGCATTTAGAAAGTGAGGCAACACTCCATTCACTTCACACAGTGAATTGAAGTTTTGGAACAGACTGCTTCTCTTTCAGAGAAACGCATGTGAGTTTCTTCCTAATGCTTGCAAGTAGCTTAAGGCACTTTCAAAGGAAAGTGATTTTCTCTGAAAGGACAGCATTTAGAAAGTGAAGTAACACTCCATTCACTTCGCACAGTGAATTGAAGTGTTGGAACAGTCTGCTTTTCTTTCAGAGAAACGCATGTGAGTTTCTTCCTAATGCTTGCAAGTAGCTTAAGGCACTTTCAAAGGAAAGTGATTTTCTCTGAAAGGACAGCATTTAGAAAGTGAAGCAACACTCCATTCACTTCGCACAGTGAATTGAAGTGTTGGAACAGACTGCTTCTCTTTCAGAGAAACGCATGTGAGTTTCCGGTGAATGCTTGTAAGTAGCTTAAGGCACTTTCAAAGGAAAGTGATTTTCTCTGAAAGGACAGCATTTAGAAAGTGAAGCAACACTCCATTCCCTTCGCACAGTGAATTGAAGTGTTGGAACAGACTGCTTCTCTTTCAGAGAAATGCATGTGAGTTTAAGTTGAATGCTTGTAAGTAGCTTAAGGCACTATCAAAGGAAAGTGATTTTCTCTGAAAGGACAGCATTTAGAAAGTGAAGCAACACTCCATTCACTTCGCACAGTGAATTGAAGTGTTGGAACACACTGCTTCTGTTTCAGAGAAACGTATGTGAGTTTCTTGTGAATGCTTGCAAGTTGCTTAAGGCACTTTCAAAGGAAAGTGATTTTCTCTGAAAGGACAGCATTTAGAAAGTGAAGCAACACTCCGTTCACTTCGCACAGTGAATTGAAGTGTTGGAACAGACTGCTTCTCTTTCAGAGAAACGCATGTGAGTTTCTGGTGAATGCTTGTAAGTAGCTTAAGGCACTTTCAAAGGACAGTGATTTTCTCTGAAAGGACAGCATTTAGAAGGTGAAGCAACACTCCATTCCCTTCGTGCAGTGAATTGAAGTGTTGGAACAGAGTGCTTCTCTTTCATATAAACGCATTAGTGTTTCTTGTGAATGCTTGCAAGTTGCTTAAGGCACTTTCAAAGGAAAGTGATTTTCTCTGAAAGGACATAATTAAGAAAGTGAAGCAACACTCCATTCACTTCGCACAGTGAATTGAAGTGTTGGAACAGACTGCTTCTCTTTCAGAGAAACGCATGTGAGTTTCTGGTGAATGCTTGTAAGTAGCTTAAGGCACTTTCAAAGGAAAGTGATTTTCTCTGAAAGGACAGCATTTAGAAACTGAAGCAACACTCCATTCACTTCGCACAGTGAATTGAAGTGTTGGAACAGACTGCTTCTCTTTAAGAGAAACGCATGTGAGTTTTTTGTGAATGCTTGAAAGTAGTTTAAGGCACTTTCAAAGGAAAGTGATTTTCTCTGAAAGGACAGAATTTAGAAAGTGATGCAACACTCCATTCACTTCGCACAGTGAATTGAAGTGTTGGAACAGACTGCTTCTCTTTCAGAGAAACGCATGTGAGTTTCTTCCTAATGCTTGTAAGTAGCTTAAGGCACTTTCAAAGGAAAGTGATTTTCTCTGAAAGGACAGCATTTAGAAAGTGAAGCAACACTCAATTCCCTTCGTGCAGTGAATTGAAGTATTGGAACAGAGTGCTTCTCTTTCATAGAAACGCATTAGTGTTTCTTGTGAATGCTTGCAAATTGCTTAAGGCACTTTCAAAGGAAAGTGATTTTCTCTGAAAGGACAGCATTTAGAAACTGAAGCACAACTCCATTCACTTCGCACAGTGAATTGAAGTGTTGGAACAGACTGCTTCTCTTTCAGAGAAACGCATGTGAGTTTCTTCCTAATGCTTGCAAGTAGCTTAAGGCACTTTCAAAGGAAAGTGATTTTCTCTGAAAGGACAGCATTTAGAAAGTGAAGCAACACTCCATTCACTTCGCACAGTGAATTGAAGTGTTGGAACACACTGCTTCTGTTTCAGAGAAACGTATGTGAGTTTCTTGTGAATGCTTGCAAGTTGCTTAAGGCACTTTCAAAGGAAAGTGATTTTCTCTGAAAGGACAGCATTTAAAAAGTGAAGCAACACTCCGTTCACTTCGCACAGTGAATTGAAGTGTTGGAACAGACTGCTTCTCTTTCAGAGAAACGCATGTGAGTTTCTGGTGAATGCTTGTAAGTAGCTTAAGGCACTTTCAAAGGACAGTGATTTTCTCTGAAAGGACAGCATTTAGAAGGTGAAGCAACACTCCATTCCCTTCGTGCAGTGAATTGAAGTGTTGGAACAGAGTGCTTCTCTTTCATATAAACGCATTAGTGTTTCTTGTGAATGCTTGCAAGTTGCTTAAGGCACTTTCAAAGGAAAGTGATTTTCTCTGAAAGGACAGCATTTAGAAAGTGAAGCAACACTCCATTCACTTCGCACAGTGAATTGAAGTGTTGGAACAAACTGCTTCTCTTTCAGAGAAACGCATGTGAGTTTCTGGTGAATGCTTGTAAGTAGCTTAAGGCACTTTCAAAGGAAAGTGATTTTCTCTGAAAGGACAGCATTTAGAAAGTGAGGCAACACTCCATTCACTTCACACAGTGAATTGAAGTGTTGGAACAGACTGCTTCTCTTTCAGAGAAACGCATGTGAGTTTCTTCCTAATGCTTGCAAGTAGCTTAAGGCACTTTCAAAGGAAAGTGATTTTCTCTGAAAGGACAGCATTTAGAAAGTGAAGCAACACTCCATTCACTTCGCACAGTGAATTGAAGTGTTGGAACAGTCTGCTTCTCTTTCAGAGAAACGCATGTGAGTTTCTTCCTAATGCTTGCAAGTAGCTTAAGGCACTTTCAAAGGAAAGTGATTTTCTCTGAAAGGACAGCATTTAGAAAGTGAAGCAACTCTCCATTCACTTCGCACAGTGAATTGAAGTGTTGGAACAGACTGCTTCTCTTTCAGAGCAACGCATGTGAGTTTCTGGTGAATGCTTATAAGTAGCTTAAATCACTTTCAAAGACAGTGATTTTCTCTGAAAGAACAGCATTTAGAAAGTGAAGCAACACTCCATTCCCTTCGTGCAGTGAATTGAAGTGTTGGAACAGAGTGCTTCTCTTTCATATAAACGCATTAGTGTTTCTTGTGAATGCTTGCAAGTTGCTTAAGGCACTTTCAAAGGAAAGTGATTTTCTCTGAAAGGACATAATTTAGAAAGTGAAGCAACACTCCATTCACTTCTCACAGTGAATTGAAGTGTTGGAACAGACTGCTTCACTTTCAGAGAAATGCATGTGAGTTTCTGTTGAATGCTTGTAAGTAGCTTAAGGCACTTTCAAAGGAAAGTGATTTTCTCTGAAAGGACAGCATTTAGAAAGTGAAGCAACACTCCATTCACTTCGCACATTGAATTGAAGTGTTGGAACAGACTGCTTCTCTTTCAGAGAAACGCATGTGAGTTTCTGGTGAATGCTTGTAAGTAGCTTAAGGCACTTTCAAAGGAAAGTGATTTTCTCTGAAAGGACAGCATTTAGAAAGTGAGGCAACACTCCAATCACTTCACACAGTGAATTGAAGTGTTGGAACAGACTGCTTCTCTTTCAGAGAAACGCATGTGAGTTTCTTCCTAATGCTTGCAAGTAGCTTAAGGCACTTTCAAAGGAAAGTGATTTTCTCTGAAAGGACAGCATTTAGAAAGTGAAGCAACACTCCATTCACTTCGCACAGTGAATTGAAGTGTTGGAACAGTCTGCTTCTCTTTCAGAGAAACGCATGTGAGTTTCTTCCTAATGCTTGCAAGTAGCTTAAGGCACTTTCAAAGGAAAGTGATTTTTTCTGAAAGGACAGCATTTAGAAAGTGAAGCAACTCTCCATTCACTTCGCACAGTGAATTGAAGTGTTGGAACCGACTGCTTCTCTTTCAGAGCAACGCATGTGAGTTTCTGGTGAATGCTTATAAGTAGCTTAAATCACTTTCAAAGGACAGTGATTTTCTCTGAAAGAACAGCATTTAGAAAGTGAAGCAACACTCCATTCCCTTCGTGCAGTGAATTGAAGTGTTGGAACAGAGTGCTTCTCTTTCATATAAACGCATTAGTGTTTCTTGTGAATGCTTGCAAGTTGCTTAAGGCACTTTCAAAGGAAAGTGATTTTCTCTGAAAGGACATAATTTAGAAAGTGAAGCAACACTCCATTCACTTCGCACAGTGAATTGAAGTGTTGGAACAGACTGCTTCTCTTTCAGAGAAATGCATGTGAGTTTCTGTTGAATGCTTGTAAGTAGCTTAAGGCACTTTCAAAGGAAAGTGATTTTCTCTGAAAGGACAGCATTTAGAAAGTGAGGCAACACTCCATTCACTTCACACAGTGAATTGAAGTTTTGGAACAGACTGCTTCTCTTTCAGAGAAACGCATGTGAGTTTCTTCCTAATGCTTGCAAGTAGCTTAAGGCACTTTCAAAGGAAAGTGATTTTCTCTGAAAGGACAGCATTTAGAAAGTGAAGTAACACTCCATTCACTTCGCACAGTGAATTGAAGTGTTGGAACAGTCTGCTTTTCTTTCAGAGAAACGCATGTGAGTTTCTTCCTAATGCTTGCAAGTAGCTTAAGGCACTTTCAAAGGAAAGTGATTTTCTCTGAAAGGACAGCATTTAGAAAGTGAAGCAACACTCCATTCACTTCGCACAGTGAATTGAAGTGTTGGAACAGACTGCTTCTCTTTCAGAGAAACGCATGTGAGTTTCCGGTGAATGCTTGTAAGTAGCTTAAGGCACTTTCAAAGGAAAGTGATTTTCTCTGAAAGGACAGCATTTAGAAAGTGAAGCAACACTCCATTCCCTTCGCACAGTGAATTGAAGTGTTGGAACAGACTGCTTCTCTTTCAGAGAAATGCATGTGAGTTTAAGTTGAATGCTTGTAAGTAGCTTAAGGCACTATCAAAGGAAAGTGATTTTCTCTGAAAGGACAGCATTTAGAAAGTGAAGCAACACTCCATTCACTTCGCACAGTGAATTGAAGTGTTGGAACACACTGCTTCTGTTTCAGAGAAACGTATGTGAGTTTCTTGTGAATGCTTGCAAGTTGCTTAAGGCACTTTCAAAGGAAAGTGATTTTCTCTGAAAGGACAGCATTTAGAAAGTGAAGCAACACTCCGTTCACTTCGCACAGTGAATTGAAGTGTTGGAACAGACTGCTTCTCTTTCAGAGAAACGCATGTGAGTTTCTGGTGAATGCTTGTAAGTAGCTTAAGGCACTTTCAAAGGACAGTGATTTTCTCTGAAAGGACAGCATTTAGAAGGTGAAGCAACACTCCATTCCCTTCGTGCAGTGAATTGAAGTGTTGGAACAGAGTGCTTCTCTTTCATATAAACGCATTAGTGTTTCTTGTGAATGCTTGCAAGTTGCTTAAGGCACTTTCAAAGGAAAGTGATTTTCTCTGAAAGGACATAATTAAGAAAGTGAAGCAACACTCCATTCACTTCGCACAGTGAATTGAAGTGTTGGAACAGACTGCTTCTCTTTCAGAGAAACGCATGTGAGTTTCTGGTGAATGCTTGTAAGTAGCTTAAGGCACTTTCAAAGGAAAGTGATTTTCTCTGAAAGGACAGCATTTAGAAACTGAAGCAACACTCCATTCACTTCGCACAGTGAATTGAAGTGTTGGAACAGACTGCTTCTCTTTAAGAGAAACGCATGTGAGTTTTTTGTGAATGCTTGAAAGTAGTTTAAGGCACTTTCAAAGGAAAGTGATTTTCTCTGAAAGGACAGAATTTAGAAAGTGATGCAACACTCCATTCACTTCGCACAGTGAATTGAAGTGTTGGAACAGACTGCTTCTCTTTCAGAGAAACGCATGTGAGTTTCTTCCTAATGCTTGTAAGTAGCTTAAGGCACTTTCAAAGGAAAGTGATTTTCTCTGAAAGGACAGCATTTAGAAAGTGAAGCAACACTCAATTCCCTTCGTGCAGTGAATTGAAGTATTGGAACAGAGTGCTTCTCTTTCATAGAAACGCATTAGTGTTTCTTGTGAATGCTTGCAAATTGCTTAAGGCACTTTCAAAGGAAAGTGATTTTCTCTGAAAGGACAGCATTTAGAAACTGAAGCACAACTCCATTCACTTCGCACAGTGAATTGAAGTGTTGGAACAGACTGCTTCTCTTTCAGAGAAACGCATGTGAGTTTCTTCCTAATGCTTGCAAGTAGCTTAAGGCACTTTCAAAGGAAAGTGATTTTCTCTGAAAGGACAGCATTTAGAAAGTGAAGCAACACTCCATTCACTTCGCACAGTGAATTGAAGTGTTGGAACACACTGCTTCTGTTTCAGAGAAACGTATGTGAGTTTCTTGTGAATGCTTGCAAGTTGCTTAAGGCACTTTCAAAGGAAAGTGATTTTCTCTGAAAGGACAGCATTTAAAAAGTGAAGCAACACTCCGTTCACTTCGCACAGTGAATTGAAGTGTTGGAACAGACTGCTTCTCTTTCAGAGAAACGCATGTGAGTTTCTGGTGAATGCTTGTAAGTAGCTTAAGGCACTTTCAAAGGACAGTGATTTTCTCTGAAAGGACAGCATTTAGAAGGTGAAGCAACACTCCATTCCCTTCGTGCAGTGAATTGAAGTGTTGGAACAGAGTGCTTCTCTTTCATATAAACGCATTAGTGTTTCTTGTGAATGCTTGCAAGTTGCTTAAGGCACTTTCAAAGGAAAGTGATTTTCTCTGAAAGGACAGCATTTAGAAAGTGAAGCAACACTCCATTCACTTCGCACAGTGAATTGAAGTGTTGGAACAAACTGCTTCTCTTTCAGAGAAACGCATGTGAGTTTCTGGTGAATGCTTGTAAGTAGCTTAAGGCACTTTCAAAGGAAAGTGATTTTCTCTGAAAGGACAGCATTTAGAAAGTGAGGCAACACTCCATTCACTTCACACAGTGAATTGAAGTGTTGGAACAGACTGCTTCTCTTTCAGAGAAACGCATGTGAGTTTCTTCCTAATGCTTGCAAGTAGCTTAAGGCACTTTCAAAGGAAAGTGATTTTCTCTGAAAGGACAGCATTTAGAAAGTGAAGCAACACTCCATTCACTTCGCACAGTGAATTGAAGTGTTGGAACAGTCTGCTTCTCTTTCAGAGAAACGCATGTGAGTTTCTTCCTAATGCTTGCAAGTAGCTTAAGGCACTTTCAAAGGAAAGTGATTTTCTCTGAAAGGACAGCATTTAGAAAGTGAAGCAACTCTCCATTCACTTCGCACAGTGAATTGAAGTGTTGGAACAGACTGCTTCTCTTTCAGAGCAACGCATGTGAGTTTCTGGTGAATGCTTATAAGTAGCTTAAATCACTTTCAAAGACAGTGATTTTCTCTGAAAGAACAGCATTTAGAAAGTGAAGCAACACTCCATTCCCTTCGTGCAGTGAATTGAAGTGTTGGAACAGAGTGCTTCTCTTTCATATAAACGCATTAGTGTTTCTTGTGAATGCTTGCAAGTTGCTTAAGGCACTTTCAAAGGAAAGTGATTTTCTCTGAAAGGACATAATTTAGAAAGTGAAGCAACACTCCATTCACTTCTCACAGTGAATTGAAGTGTTGGAACAGACTGCTTCACTTTCAGAGAAATGCATGTGAGTTTCTGTTGAATGCTTGTAAGTAGCTTAAGGCACTTTCAAAGGAAAGTGATTTTCTCTGAAAGGACAGCATTTAGAAAGTGAAGCAACACTCCATTCACTTCGCACATTGAATTGAAGTGTTGGAACAGACTGCTTCTCTTTCAGAGAAACGCATGTGAGTTTCTGGTGAATGCTTGTAAGTAGCTTAAGGCACTTTCAAAGGAAAGTGATTTTCTCTGAAAGGACAGCATTTAGAAAGTGAGGCAACACTCCAATCACTTCACACAGTGAATTGAAGTGTTGGAACAGACTGCTTCTCTTTCAGAGAAACGCATGTGAGTTTCTTCCTAATGCTTGCAAGTAGCTTAAGGCACTTTCAAAGGAAAGTGATTTTCTCTGAAAGGACAGCATTTAGAAAGTGAAGCAACACTCCATTCACTTCGCACAGTGAATTGAAGTGTTGGAACAGTCTGCTTCTCTTTCAGAGAAACGCATGTGAGTTTCTTCCTAATGCTTGCAAGTAGCTTAAGGCACTTTCAAAGGAAAGTGATTTTTTCTGAAAGGACAGCATTTAGAAAGTGAAGCAACACTCCATTCACTTCGCACAGTGAATTGAAGTGTTGGAACAGACTGCTTTTCTTTCAGAGAAACGCATGTGAGTTTCTTCCTAATGCTTGTAAGTAGCTTAAGGCACTATCAAAGGAAAGTGATTTTCTCTGAAAGGACAGCATTTAGAAAGTGAAGCAACACTCCATTCACTTCGCACAGTGAATTGAAGTGTTGGAACCGACTGCTTCTCTTTCAGAGCAACGCATGTGAGTTTCTGGTGAATGCTTATAAGTAGCTTAAATCACTTTCAAAGGACAGTGATTTTCTCTGAAAGAACAGCATTTAGAAAGTGAAGCAACACTCCATTCCCTTCGTGCAGTGAATTGAAGTGTTGGAACAGAGTGCTTCTCTTTCATATAAACGCATTAGTGTTTCTTGTGAATGCTTGCAAGTTGCTTAAGGCACTTTCAAAGGAAAGTGATTTTCTCTGAAAGGACATAATTTAGAAAGTGAAGCAACACTCCATTCACTTCGCACAGTGAATTGAAGTGTTGGAACAGACTGCTTCTCTTTCAGAGAAATGCATGTGAGTTTCTGTTGAATGCTTGTAAGTAGCTTAAGGCACTTTCAAAGGAAAGTGATTTTCTCTGAAAGGACAGCATTTAGAAAGTGAGGCAACACTCCATTCACTTCACACAGTGAATTGAAGTTTTGGAACAGACTGCTTCTCTTTCAGAGAAACGCATGTGAGTTTCTTCCTAATGCTTGCAAGTAGCTTAAGGCACTTTCAAAGGAAAGTGATTTTCTCTGAAAGGGCAGCATTTAGAAAGTGAAGTAACACTCCATTCACTTCGCACAGTGAATTGAAGTGTTGGAACAGTCTGCTTTTCTTTCAGAGAAACGCATGTGAGTTTCTTCCTAATGCTTGCAAGTAGCTTAAGGCACTTTCAAAGGAAAGTGATTTTCTCTGAAAGGACAGCATTTAGAAAGTGAAGCAACACTCCATTCACTTCGCACAGTGAATTGAAGTGTTGGAACAGACTGCTTCTCTTTCAGAGAAACGCATGTGAGTTTCCGGTGAATGCTTGTAAGTAGCTTAAGGCACTTTCAAAGGAAAGTGATTTTCTCTGAAAGGACAGCATTTAGAAAGTGAAGCAACACTCCATTCCCTTCGCACAGTGAATTGAAGTGTTGGAACAGACTGCTTCTCTTTCAGAGAAATGCATGTGAGTTTAAGTTGAATGCTTGTAAGTAGCTTAAGGCACTATCAAAGGAAAGTGATTTTCTCTGAAAGGACAGCATTTAGAAAGTGAAGCAACACTCCATTCACTTCGCACAGTGAATTGAAGTGTTGGAACACACTGCTTCTGTTTCAGAGAAACGTATGTGAGTTTCTTGTGAATGCTTGCAAGTTGCTTAAGGCACTTTCAAAGGAAAGTGATTTTCTCTGAAAGGACAGCATTTAGAAAGTGAAGCAACACTCCGTTCACTTCGCACAGTGAATTGAAGTGTTGGAACAGACTGCTTCTCTTTAAGAGAAACGCATGTGAGTTTTTTGTGAATGCTTGAAAGTAGTTTAAGGCACTTTCAAAGGAAAGTGATTTTCTCTGAAAGGACAGAATTTAGAAAGTGATGCAACACTCCATTCACTTCGCACAGTGAATTGAAGTGTTGGAACAGACTGCTTCTCTTTCAGAGAAACGCATGTGAGTTTCTTCCTAATGCTTGTAAGTAGCTTAAGGCACTTTCAAAGGAAAGTGATTTTCTCTGAAAGGACAGCATTTAGAAAGTGAAGCAACACTCAATTCCCTTCGTGCAGTGAATTGAAGTATTGGAACAGAGTGCTTCTCTTTCATAGAAACGCATTAGTGTTTCTTGTGAATGCTTGCAAATTGCTTAAGGCACTTTCAAAGGAAAGTGATTTTCTCTGAAAGGACAGCATTTAGAAACTGAAGCACAACTCCATTCACTTCGCACAGTGAATTGAAGTGTTGGAACAGACTGCTTCTCTTTCAGAGAAACGCATGTGAGTTTCTTCCTAATGCTTGCAAGTAGCTTAAGGCACTTTCAAAGGAAAGTGATTTTCTCTGAAAGGACAGCATTTAGAAAGTGAAGCAACACTCCATTCACTTCGCACAGTGAATTGAAGTGTTGGAACAGTCTGCTTCTCTTTCAGAGAAACGCATGTGAGTTTCTTCCTAATGCTTGCAAGTAGCTTAAGGCACTTTCAAAGGAAAGTGATTTTCTCTGAAAGGACAGCATTTAGAAAGTGAAGCAACTCTCCATTCACTTCGCACAGTGAATTGAAGTGTTGGAACAGACTGCTTCTCTTTCAGAGCAACGCATGTGAGTTTCTGGTGAATGCTTATAAGTAGCTTAAATCACTTTCAAAGGACAGTGATTTTCTCTGAAAGAACAGCATTTAGAAAGTGAAGCAACACTCCATTCCCTTCGTGCAGTGAATTGAAGTGTTGGAACAGAGTGCTTCTCTTTCATATAAACGCATTAGTGTTTCTTGTGAATGCTTGCAAGTTGCTTAAGGCACTTTCAAAGGAAAGTGATTTTCTCTGAAAGGACATAATTTAGAAAGTGAAGCAACACTCCATTCACTTCGCACAGTGAATTGAAGTGTTGGAACAGACTGCTTCTCTTTCAGAGAAATGCATGTGAGTTTCTGTTGAATGCTTGTAAGTAGCTTAAGGCACTTTCAAAGGAAAGTGATTTTCTCTGAAAGGACAGCATTTAGAAAGTGAAGCAACACTCCATTCACTTCGCACATTGAATTGAAGTGTTGGAACAGACTGCTTCTCTTTCAGAGAAACGCATGTGAGTTTCTGGTGAATGCTTGTAAGTAGCTTAAGGCACTTTCAAAGGAAAGTGATTTTCTCTGAAAGGACAGCATTTAGAAAGTGAGGCAACACTCCATTCACTTCACACAGTGAATTGAAGTGTTGGAACAGACTGCTTCTCTTTCAGAGAAACGCATGTGAGTTTCTTCCTAATGCTTGCAAGTAGCTTAAGGCACTTTCAAAGGAAAGTGATTTTCTCTGAAAGGACAGCATTTAGAAAGTGAAGCAACACTCCATTCACTTCGCACAGTGAATTGAAGTGTTGGAACAGTCTGCTTCTCTTTCAGAGAAACGCATGTGAGTTTCTTCCTAATGCTTGCAAGTAGCTTAAGGCACTTTCAAAGGAAAGTGATTTTTTCTGAAAGGACAGCATTTAGAAAGTGAAGCAACACTCCATTCACTTCGCACAGTGAATTGAAGTGTTGGAACAGACTGCTTTTCTTTCAGAGAAACGCATGTGAGTTTCTTCCTAATGCTTGTAAGTAGCTTAAGGCACTATCAAAGGAAAGTGATTTTCTCTGAAAGGACAGCATTTAGAAAGTGAAGCAACACTCCATTCACTTCGCACAGTGAATTGAAGTGTTGGAACCGACTGCTTCTCTTTCAGAGCAACGCATGTGAGTTTCTGGTGAATGCTTGTAAGTAGCTTAAATCACTTTCAAAGGACAGTGATTTTCTCTGAAAGAACAGCATTTAGAAAGTGAAGCAACACTCCATTCCCTTCGTGCAGTGAATTGAAGTGTTGGAACAGAGTGCTTCTCTTTCATATAAACGCATTAGTGTTTCTTGTGAATGCTTGCAAGTTGCTTAAGGCACTTTCAAAGGAAAGTGATTTTCTCTGAAAGGACATAATTAAGAAAGTGAAGCAACACTCCATTCACTTCGCACAGTGAATTGAAGTGTTGGAACAGTCTGCTTTTCTTTCAGAGAAACGCATGTGAGTTTCTTCCTAATGCTTGCAAGTAGCTTAAGGCACTTTCAAAGGAAAGTGATTTTCTCTGAAAGGACAGCATTTAGAAAGTGAAGCAACACTCCATTCACTTCGCACAGTGAATTGAAGTGTTGGAACAGACTGCTTCTCTTTCAGAGAAACGCATGTGAGTTTCCGGTGAATGCTTGTAAGTAGCTTAAGGCACTTTCAAAGGAAAGTGATTTTCTCTGAAAGGACAGCATTTAGAAAGTGAAGCAACACTCCATTCCCTTCGCACAGTGAATTGAAGTGTTGGAACAGACTGCTTCTCTTTCAGAGAAATGCATGTGAGTTTAAGTTGAATGCTTGTAAGTAGCTTAAGGCACTATCAAAGGAAAGTGATTTTCTCTGAAAGGACAGCATTTAGAAAGTGAAGCAACACTCCATTCACTTCGCACAGTGAATTGAAGTGTTGGAACACACTGCTTCTGTTTCAGAGAAACGTATGTGAGTTTCTTGTGAATGCTTGCAAGTTGCTTAAGGCACTTTCAAAGGAAAGTGATTTTCTCTGAAAGGACAGCATTTAGAAAGTGAAGCAACACTCCGTTCACTTCGCACAGTGAATTGAAGTGTTGGAACAGACTGCTTCTCTTTCAGAGAAACGCATGTGAGTTTCTGGTGAATGCTTGTAAGTAGCTTAAGGCACTTTCAAAGGACAGTGATTTTCTCTGAAAGGACAGCATTTAGAAGGTGAAGCAACACTCCATTCCCTTCGTGCAGTGAATTGAAGTGTTGGAACAGAGTGCTTCTCTTTCATATAAACGCATTAGTGTTTCTTGTGAATGCTTGCAAGTTGCTTAAGGCACTTTCAAAGGAAAGTGATTTTCTCTGAAAGGACATAATTAAGAAAGTGAAGCAACACTCCATTCACTTCGCACAGTGAATTGAAGTGTTGGAACAGACTGCTTCTCTTTCAGAGAAACGCATGTGAGTTTCTGGTGAATGCTTGTAAGTAGCTTAAGGCACTTTCAAAGGAAAGTGATTTTCTCTGAAAGGACAGCATTTAGAAACTGAAGCAACACTCCATTCACTTCGCACAGTGAATTGAAGTGTTGGAACAGACTGCTTCTCTTTAAGAGAAACGCATGTGAGTTTTTTGTGAATGCTTGAAAGTAGTTTAAGGCACTTTCAAAGGAAAGTGATTTTCTCTGAAAGGACAGAATTTAGAAAGTGATGCAACACTCCATTCACTTCGCACAGTGAATTGAAGTGTTGGAACAGACTGCTTCTCTTTCAGAGAAACGCATGTGAGTTTCTTCCTAATGCTTGTAAGTAGCTTAAGGCACTTTCAAAGGAAAGTGATTTTCTCTGAAAGGACAGCATTTAGAAAGTGAAGCAACACTCAATTCCCTTCGTGCAGTGAATTGAAGTATTGGAACAGAGTGCTTCTCTTTCATAGAAACGCATTAGTGTTTCTTGTGAATGCTTGCAAATTGCTTAAGGCACTTTCAAAGGAAAGTGATTTTCTCTGAAAGGACAGCATTTAGAAAGTGAAGCAACACTCCATTCACTTCGCACAGTGAATTGAAGTGTTGGAACAGACTGCTTCTCTTTCAGAGAAACGCATGTGAGTTTCTGGTGAATGCTTGTAAGTAGCTTAAGGCACTTTCAAAGGAAAGTGATTTTCTCTGAAAGGACAGCATTTAGAACGTGAGGCAACACTCTATTCACTTCACACAGTGAATTGAAGTGTTGGAACAGACTGCTTCTCTTTCAGAGAAATGCATGTGAGTTTCTTCCTAATGCTTGCAAGTAGCTTAAGGCACTATCAAAGGAAAGTGATTTTCTCTGAAAGGACAGCATTTAGAAAGTGAAGCAACACTCCATTCACTTCGCACAGTGAATTGAAGTGTTGGAACAGACTGCTTCTCTTTCAGAGAAACACATGTGAGTTTCTTCCTAATGCTTGCAAGTAGCTTAAGGCACTTTCAAAGGAAAGTGATTTTCTCTGAAAGGACAGCATTTAGAAAGTGAAGCAACAATCCATGCACTTCGCACAGTGAATTGAAGTGTTGGAACCGACTGCTTCTCTTTCAGAGAAACGCATGTGAGTTTCTGGTGAATGCTTGTAAGTAGCTTAAGGCACTTTCAAAGGACAGTGATTTTCTCTGAAAGGACAGCATTTAGAAAGTGAAGCAACACTTCATTCCCTTCGTGCAGTGAATTGAAGTGTTGGAACAGAGTGCTTCTCTTTCATATAAACGCATTAGTGTTTCTTGTGAATGCTTGCAAGTTGCTTAAGGCACTTTCAAAGGAAAGTGATTTTCTCTGAAAGGACATAATTTAGAAAGTGAAGCAACACTCCATTCACTTCGCACAGTGAATTGAAGTGTTGGAACAGACTGCTTCTCTTTCAGAGAAATGCATGTGAGTTTCTGTTGAATGCTTGTAAGCAGCTTAAGGTACTTTCAAAGGAAAGTGATTTTCTCTGAAAGGACAGCATTTAGAAAGTGAAGCAACACTCCATTCACTTCGCACATTGAATTGAAGTGTTGGAACAGACTGCTTCTCATTCAGAGAAACGCATGTGAGTTTCTGGTGAATGCTTGTAAGTAGCTTAAGGCACTTTCAAAGGAAAGTGATTTTCTCTGAAAGGACAGCATTTAGAAAGTGAGGCAACACTCCATTCACTTCACACAGTGAATTGAAGTGTTGGAACAGACTGCTTCTCTTTCAGAGAAACGCATGTGAGTTTCTTCCTAATGCTTGCAAGTAGCTTAAGGCACTTTAAAAGGAAAGTGATTTTCTCTGAAAGGACAGCATTTAGAAAGTGAAGCAACACTCCATTCACTTCGCACAGTGAATTGAATTGTTGGAACAGACTGCTTCTCTTTCAGAGAATCGCATGAGTTTCTGGTGAATGCTTGTAAGTAGCTTAAGGCACTTTCAAAGGAAAGTGATTTTCTCTGAAAGGACAGCATTTAGAAAGTGAAGCATCTCTCCATTCACTTCGCACAGTGAAATGAAGTGTTTTAACAGACTGCTTCTCTTTCAGAGAAATTCATTTGAGTTTAAGTTGAATGCTTGTAAGTAGCTTAAGGCACTTTCAAAGGAAAGTGATTTTCTCTGAAAGGACAGCATTTAGAAAGTGAAGCAAAACTCCATTCACTTCGCAGAGTGAATTGAAGTTTTGGAACAGACTGCTTCTCTTTCAGAGAAACGCATGTGAGTTTCTGGAATGCTTGTAAGTAGCTTAAGGCACTTTCAAAGGAAAGTGATTTTCTCTGAAAGGACAGCATTTAGAAAGTGAAGCAACACTCCATTCACTTCGCACAGTGAATTGAAGTGTTGGAACACACTGCTTCTCTTTCAGAGAAACGCATGTGAGTTTCTTCCTAATGCTTGCAAGTAGCTTAAGGCACTTTCAAAGGAAAGTGATTTTCTCTGAAAGGACAGCATTTAGAAAGTGAAGCAACACTCCATTCACTTCGCACAGTGAATTGAAGTGTTGGAACAGACTGCTTCTCTTTCAGAGAAACGCATGTGAGTTTCTGGTGAATGCTTGTATGTAGCTTAAGGCACTTTCAAAGGAAAGTGATTTTCTCTGAAAGGACAGCATTTAGAACGTGAGGCAACACTCTATTCACTTCACACAGTGAATTGAAGTGTTGGAACAGACTGCTTCTCTTTCAGAGAAATGCATGTGAGTTTCTTCCTAATGCTTGCAAGTAGCTTAAGGCACTATCAAAGGAAAGTGATTTTCTCTGAAAGGACAGCATTTAGAAAGTGAAGCAACACTCCATTCACTTCGCACAGTGAATTGAAGTGTTGGAACAGACTGCTTCTCTTTCAGAGAAACACATGTGAGTTTCTTCCTAATGCTTGCAAGTAGCTTAAGGCACTTTCAAAGGAAAGTGATTTTCTCTGAAAGGACAGCATTTAGAAAGTGAAGCAACAATCCATGCACTTCGCACAGTGAATTGAAGTGTTGGAACCGACTGCTTCTCTTTCAGAGAAACGCATGTGAGTTTCTGGTGAATGCTTGTAAGTAGCTTAAGGCACTTTCAAAGGACAGTGATTTTCTCTGAAAGGACAGCATTTAGAAAGTGAAGCAACACTTCATTCCCTTCGTGCAGTGAATTGAAGTGTTGGAAGAGAGTGCTTCTCTTTCATATAAATGCATTAGTGTTTCTTGTGAATGCTTGCAAGTTGCTTAAGGCACTTTCAAAGGAAAGTGATTTTCTCTGAAAGGACATAATTTAGAAAGTGAAGCAACACTCCATTCACTTCGCACAGTGAATTGAAGTGTTGGAACAGACTGCTTCTCTTTCAGAGAAATGCATGTGAGTTTCTGTTGAATGCTTGTAAGCAGCTTAAGGTACTTTCAAAGGAAAGTGATTTTCTCTGAAAGGACAGCATTTAGAAAGTGAACCAACACTCCATTCACTTCGCACATTGAATTGAAGTGTTGGAACAGACTGCTTCTCATTCAGAGAAACGCATGTGAGTTTCTGGTGAATGCTTGTAAGTAGCTTAAGGCACTTTCAAAGGAAAGTGATTTTCTCTGAAAGGACAGCATTTAGAAAGTGAGGCAACACTCCATTCACTTCACACAGTGAATTGAAGTGTTGGAACAGACTGCTTCTCTTTCAGAGAAACGCATGTGAGTTTCTTCCTAATGCTTGCAAGTAGCTTAAGGCACTTTAAAAGGAAAGTGATTTTCTCTGAAAGGACAGCATTTAGAAAGTGAAGCAACACTCCATTCACTTCGCACAGTGAATTGAATTGTTGGAACAGACTGCTTCTCTTTCAGAGAATCGCATGAGTTTCTGGTGAATGCTTGTAAGTAGCTTAAGGCACTTTCAAAGGAAAGTGATTTTCTCTGAAAGGACAGCATTTAGAAAGTGAAGCATCTCTCCATTCACTTCGCACAGTGAAATGAAGTGTTTTAACAGACTGCTTCCCTTTCAGAGAAATTCATTTGAGTTTAAGTTGAATGCTTGTAAGTAGCTTAAGGCACTTTCAAAGGAAAGTGATTTTCTCTGAAAGGACAGCATTTAGAAAGTGAAGCAACACTCCATTCACTTCGCAGAGTGAATTGAAGTTTTGGAACAGACTGCTTCTCTTTCAGAGAAACGCATGTGAGTTTCTGGAATGCTTGTAAGTAGCTTAAGGCACTTTCAAAGGAAAGTGATTTTCTCTGAAAGGACAGCATTTAGAAAGTGAAGCAACACTACATTCACTTCGCACAGTGAATTGAATTGTTGGAACAGACTGCTTCTCTTTCAGAGAAACGCATGTGAGTTTCTGGTGAATGCTTGTAAGTAGCTTAAGGCACTTTCAAAGGAAAGTGATTTTCTCTGAAAGGACAGCATTTAGAAAGTGAAGCAACACTCCATTCACTTCGCACAGTGAATTGAAGTGTTGGAACAGACTGCTTCTCTTTCAGAGAAACGCATGTGAGTTTCTGGTGAATGCTTGTAAGTAGTTTAAGGCACTTTCAAAGGAAAGTGATTTTCTCTGAAAGGACAGAATTTAGAAAGTGATGCAACACTCCATTCACTTCGCACAGTGAATTGAAGTGTTGGAACAGACTGCTTCTCTTTCAGAGAAACGCATGTGAGTTTCTTCCTAATGCTTGTAAGTAGCTTTAGGCACTTTCAAAGGAAAGTGATTTTCTCTGAAAGGACAGCATTTAGAAACTGAAGCAAAACTCCATTCACTTCGCACAGTGAATTGAAGTGTTGGAACACACTGCTTCTCTTTAAGAGAAACGCATGTGAGTTTTTTGTGAATGCTTGAAAGTAGTTTAAGGCACATTCAAAGGAAAGTGATTTTCTCTGAAAGGACAGCATTTAGAAAGTGGAGCAACACTCCATTCACTTCGCACAGTGAATTGAAGTGTTGGAACAGACTGCTTCTCTTTCAGAGAAACGCATGTGAGTTTCTGGTGAATGCTTGTAAGTAGCTTAAGGCACTTTCAAAGGAAAGTGATTTTCTCTGAAAGGACAGCATTTAGAACGTGAGGCAACACTCTATTCACTTCACACAGTGAATTGAAGTGTTGGAACAGACTGCTTCTCTTTCAGAGAAATGCATGTGAGTTTCTTCCTAATGCTTGCAAGTAGCTTAAGGCACTATCAAAGGAAAGTGATTTTCTCTGAAAGGACAGCATTTAGAAAGTGAGGCAACACTCCATTCACTTCGCACAGTGAATTGAAGTGTTGGAACAGACTGCTTCTCTTTCAGAGAAACACATGTGAGTTTCTTCCTAATGCTTGCAAGTAGCTTAAGGCACTTTCAAAGGAAAGTGATTTTCTCTGAAAGGACAGCATTTAGAAAGTGAAGCAACACTCCATTCACTTCGCAGAGTGAATTGAAGTGTTGGAACAGACTGCTTCTCTTTCAGAGAAACGCATGTGAGTTTCTGGTGAATGCTTGTAAGTAGCTTAAGGCACTTTCAAAGGAAAGTGATTTTCTCTGAAAGGACAGCATTTAGAAAGTGAAGCAACACTCCATTCACTTCGCACAGTGAATTGAAGTGTTGGAACAGACTGCTTCTCTTTCAGAGAAACGCATGTGAGTTTCTGGTGAATGCTTGTAAGTAGCTTAAGGCACTTTCAAAGGAAAGTGATTTTCTCTGAAAGGACAGCATTTAGAAAGTGAAGCAACACTCCATTCCCTTCGTGCAGTGAATTGAAGTGTTGGAACAGACTGCTTCTCTTTCAGAGAAACGCATGTGAGTTTCTGGTGAATGCTTGTAAGTAGTTTAAGGCACTTTCAAAGGAAAGTGATTTTCTCTGAAAGGACAGAATTTAGAAAGTGATGCAACACTCCATTCACTTCGCACAGTGAATTGAAGTGTTGGAACAGACTGCTTCTCTTTCATAGAAACGCATTAGTGTTTCTTGTGAATGCTTGCAAATTGCTTAAGGCACTTTCAAAGGAAAGTGATTTTCTCTGAAAGGACAGCATTTAAAACTGAAACACAACTCCATTCACTTCGCACAGTGAATTGAAGTGTTGGAACACACTGCTTCTCTTTAAGAGAAACGCATGTGAGTTTTTTGTGAATGCTTGAAAGTAGTTTAAGGCACTTTCAAAGGAAAGTGATTTTCTCTGAAAGGACAGCATTTAGAAAGTGAAGCAACACTCCATTCACTTCGCACAGTGAATTGAAGTGTTGGAACAGACTGCTTCTCTTTCAGAGAAACGCATGTGAGTTTCTGGTGAATGCTTGTAAGTAGCTTAAGGCACTTTCAAAGGAAAGTGATTTTCTCTGAAAGGACAGCATTTAGAACGTGAGGCAACACTCTATTCACTTCACACAGTGAATTGAAGTGTTGGAACAGACTGCTTCTCTTTCAGAGAAATGCATGTGAGTTTCTTCCTAATGCTTGCAAGTAGCTTAAGGCACTATCAAAGGAAAGTGATTTTCTCTGAAAGGACAGCATTTAGAAAGTGAGGCAACACTCCATTCACTTCGCACAGTGAATTGAAGTGTTGAAGCAGACTGCTTCTCTTTCAGAGAAACACATGTGAGTTTCTTCCTAATGCTTGCAAGTAGCTTAAGGCACTTTCAAAGGAAAGTGATTTTCTCTGAAAGGACAGCATTTAGAAAGTGAAGCAACACTCCATTCACTTCGCACAGTGAATTGAAGTGTTGGAACAGACTGCTTCTCTTTCAGAGAAACGCATGTGAGTTTCTGGTGAATGCTTGTAAGTAGCTTAAGGCACTTTCAAAGGAAAGTGATTTTCTCTGAAGGGACAGCATTTAGAACGTGAGGCAACACTCGATTCACTTCACACAGTGAATTGAAGTGTTGGAACAGACTGCTTCTCTTTCATATAAACGCATTAGTGTTTCTTGTGAATGCTTGCAAGTTGCTTAAGGCACTTTCAAAGGAAAGTGATTTTCTCTGAAAGGACATAATTAAGAAAGTGAAGCAACACTCAATTCACTTCGCACAGTGAATTGAAGTGTTGGAACAGACTGCTTCTCTTTCAGAGAAATGCATGTGAGTTTCTGTTGAATGCTTGTAAGTAGCTTAAGGCACTTTCAAAGGAAAGTGATTTTCTCTAAAAGGACAGCATTTAGAAAGTGAAGCAACACTCCATTCACTTTGCACAGTGAATTGAAGTGTTGGAACAGAATGCTTCTCTTTCAGAGAAACGCATGTGAGTTTCTGGTGAATGCTTGTAAGTAGCTTAAGGCACTTTCAAAGGAAAGTGATTTTCTCTGAAAGGACAGCATTTAGAAACTGAAGCAACACTCCATTCACTTCGCACAGTGAATTGAAGTGTTGGAACAGACTGCTTCTCTTTAAGAGAAACGCATGTGAGTTTTTTGTGAATGCTTGAAAGTAGTTTAAGGCACTTTCAAAGGAAAGTGATTTTCTCTGAAAGGACAGAATTTAGAAAGTGATGCAACACTCCATTCACTTCGCACAGTGAATTGAAGTGTTGGAACAGACTGCTTCTCTTTCAGAGAAACGCATGTGAGTTTCTTCCTAATGCTTGTAAGTAGCTTAAGGCACTTTCAAGGAAAGTGATTTTCTCTGAAAGGACAGCATTTAGAAAGTGAAGCAACACTCAATTCCCTTCGTGCAGTGAATTGAAGTGTTGGAACAGAGTGCTTCTCTTTCATAGAAACGCATTAGTGTTTCTTGTGAATGCTTGCAAATTGCTTAAGGCACTTTCAAAGGAAAGTGATTTTCTCTGAAAGGACAGCATGTAGAAACTGAAGCACAACTCCATTCACTTCGCACAGTGAATTGAAGTGTTGGAACACACTGCTTCTCTTTAAGAGAAACGCATGTGAGTTTTTTTGTCAATGCTTGAAAGTAGTTTAAGGCACTTTCAAAGGAAAGTGATTTTCTCTGAAAGGACAGCATTTAGAAAGTGAAGCAACACTCCATTCACTTCGCACAGTGATTTGAAGTGTTGAAACAGACTGCTTCTCTTTCAGAGAAACGCATGTGAGTTTCTGGTGAATGCTTGTAAGTAGCTTAAGGCACTTTCAAAGGAAAGTGATTTTCTCTGAAAGGACAGCATTTAGAAAGTGAAGCAACACTCCATTCACTTCGCAGAGTGAATTGAAGTGTTGGAACAGACTGCTTCTCTTTCAGAGAAACGCATGTGAGTTTCTGGTGAATGCTTGTAAGTAGCTTAAGGCACTTTCAAAGGAAAGTGATTTTCTCTGAAAGGACAGCATTTAGAAAGTGAAGCAACACTCCATTCCCTTCGTGCAGTGAATTGAAGTGTTGGAACAGACTGCTTCGCTTTCAGAGAAACGCATGTGAGTTTCTGGTGAATGCTTGTAAGTAGTTTAAGGCACTTTCAAAGGAAAGTGATTTTCTCTGAAAGGACAGAATTTAGAAAGTGATGCAACACTCCATTCACTTCGCACAGTGAATTGAAGTGTTGGAACAGACTGCTTCTCTTTCATAGAAACGCATTAGTGTTTCTTGTGAATGCTTGCAAATTGCTTAAGGCACTTTCAAAGGAAAGTGATTTTCTCTGAAAGGACAGCATTTAAAACTGAAACACAACTCCATTCACTTCGCACAGTGAATTGAAGTGTTGGAACACACTGCTTCTCTTTAAGAGAAACGCATGTGAGTTTTTTGTGAATGCTTGAAAGTAGTTTAAGGCACTTTCAAAGGAAAGTGATTTTCTCTGAAAGGACAGCATTTAGAAAGTGAAGCAACACTCCATTCACTTCGCACAGTGAATTGAAGTGTTGGAACAGACTGCTTCTCTTTCAGAGACACGCATGTGAGTTTCTGGTGAATGCTTGTAAGTAGCTTAAGGCACTTTCAAAGGAAAGTGATTTTCTCTGAAAGGACAGCATTTAGAACGTGAGGCAACACTCTATTCACTTCACACAGTGAATTGAAGTGTTGGAACAGACTGCTTCTCTTTCAGAGAAATGCATGTGAGTTTCTTCCTAATGCTTGCATGTAGCTTAAGGCACTATCAAAGGAAAGTGATTTTCTCTGAAAGGACAGCATTTAGAAAGTGAGGGAACACTCCATTCACTTCGCACAGTGAATTGAAGTGTTGGAGCAGACTGCTTCTCTTTCAGAGAAACACATGTGAGTTTCTTCCTAATGCTTGCAAGTAGCTTAAGGCACTTTCAAAGGAAAGTGATTTTCTCTGAAAGGACAGCATTTAGAAAGTGAAGCAACACTCCATTCACTTCGCACAGTGAATTGAAGTGTTGGAACAGACTGCTTCTCTTTCAGAGAAACGCATGTGAGTTTCTGGTGAATGCTTGTAAGTAGCTTAAGGCACTTTCAAAGGAAAGTGATTTTCTCTGAAGGGACAGCATTTAGAACGTGAGGCAACACTCGATTCACTTCACACAGTGAATTGAAGTGTTGGAACAGACTGCTTCTCTTTCATATAAACGCATTAGTGTTTCTTGTGAATGCTTGCAAGTTGCTTAAGGCACTTTCAAAGGAAAGTGATTTTCTCTGAAAGGACATAATTAAGAAAGTGAAGCAACACTCCATTCACTTCGCACAGTGAATTGAAGTGTTGGAACAGACTGCTTCTCTTTCAGAGAAATGCATGTGAGTTTCTGTTGAATGCTTGTAAGTAGCTTAAGGCACTTTCAAAGGAAAGTGATTTTCTCTAAAAGGACAGCATTTAGAAAGTGAAGCAACACTCCATTCACTTCGCACAGTGAATTGAAGTGTTGGAACAGAATGCTTCTCTTTCAGAGAAACGCATGTGAGTTTCTGGTGAATGCTTGTAAGTAGCTTAAGGCACTTTCAAAGGAAAGTGATTTTCTCTGAAAGGACAGCATTTAGAAACTGAAGCAACACTCCATTCACTTCGCACAGTGAATTGAAGTGTTGGAACAGACTGCTTCTCTTTAAGAGAAACGCATGTGAGTTTTTTGTGAATGCTTGAAAGTAGTTTAAGGCACTTTCAAAGGAAAGTGATTTTCTCTGAAAGGACAGAATTTAGAAAGTGATGCAACACTCCATTCACTTCGCACAGTGAATTGAAGTGTTGGAACAGACTGCTTCTCTTTCAGAGAAACGCATGTGAGTTTCTTCCTAATGCTTGTAAGTAGCTTAAGGCACTTTCAAAGGAAAGTGATTTTCTCTGAAAGGACAGCATTTAGAAAGTGAAGCAACACTCAATTCCCTTCGTGCAGTGAATTGAAGTGTTGGAACAGAGTGCTTCTCTTTCATAGAAACGCATTAGTGTTTCTTGTGAATGCTTGCAAATTGCTTAAGGCACTTTCAAAGGAAAGTGATTTTCTCTGAAAGGACAGCATTTAGAAACTGAAGCACAACTCCATTCACTTCGCACAGTGAATTGAAGTGTTGGAACACACTGCTTCTCTTTAAGAGAAACGCATGTGAGTTTTTTGTCAATGCTTGAAAGTAGTTTAAGGCACTTTCAAAGGAAAGTGATTTTCTCTGAAAGGACAGCATTTAGAAAGTGAAGCAACACTCCATTCACTTCGCACAGTGAATTGAAGTGTTGAAACAGACTGCTTCTCTTTCAGAGAAACGCATGTGAGTTTCTGGTGAATGCTTGTAAGTAGCTTAAGGCACTTTCAAAGGAAAGTGATTTTCTCTGAAAGGACAGCATTTAGAACGTGAGGCAACACTCTATTCACTTCACACAGTGAATTGAAGTGTTGGAACAGACTGCTTCTCTTTCAGAGAAATTCATGTGAGTTTCTTCCTAATGCTTGCAAGTAGCTTAAGGCACTATCAAAGGAAAGTGATTTTCTCTGAAAGGACAGCATTTAGAAAGTGAGGCAACACTCCATTCACTTCGCACAGTGAATTGAAGTGTTGGAGCAGACTGCTTCTCTTTCAGAGAAACACATGTGAGTTTCTTCCTAATGCTTGCAAGTAGCTTAAGGCACTTTCAAAGGAAAGTGATTTTCTCTGAAAGGACAGCATTTAGAAAGTGAAGCAACACTCCATTCACTTCGCACAGTGAATTGAAGTGTTGGAACAGACTGCTTCTCTTTCAGAGAAACGCATGTGAGTTTCTGGTGAATGCTTGTAAGTAGCTTAAGGCACTTTCAAAGGAAAGTGATTTTCTCTGAAGGGACAGCATTTAGAACGTGAGGCAACACTCGATTCACTTCACACAGTGAATTGAAGTGTTGGAACAGACTGCTTCTCTTTCATATAAACGCATTAGTGTTTCTTGTGAATGCTTGCAAGTTGCTTAAGGCACTTTCAAAGGAAAGTGATTTTCTCTGAAAGGACATAATTAAGAAAGTGAAGCAACACTCCATTCACTTCGCACAGTGAATTGAAGTGTTGGAACAGACTGCTTCTCTTTCAGAGAAATGCATGTGAGTTTCTGTTGAATGCTTGTAAGTAGCTTAAGGCACTTTCAAAGGAAAGTGATTTTCTCTAAAAGGACAGCATTTAGAAAGTGAAGCAACACTCCATTCACTTCGCACAGTGAATTGAAGTGTTGGAACAGAATGCTTCTCTTTCAGAGAAACGCATGTGAGTTTCTGGTGAATGCTTGTAAGTAGCTTAAGGCACTTTCAAAGGAAAGTGATTTTCTCTGAAAGGACAGCATTTAGAAACTGAAGCAACACTCCATTCACTTCGCACAGGGAATTGAAGTGTTGGAACAGACTGCTTCTCTTTAAGAGAAACGCATGTGAGTTTTTTGTGAATGCTTGAAAGTAGTTTAAGGCACTTTCAAAGGAAAGTGATTTTCTCTGAAAGGACAGAATTTAGAAAGTGATGCAACACTCCATTCACTTCGCACAGTGAATTGAAGTGTTGGAACAGACTGCTTCTCTTTCAGAGAAACGCATGTGAGTTTCTTCCTAATGCTTGTAAGTAGCTTAAGGCACTTTCAAAGGAAAGTGATTTTCTCTGAAAGGACAGCATTTAGAAAGTGAAGCAACACTCAATTCCCTTCGTGCAGTGAATTGAAGTGTTGGAACAGAGTGCTTCTCTTTCATAGAAACGCATTAGTGTTTCTTGTGAATGCTTGCAAATTGCTTAAGGCACTTTCAAAGGAAAGTGATTTTCTCTGAAAGGACAGCATTTAGAAACTGAAGCACAACTCCATTCACTTCGCACAGTGAATTGAAGTGTTGGAACAGACTGCTTCTCTTTAAGAGAAACGCATGTGAGTTTCTGGTGAATGCTTGTAAGTAGCTTAAGGCACTTTCAAAGGAAAGTGATTTTCTCTGAAAGGACAGCATTTAGAAACTGAAGCAACACTCCATTCACTTCGCACAGGGAATTGAAGTGTTTGAACAGACTGCTTCTCTTTAAGAGAAACGCATGTGAGTTTTTTGACAATGCTTGAAAGTAGTTTAAGGCACTTTCAAAGGAAAGTGATTTTCTCTGAAAGGACAGCATTTAGAAAGTGAAGCAACACTCCATTCACTTCGCACAGTGAATTGAAGTGTTGGAACAGACTGCTTCTCTTTCAGAGACACGCATGTGAGTTTCTGGTGAATGCTTGTAAGTAGCTTAAGGCACTATCAAAGGAAAGTGATTTTCTCTGAAAGGACAGCATTTAGAACGTGAGGCAACACTCTATTCACTTCACACAGTGAATTGAAGTGTTGGAACAGACTGCTTCTCTTTCAGAGAAATGCATGTGAGTTTCTTCCTAATGCTTGCAAGTAGCTTAAGGTACTACCAAAGAAAGTGATTTTCTCTGAAAGGACAGCATTTAGAAAGTGAGGCAACACTCCATTCACTTCGCACAGTGAATTGAAGTGTTGGAACAGACTGCTTCTCTTTCAGAGAAACACATGTGAGTTTCTTCCTAATGCTTGCAAGTAGCTTAAGGCACTTTCAAAGGAAAGTGATTTTCTCTGAAAGGACAGCATTTAGAAAGTGAAGCAACACTCCATTCACTTCGCAGAGTGAATTGAAGTGTTGGAACAGACTGCTTCTCTTTCAGAGAAACGCATGTGAGTTTCTGGTGAATGCTTGTAAGTAGCTTAAGGCACTTTCAAAGGAAAGTGATTTTCTCTGAAAGGACAGCATTTAGAAAGTGAAGCAACACTCCATTCACTTCGCAGAGTGAATTGAAGTGTTGGAACAGACTGCTTCTCTTTCAGAGAAACGCATGTGAGTTTCTGGTGAATGCTTGTAAGTAGCTTAAGGCACTTTCAAAGGAAAGTGATTTTCTCTGAAAGGACAGCATTTAGAAAGTGAAGCAACACTCCATTCCCTTCGTGCAGTGAATTGAAGTGTTGGAACAGACTGCTTCTCTTTCAGAGAAACGCATGTGAGTTTCTGGTGAATGCTTGTAAGTAGTTTAAGGCACTTTCAAAGGAAAGTGATTTTCTCTGAAAGGACAGAATTTAGAAAGTGATGCAACACTCCATTCACTTCGCACAGTGAATTGAAGTGTTGGAACAGACTGCTTCTCTTTCATAGAAACGCATTAGTGTTTCTTGTGAATGCTTGCAAATTGCTTAAGGCACTTTCAAAGGAAAGTGATTTTCTCTGAAAGGACAGCATTTAAAACTGAAACACAACTCCATTCACTTCGCACAGTGAATTGAAGTGTTGGAACACACTGCTTCTCTTTAAGAGAAACGCATGTGAGTTTTTTGTGAATGCTTGAAAGTAGTTTAAGGCACTTTCAAAGGAAAGTGATTTTCTCTGAAAGGACAGCATTTAGAAAGTGTAGCAACACTCCATTCACTTCGCACAGTGAATTGAAGTGTTGGAACAGACTGCTTCTCTTTCAGAGACACGCATGTGAGTTTCTGGTGAATGCTTGTAAGTAGCTTAAGGCACTTTCAAAGGAAAGTGATTTTCTCTGAAAGGACAGCATTTAGAACGTGAGGCAACACTCTATTCACTTCACACAGTGAATTGAAGTGTTGGAACAGACTGCTTCTCTTTCAGAGAAATGCATGTGAGTTTCTTCCTAATGCTTGCAAGTAGCTTAAGGCACTATCAAAGGAAAGTGATTTTCTCTGAAAGGACAGCATTTAGAAAGTGAGGGAACACTCCATTCACTTCGCACAGTGAATTGAAGTGTTGGAGCAGACTGCGTCTCTTTCAGAGAAACACATGTGAGTTTCTTCCTAATGCTTGCAAGTAGCTTAAGGCACTTTCAAAGGAAAGTGATTTTCTCTGAAAGGACAGCATTTAGAAAGTGAAGCAACACTCCATTCACTTCGCACAGTGAATTGAAGTGTTGGAACAGACTGCTTCTCTTTCAGAGAAACGCATGTGAGTTTCTGGTGAATGCTTGTAAGTAGCTTAAGGCACTTTCAAAGGAAAGTGATTTTCTCTGAAGGGACAGCATTTAGAACGTGAGGCAACACTCGATTCACTTCACACAGTGAATTGAAGTGTTGGAACAGACTGCTTCTTTTTCATATAAACGCATTAGTGTTTCTTGTGAATGCTTACAAGTTGCTTAAGGCACTTTCAAAGGAAAGTGATTTTCTCTGAAAGGACATAATTAAGAAAGTGAAGCAACACTCCATTCACTTCGCACAGTGAATTGAAGTGTTGGAACAGACTGCTTCTCTTTCAGAGAAATGCATGTGAGTTTCTGTTGAATGCTTGTAAGTAGCTTAAGGCACTTTCAAAGGAAAGTGATTTTCTCTAAAAGGACAGCATTTAGAAAGTGAAGCAACACTCCATTCACTTCGCACAGTGAATTGATATGTTGGAACAGAATGCTTCTCTTTCAGAGAAACGCATGTGAGTTTCTGGTGAATGCTTGTAAGTAGCTTAAGGCACTTTCAAAGGAAAGTGATTTTCTCTGAAAGGACAGCATTTAGAAACTGAAGCAACACTCCATTCACTTCGCACAGTGAATTGAAGTGTTGGAACAGACTGCTTCTCTTTAAGAGAAACGCATGTGAGTTTTTTGTGAATGCTTGAAAGTAGTTTAAGGCACTTTCAAAGGAAAGTGATTTTCTCTGAAAGGACAGAATTTAGAAAGTGATGCAACACTCCATTCACTTCGCACAGTGAATTGAAGTGTTGGAACAGACTGCTTCTCTTTCAGAGAAACGCATGTGAGTTTCTTCCTAATGCTTGTA
This sequence comes from Myodes glareolus, assembly GCF_982192425.1. Taxonomy (NCBI): domain Eukaryota; kingdom Metazoa; phylum Chordata; class Mammalia; order Rodentia; family Cricetidae; genus Myodes; species Myodes glareolus. The sequence goes on from NW_028263215.1 coordinate 371,485, forward strand.
AGTAGCTTAAGGCACGTTCAAAGGAAAGTGATTTTCTCTGAAAGGACAGCATTTAGAAAGTGAAGCAACACTCAATTCCCTTCGTGCAGTGAATTGAAGTGTTGGAACAGAGTGCTTCTCTTTCATAGAAACGCATTAGTGTTTCTTGTGAATGCTTGCAAATTGCTTAAGGCACTTTCAAAGGAAAGTGATTTTCTCTGAAAGGACAGCATTTAGAAACTGAAGCACAACTCCATTCACTTCGCACAGTGAATTGAAGTGTTGGAACACACTGCTTCTCTTTAAGAGAAACGCATGTGAGTTTTTTGTCAATGCTTGAAAGTAGTTTAAGGCACTTTCAAAGGAAAGTGATTTTCTCTGAAAGGACAGCATTTAGAAAGTGAAGCAACACTCCATTCACTTCGCACAGTGAATTGAAGTGTTGAAACAGACTGCTTCTCTTTCAGAGAAACGCATGTGAGTTTCTGGTGAATGCTTGTAAGTAGCTTAAGGCACTTTCAAAGGAAAGTGATTTTCTCTGAAAGGACAGCATTTAGAACGTGAGGCAACACTCTATTCACTTCACAGAGTGAATTGAAGTGTTGGAACAGACTGCTTCTCTTTCAGAGAAATGCATGTGAGTTTCTTCCTAATGCTTGCAAGTAGCTTAAGGCACTATCAAAGGAAAGTGATTTTCTCTGAAAGGACAGCATTTAGAAAGTGAAGCAACACTCCATTCACTTCGCACAGTGAATTGAAGTGTTGGAACAGACTGCTTCTCTTTCAGAGAAACACATGTGAGTTTCTACCTAATGCTTGCAAGTAGCTTAAGGCACTTTCAAAGGAAAGTGATTTTCTCTGAAAGGACAGCATTTAGAAAGTGAAGCAACAATCCATGCACTTCGCACAGTGAATTGAAGTGTTGGAACCGACTGCTTCTCTTTCAGAGAAACGCATGTGAGTTTCTGGTGAATGCTTGTAAGTAGCTTAAGGCACTTTCAAAGGGACAGTGATTTTCTCTGAAAGGACAGCATTTAGAAAGTGAAGCAACACTCCATTCCCTTCGTGCAGTGAATTGAAGTGTTGGAACAGAGTGCTTCTCTTTCATATAAACGCATTAGTGTTTCTTGTGAATGCTTGCAAGTTGCTTAAGGCACTTTCAAAGGAAAGTGATTTTCTCTGAAAGGACATAATTAAGAAAGTGAAGCAACACTCCATTCACTTCGCACAGTGAATTGAAGTGTTGGAACAGACTGCTTCTCTTTCAGAGAAATGCATGTGAGTTTCTGTTGAATGCTTGTAAGCAGCTTAAGGCACTCTCAAAGGAAAGTGATTTTCTCTGAAAGGACAGCATTTAGAAAGTGAAGCAACACTCCATTCACTTCGCACATTGAATTGAAGTGTTGGAACAGACTGCTTCTCTTTCAGAGAAACGCATGTGAGTTTCTGGTGAATGCTTGTAAGTAGCTTAAGGCACTTTCAAAGGAAAGTGATTTTCTCTGAAAGGACAGCATTTAGAAAGTGAGGCAACACTCCATTCACTTCACACAGTGAATTGAAGTGTTGGAACAGACTGCTTCTCTTTCAGAGAAACGCATGTGAGTTTCTTCCTAATGCTTGCAAGTAGCTTAAGGCACTTTAAAAGGAAAGTGATTTTCTCTGAAAGGACAGCATTTAGAAAGTGAAGCAACACTCCATTCACTTCGCACAGTGAATTGAAGTGTTGGAACAGACTGCTTCTCTTTCAGAGAAACGCATGTGAGTTTCTGGTGAATGCTTGTAAGTAGCTTAAGGCACTTTCAAAGGAAAGTGATTTTCTCTGAAAGGACAGCATTTAGAACGTGAGGCAACACTCTATTCACTTCACACAGTGAATTGAAGTGTTGGAACAGACTGCTTCTCTTTCAGAGAAATGCATGTGAGTTTCTTCCTAATGCTTGCAAGTAGCTTAAGGCACTATCAAAGGAAAGTGATTTTCTCTGAAAGGACAGCATTTAGAAAGTGAGGGAACACTCCGTTCACTTCGCACAGTGAATTGAAGTGTTGGAGCAGACTGCTTCTCTTTCAGAGAAACACATGTGAGTTTCTTCCTAATGCTTGCAAGTAGCTTAAGGCACTTTCAAAGGAAAGTGATTTTCTCTGAAAGGACAGCATTTAGAAAGTGAAGCAACACTCCATTCACTTCGCACAGTGAATTGAAGTGTTGGAACAGACTGCTTCTCTTTCAGAGAAACGCATGTGAGTTTCTGGTGAATGCTTGTAAGTAGCTTAAGGCACTTTCAAAGGAAAGTGATTTTCTCTGAAGGGACAGCATTTAGAACGTGAGGCAACACTCGATTCACTTCACACAGTGAATTGAAGTGTTGGAACAGACTGCTTCTCTTTCATATAAACGCATTAGTGTTTCTTGTGAATGCTTGCAAGTTGCTTAAGGCACTTTCAAAGGAAAGTGATTTTCTCTGAAAGGACATAATTAAGAAAGTGAAGCAACACTCCATTCACTTCGCACAGTGAATTGAAGTGTTGGAACAGACTGCTTCTCTTTCAGAGAAATGCATGTGAGTTTCTGTTGAATGCTTGTAAGTAGCTTAAGGCACTTTCAAAGGAAAGTGATTTTCTCTAAAAGGACAGCATTTAGAAAGTGAAGCAACACTCCATTCACTTCGCACAGTGAATTGAAGTGTTGGAACAGAATGCTTCTCTTTCAGAGAAACGCATGTGAGTTTCTGGTGAATGCTTGTAAGTAGCTTAAGGCACTTTCAAAGGAAAGTGATTTTCTCTGAAAGGACAGCATTTAGAAACTGAAGCAACACTCCATTCACTTCGCACAGTGAATTGAAGTGTTGGAACAGACTGCTTCTCTTTAAGAGAAACGCATGTGAGTTTTTTGTGAATGCTTGAAAGTAGTTTAAGGCACTTTCAAAGGAAAGTGATTTTCTCTGAAAGGACAGAATTTAGAAAGTGATGCAACACTCCATTCACTTCGCACAGTGAATTGAAGTGTTGGAACAGACTGCTTCTCTTTCAGAGAAACGCATGTGAGTTTCTTCCTAATGCTTGTAAGTAGCTTAAGGCACTTTCAAAGGAAAGTGATTTTCTCTGAAAGGACAGCATTTAGAAAGTGAAGCAACACTCAATTCCCTTCGTGCAGTGAATTGAAGTGTTGGAACAGAGTGCTTCTCTTTCATAGAAACGCATTAGTGTTTCTTGTGAATGCTTGCAAATTGCTTAAGGCACTTTCAAAGGAAAGTGATTTTCTCTGAAAGGACAGCATTTAGAAACTGAAGCACAACTCCATTCACTTCGCACAGTGAATTGAAGTGTTGGAACACACTGCTTCTCTTTAAGAGAAACGCATGTGAGTTTTTTGTCAATGCTTGAAAGTAGTTTAAGGCACTTTCAAAGGAAAGTGATTTTCTCTGAAAGGACAGCATTTAGAAAGTGAAGCAACACTCCATTCACTTCGCACATTGAATTGAAGTGTTGGAACAGACTGCTTCTCTTTCAGAGAAACGCATGTGAGTTTCTGGTGAATGCTTGTAAGTAGCTTAAGGCACTTTCAAAGGAAAGTGATTTTCTCTGAAAGGACAGCATTTAGAAAGTGAGGCAACACTCCATTCACTTCACACAGTGAATTGAAGTGTTGGAACAGACTGCTTCTCTTTCAGAGAAACGCATGTGAGTTTCTTCCTAATGCTTGCAAGTAGCTTAAGGCACTTTAAAAGGAAAGTGATTTTCTCTGAAAGGACAGCATTTAGAAAGTGAAGCAACACTCCATTCACTTCGCACAGTGAATTGAAGTGTTGGAACAGACTGCTTCTCTTTCAGAGAAACGCATGTGAGTTTCTGGTGAATGCTTGTAAGTAGCTTAAGGCACTTTCAAAGGAAAGTGATTTTCTCTGAAAGGACAGCATTTAGAAAGTGAAGCAACACTCCATTCACTTCGCACAGTGAATTGAAGTGTTGGAACAGACTGCTTCTCTTTCAGAGAAACGCATGTGAGTTTCTGGTGAATGCTTGTAAGTAGCTTAAGGCACTTTCAAAGGAAAGTGATTTTCTCTGAAAGGACAGCATTTAGAAAGTGAAGCAACACTCCATTCACTTCGCACAGTGAATTGAAGTGTTGGAACAGACTGCTTCTCTTTCAGAGAAACGCATGTGAGTTTCTGGTGAATGCTTGTAAGTAGCTTAAGGCACTTTCAAAGGAAAGTGATTTTCTCTGAAAGGACATAATTTAGAAAGTGAAGCAACACTCCATTCACTTCGCACAGTGAATTGAAGTGTTGGAACAGACTGCTTCTCTTTCAGAGAAATGCATGTTAGTTTCTGTTGAATGCTTGTAAGCAGCTTAAGGCACTTTCAAAGGAAAGTGATTTTCTCTGAAAGGACAGCATTTAGAAAGTGAAGCAACACTCCATTCACTTCGCACATTGAATTGAAGTGTTGGAACAGACTGCTTCTCTTTCAGAGAAACGCATGTGAGTTTCTGGTGAATGCTTGTAAGTAGCTTAAGGCACTTTCAAAGGAAAGTGATTTTCTCTGAAAGGACAGCATTTAGAAAGTGATGCCACACTCCATTCACTTCGCACAGTGAATTGAAGTGTTGCAACAGACTGCTTCTCTTTCAGAGAAACGCATGTGAGTTTCTTCCTAATGCTTGCAAGTAGCTTAAGGCACTTTCAAAGGAAAGTGATTTTCTCTGAAAGGACAGCATTTAGAAAGTGAAGCAACACTCCATTCACTTCGCACAGTGAATTGAAGTGTTGGAACAGACTGCTTCTCTTTCAGAGAAACGCATGAGTTTCTGGTGAATGCTTGTAAGTAGCTTAAGGCACTTTCAAAGGAAAGTGATTTTCTCTGAAAGGACAGCATTTAGAAAGTGAAGCAACACTCCATTCACTTCGCAGAGTGAATTGAAGTGTTGGAACAGACTGCTTCTCTTTCAGAGAAATTCATGTGAGTTTAAGTTGAATGCTTGTAAGTAGCTTAAGGCACTTTCAAAGGAAAGTGATTTTCTCTGAAAGGACAGCATTTAGAAAGTGAAGCAACACTCCATTCACTTCGCAGAGTGAATTGAAGTTTTGGAACAGACTGCTTCTCTTTCAGAGAAACGCATGTGAGTTTCTGTTGAATGCTTGTAAGTAGCTTAAGGCACTTTCAAAGGAAAGTGATTTTCTCTGAAAGGACAGCATTTAGAAAGTGAAGCAACACTCCATTCACTTCGCACAGTGAATTGAAGTGTTGGAACAGACTGCTTCTCTTTCAGAGAAACGCATGTGAGTTTCTGGTGAATGCTTGTAAGTAGCTTAAGGCACTTTCAAAGGAAAGTGATTTTCTCCGAAAGGACAGCATTTAGAAAGTGAAGCAACACTCCATTCACTTCGCACAGTGAATTGAAGTGTTGGAACAGACTGCTTCTCTTTCAGAGAAACGCATGAGTTTCTGGTGAATGCTTGCAAGTAGCTTAAGGCACTTTCAAAGGAAAGTGATTTTCTCTGAAAGGACAGCATTTAGAAAGTGAAGCAACTCTCCATTCACTTCGCACAGTGAATTGAAGTGTTGGAACAGACTGCTTCTCTTTCAGAGAAATTCATGTGAGTTTAAGTTGAATGCTTGTAAGTAGCTTAAGGCACTTTCAAAGGAAAGTGATTTTCTCTGAAAGGACAGCATTTAGAAAGTGAAGCAACACTCCATTCACTTCGCAGAGTGAATTGAAGTTTTGGAACAGACTGCTTCTCTTTCAGAGAAACGCATGTGAGTTTCTGGTGAATGCTTGTAAGTAGCTTAAGGCACTTTCAAAGGAAAGTGATTTTCTCTGAAAGGACAGCATTTAGAAAGTGAAGCAACACTCCATTCACTTCGCACAGTGAATTGAATTGTTGGAACAGACTGCTTCTCTTTCAGAGAAACGCATGTGAGTTTCTGGTGAATGCTTGTAAGTAGCTTAAGGCACTTTCAAAGGAAAGTGATTTTCTCTGAAAGGACAGCATTTAGAAAGTGAAGCAACACTCCATTCACTTCGCACAGTGAATTGAAGTGTTGGAACAGACTGCTTCTCTTTAAGAGAAACGCATGTGAGTTTTTTGTGAATGCTTGAAAGTAGTTTAAGGCACTTTCAGAGGAAAGTGATTTTCTCTGAAAGGACAGCATTTAGAAAGTGATGCAACACTCCATTCACTTCGCACAGTGAATTGAAGTGTTGGAACAGACTGCTTCTCTTTCAGAGAAACGCATGTGAGTTTCTTCCTAATGCTTGTAAGTAGCTTAAGGCACTTTCAAAGGAAAGTGATTTTCTCTGAAAGGACAGCATTTAGAAAGTGAAGCAACACTCAATTCCCTTCGTGCAGTGAATTGAAGTGTTGGAACGGAGTGCTTCTCTTTCATAGAAACGCATTAGTGTTTCTTGTGAATGCTTGCAAATTGCTTAAGGCACTTTCAAAGGAAAGTGATTTTCTCTGAAAGGACAGCATTTAGAAACTGAAGCACAACTCCATTCACTTCGCACAGTGAATTGAAGTGTTGGACCAGACTGCTTCTCTTTCAGAGAAACGCAAGTGGGTTTCTGGTGAATGCTTGTAAGTAGCTTAAGGCACTTTCAAAGGAAAGTGATTTTCTCTGAAAGGACAGCATTTAGAAAGTGGAGCAACACTCCATTCCCTTCGTGCTGTGAATTGAAGTGTTGGAGCAGAGTGCTTCTCTTTCATATAAACGCATTAGTGTTTCTTGTGAATGCTTGCAAGTTGCTTAAGGCACTTTGAAAGGAAAGTGATTTTCTCTGAAAGGACATAATTGAGAAAGTGAAGCAACACTCCATTCACTTCGCACAGTGAATTGAAGTGTTGGAACAGACTGCTTCTCTTTCAGAGAAATGCATGTGAGTTTCTGTTGAATGCTTGTAAGCAGCTTAAGGCACTTTCAAAGGAAAGTGATTTTCTCTGAAAGGACAGCATTTAGAAAGTGAAGCAACACTCCATTCACTTCGCACATTGAATTGAAGTGTTGGAACAGACTGCTTCTCTTTCAGAGAAACGCATGTGAGTTTCTGGTGAATGCTTGTAAGTAGCTTAAGGCACTTTCAAAGGAAAGTGATTTTTTCTGAAAGGACAGCATTTAGAAAGTGAGGCAACACTCCATTCACTTCACACAGTGAATTGAAGTGTTGGAACAGACTGCTTCTCTTTCAGAGAAACGCATGTGAGTTTCTTCCTAATGCTTGCAAGTAGCTTAAGGCACTTTAAAAGGAAAGTGATTTTCTCTGAAAGGACAGCATTTAGAAAGTGAAGCAACACTCCATTCACTTCGCACAGTGAATTGAAGTGTTGGAACAGACTGCTTCTCTTTCAGAGAAACGCATGAGTTTCTGGTGAATGCTTGTAAGTAGCTTAAGGCACTTTCAAAGGAAAGTGATTTTCTCTGAAAGGACAGCATTTAGAAAGTGAAGCAACACTCCATTCACTTCGCACAGTGAATTGAAGTGTTGGAACAGACTGCTTCTCTTTCAGAGAAATTCATGTGAGTTTAAGTTGAATGCTTGTAAGTAGCTTAAGGCACTTTCAAAGGAAAGTGATTTTCTCTGAAAGGACAGCATTTAGAAAGTAAAGCAACACTCCATTCACTTCGCAGAGTGAATTGAAGTTTTGGAACAGACTGCTTCTCTTTCAGAGAAACGCATGTGAGTTTCTGGTGAATGCTTGTAAGTAGCTTAAGGCACTTTCAAAGGAAAGTGATTTTCTCTGAAAGGACAGCATTTAGAAAGTGAAGCAACACTCCATTCACTTCGCACAGTGAATTGAAGTGTTGGAACAGACTGCTTCTCTTTCAGAGAAACGCATGTGAGTTTCTGGTGAATGCTTGTAAGTAGCTTAAGGCACTTTCAAAGGAAAGTGATTTTCTCTGAAAGGACAGCATTTAGAAAGTGAAGCAACACTCCATTCACTTCGCACAGTGAATTGAAGTGTTGGAACAGACTGCTTCTCTTTCAGAGAAACGCATGTGAGTTTCTGGTGAATGCTTGTAAGTAGCTTAAGGCACTTTCAAAGGAAAGTGATTTTCTCTGAAAGGACAGCATTTAGAAAGTGAAGCAACACTCCATTCACTTCGCAGAGTGAATTGAAGTTTTGGAACAGACTGCTTCTCTTTCAGAGAAACGCATGTGAGTTTCTGGTGAATGCTTGTAAGTAGCTTAAGGCACTTTCAAAGGAAAGTGATTTTCTCTGAAAGGACAGCATTTAGAAAGTGAAGCAACACTCCATTCACTTCGCACAGTGAATTGAAGTGTTGGAACAGACTGCTTCTCTTTCAGAGAAACGCATGTAAGTTTCTGGTGAATGCTTGTAAGTAGCTTAAGGCACTTTCAAAGGAAAGTGATTTTCTCTGAAAGGACAGCATTTAGAAAGTGAAGCAACACTCCATTCACTTCGCAGAGTGAATTGAAGTTTTGGAACAGACTGCTTCTCTTTCAGAGAAACGCATGTGAGTTTCTGGTGAATGCTTGTAAGTAGCTTAAGGCACTTTCAAAGGAAAGTGATTTTCTCTGAAAGGACAGCATTTAGAAAGTGAAGCAACACTCCATTCACTTTGCACAGTGAATTGAAGTGTTGGAACAGACTGCTTCTCTTTCAGAGAAACGCATGTGAGTTTCTGGTGAATGCTTGTAAGTAGCTTAAGGCACTTTCAAAGGAAAGTGATTTTCTCTGAAAGGACAGCATTTAGAAACTGAAGCAACACTCCATTCACTTCGCACAGTGAATTGAAGTGTTGGAACAGACTGCTTCTCTTTCAGAGAAACACATGTGAGTTTCTTCCTAATGCTTGTAAGTAGCTTAAGGCACTTTCAAAGGAAAGTGATTTTCTCTGAAAGGACAGCATTTAGAAAGTGAAGCAACACTCAATTCCCTTCGTGCAGTGAATTGAAGTGTTGGAACAGAGTGCTTCTCTTTCACAGAAACGCATTAGTGTTTTTTGTGAATGCTTGCAAATTGCTTAAGACACTTTCAAAGGAAAGTGATTTTCTCTGAAAGGACAGCATTTAGAAACTGAAGCACAACTCCATTCACTTCGCACAGTGAATTGAAGTGTTGGAACACACTGCTTCTCTTTAAGAGAAACGCATGTGAGTTTTTTGTCAATGCTTGAAAGTAGTTTAAGGCACTTTCAAAGGAAAGTGATTTTCTCTGAAAGGACAGCATTTAGAAAGTGAAGCAACACTCCATTCACTTCGCACAGTGAATTGAAGTGTTGGAACAGACTGCTTCTCTTTCAGAGAAATGCATGTGAGTTTCTTCCTAATGCTTGCAAGTAGCTTAAGGCACTATCAAAGGAAAGTGATTTTCTCTGAAAGGACAGCATTTAGAAAGTGAAGCAACACTCCATTCACTTCGCACAGTGAATTGAAGTGTTGGAAGAGACTGCTTCTCTTTCAGAGAAACACATGTGAGTTTCTTCCTAATGCTTGCGAGTAGCTTAAGGCACTTTCAAAGGAAAGTGATTTTCTCTGAAAGGACAGCATTTAGAAAGTGAGGCAACACTCCATTCACTTCACACAGTGAATTGAAGTGTTGGAACAGACTGCTTCTCTTTCAGAGAAACGCATGTGAGTTTCTTCCTAATGCTTGCAAGTAGCTTAAGGCACTTTCAAAGGAAAGTGATTTTCTCTGAAAGGACAGCATTTAGAAAGTGAAGCAACACTTCATTCACTTCGCACAGTGAATTGAAGTGTTGGAACAGACTGCTTCTCTTTCAGAGAAACTCATGAGTTTCTGGTGAATGCTTGCAAGTAGCTTAAGGCACTTTCAAAGGAAAGTGATTTTCTCTGAAAGGACAGCATTTAGAAAGTGAAGCAACTCTCCATTCACTTCGCACAGTGAATTGAAGTGTTGGAACAGACTGCTTCTCTTTCAGAGAAATTCATGTGAGTTTAAGTTGAATGCTTGTAAGTAGCTTAAGGCACTTTCGAAGGAAAGTGATTTTCTCTGAAAGGACAGCATTTAGAAACTGAAGCAACACTCCATTCACTTCGCACAGTGAATTGAAGTGTTGGAACAGACTGCTTCTCTTTAAGAGAAACGCATGTGAGTTTTTTGTGAATGCTTGAAAGTAGTTTAAGGCACTTTCAAAGGAAAGTGATTTTCTCTGAAAGGACAGAATTTAGAAAGTGAAGCAACACTCCATTCACTTCGCACAGTGAATTGAAGTGTTGGAACAGACTGCTTCTCTTTCAGAGAAACGCATGTGAGTTTCTTCCTAATGCTTGTAAGTAGCTTAAGGCACTTTCAAAGGAAAGTGATTTTCTCTGAAAGGACAGCATTTAGAAAGTGAAGCAACACTCAATTCCCTTCGTGCAGTGAATTGAAGTGTTGGAACAGAGTGCTTCTCTTTCATAGAAACGCATTAGTGTTTCTTGTGAATGCTTGCAAATTGCTTAAGGCACTTTCAAAGGAAAGTGATTTTCTCTGAAAGGACAGCATTTAGAAACTGAAGCACAACTCCATTCACTTCGCACAGTGAATTGAAGTGTTGGAACACACTGCTTCTCTTTAAGAGAAACGCATGTGAGTTTTTTGTGAATGCTTGCAAGTAGCTTAAGGCACTTTCAAAGGAAAGTGATTTTCTCTGAAAGGACAGCATTTAGAAAGTGAAGCAACAATCCATGCACTTCGCACAGTGAATTGAAGTGTTGGAACCGACTGCTTCTCTTTCAGAGAAACGCATGTGAGTTTCTTCCTAATGCTTGTAAGTAGCTTAAGGCACTTTCAAAGGAAAGTGATTTTCTCTGAAAGGACAGCATTTAGAAAGTGAAGCAACACTCCATTCCCTTCGTGCAGTGAATTGAAGTGTTGGAACAGACTGCTTCTCTTTCATATAAACGCATTAGTGTTTCTTGTGAATGCTTGCAAGTTGCTTAAGGCACTTTGAAAGGAAAGTGATTTTCTCTGAAAGGACATAATTGAGAAAGTGAAGCAACACTCCATTCACTTCGCACAGTGAATTGAAGTGTTGGAACAGACTGCTTCTCTTTCAGAGAAATGTATGTGAGTTTCTGTTGAATGCTTGTAAGCAGCTTAAGGCACTTTCAAAGGAAAGTGATTTTCTCTGAAAGGACAGCATTTAGAAAGTGAAGCAACACTCCGTTCACTTCGCACATTGAATTGAAGTGTTGGAACAGACTGCTTCTCTTTCAGAGAAACGCATGTGAGTTTCTGGTGAATGCTTGTAAGTAGCTTAAGGCACTTTCAAAGGAAAGTGATTTTCTCTGAAAGGACAGCATTTAGAAAGTGAGGCAACACTCCATTCACTTCACACAGTGAATTGAAGTTTTGGAACAGACTGCTTCTCTTTCAGAGAAACGCATGTGAGTTTCTTCCTAATGCTTGCAAGTAGCTTAAGGCACTTTCAAAGGAAAGTGATTTTCTCTGAAAGGACAGCATTTAGAAAGTGAAGCAACACTCCATTCACTTCGCAGAGTGAATTGAAGTTTTGGAACAGACTGCTTCTCTTTCAGAGAAACGCATGTGAGTTTCTGTTGAATGCTTGTAAGTAGCTTAAGGCACTTTCAAAGGAAAGTGATTTTCTCTGAAAGGACAGCATTTAGAAAGTGAAGCAACACTCCATTCACTTCGCACAGTGAATTGAAGTGTTGGAACAGACTGCTTCTCTTTCAGAGAAACGCATGTGAGTTTCTGGTGAATGCTTGTAAGTAGCTTAAGGCACTTTCAAAGGAAAGTGATTTTCTCCGAAAGGACAGCATTTAGAAAGTGAAGCAACACTCCATTCACTTCGCACAGTGAATTGAAGTGTTGGAACAGACTGCTTCTCTTTCAGAGAAACGCATGAGTTTCTGGTGAATGCTTGCAAGTAGCTTAAGGCACTTTCAAAGGAAAGTGATTTTCTCTGAAAGGACAGCATTTAGAAAGTGAAGCAACTCTCCATTCACTTCGCACAGTGAATTGAAGTGTTGGAACAGACTGCTTCTCTTTCAGAGAAATTCATGTGAGTTTAAGTTGAATGCTTGTAAGTAGCTTAAGGCACTTTCAAAGGAAAGTGATTTTCTCTGAAAGGACAGCATTTAGAAAGTGAAGCAACACTCCATTCACTTCGCAGAGTGAATTGAAGTTTTGGAACAGACTGCTTCTCTTTCAGAGAAACGCATGTGAGTTTCTGGTGAATGCTTGTAAGTAGCTTAAGGCACTTTCAAAGGAAAGTGATTTTCTCTGAAAGGACAGCATTTAGAAAGTGAAGCAACACTCCATTCACTTCGCACAGTGAATTGAATTGTTGGAACAGACTGCTTCTCTTTCAGAGAAACGCATGTGAGTTTCTGGTGAATGCTTGTAAGTAGCTTAAGGCACTTTCAAAGGAAAGTGATTTTCTCTGAAAGGACAGCATTTAGAAAGTGAAGCAACACTCCATTCACTTCGCACAGTGAATTGAAGTGTTGGAACAGACTGCTTCTCTTTAAGAGAAACGCATGTGAGTTTTTTGTGAATGCTTGAAAGTAGTTTAAGGCACTTTCAGAGGAAAGTGATTTTCTCTGAAAGGACAGCATTTAGAAAGTGATGCAACACTCCATTCACTTCGCACAGTGAATTGAAGTGTTGGAACAGACTGCTTCTCTTTCAGAGAAACGCATGTGAGTTTCTTCCTAATGCTTGTAAGTAGCTTAAGGCACTTTCAAAGGAAAGTGATTTTCTCTGAAAGGACAGCATTTAGAAAGTGAAGCAACACTCAATTCCCTTCGTGCAGTGAATTGAAGTGTTGGAACGGAGTGCTTCTCTTTCATAGAAACGCATTAGTGTTTCTTGTGAATGCTTGCAAATTGCTTAAGGCACTTTCAAAGGAAAGTGATTTTCTCTGAAAGGACAGCATTTAGAAACTGAAGCACAACTCCATTCACTTCGCACAGTGAATTGAAGTGTTGGACCAGACTGCTTCTCTTTCAGAGAAACGCAAGTGGGTTTCTGGTGAATGCTTGTAAGTAGCTTAAGGCACTTTCAAAGGAAAGTGATTTTCTCTGAAAGGACAGCATTTAGAAAGTGGAGCAACACTCCATTCCCTTCGTGCTGTGAATTGAAGTGTTGGAGCAGAGTGCTTCTCTTTCATATAAACGCATTAGTGTTTCTTGTGAATGCTTGCAAGTTGCTTAAGGCACTTTGAAAGGAAAGTGATTTTCTCTGAAAGGACATAATTGAGAAAGTGAAGCAACACTCCATTCACTTCGCACAGTGAATTGAAGTGTTGGAACAGACTGCTTCTCTTTCAGAGAAATGCATGTGAGTTTCTGTTGAATGCTTGTAAGCAGCTTAAGGCACTTTCAAAGGAAAGTGATTTTCTCTGAAAGGACAGCATTTAGAAAGTGAAGCAACACTCCATTCACTTCGCACATTGAATTGAAGTGTTGGAACAGACTGCTTCTCTTTCAGAGAAACGCATGTGAGTTTCTGGTGAATGCTTGTAAGTAGCTTAAGGCACTTTCAAAGGAAAGTGATTTTTTCTGAAAGGACAGCATTTAGAAAGTGAGGCAACACTCCATTCACTTCACACAGTGAATTGAAGTGTTGGAACAGACTGCTTCTCTTTCAGAGAAACGCATGTGAGTTTCTTCCTAATGCTTGCAAGTAGCTTAAGGCACTTTAAAAGGAAAGTGATTTTCTCTGAAAGGACAGCATTTAGAAAGTGAAGCAACACTCCATTCACTTCGCACAGTGAATTGAAGTGTTGGAACAGACTGCTTCTCTTTCAGAGAAACGCATGAGTTTCTGGTGAATGCTTGTAAGTAGCTTAAGGCACTTTCAAAGGAAAGTGATTTTCTCTGAAAGGACAGCATTTAGAAAGTGAAGCAACACTCCATTCACTTCGCACAGTGAATTGAAGTGTTGGAACAGACTGCTTCTCTTTCAGAGAAATTCATGTGAGTTTAAGTTGAATGCTTGTAAGTAGCTTAAGGCACTTTCAAAGGAAAGTGATTTTCTCTGAAAGGACAGCATTTAGAAAGTAAAGCAACACTCCATTCACTTCGCAGAGTGAATTGAAGTTTTGGAACAGACTGCTTCTCTTTCAGAGAAACGCATGTGAGTTTCTGGTGAATGCTTGTAAGTAGCTTAAGGCACTTTCAAAGGAAAGTGATTTTCTCTGAAAGGACAGCATTTAGAAAGTGAAGCAACACTCCATTCACTTCGCACAGTGAATTGAAGTGTTGGAACAGACTGCTTCTCTTTCAGAGAAACGCATGTGAGTTTCTGGTGAATGCTTGTAAGTAGCTTAAGGCACTTTCAAAGGAAAGTGATTTTCTCTGAAAGGACAGCATTTAGAAAGTGAAGCAACACTCCATTCACTTCGCACAGTGAATTGAAGTGTTGGAACAGACTGCTTCTCTTTCAGAGAAACGCATGTGAGTTTCTGGTGAATGCTTGTAAGTAGCTTAAGGCACTTTCAAAGGAAAGTGATTTTCTCTGAAAGGACAGCATTTAGAAAGTGAAGCAACACTCCATTCACTTCGCAGAGTGAATTGAAGTTTTGGAACAGACTGCTTCTCTTTCAGAGAAACGCATGTGAGTTTCTGGTGAATGCTTGTAAGTAGCTTAAGGCACTTTCAAAGGAAAGTGATTTTCTCTGAAAGGACAGCATTTAGAAAGTGAAGCAACACTCCATTCACTTCGCACAGTGAATTGAAGTGTTGGAACAGACTGCTTCTCTTTCAGAGAAACGCATGTAAGTTTCTGGTGAATGCTTGTAAGTAGCTTAAGGCACTTTCAAAGGAAAGTGATTTTCTCTGAAAGGACAGCATTTAGAAAGTGAAGCAACACTCCATTCACTTCGCAGAGTGAATTGAAGTTTTGGAACAGACTGCTTCTCTTTCAGAGAAACGCATGTGAGTTTCTGGTGAATGCTTGTAAGTAGCTTAAGGCACTTTCAAAGGAAAGTGATTTTCTCTGAAAGGACAGCATTTAGAAAGTGAAGCAACACTCCATTCACTTTGCACAGTGAATTGAAGTGTTGGAACAGACTGCTTCTCTTTCAGAGAAACGCATGTGAGTTTCTGGTGAATGCTTGTAAGTAGCTTAAGGCACTTTCAAAGGAAAGTGATTTTCTCTGAAAGGACAGCATTTAGAAACTGAAGCAACACTCCATTCACTTCGCACAGTGAATTGAAGTGTTGGAACAGACTGCTTCTCTTTCAGAGAAACACATGTGAGTTTCTTCCTAATGCTTGTAAGTAGCTTAAGGCACTTTCAAAGGAAAGTGATTTTCTCTGAAAGGACAGCATTTAGAAAGTGAAGCAACACTCAATTCCCTTCGTGCAGTGAATTGAAGTGTTGGAACAGAGTGCTTCTCTTTCACAGAAACGCATTAGTGTTTTTTGTGAATGCTTGCAAATTGCTTAAGACACTTTCAAAGGAAAGTGATTTTCTCTGAAAGGACAGCATTTAGAAACTGAAGCACAACTCCATTCACTTCGCACAGTGAATTGAAGTGTTGGAACACACTGCTTCTCTTTAAGAGAAACGCATGTGAGTTTTTTGTCAATGCTTGAAAGTAGTTTAAGGCACTTTCAAAGGAAAGTGATTTTCTCTGAAAGGACAGCATTTAGAAAGTGAAGCAACACTCCATTCACTTCGCACAGTGAATTGAAGTGTTGGAACAGACTGCTTCTCTTTCAGAGAAATGCATGTGAGTTTCTTCCTAATGCTTGCAAGTAGCTTAAGGCACTATCAAAGGAAAGTGATTTTCTCTGAAAGGACAGCATTTAGAAAGTGAAGCAACACTCCATTCACTTCGCACAGTGAATTGAAGTGTTGGAAGAGACTGCTTCTCTTTCAGAGAAACACATGTGAGTTTCTTCCTAATGCTTGCGAGTAGCTTAAGGCACTTTCAAAGGAAAGTGATTTTCTCTGAAAGGACAGCATTTAGAAAGTGAGGCAACACTCCATTCACTTCACACAGTGAATTGAAGTGTTGGAACAGACTGCTTCTCTTTCAGAGAAACGCATGTGAGTTTCTTCCTAATGCTTGCAAGTAGCTTAAGGCACTTTCAAAGGAAAGTGATTTTCTCTGAAAGGACAGCATTTAGAAAGTGAAGCAACACTTCATTCACTTCGCACAGTGAATTGAAGTGTTGGAACAGACTGCTTCTCTTTCAGAGAAACTCATGAGTTTCTGGTGAATGCTTGCAAGTAGCTTAAGGCACTTTCAAAGGAAAGTGATTTTCTCTGAAAGGACAGCATTTAGAAAGTGAAGCAACTCTCCATTCACTTCGCACAGTGAATTGAAGTGTTGGAACAGACTGCTTCTCTTTCAGAGAAATTCATGTGAGTTTAAGTTGAATGCTTGTAAGTAGCTTAAGGCACTTTCGAAGGAAAGTGATTTTCTCTGAAAGGACAGCATTTAGAAACTGAAGCAACACTCCATTCACTTCGCACAGTGAATTGAAGTGTTGGAACAGACTGCTTCTCTTTAAGAGAAACGCATGTGAGTTTTTTGTGAATGCTTGAAAGTAGTTTAAGGCACTTTCAAAGGAAAGTGATTTTCTCTGAAAGGACAGAATTTAGAAAGTGAAGCAACACTCCATTCACTTCGCACAGTGAATTGAAGTGTTGGAACAGACTGCTTCTCTTTCAGAGAAACGCATGTGAGTTTCTTCCTAATGCTTGTAAGTAGCTTAAGGCACTTTCAAAGGAAAGTGATTTTCTCTGAAAGGACAGCATTTAGAAAGTGAAGCAACACTCAATTCCCTTCGTGCAGTGAATTGAAGTGTTGGAACAGAGTGCTTCTCTTTCATAGAAACGCATTAGTGTTTCTTGTGAATGCTTGCAAATTGCTTAAGGCACTTTCAAAGGAAAGTGATTTTCTCTGAAAGGACAGCATTTAGAAACTGAAGCACAACTCCATTCACTTCGCACAGTGAATTGAAGTGTTGGAACACACTGCTTCTCTTTAAGAGAAACGCATGTGAGTTTTTTGTGAATGCTTGCAAGTAGCTTAAGGCACTTTCAAAGGAAAGTGATTTTCTCTGAAAGGACAGCATTTAGAAAGTGAAGCAACAATCCATGCACTTCGCACAGTGAATTGAAGTGTTGGAACCGACTGCTTCTCTTTCAGAGAAACGCATGTGAGTTTCTTCCTAATGCTTGTAAGTAGCTTAAGGCACTTTCAAAGGAAAGTGATTTTCTCTGAAAGGACAGCATTTAGAAAGTGAAGCAACACTCCATTCCCTTCGTGCAGTGAATTGAAGTGTTGGAACAGACTGCTTCTCTTTCATATAAACGCATTAGTGTTTCTTGTGAATGCTTGCAAGTTGCTTAAGGCACTTTGAAAGGAAAGTGATTTTCTCTGAAAGGACATAATTGAGAAAGTGAAGCAACACTCCATTCACTTCGCACAGTGAATTGAAGTGTTGGAACAGACTGCTTCTCTTTCAGAGAAATGTATGTGAGTTTCTGTTGAATGCTTGTAAGCAGCTTAAGGCACTTTCAAAGGAAAGTGATTTTCTCTGAAAGGACAGCATTTAGAAAGTGAAGCAACACTCCGTTCACTTCGCACATTGAATTGAAGTGTTGGAACAGACTGCTTCTCTTTCAGAGAAACGCATGTGAGTTTCTGGTGAATGCTTGTAAGTAGCTTAAGGCACTTTCAAAGGAAAGTGATTTTCTCTGAAAGGACAGCATTTAGAAAGTGAGGCAACACTCCATTCACTTCACACAGTGAATTGAAGTTTTGGAACAGACTGCTTCTCTTTCAGAGAAACGCATGTGAGTTTCTTCCTAATGCTTGCAAGTAGCTTAAGGCACTTTAAAAGGAAAGTGATTTTCTCTGAAAGGACAGCATTTAGAAAGTGAAGCAACACTCCATTCACTTCGCACAGTGAATTGAAGTGTTGGAACAGACTGCTTCTCTTTCAGAGAAACGCATGAGTTTCTGGTGAATTCTTGTAAGTAGCTTAAGGCACTTTCAAAGGAAAGTGATTTTCTCTGAAAGGACAGCATTTAGAAAGTGAAGCAACACTCCATTCACTTCGCACAGTGAATTGAAGTGTTGGAACAGACTTCTTCTCTTTCAGAGAAATTCATGTGAGTTTAAGTTGAATGCTTGTAAGTAGCTTAAGGCACTTTCAAAGGAAAGTGATTTTCTCTGAAAGGACAGCATTTAGAAAGTAAAGCAACACTCCATTCACTTCGCAGAGTGAATTGAAGTTTTGGAACAGACTGCTTCTCTTTCAGAGAAACGCATGTGAGTTTCTGGTGAATGCTTGTAAGTAACTTAAGGCACTTTCAAAGGAAAGTGATTTTCTCTGAAAGGACAGCATTTAGAAAGTGAAGCAACACTCCATTCACTTCGCACAGTGAATTGAAGTGTTGGAACAGACTGCTTCTCTTTCAGAGAAACGCATGTGAGTTTCTTCCTAATGCTTGTAAGTAGCTTAAGGCACTTTCAAAGGAAAGTGATTTTCTCTGAAAGGACAGCATTTAGAAACTGAAGCAATACTCCATTCACTTCGCACAGTGAATTGAAGTGTTGGAACAGACTGCTTCTCTTTCAGAGAAACGCATGTGAGTTTCTTGTGAATTATTGCAAGTCGCTTAAGGCACTTTCAAAGGAAAGTGATTTTCTCTGAAAGGACAGCATTTAGAAACTGAAGCAACACTCCATTCACTTCGCACAGTGAATTGAAGTGTTGGAACACACTACTTCTCTTTAAGAGAAACGCATGTGAGTTTTTTGTGAATGCTTGAAAGTAGTTTAAGGCACTTTCAAAGGAAAGTGATTTTCTCTGAAAGGACATAATTTAGAAAGTGATGCAACACTCCATTCACTTCGCACAGTGAATTGAAGTGTTGGAACAGACTGCTTCTCTTTCATAGAAACGCATTAGTGTTTCTTGGGAATGCTTGCAAGTAGCTTAAGGCACTTTCAAAGGAAATTGATTTTCTCTGAAAGGACAGCGTTTAGATAGTGAAGCAACACTCCATTCACTTCGCGCAGTTAATTGAAGTGTTGGAACCGACTGCTTCTCTTTCAGAGAAACGCATGTGAGTTTCTGGTGAATGCTTGTAAGTAGCTTAAGGCACTTTCAAAGGAAAGTGATTTTCTCTGAAAGGACAGCATTTAGAAAGTGACGCAACACTCCATTCACTTCACACAGTGAATTTAAGTGTTGGAACAGACTGCTTCTCTTTCAGAGAAACGCATGTGAGTTTCTTCCTAATGCTTGCAAGTAGCTTAAGGCACTTTAAAAGGAAAGTGATTTTCTCTGAAAAGACAGCATTTAGAAAGTGAAGCAACACTCCATTCACTTCGCACAGTGAATTGAAGTGTTTGAACAGACTGCTTCTCTTTCAGAGAAACGCATGAGTTTCTGGTGAATGCTTGTAAGTAGCTTAAGGCACTTTCAAAGGAAAGTGATTTTCTCTGAAAGGACAGCATTTAGAAAGTGAAGCAACACTCCATTCACTTCGCACAGTGAATTGAAGTGTTGGAACAGACTGCTTCTCTTTCAGAGAAATTCATGTGAGTTTAAGTTGAATGCTTGTAAGTAGCTTAAGGCACTTTCAAAGGAAAGTGATTTTCTCTGAAAGGACAGCATTTAGAAAGTAAAGCAACACTCCATTCACTTCGCAGAGTGAATTGAAGTTTTGGAACAGACTGCTTCTCTTTCAGAGAAACGCATGTGAGTTTCTGGTGAATGCTTGTAAGTAACTTAAGGCACTTTCAAAGGAAAGTGATTTTCTCTGAAAGGACAGCATTTAGAAAGTGAAGCAACACTCCATTCACTTCGCACAGTGAATTGAAGTGTTGGAACAGACTGCTTCTCTTTCAGAGAAACGCATGTTAGTTTCTTCCTAATGCTTGTAAGTAGCTTAAGGCACTTTCAAAGGAAAGTGATTTTCTCTGAAAGGACAGCATTTAGAAACTGAAGCAACACTCCATTCACTTCGCACAGTGAATTGAAGTGTTGGAACAGACTGCTTCTCTTTCAGAGAAACGCATGTGAGTTTCTTGTGAATTATTGCAAGTCGCTTAAGGCACTTTCAAAGGAAAGTGATTTTCTCTGAAAGGACAGCATTTAGAAACTGAAGCAACACTCCATTCACTTCGCACAGTGAATTGAAGTGTTGGAACACACTACTTCTCTTTAAGAGAAACGCATGTGAGTTTTTTGTGAATGCTTGAAAGTAGTTTAAGGCACTTTCAAAGGAAAGTGATTTTCTCTGAAAGGACAGCGTTTAGATAGTGAAGCAACACTCCATTCACTTCGCGCAGTGAATTGAAGTGTTGGAACAGACTGCTTCTCTTTCAGAGAAACGCATGTGAGTTTCTGGTGAATGCTTGTAAGTAGCTTAAGGCACTTTCAAAGGAAAGTGATTTTCTCTGAAAGGACAGCATTTAGAAAGTGAGGCAACACTCCATTCACTTCACACAGTGAATTTAAGTGTTGGAACAGACTGCTTCTCTTCAGAGAAACGCATGTGAGGTTCTTCCTAATGCTTGCAAGTAGCTTAAGGCACTTTAAAAGGAAAGTGATTTTCTCTGAAAGGACAGCATTTAGAAAGTGAGGCAACAATCCATTCACTTCACACAGTGAATTGAAGTGTTGGAACAGTCTGCTTCTCTTTCAGAGAAACGCATGTGAGTTTCTTCCTAATTCTTGCAAGTAGCTTAAGGCACTTTCAAAGGAAAGTGATTTTCTCTGAAAGGACAGCATTTAGAAACTGAAGCAACACTCCATTCACTTCGCACAGTGAATTGAAGTGTTGGAACACACTGCTTCTCTTTAAGAGAAACGCATGTGAGTTTTTTGTGAATGCTTGAAAGTAGCTTAAGGCACTTTCAAAGGACAGTGATTTTCTCTGAAAGGACAGCATTTAGAAAGTGAAGCAACACTCCATTCCCTTCGTGCAGCGAATTGAAGTGTTGGAACAGAGTGCTTCTCTTTCATATAAACGCATTAGTGTTTCTTGTGAATGCTTGCAAGTCGCTTAAGGCACTTTCAAAGGAAAGTGATTTTCTCTGAAAGGACAGCATTTAGAAAGTGAAGCAACACTCCATTCCCTTCGTGCAGTGAATTGAAGTGTTGGAACAGAGTGCTTCTCTTTCATAGAAACGCATTAGTGTTTCTTGTGAATGCTTGCAAGTTGCTTAAGGCACTTTCAAAGGAAAGTGATTTTCTCTGAAAGGACAGCATTTAGAAAGTGAAGCAACACTCAATTCACTTTGTACAGTGAATTGAAGTGTTGGAACAGACTGCTTCTCTTTCAGAGAAATGCATGTGAGTTTCTGTTGAATGCTTGTAAGTAGCTTAAGGCACTTTCAAAGGAAAGTGATTTTCTCTGAAAGGACAGCAGTTAGAAAGTGAGGCAACACTCCATTCACTTCACACAGTGAATTTAAGTGTTGGAACAGACTGCTTCTCTTTCAGAGAAACGCATGTGAGTTTCTTCCTATTGCTTGCAAGTAGCTTAAGGCACTTTAAAAGGAAAGTGATTTTCTCTGAAAAGACAGCATTTAGAAAGTGAAGCAACACTCCATTCACTTCGCACAGTGAATTGAAGTGTTGGAACAGACTGCTTCTCTTTCAGAGAAACGCATGTGAGTTTCTTGTGAATTATTGCAAGTCGCTTAAGGCACTTTCAAAGGAAAGTGATTTTCTCTGAAAGGACAGCATTTAGAAAGTGAAGCAACACTCCATTCACTTCGCACAGTGAATTGAAGTGTTGGAACAGACTGCTTCTCTTTCAGAGAAACGCATGTGAGTTTCTGGTGAATGCTTGTAAGTAGCTTAAGGCACTTTCAAAGGAAAGTGATTTTCTCTGAAAGGACAGCATTTAGAAAGTGAAGCAACACTCCATTCACTTCGCACAGTGAATTGAAGTGTTGGAACAGACTGCTTCTCTTTCAGAGAAACGCATGTGAGTTTCTGGTGAATGCTTGTAAGTAGCTTAAGGCACTTTCAAAGGAAAGTGATTTTCTCTGAAAGGACAGCATTTAGAAAGTGAAGCAACACTCCATTCACTTCGCACAGTGAATTGAAGTGTTGGAACAGACTGCTTCTCTTTCAGAGAAATGCATGTGAGTTTCTGTTGAATGCTTGTAAGCAGCTTAAGGCACTTTCAAAGGAAAGTGATTTTCTCTGAAAGGACAGCATTTAGAAAGTGAAGCAACACTCTATTCACTTCGCACATTGAATTGAAGTGTTGGAACAGACTGCTTCTCTTTCAGAGAAATGCATGTGAGTTTCTGGTGAATGCTTGTAAGTAGCTTAAGGCACTTTCAAAGGAAAGTGATTTTCTCTGAAAGGACAGCATTTAGAAAGTGAGGCAACACTCCATTCACTTCACACAGTGAACTGAAGTGTTGGAACAGACTGCTTCTCTTTCAGAGAAACGCATGTGATTTTCTTCCTAATGCTTGCAAGTAGCTTAAGGCACTTTCAAAGGAAAGTGATTTTCTCTGAAAGGACAGCATTTAGAACGTGAGGCAACACTCCATTCACTTCGCACAGTGAATTGAAGTGTTGGAACAGACTGCTTCTCTTTCAGAGAAATTCATGTGAGTTTAAGTTGAATGCTTGTAATTAGCTTAAGGCACTTTCAAAGGAAAGTGATTTTCTCTGAAAGGACAGCATTTAGAAAGTGAAGCAACACTCCATTCACTTCGCAGAGTGAATTGAAGTTTTGGAACAGACTGCTTCTCTTTCAGAGAAACGCATGTGAGTTTCTGGTGAATGCTTGTAAGTAGCTTAAGGCACTTTCAAAGGAAAGTGATTTTCTCTGAAAGGACAGCATTTAGAAAGTGAAGCAACACTCCATTCACTTTGCACAGTGAATTGAAGTGTTGGAACAGACTGCTTCTCTTTCAGAGAAACGCATGTGAGTTTCTGGTGAATGCTTGTAAGTAGCTTAAGGCACTTTCAAAGGAAAGTGATTTTCTCTGAAAGGACAGCATTTAGAAAGTGAAGCAACACTCCATTCACTTCGCACAGTGAATTGAAGTGTTGGAACAGACTGCTTCTCTTTCAGAGAAACGCATGTGAGTTTCTGGTGAATGCTTGTAAGTAGCTTAAGGCACTTTCAAAGGAAAGTGATTTTCTCTGAAAGGACAGCATTTAGAAACTGAAGCAACACTCCATTCACTTCGCACAGTGAATTGAAGTGTTGGAACAGACTGCTTCTCTTTCAGAGAAACGCATGTGAGTTTCTTCCTAATGCTTGTAAGTAGCTTAAGGCACTTTCAAAGGAAAGTGATTTTCTCTGAAAGGACAGCATTTAGAAAGTGAAGCAACACTCAATTCCCTTCGTGCAGTGAATTGAAGTGTTGGAACAGAGTGCTTCTCTTTCACAGAAACGCATTAGTGTTTTTTGTGAATGCTTGCAAATTGCTTAAGACACTTTCAAAGGAAAGTGATTTTCTCTGAAAGGACAGCATTTAGAAACTGAAGCACAACTCCATTCACTTCGCACAGTGAATTGAAGTGTTGGAACACACTGCTTCTCTTTAAGAGAAACGCATGTGAGTTTTTTGTCAATGCTTGAAAGTAGTTTAAGGCACTTTCAAAGGAAAGTGATTTTCTCTGAAAGGACAGCATTTAGAAAGTGAAGCAACACTCCATTCACTTCGCACAGTGAATTGAAGTGTTGGAACAGACTGCTTCTCTTTCAGAGAAATGCATGTGAGTTTCTTCCTAATGCTTGCAAGTAGCTTAAGGCACTATCAAAGGAAAGTGATTTTCTCTGAAAGGACAGCATTTAGAAAGTGAAGCAACACTCCATTCACTTCGCACAGTGAATTGAAGTGTTGGAAGAGACTGCTTCTCTTTCAGAGAAACACATGTGAGTTTCTTCCTAATGCTTGCAAGTAGCTTAAGGCACTTTCAAAGGAAAGTGATTTTCTCTGAAAGGACAGCATTTAGAAAGTGAGGCAACACTCCATTCACTTCACACAGTGAATTGAAGTGTTGGAACAGACTGCTTCTCTTTCAGAGAAATGCATGTGAGTTTCTTCCTAATGCTTGCAAGTAGCTTAAGGCACTTTCAAAGGAAAGTGATTTTCTCTGAAAGGACAGCATTTAGAAAGTGAAGCAACACTTCATTCACTTCGCACAGTGAATTGAAGTGTTGGAACAGACTGCTTCTCTTTCAGAGAAACTCATGAGTTTCTGGTGAATGCTTGCAAGTAGCTTAAGGCACTTTCAAAGGAAAGTGATTTTCTCTGAAAGGACAGCATTTAGAAAGTGAAGCAACTCTCCATTCACTTCGCACAGTGAATTGAAGTGTTGGAACAGACTGCTTCTCTTTCAGAGAAATTCATGTGAGTTTAAGTTGAATGCTTGTAAGTAGCTTAAGGCACTTTCGAAGGAAAGTGATTTTCTCTGAAAGGACAGCATTTAGAAACTGAAGCAACACTCCATTCACTTCGCACAGTGAATTGAAGTGTTGGAACAGACTGCTTCTCTTTAAGAGAAACGCATGTGAGTTTTTTGTGAATGCTTGAAAGTAGTTTAAGGCACTTTCAAAGGAAAGTGATTTTCTCTGAAAGGACAGAATTTAGAAAGTGAAGCAACACTCCATTCACTTCGCACAGTGAATTGAAGTGTTGGAACAGACTGCTTCTCTTTCAGAGAAACGCATGTGAGTTTCTTCCTAATGCTTGTAAGTAGCTTAAGGCACTTTCAAAGGAAAGTGATTTTCTCTGAAAGGACAGCATTTAGAAAGTGAAGCAACACTCAATTCCCTTCGTGCAGTGAATTGAAGTGTTGGAACAGAGTGCTTCTCTTTCATAGAAACGCATTAGTGTTTCTTGTGAATGCTTGCAAATTGCTTAAGGCACTTTCAAAGGAAAGTGATTTTCTCTGAAAGGACAGCATTTAGAAACTGAAGCACAACTCCATTCACTTCGCACAGTGAATTGAAGTGTTGGAACACACTGCTTCTCTTTAAGAGAAACGCATGTGAGTTTTTTGTGAATGCTTGCAAGTAGCTTAAGGCACTTTCAAAGGAAAGTGATTTTCTCTGAAAGGACAGCATTTAGAAAGTGAAGCAACAATCCATGCACTTCGCACAGTGAATTGAAGTGTTGGAACCGACTGCTTCTCTTTCAGAGAAACGCATGTGAGTTTCTTCCTAATGCTTGTAAGTAGCTTAAGGCACTTTCAAAGGAAAGTGATTTTCTCTGAAAGGACAGCATTTAGAAAGTGAAGCAACACTCCATTCCCTTCGTGCAGTGAATTGAAGTGTTGGAACAGACTGCTTCTCTTTCATATAAACGCATTAGTGTTTCTTGTGAATGCTTGCAAGTTGCTTAAGGCACTTTGAAAGGAAAGTGATTTTCTCTGAAAGGACATAATTGAGAAAGTGAAGCAACACTCCATTCACTTCGCACAGTGAATTGAAGTGTTGGAACAGACTGCTTCTCTTTCAGAGAAATGCATGTGAGTTTCTGTTGAATGCTTGTAAGCAGCTTAAGGCACTTTCAAAGGAAAGTGATTTTCTCTGAAAGGACAGCATTTAGAAAGTGAAGCAACACTCCATTCACTTCGCACATTGAATTGAAGTGTTGGAACAGACTGCTTCTCTTTCAGAGAAACGCATGTGAGTTTCTGGTGAATGCTTGTAAGTAGCTTAAGGCACTTTCAAAGGAAAGTGATTTTCTCTGAAAGGACAGCATTTAGAAAGTGAGGCAACACTCCATTCACTTCACACAGTGAATTGAAGTTTTGGAACAGACTGCTTCTCTTTCAGAGAAACGCATGTGAGTTTCTTCCTAATGCTTGCAAGTAGCTTAAGGCACTTTAAAAGGAAAGTGATTTTCTCTGAAAGGACAGCATTTAGAAAGTGAAGCAACACTCCATTCACTTCGCACAGTGAATTGAAGTGTTGGAACAGACTGCTTCTCTTTCAGAGAAACGCATGAGTTTCTGGTGAATTCTTGTAAGTAGCTTAAGGCACTTTCAAAGGAAAGTGATTTTCTCTGAAAGGACAGCATTTAGAAAGTGAAGCAACACTCCATTCACTTCGCACAGTGAATTGAAGTGTTGGAAGAGACTGCTTCTCTTTCAGAGAAACACATGTGAGTTTCTTCCTAATGCTTGCAAGTAGCTTAAGGCACTTTCAAAGGAAAGTGATTTTCTCTGAAAGGACAGCATTTAGAAAGTGAGGCAGCACTCCATTCACTTCACACAGTGAATTGAAGTGTTGGAACAGACTGCTTCTCTTTCAGAGAAACGCATGTGAGTTTCTTCCTAATGCTTGCAAGTAGCTTAAGGCACTTTCAAAGGAAAGTGATTTTCTCTGAAAGGACAGCATTTAGAAAGTGAAGCAACACTTCATTCACTTCGCACAGTGAATTGAAGTGTTGGAACAGACTGCTTCTCTTTCAGAGAAACTCATGAGTTTCTGGTGAATGCTTGCAAGTAGCTTAAGGCACTTTCAAAGGAAAGTGATTTTCTCTGAAAGGACAGCATTTAGAAAGTGAAGCAACTCTCCATTCACTTCGCACAGTGAATTGAAGTGTTGGAACAGACTGCTTCTCTTTCAGAGAAATTCATGTGAGTTTAAGTTGAATGCTTGTAAGTAGCTTAAGGCACTTTCAAAGGAAAGTGATTTTCTCTGAAAGGACAGCATTTAGAAACTGAAGCAACACTCCATTCACTTCGCACAGTGAATTGAAGTGTTGGAACAGACTGCTTCTCTTTAAGAGAAACGCATGTGAGTTTTTTGTGAATGCTTGAAAGTAGTTTAAGGCACTTTCAAAGGAAAGTGATTTTCTCTGAAAGGACAGAATTTAGAAAGTGAAGCAACACTCCATTCACTTCGCACAGTGAATTGAAGTGTTGGAACAGACTGCTTCTCTTTCAGAGAAACGCATGTGAGTTTCTTCCTAATGCTTGTAAGTAGCTTAAGGCACTTTCAAAGGAAAGTGATTTTCTCTGAAAGGACAGCATTTAGAAAGTGAAGCAACACTCAATTCCCTTCGTGCAGTGAATTGAAGTGTTGGAACAGAGTGCTTCTCTTTCATAGAAACGCATTAGTGTTTCTTGTGAATGCTTGGAAATTGCTTAAGGCACTTTCAAAGGAAAGTGATTTTCTCTGAAAGGACAGCATTTAGAAACTGAAGCACAACTCCATTCACTTCGCACAGTGAATTGAAGTGTTGGAACACACTGCTTCTCTTTAAGAGAAACGCATGTGAGTTTTTTGTGAATGCTTGCAAGTAGCTTAAGGCACTTTCAAAGGAAAGTGATTTTCTCTGAAAGGACAGCATTTAGAAAGTGAAGCAACAATCCATGCACTTCGCACAGTGAATTGAAGTGTTGGAACCGACTGCTTCTCTTTCAGAGAAACGCATGTGAGTTTCTGGTGAATGCTTGTAAGTAGCTTAAGGCACTTTCAAAGGAAAGTGATTTTCTCTGAAAGGACAGCATTTAGAAAGTGAAGCAACACTCCATTCCCTTCGTGCAGTGAATTGAAGTGTTGGAACAGACTGCTTCTCTTTCATATAAACGCATTAGTGTTTCTTGTGAATGCTTGCAAGTTGCTTAAGGAACTTTGAAAGGAAAGTGATTTTCTCTGAAAGGACATAATTGAGAAAGTGAAGCAACACTCCATTCACTTCGCACAGTGAATTGAAGTGTTGGAACAGACTGCTTCTCTTTCAGAGAAATGTATGTGAGTTTCTGTTGAATGCTTGTAAGCAGCTTAAGGCACTTTCAAAGGAAAGTGATTTTCTCTGAAAGGACAGCATTTAGAAAGTGAAGCAACACTCCATTCACTTCGCACATTGAATTGAAGTGTTGGAACAGACTGCTTCTCTTTCAGAGAAACGCATGTGAGTTTCTGGTGAATGCTTGTAAGTAGCTTAAGGCACTTTCAAAGGAAAGTGATTTTCTCTGAAAGGACAGCATTTAGAAAGTGAGGCAACACTCCATTCACTTCACACAGTGAATTGAAGTTTTGGAACAGACTGCTTCTCTTTCAGAGAAACGCATGTGAGTTTCTTCCTAATGCTTGCAAGTAGCTTAAGGCACTTTAAAAGGAAAGTGATTTTCTCTGAAAGGACAGCATTTAGAAAGTGAAGCAACACTCCATTCACTTCGCACAGTGAATTGAAGTGTTGGAACAGACTGCTTCTCTTTCAGAGAAACGCATGAGTTTCTGGTGAATTCTTGTAAGTAGCTTAAGGCACTTTCAAAGGAAAGTGATTTTCTCTGAAAGGACAGCATTTAGAAAGTGAAGCAACACTCCATTCACTTCGCACAGTGAATTGAAGTGTTGGAACAGACTTCTTCTCTTTCAGAGAAATTCATGTGAGTTTAAGTTGAATGCTTGTAAGTAGCTTAAGGCACTTTCAAAGGAAAGTGATTTTCTCTGAAAGGACAGCATTTAGAAAGTAAAGCAACACTCCATTCACTTCGCAGAGTGAATTGAAGTTTTGGAACAGACTGCTTCTCTTTCAGAGAAACGCATGTGAGTTTCTGGTGAATGCTTGTAAGTAACTTAAGGCACTTTCAAAGGAAAGTGATTTTCTCTGAAAGGACAGCATTTAGAAAGTGAAGCAACACTCCATTCACTTCGCACAGTGAATTGAAGTGTTGGAACAGACTGCTTCTCTTTCAGAGAAACGCATGTGAGTTTCTTCCTAATGCTTGTAAGTAGCTTAAGGCACTTTCAAAGGAAAGTGATTTTCTCTGAAAGGACAGCATTTAGAAACTGAAGCAATACTCCATTCACTTCGCACAGTGAATTGAAGTGTTGGAACAGACTGCTTCTCTTTCAGAGAAACGCATGTGAGTTTCTTGTGAATTATTGCAAGTCGCTTAAGGCACTTTCAAAGGAAAGTGATTTTCTCTGAAAGGACAGCATTTAGAAACTGAAGCAACACTCCATTCACTTCGCACAGTGAATTGAAGTGTTGGAACACACTACTTCTCTTTAAGAGAAACGCATGTGAGTTTTTTGTGAATGCTTGAAAGTAGTTTAAGGCACTTTCAAAGGAAAGTGATTTTCTCTGAAAGGACATAATTTAGAAAGTGATGCAACACTCCATTCACTTCGCACAGTGAATTGAAGTGTTGGAACCGACTGCTTCTCTTTCAGAGAAACGCATGTGAGTTTCTGGTGAATGCTTGTAAGTAGCTTAAGGCACTTTCAAAGGAAAGTGATTTTCTCTGAAAGGACAGCATTTAGAAAGTGAGGCAACACTCCATTCACTTCACACAGTGAATTGAAGTGTTGGAACAGACTGCTTCTCTTTCAGAGAAACGCATGTGAGTTTCTTCCTAATGCTTGCAAGTAGCTTAAGGCACTTTCAAAGGAAAGTGATTTTCTCTGAAAGGACAGCATTTAGAAAGTGAAGCAACACTTCATTCACTTCGCACAGTGAATTGAAGTGTTGGAACAGACTGCTTCTCTTTCAGAGAAACTCATGAGTTTCTGGTGAATGCTTGCAAGTAGCTTAAGGCACTTTCAAAGGAAAGTGATTTTCTCTGAAAGGACAGCATTTAGAAAGTGAAGCAACTCTCCATTCACTTCGCACAGTGAATTGAAGTGTTGGAACAGACTGCTTCTCTTTCAGAGAAATTCATGTGAGTTTAAGTTGAATGCTTGTAAGTAGCTTAAGGCACTTTCAAAGGAAAGTGATTTTCTCTGAAAGGACAGCATTTAGAAACTGAAGCAACACTCCATTCACTTCGCACAGTGAATTGAAGTGTTGGAACAGACTGCTTCTCTTTAAGAGAAACGCATGTGAGTTTTTTGTGAATGCTTGAAAGTAGTTTAAGGCACTTTCAAAGGAAAGTGATTTTCTCTGAAAGGACAGAATTTAGAAAGTGAAGCAACACTCCATTCACTTCGCACAGTGAATTGAAGTGTTGGAACAGACTGCTTCTCTTTCAGAGAAACGCATGTGAGTTTCTTCCTAATGCTTGTAAGTAGCTTAAGGCACTTTCAAAGGAAAGTGATTTTCTCTGAAAGGACAGCATTTAGAAAGTGAAGCAACACTCAATTCCCTTCGTGCAGTGAATTGAAGTGTTGGAACAGAGTGCTTCTCTTTCATAGAAACGCATTAGTGTTTCTTGTGAATGCTTGGAAATTGCTTAAGGCACTTTCAAAGGAAAGTGATTTTCTCTGAAAGGACAGCATTTAGAAACTGAAGCACAACTCCATTCACTTCGCACAGTGAATTGAAGTGTTGGAACACACTGCTTCTCTTTAAGAGAAACGCATGTGAGTTTTTTGTGAATGCTTGCAAGTAGCTTAAGGCACTTTCAAAGGAAAGTGATTTTCTCTGAAAGGACAGCATTTAGAAAGTGAAGCAACAATCCATGCACTTCGCACAGTGAATTGAAGTGTTGGAACCGACTGCTTCTCTTTCAGAGAAACGCATGTGAGTTTCTGGTGAATGCTTGTAAGTAGCTTAAGGCACTTTCAAAGGAAAGTGATTTTCTCTGAAAGGACAGCATTTAGAAAGTGAAGCAACACTCCATTCCCTTCGTGCAGTGAATTGAAGTGTTGGAACAGACTGCTTCTCTTTCATATAAACGCATTAGTGTTTCTTGTGAATGCTTGCAAGTTGCTTAAGGAACTTTGAAAGGAAAGTGATTTTCTCTGAAAGGACATAATTGAGAAAGTGAAGCAACACTCCATTCACTTCGCACAGTGAATTGAAGTGTTGGAACAGACTGCTTCTCTTTCAGAGAAATGTATGTGAGTTTCTGTTGAATGCTTGTAAGCAGCTTAAGGCACTTTCAAAGGAAAGTGATTTTCTCTGAAAGGACAGCATTTAGAAAGTGAAGCAACACTCCATTCACTTCGCACATTGAATTGAAGTGTTGGAACAGACTGCTTCTCTTTCAGAGAAACGCATGTGAGTTTCTGGTGAATGCTTGTAAGTAGCTTAAGGCACTTTCAAAGGAAAGTGATTTTCTCTGAAAGGACAGCATTTAGAAAGTGAGGCAACACTCCATTCACTTCACACAGTGAATTGAAGTTTTGGAACAGACTGCTTCTCTTTCAGAGAAACGCATGTGAGTTTCTTCCTAATGCTTGCAAGTAGCTTAAGGCACTTTAAAAGGAAAGTGATTTTCTCTGAAAGGACAGCATTTAGAAAGTGAAGCAACACTCCATTCACTTCGCACAGTGAATTGAAGTGTTGGAACAGACTGCTTCTCTTTCAGAGAAACGCATGAGTTTCTGGTGAATTCTTGTAAGTAGCTTAAGGCACTTTCAAAGGAAAGTGATTTTCTCTGAAAGGACAGCATTTAGAAAGTGAAGCAACACTCCATTCACTTCGCACAGTGAATTGAAGTGTTGGAACAGACTTCTTCTCTTTCAGAGAAATTCATGTGAGTTTAAGTTGAATGCTTGTAAGTAGCTTAAGGCACTTTCAAAGGAAAGTGATTTTCTCTGAAAGGACAGCATTTAGAAAGTAAAGCAACACTCCATTCACTTCGCAGAGTGAATTGAAGTTTTGGAACAGACTGCTTCTCTTTCAGAGAAACGCATGTGAGTTTCTGGTGAATGCTTGTAAGTAACTTAAGGCACTTTCAAAGGAAAGTGATTTTCTCTGAAAGGACAGCATTTAGAAAGTGAAGCAACACTCCATTCACTTCGCACAGTGAATTGAAGTGTTGGAACAGACTGCTTCTCTTTCAGAGAAACGCATGTGAGTTTCTTCCTAATGCTTGTAAGTAGCTTAAGGCACTTTCAAAGGAAAGTGATTTTCTCTGAAAGGACAGCATTTAGAAACTGAAGCAATACTCCATTCACTTCGCACAGTGAATTGAAGTGTTGGAACAGACTGCTTCTCTTTCAGAGAAACGCATGTGAGTTTCTTGTGAATTATTGCAAGTCGCTTAAGGCACTTTCAAAGGAAAGTGATTTTCTCTGAAAGGACAGCATTTAGAAACTGAAGCAACACTCCATTCACTTCGCACAGTGAATTGAAGTGTTGGAACACACTACTTCTCTTTAAGAGAAACGCATGTGAGTTTTTTGTGAATGCCTGAAAGTAGTTTATGGCACTTTCAAAGGAAAGTGATTTTCTCTGAAAGGACATAATTTAGAAAGTGATGCAACACTCCATTCACTTCGCACAGTGAATTGAAGTGTTGGAACAGACTGCTTCTCTTTCAGAGAAACGCATGTGAGTTTCTGGTGAATGCTTGTAAGTAGCTTAAGGCACTTTCAAAGGAAAGTGATTTTCTCTGAAAGGACAGCATTTAGAAAGTGACGCAACACTCCATTCACTTCACACAGTGAATTTAAGTGTTGGAACAGACTGCTTCTCTTTCAGAGAAACGCATGTGAGTTTCTTCCTAATGCTTGCAATTAGCTTAAGGCACTTTAAAAGGAAAGTGATTTTCTCTGAAAAGACAGCATTTAGAAAGTGAAGCAACACTCCATTCACTTCGCACAGTGAATTGAAGTGTTTGAACAGACTGCTTCTCTTTCAGAGAAACGCATGAGTTTCTGGTGAATGCTTGTAAGTAGCTTAAGGCACTTTCAAAGGAAAGTGATTTTCTCTGAAAGGACAGCATTTAGAAAGTGAAGCAACACTCCATTCACTTCGCACAGTGAATTGAAGTGTTGGAACAGACTGCTTCTCTTTCAGAGAAATTCATGTGAGTTTAAGTTGAATGCTTGTAAGTAGCTTAAGGCACTTTCAAAGGAAAGTGATTTTCTCTGAAAGGACAGCATTTAGAAAGTAAAGCAACACTCCATTCACTTCGCAGAGTGAATTGAAGTTTTGGAACAGACTGCTTCTCTTTCAGAGAAACGCATGTGAGTTTCTGGTGAATGCTTGTAAGTAACTTAAGGCACTTTCAAAGGAAAGTGATTTTCTCTGAAAGGACAGCATTTAGAAAGTGAAGCAACACTCCATTCACTTCGCACAGTGAATTGAAGTGTTGGAACAGACTGCTTCTCTTTCAGAGAAACGCATGTTAGTTTCTTCCTAATGCTTGTAAGTAGCTTAAGGCACTTTCAAAGGAAAGTGATTTTCTCTGAAAGGACAGCATTTAGAAACTGAAGCAACACTCCATTCACTTCGCACAGTGAATTGAAGTGTTGGAACCGACTGCTTCTCTTTCAGAGAAACGCATGTGAGTTTCTTGTGAATTATTGCAAGTCGCTTAAGGCACTTTCAAAGGAAAGTGATTTTCTCTGAAAGGACAGCATTTAGAAACTGAAGCAACACTCCATTCACTTCGCACAGTGAATTGAAGTGTTGGAACACACTACTTCTCTTTAAGAGAAACGCATGTGAGTTTTTTGTGAATGCTTGAAAGTAGTTTAAGGCACTTTCAAAGGAAAGTGATTTTCTCTGAAATGACAGCGTTTAGATAGTGAAGCAACACTCCATTCACTTCGCGCAGTGAATTGAAGTGTTGGAACAGACTGCTTCTCTTTCAGAGAAACGCATGTGAGTTTCTGGTGAATGCTTGTAAGTAGCTTAAGGCACTTTCAAAGGAAAGTGATTTTCTCTGAAAGGACAGCATTTAGAAAGTGAGGCAACACTCCATTCACTTCACACAGTGAATTTAAGTGTTGGAACAGACTGCTTCTCTTTCAGAGAAACGCATGTGAGGTTCTTCCTAATGCTTGCAAGTAGCTTAAGGCACTTTAAAAGGAAAGTGATTTTCTCTGAAAGGACAGCATTTAGAAAGTGAGGCAACAATCCATTCACTTCACACAGTGAATTGAAGTGTTGGAACAGTCTGCTTCTCTTTCAGAGAAACGCATGTGAGTTTCTTCCTAATTCTTGCAAGTAGCTTAAGGCACTTTCAAAGGAAAGTGATTTTCTCTGAAAGGACAGCATTTAGAAAGTGAAGCAACACTCAATTCCCTTCGTGCAGTGAATTGAAGTGTTGGAACAGAGTGCTTCTCTTTCATAGAAACGCATTAGTGTTTCTTGTGAATGCTTGCAAATTGCTTAAGGCACTTTCAAAGGAAAGTGATTTTCTCTGAAAGGACAGCATTTAGAAACTGAAGCAACACTCCATTCACTTCGCACAGTGAATTGAAGTGTTGGAACACACTGCTTCTCTTTAAGAGAAACGCATGTGAGTTTTTTGTGAATGCTTGAAAGTAGCTTAAGGCACTTTCAAAGGACAGTGATTTTCTCTGAAAGGACAGCATTTAGAAAGTGAAGCAACACTCCATTCCCTTCGTGCAGCGAATTGAAGTGTTGGAACAGAGTGCTTCTCTTTCATATAAACGCATTAGTGTTTCTTGTGAATGCTTGCAAGTCGCTTAAGGCACTTTCAAAGGAAAGTGATTTTCTCTGAAAGGACAGCATTTAGAAAGTGAAGCAACACTCCATTCCCTTCGTGCAGTGAATTGAAGTGTTGGAACAGAGTGCTTCTCTTTCATAGAAACGCATTAGTGTTTCTTGTGAATGCTTGCAAGTTGCTTAAGGCACTTTCAAAGGAAAGTGATTTTCTCTGAAAGGACAGCATTTAGAAAGTGAAGCAACACTCAATTCACTTTGTACAGTGAATTGAAGTGTTGGAACAGACTGCTTCTCTTTCAGAGAAATGCATGTGAGTTTCTGTTGAATGCTTGTAAGTAGCTTAAGGCACTTTCAAAGGAAAGTGATTTTCTCTGAAAGGACAGCAGTTAGAAAGTGAGGCAACACTCCATTCACTTCACACAGTGAATTTAAGTGTTGGAACAGACTGCTTCTCTTTCAGAGAAACGCATGTGAGTTTCTTCCTATTGCTTGCAAGTAGCTTAAGGCACTTTAAAAGGAAAGTGATTTTCTCTGAAAAGACAGCATTTAGAAAGTGAAGCAACACTCCATTCACTTCGCACAGTGAATTGAAGTGTTGGAACAGACTGCTTCTCTTTCAGAGAAACGCATGTGAGTTTCTTGTGAATTATTGCAAGTCGCTTAAGGCACTTTCAAAGGAAAGTGATTATCTCTGAAAGGACAGCATTTAGAAACTGAAGCAACACTCCATTCACTTCGCACAGTGAATTGAGGTGTTGGAACACACTGCTTCTCTTTAAAAGAAACGCATGTGAGTTTTTTGTGAATGCTTGAAAGCAGTTTAAGGCACTTTCAAAGGAAAGTGATTTTCTCTGAAAGGACATAATTTAGAAAGTGATGCAACACTCCATTCACTTCGCACAGTGAATTGAAGTGTTGGAACAGACTGCTTCTCTTTCAGAGAAACGCATGTGAGTTTCTTCCTAATGCTTGTAAGTAGCTTAAGGCACTTTCAAAGGAAAGTGATTTTCTCTGAAAGGACAGCATTTAGAAAGTGAAGCAACACTCAATTCCCTTCGTGCAGTGAATTGAAGTGTTGGAACAGAGTGCTTCTCTTTCATAGAAACGCATTAGTGTTTCTTGTGAATGCTTGCAAATTGCTTAAGGCACTTTCAAAGGAAAGTGATTTTCTCTGAAAGGACAGCATTTAGAAACTGAAGCAACACTCCATTCACTTCGCACAGTGAATTGAAGTGTTGGAACACACTGCTTCTCTTTAAGAGAAACGCATGTGAGTTTTTTGTGAATGCTTGAAAGTAGCTTAAGGCACTTTCAAAGGAGAGTGATTTTCTCTGAAAGGACAGCATTTAGAAAGTGAAGCAACACTCCATTCACTTCGCACAGTGAATTGAAATGTTGGAACAGTCTGCTTCTCTCTCAGAGAAACGCATGTGAGTTTCTTCCTAACGCTTGCAAGTAGCTTAAGGCACTTTCAAAGGAAAGTGATTTTCTCTGAAAGGACAGCATTTAGAAAGTGAAGCAACACTCCATTCACTTCGCACGGTGAATTGAAGTGTTGGACCAGACTGCTTCTCTTTCAGAGAAACGCATGTGAGTTTCTGGTGAATGCTTGTAAGTAGCTTAAGGCACATTCAAAGGAAAATGATTTTCTCTGAAAGGACAGCATTTAGAAAGTGAAGCAACACTCCATTCACTTCGCACAGTGAATTGAAGTGTTGGAACAGACTGCTTTTCTTTCAGAGAAACGCATGTGAGTTTCTGGTGAATGCTTGTAAGTAGCTTAAGGCACTTTCAAAGGAAAGTGATTTTCTCTGAAAGGACAGCATTTAGAAACTGAAGCAACACTCCATTCACTTCGCGCAGTGAATTGAAGTGTTGGAACAGACTGCTTCTCTTTCAGAGAAACGCATGTGAGTTTCTTGTGAATTATTGCAAGTCTCTTAAGGCACTTTCAAAGGAAAGTGATTTTCTCTGAAAGGACAGCATTTAGAAACTGAAGCAACACTCCATTCACTTCGCACAGTGAATTGAAGTGTTGGAACACACTGCTTCTCTTTAAGAGAAACGCTTGTGGTTTTTTGTGAATGCTTGAAAGTAGTTTAAGGCACTTTCAAAGGAAATTGATTTTCTCTGAAAGGACAGAATTTAGAAAGTGAAGCAACACTCCATTCACTTCGCACAGTGAATTGAAGTGTTGGAACAGACTGCTTCTCTTTCAGAGAAACGCATGTGAGTTTCTTCCTAATGCTTGTAAGTAGCTTAATGCACTTTCAAAGGAAAGTGATTTTCTCTGAAAGGACAGCATTTAGAAAGTGAAGCAACTCTCCATTCACTTCGCACAGTGAATTGAAGTGTTGGAACAGACTGCTTCTCTTTCAGAGAAATTCATGTGAGTTTAAGTTGAATGCTTGTAAGTAGCTTAAGGCACTTTCAAAGGAAAGTGATTTTCTCTGAAAGGACAGCATTTAGAAAGTGAAGCAACACTCCATTCACTTCGCAGAGTGAATTGAAGTTTTGGAACAGACTGCTTCACTTTCAGAGAAACGCATGTGAGTTTCTGGTGAATGCTTGTAAGTAGCTTAAGGCACTTTCAAAGGAAAGTGATTTTCTCTGAAAGGACAGCATTTAGAAAGTGAAGCAACACTCCATTCACTTCGCACAGTGAATTGAAGTGTTGGAACAGACTGCTTCTCTTTCAGAGAAACGCATGTGAGTTTCTGGTGAATGCTTGTAAGTAGCTTAAGTCACTTTCAAAGGAAAGTGATTTTCTCTGAAAGGACAGCATTTAGAAAGTGAAGCAACACTCCATTCACTTCGCACAGTGAATTGAAGTGTTGGAACAGACTGCTTCTCTTTCAGAGAAACGCATGTGAGTTTCTTGTGAATTATTGCAAGTCGCTTAAGGCACTTTCAAAGGAAAGTGATTTTCTCTGAAAGGACAGCATTTAGAAAGTGAAGCAACACTCCCTTCCTTTCGTGCAGTGAATTGAAGTGTTGGAACAGAGTGCTTCTCTTTCATAGAAACGCATTAGTGTTTCTTGTGAATGCTTGCAAGTTGCTTAAGGCACTTTCAAAGGAAAGTGATTTTCTCTGAAAGGACAGCATTTAGAAAGTGAAGCAACACTCAATTCACTTTGTACAGTGAATTGAAGTGTTGGAGCAGACTGCTTCTCTTTCAGAGAAATGCATGTGAGTTTCTGTTGAATGCTTGTAAGTAGCTTAAAGCTCTTTCAAAGGAAAGTGATTTTCTATGAAAGGACAGCATTTAGAATGTAAAGCAACACTCCATTCCCTTCGCGCAATGAATTGAAGTGTTGGAACAGACTGCTTCTCTTTCATAGAAACGCATTAGTGTTTCTTGGGAATGCTTGCAAGTAGCTTAAGGCACTTTCAAAGGAAATTGATTTTCTCTGAAAGGACAGCATTTAGATAGTGAAGCAACACTCCATTCACTTCGCACAGTGAATTGAAGTGTTGGAACAGACTGCTTCTCTTTCAGAGAAACGCATGTGAGTTTCTTGTGAATTCTTGCAAGTTGCTTAAGGCACTTTCAAAGGAAAGTGATTTTCTCTGAAAGGACAGCATTTAGAAACTGAAGCAACACTCCATTCACTTCGCACTGTGAATTGAAGTGTTGGAACAGACTGCTTCTCTTTCAGAGAAACGCATGTGAGTTTCTTCCTAATGCTTGCAAGTAGCTTAAGGCACTTTCAAAGGAAAGTGATTTTCTCTGAAAGGACAGCATTTAGAAAGTGAAGCAACACTCCATTCACTTCGCACCGTGAATTGAAGTGTTGGAACAGTCTGCTTCTCTTTCAGAGAAACGCATGTGAGTTTCTGGTGAATGCTTGTAAGTAGCTTAAGGCACTTTCAAAGGAAAGTGATTTTCTCTGAAAGGACAACATTTAGAAAGTGAAGCAACACTCCATTCACTTCGCACAGTGAATTGAAGTGTTGGAACAGACTGCTTCTCTTTCAGAGAAACGCATGTGAGTTTCTGGTGAATGCTTGTAAGTAGCTTAAGGCACTTTCAAAGGAAAGTGATTTTCTCTGAAAGGATAGCATTTAGAAAGTGAAGCAACACTCCATTCACTTCGCACAGTGAATTGAAGTGTTGGAACAGACTGCTTCTCTTTCAGAGAAATGCATGTGAGTTTAAGTTGAATGCTTGTAAGTAGCTTAAGGCACTTTCAAAGGAAAGTGATTTTCTCTGAAAGGACAGCATTTAGAAAGTGAAGCAACACTCCATTCACTTCGCAGAGTGAATTGAAGTATTGGAACAGACTGCTTCTCTTTCGGAGAAACGCATGTGAGTTTCTGGTGAATGCTTGTAAGTAGCTTAAGGCACTTTCAAAGAAAAGTGATTTTCTCTGAAAGGACAGCATTTAGAAAGTGAAGCAACACTCCATTCACTTCGCACAGTGAATTGAAGTGTTGGAAGAGACTGCTTCTCTTTCAGAGAAACGCATGTGAGTTTCTGGTGAATGCTTGCAAGTTGCTTAAGGCACTTTCAAAGGAAAGTGATTTTCTCTGAAAGGACAGCATTTAGAAAGTGAGGCAACACTCCATTCACTTCACACAGTGAATTGAAGTGTTGGAACAGTCTGCTTCTCTTTCAGAGAAACGCATGTGAGTTTCTTCCTAATGCTTGCAAGTAGCTTAAGGCACTTTCAAAGGAACGTGATTTTCTCTGAAAGGACAGCATTTAGAAAGTGAAGCAACACTCCATTTCCTTCGTGCAGTGAATTGAAGTGTTGGAACAGAATGCTTCTCTTTCATAGAAACGCATTAGTGTTTCTTGTGAATGCTTGCAAGTTGCTTAAGGCACTTTCAAAGGAAAGTGATTTTCTCTGAAAGGACATAATTTAGAAAGTGAAGCAACACTCCATTCACTTCGGACAGTGAATTGAAGTGTTGGAACAGACTGCTTCTCTTTCAGAGAAACGCATGTGAGTTTCTGGTGAATGCTTGTAAGTAGCTTAAGGCACTTTCAAAGGAAAGTGATTTTCTCTGAAAGGACAGCATTTAGAAAGTGAAGCAACACTCCATTCACTTCGCACAGTGAATTGAAGTGTTGGAACAGACTGCTTCTCTTTCAGAGAAACGCATGTGAGTTTCTTCCTAATGCTTGTAAGTAGCTTAAGGCACTTTCAAAGGAAAGTGATTTTCTCTGAAAGGACAGCATTTAGAAACTGAAGCAACACTCCACTCACTTCGCACAGTGAATTGAAGTGTTGGAACAGACTGCTTCTCTTTCAGAGAAACGCATGTGAGTTTCTTGTGAATTATTGCAAGTCGCTTAAGGCACTTTCAAAGGAAAGTGATTTTCTCTGAAAGGACAGCATTTAGAAACTGAAGCAACACTCCATTCACTTCGCACAGTGAATTGAAGTGTTGGAACACACTACTTCTCTTTAAGAGAAACGCATGTGAGTTTTTTGTGAATGCTTGAAAGTAGTTTAAGGCACTTTCAAAGGAAAGTGATTTTCTCTGAAAGGACATAATTTAGAAAGTGATGCAACACTCCATTCACTTCGCACAGTGAATTGAAGTGTTGGAACAGACTGCTTCTCTTTCAGAGAAACGCATGTGAGTTTCTTCCTAATGCTTGTAAGTAGCTTAAGGCACTTTCAAAGGAAAGTGATTTTCTCTGAAAGGACAGCATTTAGAAAGTGAAGCAACACTCAATTCCCTTCGTGCAGTGAATTGAAGTGTTGGAACAGACTGCTTCTCTTTCATAGAAACGCATTAGTGTTTCTTGTGAATGCTTGCAAATTGCTTAAGGCACTTTCAAAGAAAAGTGATTTTCTCTGAAAGGACAGTATTTAGAAACTGAAGCAACACTCCATTCACTTCGCAGAGTGAATTGAAGTGTTGGAACAGACTGCTTCTCTTTCAGAGAAACGCATGTGAGTTTCTTGTGAATTATTGCAAGTCGCTTAAGGCACATTCAAAGGAAAGTGATTTTCTCTGAAAGGACAGCATTTAGAAAGTGAAGCAACACTCCATTCCCTTCGTGCAGTGAATTGAAGTGTTGGAACAGAGTGCTTCTCTTTCATAGAAACGCATTAGTGTTTCTTGTGAATGCTTGCAAGTTGCTTAAGGCACTTTCAAAGGAAAGTGATTTTCTCTGAAAGGACAGCATTTAGAAAGTGAAGCAACACTCAATTCACTTTGTACAGTGAATTGAAGTGTTGGAACAGACTGCTTCTTTTTCAGAGAAATGCATTTGAGTTTCTGTTGAATGCTTGTAAGTAGCTTAAGGCTCTTTCAAAGGAAAGTGATTTTCTATGAAAGGACAGCATTGAGAAAGTAAAGCAACACTCCATTCCCTTCGCGCAATGAATTGAAGTGTTGGAACAGACTGCTTCTCTTTCATAGAAACGCATCAGTGTTTCTTGGGAATGCTTGCAAGTAGCTTAAGGCACTTTCAAAGGAAATTGATTTTCTCTGAAAGGACAGCGTTTAGATAGTGAAGCAACACTCCATTCACTTCGCGCAGTGAATTGAAGTGTTGGAACAGACTGCTTCTCTTTCAGAGAAACGCATGTGAGTTTTTTGTGAATGCTTGAAAGTAGTTTAAGGCACTTTCAAAGGAAAGTGATTTTCTCTGAAAGGACAGAATTTAGAAAGTGATGCAACACTCCATTCACTTCGCACAGTGAATTGAAGTGTTGGAACAGACTGCTTCTCTTTCAGAGAAACGCATGTGAGTTTCTTCCTAATGCTTGTAAGTAGCTTAAGGCACTTTCAAAGGAAAGTGATTTTCTCTGAAAGTACAGCATTTAGAAAGTGAAGCAACACTCAATTCCCTTCGTGCAGTGAATTGAAGTGTTGGAACAGAGTGCTTCTCTTTCATAGAAACGCATTAGTGTTTCTTGTGAATGCTTGCAAATTGCTTAAGGCACTTTCAAAGGAAAGTGATTTTCTCTGAAAGGACAGCATTTAGAAAGTGAAGCAACACTCCATTCACTTCGCACAGTGAATTGAAGTGTTGGAACAGACTGCTTCTCTTTCAGAGAAACGCATGTGAGTTTCTGTTGAATGCTTGTAAGTAGCTTAAGGCACTTTGAAAGGAAAGTGATTTTCTCTGAAAGGACAGCATTTAGAAAGTGAGGCAACACTCCATTCACTTCGCACAGTGAATTGAAGTATTGGAACAGACTGCTTCTCTTTCAGAGAAACGCATGTGAATTTCTTCCTAATGCTTGCAAGTAGCTTAAGGCACTTTCAAAGGAAAGTGATTTTCTCTGAAAGGACAGCATTTAGAAAGTGAAGCAACACTCCATTCACTTCGCTCAGTGAATTGAAGTGTTGGAACAGTCTGCTTCTCTTTCAGAGAAACGCATGTGAGTTTCTTCCTAATGCTTGCAAGTAGCTTAAGGCACTTTCAAAGGAAAGTGATTTTCTCTGAAAGGACAGCATTTAGAAAGTGAAGCAACACTCCATTCACTTCGCACAGTGAATTGAAGTGTTGGAACAGACTGCTTTTCTTTCAGAGAAACGCATGTGAGTTTCTTCCTAATGCTTGCAAGTAGCTTAAGGCACTATCAAAGGAAAGTGATTTTCTCTGAAAGGACAGCATTTAGAAAGTGAAGCAACACTCCATTCACTTCGCACAGTGAATTGAAGTGTTGGAACCGACTGCTTCTCTTTCAGAGCAACGCATGTGAGTTTCTGGTGAATGCTTATAAGTAGCTTAAATCACTTTCAAAGGACAGTGATTTTCTCTGAAAGGACAGCATTTAGAAAGTGAAGCAACACTCCATTCCCTTCGAGCAGTGAATTGAAGTGTTGGAACAGACTGCTTCTCTTTCAGAGAAACGCATTAATGTTTCTTGTGAATGCTTGCAAGTTGCTTAAGGCACTTTCAAAGGAAAGTGATTTTCTCTGAAAGGACATACTTTAGAAAGTGAAGCAACACTCCATTCACTTCGCACAGTGAATTGAAGTGTTGGAACAGACTGCTTCTCTTTCAGAGAAATGCATGTGAGTTTCTGTTGAACGCTTGTAAGTAGCTTAAGGCACTTTCAAAGGAAAGTGATTTTCTCTGAAAGGACAGCATTTAGAAAGTGCAGCAACACTCCATTCACTTCGCACATTGAATTGAAGTGTTGGAACAGACTGCTTCTCTTTCAGAGAAACGCATGTGAGTTTCTGGTGAATGCTTGTAAGTAGCTTAAGGCACTTTTAAAGGAAAGTGATTTTCTCTGAAAGGACAGCATGTAGAAAGTGAGGGAACACTCCATTCACTTCACACAGTGAATTGAAGTGTTGGAACAGACTGCTTCTCTTTCAGAGAAACGCATGTGAGTTTCTTCCTAATGCTTGCAAGTAGCTTAAGGCACTTTCAAAGGAAAGTGATTTTCTCTGAAAGGACAGCATTTAGAAAGTGAAGCAACACTCCATTCACTTCGCACAGTGAATTGAAATGTTGGAACAGTCTGCTTCTCTTTCAGAGAAACGCATGTGAGTTTCTTCCTAATGCTTGCAAGTAGCTTAAGGCACTTTCAAAGGACAGTGATTTTCTCTGAAAGGACAGCATTTAGAAAGTGAAGCAACACTCCATTCACTTCGCACAGTGAATTGAAGTGTTGGAACAGACTGCTTCTCTTTCAGAGAAATGCATGTGAGTTTAAGTTGAATGCTTGTAAGTAGCTTAAGGCACTTTCAAAGGAAAGTGATTTTCTCTGAAAGGACAGCATTTAGAAAGTGAAGCAACACTCCATTCACTTCGCACAGTGAATTGAAGTGTTGGAACAGACTGCTTCTCTTTCAGAGAAACGTATGTGAGTTTCTTGTGAATGCTTGCAAGTTGCTTAAGGCACTTTCAAAGGAAAGTGATTTTCTCTGAAAGGACAGCATTTAGAAAGTGAAGCAACACTCCGTTCACTTCGCACAGTGAATTGAAGTGTTGGAACAGACTGCTTCTCTTTCAGAGAAACGCATGTGAGTTTCAGGTGAATGCTTGCAAGTTGCTTAAGGCACTTTCAAAGGAAAGTGATTTTCTCTGAAAGGACAGCATTTAGAAAGTGAGGCAACACTACATTCACTTCACACAGTGAATTGAAGTGTTGGAACAGTCTGCTTCTCTTTCAGAGAAACGCATGTGAGTTTCTTCCTAATGCTTGCAAGTGGCTTAAGGCACTTTCAAAGGAAAGTGATTTTCTCTGAAAGGACAGCATTTAGAAAGTGAAGCAACACTCCATTCCCTTCGAGCAGTGAATTGAAGTGTTGGAACAGACTGCTTCTCTTTCATATAAACGCATTAATGTTTCTTGTGAATGCTTGCAAGTTGCTTAAGGCACTTTCAAAGGAAAGTGATTTTCTCTGAAAGGACATACTTTAGAAAGTGAAGCAACACTCCATTCACTTCGCACAGTGAATTGAAGTGTTGGAACAGACTGCTTCTCTTTCAGAGAAATGCATGTGAGTTTCTGTTGAACGCTTGTAAGTAGCTTAAGGCACTTTCAAAGGAAAGTGATTTTCTCTGAAAGGACAGCATTTAGAAAGTGCAGCAACACTCCATTCACTTCGCACATTGAATTGAAGTGTTGGAACAGACTGCTTCTCTTTCAGAGAAACGCATGTGAGTTTCTGGTGAATGCTTGTAAGTAGCTTAAGGCACTTTTAAAGGAAAGTGATTTTCTCTGAAAGGACAGCATTTAGAAAGTGAGGCAACACTCCATTCACTTCACACAGTGAATTGAAGTGTTGGAACAGACTGCTTCTCTTTCAGAGAAACGCATGTGAGTTTCTTCCTAATGCTTGCAAGTAGCTTAAGGCACTTTCAAAGGAAAGTGATTTTCTCTGAAAGGACAGCATTTAGAAAGTGAAGCAACACTCCATTCACTTCGCACAGTGAATTGAAATGTTGGAACAGTCTGCTTCTCTTTCAGAGAAACGCATGTGAGTTTCTTCCTAATGCTTGCAAGTAGCTTAAGGCACTTTCAAAGGAAAGTGATTTTCTCTGAAAGGACAGCATTTAGAAAGTGAAGCAACACTCCATTCACTTCGCACAGTGAATTGAAGTGTTGGAACAGACTGCTTCTCTTTCAGAGAAACGCATGTGAGTTTCTGGTGAATGCTTGTAAGTAGCTTAAGGCACTTTCAAAGGAAAGTGATTTTCTCTGAAAGGACAGCATTTAGAAAGTGAAGCAACACTCCATTCACTTCGCACAGTGAATTGAAGTGTTGGAACAGACTGCTTCTCTTTCAGAGAAATGCATGTGAGTTTAAGTTGAATGCTTGTAAGTAGCTTAAGGCACTTTCAAAGGAAAGTGATTTTCCCTGAAAGGACAGCATTTAGAAAGTGAAGCAGCACTCCATTCACTTCGCAGAGTGAATTGAAGTATTGGAACAGACTGCTTCTCTTTCAGAGAAACGCATGTGAGTTTCTGGTGAATGCCTGTATGTAGCTTAAGGCACTTTCAAAGGAAAGTGATTTTCTCTGAAAGGACAGCATTTAGAAAGTGAAGCAACACTCCATTCACTTCGCACAGTGAATTGAAGTGTTGGAACAGACTGCTTCTCTTTCAGAGAAAGGCATGTGAGTTTCTTCCTAATGCTTGCAAGTCGCTTAAGGCACTTTCAAAGGAAAGTGATTTTCTCTGAAAGGACAGCATTTAGAAAGTGAAGCA
This sequence comes from Myodes glareolus, assembly GCF_982192425.1. NCBI lineage: Eukaryota > Metazoa > Chordata > Mammalia > Rodentia > Cricetidae > Myodes > Myodes glareolus. The sequence goes on from NW_028263215.1 coordinate 416,319, forward strand.
ACACTCCATTCACTTCGCACAGTGAATTGAAGTGTTGGAACAGACTGCTTCTCTTTAAGAGAAACGCATGTGAGTTTTTTGTGAATGCTTGAAAGTAGTTTAAGGCACTTTCAAAGGAAAGTGATTTTCTCTGAAAGGACAGAATTTAGAAAGTGATGCAACACTCCATTCACTTCGCACAGTGAATTGAAGTGTTGGAACAGACTGCTTCTCTTTCAGAGAAACGCATGTGAGTTTCTTCCTAATGCTTGTAAGTAGCTTAAGGCACTTTCAAAGGAAAGTGATTTTCTCTGAAAGGACAGCATTTAGAAAGTGAAGCAACACTCCATTCACTTCGTGCAGTGAATTGAAGTGTTGGAACAGACTGCTTCTCTTTCAGAGAAACGCATGTGAGTTTCTTCCTAATGCTCGCAAGTAGCTTAAGGCACTTACAAAGGAAAGTGATTTTCTCTGATTGGACAGCATTTAGAAAGTGAAGCAACACTCCATTCACTTCGCACAGTGAATTGAAGTGTTGGAACAGACTGCTTCTCTTTCAGAGAAACGCATGTGAGTTTCTGGTGAATGCTTGTAAGTAGCTTAACGCACTTTCAAAGGAAAGTGATTTTCTCTGAAAGGACAGCATTTAAAAAGTGAAGCAACACTCCATTCCCTTCGTGCAGTGAATTGAAGTGTTGGAACAGAGTGCTTCTCATTCATAGAAACGCATTAGTGTTTCTTGTGAATGCTTGCAAGTTGCTTAAGGCACTTTCAAAGGAAAGTGATTTTCTCTGAAAGGACAGCATTTAGAAAGTGAAGGAACACTCCATTCACTTTGTACAGTGAATTGTAGTGTTGGAACAGACTGCTTCTCTTTCAGAGAAATGCATGTGAGTTTCTGTTGAATGCTTGTAAGTAGCTTAAGGCTCTTTCAAAGGAAAGTGATTTTCTCTGAAAGGACAGCATTTAGAAAGTAAAGCAACACTCCATTCCCTTCGCACAATAAATTGAAGTGTTGGAAGAGACTGCTTCTCTTTCATAGAAACGCATTAGTTTGTCTTGTGAATGCTTGCAAGTAGCTTAAGGCACATTCAAAGGAAAGTGATTTTCTCTGAAAGGACAGCATTTAGAAAGTGAAGCAACACTCCATTCACTTCGCACAGAGAATTGAAGTGTTGGAACAGATTACTTCTCTTTCAGAGAATTGCATGTGAGTTTCTGTTGAATGCTTGTAAGTAGCTTAAGGCACATTCAAAGGAAAGGGATTTTCTCTGAAAGGACAGCATTTAGAAAGTGAAGCAACACTCCATTCACTTCGCACTGTGACTTGAAGTGTTGGAACGGACTGCTTCTCTTTCAGAGAAACACATGTGAGTTTTTTGTGAATGCTTGAAAGTAGTTTAAGGCACTTTCAAAGGAAAGTGTTTTTCTCTGAAAATACAGAATTTAGAAAGTGAAGCAACACTCCATTCACTTCGCACAGTGAATTGAAGTGTTGGAACAGACTGCTTCTCTTTCAGAGAAACGCATGTGAGTTTCTTCCTAATGCTCGCAAGTAGCTTAAGGCACTTCCAAAGGAAAGTGATTTTCTCTGATTGGACAGCATTTAGAAAGTGAAGCAACACTCCATTCACTTCGCACAGTGAATTGAAGTGTTGGAACAGACTGCTTCTCTTTCAGAGAAACGCATGTGAGTTTCTGGTGAATGCTTGTAAGTAGCTTAAGGCACTTTCAAAGGAAAGTGATTTTCTCTGAGAGGACAGCATTTAGAAAGTGAAGCAACACTCCATTCCCTTCGTGCAGTGAATTGAAGTGTTGGAACAGAGTGCTTCTCATTCATAGAAACGCATTAGTGTTTCTTGTGAATGCTTGCAAGTTGTTTAAGGCACTTTCAAAGGAAAGTGATTTTCTCTGAAAGGACAGCATTTAGAAAGTGAAGCAACACTCCATTCACTTTGTACAGTGAATTGAAGTGTTGGAACAGACTGCTTCTCTTTCAGAGAAATGCATGTGAGTTTCTGTTGAATGCTTGTAAGTAGCTTAAGGCTCTTTCAAAGGAAAGTGATTTTCTCTGAAAGGACAGCATTTAGAAAGTGAAGCAACACTCCATTCACTTCGCACAGTGAATTGAAGTGTTGGAACAGACTGCTTCTCTTTCAGAGAAATGCATGTGAGTTTCTTTTGAATGCTTGCAAGTTGCTTAAGGCACATTCAAAGGAAAGTGATTTTCTCTGAAAGGACAGCATTTAGAAAGTGAAGCAACACTCCATTCACTTCGCACAGTGAATTGAAGTGTTGGAACAGACTGCTTCTCTTTCAGAGAAACGCATGTGAGTTTCTTCCTAATGCTTGCAAGTAGCTTAAGGCACTTTCAAAGGAAAGTGATTTTCTCTGATTGGACAGCATTTAGAAAGAGAAGCAACACTCCATTCACTTCGCACAGTGAATTGAAGTGTTGGAACAGACTGCTTCTCTTTCAGAGAAACGCATGTGAGTTTCTGGTGAATGCTTGTAAGTAGCTTAAGGCACTTTCAAAGGAAAGTGATTTTCTCTGAAAGGACAGCATTTAGAAAGTGAAGCAACACTCCATTCACTTAGCACAGTGAATTGAAGTGTTGGAACAGACTGCTTCTCTTTCAGAGAAACGCATGTGAGTTTCTTTTGAATGCTTGCAAGTTGCTTAAGGCACATTCAAAGGAAAGTGATTTTCTCTGAAAGGACAGCATTTAGAAAGTGAAGCAACACTCCATTCACTTCGCACAGTGAATTGAAGTGTTCGAACAGACTGCTTCTCTTTTAGAGAAACGCATGTGAGTTTTTTGTGAATGCTTGAAAGTAGTTTAAGGCACTTTCAAAGGAAAGTGATTTTCTCTGAAAGGACAGCATTTAGAAAGTGAAGCAACACTCCATTCACTTCGCACTGTGAATTGAAGTGTTGGAACAGACTGCTTCTCTTTCAGAGAAACGCACGTGAGTTTTTTGTGAATGCTTGAAAGTAGTTTAAGGCACTTTCAAAGGAAAGTGTTTTTCTCTGAAAGGACAGAATTTAGAAAGTGAAGCAACACTCCATTCACTTCGCACAGAGAATTGAAGTGTTGGAACAGACTGCTCCTCTTTCAGAGAAACGCATGTGATTTCTTCCTAATGCTTGCAAGTAGCTTAAGGCACTTTCAAAGGAAAGTGATTTTCTCTGATTGGACAGCATTTAGAAAGTGAAGCAACACTCCATTCACTTCGCACAGTGAATTGAAGTGTTGGAACAGACTGCTTCTCTTTCAAAGAAACGCATGTGAGTTTCTCGTGAGTGCTTGTAAGTAGCTTAAGGCACTTTCAAAGGAAAGTGATTTTCTCTGAAAGAAGAGCATTTAGAAAGTGAAGCAACACTCCATTCCCTTCGTGCAGTGAATTGAAGTGTTGGAACAGAGTGCTTCTCATTCATAGAAACGCATTAGTGTTTCTTGTGAATGCTTGCAAGTTGCTTAAGGCACTTTCAAGGGAAAGTGATTTTCTCTGAAAGGACAGCATTTAGAAAGTGAAGCAACACTCCATTCACTTTGTACAGTGAATTGAAGTGTTGGAACAGACTGCTTCTCTTTCAGAGAAATGCATGTGAGTTTCTGGTGAATGCTTGTAAGTAGCTTAAGGCTCTTTCAAAGGAAAGTGATTTTCTCTCAAAGGACAGCATTTAGAAAGTAAAGCAACACTCCATTCCCTTCGCACAATAAATTGAAGTGTTGGAACAGACTGCTTCTCTTTCATAGAAACGCAATAGTGTTTCTTGTGAATGCTTGCAAGTAGCTTAAGGCACATTCAAAGGAAAGTGATTTTCTCTGAAAGGACAGCATTTAGAAAGTGAAGCAACACTCCATTCACTTCGCACAGAGAATTGAAGTGTTGGAACAGATTACTTCTCTTTCAGAGAAATGCATGTGAGTTTCTGTTGAATGCTTGTAAGTAGCTTAAGGCACATTCAAAGGAAAATGATTTTCTCTGAAAGGACAGCATTTAGAAAGTGAAGCAACACTCCATTCACTTCGCACAGTGAATTGAAGTGTTGGAACAGACTGCTTCTCTTTCAGAGAAACGCATGTGAGTTTTTTGTAAATGCTTGAAAGTAGTTTAAGGCACTTTCAATGGAAAGTGATTTTCTCTGAAAGGACAGCATTTAGAAAGTGAGGCAACACTCCATTCACTTCGCACAGTGAATTGAAGTGTTGGAACAGACTGCTTCTCTTCAGAGAAACGCATGTGAGTTTCTTCCTAATGCTTGCAAGTAGCTTAAGGCACTTTCAAAGGAAAGTGATTTTCTCTGAAAGGACAGCATTTAGAAAGTGAAGCAACACTCCATTCACTTCGCACAGTGAATTGAAGTGTTGGAACAGACTGCTTCTCTTTCAGAGAAATGCATGTGAGTTTCTTTTGAATGCTTGCAAGTTGCTTAAGGCACATTCAAAGGAAAGTGATTTTCTCTGAAAGGACAGCATTTAGAAACTGAAGTAACACTCCATTCACTTCGCACAGTGAATTGAAGTGTTGGAACAGACTGCTTCTCTTTCAGAGAAACGCATGTGAGTTTCTTCCTAATGCTTGCAAGTAGCTTAAGGCACTTTCAAAGGAAAGTGATTTTCTCTGAAAGGACAGCATTTAGAAAGTGAAGCAACACTCCATTCACTTCGCACAGTGAATTGAAGTGTTGGAACAGACTGCTTCTCTTTCAGAGAAACGCATGTGAGTTTCTGGTGAATGCTTGTAAGTAGCTTAAGGCACTTTCAAAGGAAAGTGATTTTCTCTGAAAGGACAGCATTTAGAAAGTGAAGCAACACTCCATTCACTTCGCACAGTGAATTGAAGTGTTGGAACAGACTGCTTCTCTTTCAGAGAAACGCATGTGAGTTTCTTTTGAATGCTTGCAAGTTGCTTAAGGCACATTCAAAGGAAAGTGATTTTCTCTGAAAGGACAGCATTTAGAAAGTGAAGCAACACTCCATTCACTTCGCACAGTGAATTGAAGTGTTCGAACAGACTGCTTCTCTTTTAGAGAAACGCATGTGAGTTTTTTGTGAATGCTTGAAAGTAGTTTAAGGCACTTTCAAAGGAAAGTGATTTTCTCTGAAAGGACAGCATTTAGAAAGTGAAGCAACACTCCATTCACTTTGCACTGTGAATTGAAGTGTTGGAACAGACTGCTTCTCTTTCAGAGAAACGCATATGAGTTTTTTGTGAATGCTTGAAAGTAGTTTAAGGCACTTTCAAAGGAAAGTGTTTTTCTCTGAAAGGACAGAATTTAGAAAGTGAAGCAACACTCCATTCACTTCGCACAGAGAATTGAAGTGTTGGAACAGACTGCTCCTCTTTCAGAGAAACGCATGTGATTTCTTCCTAATGCTTGCAAGTAGCTTAAGGCACTTTCAAAGGAAAGTGATTTTCTCTGATTGGACAGCATTTAGAAAGTGAAGCAACACTCCATTCACTTCGCACAGTGAATTGAAGTGTTGGAACAGACTGCTTCTCTTTCAAAGAAACGCATGTGAGTTTCTGGTGAATGCTTGTAAGTAGCTTAAGGCACTTTCAAAGGAAAGTGATTTTCTCTGAAAGAAGAGCATTTAGAAAGTGAAGCAACACTCCATTCCCTTCGTGCAGTGAATTGAAGTGTTGGAACAGAGTGCTTCTCATTCATAGAAACGCATTAGTGTATCTTGCGAATGCTTGCAAGTTGCTTAAGGCACTTTCAAAGAAAGTGATTTTCTCTGAAAGGACAGCATTTAGAAAGTGAAGCAACACTCCATTCACTTTGTACAGTGAATTGAAGTGTTGGAACAGACTGCTTCTCTTTCAGAGAAATGCATGTGAGTTTCTGGTGAATGCTTGTAAGTAGCTTAAGGCTCTTTCAAAGGAAAGTGATTTTCTCTGAAAGGACAGCATTTAGAAAGTGAAGCAACACTCCATTCACTTTGTACAGTGAATTGAAGTGTTGGAACAGACTGCTTCTCTTTCAGAGAAATGCATGTGAGTTTCTGGTGAATGCTTGTAAGTAGCTTAAGGCTCTTTCAAAGGAAAGTGATTTTCTCTCAAAGGACAGCATTTAGAAAGTAAAGCAACACTCCATTCCCTTCGCACAATAAATTGAAGTGTTGGAACAGACTGCTTCTCTTTCATAGAAACGCAATAGTGTTTCTTGTGAATGCTTGCAAGTAGCTTAAGGCACTTTCAAAGGAAAGTGATTTTCTCTGAAAGGACACCATTTAGAAAGTGAAGCAACACTCCATTCACTTCGCACAGTGAATTGAAGTGTTGGAACAGACTGCTTCTCTTTCAGAGAAACGCATGTGAGTTTCTGGTGAATGCTTGTAAGTAGCTTAAGGCACTTTCAAAGGAAAGTGATTTTCTCTCAAAGGACAGCATTTAGAAAGTGAAGCAACACTCCGTTCACTTCGCACAGTGAATTGAAGTGTTGGAACAGACTGCTTCTCTTTCAGAGAAACGCATGTGAGTTTTTTATGAATGCTTGAAAGTAGTTTAAGGCACTTTCAAAGGAAAGTGATTTTCTCTGAAAGGACAGTGTTTAGAAAGTGAGGCAACACTCCATTCACTTCGCACAGTGAATTGAAGTGTTTGAACCGACTGCTTCTCTTTCAGAGAAACGCATGTGAGTTTCTGGTGAGTGCTTGTTAGTAGCTTAAGGCACTTTCAAAGGACAGTGATTTTCTCTGAAAGGACAGCATTTAGAAAGTGAAGCAACACTCCATTCCCTTCGAGCAGTGAATTGAAGTGTTGGAACAGACTGCTTCTCTTTCAGAGAAATGCATGTTAGTTTCTGTTGAATGCTTATAAGTAGCTTAAGGCACTTTCAAAGGAAAGTGATTTTCTCTGAAAGGACAGCATTTAGAAAGTGAAGCAACACTCCATTCACTTCGCACAGTGAATTGAAGTGTTGGAACAGACTGCTTCTCTTTCAGAGAAACGTATGTGAGTTTCTTGTGAATGCTTGCAAGTTGCTTAAGGCACTTTCAAAGGAAAGTGATTTTCTCTGAAAGGACAGCATTTAGAAAGTGAAGCAACACTCCGTTCACTTCGCACAGTGAATTGAAGTGTTGGAACAGACTGCTTCTCTTTCAGAGAAACGCATGTGAGTTTTTTATGAATGCTTGAAAGTAGTTTAAGGCACTTTCAAAGAAAAGTGATTTTCTCTGAAAGGACAGTGTTTAGAAAGTGAGGCAACACTCCATTCACTTCGCACAGTGAATTGAAGTGTTGGAACCGACTGCTTCTCTTTCAGAGAAACGCATGTGAGTTTCTTCCTAATGCTTGCAAGTAGCTTAAGGCACTTTCAAAGGAAAGTGATTTTCTCTGAAAGGACAGCATTTAGAAAGTGAAGCAACACTCCATTCACTTCGCACAGTGAATTGAAGTGTTGGAACAGACTGCTTCTCTTTCAGAGAAACGCATGTGAGTTTCTGGTGAATGCTTGTAAGTAGCTTAAGGCACTTTCAAAGGAAAGTGATTTTCTCTGAAAGGACAGCATTTAGAAAGTGAAGCAACACTCCATTCACTTCGCACAGTGAATTGAAGTGTTGGAACAGACTGCTTCTCTTTCAGAGAAACGCATGTGAGTTTCTTCCTAATGCTTGCAAGTCGCTTAAGGCACTTTCAAAGGAAAGTGATTTTCTCTGAAAGGACAGCATTTAAAAAGTGAAGCAACACTCCATTCACTTCGCACAGTGAATTGAAGTGTTGGAACAGACTGCTTCTCTTTAAGAGAAACGCATGTGAGTTTTTTGTGAATGCTTGAAAGTAGTTTAAGGCACTTTCAAAGGAAAGTGATTTTCTCTGAAAGGACAGAATTTAGAAAGTGATGCAACACTCCATTCACTTCGCACAGTGAATTGAAGTGTTGGAACAGACTGCTTCTCTTTCAGAGAAACGCATGTGAGTTTCTTCCTAATGCTTGTAAGTAGCTTAAGGCACTTTCAAAGGAAAGTGATTTTCTCTGAAAGGACAGCATTTAGAAAGTGAAGCAACACTCCATTCACTTTGTACAGTGAATTGAAGTGTTGGAACAGACTGCTTCTCTTTCAGAGAAATGCATGAGAGTTTCTGTTGAATGCTTGTAAGTAGCTTAAGGCTCTTTCAAAGGAAAGTGATTTTCTCTGAAAGGACAGCATTTAGAAAGTAAAGCAACACTCCATTCCCTTCGCACAATAAATTGAAGTGTTGGAACAGACTGCTTCTCTTTCATAGAAACGCATTAGTGTGTCTTGTGAATGCTTGCAAGTAGCTTAAGGCACATTCAAAGGAAAGTGATTTTCTCTGAAAGGACAGCATTTAGAAAGTGAAGCAACACTCCATTCACTTCGCACAGAGAATTGAAGTGTTGGAACAGATTACTTCTCTTTCAGAGAAATGCATGTGAGTTTCTGTTGAATGCTTGTAAGTAGCTTAAGGCACATTCAAAGGAAAGGGATTTTCTCTGAAAGGACAGCATTTAGAAAGTGAAGCAACACTCCATTCCCTTCGCACTGTGACTTGAACTGTTGGAACAGACTGCTTCTCTTTCAGAGAAACGCATGTGAGTTTTTTGTGAATGCTTGAAAGCAGTTTAAGGCACTTTCAAAGGAAAGTGTTTTTCTCTGAAAATACAGAATTTAGAAAGTGAAGCAACACTCCATTCACTTCGCACAGTGAATTGAAGTGTTGGAACAGACTGCTTCTCTTTCAGAGAAACGCATGTGAGTTTCTTCCTAATGCTCGCAAGTAGTTTAAGGCACTTCCAAAGAAAAGTGATTTTCTCTGATTGGACAGCATTTAGAAAGTGAAGCAACACTCCATTCACTTCGCACAGTGAATTGAAGTGTTGGAACAGACTGCTTCTCTTTCAGAAAAACGCATGTGAGTTTCTGGTGAATGCTTGTAAGTAGCTTAAGGCACTTTCAAAGGAAAGTGATTTTCTCTGAAAGGACAGCATTTTGAAAGTGAAGCAACACTCCATTCCCTTCGTGCAGTGAATTGAAGTGTTGGAACAGAGTGCTTCTCATTCATAGAAACGCATTAGTGTTTCTTGTGAATGCTTGCAAGTTGCTTAAGGCACTTTCAAAGGAAAGTGATTTTCTCTGAAAGGACAGCATTTAGAAAGTGAAGCAACACTCCATTTACTTTGTACAGTGAATTGAAGTGTTGGAACAGACTGCTTCTCTTTCAGAGAAATGCATGTGAGTTTCTGTTGAATGCTTGTAAGTAGCTTAAGGCTCTTTCAAAGGAAAGTGATTTTCTCTGAAAGGACAGCATTTAGAAAGTGAAGCAACACTCCATTCACTTCGCACAGTGAATTGAAGTGTTGGAACAGACTGCGTCTCTTTCAGAGAAACGCATGTGAGTTTCTTTTGAATGCTTGCAAGTTGCTTAAGGCACATTCAAAGGAAAGTGATTTTCTCTGAAAGGACAGCATTTAGAAACTGAAGCAACACTCCATTCACTTCGCACAGTGAATTGAAGTGTTGGAACAGACTGCTTCTCTTTCAGAGAAACGCATGTGAGTTTCTTCCTAATGCTTGCAAGTAGCTTAAGGCACTTTCAAAGGAAAGTGATTTTCTCTGATTGGACAGCATTTAGAAAGTGAAGCAACACTCCATTCACTTCGCACAGTGAATTGAAGTGTTGGAACAGACTGCTTCTCTTTCAGAGAAACGCATGTGAGTTTCTGGTGAATGCTTGTAAGTAGCTTAAGGCACTTTCAAAGGAAAGTGATTTTCTCTGAAAGGACAGCATTTAGAAAGTGAAGCAACACTCCATTCACTTCGCACAGTGAATTGAAGTGTTGGAACAGACTGCTTCTCTTTCAGAGAAACGCATGTGAGTTTCTTTTGAATGCTTGCAAGTTGCTTAAGGCACATTCAAAGGAAAGTGATTTTCTCTGAAAGGACAGCATTTAGAAAGTGAAGCAACACTCCATTCACTTCGCACAGTGAATTGAAGTGTTCGAACAGACTGCTTCTCTTTAAGAGAAACGCATGTGAGTTTTTTGTGAATGCTTGAAAGTAGTTTAAGGCACTTTCAAAGGAAAGTGATTTTCTCTGAAAGGACAGCATTTAGAAAGTGAAGCAACACTCCATTCACTTCGCACTGTGAATTGAAGTGTTGGAACAGACTGCTTCTCTTTCAGAGAAACGCATGTGAGTTTTTTGTGAATGCTTGAAAGTAGTTTAAGGCACTTTCAAAGGAAAGTGTTTTTCTCTGAAAAGACAGAATTTAGAAAGTGAAGCAACACTCCATTCACTTCGCACAGTGAATTGAAGTGTTGGAACAGACTGCTCCTCTTTCAGAGAAACGCATGTGAGTTTCTTCCTAATGCTTGCAAGTAGCTTAAGGCACTTTCAAAGGAAAGTGATTTTCTCTGATTGGACAGCATTTAGAAAGTGAAGCAACACTCCATTTACTTCGAACAGTGAATTGAAGTGTTGGAACAGACTGCTTCTCTTTCAAAGAAACGCTTGTGAGTTTCTGGTGAATGCTTGTAAGTAGCTTAAGGCACTTTCAAAGGAAAGTGATTTTCTCTGAAAGAAGAGCATTTAGAAAGTGAAGCAACACTCCATTCCCTTCGTGCAGTGAATTGAAGTGTTGGAACAGAGTGCTTCTCATTCATAGAAACGCATTAGTGTTTCTTGTGAATGCTTGCAAGTTGCTTAAGGCACTTTCAAAGGAAAGTGATTTTCTCTGAAAGGACAGCATTTAGAAAGTGAAGCAACACTCCATTCACTTTGTACAGTGAATTGAAGTGTTGGAACAGACTGCTACTCTTTCAGAGAAATGCATGTGAGTTTCTGTTGAATGCTTGTAAGTAGCTTAAGGCTCTTTCAAAGGAAAGAGATTTTCTCTCAAAGGACAGCATTTAGAAAGTAAAACAACACTCCATTCCATTCGCACAATAAATTGAAATGTTGGAACAGACTGCTTCTCTTTCATAGAAACGCAATAGTGTTTCTTGTGAATGCTTGCAAGTAGCTTAAGGCACATTCAAAGGAAAGTGATTTTCTCTGAAAGGACAGCATTTAGAAAGTGAAGCAACACTCCATTCACTTCGCACAGAGAATTGAAGTGTTGGAACAGATTACTTCTCTTTCAGAGAAATGCATGTGAGTTTCTGTTGAATGCTTGTAAGTAGCTTAACGCACATTCAAAGGAAAATGATTTTCTCTGAAAGGACAGCATTTAGAAAGTGAAGCAACACTCCATTCACTTCGCACAGTGAATTGAAGTGTTGGAACAGACTGCTTCTCTTTCAGAGAAACGCATGTGAGTTTTTTGTGAATGCTTGAAAGTAGTTTAAGGCACTTTCAATGGAAAGTGATTTTCTCTGAAAGGACAGCATTTAGAAAGTGAGGCAACACTCCATTCACTTCGCACAGTGAAATGAAGTGTTGGAACAGACTGCTTCTCTTTCAAAGAAACGCTTGTGAGTTTCTGGTGAATGCTTGTAAGTAGCTTAAGGCACTTTCAAAGGAAAGTGATTTTCTCTAAAAGAAGAGCATTTAGAAAGTGAAGCAACACTCCATTCCCTTCGTGCAGTGAATTGAAGTGTTGGAACAGAGTGCTTCTCATTCATAGAAACGCATTAGTGTTTCTTGTGAATGCTTGCAAGTTGCTTAAGGCACTTTCAAAGGAAAGTGATTTTCTCTGAAAGGACAGCATTTAGAAAGTGAAGCAACACTCCGTTCACTTCGCACAGTGAATTGAAGTGTTGGAACAGACTGCTTCTCTTTCAGAGAAACGCATGTGAGTTTTTTATAATGCTTGAAAGTAGTTTAAGGCACTTTCAAAGGAAAGTGATTTTCTCTGAAAGGACAGTGTTTAGAAAGGGAGGCAACACTCCATTCACTTCGCACAGTGAATGGAAGTGTTTGAACCGACTGCTTCTCTTTCAGAGAAACGCATGTGAGTTTCTTGTGAATGCTTGTTAGTAGCTTAAGGCACTTTCAAAGGACAGTGATTTTCTCTGAAAGGACAGCATTTAGAAAGTGAAGCAACACTCCATTCCCTTCGAGCAGTGAATTGAAGTGTTGGAACAGACTGCTTCTCTTTCAGAGAAATGCATGTTAGTTTCTGTTGAATGCTTGTAAGTAGCTTAAGGCACTTTCAAAGGAAAGTGATTTTCTCTGAAAGGACAGCATTTAGAAAGTGAAGCAACACTCCATTCACTTCGCACAGTGAATTGAAGTGTTGGAACAGACTGCTTCTCTTTCAGAGAAACGTATGTGAGTTTCTTGTGAATGCTTGCAAGTTGCTTAAGGCACTTTCAAAGGAAAGTGATTTTCTCTGAAAGGACAGCATTTAGAAAGTGAAGCAACACTCCGTTCACTTCGCACAGTGAATTGAAGTGTTGGAACAGACTGCTTCTCTTTCAGAGAAACGCATGTGAGTTTTTTATGAATGCTTGAAAGTAGTTTAAGGCACTTTCAAAGAAAAGTGATTTTCTCTGAAAGGACAGTGTTTAGAAAGTGAGGCAACACTCCATTCACTTCGCACAGTGAATTGAAGTGTTGGAACCGACTGCTTCTCTTTCAGAGAAACGCATGTGAGTTTCTTCCTAATGCTTGCAAGTAGCTTAAGGCACTTTCAAAGGAAAGTGATTTTCTCTGAAAGGACAGCATTTAGAAAGTGAAGCAACACTCCATTCACTTCGCACAGTGAATTGAAGTGTTGGAACAGACTGCTTCTCTTTCAGAGAAACGCATGTGAGTTTCTGGTGAATGCTTGTAAGTAGCTTAAGGCACTTTCAAAGGAAAGTGATTTTCTCTGAAAGGACAGCATTTAGAAAGTGAAGCAACACTCCATTCACTTCGCACAGTGAATTGAAGTGTTGGAACAGACTGCTTCTCTTTCAGAGAAATGCATGTGAGTTTAAGTTGAATGCTTGTAAGTAGCTTAAGGCACTTTCAAAGGAAAGTGATTTTCCCTGAAAGGACAGCATTTAGAAAGTGAAGCAGCACTCCATTCACTTCGCAGAGTGAATTGAAGTATTGGAACAGACTGCTTCTCTTTCAGAGAAACGCATGTGAGTTTCTGGTGAATGCTTGTAAGTAGCTTAAGGCACTTTCAAAGGAAAGTGATTTTCTCTGAAAAGACAGCATTTAGAAAGTGAAGCAACACTCCATTCACTTCGCACAGTGAATTGAAGTGTTGGAACAGACTGCTTCTCTTTCAGAGAAACGTATGTGAGTTTCTTGTGAATGCTTGCAAGTTGCTTAAGGCACTTTCAAAGGAAAGTGATTTTCTCTGAAAGGACAGCATTTAGAAAGTGAAGCAACACTCCGTTCACTTCGCACAGTGAATTGAAGTGTTGGAACAGACTGCTTCTCTTTCAGAGAAACGCATGTGAGTTTTTTATGAATGCTTGAAAGTAGTTTAAGGCACTTTCAAAGGAAAGTGATTTTCTCTGAAAGTACAGTGTTTAGAAAGTGAGGCAACACTCCATTCACTTCGCACAGTGAATTGAAGTGTTTGAACCGACTGCTTCTCTTTCAGAGAAACGCATGTGAGTTTCTGGTGAATGCTTGTTAGTAGCTTAAGGCACTTTCAAAGGACAGTGATTTTCTCTGAAAGGACAGCATTTAGAAAGTGAAGCAACACTCCATTCCCTTCGAGCAGTGAATTGAAGTGTTGGAACAGACTGCTTCTCTTTCAGAGAAATGCATGTTAGTTTCTGTTGAATGCTTGTAAGTAGCTTAAGGCACTTTCAAAGGAAAGTGATTTTCTCTGAAAGGACAGCATTTAGAAAGTGAAGCAACACTCCATTCACTTCGCACAGTGAATTGAAGTGTTGGAACAGACTGCTTCTCTTTCAGAGAAACGTATGTGAGTTTCTTGTGAATGCTTGCAAGTTGCTTAAGGCACTTTCAAAGGAAAGTGATTTTCTCTGAAAGGACAGCATTTAGAAAGTGAAGCAACACTCCGTTCACTTCGCACAGTGAATTGAAGTGTTGGAACAGACTGCTTCTCTTTCAGAGAAACGCATGTGAGTTTTTTATGAATGCTTGAAAGTAGTTTAAGGCACTTTCAAAGAAAAGTGATTTTCTCTGAAAGGACAGTGTTTAGAAAGTGAGGCAACACTCCATTCACTTCGCACAGTGAATTGAAGTGTTGGAACCGACTGCTTCTCTTTCAGAGAAACGCATGTGAGTTTCTTCCTAATGCTTGCAAGTAGCTTAAGGCACTTTCAAAGGAAAGTGATTTTCTCTGAAAGGACAGCATTTAGAAAGTGAAGCAACACTCCATTCACTTCGCACAGTGAATTGAAGTGTTGGAACAGACTGCTTCTCTTTCAGAGAAACGCATGTGAGTTTCTGGTGAATGCTTGTAAGTAGCTTAAGGCACATTCAAAGGAAAGTGATTTTCTCTGAAAGGACAGCATTTAGAAAGTGAAGCAACACTCCATTCACTTCGCACAGTGAATTGAAGTGTTGTAACAGACTGCTTCTCTTTCAGAGAAATGCATGTGAGTTTAAGTTGAATGCTTGTAAGTAGCTTAAGGCACTTTCAAAGGAAAGTGATTTTCCCTGAAAGGACAGCATTTAGAAAGTGAAGCAGCACTCCATTCACTTCGCAGAGTGAATTGAAGTATTGGAACAGACTGCTTCTCTTTCAGAGAAACGCATGTGAGTTTCTGGTGAATGCTTGTAAGTAGCTTAAGGCACTTTCAAAGGAAAGTGATTTTCTCTGAAAGGACAGCATTTAGAAAGTGAAGCAACACTCCATTCACTTCGCACAGTGAATTGAAGTGTTGGAACAGACTGCTTCTCTTTCAGAGAAACGTATGTGAGTTTCTTGTGAATGCTTGCAAGTCGCTTAAGGCACTTTCAAAGGAAAGTGATTTTCTCTGAAAGGACAGCATTTAGAAAGTGAAGCAACACTCCGTTCACTTCGCACAGTGAATTGAAGTGTTTGAACAGACTGCTTCTCTTTCAGAGAAACGCATGTGAGTTTCTGGTGAATGCTTGTTAGTAGCTTAAGGCACTTTCAAAGGACAGTGATATTCTCTGAAAGGACAGCATTTA
Source organism: Myodes glareolus (assembly GCF_982192425.1). Taxonomy (NCBI): domain Eukaryota; kingdom Metazoa; phylum Chordata; class Mammalia; order Rodentia; family Cricetidae; genus Myodes; species Myodes glareolus. Next base: position 431,342 of record NW_028263215.1, read on the forward strand.
GAAAGTGAAGCAACACTCCATTCCCTTCGAGCAGTGAATTGAAGTGTTGGAACAGACTGCTTCTCTTTCAGAGAAATGCATGTTAGTTTCTGTTGAATGCTTGTAAGTAGCTTAAGGCACTTTCAAAGGAAAGTGATTTTCTCTGAAAGGACAGCATTTAGAAAGTGAAGCAACACTCCATTCACTTCGCACAGTGAATTGAAGTGTTGGAACAGACTGCTTCTCTTTCAGAGAAACGTATGTGAGTTTCTTGTGAATGCTTGCAAGTTGCTTAAGGCACTTTCAAAGGAAAGTGATTTTCTCTGAAAGGACAGCATTTAGAAAGTGAAGCAACACTCCGTTCACTTCGCACAGTGAATTGAAGTGTTGGAACAGACTGCTTCTCTTTCAGAGAAACGCATGTGAGTTTTTTATGAATGCTTGAAAGTAGTTTAAGGCACTTTCAAAGAAAAGTGATTTTCTCTGAAAGGACAGTGTTTAGAAAGTGAGGCAACACTCCATTCACTTCGCACAGTGAATTGAAGTGTTGGAACCGACTGCTTCTCTTTCAGAGAAACGCATGTGAGTTTCTTCCTAATGCTTGCAAGTAGCTTAAGGCACTTTCAAAGGAAAGTGATTTTCTCTGAAAGGACAGCATTTAGAAAGTGAAGCAACACTCCATTCACTTCGCACAGTGAATTGAAGTGTTGGAACAGACTGCTTCTCTTTCAGAGAAACGCATGTGAGTTTCTGGTGAATGCTTGTAAGTAGCTTAAGGCACTTTCAAAGGAAAGTGATTTTCTCTGAAAGGACAACATTTAGAAAGTGAAGCAACACTCCATTCACTTCGCACAGTGAATTGAAATGTTGGAACAGACTGCTTCTCTTTCAGAGAAATGCATGTGAGTTTAAGTTGAATGCTTGTAAGTAGCTTAAGGCACTTTCAAAGGAAAGTGATTTTCCCTGAAAGGACAGCATTTAGAAAGTGAAGCAGCACTCCATTCACTTCGCAGAGTGAATTGAAGTATTGGAACAGACTGCTTCTCTTTCAGAGAAACGCATGTGAGTTTCTGGTGAATGCTTGTAAGTAGCTTAAGGCACTTTCAAAGGAAAGTGATTTTCTCTGAAAGGACAGCATTTAAAAAGTGAAGCAACACTCCATTCACTTCGCACAGTGAATTGAAGTGTTGGAACAGACTGCTTCTCTTTCAGAGAAACGCATGTGAGTTTCTGTTGAATGTTTGTAAGTAGCTTAAGGCACTTTGAAAGGAAAGTGATTTTCTCTGAAAGGACAGCATTTAGAAAGTGAAGCAACACTCCATTCACTTCGCACAGTGAATTGAAGTGTTGGAACAGACTGCTTCTCTTTAAGAGAAACGCATGTGAGTTTTTTGTGAATGCTTGAAAGTAGTTTAAGGCACTTTCAAAGGAAAGTGATTTTCTCTGAAAGGACAGAATTTAGAAAGTGATGCAACACTCCATTCACTTTGCACAGTGAATTGAAGTGTTGGAACAGACTGCTTCTCTTTCAGAGAAACGCATGTGAGTTTCTTCCTAATGCTTGTAAGTAGCTTAAGGCACTTTCAAAGGAAAGTGATTTTCTCTGAAAGGACAGCATTTAGAAAGTGAAGCAACACTCCATTCACTTTGTACAGTGAATTGAAGTGTTGGAACAGACTGCTTCTCTTTCAGAGAAATGCATGAGAGTTTCTGTTGAATGCTTGTAAGTAGCTTAAGGCTCTTTCAAAGGAAAGTGATTTTCTCTGAAAGGACAGCATTTAGAAAGTAAAGCAACACTCCATTCCCTTCGCACAATAAATTGAAGTGTTGGAACAGACTGCTTCTCTTTCATAGAAACGCATTAGTGTGTCTTGTGAATGCTTGCAAGTAGCTTAAGGCACATTCAAAGGAAAGGGATTTTCTCTGAAAGGACAGCATTTAGAAAGTGAAGCAACACTCCATTCACTTCGCACTGTGACTTGAAGTGTTGGAACAGACTGCTTCTCTTTCAGAGAAACGCATGTGAGTTTTTTGTGAATGCTTGTAAGTAGTTTAAGGCACTTTCAAAGGAAAGTGTTTTTCTCTGAAAATACAGAATTTAGAAAGTGAAGCAACACTCCATTCACTTCGCACAGTGAATTGAAGTGTTGGAACAGACTGCTTCTCTTTCAGAGAAACGCATGTGAGTTTCTTCCTAATGCTCGCAAGTAGCTTAAGGCACTTCCAAAGCAAAGTGATTTTCTCTGATTGGACAGCATTTAGAAAGTGAAGCAACACTCCATTCACTTCGCACAGTGAATTGAAGTGTTGGAACAGACTGCTTCTCTTTCAGAGAAACGCATGTGAGTTTCTGGTGAATGCTTGTAAGTAGCTTAAGGCACTTTCAAAGGAAAGTGATTTTCTCTGAAAGGACAGCATTTTGAAAGTGAAGCAACACTCCATTCCCTTCGTGCAGTGAATTGAAGTGTTGGAACAGAGTGCTTCTCATTCATAGAAACGCATTAGTGTTTCTTGTGAATGCTTGCAAGTTGCTTAAGGCACTTTCAAAGGAAAGTGATTTTCTCTGAAAGGACAGCATTTAGAAAGTGAAGCAACACTCCATTTACTTTGTACAGTGAATTGAAGTGTTGGAACAGACTGCTTCTCTTTCAGAGAAATGCATGTGAGTTTCTGTTGAATGCTTGTAAGTAGCTTAAGGCTCTTTCAAAGGAAAGTGATTTTCTCTGAAAGGACAGCATTTAGAAAGTGAAGCAACACTCCGTTCACTTCGCACAGTGAATTGAAGTGTTGGAACAGACTGCTTCTCTTTCAGAGAAACGCATGTGAGTTTCTTTTGAATGCTTGCAAGTTGCTTAAGGCACATTCAAAGGAAAGTGATTTTCTCTGAAAGGACAGCATTTAGAAACTGAAGCAACACTCCATTCACTTCGCACAGTGAATTGAAGTGTTGGAACAGACTGCTTCTCTTTCAGAGAAACGCATGTGATTTTCTTCCTAATGCTTGCAAGTAGCTTAAGGCACTTTCAAAGGAAAGTGATTTTCTCTGATTGGACAGCATTTAGAAAGTGAAGCAACACTCCATTCACTTCGCACAGTGAATTGAAGTGTTGGAACAGACTGCTTCTCTTTCAGAGAAACGCATGTGAGTTTCTGGTGAATGCTTGTAAGTAGCTTAAGGCACTTTAAAAGGAAAGTGATTTTCTCTGAAAGGACAGCATTTAGAAAGTGAAGCAACACTCCATTCACTTCGCACAGTGAATTGAAGTGTTGGAACAGACTGCTTCTCTTTCAGAGAAACGCATGTGAGTTTCTTTTGAATGCTTGCAAGTTGCTTAAGGCACATTCAAAGGAAAGTGATTTTCTCTGAAAGGACAGCATTTAGAAAGTGAAGCAACACTCCATTCACTTCGCACTGTGAATTGAAGTGTTGGAACAGACTGCTTCTCTTTCAGAGAAACGCATGTGAGTTTTTTGTGAATGCTTGAAAGTAGTTTAAGGCACTTTCAAAGGAAAGTGTTTTTCTCTGAAAAGACAGAATTTAGAAAGTGAAGCAACACTCCATTCACTTCGCACAGTGAATTGAAGTGTTGGAACAGACTGCTCCTCTTTCAGAGAAACGCATGTGAGTTTCTTCCTAATGCTTGCAAGTAGCTTAAGGCACTTTCAAAGGAAAGTGATTTTCTCTGATTGGACAGCATTTAGAAAGTGAAGCAACACTCCATTTACTTCGAACAGTGAATTGAAGTGTTGGAACAGACTGCTTCTCTTTCAAAGAAACGCTTGTGAGTTTCTGGTGAATGCTTGTAAGTAGCTTAAGGCACTTTCAAAGGAAAGTGATTTTCTCTGAAAGAAGAGCATTTAGAAAGTGAAGCAACACTCCATTCCCTTCGTGCAGTGAATTGAAGTGTTGGAACAGAGTGCTTCTCATTCATAGAAACGCATTAGTGTTTCTTGTGAATGCTTGCAAGTTGCTTAAGGCACTTTCAAAGGAAAGTGATTTTCTCTGAAAGGACAGCATTTAGAAAGTGAAGCAACACTCCATTCACTTTGTACAGTGAATTGAAGTGTTGGAACAGACTGCTTCTCTTTCAGAGAAATGCATGTGAGTTTCTGTTGAATGCTTGTAAGTAGCTTAAGGCTCTTTCAAAGGAAAGAGATTTTCTCTCAAAGGACAGCATTTAGAAAGTAAAACAACACTCCATTCCCTTCGCACAATAAATTGAAGTGTTGGAACAGACTGCTTCTCTTTCATAGAAACGCAATAGTGTTTCTTGTGAATGCTTGCAAGTAGCTTAAGGCACATTCAAAGGAAAGTGATTTTCTCTGAAAGGACAGCATTTAGAAAGTGAAGCAACACTCCATTCACTTCGCACAGAGAATTGAAGTGTTGGAACAGATTACTTCTCTTTCAGAGAAATGCATGTGAGTTTCTGTTGAATGCTTGTAAGTAGCTTAAGGCACATTCAAAGGAAAATGATTTTCTCTGAAAGGACAGCATTTAGAAAGTGAAGCAACACTCCATTCACTTCGCACAGTGAATTGAAGTGTTGGAACAGACTGCTTCTCTTTCAAAGAAACGCTTGTGAGTTTCTGGTGAATGCTTGTAAGTAGCTTAAGGCACTTTCAAAGGAAAGTGATTTTCTCTGAAAGAAGAGCATTTAGAAAGTGAAGCAACACTCCATTCCCTTCGTGCAGTGAATTGAAGTGTTGGAACAGAGTGCTTCTCATTCATAGAAACGCATTAGTGTTTCTTGTGAATGCTTGCAAGTTGCTTAAGGCACTTTCAAAGGAAAGTGATTTTCTCTGAAAGGACAGCATTTAGAAAGTGAAGCAACACTCCATTCACTTTGTACAGTGAATTGAAGTGTTGGAACAGACTGCTTCTCTTTCAGAGAAATGCATGTGAGTTTCTGTTGAATGCTTGTAAGTAGCTTAAGGCTCTTTCAAAGGAAAGAGATTTTCTCTCAAAGGACAGCATTTAGAAAGTAAAACAACACTCCATTCCCTTCGCACAATAAATTGAAGTGTTGGAACAGACTGCTTCTCTTTCATAGAAACGCAATAGTGTTTCTTGTGAATGCTTGCAAGTAGCTTAAGGCACATTCAAAGGAAAGTGATTTTCTCTGAAAGGACAGCATTTAGAAAGTGAAGCAACACTCCATTCACTTCGCACAGAGAATTGAAGTGTTGGAACAGATTACTTCTCTTTCAGAGAAATGCATGTGAGTTTCTGTTGAATGCTTGTAAGTAGCTTAAGGCACATTCAAAGGAAAATGATTTTCTCTGAAAGGACAGCATTTAGAAAGTGAAGCAACACTCCATTCACTTCGCACAGTGAATTGAAGTGTTGGAACAGACTGCTTCTCTTTCAGAGAAACGCATGTGAGTTTTTTGTGAATGCTTGAAAGTAGTTTAAGGCACTTTCAATGGAAAGTGATTTTCTCTGAAAGGACAGCATTTAGAAAGTGAGGCAACACTCCATTCACTTCGCACAGTGAAATGAAGTGTTGGAACAGACTGCTTCTCTTTCAAAGAAACGCTTGTGAGTTTCTGGTGAATGCTTGTAAGTAGCTTAAGGCACTTTCAAAGGAAAGTGATTTTCTCTGAAAGAAGAGCATTTAGAAAGTGAAGCAACACTCCATTCCCTTCGCACAGTGAATTGAAGTGTTGGAACAGAGTGCTTCTCATTCATAGAAACGCATTAGTGTTTCTTGTGAATGCTTGCAAGTTGCTTAAGGCACTTTCAAAGGAAAGTGATTTTCTCTGAAAGGACAGCATTTAGAAAGTGAAGCAACACTCCATTCACTTTGTACAGTGAATTGAAGTGTTGGAACAGACTGCTTCTCTTTCAGAGAAATGCATGTGAGTTTCTGTTGAATGCTTGTAAGTAGCTTAAGGCTCTTTCAAAGGAAAGAGATTTTCTCTCAAAGGACAGCATTTAGAAAGTAAAACAACACTCCATTCCCTTCGCACAATAATTTGAAGTGTTGGAACAGACTGCTTCTCTTTCATAGAAACGCAATAGTGTTTCTTGTGAATGCTTGCAAGTAGCTTAAGGCACATTCAAAGGAAAGTGATTTTCTCTGAAAGGACAGCATTTAGAAAGTGAAGCAACACTCCATTCACTTCGCACAGAGAATTGAAGTGTTGGAACAGATTACTTCTCTTTCAGAGAAATGCATGTGAGTTTCTGTTGAATGCTTGTAAGTAGCTTAAGGCACATTCAAAGGAAAGTGATTTTCTCTGAAAGGACAGCATTTAGAAAGTGAAGCAACACTCCATTCACTTCGCACAGTGAATTGAAGTGTTGGAACAGACTGCTTCTCTTTCAGAGAAACGCATGTGAGTTTCTTTTGAATGCTTGCAAGTTGCTTAAGGCACATTCAAAGGAAAGTGATTTTCTCTGAAAGGACAGCATTTAGAAACTGAAGCAACACTCCATTCACTTCGCACAGTGAATTGAAGTGTTGGAACAGACTGCTTCTCTTTCAGAGAAACGCATGTGAGTTTCTTCCTAATGCTTGCAAGTAGCTTAAGGCACTTTCAAAGGAAAGTGATTTTCTCTGATTGGACAGCATTTAGAAAGTGAAGCAACACTCCATTCACTTCGCACAGTGAATTGAAGTGTTGGAACAGACTGCTTCTCTTTCAGAGAAACGCATGTGAGTTTCTGGTGAATGCTTGTAAGTAGCTTAAGGCACTTTCAAAGGAAAGTGATTTTCTCTGAAAGGACAGCATTTAGAAAGTGAAGCAACACTCCATTCACTTCGCACAGTGAATTGAAGTGTTGGAACAGACTGCTTCTCTTTCAGAGAAACGCATGTGAGTTTCTTTTGAATGCTTGCAAGTTGCTTAAGGCACATTCAAAGGAAAGTGATTTTCTCTGAAAGGACAGCATTTAGAAAGTGAAGCAACACTCCATTCACTTCGCACAGTGAATTGAAGTGTTCGAACAGACTGCTTCTCTTTAAGAGAAACGCATGTGAGTTTTTTGTGAATGCTTGAAAGTAGTTTAAGGCACTTTCAAAGGAAAGTGATTTTCTCTGAAAGGACAGCATTTAGAAAGTGAAGCAACACTCCATTCACTTCGCACTGTGAATTGAAGTGTTGGAACAGACTGCTTCTCTTTCAGAGAAACGCATGTGAGTTTTTTGTGAATGCTTGAAAGTAGTTTAAGGCACTTTCAAAGGAAAGTGTTTTTCTCTGAAAAGACAGAATTTAGAAAGTGAAGCAACACTCCATTCACTTCGCACAGTGAATTGAAGTGTTGGAACAGACTGCTCCTCTTTCAGAGAAACGCATGTGAGTTTCTTCCTAATGCTTGCAAGTAGCTTAAGGCACTTTCAAAGGAAAGTGATTTTCTCTGATTGGACAGCATTTAGAAAGTGAAGCAACACTCCATTTACTTCGAACAGTGAATTGAAGTGTTGGAACAGACTGCTTCTCTTTCAAAGAAACGCTTGTGAGTTTCTGGTGAATGCTTGTAAGTAGCTTAAGGCACTTTCAAAGGAAAGTGATTTTCTCTGAAAGAAGAGCATTTAGAAAGTGAAGCAACACTCCATTCCCTTCGTGCAGTGAATTGAAATGTTGGAACAGAGTGCTTCTCATTCATAGAAACGCATTAGTGTTTCTTGTGAATGCTTGCAAGTTGCTTAAGGCACTTTCAAAGGAAAGTGATTTTCTCTGAAAGGACAGCATTTAGAAAGTGAAGCAACACTCCATTCACTTTGTACAGTGAATTGAAGTGTTGGAACAGACTGCTTCTCTTTCAGAGAAATGCATGTGAGTTTCTGTTGAATGCTTGTAAGTAGCTTAAGGCTCTTTCAAAGGAAAGAGATTTTCTCTCAAAGGACAGCATTTAGAAAGTAAAACAACACTCCATTCCCTTCGCACAATAAATTGAAGTGTTGGAACAGACTGCTTCTCTTTCATAGAAACGCAATAGTGTTTCTTGTGAATGCTTGCAAGTAGCTTAAGGCACATTCAAAGGAAAGTGATTTTCTCTGAAAGGACAGCATTTAGAAAGTGAAGCAACACTCCATTCACTTCGCACAGAGAATTGAAGTGTTGGAACAGATTACTTCTCTTTCAGAGAAATGCATGTGAGTTTCTGTTGAATGCTTGTAAGTAGCTTAAGGCACATTCAAAGGAAAATGATTTTCTCTGAAAGGACAGCATTTAGAAAGTGAAGCAACACTCCATTCACTTCGCACAGTGAATTGAAGTGTTGGAACAGACTGCTTCTCTTTCAGAGAAACGCATGTGAGTTTTTTGTGAATGCTTGAAAGTAGTTTAAGGCACTTTCAATGGAAAGTGATTTTCTCTGAAAGGACAGCATTTAGAAAGTGAGGCAACACTCCATTCACTTCGCACAGTGAAATGAAGTGTTGGAACAGACTGCTTCTCTTTCAAAGAAACGCTTGTGAGTTTCTGGTGAATGCTTGTAAGTAGCTTAAGGCACTTTCAAAGGAAAGTGATTTTCTCTGAAAGAAGAGCATTTAGAAAGTGAAGCAACACTCCATTCCCTTCGTGCAGTGAATTGAAGTGTTGGACCAGAGTGCTTCTCATTCATAGAAACGCATTAGTGTTTCTTGTGAATGCTTGCAAGTTGCTTAAGGCACTTTCAAAGGAAAGTGATTTTCTCTGAAAGGACAGCATTTAGAAAGTGAAGCAACACTCCATTCACTTTGTACAGTGAATTGAAGTGTTGGAACAGACTGCTTCTCTTTCAGAGAAATGCATGTGAGTTTCTGTTGAATGCTTGTAAGTAGCTTAAGGCTCTTTCAAAGGAAAGAGATTTTCTCTCAAAGGACAGCATTTAGAAAGTAAAACAACACTCCATTCCCTTCGCACAATAAATTGAAGTGTTGGAACAGACTGCTTCTCTTTCATAGAAACGCAATAGTGTTTCTTGTGAATGCTTGCAAGTAGCTTAAGGCACATTCAAAGGAAAGTGATTTTCTCTGAAAGGACAGCATTTAGAAAGTGAAGCAACACTCCATTCACTTCGCACAGAGAATTGAAGTGTTGGAACAGATTACTTCTCTTTCAGAGAAATGCATGTGAGTTTCTGTTGAATGCTTGTAAGTAGCTTAAGGCACATTCTAAGGAAAATGATTTTCTCTGAAAGGACAGCATTTAGAAAGTGAAGCAACACTCCATTCACTTCGCACAGTGAATTGAAGTGTTGGAACAGACTGCTTCTCTTTCAGAGAAACGCATGTGAGTTTTTTGTGAATGCTTGAAAGTAGTTTAAGGCACTTTCAATGGAAAGTGATTTTCTCTGAAAGAACAGCATTTAGAAAGTGAGGCAACACTCCATTCACTTCGCACAGTGAAATGAAGTGTTGGAACAGACTGCTTCTCTTTCAGAGAAACGCATGTGAGTTTCTGGTGAATGCTTGCAAGTAGCTTAAGGCACTTTCAAAGGAAAGTGATTTTCTCTGAAAGGACAGCATTTAGAAAGTGAAGCAACACTCCATTCACTTCGCACAGTGAATTGAAGTGTTGGAACAGACTGCTTCTCTTTCAGAGAAACGCATGTGAGTTTCTTCCTGATGCTTGCAAGTAGCTTAAGGCACTTTCAAAGGAAAGTGATTTTCTCAGAAAGGACAGCATTTAGAAAGTGAAGCAACACTCCATTCACTTCGCACAGTGAACTGAAGTGTTGGAAAAGACTGTTTCTCTTTCAGAGAAACGCATGTGAGTTTCTGGTGAATGCTTGTAAGTAGCTTAAGGCACTTTCAAAGGAAAGTGATTTTCTCTGAAAGGACAGCATTTAGAAAGTGAAGCAACACTCCATTCACTTCGCACAGTGAATTGAAGTGTTGGGACAGACTGCTTCTCTTTCAGAGAAATGCATGTGAGTTTCTGTTGAATGCTTGTAAGTAGCTTAAGGCACTTTCAAAGGAAAGTGATTTTCTCTGAAAGGACAGCATTTAGAAAGTGAAGCAACACTCCATTCACTTCGCAGAGTGAATTGAAGTATTGGAACAGACTGCTTCTCTTTCAGAGAAACACATGTGAGTTTCTGGTGAATGCTTGTAAGTAGCTTAAGGCACTTTCAAAGGAAAGTGATTTTCTCTGAAAGGACAGCATTTAGAAAGTGAAGCAACACTCCATTCACTTCGCACAGTGAATTGAAGTGTTGGAACAGACTGCTTCTCTTTCAGAGAAACGCATGTGAGTTTCTTTTGAATGCTTGCAAGTTGCTTAAGGCACATTCAAAGGAAAGTGATTTTCTCTGAAAGGACAGCATTTAGAAACTGAAGCAACACTCCATTCACTTCGCACAGTGAATTGAAGTGTTGGAACAGACTGCTTCTCTTTCAGAGAAACGCATGTGAGTTTCTTCCTAATGCTTGCAAGTAGCTTAAGGCACTTTCAAAGGAAAGTGATTTTCTCTGATTGGACAGCATTTAGAAAGTGAAGCAACACTCCATTCACTTCGCACAGTGAATTGAAGTGTTGGAACAGACTGCTTCTCTTTCAGAGAAACGCATGTGAGTTTCTGGTGAATGCTTGTAAGTAGCTTAAGGCACTTTCAAAGGAAAGTGATTTTCTCAGAAAGGACAGCATTTAGAAAGTGAAGCAACACTCCATTCACTTCGCACAGTGAACTGAAGTGTTGGAAAAGACTGTTTCTCTTTCAGAGAAACGCATGTGAGTTTCTGGTGAATGCTTGTAAGTAGCTTAAGGCACTTTCAAAGGAAAGTGATTTTCTCTGAAAGGACAGCATTTAGAAAGTGAAGCAACACTCCATTCACTTTGTACAGTGAATTGAAGTGTTGGAACAGACTGCTTCTCTTTCAGAGAAATGCATGTGAGTTTCTGTTGAATGCTTTAAGTAGCTTAAGGCTCTTTCAAAGGAAAGAGATTTTCTCTCAAAGGACAGCATTTAGAAAGTAAAACAACACTCCATTCCCTTCGCACAATAAATTGAAGTGTTGGAACAGACTGCTTCTCTTTCATAGAAACGCAATAGTGTTTCTTGTGAATGCTTGCAAGTAGCTTAAGGCACATTCAAAGGAAAGTGATTTTCTCTGAAAGGACAGCATTTAGAAAGTGAAGCAACACTCCATTCACTTCGCACAGAGAATTGAAGTGTTGGAACAGATTACTTCTCTTTCAGAGAAATGCATGTGAGTTTCTGTTGAATGCTTGTAAGTAGCTTAAGGCACATTCAAAGGAAAGTGATTTTCTCTGAAAGGACAGCATTTAGAAAGTGAAGCAACACTCCATTCACTTCACACAGTGAATTGAAGTGTTGGAACAGACTGCTTCTCTTTCAGAGAAACGCATGTGAGTTTCTTTTGAATGCTTGCAAGTTGCTTAAGGCACATTCAAAGGAAAGTGATTTTCTCTGAAAGGACAGCATTTAGAAACTGAAGCAACACTCCATTCACTTCGCACAGTGAATTGAAGTGTTGGAACAGACTGCTTCTCTTTCAGAGAAACGCATGTGAGTTTCTTCCTAATGCTTGCAAGTAGCTTAAGGCACTTTCAAAGGAAAGTGATTTTCTCTGATTGGACAGCATTTAGAAAGTGAAGCAACACTCCATTCACTTCGCACAGTGAATTGAAGTGTTGGAACAGACTGCTTCTCTTTCAGAGAAACGCATGTGAGTTTCTGGTGAATGCTTGTAAGTAGCTTAAGGCACTTTCAAAGGAAAGTGATTTTCTCTGAAAGGACAGCATTTAGAAAGTGAAGCAACACTCCATTCACTTCGCACAGTGAATTGAAGTGTTGGAACAGACTGCTTCTCTTTCAGAGAAACGCATGTGAGTTTCTTTTGAATGCTTGCAAGTTGCTTAAGGCACATTCAAAGGAAAGTGATTTTCTCTGAAAGGACAGCATTTAGAAAGTGAAGCAACACTCCATTCACTTCGCACAGTGAATTGAAGTGTTCGAACAGACTGCTTCTCTTTAAGAGAAACGCATGTGAGTTTTTTGTGAATGCTTGAAAGTAGTTTAAGGCACTTTCAAAGGAAAGTGATTTTCTCTGAAAGGACAGCATTTAGAAAGTGAAGCAACACTCCATTCACTTCGCACTGTGAATTGAAGTGTTGGAACAGACTGCTTCTCTTTCAGAGAAACGCATGTGAGTTTTTTGTGAATGCTTGAAAGTAGTTTAAGGCACTTTCAAAGGAAAGTGTTTTTCTCTGAAAAGACAGAATTTAGAAAGTGAAGCAACACTCCATTCACTTCGCACAGTGAATTGAAGTGTTGGAACAGACTGCTCCTCTTTCAGAGAAACGCATGTGAGTTTCTTCCTAATGCTTGCAAGTAGCTTAAGGCACTTTCAAAGGAAAGTGATTTTCTCTGATTGGACAGCATTTAGAAAGTGAAGCAACACTCCATTTACTTCGAACAGTGAATTGAAGTGTTGGAACAGACTGCTTCTCTTTCAAAGAAACGCTTGTGAGTTTCTGGTGAATGCTTGTAAGTAGCTTAAGGCACTTTCAAAGGAAAGTGATTTTCTCTGAAAGAAGAGCATTTAGAAAGTGAAGCAACACTCCATTCCCTTCGTGCAGTGAATTGAAATGTTGGAACAGAGTGCTTCTCATTCATAGAAACGCATTAGTGTTTCTTGTGAATGCTTGCAAGTTGCTTAAGGCACTTTCAAAGGAAAGTGATTTTCTCTGAAAGGACAGCATTTAGAAAGTGAAGCAACACTCCATTCACTTTGTACAGTGAATTGAAGTGTTGGAACAGACTGCTTCTCTTTCAGAGAAATGCATGTGAGTTTCTGTTGAATGCTTGTAAGTAGCTTAAGGCTCTTTCAAAGGAAAGAGATTTTCTCTCAAAGGACAGCATTTAGAAAGTAAAACAACACTCCATTCCCTTCGCACAATAAATTGAAGTGTTGGAACAGACTGCTTCTCTTTCATAGAAACGCAATAGTGTTTCTTGTGAATGCTTGCAAGTAGCTTAAGGCACATTCAAAGGAAAGTGATTTTCTCTGAAAGGACAGCATTTAGAAAGTGAAGCAACACTCCATTCACTTCGCACAGAGAATTGAAGTGTTGGAACAGATTACTTCTCTTTCAGAGAAATGCATGTGAGTTTCTGTTGAATGCTTGTAAGTAGCTTAAGGCACATTCAAAGGAAAATGATTTTCTCTGAAAGGACAGCATTTAGAAAGTGAAGCAACACTCCATTCACTTCGCACAGTGAATTGAAGTGTTGGAACAGACTGCTTCTCTTTCAGAGAAACGCATGTGAGTTTTTTGTGAATGCTTGAAAGTAGTTTAAGGCACTTTCAATGGAAAGTGATTTTCTCTGAAAGGACAGCATTTAGAAAGTGAGGCAACACTCCATTCACTTCGCACAGTGAAATGAAGTGTTGGAACAGACTGCTTCTCTTTCAAAGAAACGCTTGTGAGTTTCTGGTGAATGCTTGTAAGTAGCTTAAGGCACTTTCAAAGGAAAGTGATTTTCTCTGAAAGAAGAGCATTTAGAAAGTGAAGCAACACTCCATTCCCTTCGTGCAGTGAATTGAAGTGTTGGAACAGAGTGCTTCTCATTCATAGAAACGCATTAGTGTTTCTTGTGAATGCTTGCAAGTTGCTTAAGGCACTTTCAAAGGAAAGTGATTTTCTCTGAAAGGACAGCATTTAGAAAGTGAAGCAACACTCCATTCACTTTGTACAGTGAATTGAAGTGTTGGAACAGACTGCTTCTCTTTCAGAGAAATGCATGTGAGTTTCTGTTGAATGCTTGTAAGTAGCTTAAGGCTCTTTCAAAGGAAAGAGATTTTCTCTCAAAGGACAGCATTTAGAAAGTAAAACAACACTCCATTCCCTTCGCACAATAAATTGAAGTGTTGGAACAGACTGCTTCTCTTTCATAGAAACGCAATAGTGTTTCTTGTGAATGCTTGCAAGTAGCTTAAGGCACATTCAAAGGAAAGTGATTTTCTCTGAAAGGACAGCATTTAGAAAGTGAAGCAACACTCCATTCACTTCGCACAGAGAATTGAAGTGTTGGAACAGATTACTTCTCTTTCAGAGAAATGCATGTGAGTTTCTGTTGAATGCTTGTAAGTAGCTTAAGGCACATTCTAAGGAAAATGATTTTCTCTGAAAGGACAGCATTTAGAAAGTGAAGCAACACTCCATTCACTTCGCACAGTGAATTGAAGTGTTGGAACAGACTGCTTCTCTTTCAGAGAAACGCATGTGAGTTTTTTGTGAATGCTTGAAAGTAGTTTAAGGCACTTTCAATGGAAAGTGATTTTCTCTGAAAGAACAGCATTTAGAAAGTGAGGCAACACTCCATTCACTTCGCACAGTGAAATGAAGTGTTGGAACAGACTGCTTCTCTTTCAGAGAAACGCATGTGAGTTTCTGGTGAATGCTTGCAAGTAGCTTAAGGCACTTTCAAAGGAAAGTGATTTTCTCTGAAAGGACAGCATTTAGAAAGTGAAGCAACACTCCATTCACTTCGCACAGTGAATTGAAGTGTTGGAACAGACTGCTTCTCTTTCAGAGAAACGCATGTGAGTTTCTTCCTGATGCTTGCAAGTAGCTTAAGGCACTTTCAAAGGAAAGTGATTTTCTCAGAAAGGACAGCATTTAGAAAGTGAAGCAACACTCCATTCACTTCGCACAGTGAACTGAAGTGTTGGAAAAGACTGTTTCTCTTTCAGAGAAACGCATGTGAGTTTCTGGTGAATGCTTGTAAGTAGCTTAAGGCACTTTCAAAGGAAAGTGATTTTCTCTGAAAGGACAGCATTTAGAAAGTGAAGCAACACTCCATTCACTTCGCACAGTGAATTGAAGTGTTGGAACAGACTGCTTCTCTTTCAGAGAAATGCATGTGAGTTTCTGTTGAATGCTTGTAAGTAGCTTAAGGCACTTTCAAAGGAAAGTGATTTTCTCTGAAAGGACAGCATTTAGAAAGTGAAGCAACACTCCATTCACTTCGCAGAGTGAATTGAAGTATTGGAACAGACTGCTTCTCTTTCAGAGAAACACATGTGAGTTTCTGGTGAATGCTTGTAAGTAGCTTAAGGCACTTTCAAAGGAAAGTGATTTTCTCTGAAAGGACAGCATTTAGAAAGTGAAGCAACACTCCATTCACTTCGCACAGTGAATTGAAGTGTTGGAACAGACTGCTTCTCTTTCAGAGAAACGCATGTGAGTTTCTTTTGAATGCTTGCAAGTTGCTTAAGGCACATTCAAAGGAAAGTGATTTTCTCTGAAAGGACAGCATTTAGAAACTGAAGCAACACTCCATTCACTTCGCACAGTGAATTGAAGTGTTGGAACAGACTGCTTCTCTTTCAGAGAAACGCATGTGAGTTTCTTCCTAATGCTTGCAAGTAGCTTAAGGCACTTTCAAAGGAAAGTGATTTTCTCTGATTGGACAGCATTTAGAAAGTGAAGCAACACTCCATTCACTTCGCACAGTGAATTGAAGTGTTGGAACAGACTGCTTCTCTTTCAGAGAAACGCATGTGAGTTTCTGGTGAATGCTTGTAAGTAGCTTAAGGCACTTTCAAAGGAAAGTGATTTTCTCTGAAAGGACAGCATTTAGAAAGTGAAGCAACACTCCATTCACTTCGCACAGTGAATTGAAGTGTTGGAACAGACTGCTTCTCTTTCAGAGAAACGCATGTGAGTTTCTTTTGAATGCTTGCAAGTTGCTTAAGGCACATTCAAAGGAAAGTGATTTTCTCTGAAAGGACAGCATTTAGAAAGTGAAGCAACACTCCATTCACTTCGCACAGTGAATTGAAGTGTTCGAACAGACTGCTTCTCTTTAAGAGAAACGCATGTGAGTTTTTTGTGAATGCTTGAAAGTAGTTTAAGGTACTTTCAAAGGAAAGTGTTTTTCTCTGAAAGGACAGAATTTAGAAAGTGAAGCAACACTCCATTCACTTCGCACAGTGAATTGAAGTGTTGGAACAGACTGCTCCTCTTTCAGAGAAACGCATGTGAGTTTCTTCCTAATGCTTGCAAGTAGCTTAAGGCACTTTCAAAGGAAAGTGATTTTCTCTGATTGGACAGCATTTAGAAAGTGAAGCAACACTCCATTCACTTCGAACAGTGAATTGAAGTGTTGGAACAGACTGCTTCTCTTTCAAAGAAACGCTTGTGAGTTTCTGGTGAATGCTTGTAAGTAGCTTAAGGCACTTTCAAAGGAAAGTGATTTTCTCTGAAAGAAGAGCATTTAGAAAGTGAAGCAACACTCCATTCCCTTCGTGCAGTGAATTGAAGTGTTGGAACAGAGTGCTTCTCATTCATAGAAACGCATTAGTGTTTCTTGTGAATGCTTGCAAGTTGCTTAAGGCACTTTCAAAGGAAAGTGATTTTCTCTGAAAGGACAGCATTTAGAAAGTGAAGCAACACTCCATTCACTTTGTACAGTGAATTGAAGTGTTGGAACAGACTGCTTCTCTTTCAGAGAAATGCATGTGAGTTTCTGTTGAATGCTTGTAAGTAGCTTAAGGCTCTTTCAAAGGAAAGAGATTTTCTCTCAAAGGACAGCATTTAGAAAGTAAAACAACACTCCATTCCCTTCGCACAATAAATTGAAGTGTTGGAACAGACTGCTTCTCTTTCATAGAAACGCAATAGTGTTTCTTGTGAATGCTTGCAAGTAGCTTAAGGCACATTCAAAGGAAAGTGATTTTCTCTGAAAGGACAGCATTTAGAAAGTGAAGCAACACTCCATTCACTTCGCACAGAGAATTGAAGTGTTGGAACAGATTACTTCTCTTTCAGAGAAATGCATGTGAGTTTCTGTTGAATGCTTGTAAGTAGCTTAAGGCACATTCAAAGGAAAATGATTTTCTCTGAAAGGACAGCATTTAGAAAGTGAAGCAACACTCCATTCACTTCGCACAGTGAATTGAAGTGTTGGAACAGACTGCTTCTCTTTCAGAGAAACGCATGTGAGTTTTTTGTGAATGCTTGAAAGTAGTTTAAGGCACTTTCAATGGAAAGTGATTTTCTCTGAAAGGACAGCATTTAGAAAGTGAGGCAACACTCCATTCACTTCGCACAGTGAAATGAAGTGTTGGAACAGACTGCTTCTCTTTCAAAGAAACGCTTGTGAGTTTCTGGTGAATGCTTGTAAGTAGCTTAAGGCACTTTCAAAGGAAAGTGATTTTCTCTGAAAGAAGAGCATTTAGAAAGTGAAGCAACACTCCATTCCCTTCGCACAGTGAATTGAAGTGTTGGAACAGAGTGCTTCTCATTCATAGAAACGCATTAGTGTTTCTTGTGAATGCTTGCAAGTTGCTTAAGGCACTTTCAAAGGAAAGTGATTTTCTCTGAAAGGACAGCATTTAGAAAGTGAAGCAACACTCCATTCACTTTGTACAGTGAATTGAAGTGTTGGAACAGACTGCTTCTCTTTCAGAGAAATGCATGTGAGTTTCTGTTGAATGCTTGTAAGTAGCTTAAGGCTCTTTCAAAGGAAAGAGATTTTCTCTCAAAGGACAGCATTTAGAAAGTAAAACAACACTCCATTCCCTTCGCACAATAAATTGAAGTGTTGGAACAGACTGCTTCTCTTTCATAGAAACGCAATAGTGTTTCTTGTGAATGCTTGCAAGTAGCTTAAGGCACATTCAAAGGAAAGTGATTTTCTCTGAAAGGACAGCATTTAGAAAGTGAAGCAACACTCCATTCACTTCGCACAGAGAATTGAAGTGTTGGAACAGATTACTTCTCTTTCAGAGAAATGCATGTGAGTTTCTGTTGAATGCTTGTAAGTAGCTTAAGGCACATTCAAAGGAAAGTGATTTTCTCTGAAAGGACAGCATTTAGAAAGTGAAGCAACACTCCATTCACTTCGCACAGTGAATTGAAGTGTTGGAACAGACTGCTTCTCTTTCAGAGAAACGCATGTGAGTTTCTTTTGAATGCTTGCAAGTTGCTTAAGGCACATTCAAAGGAAAGTGATTTTCTCTGAAAGGACAGCATTTAGAAACTGAAGCAACACTCCATTCACTTCGCACAGTGAATTGAAGTGTTGGAACAGACTGCTTCTCTTTCAGAGAAACGCATGTGAGTTTCTTCCTAATGCTTGCAAGTAGCTTAAGGCACTTTCAAAGGAAAGTGATTTTCTCTGATTGGACAGCATTTAGAAAGTGAAGCAACACTCCATTCACTTCGCACAGTGAATTGAAGTGTTGGAACAGACTGCTTCTCTTTCAGAGAAACGCATGTGAGTTTCTGGTGAATGCTTGTAAGTAGCTTAAGGCACTTTCAAAGGAAAGTGATTTTCTCTGAAAGGACAGCATTTAGAAAGTGAAGCAACACTCCATTCACTTCGCACAGTGAATTGAAGTGTTGGAACAGACTGCTTCTCTTTCAGAGAAACGCATGTGAGTTTCTTTTGAATGCTTGCAAGTTGCTTAAGGCACATTCAAAGGAAAGTGATTTTCTCTGAAAGGACAGCATTTAGAAAGTGAAGCAACACTCCATTCACTTCGCACAGTGAATTGAAGTGTTCGAACAGACTGCTTCTCTTTAAGAGAAACGCATGTGAGTTTTTTGTGAATGCTTGAAAGTAGTTTAAGGCACTTTCAAAGGAAAGTGATTTTCTCTGAAAGGACAGCATTTAGAAAGTGAAGCAACACTCCATTCACTTCGCACTGTGAATTGAAGTGTTGGAACAGACTGCTTCTCTTTCAGAGAAACGCATGTGAGTTTTTTGTGAATGCTTGAAAGTAGTTTAAGGCACTTTCAAAGGAAAGTGTTTTTCTCTGAAAAGACAGAATTTAGAAAGTGAAGCAACACTCCATTCACTTCGCACAGTGAATTGAAGTGTTGGAACAGACTGCTCCTCTTTCAGAGAAACGCATGTGAGTTTCTTCCTAATGCTTGCAAGTAGCTTAAGGCACTTTCAAAGGAAAGTGATTTTCTCTGATTGGACAGCATTTAGAAAGTGAAGCAACACTCCATTTACTTCGAACAGTGAATTGAAGTGTTGGAACAGACTGCTTCTCTTTCAAAGAAACGCTTGTGAGTTTCTGGTGAATGCTTGTAAGTAGCTTAAGGCACTTTCAAAGGAAAGTGATTTTCTCTGAAAGAAGAGCATTTAGAAAGTGAAGCAACACTCCATTCCCTTCGTGCAGTGAATTGAAATGTTGGAACAGAGTGCTTCTCATTCATAGAAACGCATTAGTGTTTCTTGTGAATGCTTGCAAGTTGCTTAAGGCACTTTCAAAGGAAAGTGATTTTCTCTGAAAGGACAGCATTTAGAAAGTGAAGCAACACTCCATTCACTTTGTACAGTGAATTGAAGTGTTGGAACAGACTGCTTCTCTTTCAGAGAAATGCATGTGAGTTTCTGTTGAATGCTTGTAAGTAGCTTAAGGCTCTTTCAAAGGAAAGAGATTTTCTCTCAAAGGACAGCATTTAGAAAGTAAAACAACACTCCATTCCCTTCGCACAATAAATTGAAGTGTTGGAACAGACTGCTTCTCTTTCATAGAAACGCAATAGTGTTTCTTGTGAATGCTTGCAAGTAGCTTAAGGCACATTCAAAGGAAAGTGATTTTCTCTGAAAGGACAGCATTTAGAAAGTGAAGCAACACTCCATTCACTTCGCACAGAGAATTGAAGTGTTGGAACAGATTACTTCTCTTTCAGAGAAATGCATGTGAGTTTCTGTTGAATGCTTGTAAGTAGCTTAAGGCACATTCAAAGGAAAATGATTTTCTCTGAAAGGACAGCATTTAGAAAGTGAAGCAACACTCCATTCACTTCGCACAGTGAATTGAAGTGTTGGAACAGACTGCTTCTCTTTCAGAGAAACGCATGTGAGTTTTTTGTGAATGCTTGAAAGTAGTTTAAGGCACTTTCAATGGAAAGTGATTTTCTCTGAAAGGACAGCATTTAGAAAGTGAGGCAACACTCCATTCACTTCGCACAGTGAAATGAAGTGTTGGAACAGACTGCTTCTCTTTCAAAGAAACGCTTGTGAGTTTCTGGTGAATGCTTGTAAGTAGCTTAAGGCACTTTCAAAGGAAAGTGATTTTCTCTGAAAGAAGAGCATTTAGAAAGTGAAGCAACACTCCATTCCCTTCGTGCAGTGAATTGAAGTGTTGGACCAGAGTGCTTCTCATTCATAGAAACGCATTAGTGTTTCTTGTGAATGCTTGCAAGTTGCTTAAGGCACTTTCAAAGGAAAGTGATTTTCTCTGAAAGGACAGCATTTAGAAAGTGAAGCAACACTCCATTCACTTTGTACAGTGAATTGAAGTGTTGGAACAGACTGCTTCTCTTTCAGAGAAATGCATGTGAGTTTCTGTTGAATGCTTGTAAGTAGCTTAAGGCTCTTTCAAAGGAAAGAGATTTTCTCTCAAAGGACAGCATTTAGAAAGTAAAACAACACTCCATTCCCTTCGCACAATAAATTGAAGTGTTGGAACAGACTGCTTCTCTTTCATAGAAACGCAATAGTGTTTCTTGTGAATGCTTGCAAGTAGCTTAAGGCACATTCAAAGGAAAGTGATTTTCTCTGAAAGGACAGCATTTAGAAAGTGAAGCAACACTCCATTCACTTCGCACAGAGAATTGAAGTGTTGGAACAGATTACTTCTCTTTCAGAGAAATGCATGTGAGTTTCTGTTGAATGCTTGTAAGTAGCTTAAGGCACATTCTAAGGAAAATGATTTTCTCTGAAAGGACAGCATTTAGAAAGTGAAGCAACACTCCATTCACTTCGCACAGTGAATTGAAGTGTTGGAACAGACTGCTTCTCTTTCAGAGAAACGCATGTGAGTTTTTTGTGAATGCTTGAAAGTAGTTTAAGGCACTTTCAATGGAAAGTGATTTTCTCTGAAAGAACAGCATTTAGAAAGTGAGGCAACACTCCATTCACTTCGCACAGTGAAATGAAGTGTTGGAACAGACTGCTTCTCTTTCAGAGAAACGCATGTGAGTTTCTGGTGAATGCTTGCAAGTAGCTTAAGGCACTTTCAAAGGAAAGTGATTTTCTCTGAAAGGACAGCATTTAGAAAGTGAAGCAACACTCCATTCACTTCGCACAGTGAATTGAAGTGTTGGAACAGACTGCTTCTCTTTCAGAGAAACGCATGTGAGTTTCTTCCTGATGCTTGCAAGTAGCTTAAGGCACTTTCAAAGGAAAGTGATTTTCTCAGAAAGGACAGCATTTAGAAAGTGAAGCAACACTCCATTCACTTCGCACAGTGAACTGAAGTGTTGGAAAAGACTGTTTCTCTTTCAGAGAAACGCATGTGAGTTTCTGGTGAATGCTTGTAAGTAGCTTAAGGCACTTTCAAAGGAAAGTGATTTTCTCTGAAAGGACAGCATTTAGAAAGTGAAGCAACACTCCATTCACTTCGCACAGTGAATTGAAGTGTTGGGACAGACTGCTTCTCTTTCAGAGAAATGCATGTGAGTTTCTGTTGAATGCTTGTAAGTAGCTTAAGGCACTTTCAAAGGAAAGTGATTTTCTCTGAAAGGACAGCATTTAGAAAGTGAAGCAACACTCCATTCACTTCGCAGAGTGAATTGAAGTATTGGAACAGACTGCTTCTCTTTCAGAGAAACACATGTGAGTTTCTGGTGAATGCTTGTAAGTAGCTTAAGGCACTTTCAAAGGAAAGTGATTTTCTCTGAAAGGACAGCATTTAGAAAGTGAAGCAACACTCCATTCACTTCGCACAGTGAATTGAAGTGTTGGAACAGACTGCTTCTCTTTCAGAGAAACGCATGTGAGTTTCTTTTGAATGCTTGCAAGTTGCTTAAGGCACATTCAAAGGAAAGTGATTTTCTCTGAAAGGACAGCATTTAGAAACTGAAGCAACACTCCATTCACTTCGCACAGTGAATTGAAGTGTTGGAACAGACTGCTTCTCTTTCAGAGAAACGCATGTGAGTTTCTTCCTAATGCTTGCAAGTAGCTTAAGGCACTTTCAAAGGAAAGTGATTTTCTCTGATTGGACAGCATTTAGAAAGTGAAGCAACACTCCATTCACTTCGCACAGTGAATTGAAGTGTTGGAACAGACTGCTTCTCTTTCAGAGAAACGCATGTGAGTTTCTGGTGAATGCTTGTAAGTAGCTTAAGGCACTTTCAAAGGAAAGTGATTTTCTCAGAAAGGACAGCATTTAGAAAGTGAAGCAACACTCCATTCACTTCGCACAGTGAACTGAAGTGTTGGAAAAGACTGTTTCTCTTTCAGAGAAACGCATGTGAGTTTCTGGTGAATGCTTGTAAGTAGCTTAAGGCACTTTCAAAGGAAAGTGATTTTCTCTGAAAGGACAGCATTTAGAAAGTGAAGCAACACTCCATTCACTTTGTACAGTGAATTGAAGTGTTGGAACAGACTGCTTCTCTTTCAGAGAAATGCATGTGAGTTTCTGTTGAATGCTTTAAGTAGCTTAAGGCTCTTTCAAAGGAAAGAGATTTTCTCTCAAAGGACAGCATTTAGAAAGTAAAACAACACTCCATTCCCTTCGCACAATAAATTGAAGTGTTGGAACAGACTGCTTCTCTTTCATAGAAACGCAATAGTGTTTCTTGTGAATGCTTGCAAGTAGCTTAAGGCACATTCAAAGGAAAGTGATTTTCTCTGAAAGGACAGCATTTAGAAAGTGAAGCAACACTCCATTCACTTCGCACAGAGAATTGAAGTGTTGGAACAGATTACTTCTCTTTCAGAGAAATGCATGTGAGTTTCTGTTGAATGCTTGTAAGTAGCTTAAGGCACATTCAAAGGAAAGTGATTTTCTCTGAAAGGACAGCATTTAGAAAGTGAAGCAACACTCCATTCACTTCACACAGTGAATTGAAGTGTTGGAACAGACTGCTTCTCTTTCAGAGAAACGCATGTGAGTTTCTTTTGAATGCTTGCAAGTTGCTTAAGGCACATTCAAAGGAAAGTGATTTTCTCTGAAAGGACAGCATTTAGAAACTGAAGCAACACTCCATTCACTTCGCACAGTGAATTGAAGTGTTGGAACAGACTGCTTCTCTTTCAGAGAAACGCATGTGAGTTTCTTCCTAATGCTTGCAAGTAGCTTAAGGCACTTTCAAAGGAAAGTGATTTTCTCTGATTGGACAGCATTTAGAAAGTGAAGCAACACTCCATTCACTTCGCACAGTGAATTGAAGTGTTGGAACAGACTGCTTCTCTTTCAGAGAAACGCATGTGAGTTTCTGGTGAATGCTTGTAAGTAGCTTAAGGCACTTTCAAAGGAAAGTGATTTTCTCTGAAAGGACAGCATTTAGAAAGTGAAGCAACACTCCATTCACTTCGCACAGTGAATTGAAGTGTTGGAACAGACTGCTTCTCTTTCAGAGAAACGCATGTGAGTTTCTTTTGAATGCTTGCAAGTTGCTTAAGGCACATTCAAAGGAAAGTGATTTTCTCTGAAAGGACAGCATTTAGAAAGTGAAGCAACACTCCATTCACTTCGCACAGTGAATTGAAGTGTTCGAACAGACTGCTTCTCTTTAAGAGAAACGCATGTGAGTTTTTTGTGAATGCTTGAAAGTAGTTTAAGGCACTTTCAAAGGAAAGTGATTTTCTCTGAAAGGACAGCATTTAGAAAGTGAAGCAACACTCCATTCACTTCGCACTGTGAATTGAAGTGTTGGAACAGACTGCTTCTCTTTCAGAGAAACGCATGTGAGTTTTTTGTGAATGCTTGAAAGTAGTTTAAGGCACTTTCAAAGGAAAGTGTTTTTCTCTGAAAAGACAGAATTTAGAAAGTGAAGCAACACTCCATTCACTTCGCACAGTGAATTGAAGTGTTGGAACAGACTGCTCCTCTTTCAGAGAAACGCATGTGAGTTTCTTCCTAATGCTTGCAAGTAGCTTAAGGCACTTTCAAAGGAAAGTGATTTTCTCTGATTGGACAGCATTTAGAAAGTGAAGCAACACTCCATTTACTTCGAACAGTGAATTGAAGTGTTGGAACAGACTGCTTCTCTTTCAAAGAAACGCTTGTGAGTTTCTGGTGAATGCTTGTAAGTAGCTTAAGGCACTTTCAAAGGAAAGTGATTTTCTCTGAAAGAAGAGCATTTAGAAAGTGAAGCAACACTCCATTCCCTTCGTGCAGTGAATTGAAATGTTGGAACAGAGTGCTTCTCATTCATAGAAACGCATTAGTGTTTCTTGTGAATGCTTGCAAGTTGCTTAAGGCACTTTCAAAGGAAAGTGATTTTCTCTGAAAGGACAGCATTTAGAAAGTGAAGCAACACTCCATTCACTTTGTACAGTGAATTGAAGTGTTGGAACAGACTGCTTCTCTTTCAGAGAAATGCATGTGAGTTTCTGTTGAATGCTTGTAAGTAGCTTAAGGCTCTTTCAAAGGAAAGAGATTTTCTCTCAAAGGACAGCATTTAGAAAGTAAAACAACACTCCATTCCCTTCGCACAATAAATTGAAGTGTTGGAACAGACTGCTTCTCTTTCATAGAAACGCAATAGTGTTTCTTGTGAATGCTTGCAAGTAGCTTAAGGCACATTCAAAGGAAAGTGATTTTCTCTGAAAGGACAGCATTTAGAAAGTGAAGCAACACTCCATTCACTTCGCACAGAGAATTGAAGTGTTGGAACAGATTACTTCTCTTTCAGAGAAATGCATGTGAGTTTCTGTTGAATGCTTGTAAGTAGCTTAAGGCACATTCAAAGGAAAATGATTTTCTCTGAAAGGACAGCATTTAGAAAGTGAAGCAACACTCCATTCACTTCGCACAGTGAATTGAAGTGTTGGAACAGACTGCTTCTCTTTCAGAGAAACGCATGTGAGTTTTTTGTGAATGCTTGAAAGTAGTTTAAGGCACTTTCAATGGAAAGTGATTTTCTCTGAAAGGACAGCATTTAGAAAGTGAGGCAACACTCCATTCACTTCGCACAGTGAAATGAAGTGTTGGAACAGACTGCTTCTCTTTCAAAGAAACGCTTGTGAGTTTCTGGTGAATGCTTGTAAGTAGCTTAAGGCACTTTCAAAGGAAAGTGATTTTCTCTGAAAGAAGAGCATTTAGAAAGTGAAGCAACACTCCATTCCCTTCGTGCAGTGAATTGAAGTGTTGGAACAGAGTGCTTCTCATTCATAGAAACGCATTAGTGTTTCTTGTGAATGCTTGCAAGTTGCTTAAGGCACTTTCAAAGGAAAGTGATTTTCTCTGAAAGGACAGCATTTAGAAAGTGAAGCAACACTCCATTCACTTTGTACAGTGAATTGAAGTGTTGGAACAGACTGCTTCTCTTTCAGAGAAATGCATGTGAGTTTCTGTTGAATGCTTGTAAGTAGCTTAAGGCTCTTTCAAAGGAAAGAGATTTTCTCTCAAAGGACAGCATTTAGAAAGTAAAACAACACTCCATTCCCTTCGCACAATAAATTGAAGTGTTGGAACAGACTGCTTCTCTTTCATAGAAACGCAATAGTGTTTCTTGTGAATGCTTGCAAGTAGCTTAAGGCACATTCAAAGGAAAGTGATTTTCTCTGAAAGGACAGCATTTAGAAAGTGAAGCAACACTCCATTCACTTCGCACAGAGAATTGAAGTGTTGGAACAGATTACTTCTCTTTCAGAGAAATGCATGTGAGTTTCTGTTGAATGCTTGTAAGTAGCTTAAGGCACATTCTAAGGAAAATGATTTTCTCTGAAAGGACAGCATTTAGAAAGTGAAGCAACACTCCATTCACTTCGCACAGTGAATTGAAGTGTTGGAACAGACTGCTTCTCTTTCAGAGAAACGCATGTGAGTTTTTTGTGAATGCTTGAAAGTAGTTTAAGGCACTTTCAATGGAAAGTGATTTTCTCTGAAAGAACAGCATTTAGAAAGTGAGGCAACACTCCATTCACTTCGCACAGTGAAATGAAGTGTTGGAACAGACTGCTTCTCTTTCAGAGAAACGCATGTGAGTTTCTGGTGAATGCTTGCAAGTAGCTTAAGGCACTTTCAAAGGAAAGTGATTTTCTCTGAAAGGACAGCATTTAGAAAGTGAAGCAACACTCCATTCACTTCGCACAGTGAATTGAAGTGTTGGAACAGACTGCTTCTCTTTCAGAGAAACGCATGTGAGTTTCTTCCTGATGCTTGCAAGTAGCTTAAGGCACTTTCAAAGGAAAGTGATTTTCTCAGAAAGGACAGCATTTAGAAAGTGAAGCAACACTCCATTCACTTCGCACAGTGAACTGAAGTGTTGGAAAAGACTGTTTCTCTTTCAGAGAAACGCATGTGAGTTTCTGGTGAATGCTTGTAAGTAGCTTAAGGCACTTTCAAAGGAAAGTGATTTTCTCTGAAAGGACAGCATTTAGAAAGTGAAGCAACACTCCATTCACTTCGCACAGTGAATTGAAGTGTTGGAACAGACTGCTTCTCTTTCAGAGAAATGCATGTGAGTTTCTGTTGAATGCTTGTAAGTAGCTTAAGGCACTTTCAAAGGAAAGTGATTTTCTCTGAAAGGACAGCATTTAGAAAGTGAAGCAACACTCCATTCACTTCGCAGAGTGAATTGAAGTATTGGAACAGACTGCTTCTCTTTCAGAGAAACACATGTGAGTTTCTGGTGAATGCTTGTAAGTAGCTTAAGGCACTTTCAAAGGAAAGTGATTTTCTCTGAAAGGACAGCATTTAGAAAGTGAAGCAACACTCCATTCACTTCGCACAGTGAATTGAAGTGTTGGAACAGACTGCTTCTCTTTCAGAGAAACGCATGTGAGTTTCTTTTGAATGCTTGCAAGTTGCTTAAGGCACATTCAAAGGAAAGTGATTTTCTCTGAAAGGACAGCATTTAGAAACTGAAGCAACACTCCATTCACTTCGCACAGTGAATTGAAGTGTTGGAACAGACTGCTTCTCTTTCAGAGAAACGCATGTGAGTTTCTTCCTAATGCTTGCAAGTAGCTTAAGGCACTTTCAAAGGAAAGTGATTTTCTCTGATTGGACAGCATTTAGAAAGTGAAGCAACACTCCATTCACTTCGCACAGTGAATTGAAGTGTTGGAACAGACTGCTTCTCTTTCAGAGAAACGCATGTGAGTTTCTGGTGAATGCTTGTAAGTAGCTTAAGGCACTTTCAAAGGAAAGTGATTTTCTCTGAAAGGACAGCATTTAGAAAGTGAAGCAACACTCCATTCACTTCGCACAGTGAATTGAAGTGTTGGAACAGACTGCTTCTCTTTCAGAGAAACGCATGTGAGTTTCTTTTGAATGCTTGCAAGTTGCTTAAGGCACATTCAAAGGAAAGTGATTTTCTCTGAAAGGACAGCATTTAGAAAGTGAAGCAACACTCCATTCACTTCGCACAGTGAATTGAAGTGTTCGAACAGACTGCTTCTCTTTAAGAGAAACGCATGTGAGTTTTTTGTGAATGCTTGAAAGTAGTTTAAGGTACTTTCAAAGGAAAGTGTTTTTCTCTGAAAGGACAGAATTTAGAAAGTGAAGCAACACTCCATTCACTTCGCACAGTGAATTGAAGTGTTGGAACAGACTGCTCCTCTTTCAGAGAAACGCATGTGAGTTTCTTCCTAATGCTTGCAAGTAGCTTAAGGCACTTTCAAAGGAAAGTGATTTTCTCTGATTGGACAGCATTTAGAAAGTGAAGCAACACTCCATTCACTTCGAACAGTGAATTGAAGTGTTGGAACAGACTGCTTCTCTTTCAAAGAAACGCTTGTGAGTTTCTGGTGAATGCTTGTAAGTAGCTTAAGGCACTTTCAAAGGAAAGTGATTTTCTCTGAAAGAAGAGCATTTAGAAAGTGAAGCAACACTCCATTCCCTTCGTGCAGTGAATTGAAGTGTTGGAACAGAGTGCTTCTCATTCATAGAAACGCATTAGAGTTTCTTGTGAATGCTTGCAAGTTGCTTAAGGCACTTTCAAAGGAAAGTGATTTTCTCTGAAAGGACAGCATTTAGAAAGTGAAGCAACACTCCATTCACTTTGTACAGTGAATTGAAGTGTTGGAACAGACTGCTTCTCTTTCCGAGAAATGCATGTGAGTTTCTGTTGAATGCTTGTAAGTAGCTTAAGGCTCTTTCAAAGGAATGTGATTTTCTCTCAAAGGACAGCATTTAGAAAGTAAAACAACACTCCATTCCCTTCGCACAATAAATTGAAGTGTTGGAACAGACTGCTTCTCTTTCATAGAAACGCAATAGTGTTTCTTGTGAATGCTTGCAAGTAGCTTAAGGCACATTCAAAGGAAAGTGATTTTCTCTGAAAGGACAGCATTTAGAAAGTGAAGCAACACTCCATTCACTTCGCACAGAGAATTGAAGTGTTGGAACAGATTACTTCTCTTTCAGAGAAATGCATGTGAGTTTCTGTTGAATGCTTGTAAGTAGCTTAAGGCACATTCAAAGGAAAATGATTTTCTCTGAAAGGACAGCATTTAGAAAGTGAAGCAACACTCCATTCACTTCGCACAGTGAATTGAAGTGGTGGAACAGTCTGCTTCTCTTTCAGAGAAACGCATGTGAGTTTTTTGTGAATGCTTGAAAGTAGTTTAAGGCACTTTCAATGGAAAGTGATTTTCTCTGAAAGGACAGCATTTAGAAAGTGAGGCAACACTCCATTCACTTCGCACAGTGAAATGAAGTGTTGGAACAGACTGCTTCTCTTTCAGAGAAATGCATATGAGTTTCTTCCTAATGCTTGCAAGTAGCTTAAGGCACTTTCAAAGGAAAGTGATTTTCTCTGAAAGGATAGCATTTAGAAAGTGAAGCAACACTCCATTCACTTCGCACAGTGAATTGAAGTGTTGGAACAGACTGCTTCTCTTTCAGAGAAACGCATGTGAGTTTCTTCCTGATGCTTGCAAGTAGCTTAAGGCACTTTCAAAGGAAAGTGATTTTCTCAGAAAGGACAGCATTTAGAAAGTGAAGCAACACACCATTCACTTCGCACAGTGAACTGAAGTGTTGGAAAAGACTGTTTCTCTTTCAGAGAAACGCATGTGAGTTTCTGGTGAATGCTTGTAAGTAGCTTAAGGCACTTTCAAAGGAAAGTGATTTTCTCTGAAAGGACAGCATTTAGAAAGTGAAGCAACACTCCATTCACTTCGCACAGTGAATTGAAGTGTTGGAACAGACTGCTTCTCTTTCAGAGAAATGCATGTGAGTTTCTGTTGAATGCTTGTAAGTAGCTTAAGGCACTTTCAAAGGAAAGTGATTTTCTCTGAAAGGACAGCATTTAGAAAGTGAAGCAACACTCCATTCACTTCGCAGAGTGAATTGAAGTATTGGAACAGACTGCTTCTCTTTCAGAGAAACACATGTGAGTTTCTGGTGAATGCTTGTAAGTAGCTTAAGGCACTTTCAAAGGAAAGTGATTTTCTCTGAAAAGACAGCATTTAGAAAGTGAAGCAACACTCCATTCACTTCGCACAGTGAATTGAAGTGTTGGAACAGACTGCTTCTCTTTCAGAGAAACGCATGTGAGTTTCTTTTGAATGCTTGCAAGTTGCTTAAGGCACATTCAAAGGAAAGTGATTTTCTCTGAAAGGACAGCATTTAGAAACTGAAGCAACACTCCATTCACTTCGCACAGTGAATTGAAGTGTTGGAACAGACTGCTTCTCTTTCAGAGAAACGCATGTGAGTTTCTTCCTAATGCTTGCAAGTAGCTTAAGGCACTTTCAAAGGAAAGTGATTTTCTCTGATTGGACAGCATTTAGAAAGTGAAGCAACACTCCATTCACTTCGCACAGTGAATTGAAGTGTTGGAACAGACTGCTTCTCTTTCAGAGAAACGCATGTGAGTTTCTGGTGAATGCTTGTAAGTAGCTTAAGGCACTTTCAAAGGAAAGTGATTTTCTCTGAAAGGACAGCATTTAGAAAGTGAAGCAACACTCCATTCACTTCGCACAGTGAATTGAAGTGTTGGAACAGACTGCTTCTCTTTCAGAGAAACGCATGTGAGTTTCTTTTGAATGCTTGCAAGTTGCTTAAGGCACATTCAAAGGAAAGTGATTTTCTCTGAAAGGACAGCATTTAGAAAGTGAAGCAACACTCCATTCACTTCGCACAGTGAATTGAAGTGTTCGAACAGACTGCTTCTCTTTAAGAGAAACGCATGTGAGTTTTTTGTGAATGCTTGAAAGTACCTTAAGGCACTTTCAAAGGAAAGTGTTTTTCTCTGAAAGGACAGAATTTAGAAAGTGAAGCAACACTCCATTCACTTCGCACAGTGAATTGAAGTGTTGGAACAGACTGCTCCTCTTTCAGAGAAACGCATGTGAGTTTCTTCCTAATGCTTGCAAGTAGCTTAAGGCACTTTCAAAGGAAAGTGATTTTCTCTGATTGGACAGCATTTAGAAAGTGAAGCAACACTCCATTCACTTCGAACAGTGAATTGAAGTGTTGGAACAGACTGCTTCTCTTTCAAAGAAACGCTTGTGAGTTTCTGGTGAATGCTTGTAAGTAGCTTAAGGCACTTTCAAAGGAAAGTGATTTTCTCTGAAAGAAGAGCATTTAGAAAGTGAAGCAACACCCCATTCCCTTCGTGCAGTGAATTGAAGTGTTGGAACAGAGTGCTTCTCATTCATAGAAACGCATTAGTGTTTCTTGTGAATGCTTGCAAGTTGCTTAAGGCACTTTCAAAGGAAAGTGATTTTCTCTGAAAGGACAGCATTTAGAAAGTGAAGCAACACTCCATTCACTTTGTACAGTGAATTGAAGTGTTGGAACAGACTGCTTCTCTTTCAGAGAAATGCATGTGAGTTTCTGTTGAATGCTTGTAAGTAGCTTAAGGCTCTTTCAAAGGAAAGTGATTTTCTCTCAAAGGACAGCATTTAGAAAGTAAAACAACACTCCATTCCCTTCGCACAATAAATTGAAGTGTTGGAACAGACTGCTTCTCTTTCATAGAAACGCAATAGTGTTTCTTGTGAATGCTTGCAAGTAGCTTAAGGCACATTCAAAGGAAAGTGATTTTCTCTGAAAGGACAGCATTTAGAAAGTGAAGCAACACTCCATTCACTTCGCACGGTGAATTGAAGTCTTGGACCAGACTGCTTCTCTTTCAGAGAAATGCATGTGAGTTTCTGTTGAATGCTTGTAAGTAGCTTAAGGCACTTTCAAAGGAAAGTGATTTTCTCTGAAAGGACAGCATTTAGAAAGTGAAGCAACACTCCATTCACTTCGCAGAGTGAATTGAAGTATTGGAACAGACTGCTTCTCTTTCAGAGAAACACATGTGAGTTTCTGGTGAATGCTTGTAAGTAGCTTAAGGCACTTTCAAAGGAAAGTGATTTTCTCTGAAAGGACAGCATTTAGAAAGTGAAGCAACACTCCATTCACTTCGCACAGTGAATTGAAGTGTTGGAACAGACTGCTTCTCTTTCAGAGAAACGCATGTGAGTTTCTTTTGAATGCTTGCAAGTTGCTTAAGGCACATTCAAAGGAAAGTGATTTTCTCTGAAAGGACAGCATTTAGAAACTGAAGCAACACTCCATTCACTTCGCACAGTGAATTGAAGTGTTCGAACAGACTGCTTCTCTTTAAGAGAAACGCATGTGAGTTTTTTGTGAATGCTTGAAAGTAGTTTAAGGCACTTTAAAAGGAAAGTGATTTTGTCTGAAAGGACAGCATTTAGAAAGTGAAGCAACACTCCATTCACTTCGCACGGTGAATTGAAGTCTTGGACCAGACTGCTTCTCTTTCAGAGAAACGCATGTGAGTTTCTGGTGAATGCTTGTAAGTAGCTTAAGGCACATTCAAAGGAAAATGATTTTCTCTGAAAGGACAGCATTTAGAAAGTGAAGCAACACTCCATTCACTTCGCACAGTGAATTGAAGTGTTGGAACAGACTGCTTCTCTTTCAGAGAAATGCATGTGAGTTTTTTGTGAATGCTTGAAAGTAGTTTAAGGCACTTTCAATGGAAAGTGATTTTCTCTGAAAGGACAGCATTTAGAAAGTGAGGCAACACTCCATTCACTTCGCACAGTGAATTGAAGTGTTGGAACAGACTGCTTCTCTTTCAGAGAAACGCATGTGAGTTTCTTCCTAATGCTTGCAAGTAGCTTAAGGCACTTTCAAAGGAAAGTGATTTTCTCTGAAAGGACAGCATTTAGAAAGTGAAGCAACACTCCATTCACTTCGCACAGTGAATTGAAGTGTTGGAACAGACTGCTTCTCTTTCAGAGAAACGCATGTGAGTTTCTTCCTGATGCTTGCAAGTAGCTTAAGGCACTTTCAAAGGAAAGTGATTTTCTCTGAAAGGACAGCATTTAGAAAGTGAAGCAACACTAAATTCACCTCGCACAGTGAATTGAAGTGTTGGAACAGACTGCTTCTCTTTCAGAGAAACGCATGTGAGTTTTTCATGAATGCTTGAAAGTAGTTAAAGGCACTTTCAAAGGAAAGTGATTTTCTCTGAAAGGACAGCATTTAGAAAGTGAGGCAACACTCCATTCACTTCACACATTGACTTGAAGTGTTGGAACAGTCTGCTTCTCTTTCAGAGAAACGCATGTGAGTTTCTTCCTAATGCTTGCAAGTAGCTTAAGGCACTTTCAAAGGAAAGTGATTTTCTCTGAAAGGACAGCATTTAGAAAGTGAAGCAACACTCCATTCACTTCGCACAGTGAATTGAAGTGTTGGAACAGTCTGCTTCTCTTTCAGAGAAACGCATGTGAGTTTCTTCCTAATGCTTGCAAGTAGCTTAAGGCACTTTCAAAGGAAAGTGATTTTCTCTGAAAGGACAGCATTTAGAAAGTGAAGCAACACTCCATTCACTTCGCACAGTGAATTGAAGTGTTGGAACAGACTGCTTCTCTTTCAGAGAAACGCATGTGAGTTTCCGGTGAATGCTTGTAAGTAGCTTAAGGCACTTTCAAAGGAAAGTGATTTTCTCTGAAAGGACAGCATTTAGAAAGTGAAGCAACACTCCATTCACTTCGCACAGTGAATTGAAGTGTTGGAACAGACTGCTTCTCTTTCAGAGAAATGCATGTGAGTTTAAGTTGAATGCTTGTAAGTAGCTTAAGGCACTTTCAAAGGAAAGTGATTTTCTCTGAAAGGACAGCATTTAGAAAGTGAAGCAACACTCCATTCACTTCGCACAGTGAATTGAAGTATTGGAACAGACTGCTTCTCTTTCAGAGAAACGGATGTGAGTTTCTGGTGAATGCTTGTAAGTAGCTTAAGGCACTTTGAAAGGAAAGTGATTTTCTCTGAAAGGACAGCATTTAGAAAGTGAAGCAACACTCCATTCACTTCGCACAGTGAATTGAAGTGTTGGTACAGACTGCTTCTCTTTCATATAAACGCATTAGTGTTTCTTGTGAATGCTTGCAAGTTGCTTAAGGCACTTTCAAAGGAAAGTGATTTTCTCTGAAAGGACATAATTTAGAAAGTGAAGCAACACTCCATTCACTTCGCACAGTGAATTGAAGTGTTGGAACAGACTGCTTCTCTTTCAGAGAAATGCATGTGAGTGTCTGTTGAATGCTTGTAAGTAGCTTAAGGCACTTTCAAAGGAAAGTGATTTTCTCTGAAAGGACAGCATTTAGAAACTGAAGCAACACTCCATTCACTTCGCACATTGAATTGAAGTGTTGGAACAGACTGCTTCTCTTTCAGAGAAACGCATGTGAGTTTCTGTTGAATGCTTGTAAGTAGCTTAAGGCACTTTGAAAGGAAAGTGATTTTCTCTGAAAGGACAGCATTTAGAAAGTGAGGCAACACTCCATTCACTTCACACAGTGAATTGAAGTGTTGGAACAGACTGCTTCTCTTTCAGAGAAATGCATGTGAGTTTCTGTTGAATGCTTGTAAGTAGCTTAAGG
Organism: Myodes glareolus; assembly: GCF_982192425.1. Classification (NCBI taxonomy): domain Eukaryota; kingdom Metazoa; phylum Chordata; class Mammalia; order Rodentia; family Cricetidae; genus Myodes; species Myodes glareolus. Next base: position 465,057 of record NW_028263215.1, read on the forward strand.
CACTTTCAAAGGAAAGTGATTTTCTCTGAAAGGACAGCATTTAGAAAGTGAAGCAACACTCCATTCACTTCGCACATTGAATTGAAGTGTTGGAACAGACTGCTTCTCTTTCAGAGAAACGCATGTGAGTTTCTGGTGAATGCTTGTTAGTAGCTTAAGGCACTTTCAAAGGAAAGTGATTTTCTCTGAAAGGACAGCATTTAGAAAGTGTGGCAACACTCCATTCACTTCACACAGTGAATTGAAGTGTTGGAACAGACTGCTTCTCTTTCAGAGAAACGCATGTGAGTTTCTTCCTAATGCTTGCAAGTAGCTTAAGGCACTTTCAAAGGAAAGTGATTTTCTCTGAAAGGACAGCATTTAGAAAGTGAAGTAACACTCCATTCACTTCGCACAGTGAATTGAAGTGTTGGAACAGTCTGCTTCTCTTTCAGAGAAACGCATGTGAGTTTCTTCCTAATGCTTGCAAGTAGCTTAACGCACTTTCAAAGGAAAGTGATTTTCTCTGAAAGGACAGCATTTAGAAAGTGAAGCAACACTCCATTCACTTCGCACAGTGAATTGAAGTGTTGGAACAGACTGCTTCTCTTTCAGAGAAATGCATGTGAGTTTAATTTGAATGCTTGTAAGTAGCTTAAGGCACTTTCAAAGGAAAGTGATTTTCTCTGAAAGGACAGCATTTAGAAAGTGAAGCAACACTCCATTCACTTCGCACAGTGAATTGAAGTGTTGGAACAGACTGCTTCTCTTTCAGAGAAACGTATGTGAGTTTCTTGTGAATGCTTGCAAGTTGCTTAAGGCACTTTCAAAGGAAAGTGATTTTCTCTGAAAGGACAGCATTTAGAAAGTGAAGCAACACTCCGTTCACTTCGCACAGTTAATTGAAGTGTTGGAACAGACTGCTTCTCTTTCAGAGAAACGCATGTGAGTTTTTTATGAATGCTTGAAAGTAGTTTAAGGCACTTTCAAAGGAAAGTGATTTTCTCTGAAAGGACAGTGTTTAGAAAGTGAGGCAACACTCCATTCACTTCGCACAGTGAATTGAAGTGTTGGAACCGACTGCTTCTCTTTCAGAGAAACGCATGTGTGTTTCTGGTGAATGCTTGTTAGTAGCTTAAGGCACTTTCAAAGGACAGTGATTTTCTCTGAAAGGACAGCATTTAGAAAGTGAAGCAACACTCCATTCACTTCGCACAGTGAATTGAAGTGTTGGAACAGTCTGCTCCTCTTTCAGAGAAACGCATGTGAGTTTCTTCCTAATGCTTGCAAGTAGCTTAAGGCACTTTCAAAGGAAAGTGATTTTCTCTGAAAGGACAGCATTTAGAAAGTGAAGCAACACTCCATTCACTTCGCACAGTGAATTGAAGTGTTGGAACAGACTGCTTCTCTTTCAGAGAAACGCATGTGAGTTTCCGGTGAATGCTTGTAAGTAGCTTAAGGCACTTTCAAAGGAAAGTGATTTTCTCTGAAAGGACAGCATTTAGAAAGTGAAGCAACACTCCATTCACTTCGCACAGTGAATTGAAGTGTTGGAACAGACTGCTTCTCTTTCAGAGAAATGCATGTGAGTTTAAGTTGAATGCTTGTAAGTAGCTTAAGGCACTTTCAAAGGAAAGTGATTTTCTCTGAAAGGACAGCATTTAGAAAGTGAAGCAACACTCCATTCACTTCGCACAGTGAATTGAAGTATTGGAACAGACTGCTTCTCTTTCAGAGAAACGGATGTGAGTTTCTGGTGAATGCTTGTAAGTAGCTTAAGGCACTTTGAAAGGAAAGTGATTTTCTCTGAAAGGACACCATTTAGAAAGTGAAGCAACACTCCATTCACTTCGCACAGTGAATTGAAGTGTTGGAACAGACTGCTTCTCTTTCATATAAACGCATTAGTGTTTCTTGTGAATGCTTGCAAGTTGCTTAAGGCACTTTCAAAGGAAAGTGATTTTCTCTGAAAGGACATAATTTAGAAAGTGAAGCAACACTCCATTCACTTCGCACAGTGAATTGAAGTGTTGGAACAGACTGCTTCTCTTTCAGAGAAATGCATGTGAGTGTCTGTTGAATGCTTGTAAGTAGCTTAAGGCACTTTCAAAGGAAAGTGATTTTCTCTGAAAGGACAGCATTTAGAAAGTGAAGCAACACTCCATTCACTTCGCACATTGAATTGAAGTGTTGGAACAGACTGCTTCTCTTTCAGAGAAACGCATGTGAGTTTCTGGTGAATGCTTGTTAGTAGCTTAAGGCACTTTCAAAGGAAAGTGATTTTCTCTGAAAGGACAGCATTTAGAAAGTGAGGCAACACTCCATTCACTTCACACAGTGAATTGAAGTGTTGGAACAGACTGCTTCTCTTTCAGAGAAACGCATGTGAGTTTCTTCCTAATGCTTGCAAGTAGCTTAAGGCACTTTCAAAGGAAAGTGATTTTCTCTGAAAGGACAGCATTTAGAAAGTGAGGCAACACTCCATTCACTTCACACAGTGAATTGAAGTGTTGGAACAGACTGCTTCTCTTTCAGAGAAACGCATGTGAGTTTCTTCCTAATGCTTGCAAGTAGCTTAAGGCACTTTCAAAGGAAAGTGATTTTCTCCGAAAGGACAGCATTTAGAAAGTGAAGTAACATTCCATTCACTTCGCACAGTGAATTGAAGTGTTGGAACAGACTGCTTCTCTTTCAAAGAAACGCTTGTGAGTTTCTGGTGAATGCTTGTAAGTAGCTTAAGGCACTTTCAAAGGAAAGTGATTTTCTCTGAAAGAAGAGCATTTAGAAAGTGAAGCAACACTCCATTCCCTTCGTGCAGTGAATTGAAGTGTTGGAACAGAGTGCTTCTCATTCATAGAAACGCATTAGTGTTTCTTGTGAATGCTTGCAAGTTGCTTAAGGCACTTTCAAAGGAAAGTGATTTTCTCTGAAAGGACAGCATTTAGAAAGTGAAGCAACACTCCATTCACTTTGTACAGTGAATTGAAGTGTTGGAACAGACTGCTTCTCTTTCAGAGAAATGCATGTGAGTTTCTGTTGAATGCTTGTAAGTAGCTTAAGGCTCTTTCAAAGGAAAGTGATTTTCTCTCAAAGGACAGCATTTAGAAAGTGAAGCAACACTCCATTCACTTCGCACAGTGAATTGAAGTGGTGGAACAGTCTGCTTCTCTTTCAGAGAAACGCATGTGAGTTTTTTGTGAATGCTTGAAAGTAGTTTAAGGCACTTTCAATGGAAAGTGATTTTCTCTGAAAGGACAGCATTTAGAAAGTGAGGCAACACTCCATTCACTTCGCACAGTGAAATGAAGTGTTGGAACAGACTGCTTCTCTTTCAGAGAAACGCATATGAGTTTCTTCCTAATGCTTGCAAGTAGCTTAAGGCACTTTCAAAGGAAAGTGATTTTCTCTGAAAGGATAGCATTTAGAAAGTGAAGCAACACTCCATTCACTTCGCACAGTGAATTGAAGTGTTGGAACAGACTGCTTCTCTTTCAGAGAAACGCATGTGAGTTTCTTCCTGATGCTTGCAAGTAGCTTAAGGCACTTTCAAAGGAAAGTGATTTTCTCAGAAAGGACAGCATTTAGAAAGTGAAGCAACACACCATTCACTTCGCACAGTGAACTGAAGTGTTTGAAAAGACTGTTTCTCTTTCAGAGAAACGCATGTGAGTTTCTGGTGAATGCTTGTAAGTAGCTTAAGGCACTTTCAAAGGAAAGTGATTTTCTCTGAAAGGACAGCATTTAGAAAGTGAAGCAACACTCCATTCACTTCGCACAGTGAATTGAAGTGTTGGAACAGACTGCTTCTCTTTCAGAGAAATGCATGTGAGTTTCTGTTGAATGCTTGTAAGTAGCTTAAGGCACTTTCAAAGGAAAGTGATTTTCTCTGAAAGGACAGCATTTAGAAAGTGAAGCAACACTCCATTCACTTCGCAGAGTGAATTGAAGTATTGGAACAGACTGCTTCTCTTTCAGAGAAACACATGTGAGTTTCTGGTGAATGCTTGTAAGTAGCTTAAGGCACTTTCAAAGGAAAGTGATTTTCTCTGAAAGGACAGCATTTAGAAAGTGAAGCAACACTCCATTCACTTCGCACAGTGAATTGAAGTGTTGGAACAGACTGCTTCTCTTTCAGAGAAACGCATGTGAGTTTCTTTTGAATGCTTGCAAGTTGCTTAAGGCACATTCAAAGGAAAGTGATTTTCTCTGAAAGGACAGCATTTAGAAACTGAAGCAACACTCCATTCACTTCGCACAGTGAATTGAAGTGTTCGAACAGACTGCTTCTCTTTAAGAGAAACGCATGTGAGTTTTTTGTGAATGCTTGAAAGTAGTTTAAGGCACTTTAAAAGGAAAGTGATTTTGTCTGAAAGGACAGCATTTAGAAAGTGAAGCAACACTCCATTCACTTCGCACGGTGAATTGAAGTCTTGGACCAGACTGCTTCTCTTTCAGAGAAACGCATGTGAGTTTCTGGTGAATGCTTGTAAGTAGCTTAAGGCACATTCAAAGGAAAATGATTTTCTCTGAAAGGACAGCATTTAGAAAGTGAAGCAACACTCCATTCACTTCGCACAGTGAATTGAAGTGTTGGAACAGACTGCTTCTCTTTCAGAGAAATGCATGTGAGTTTTTTGTGAATGCTTGAAAGTAGTTTAAGGCACTTTCAATGGAAAGTGATTTTCTCTGAAAGGACAGCATTTAGAAAGTGAGGCAACACTCCATTCACTTCGCACAGTGAATTGAAGTGTTGGAACAGACTGCTTCTCTTTCAGAGAAACGCATGTGAGTTTCTTCCTAATGCTTGCAAGTAGCTTAAGGCACTTTCAAAGGAAAGTGATTTTCTCTGAAAGGACAGCATTTAGAAAGTGAAGCAACACTCCATTCACTTCGCACAGTGAATTGAAGTGTTGGAACAGACTGCTTCTCTTTCAGAGAAACGCATGTGAGTTTCTTCCTGATGCTTGCAAGTAGCTTAAGGCACTTTCAAAGGAAAGTGATTTTCTCTGAAAGGACAGCATTTAGAAAGTGAAGCAACACTAAATTCACCTCGCACAGTGAATTGAAGTGTTGGAACAGACTGCTTCTCTTTCAGAGAAACGCATGTGAGTTTTTCATGAATGCTTGAAAGTAGTTAAAGGCACTTTCAAAGGAAAGTGATTTTCTCTGAAAGGACAGCATTTAGAAAGTGAGGCAACACTCCATTCACTTCACACATTGACTTGAAGTGTTGGAACAGTCTGCTTCTCTTTCAGAGAAACGCATGTGAGTTTCTTCCTAATGCTTGCAAGTAGCTTAAGGCACTTTCAAAGGAAAGTGATTTTCTCTGAAAGGACAGCATTTAGAAAGTGAAGCAACACTCCATTCACTTCGCACAGTGAATTGAAGTGTTGGAACAGTCTGCTTCTCTTTCAGAGAAACGCATGTGAGTTTCTTCCTAATGCTTGCAAGTAGCTTAAGGCACTTTCAAAGGAAAGTGATTTTCTCTGAAAGGACAGCATTTAGAAAGTGAAGCAACACTCCATTCACTTCGCACAGTGAATTGAAGTGTTGGAACAGACTGCTTCTCTTTCAGAGAAACGCATGTGAGTTTCCGGTGAATGCTTGTAAGTAGCTTAAGGCACTTTCAAAGGAAAGTGATTTTCTCTGAAAGGACAGCATTTAGAAAGTGAAGCAACACTCCATTCACTTCGCACAGTGAATTGAAGTGTTGGAACAGACTGCTTCTCTTTCAGAGAAATGCATGTGAGTTTAAGTTGAATGCTTGTAAGTAGCTTAAGGCACTTTCAAAGGAAAGTGATTTTCTCTGAAAGGACAGCATTTAGAAAGTGAAGCAACACTCCATTCACTTCGCACAGTGAATTGAAGTATTGGAACAGACTGCTTCTCTTTCAGAGAAACGGATGTGAGTTTCTGGTGAATGCTTGTAAGTAGCTTAAGGCACTTTGAAAGGAAAGTGATTTTCTCTGAAAGGACAGCATTTAGAAAGTGAAGCAACACTCCATTCACTTCGCACAGTGAATTGAAGTGTTGGTACAGACTGCTTCTCTTTCATATAAACGCATTAGTGTTTCTTGTGAATGCTTGCAAGTTGCTTTAGGCACTTTCAAAGGAAAGTGATTTTCTCTGAAAGGACATAATTTAGAAAGTGAAGCAACACTCCATTCACTTCGCACAGTGAATTGAAGTGTTGGAACAGACTGCTTCTCTTTCAGAGAAATGCATGTGAGTGTCTGTTGAATGCTTGTAAGTAGCTTAAGGCACTTTCAAAGGAAAGTGATTTTCTCTGAAAGGACAGCATTTAGAAACTGAAGCAACACTCCATTCACTTCGCACATTGAATTGAAGTGTTGGAACAGACTGCTTCTCTTTCAGAGAAACGCATGTGAGTTTCTGTTGAATGCTTGTAAGTAGCTTAAGGCACTTTGAAAGGAAAGTGATTTTCTCTGAAAGGACAGCATTTAGAAAGTGAGGCAACACTCCATTCACTTCACACAGTGAATTGAAGTGTTGGAACAGACTGCTTCTCTTTCAGAGAAATGCATGTGAGTTTCTGTTGAATGCTTGTAAGTAGCTTAAGGCACTTTCAAAGGAAAGTGATTTTCTCTGAAAGGACAGCATTTAGAAAGTGAAGCAACACTCCATTCACTTCGCACATTGAATTGAAGTGTTGGAATAGACTGCTTCTCTTTCAGAGAAACGCATGTGAGTTTCTGGTGAATGCTTGTTAGTAGCTTAAGGCACTTTCAAAGGAAAGTGATTTTCTCTGAAAGGACAGCATTTAGAAAGTGTGGCAACACTCCATTCACTTCACACAGTGAATTGAAGTGTTGGAACAGACTGCTTCTCTTTCAGAGAAACGCATGTGAGTTTCTTCCTAATGCTTGCAAGTAGCTTAAGGCACTTTCAAAGGAAAGTGATTTTCTCTGAAAGGACAGCATTTAGAAAGTGAAGTAACACTCCATTCACTTCGCACAGTGAATTGAAGTGTTGGAACAGTCTGCTTCTCTTTCAGAGAAACGCATGTGAGTTTCTTCCTAATGCTTGCAAGTAGCTTAACGCACTTTCAAAGGAAAGTGATTTTCTCTGAAAGGACAGCATTTAGAAAGTGAAGCAACACTCCATTCACTTCGCACAGTGAATTGAAGTGTTGGAACAGACTGCTTCTCTTTCAGAGAAATGCATGTGAGTTTAATTTGAATGCTTGTAAGTAGCTTAAGGCACTTTCAAAGGAAAGTGATTTTCTCTGAAAGGACAGCATTTAGAAAGTGAAGCAACACTCCATTCACTTCGCACAGTGAATTGAAGTGTTGGAACAGACTGCTTCTCTTTCAGAGAAACGTATGTGAGTTTCTTGTGAATGCTTGCAAGTTGCTTAAGGCACTTTCAAAGGAAAGTGATTTTCTCTGAAAGGACAGCATTTAGAAAGTGAAGCAACACTCCGTTCACTTCGCACAGTTAATTGAAGTGTTGGAACAGACTGCTTCTCTTTCAGAGAAACGCATGTGAGTTTTTTATGAATGCTTGAAAGTAGTTTAAGGCACTTTCAAAGGAAAGTGATTTTCTCTGAAAGGACAGTGTTTAGAAAGTGAGGCAACACTCCATTCACTTCGCACAGTGAATTGAAGTGTTGGAACCGACTGCTTCTCTTTCAGAGAAACGCATGTGTGTTTCTGGTGAATGCTTGTTAGTAGCTTAAGGCACTTTCAAAGGACAGTGATTTTCTCTGAAAGGACAGCATTTAGAAAGTGAAGCAACACTCCATTCACTTCGCACAGTGAATTGAAGTGTTGGAACAGTCTGCTCCTCTTTCAGAGAAACGCATGTGAGTTTCTTCCTAATGCTTGCAAGTAGCTTAAGGCACTTTCAAAGGAAAGTGATTTTCTCTGAAAGGACAGCATTTAGAAAGTGAAGCAACACTCCATTCACTTCGCACAGTGAATTGAAGTGTTGGAACAGACTGCTTCTCTTTCAGAGAAACGCATGTGAGTTTCCGGTGAATGCTTAAGGCACTTTCAAAGGAAAGTGATTTTCTCTGAAAGGACAGCATTTAGAAAGTGAAGCAACACTCCATTCACTTCGCACAGTGAATTGAAGTGTTGGAACAGACTGCTTCTCTTTCAGAGAAATGCATGTGAGTTTAAGTTGAATGCTTGTAAGTAGCTTAAGGCACTTTCAAAGGAAAGTGATTTTCTCTGAAAGGACAGCATTTAGAAAGTGAAGCAACACTCCATTCACTTCGCACAGTGAATTGAAGTATTGGAACAGACTGCTTCTCTTTCAGAGAAACGGATGTGAGTTTCTGGTGAATGCTTGTAAGTAGCTTAAGGCACTTTGAAAGGAAAGTGATTTTCTCTGAAAGGACAGCATTTAGAAAGTGAAGCAACACTCCATTCACTTCGCACAGTGAATTGAAGTGTTGGAACAGACTGCTTCTCTTTCATATAAACGCATTAGTGTTTCTTGTGAATGCTTGCAAGTTGCTTAAGGCACTTTCAAAGGAAAGTGATTTTCTCTGAAAGGACATAATTTAGAAAGTGAAGCAACACTCCATTCACTTCGCACAGTGAATTGAAGTGTTGGAACAGACTGCTTCTCTTTCAGAGAAATGCATGTGAGTGTCTGTTGAATGCTTGTAAGTAGCTTAAGGCACTTTCAAAGGAAAGTGATTTTCTCTGAAAGGACAGCATTTAGAAAGTGAAGCAACACTCCATTCACTTCGCACATTGAATTGAAGTGTTGGAACAGACTGCTTCTCTTTCAGAGAAACGCATGTGAGTTTCTGGTGAATGCTTGTTAGTAGCTTAAGGCACTTTCAAAGGAAAGTGATTTTCTCTGAAAGGACAGCATTTAGAAAGTGAGGCAACACTCCATTCACTTCACACAGTGAATTGAAGTGTTGGAACAGACTGCTTCTCTTTCAGAGAAACGCATGTGAGTTTCTTCCTAATGCTTGCAAGTAGCTTAAGGCACTTTCAAAGGAAAGTGATTTTCTCTGAAAGGACAGCATTTAGAAAGTGAAGTAACACTCCATTCACTTCGCACAGTGAATTGAAGTGTTGGAACAGTCTGCTTCTCTTTCAGAGAAATGCATGTGAGTTTAATTTGAATGCTTGTAAGTAGCTTAAGGCACTTTCAAAGGAAAGTGATTTTCTCTGAAAGGACAGCATTTAGAAAGTGAAGCAACACTCCATTCACTTCGCACAGTGAATTGAAGTGTTGGAACAGACTGCTTCTCTTTCAGAGAAACGTATGTGAGTTTCTTGTGAATGCTTGCAAGTTGCTTAAGGCACTTTCAAAGGAAAGTGATTTTCTCTGAAAGGACAGCATTTAGAAAGTGAAGCAACACTCCGTTCACTTCGCACAGTTAATTGAAGTGTTGGAACAGACTGCTTCTCTTTCAGAGAAATGCATGTGAGTGTCTGTTGAATGCTTGTAAGTAGCTTAAGGCACTTTCAAAGGAAAGTGATTTTCTCTGAAAGGACAGCATTTAGAAAGTGAAGCAACACTCCATTCACTTCGCACATTGAATTGAAGTGTTGGAACAGACTGCTTCTCTTTCAGAGAAACGCATGTGAGATTCTGTTGAATGCTTGTAAGTAGCTTAAGGCACTTTGAAAGGAAAGTGATTTTCTCTGAAAGGACAGCATTTAGAAAGTGAGGCAACACTCCATTCACTTCACACAGTGAATTGAAGTGTTGGAACAGACTGCTTCTCTTTCAGAGAAATGCATGTGAGTTTCTGTTGAATGCTTGTAAGTAGCTTAAGGCACTATCAAAGGAAAGTGATTTTCTCTGAAAGGACAGCATTTAGAAAGTGAAGCAACACTCCATTCACTTCGCACATTGAATTGAAGTGTTGGAACAGACTGCTTCTCTTTCAGAGAAACGCATGTGAGTTTCTGGTGAATGCTTGTTAGTAGCTTAAGGCACTTTCAAAGGAAAGTGATTTTCTCTGAAAGGACAGCATTTAGAAAGTGAGGCAACACTCCATTCACTTCACACAGTGAATTGAAGTGTTGGAACAGACTGCTTCTCTTTCAGAGAAACGCATGTGAGTTTCTTCCTAATGCTTGCAAGTAGCTTAAGGCACTTTCAAAGGAAAGTGATTTTCTCTGAAAGGACAGCATTTAGAAAGTGAAGTAACACTCCATTCACTTCGCACAGTGAATTGAAGTGTTGGAACAGTCTGCTTCTCTTTCAGAGAAACGCATGTGAGTTTCTTCCTAATGCTTGCAAGTAGCTTAACGCACTTTCAAAGGAAAGTGATTTTCTCTGAAAGGACAGCATTTAGAAAGTGAAGCAACACTCCATTCACTTCGCACAGTGAATTGAAGTGTTGGAACAGACTGCTTCTCTTTCAGAGAAACGCATGTGAGTTTCTGGTGAATGCTTGTAAGTAGCTTAAGGCACTTTCAAAGGAAAGTGATTTTCTCTGAAAGGACAGCATTTAGAAAGTGAAACAACACTCCATTCACTTCGCACAGTGAATTGAAGTGTTGGAACAGACTGCTTCTCTTTCAGAGAAATGCATGTGAGTTTAAGTTGAATGCTTGTAAGTAGCTTAAGGCACTTTCAAAGGAAAGTGATTTTCTCTGAAAGGACAGCGTTTAGAAAGTGAAGCAACACTCCATTCCCTTCGAGCAGTGAATTGAAGTGTTGGAACCGACTGCTTCTCTTTCAGAGAAACGCATGTGAGTTTCTGGTGAATGCTTGTTAGTAGCTTAAGGCACTTTCAAAGGACAGTGATTTTCTCTGAAAGGACAGCATTTAGAAAGTGAAGCAACACTCCATTCCCTTTGAGCAGTGAATTGAAGTGTTGGAACAGACTGCTTCTCTTTCATATAAACGCATTAGTGTTTCTTGTGAATGCTTGCAAGTTGCTTAAGGCACTTTCAAAGGAAAGTGATTTTCTCTGAAAGGACATACTTTAGAAAGTGAAGCAACACTCCATTCACTTCGCACAGTGAATTCAAGTGTTGGAACAGACTGCTTCTCTTTCAGAGAAATGCATGTGAGTTTCTGGTGAATGCTTGTAGGTAGCTTAAGGCACTTTCAAAGGAAAGTGATTTTCTCTGAAAGGACAGCATTTAGAAAGTGCAGCAACACTCCATTCACTTCGCACATTGAATTGAAGTGTTGGAACAGACTGCTTCTCTTTCAGAGAAACGCATGTGAGTTTCTGGTGAATGCTTGTAAGTAGCTTAAGGCACTTTTAAAGGAAAGTGATTTTCTCTGAAAGGACAGCATTTAGAAAGTGAGGCAACACTCCATTCACTTCACACAGTGAATTGAAGTGTTGGAACAGACTGCTTCTCTTTCAGAGAAACGCATGTGAGTTTCTTCCTAATGCTTGCAAGTAGCTTAAGGCACTTTCAAAGGAAAGTGATTTTCTCTGAAAGGACAGCATTTAGAAAGTGAAGCAACACTCCAATCACTTCGCACAGTGAATTGAAATGTTGGAACAGTCTGCTTCTCTTTCAGAGAAACGCATGTGAGTTTCTTCCTAATGCTTGCAAGTAGCTTAAGGCACTTTCAAAGGAAAGTGTTTTTCTCTGAAAGGACAGCATTTAGAAAGTGAAGCAACACTCCATTCACTTCGCAGAGTGAATTGAAGTATTGGAACAGACTGCTTCTCTTTCAGAGAAACACATGTGAGTTTCTGGTGAATGCTTGTAAGTAGCTTAAGGCACTTTCAAAGGAAAGTGATTTTCTCTGAAAGGACAGCATTTAGAAAGTGAAGCAACACTCCATTCACTTCGCAGAGTGAATTGAAGTATTGGAACAGACTGCTTCTCTTTAAGAGAAACGCATGTGAGTTTTTTGTGAATGCTTGAAAGTAGTTTAAGGCACTTTAAAAGGAAAGTGATTTTGTCTGAAAGGACAGCATTTAGAAAGTGAAGCAACACTCCATTCACTTCGCACGGTGAATTGAAGTGTTGGACCAGACTGCTTCTCTTTCAGAGAAACGCATGTGAGTTTCTGGTGAATGCTTGTAAGTAGCTTAAGGCACATTCAAAGGAAAGTGATTTTCTCTGAAAGGACAGCATTTAGAAAGTGAAGCAACACTCCATTCACTTCGCACAGTGAATTGAAGTGTTGGAACAGACTGCTTCTCTTTCAGAGAAACGCATGTGAGTTTCTTCCTAATGCTTGCAAGTAGCTTAAGGCACTTTCAAAGGAAAGTGATTTTCTCTGAAAGGACAGCATTTAGAAAGTGAAGCAACACTCCATTCACTTCGCACAGTGAATTGAAGTGTTGGAACAGACTGCTTCTCTTTCAGAGAAACGCATGTGAGTTTCTTCCTGATGCTTGCAAGTAGCTTAAGGCACTTTCAAAGGAAAGTGATTTTCTCTGAAAGGACAGCATTTAGAAAGTGAAGCAACACTCCATTCACTTCGCACAGTGAATTGAAGTGTTGGAAAAGACTGCTTCTCTTTCAGAGAAACGCATGTGAGTTTTTTATGAACGCTTGAATGTAGTTAAAGGCACTTTCAAAGGAAAGTGATTTTCTCTGAAAGGACAGCATTTAGAAAGTGAAGCAACACTCCATTCACTTCGCACAGTGAATTGAAGTGTTGGAACAGACTGATTCTCTTTCAGAGAAATGCATGTGAGTTTAAGTTGAATGCTTGTAAGTAGCTTAAGGCACTTTCAAAGGAAAGTGATTTTCCTGAAAGGACAGCATTTAGAAAGTGAAGCAACACTCCATTCACTTCCCACAGTGAATTGAAGTTTTGGAACAGACTGCTTCTCTTTCAGAGAAACGTATGTGAGTTTCTTGTGAATGCTTGCAAGTTGCTTAAGGCACTTTCAAAGGAAAGTGATTTTCTCTGAAAGGACAGCATTTAGAAAGTGAAGCAACACTCCGTTCACTTCGCACAGTGAATTGAAGTGTTGGAACAGACTGCTTCTCTTTCAGAGAAACGCATGTGAGTTTTTTATGAATGCTTGAAAGTAGTTTAAGGCACTTTCAAAGGAAAGTGATTTTCTCTGAAAGTACAGCATTTAGAAAGTGAAGCAACACTCCATTCCCTTCGAGGAGTGAATTGAAGTGTTGGAACAGATTGCTTCTCTTTCATATAAACGCATTAGTGTTTCTTGTGAATGCTTGCAAGTTGCTTAAGGCACTTTCAAAGGAAAGTGATTTTCTCTGAAAGGACATAATTTAGAAAGTGAAGCAACACTCCATTCACTTCGCACAGTGAATTGAAGTGTTGGAACAGACTGCTTCTCTTTCAGAGAAATGCATGTGAGTTTCTGTTGAATGCTTGTAAGTAGCTTAAGGCACTTTCAAAGGAAAGTGATTTTCTCTGAAAGGACAGCATTTAGAAAGTGCAGCAACACTCCATTCACTTCGCACATTGAATTGAAGTGTTGGAACAGACTGCTTCTCTTTCAGAGAAACGCATGTGAGTTTCTGGTGAATGCTTGTAAGTAGCTTAAGGCACTTTTAAAGGAAAGTGATTTTCTCTGAAAGGACAGCATTTAGAAAGTGAGGCAACACTCCATTCACTTCACACAGTGAATTGAAGTGTTGGAACAGACTGCTTCTCTTTCAGAGAAACACATGTGAGTTTCTTCCTAATGCTTGCAAGTAGCTTAAGGCACTTTCAAAGGAAAGTGATTTTCTCTGAAAGGACAGCATTTAGAAAGTGAAGCAACACTCCATTCACTTCGCACAGTGAATTGAAATGTTGGAACAGTCTGCTTCTCTTTCAGAGAAACGCATGTGAGTTTCTTCCTAATGCTTGCAAGTAGCTTAAGGCACTTTCAAAGGAAAGTGATTTTCTCTGAAAGGACAGCATTTAGAAAGTGAAGCAACACTCCATTCACTTCGCAGAGTGAACTGAAGTGTTGGAACAGACTGCTTCTCTTTCAGAGAAACACATGTGAGTTTCTGGTGAATGCTTGTAAGTAGCTTAAGGCACTTTCAAAGGAAAGTGATTTTCTCTGAAAGGACAGCATTTAGAAAGTGAAGCAACACTCCATTCACTTCGCACAGTGAATTGAAGTGTTGGAACAGACTGCTTCTCTTTCAGAGAAACGCATGTGAGTTTCTTTTGAATGCTTGCAAGTTGCTTAAGGCACATTCAAAGGAAAGTGATTTTCTCTGAAAGGACAGCATTTAGAAACTGAAGAAACACTCCATTCACTTCGCACAGTGAATTGAAGTGTTCGAACAGACTGCTTCTCTTTAAGAGAAACGCATGTGAGTTTTTTGTGAATGCTTGAAAGTAGTTTAAGGCACTTTAAAAGGAAAGTGATTTTGTCTGAAAGGACAGCATTTAGAAAGTGAAGCAACACTCCATTCACTTCGCACGGTGAATTGAAGTGTTGGACCAGACTGCTTCTCTTTCAGAGAAACGCATGTGAGTTTCTGGTGAATGCTTGTAAGTAGCTTAAGGCACATTCAAAGGAAAATGATTTTCTCTGAAAGGACAGCATTTAGAAAGTGAAGCAACACTCCATTCACTTCGCACAGTGAATTGAAGTGTTGGAACAGACTGCTTCTCTTTCAGAGAAACGCATGTGAGTTTTTTGTGAATGCTTGAAAGTAGTTTAAGGCACTTTCAATGGAAAGTGATTTTCTCTGAAAGGACAGCATTTAGAAAGTGAGGCAACACTCCATTCACTTCGCACAGTGAATTGAAGTGTTGGAACAGACTGCTTCTCTTTCAGAGAAACGCATGTGAGTTTCTTCCTAATGCTTGCAAGTAGCTTAAGGCACTTTCAAAGGAAAGTGATTTTCTCTGAAAGGACAGCATTTAGAAAGTGAAGCAACACTCCATTCACTTCGCACAGTGAATTGAAGTGTTGGAACAGACTGCTTCTCTTTCAGAGAAACGCATGTGAGTTTCTTCCTGATGCTTGCAAGTAGCTTAAGGCACTTTCAAAGGAAAGTGATTTTCTCTGACAGGACAGCATTTAGAAAGTGAAGCAACACTAAATTCACTTCGCACAGTGAATTGAAGTGTTGGAACAGACTGCTTCTCTTTCAGAGAAACACATGTGAGTTTTTTATGAATGCTTGAAAGTAGTTAAAGGCACTTTCAAAGGAAAGTGATTTTCTCTGAAAGGACAGCATTTAGAAAGTGAGGCAACACTCCATTCACTTCACACAGTGAGTTGAAGTGTTGGAACAGACTGCTTCTCTTTCAGAGAAACGCATGTGAGTTTCTTCCTAATGCTTGGAAGTAGCTTAAGGCACTTTCAAAGGAAAGTGATTTTCTCTGAAAGGACAGCATTTAGAAAGTGAAGCAACACTCCATTCACTTCGCACAGTGAATTGAAGTGTTGGAACAGTCTGCTCCTCTTTCAGAGAAACGCATGTGAATTTCTTCCTAATGCTTGCAAGTAGCTTAAGGCACTTTCAAAGGAAAGTGATTTTCTCTGAAAGGACAGCATTTAGAAAGTGAAGCAACACTCCATTCACTTCGCACAGTGAATTGAAGTGTTGGAACAGACTGCTTCTCTTTCAGAGAAACGCATGTGAGTTTCCGGTGAATGCTTGTAAGTAGCTTAAGGCACTTTCAAAGGAAAGTGATTTTCTCTGAAAGGACAGCATTTAGAAAGTGAAGCAACACTCCATTCACTTCGCACAGTGAATTGAAGTGTTGGAACAGACTGCTTCTCTTTCAGAGAAATGCATGTGAGTTTAAGTTGAATGCTTGTAAGTAGCTTAAGGCACTTTTAAAGGAAAGTGATTTTCTCTGAAAGGACAGCATTTAGAAAGTGAAGCAACACTCCATTCACTTCGCACAGTGAATTGAAGTATTGGAACAGACTGCTTCTCTTTCAGAGAAACGGATGTGAGTTTCTGGTGAATGCTTGTAAGTAGCTTAAGGCACTTTCAAAGGAAAGTGATTTTCTCTGAAAGGACAGCATTTAGAAAGTGAAGCAACACTCCATTCACTTCGCACAGTGAATTGAAGTGTTGGAACAGACTGCTTCTCTTTCATATAAACGCATTAGTGTTTCTTGTGAATGCTTGCAAGTTGCTTAAGGCACTTTCAAAGGAAAGTGATTTTCTCTGAAAGGACATAATTTAGAAAGTGAAGCAACACTCCATTCACTTCGCACAGTGAATTGAAGTGTTGGAACAGACTGCTTCTTTTTCAGAGAAATGCATGTGAGTGTCTGTTGAATGCTTGTAAGTAGCTTAAGGCACTTTCAAAGGAAAGTGATTTTCTCTGAAAGGACAGCATTTAGAAAGTGAAGCAACACTCCATTCACTTCGCACATTGAATTGAAGGGTTGGAACAGACTGCTTCTCTTTCAGAGAAACGCATGTGAGTTTCTGTTGAATGTTTGTAAGTAGCTTAAGGCACTTTGAAAGGAAAGTGATTTTCTCTGAAAGGACAGCATTTAGAAAGTGAGGCAACACTCCATTCACTTCACACAGTGAATTGAAGTGTTGGAACAGACTGCTTCTCTTTCAGAGAAATGCATGTGAGTTTCTGTTGAATGCTTGTAAGTAGCTTAAGGCACTTTCAAAGGAAAGTGATTTTCTCTGAAAGGACAGCATTTAGAAAGTGAAGCAACACTCCATTCACTTCGCACATTGAATTGAAGTGTTGGAACACACTGCTTCTCTTTCAGAGAAACGCATGTGAGTTTCTGGTGAATGCTTGTAAGTAGCTTAAGGCACTTTCAAAGGAAAGTGATTTTCTCTGAAAGGACAGCATTTAGAAAGTGAGGCAACACTCCATTCACTTCACACAGTGAATTGAAGTGTTGGAACAGACTGCTTCTCTTTCAGAGAAACGCATGTGAGTTTCTTCCTAATGCTTGCAAGTAGCTTAAGGCACTTTCAAAGGAAAGTGATTTTCTCTGAAAGGACAGCATTTAGAAAGTGAAGTAACACTCCATTCACTTCGCACAGTGAATTGAAGTGTTGGAACAGTCTGCTTCTCTTTCAGAGAAACGCATGTGAGTTTCTTCCTAATGCTTGCAAGTAGCTTAAGGCACTTTCAAAGGAAAGTGATTTTCTCTGAAAGGACAGCATTTAGAAAGTGAAGCAACTCTCCATTCACTTCGCACAGTGAATTGAAGTGTTGGAACAGACTGCTTCTCTTTCAGAGAAACGCATGTGAGTTTCCGGTGAATGCTTGTAAGTAGCTTAAGGCATTTTCAAAGGAAAGTGATTTTCTCTGAAAGGACAGCATTTAGAAAGTGAAGCAACACTCCATTTACTTCGCACAGTGAATTGAAGTATTGGAACAGACTGATTCTCTTTCAGAGAAATGCATGTGAGTATAAGTTGAATGCTTGTAAGTAGCTTAAGGCACTTTCAAAGGAAAGTGATTTTCTCTGAAAGGACAGCATTTAGAAAGTGAAGCAACACTCCATTCACTTCGCACAGTGAATTGAAGTGTTGGAACAGACTGCTTCTCTTTCATATAAACGCATTAGTGTTTCTTGTGAATGCTTGCAAGTTGCTTAAGGCACTTTCAAAGGAAAGTGATTTTCTCTGAAAGGACATAATTTAGAAAGTGAAGCAACACTCCATTCACTTCGCACAGTGAATTGAAGTGTTGGAACAGACTGCTTCTCTTTCAGAGAAATGCATGTGAGTTTCTGTTGAATGCTTGTAAGTAGCTTAAGGCACTTTCAAAGGAAAGTGATTTTCTCTGAAAGGACAGCATTTAGAAAGTGCAGCAACACTCCATTCACTTTGCACATTGAATTGAAGTGTTGGAACAGACTGCTTCTCTTTCAGAGAAACGCATGTGAGTTTCTGGTGAATGCTTGTAAGTAGCTTAAGGCACTTTTAAAGGAAAGTGATTTTCTCAGAAAGGACAGCATTTAGAAGTGAGGGAACACTCCATTCACTTCACACAGTGAATTGAAGTGTTGGAACAGACTGCTTCTGTTTCACAGAAACGCATGTGAGTTTCTTCCTAATGCTTGCAAGAAGCTTAAGGCACTTTCAAAGGAAAGTGATTTTCTCTGATTGGACAGCATTTAGAAAGTGAAGCCACACTCCATTCACTTCGCACAGTGAATTGAAGTGTTGGAACAGATTGCTTCTCTTTCAGAGAAACGCATGTGAGTTTCTGGTGAATGCTTGTAAGTAGCTTAACGCACTTTGAAAGGAAAGTGATTTTCTCTGAAAGGACAGCATTTAGAAAGTGAAGCAACACTCCATTCACTTCGCACAGTGAATTGAAGTGTTGGAACAGACTGCTTCTCTTTAAGAGAAACGCATGTGAGTTTCTTTTGAATGCTTGCAAGTTGCTTAAGGCACATTCAAAGGAAAGTGATTTTCTCTGAAAGCACAGCATTTAGAAAGTGAAGCAACACTCCATTCACTTCGCACAGTGAGTTGAAGTGTTGGAACAGACTGCTTCTCTTTCAGAGAAACGCATGTGAGTTTTTTGTGAATGCTTGTAAGTAGCTTAAGGCACTTTCAAAGGAAAGTGATTTTCTCTGAAAGGACAGCATTTAGAAAGTGAAGCAACACTCCATTCACTTCGCACTGTGAATTGAAGTGTTGGACCAGACTGCTTCTCTTTCAGAGAAACGCATGTGAGTTTTTTGTGAATGCTTGAAAGTACTTTAAGGCACTTTCAAAGGAAAGTGTTTTTCTCTGAAAGGACAGAATTTAGAAAGTGAAGCAACACTCCATTCACTTCGCACAGTGAATTGAAGTGTTGGAACAGACTGCTCCTCTTTCAGAGAAACGCATGTGAGTTTCTTCCTAATGCTTGCAAGTAGCTTAAGGCACTTTCAAAGGAAAGTGATTTTCTCTGATTGGACAGCATTTAGAAAGTGAAGCAACACTCCATTCACTTCGCACAGTGAATTGAAGTGTTGGAACAGACTGCTTCTCTTTCAAAGAAACGCATGTGAGTTTCTGGTGAATGCTTGTAAGTAGCTTAAGGCACTTTCAAAGGAAAGTGATTTTCTCTGAAAGAAGAGCATTTAGAAAGTGAAGCAACACTCCATTCCCTTCGAGCAGTGAATTGAAGTGTTGGAACAGAGTGCTTCTCATTCATAGAAACGCATTAGTGTTTCTTGTGAATGCTTGCAAGTTGCTTAAGGCACTTTCAAAGGAAAGTGATTTTCTCTGAAAGGACAGCATTTAGAAAGTGAAGCAACACTCCATTCACTTTGTACAGTGAATTGAAGTGTTGGAACAGACTGCTTCTCTTTCAGAGAAATGCATGTGAGTTTCTGTTGAATGCTTGTAAGTAGCTTAAGGCTCTTTCAAAGGAAAGTGATTTTCTCTCAAAGGACAGCATTTAGAAAGTAAAGCAACACTCCATTCCCTTCGCACAATAAATTGAAGTGTTGGAACAGACTGCTTCTCTTTCATAGAAACGCAATAGTGTTTCTTGTGAATGCTTGCAAGTAGCTTAAGGCACATTCAAAGGAAAGTGATTTTCTCTGAAAGGACAGCATTTAGAAAGTGAGGCAACACTCCATTCACTTCGCACAGAGAATTGAAGTGTTGGAACAGATTACTTCTCTTTCAGAGAAATGCATGTGAGTTTCTGTTGAATGCTTGTAAGTAGCTTAAGGCACATTCAAAGGAAAGTGATTTTCTCTGAAAGGACAGCATTTAGAAAGTGAAGCAACACTCCATTCACTTCGCACGGTGAATTGAAGTGTTGGACCAGACTGCTTCTCTTTCAGAGAAACGCATGTGAGTTTCTGGTGAATGCTTGTAAGTAGCTTAAGGCACATTCAAAGGAAAATGATTTTCTCTGAAAGGACAGCATTTAGAAAGTGAAGCAACACTCCATTCACTTCGCACAGTGAATTGAAGTGTTGGAACAGACTGCTTCTCTTTCAGAGAAACGCATGTGAGTTTCTTCCTGATGCTTGCAAGTAGCTTAAGGCACTTTCAAAGGAAAGTGATTTTCTCAGAAAGGACAGCATTTAGAAAGTGAAGCAACACTCCATTCACTTCGCACAGTGAATTGAAGTGTTGGAAAAGACTGCTTCTCCTTCAGAGAAACGCATGTGAGTTTCTGGTGAATGCTTGTAAGTAGCTTAAGGCACGTTCAAAGGAAAGTGATTTTCTCTGAAAGGACAGCATTTAGAAAGTGAAGCAACACTCCATTCACTTCGCACAGTGAATTGAAGTGTTGGAACAGACTGCTTCTCTTTCAGAGAAATGCATGTGAGTTTCTGGTGAATGCTTGCAAGTAGCTTAAGGCACATTCAAAGGAAAGTGATTTTCTCTGAAAGGACAGCATTTAGAAAGTGAAGCAACACTCCATTCACTTCGCAGAGTGAATTGAAGTATTGGAACAGACTGCTTCTCTTTCAGAGAAACACATGTGAGTTTCTGGTGAATGCTTGTAAGTAGCTTAAGGCACTTTCAAAGGAAAGTGATTTTCTCTGAAAGGACAGCATTTAGAAAGTGAAGCAACACTCCATTCACTTCGCACAGTGAATTGAAGTGTTGGAACAGACTGCTTCTCTTTCAGAGAAACGCATGTGAGTTTCTTTTGAATGCTTGCAAGTTGCTTAAGGCACATTCAAAGGAAAGTGATTTTCTCTGAAAGGACAGCATTTAGAAAGTGAAGCAACACTCCATTCACTTCGCACAGTGAGTTGAAGTGTTGGAACAGACTGCTTCTCTTTCAGAGAAACGCATGTGAGTTTTTTGTGAATGCTTGTAAGTAGCTTAAGGCACTTTCAAAGGAAAGTGATTTTCTCTGAAAGGACAGCATTTAGAAAGTGAAGCAACACTCCATTCACTTCGCACTGTGAATTGAAGTGTTGGACCACACTGCTTCTCTTTCAGAGAAACGCATGTGAGTTTTTTGTGAATGCTTGAAAGTACTTTAAGGCACTTTCAAAGGAAAGTGTTTTTCTCTGAAAGGACAGAATTTAGAAAGTGAAGCAACACTCCATTCACTTCGCACAGTGAATTGAAGTGTTGGAACAGACTGCTCCTCTTTCAGAGAAACGCATGTGAGTTTCTTCCTAATGCTTGCAAGTAGCTTAAGGCACTTTCAAAGGAAAGTGATTTTCTCTGATTGGACAGCATTTAGAAAGTGAAGCAACACTCCATTCACTTCGCACAGTGAATTGAAGTGTTGGAACAGACTGCTTCTCTTTCAAAGAAACGCATGTGAGTTTCTGGTGAATGCTTGTAAGTAGCTTAAGGCACTTTCAAAGGAAAGTGATTTTCTCTGAAAGAAGAGCATTTAGAAAGTGAAGCAACACTCCATTCCCTTCGAGCAGTGAATTGAAGTGTTGGAACAGAGTGCTTCTCATTCATAGAAACGCATTAGTGTTTCTTGTGAATGCTTGCAAGTTGCTTAAGGCACTTTCAAAGGAAAGTGATTTTCTCTGAAAGGACAGCATTTAGAAAGTGAAGCAACACTCCATTCACTTTGTACAGTGAATTGAAGTGTTGGAACAGACTGCTTCTCTTTCAGAGAAATGCATGTGAGTTTCTGTTGAATGCTTGTAAGTAGCTTAAGGCTCTTTCAAAGGAAAGTGATTTTCTCTCAAAGGACAGCATTTAGAAAGTAAAGCAACACTCCATTCCCTTCGCACAATAAATTGAAGTGTTGGAACAGACTGCTTCTCTTTCATAGAAACGCAATAGTGTTTCTTGTGAATGCTTGCAAGTAGCTTAAGGCACATTCAAAGGAAAGTGATTTTCTCTGAAAGGACAGCATTTAGAAAGTGAAGCAACACTCCATTCACTTCGCACAGAGAATTGAAGTGTTGGAACAGATTACTTCTCTTTCAGAGAAATGCATGTGAGTTTCTGTTGAATGCTTGTAAGTAGCTTAAGGCACATTCAAAGGAAAGTGATTTTCTCTGAAAGGACAGCATTTAGAAAGTGAAGCAACACTCCATTCACTTCGCACGGTGAATTGAAGTGTTGGAACAGACTGCTTCTCTTTCAGAGAAACGCATGTGAGTTTCTGGTGAATGCTTGTAAGTAGCTTAAGGCACATTCAAAGAAAAATGATTTTCTCTGAAAGGACAGCATTTAGAAAGTGAAGCAACACTCCATTCACTTCGCACAGTGAATTGAAGTGTTGGAACAGACTGCTTCTCTTTCAGAGAAACGCATGTGAGTTTTTTGTGAATGCTTGAAAGTAGTTTAAGGCACTTTCAATGGAAAGTGATTTTCTCTGAAAGGACAGCATTTAGAAAGTGAGGCAACACTCCATTCACTTCGCACAGTGAATTGAAGTGTTGGAACAGACTGCTTCTTTTTCAGAGAAACGCATGTGAGTTTCTTCCTAATGCTTGCAAGTAGCTTAAGGCACTTTCAAAGGAAAGTGATTTTCTCTGAAAGGACAGCATTTAGAAAGTGAAGCAACACTCCATTCACTTCGCACAGTGAATTGAAGTGTTGGAACAGACTGCTTCTCTTTCAGAGAAACGCATGTGAGTTTCTTCCTGATGCTTGCAAGTAGCTTAAGGCACTTTCAAAGGAAAGTGATTTTCTCAGAAAGGACAGCATTTAGAAAGTGAAGCAACACTCCATTCACTTCGCACAGTGAATTGAAGTGTTGGAAAAGACTGTTTCTCTTTCAGAGAAACGCATGTGAGTTTCTGGTGAATGCTTGTAAGTAGCTTAAGGCACTTTCAAAGGAAAGTGATTTTCTCTGAAAGGACAGCATTTAGAAAGTGAAGCAACACTCCATTCACTTCGCACAGTGAATTGAAGTGTTGGAACAGACTGCTTCTCTTTCAGAGAAATGCATGTGAGTTTCTGGTGAATGCTTGTAAGTAGCTTAAGGCACATTCAAAGGAAAGTGATTTTCTCTGAAAGGACAGCATTTAGAAAGTGAAGCAACACTCCATTCACTTCGCAGAGTGAATTGAAGTATTGGAACAGACTGCTTCTCTTTCAGAGAAACACATGTGAGTTTCTGGTGAATGCTTGTAAGTAGCTTAAGGCACTTTCAAAGGAAAGTGATTTTCTCTGAAAGGACAGCATTTAGAAAGTGAAGCAACACTCCATTCACTTCGCACAGTGAATTGAAGTGTTGGAACAGACTGCTTCTCTTTCAGAGAAACGCATGTGAGTTTCTTTTGAATGCTTGCAAGTTGCTTAAGGCACATTCAAAGGAAAGTGATTTTCTCTGAAAGGACAGCATTTAGAAACTGAAGCAACACTCCATTCACTTCGCACAGTGAATTGAAGTGTTCGAACAGACTGCTTCTCTTTAATAGAAACGCATGTGAGTTTTTTATGAATGCTTGAAAGTAGTTTAAGGCACTTTAAAAGGAAAGTGATTTTGTCTGAAAGGACAGCATTTAGAAAGTGAAGCAACACTCCATTCACTTCGCACGGTGAATTGAAGTGTTGGAACAGACTGCTTCTCTTTCAGAGAAACGCATGTGAGTTTCTGGTGAATGCTTGTAAGTAGCTTAAGGCACTTTCAAAGGAAAGTGATTTTCTCTGAAAGGACAGCATTAAGAAAGTGAGGCAACACTCCATTTCCTTCGTGCAGTGAATTGAAGTGTTGGAACAGAATGCTTCTCTTTCATAGAAACGCATTAGTGTTTCTTGTGAATGCTTGCAAGTTGCTTAAGGCACTTTCAAAGGAAAGTGATTTTCTCTGAAAGGACATAATTTAGAAAGTGAAGCAACACTCCATTCACTTCGCACAGTGAATTGAAGTGTTCGAACAGACTGCTTCTCTTTCAGAGAAATGCATGTGAGTTTCTGTTGAATGCTTGTAAGTAGCTTAAGGCACTTTCAAAGGAAAGTGATTTTCTCTGAAAGGACAGCATTTAGAAAGTGAAGCAACACTCCATTCACTTTGCACATTGAATTCAAGTGTTGGAAAAGACTGCTTCTCTTTCAGAGAAACGCATGTGAGTTTCTGGTGAATGCTTGTAAGTAGCTTAAGGCACTTTCAAAGGAAAGTGATTTTCTCTGAAAGGACAGCATTTAGAAAGTGAGGCAACACTCCATTCACCTCACACATTGAATTGAAGTGTTGGAACAGACTGCTTCCCTTTCAGAGAAACGCATGTGAGTTTCTTCCTAATGCTTGCAAGTAGCTTAAGGCACTTTAAAAGGAAAGTGATTTTCTCTGAAAGGACAGCATTTAGAAAGTGAAGCAACACTCCATTCACTTCGCACAGTGAATTGAAGTGTTGGAACAGTCTGCTTCTCTTTCAGAGAAACGCATGTGAGTTTCTTCCTAATGCTTGCAAGTAGCTTAAGGCACTTTCAAAGGAAAGTGATTTTCTCTGAAAGGACAGCATTTAGAAAGTGAAGCAACACTCCATTCACTTCGCACAGTGAATTGAAGTGTTGGAACAGACTGCTTCTCTTTCAGAGAAACGCATGTGAGTTTCTGGTGAATGCTTGTAAGTCGCTTAAGGCACTTTCAAAGGAAAGTGATTTTCTCTGAAAGGACAGCATTTAGAAAGTGAAGCAACACTCCATTCACTTCGCACAGTGAATTGAAGTGTTGGAACACACTGCTTCCCTTTAAGAGAAACGCATGTGAGTTTTTTGTGAATACTTGAAAGTAGTTTAAGGCACTTTCAAAGGAAAGTGATTTTCTCTGAAAGGACAGCATTTAGAAAGTGAAGCAGCACTCCATTCACTTCGCAGAGGGAATTGAAGTATTGGAACAGACTGCTTCTCTTTCAGAGAAACGCATGTGAGTTTCTGGTGAATGCTTGTAAGTAGCTTAAGGCACTTTCAAAGGAAAGTGATTTTCTCTGAAAGGACAGCATTTAGAAAGTGAAGCAACACTCCATTCACTTCGCACAGTGAATTGAAGTGTTGGAACAGACTGCTTCTCTTTCAGAGAAATGCATGTGAGTTTCTGTTGAATGCTTGTAAGTAGCTTAAGGCTCTTTCAAAGGAAAGTGATTTTCTCTGAAAGGACAGCATTTAGAAAGTAAAGCAACACTCCATTCCCTTCGCACAATAAATTGAAGTGTTGGAACAGACTGCTTCTCTTTCATAGAAACGCATTAGTGTGTCTTGTGAATGCTTGCAAGTAGCTTAAGGCACATTCAAAGGAAAGTGATTTTCTCTGAAAGGACAGCATTTAGAAAGTGAAGCAACACTCCATTCACTTCGCACAGAGAATTGAAGTGTTGGAACAGATTACTTCTCTTTCAGAGAAATGCATGTGAGTTTCTGTTGAATGCTTGTAAGTAGCTTAAGGCACATTCAAAGGAAAGGGATTTTCTCTGAAAGGACAGCATTTAGAAAGTGAAGCAACACTCCATTCACTTCGCACTGTGACTTGAAGTGTTGGAACAGACTGCTTCTCTTTCAGAGAAACGCATGTGAGTTTTTTGTGAATGCTTGAAAGTAGTTTAAGGCACTTTCAAAGGAAAGTGTTTATCTCTGAAAATACAGAATTTAGAAAGTGAATCAACACTCCATTCACTTCGCACAGTGAATTGAAGTGTTGGAACAGACTGCTTCTCTTTCAGAGAAATGCATGTGAGTTTCTTCCTAATGCTCGCAAGTAGCTTAAGGCACTTCCAAAGGAAAGTGATTTTCTCTGATTGGACAGCATTTAGAAAGTGAAGCAACACTCCATTCACTTCGCACAGTGAATTGAAGTGTTGGAACAGACTGCTTGTCTTTCAGAGAAACGCATGTGAATTTCTGGTGAATGCTTGTAAGTAGCTTAAGGCACTTTCAAAGGAAAGTGATTTTCTCTGAAAGGACAGCATTTAGAAAGTGAAGCAACACTCCATTCCCTTCGTGCAGTGAATTGAAGTGTTGGAACAGAGTGCTTCTCATTCATAGAAACGCATTAGTGTTTCTTGTGAATGCTTGCAAGTTGCTTAAGGCACTTTCAAAGGAAAGTGATTTTCTCTGAAAGGACAGCATTTAGAAAGTGAAGCAACACTCCATTCACTTCGCACAGTGAATTGAAGTGTTGGAACAGACTGCTTCTCTTTCAGAGAAACGCATGTGAGTTTCTTTTGAATGCTTGCAAGTTGCTTAAGGCACATTCAAAGGAAAGTGATTTTCTCTGAAAGGACAGCATTTAGAAACTGAAGCAACACTCCATTCACTTCGCACAGTGAATTGAAGTGTTCGAACAGACTGCTTCTCTTTAAGAGAAACGCATGTGAGTTTTTTATGAATGCTTGAAAGTAGTTTAAGGCACTTTAAAAGGAAAGTGATTTTGTCTGAAAGGACAGCATTTAGAAAGTGAAGCAACACTCCATTCACTTCGCACGGTGAATTGAAGTGTTGGAACAGACTGCTTCTCTTTCAGAGAAACGCATGTGAGTTTCTGGTGAATGCTTGTAAGTAGCTTAAGGCACGTTCAAAGGAAAGTGATTTTCTCTGAAAGGACAGCATTAAGAAAGTGAGGCAACACTCCATTTCCTTCGTGCAGTGAATTGAAGTGTTGGAACAGAATGCTTCTCTTTCATAGAAACGCATTAGTGTTTCTTGTGAATGCTTGCAAGTTGCTTAAGGCACTTTCAAAGGAAAGTGATTTTCTCTGAAAGGACATAATTTAGAAAGTGAAGCAACACTCCATTCACTTCGCACAGTGAATTGAAGTGTTCGAACAGACTGCTTCTCTTTCAGAGAAATGCATGTGAGTTTCTGTTGAATGCTTGTAAGTAGCTTAAGGCACTTTCAAAGGAAAGTGATTTTCTCTGAAAGGACAGCATTTAGAAAGTGAAGCAACACTCCATTCACTTTGCACATTGAATTCAAGTGTTGGAAAAGACTGCTTCTCTTTCAGAGAAACGCATGTGAGTTTCTGGTGAATGCTTGTAAGTAGCTTAAGGCACTTTCAAAGGAAAGTGATTTTCTCTGAAAGGACAGCATTTAGAAAGTGAGGCAACACTCCATTCACCTCACACATTGAATTGAAGTGTTGGAACAGACTGCTTCCCTTTCAGAGAAACGCATGTGAGTTTCTTCCTAATGCTTGCAAGTAGCTTAAGGCACTTTAAAAGGAAAGTGATTTTCTCTGAAAGGACAGCATTTAGAAAGTGAAGCAACACTCCATTCACTTCGCACAGTGAATTGAAGTGTTGGAACAGTCTGCTTCTCTTTCAGAGAAACGCATGTGAGTTTCTTCCTAATGCTTGCAAGTAGCTTAAGGCACTTTCAAAGGAAAGTGATTTTCTCTGAAAGGACAGCATTTAGAAAGTGAAGCAACACTCCATTCACTTCGCACAGTGAATTGAAGTGTTGGAACAGACTGCTTCTCTTTCAGAGAAACGCATGTGAGTTTCTGGTGAATGCTTGTAAGTCGCTTAAGGCACTTTCAAAGGAAAGTGATTTTCTCTGAAAGGACAGCATTTAGAAAGTGAAGCAACACTCCATTCACTTCGCACAGTGAATTGAAGTGTTGGAACACACTGCTTCCCTTTAAGAGAAACGCATGTGAGTTTTTTGTGAATACTTGAAAGTAGTTTAAGGCACTTTCAAAGGAAAGTGATTTTCTCTGAAAGGACAGCATTTAGAAAGTGAAGCAGCACTCCATTCACTTCGCAGAGGGAATTGAAGTATTGGAACAGACTGCTTCTCTTTCAGAGAAACGCATGTGAGTTTCTGGTGAATGCTTGTAAGTAGCTTAAGGCACTTTCAAAGGAAAGTGATTTTCTCTGAAAGGACAGCATTTAGAAAGTGAAGCAACACTCCATTCACTTCGCACAGTGAATTGAAGTGTTGGAACAGACTGCTTCTCTTTCAGAGAAATGCATGTGAGTTTCTGTTGAATGCTTGTAAGTAGCTTAAGGCTCTTTCAAAGGAAAGTGATTTTCTCTGAAAGGACAGCATTTAGAAAGTAAAGCAACACTCCATTCCCTTCGCACAATAAATTGAAGTGTTGGAACAGACTGCTTCTCTTTCATAGAAACGCATTAGTGTGTCTTGTGAATGCTTGCAAGTAGCTTAAGGCACATTCAAAGGAAAGTGATTTTCTCTGAAAGGACAGCATTTAGAAAGTGAAGCAACACTCCATTCACTTCGCACAGAGAATTGAAGTGTTGGAACAGATTACTTCTCTTTCAGAGAAATGCATGTGAGTTTCTGTTGAATGCTTGTAAGTAGCTTAAGGCACATTCAAAGGAAAGGGATTTTCTCTGAAAGGACAGCATTTAGAAAGTGAAGCAACACTCCATTCACTTCGCACTGTGACTTGAAGTGTTGGAACAGACTGCTTCTCTTTCAGAGAAACGCATGTGAGTTTTTTGTGAATGCTTGAAAGTAGTTTAAGGCACTTTCAAAGGAAAGTGTTTATCTCTGAAAATACAGAATTTAGAAAGTGAATCAACACTCCATTCACTTCGCACAGTGAATTGAAGTGTTGGAACAGACTGCTTCTCTTTCAGAGAAATGCATGTGAGTTTCTTCCTAATGCTCGCAAGTAGCTTAAGGCACTTCCAACGAAAGTGATTTTCTCTGATTGGACAGCATTTAGAAAGTGAAGCAACACTCCATTCACTTCGCACAGTGAATTGAAGTGTTGGAACAGACTGCTTGTCTTTCAGAGAAACGCATGTGAATTTCTGGTGAATGCTTGTAAGTAGCTTAAGGCACTTTCAAAGGAAAGTGATTTTCTCTGAAAGGACAGCATTTAGAAAGTGAAGCAACACTCCATTCCCTTCGTGCAGTGAATTGAAGTGTTGGAACAGAGTGCTTCTCATTCATAGAAACGCATTAGTGTTTCTTGTGAATGCTTGCAAGTTGCTTAAGGCACTTTCAAAGGAAAGTGATTTTCTCTGAAAGGACAGCATTTAGAAAGTGAAGCAACACTCCATTCACTTCGCACAGTGAATTGAAGTGTTGGAACAGACTGCTTCTCTTTCAGAGAAACGCATGTGAGTTTCTTTTGAATGCTTGCAAGTTGCTTAAGGCACATTCAAAGGAAAGTGATTTTCTCTGAAAGGACAGCATTTAGAAACTGAAGCAACACTCCATTCACTTCGCACAGTGAATTGAAGTGTTCGAACAGACTGCTTCTCTTTAAGAGAAACGCATGTGAGTTTTTTATGAATGCTTGAAAGTAGTTTAAGGCACTTTAAAAGGAAAGTGATTTTGTCTGAAAGGACAGCATTTAGAAAGTGAAGCAACACTCCATTCACTTCGCACGGTGAATTGAAGTGTTGGAACAGACTGCTTCTCTTTCAGAGAAACGCATGTGAGTTTCTGGTGAATGCTTGTAAGTAGCTTAAGGCACGTTCAAAGGAAAGTGATTTTCTCTGAAAGGACAGCATTAAGAAAGTGAGGCAACACTCTATTCACTTCACACAGTGAATTGAATTGTTGGAACAGACTGCTTCTCTTTCAGAGAAACACATGTGAGTTTCTGGTGAATGCTTGTAAGTAGCTTAAGGCACTTCCAAGGAAAGTGATTTTCTCTGAAAGGACAGCATTTTGAAAGTGAAGCAACACTCCATTTCCTTCGTGCAGTGAATTGAAGTGTTGGAACAGAATGCTTCTCTTTCATAGAAACGCATTAGTGTTTCTTGTGAATGCTTGCAAGTTGCTTAAGGCACTTTCAAAGGAAAGTGATTTTCTCTGAAAGGACATAATTTAGAAAGTGAAGCAACACTCCATTCACTTCGCACAGTGAATTGAAGTGTTCGAACAGACTGCTTCTCTTTCAGAGAAATGCATGTGAGTTTCTGTTGAATGCTTGTAAGTAGCTTAAGGCACTTTCAAAGGAAAGTGATTTTCTCTGAAAGGACAGCATTTAGAAAGTGAAGCAACACTCCATTCACTTCGCACATTGAATTGAAGTGTTGGAACAGACTGCTTCTCTTTCAGAGAAACGCATGTGAGTTTCTGGTGAATGCTTGTAAGTAGCT
The DNA here is from genome assembly GCF_982192425.1 of Myodes glareolus. NCBI lineage: Eukaryota > Metazoa > Chordata > Mammalia > Rodentia > Cricetidae > Myodes > Myodes glareolus. Next base: position 494,797 of record NW_028263215.1, read on the forward strand.
TAAGGCACTTTCAAAGGAAAGTGATTTTCTCTGAAAGGACAGCATTTAGAAAGTGAGGCAACACTCCATTCACCTCACACAGTGAATTGAAGTGTTGGAACAGACTGCTTCTCTTTCAGAGAAACGCATGTGAGTTTCTTCCTAATGCTTGCAAGTAGCTTAAGGCACTTTCAAAGGAAAGTGATTTTCTCTGAAAGGACAGCATTTAGAAAGTGAAGCAACACTCCATTCACTTCGCACAGTGAATTGAAGTGTTGGAACAGACTGCTTCTCTTTCAGAGAAACGCATGTGAGTTTCTTCCTAATGCTTGCAAGTAGCTTAAGGCACTTTCAAAGGAAATTGATTTTCTCTGAAAGGACAGCATTTAGAAAGTGAAGCAACACTCCATTCACTTCGCACAGTGAATTGAAGTGTTGGAACAGACTGCTTCTCTTTCAGAGAAACGCATGTGAGTTTCTGGTGAATGCTTGTAAGTCGCTTAAGGCACTTTCAAAGGAAAGTGATTTTCTCTGAAAGGACAGCATTTAGAAAGTGAAGCAACACTCCATTCACTTCGCACAGTGAATTGAAGTGTTGGAACACACTGCTTCCCTTTAAGAGAAACGCATGTGAGTTTTTTGTGAATAATTGAAAGTAGTTTAAGGCACTTTCAAAGGAAAGTGATTTTCTCTGAAAGGACAGCATTTAGAAAGTGAAGCAACACTCCATTCACTTCGCACTGTGAATTGAAGTGTTGGACCAGACTGCTTCTCTTTCAGAGAAACGCATGTGAGTTTTTTGTGAATGCTTGAAAGTACTTTAAGGCACTTTCAAAGGAAAGTGTTTTTCTCTGAAAGGACAGAATTTAGAAAGTGAAGCAACACTCCATTCACTTCGCACAGTGAATTGAAGTGTTGGAACAGACTGCTCCTCTTTCAGAGAAACGCATGTGAGTTTCTTCCTAATGCTTGCAAGTAGCTTAAGGCACTTTCAAAGGAAAGTGATTTTCTCTGATTGGACAGCATTTAGAAAGTGAAGCAACACTCCATTCACTTCGCACAGTGAATTGAAGTGTTGGAACAGACTGCTTCTCTTTCAAAGAAACGCATGTGAGTTTCTGGTGAATGCTTGTAAGTAGCTTAAGGCAGTTTCAAAGGAAAGTGATTTTCTCTGAAAGAAGAGCATTTAGAAAGTGAAGCAACACTCCATTCCCTTCGAGCAGTGAATTGAAGTGTTGGAACAGATTGCTTCTCATTCATAGAAACGCATTAGTGTTTCTTGTGAATGCTTGCAAGTTGCTTAAGGCACTTTCAAAGGAAAGTGATTTTCTCTGAAAGGACAGCATTTAGAAAGTGAAGCAACACTCCATTCCCTTCGTGCAGTGAATTGAAGTGTTGGAACAGAGTGCTTCTCATTCATAGAAACGCATTAGTGTTTCTTGTGAATGCTTGCAAGTTGCTTAAGGCACTTTCAAAGGAAAGTGATTTTCTCTGAAAGGACAGCATTTAGAAAGTGAAGCAACACTCCATTCACTTCGCACAGTGAATTGAAGTGTTGGAACAGACTGCTTCTCTTTCAGAGAAACGCATGTGAGTTTCTTTTGAATGCTTGCAAGTTGCTTAAGGCACATTCAAAGGAAAGTGATTTTCTCTGAAAGGACAGCATTTAGAAACTGAAGCAACACTCCATTCACTTCGCACAGTGAATTGAAGTGTTCGAACAGACTGCTTCTCTTTAAGAGAAACGCATGTGAGTTTTTTATGAATGCTTGAAAGTAGTTTAAGGCACTTTAAAAGGAAAGTGATTTTGTCTGAAAGGACAGCATTTAGAAAGTGAAGCAACACTCCATTCACTTCGCACGGTGAATTGAAGTGTTGGAACAGACTGCTTCTCTTTCAGAGAAACGCATGTGAGTTTCTGGTGAATGCTTGTAAGTAGCTTAAGGCACATTCAAAGGAAAGTGATTTTCTCTGAAAGGACAGCATTAAGAAAGTGAGGCAACACTCTATTCACTTCACACAGTGAATTGAATTGTTGGAACAGACTGCTTCTCTTTCAGAGAAACACATGTGAGTTTCTGGTGAATGCTTGTAAGTAGCTTAAGGCACTTTCAAAGGAAAGTGATTTTCTCTGAAAGGACAGCATTTTGAAAGTGAAGCAACACTCCATTTCCTTCGTGCAGTGAATTGAAGTGTTGGAACAGAATGCTTCTCTTTCATAGAAACGCATTAGTGTTTCTTGTGAATGCTTGCAAGTTGCTTAAGGCACTTTCAAAGGAAAGTGATTTTCTCTGAAAGGACATAATTTAGAAAGTGAAGCAACACTCCATTCACTTCGCACAGTGAATTGAAGTGTTCGAACAGACTGCTTCTCTTTCAGAGAAATGCATGTGAGTTTCTGTTGAATGCTTGTAAGTAGCTTAAGGCACTTTCAAAGGAAAGTGATTTTCTCTGAAAGGACAGCATTTAGAAAGTGAAGCAACACTCCATTCACTTCGCACATTGAATTGAAGTGTTGGAGCAGACTGCTTCTCTTTCAGAGAAACGCATGTGAGTTTCTGGTGAATGCTTGTAAGTAGCTTAAGGCACTTTCAAAGGAAAGTGATTTTCTCTGAAAGGACAGCATTTAGAAAGTGAGGCAACACTCCATTCACCTCACACAGTGAATTGAAGTGTTGGAACAGACTGCTTCTCTTTCAGAGAAACGCATGTGAGTTTCTTCCTAATGCTTGCAAGTAGCTTAAGGCACTTTCAAAGGAAAGTGATTTTCTCTGAAAGGACAGCATTTAGAAAGTGAAGCAACACTCCATTCACTTCGCACAGTGAATTGAAGTGTTGGAACAGTCTGCTTCTCTTTCAGAGAAACGCATGTGAGTTTCTTCCTAATGCTTGCAAGTAGCTTAAGGCACTTTCAAAGGAAATTGATTTTCTCTGAAAGGACAGCATTTAGAAAGTGAAGCAACACTCCATTCACTTCGCACAGTGAATTGAAGTGTTGGAACAGACTGCTTCTCTTTCAGAGAAACGCATGTGAGTTTCTGGTGAATGCTTGTAAGTCGCTTAAGGCACTTTCAAAGGAAAGTGATTTTCTCTGAAAGGACAGCATTTAGAAAGTGAAGCAACACTCCATTCACTTCGCACAGTGAATTGAAGTGTTGGAACACACTGCTTCCCTTTTAGAGAAACGCATGTGAGTTTTTTGTGAATAATTGAAAGTAGTTTAAGGCACTTTCAAAGGAAAGTGATTTTCTCTGAAAGGACAGCATTTAGAAAGTGAAGCAACACTCCATACACTTCGCACTGTGAATTGAAGTGTTGGACCAGACTGCTTCTCTTTCAGAGAAACGCATGTGAGTTTTTTGTGAATGCTTGAAAGTACTTTAAGGCACTTTCAAAGGAAAGTGTTTTTCTCTGAAAGGACAGAATTTAGAAAGTGAAGCAACACTCCATTCACTTCGCACAGTGAATTGAAGTGTTGGAACAGACTGCTCCTCTTTCAGAGAAACGCATGTGAGTTTCTTCCTAATGCTTGCAAGTAGCTTAAGGCACTTTCAAAGGAAAGTGATTTTCTCTGATTGGACAGCATTTAGAAAGTGAAGCAACACTCCATTCACTTCGCACAGTGAATTGAAGTGTTGGAACAGACTGCTTCTCTTTCAAAGAAACGCATGTGAGTTTCTGGTGAATGCTTGTAAGTAGCTTAAGGCACTTTCAAAGGAAAGTGATTTTCTCTGAAAGAAGAGCATTTAGAAAGTGAAGCAACACTCCATTCCCTTCGAGCAGTGAATTGAAGTGTTGGAACAGAGTGCTTCTCATTCATAGAAACGCATTAGTGTTTCTTGTGAATGCTTGCAAGTTGCTTAAGGCACTTTCAAAGGAAAGTGATTTTCTCTGAAAGGACAGCATTTAGAAAGTGAAGCAACACTCCATTCACTTTGTACAGTGAATTGAAGTGTTGGAACAGACTGCTTCTCTTTCAGAGAAATGCATGTGAGTTTCTGTTGAATGCTTGTAAGTAGCTTAAGGCTCTTTCAAAGGAAAGTGATTTTCTCTCAAAGGACAGCATTTAGAAAGTAAAGCAACACTCCATTCCCTTCGCACAATAAATTGAAGTGTTGGAACAGACTGCTTCTCTTTCATAGAAACGCAATAGTGTTTCTTGTGAATGCTTGCAAGTAGCTTAAGGCACATTCAAAGGAAAGTGATTTTCTCTGAAAGGACAGCATTTAGAAAGTGAGGCAACACTCCATTCACTTCGCACAGAGAATTGAAGTGTTGGAACAGATTACTTCTCTTTCAGAGAAATGCATGTGAGTTTCTGTTGAATGCTTGTAAGTAGCTTAAGGCACATTCAAAGGAAAGTGATTTTCTCTGAAAGGACAGCATTTAGAAAGTGAAGCAACACTCCATTCACTTCGCACGGTGAATTGAAGTGTTGGACCAGACTGCTTCTCTTTCAGAGAAACGCATGTGAGTTTCTGGTGAATGCTTGTAAGTAGCTTAAGGCACATTCAAAGGAAAATGATTTTCTCTGAAAGGACAGCATTTAGAAAGTGAAGCAACACTCCATTCACTTCGCACAGTGAATTGAAGTGTTGGAACAGACTGCTTCTCTTTCAGAGAAACGCATGTGAGTTTCTTCCTGATGCTTGCAAGTAGCTTAAGGCACTTTCAAAGGAAAGTGATTTTCTCAGAAAGGACAGCATTTAGAAAGTGAAGCAACACTCCATTCACTTCGCACAGTGAATTGAAGTGTTGGAAAAGACTGCTTCTCCTTCAGAGAAACGCATGTGAGTTTCTGGTGAATGCTTGTAAGTAGCTTAAGGCACTTTCAAAGGAAAGTGATTTTCTCTGAAAGGACAGCATTTAGAAAGTGAAGCAACACTCCATTCACTTCGCACAGTGAATTGAAGTGTTGGAACAGACTGCTTCTCTTTCAGAGAAATGCATGTGAGTTTCTGGTGAATGCTTGTAAGTAGCTTAAGGCACATTCAAAGGAAAGTGATTTTCTCTGAAAGGACAGCATTTAGAAAGTGAAGCAACACTCCATTCACTTCGCAGAGTGAATTGAAGTATTGGAACAGACTGCTTCTCTTTCAGAGAAACACATGTGAGTTTCTGGTGAATGCTTGTAAGTAGCTTAAGGCACTTTCAAAGGAAAGTGATTTTCTCTGAAAGGACAGCATTTAGAAAGTGAAGCAACACTCCATTCACTTCGCACAGTGAGTTGAAGTGTTGGAACAGACTGCTTCTCTTTCAGAGAAACGCATGTGAGTTTTTTGTGAATGCTTGTAAGTAGCTTAAGGCACTTTCAAAGGAAAGTGATTTTCTCTGAAAGGACAGCATTTAGAAAGTGAAGCAACACTCCATTCACTTCGCACTGTGAATTGAAGTGTTGGACCACACTGCTTCTCTTTCAGAGAAACGCATGTGAGTTTTTTGTGAATGCTTGAAAGTACTTTAAGGCACTTTCAAAGGAAAGTGTTTTTCTCTGAAAGGACAGAATTTAGAAAGTGAAGCAACACTCCATTCACTTCGCACAGTGAATTGAAGTGTTGGAACAGACTGCTCCTCTTTCAGAGAAACGCATGTGAGTTTCTTGTGAATTATTGCAAGTCGCTTAAGGCACTTTCAAAGGAAAGTGATTTTCTCTGAAAGGACAGCATTTAGAAACTGAAGCAACACTCCATTCACTTCGCACAGTGAATTGAAGTGTTGGAACAGACTGCTTCTCTTTCAAAGAAACGCATGTGAGTTTCTGGTGAATGCTTGTAAGTAGCTTAAGGCACTTTCAAAGGAAAGTGATTTTCTCTGAAAGAAGAGCATTTAGAAAGTGAAGCAACACTCCATTCCCTTCGAGCAGTGAATTGAAGTGTTGGAACAGAGTGCTTCTCATTCATAGAAACGCATTAGTGTTTCTTGTGAATGCTTGCAAGTTGCTTAAGGCACTTTCAAAGGAAAGTGATTTTCTCTGAAAGGACAGCATTTAGAAAGTGAAGCAACACTCCATTCACTTTGTACAGTGAATTGAAGTGTTGGAACAAACTGCTTCTCTTTCAGAGAAATGCATGTGAGTTTCTGTTGAATGCTTGTAAGTAGCTTAAGGCTCTTTCAAAGGAAAGTGATTTTCTCTCAAAGGACAGCATTTAGAAAGTAAAGCAACACTCCATTCCCTTCGCACAATAAATTGAAGTGTTGGAACAGACTGCTTCTCTTTCATAGAAACGCAATAGTGTTTCTTGTGAATGCTTGCAAGTAGCTTAAGGCACATTCAAAGGAAAGTGATTTTCTCTGAAAGGACAGCATTTAGAAAGTGAAGCAACACTCCATTCACTTCGCACAGAGAATTGAAGTGTTGGAACAGATTACTTCTCTTTCAGAGAAATGCATGTGAGTTTCTGTTGAATGCTTGTAAGTAGCTTAAGGCACATTCAAAGGAAAGTGATTTTCTCTGAAAGGACAGCATTTAGAAAGTGAAGCAACACTCCATTCACTTCGCACGGTGAATTGAAGTGTTGGAACAGACTGCTTCTCTTTCAGAGAAACGCATGTGAGTTTCTGGTGAATGCTTGTAAGTAGCTTAAGGCACATTCAAAGGAAAATGATTTTCTCTGAAAGGACAGCATTTAGAAAGTGAAGCAACACTCCATTCACTTCGCACAGTGAATTGAAGTGTTGGAACAGACTGCTTCTCTTTCAGAGAAACGCATGTGAGTTTTTTGTGAATGCTTGAAAGTAGTTTAAGGCACTTTCAATGGAAAGTGATTTTCTCTGAAAGGACAGCATTTAGAAAGTGAGGCAACACTCCATTCACTTCGCACAGTGAATTGAAGTGTTGGAACAGACTGCTTCTTTTTCAGAGAAACGCATGTGAGTTTCTTCCTAATGCTTGCAAGTAGCTTAAGGCACTTTCAAAGGAAAGTGATTTTCTCTGAAAGGACAGCATTTAGAAAGTGAAGCAACACTCCATTCACTTCGCACAGTGAATTGAAGTGTTGGAACAGACTGCTTCTCTTTCAGAGAAACGCATGTGAGTTTCTTCCTGATGCTTGCAAGTAGCTTAAGGCACTTTCAAAGGAAAGTGATTTTCTCAGAAAGGACAGCATTTAGAAAGTGAAGCAACACTCCATTCACTTCGCACAGTGAATTGAAGTGTTGGAAAAGACTGTTTCTCTTTCAGAGAAACGCATGTGAGTTTCTGGTGAATGCTTGTAAGTAGCTTAAGGCACTTTCAAAGGAAAGTGATTTTCTCTGAAAGGACAGCATTTAGAAAGTGAAGCAACACTCCATTCACTTCGCACAGTGAATTGAAGTGTTGGAACAGACTGCTTCTCTTTCAGAGAAATGCATGTGAGTTTCTGGTGAATGCTTGTAAGTAGCTTAAGGCACATTCAAAGGAAAGTGATTTTCTCTGAAAGGACAGCATTTAGAAAGTGAAGCAACACTCCATTCACTTCGCAGAGTGAATTGAAGTATTGGAACAGACTGCTTCTCTTTCAGAGAAACACATGTGAGTTTCTGGTGAATGCTTGTAAGTAGCTTAAGGCACTTTCAAAGGAAAGTGATTTTCTCTGAAAGGACAGCATAAAGAAAGTGAAGCAACACTCCATTCACTTCGCACAGTGAATTGAAGTGTTGGAACAGACTGCTTCTCTTTCAGAGAAACGCATGTGAGTTTCTTTTGAATGCTTGCAAGTTGCTTAAGGCACATTCAAAGGAAAGTGATTTTCTCTGAAAGGACAGCATTTAGAAACTGAAGCAACACTCCATTCACTTCGCACAGTGAATTGAAGTGTTCGAACAGACTGCTTCTCTTTAATAGAAACGCATGTGAGTTTTTTATGAATGCTTGAAAGTAGTTTAAGGCACTTTAAAAGGAAAGTGATTTTGTCTGAAAGGACAGCATTTAGAAAGTGAAGCAACACTCCATTCACTTCGCACGGTGAATTGAAGTGTTGGAACAGACTGCTTCTCTTTCAGAGAAACGCATGTGAGTTTCTGGTGAATGCTTGTAAGTAGCTTAAGGCACGTTCAAAGGAAAGTGATTTTCTCTGAAAGGACAGCATTAAGAAAGTGAGGCAACACTCCATTTCCTTCGTGCAGTGAATTGAAGTGTTGGAACAGAATGCTTCTCTTTCATAGAAACGCATTAGTGTTTCTTGTGAATGCTTGCAAGTTGCTTAAGGCACTTTCAAAGGAAAGTGATTTTCTCTGAAAGGACATAATTTAGAAAGTGAAGCAACACTCCATTCACTTCGCACAGTGAATTGAAGTGTTCGAACAGACTGCTTCTCTTTCAGAGAAATGCATGTGAGTTTCTGTTGAATGCTTGTAAGTAGCTTAAGGCACTTTCAAAGGAAAGTGATTTTCTCTGAAAGGACAGCATTTAGAAAGTGAAGCAACACTCCATTCACTTTGCACATTGAATTCAAGTGTTGGAAAAGACTGCTTCTCTTTCAGAGAAACGCATGTGAGTTTCTGGTGAATGCTTGTAAGTAGCTTAAGGCACTTTCAAAGGAAAGTGATTTTCTCTGAAAGGACAGCATTTAGAAAGTGAGGCAACACTCCATTCACCTCACACATTGAATTGAAGTGTTGGAACAGACTGCTTCCCTTTCAGAGAAACGCATGTGAGTTTCTTCCTAATGCTTGCAAGTAGCTTAAGGCACTTTAAAAGGAAAGTGATTTTCTCTGAAAGGACAGCATTTAGAAAGTGAAGCAACACTCCATTCACTTCGCACAGTGAATTGAAGTGTTGGAACAGTCTGCTTCTCTTTCAGAGAAACGCATGTGAGTTTCTTCCTAATGCTTGCAAGTAGCTTAAGGCACTTTCAAAGGAAAGTGATTTTCTCTGAAAGGACAGCATTTAGAAAGTGAAGCAACACTCCATTCACTTCGCACAGTGAATTGAAGTGTTGGAACAGACTGCTTCTCTTTCAGAGAAACGCATGTGAGTTTCTGGTGAATGCTTGTAAGTCGCTTAAGGCACTTTCAAAGGAAAGTGATTTTCTCTGAAAGGACAGCATTTAGAAAGTGAAGCAACACTCCATTCACTTCGCACAGTGAATTGAAGTGTTGGAACACACTGCTTCCCTTTAAGAGAAACGCATGTGAGTTTTTTGTGAATACTTGAAAGTAGTTTAAGGCACTTTCAAAGGAAAGTGATTTTCTCTGAAAGGACAGCATTTAGAAAGTGAAGCAGCACTCCATTCACTTCGCAGAGGGAATTGAAGTATTGGAACAGACTGCTTCTCTTTCAGAGAAACGCATGTGAGTTTCTGGTGAATGCTTGTAAGTAGCTTAAGGCACTTTCAAAGGAAAGTGATTTTCTCTGAAAGGACAGCATTTAGAAAGTGAAGCAACACTCCATTCACTTCGCACAGTGAATTGAAGTGTTGGAACAGACTGCTTCTCTTTCAGAGAAATGCATGTGAGTTTCTGTTGAATGCTTGTAAGTAGCTTAAGGCTCTTTCAAAGGAAAGTGATTTTCTCTGAAAGGACAGCATTTAGAAAGTAAAGCAACACTCCATTCCCTTCGCACAATAAATTGAAGTGTTGGAACAGACTGCTTCTCTTTCATAGAAACGCATTAGTGTGTCTTGTGAATGCTTGCAAGTAGCTTAAGGCACATTCAAAGGAAAGTGATTTTCTCTGAAAGGACAGTATTTAGAAAGTGAAGCAACACTCCATTCACTTCGCACAGAGAATTGAAGTGTTGGAACAGATTACTTCTCTTTCAGAGAAATGCATGTGAGTTTCTGTTGAATGCTTGTATGTAGCTTAAGGCACATTCAAAGGAAAGGGATTTTCTCTGAAAGGACAGCATTTAGAAAGTGAAGCAACACTCCATTCACTTCGCACTGTGACTTGAAGTGTTGGAACAGACTGCTTCTCTTTCAGAGAAACGCATGTGAGTTTTTTGTGAATGCTTGAAAGTAGTTTAAGGCACTTTCAAAGGAAAGTGTTTATCTCTGAAAATACAGAATTTAGAAAGTGAATCAACACTCCATTCACTTCGCACAGTGAATTGAAGTGTTGGAACAGACTGCTTCTCTTTCAGAGAAATGCATGTGAGTTTCTTCCTAATGCTCGCAAGTAGCTTAAGGCACTTCCAAAGGAAAGTGATTTTCTCTGATTGGACAGCATTTAGAAAGTGAAGCAACACTCCATTCACTTCGCACAGTGAATTGAAGTGTTGGAACAGACTGCTTCTCTTTCAGAGAAACGCATGTGAATTTCTGGTGAATGCTTGTAAGTAGCTTAAGGCACTTTCAAAGGAAAGTGATTTTCTCTGAAAGGACAGCATTTAGAAAGTGAAGCAACACTCCATTCCCTTCGTGCAGTGAATTGAAGTGTTGGAACAGAGTGCTTCTCATTCATAGAAACGCATTAGTGTTTCTTGTGAATGCTTGCAAGTTGCTTAAGGCACTTTCAAAGGAAAGTGATTTTCTCTGAAAGGACAGCATTTAGAAAGTGAAGCAACACTCCATTCACTTCGCACAGTGAATTGAAGTGTTGGAACAGACTGCTTCTCTTTCAGAGAAACGCATGTGAGTTTCTTTTGAATGCTTGCAAGTTGCTTAAGGCACATTCAAAGGAAAGTGATTTTCTCTGAAAGGACAGCATTTAGAAACTGAAGCAACACTCCATTCACTTCGCACAGTGAATTGAAGTGTTCGAACAGACTGCTTCTCTTTAAGAGAAACGCATGTGAGTTTTTTATGAATGCTTGAAAGTAGTTTAAGGCACTTTAAAAGGAAAGTGATTTTGTCTGAAAGGACAGCATTTAGAAAGTGAAGCAACACTCCATTCACTTCGCACGGTGAATTGAAGTGTTGGAACAGACTGCTTCTCTTTCAGAGAAACGCATGTGAGTTTCTGGTGAATGCTTGTAAGTAGCTTAAGGCACGTTCAAAGGAAAGTGATTTTCTCTGAAAGGACAGCATTAAGAAAGTGAGGCAACACTCTATTCACTTCACACAGTGAATTGAATTGTTGGAACAGACTGCTTCTCTTTCAGAGAAACACATGTGAGTTTCTGGTGAATGCTTGTAAGTAGCTTAAGGCACTTTCAAAGGAAAGTGATTTTCTCTGAAAGGACAGCATTTTGAAAGTGAAGCAACACTCCATTTCCTTCGTGCAGTGAATTGAAGTGTTGGAACAGAATGCTTCTCTTTCATAGAAACGCATTAGTGTTTCTTGTGAATGCTTGCAAGTTGCTTAAGGCACTTTCAAAGGAAAGTGATTTTCTCTGAAAGGACATAATTTAGAAAGTGAAGCAACACTCCATTCACTTCGCACAGTGAATTGAAGTGTTCGAACAGACTGCTTCTCTTTCAGAGAAATGCATGTGAGTTTCTGTTGAATGCTTGTAAGTAGCTTAAGGCACTTTCAAAGGAAAGTGATTTTCTCTGAAAGGACAGCATTTAGAAAGTGAAGCAACACTCCATTCACTTCGCACATTGAATTGAAGTGTTGGAACAGACTGCTTCATTTCAGAGAAACGCATGTGAGTTTCTGGTGAATGCTTGTAAGTAGCTTAAGGCACTTTCAAAGGAAAGTGATTTTCTCTGAAAGGACAGCATTTAGAAAGTGAGGCAACACTCCATTCACCTCACACAGTGAATTGAAGTGTTGGAACAGACTGCTTCTCTTTCAGAGAAACGCATGTGAGTTTCTTCCTAATGCTTGCAAGTAGCTTAAGGCACTTTCAAAGGAAAGTGATTTTCTCTGAAAGGACAGCATTTAGAAAGTGAAGCAACACTCCATTCACTTCGCACAGTGAATTGAAGTGTTGGAACAGTCTGCTTCTCTTTCAGAGAAACGCATGTGAGTTTCTTCCTAATGCTTGCAAGTAGCTTAAGGCACTTTCAAAGGAAATTGATTTTCTCTGAAAGGACAGCATTTAGAAAGTGAAGCAACACTCCATTCACTTCGCACAGTGAATTGAAGTGTTGGAACAGACTGCTTCTCTTTCAGAGAAACGCATGTGAGTTTCTGGTGAATGCTTGTAAGTCGCTTAAGGCACTTTCAAAGGAAAGTGATTTTCTCTGAAAGGACAGCATTTAGAAAGTGAAGCAACACTCCATTCACTTCGCACAGTGAATTGAAGTGTTGGAACACACTGCTTCCCTTTAAGAGAAACGCATGTGAGTTTTTTGTGAATAATTGAAAGTAGTTTAAGGCACTTTCAAAGGAAAGTGATTTTCTCTGAAAGGACAGCATTTAGAAAGTGAAGCAGCACTCCATTCACTTCGCAGAGGGAATTGAAGTATTGGAACAGACTGCTTCTCTTTCGGAGAAACGCATGTGAGTTTCTGGTGAATGCTTGTAAGTAGCTTAAGGCACTTTCAAAGGAAAGTGATTTTCTCTGAAAGGACAGCATTTAGAAAGTGAAGCAACACTCCATTCACTTCGCACAGTGAATTGAAGTGTTGGAACAGACTGCTTCTCTTTCAGAGAAATGCATGTGAGTTTCTGTTGAATGCTTGTAAGTAGCTTAAGGCTCTTTCAAAGGAAAGTGATTTTCTCTGAAAGGACAGCATTTAGAAAGTAAAGCAACACTCCATTCCCTTCGCACAATAAATTGAAGTGTTGGAACAGACTGCTTCTCTTTCATAGAAATGCATTAGTGTGTCTTGTGAATGCTTGCAAGTAGCTTAAGGCACATTCAAAGGAAAGTGATTTTCTCTGAAAGGACAGCATTTAGAAAGTGAAGCAACACTCCATTCACTTCGCACAGAGAATTGAAGTGTTGGAACAGATTACTTCTCTTTCAGAGAAATGCATGTGAGTTTCTGTTGAATGCTTGTAAGTAGCTTAAGGCACATTCAATGGAAAGGGATTTTCTCTGAAAGGACAGCATTTAGAAAGTGAAGCAACACTCCATTCACTTCGCACTGTGACTTGAAGTGTTGGAACAGACTGCTTCTCTTTCAGAGAAACGCATGTGAGTTTTTTGTGAATGCTTGAAAGTAGTTTAAGGCACTTTCAAAGGAAAGTGTTTATCTCTGAAAATACAGAATTTAGAAAGTGAAGCAACACTCCATTCACTTCGCACAGTGAATTGAAGTGTTGGAACAGACTGCTTCTCTTTCAGAGAAATGCATTTGAGTTTCTTCCTAATGCTCGCAAGTAGCTTAAGGCACTTCCAAAGGAAAGTGATTTTCTCTGATTGGACAGCATTTAGAAAGTGAAGCAACACTCCATTCACTTCGCACAGTGAATTGAAGTGTTGGAACAGACTGCTTCTCTTTCAGAGAAACGCATGTGAATTTCTGGTGAATGCTTGTAAGTAGCTTAAGGCACTTTCAAAGGAAAGTGATTTTCTCTGAAAGGACAGCATTTAGAAAGTGAAGCAACACTCCATTCCCTTCGTGCAGTGAATTGAAGTGTTGGAACAGAGTGCTTCTCATTCATAGAAACACATTAGTGTTTCTTGTGAATGCTTGCAAGTTGCTTAAGGCACTTTCAAAGGAAAGTGATTTTCTCTGAAAGGACAGCATTTAGAAAGTGAAGCAACACTCCATTCACTTTGTACAGTGAATTGAAGTGTTGGAACAGACTGCTTCTCTTTCAGAGAAATGCATGTGAGTTTCTGTTGAATGCTTGTAATTAGCTTAGGCTCTTTCAAAGGAAAGTGATTTTCTCTGAAAGGACAGCATTTAGAAAGTATAGCAACACTCCATTCACTTCGCACAGTGAATTGAAGTGTTGGAACAGACTGCTTCTCTTTCAGAGAAACGCATGTGAGTTTCTTTTGAATGCTTGCAAGTTGCTTAAGGCACATTCAAAGGAAAGTGATTTTCTCTGAAAGCACAGCATTTAGAAACTGAAGCAACACTCCATTCACTTCGCACAGTGAATTGAAGTGTTGGAACAGACTGCTTCTCTTTCAGAGAAACACATGTGAGTTTCTTCCTAATGCTTGCAAGTAGCTTAAGGCACTTTCAAAGGAAAGTGATTTTCTCTGATTGGACAGCATTTAGAAAGTGAAGCAACACTCCATTCACTTCGCAGAGTGAATTGAAGTGTTGGAACAGATTGCTTCTCTTTCAGAGAAACGCATGTGAGTTTCTGGTGAATGCTTGTAAGTAGCTTAAGGCACTTTCAAAGGAAAGTGATTTTCTCTGAAAGGACAGCATTTAGAAAGTGAAGCAACACTCCATTCACTTCGCACAGTGAATTGAAGTGTTGGAACAGACTGCTTCTCTTTCAGAGAAACGCATGTGAGTTTCTTTTGAATGCTTGCAAGTTGCTTAAGGCACATTCAAAGGAAAGTGATTTTCTCTGAAAGGACAGCATTTAGAAAGTGAAGCAACACTCCATTCACTTCGCACAGTGAGTTGAAGTGTTGGAACAGACTGCTTCTCTTTCAGAGAAACGCATGTGAGTTTTTTGTGAATGCTTGTAACTAGTTTAAGGCACTTTCAAAGGAAAGTGATTTTCTCTGAAAGGACAGCATTTAGAAAGTGAAGCAACACTCCATTCACTTCGCCCTGTGAATTGAAGTGTTGGACCAGACTGCTTCTCTTTCAGAGAAACGCATGTGAGTTTTTTGTGAATGCTTGAAAGTAGTTTAAGGCACTTTCAAAGGAAAGTGTTTTTCTCTGAAAGGACAGAATTTAGAAAGTGAAGCAACACTCCATTCACTTCGCACAGTGAATTGAAGTGTTGGAACAGACTGCTCCTCTTTCAGAGAAACGCATGTGAGTTTCTTCCTAATGCTTGCAAGTAGCTTAAGGCACTTTCAAAGGAAAGTGATTTTCTCTGATTGGACAGCATTTAGAAAGTGAAGCAACACTCCATTCACTTCGCACAGTGAATTGAAGTGTTGGAACAGACTGCTTCTCTTTCAAAGAAACGCATGTGAGTTTCTGGTGAATGCTTGTAAGTAGCTTAAGGCACTTTCAAAGGAAAGTGATTTTCTCTGAAAGAAGAGCATTTAGAACGTGAAGCAACACTCCATTCCCTTCGAGCAGTGAATTGAAGTGTTGGAACAGAGTGCTTCTCATTCATAGAAACGCATTAGTGTTTCTTGTGAATGCTTGCAAGTTGCTTAAGGCACTTTCAAAGGAAAGTGATTTTCTCTGAAAGGACAGCATTTAGAAAGTGAAGCAACACTCCATTCACTTTGGACAGTGAATTGAAGTGTTGGAACAGACTGCTTCTCTTTCAGAGAAATGCATGTGAGTTTCTGTTGAATGCTTGTAAGTAGCTTAAGGCTCTTTCAAAGGAAAGTGATTTTCTCTCAAAGGACAGCATTTAGAAAGTAAAGCAACACTCCATTCCCTTCGCACAATAAATTGAAGTGTTGGAACAGACTGCTTATCTTTCATAGAAACGCAATAGTGTTTCTTGTGAATGCTTGCAAGTAGCTTAAGGCACATTCAAAGGAAAGTGATTTTCTCTGAAAGGACAGCATTTAGAAAGTGAAGCAACACTCCATTCACTTCGCACAGAGAATTGAAGTGTTGGAACAGATTACTTCTCTTTTAGAGAAATGCATGTGAGTTTCTGTTGAATGCTTGTAAGTAGCTTAAGGCACTTTCAAAGGAAAGTGATTTTCTCTGAAAGGACAGCATTTAGAAAGTGAAGCAACACTCCATTCACTTCGCACAGTGAATTGAAGTGTTGGAACAGACTGCTTCTCTTTCAGAGAAACGCATGTGAGTTTCTTTTGAATGCTTGCAAGTTGCTTAAGGCACATTCAAAGGAAAGTGATTTTCTCTGAAAGGACAGCATTTAGAGACTGAAGCAACACTCCATTCACTTCGCACAGTGAATTGAAGTGTTCGAACAGACTGCTTCTCTTTAAGAGAAACGCATGTGAGTTTTTTGTGAATGCTTGAAAGTAGTTTAAGGCACTTTAAAAGGAAAGTGATTTTGTCTGAAATAACAGCATTTAGAAAGTGAAGCAACACTCCATTCACTTCGCACCGTGAATTGAAGTGTTGAACCAGACTGCTTCTCTTTCAGAGAAACGCATGTGAGTTTCTGGTGAATGCTTGTAAGTAGCTTAAGGCACATTCAAAGGAAAATGATTTTCTCTGAAAGGACAGCATTTAGAAAGTGAAGCAACACTCCATTCACTTCGCACAGTGAATTGAAGTGTTGGAACAGACTGCTTCTCTTTCAGAGAAACGCATGTGAGTTTTTTGTGAATGCTTGAAAGTAGTTTAAGGCACTTTAAAAGGAAAGTGATTTTCTCAGAAAGGACAGCATTTAGAAAGTGAAGCAACACTCCATTCACTTCGCACTGTGAATTGAAGTGTTGGAAAAGACTGTTTCTCTTTCAGAGAAACGCATGTGAGTTTCTGGTGAATGCTTGTAAGTAGCTTAAGGCACTTTCAAAGGAAAGTGATTTTCTCTGAAAGGACAGCATTTAGAAAGTGAAGCAACACTCCATTCACTTCGCACAGTTAATTGAAGTGTTGGAACAGACTGCTTCTCTTTCAGAGAAATGCATGTGAGTTTCTGTTGAATGCTTGTAAGTAGCTTAAGGCACTTTCAAAGGAAAGTGATTTTCTCTGAAAGGACAGCATTTAGAAAGTGAAGCAACACTCCATTCACTTCGCAGAGTGAATTGAAGTATTGGAACAGACTGCTTCTCTTTCAGAGAAACACATGTGAGTTTCTGGTGAATGCTTGTAAGTAGCTTAAGGCACTTTCAAAGGAAAGTGATTTTCTCTGAAAGGACAGCATTTAGAAAGTGAAGCAACACTCCATTCACTTCGCACAGTGAATTGAAGTGTTGGAACAGACTGCTTCTCTTTCAGAGAAACGCATGTGAGTTTCTTTTGAATGCTTGCAAGTTGCTTAAGGCACATTCAAAGGAAAGTGATTTTCTCTGAAAGGACAGCATTTAGAAACTGAAGCAACACTCCATTCACTTCGCACAGTGAATTGAAGTGTTCGAACAGACTGCTTCTCTTTCAGAGAAACGCATGTGAGTTTTTTATGAATGCTTGAAAGTAGTTTAAGGCACTTTAAAAGGAAAGTGATTTTGTCTGAAAGGACAGCATTTAGAAAGTGAAGCAACACTCCATTCACTTCGCAGGGTGAATTGAAGTGTTGGAACAGACTGCTTCTCTTTCAGAGAAACGCATGTGAGTTTCTGGTGAATGCTTGTAAGTAGCTTAAGGCACGTTCAAAGGAAAGTGATTTTCTCTGAAAGGACAGCATTTAGAAAGTGAGGCAACACTCTATTCACTTCACACAGTGAATTGAATTGTTGGAACAGACTGCTTCTCTTTCAGAGAAACACATGTGAGTTTCTGGTGAATGCTTGTAAGTAGCTTAAGGCACTTTCAAAGGAAAGTGATTTTCTCTGAAAGGACAGCATTTTGAAAGTGAAGCAACACTCCATTTCCTTCGTGCAGTGAATTGAAGTGTTGGAACAGAATGCTTCTCTTTCATAGAAACGCATTAGTGTTTCTTGTGAATGCTTGCAAGTTGCTTAAGGCACTTTCAAAGGAAAGTGATTTTCTCTGAAAGGACATAATTTAGAAAGTGAAGCAACACTCCATTCACTTCGCACAGTGAATTGAAGTGTTCGAACAGACTGCTTCTATTTCAGAGAAATGCATGTGAGTTTCTGCTGAATGCTTGTAAGTAGCTTAAGGCACTTTCAAAGGAAAGTGATTTTCTCTGAAAGGACAGCATTTAGAAAGTGAAGCAACACTCCATTCACTTCGCACATTGAATTGAAGTGTTGGAACAGACTGCTTCTCTTTCAGAGAAACGCATGTGAGTTTCTGGTGAATGCTTGTAAGTAGCTTAAGGCACTTTCAAAGGAAAGTGATTTTCTCTGAAAGGACAGCATTTAGAAAGTGAGGCAACACTCCATTCACCTCACACAGTGAATTGAAGTGTTGGAACAGACTGCTTCTCTTTCAGAGAAACGCATGTGAGTTTCTTCCTAATGCTTGCAAGTAGCTTAAGGCACTTTCAAAGGAAAGTGATTTTCTCTGAAAGGACAGCATTTAGAAAGTGAAGCAACACTCCATTCACTTCGCACAGTGAATTGAAGTGTTGGAACAGTCTGCTTCTCTTTCAGAGAAACGCATGTGAGTTTCTTCCTAATGCTTGCAAGTAGCTTAAGGCACTTTCAAAGGAAAGTGATTTTCTCTGAAAGGACAGCATTTAGAAAGTGAAGCAACACTCTATTCACTTCGCACAGTGAATTGAAGTGTTGGAACAGACTGCTTCTCTTTCAGAGAAACGCATGTGAGTTTCTGGTGAATGCTTGTAAGTCGCTTAAGGCACTTTCAAAGAGAAGTGATTTTCTCTGAAAGGACAGCATTTAGAAAGTGAAGCAACACTCCATTCACTTCGCACAGTGAATTGAAGTGTTGGAACACACTGCTTCCCTTTAA
Organism: Myodes glareolus; assembly: GCF_982192425.1. Lineage (NCBI taxonomy): Eukaryota > Metazoa > Chordata > Mammalia > Rodentia > Cricetidae > Myodes > Myodes glareolus. The sequence continues at coordinate 513,153 of NW_028263215.1, forward strand.
GAGAAACGCATGTGAGTTTTTTGTGAATACTTGAAAGTAGTTTAAGGCACTTTCAAAGGAAAGTGATTTTCTCTGAAAGGACAGCATTTAGAAAGTGAAGCAACACTCAATTCACCTTGTACAGTTAATTGAACTGTTGGAACAGACTGCTTCTCTTTCAGAGAAATGCATGTGAGTTTCTGTTGAATGCTTGTAAGTAGCTTAAGGCACTTTCAAAGGAAAGTGATTTTCTCTGAAAGGACAGCATTTAGAAAGTGAAGCAACACCCCATTCACTTCGCAGAGTGAATTGAAGTGTTGGAACAGACTGCTTCTCTTTCAGAGAAACGCATGTGAGTTTCTTTTGAATGCTTGCAAGTAGCTTAAGGCACTTTCAAAGGAAAGTGATTTTCTCTGAAAGGACAGCATTTAGATAGTGAAGCAACACTCCATTCACTTCGCACAGTGAATTGAAGTGTTGGAACAGACTGCTTCTCTTTCAGAGAAACGCATGTGAGTTTCTTGTGAATTCTTGCAAGTTGCTTAAGGCACTTTCAAAGGAAAGTGATTTTCTCTGAAAGGACAGCATTTAGAAAGTGAAGCAACACTCTATTCACTTCGCACAGTGAATTGAAGTGTTGGAACAGACTGCTTCTCTTTCAGAGAAACGCATGTGAGTTTCTGGTGAATGCTTGTAAGTCGCTTAAGGCACTTTCAAAGAGAAGTGATTTTCTCTGAAAGGACAGCATTTAGAAAGTGAAGCAACACTCCATTCACTTCGCACAGTGAATTGAAGTGTTGGAACACACTGCTTCCCTTTAAGAGAAACGCATGTGAGTTTTTTGTGAATACTTGAAAGTAGTTTAAGGCACTTTCAAAGGAAAGTGATTTTCTCTGAAAGGACAGCATTTAGAAAGTGAAGCAACACTCAATTCACCTTGTACAGTTAATTGAACTGTTGGAACAGACTGCTTCTCTTTCAGAGAAATGCATGTGAGTTTCTGTTGAATGCTTGTAAGTAGCTTAAGGCACTTTCAAAGGAAAGTGATTTTCTCTGAAAGGACAGCATTTAGAAAGTGAAGCAACACCCCATTCACTTCGCAGAGTGAATTGAAGTGTTGGAACAGACTGCTTCTCTTTCAGAGAAACGCATGTGAGTTTCTTTTGAATGCTTGCAAGTAGCTTAAGGCACTTTCAAAGGAAAGTGATTTTCTCTGAAAGGACAGCATTTAGATAGTGAAGCAACACTCCATTCACTTCGCACAGTGAATTGAAGTGTTGGAACAGACTGCTTCTCTTTCAGAGAAACGCATGTGAGTTTCTTGTGAATTCTTGCAAGTTGCTTAAGGCACTTTCAAAGGAAAGTGATTTTCTCTGAAAGGACAGCATTTAGAAACTGAAGCAACACTCCATTCACTTCGCACAGTGAATTGAAGTGTTGGAACAGACTGCTTCTCTTTCAGAGAAACGCATGTGAGTTTTTTGTGAATGCTTGAAAGTAGTTTAAGGCACTTTCAAAGGAAAGTGTTTTTCTCTGAAAGGACAGCATTTAGAAAGTGAAGCAACACTCCATTCACTTCGCACAGTGAATTGAAGTGTTGGAACAGACTGCTTCTCTTTCAGAGAAACGCATGTGAGTTTCTTCCTAATGCTTGCAAGTAGCTTAAGGCACTTTCAAAGGAAAGTGATTTTCTCTGATTGGACAGCATTTAGAAAGTGAAGCAACACTCCATTCACTTCGCACAGTGAATTGAAGTGTTGGAACAGACTGCTTCTCTTTCAGAGAAACGCATGTGAGTTTCTGGTGAATGCTTGTAAGTAGCTTAAGGCACTTTCAAAGGAAAGTGATTTTCTCTGAAAGGACAGCATTTAGAAAGTGAAGCAACACTCCATTCCCTTCGTGCAGTGAATTGAAGTGTTGGAACAGAGTGCTTCTCATTCATAGAAACGCATTAGTGTTTCTTGTGCATGCTTGCAAGTTGCTTAAGGCACTTTCAAAGGAAAGTGATTTTCTCTGAAAGGACAGCATTTAGAAAGTGAAGCAACACTCCATTCACTTCGCACAGTGAATTGAAGTGTTCGAACAGACTGCTTCTATTTCAGAGAAATGCATGTGAGTTTCTGCTGAATGCTTGTAAGTAGCTTAAGGCACTTTCAAAGGAAAGTGATTTTCTCTGAAAGGACAGCATTTAGAAAGTGAAGCAACACTCCATTCACTTCGCACATTGAATTGAAGTGTTGGAACAGACTGCTTCTCTTTCAGAGAAACGCATGTGAGTTTCTGGTGAATGCTTGTAAGTAGCTTAAGGCACTTTCAAAGGAAAGTGATTTTCTCTGAAAGGACAGCATTTAGAAAGTGAGGCAACACTCCATTCACCTCACACAGTGAATTGAAGTGTTGGAACAGACTGCTTCTCTTTCAGAGAAACGCATGTGAGTTTCTTCCTAATGCTTGCAAGTAGCTTAAGGCACTTTCAAAGGAAAGTGATTTTCTCTGAAAGGACAGCATTTAGAAAGTGAAGCAACACTCCATTCACTTCGCACAGTGAATTGAAGTGTTGGAACAGTCTGCTTCTCTTTCAGAGAAACGCATGTGAGTTTCTTCCTAATGCTTGCAAGTAGCTTAAGGCACTTTCAAAGGAAAGTGATTTTCTCTGAAAGGACAGCATTTAGAAAGTGAAGCAACACTCTATTCACTTCGCACAGTGAATTGAAGTGTTGGAACAGACTGCTTCTCTTTCAGAGAAACGCATGTGAGTTTCTGGTGAATGCTTGTAAGTCGCTTAAGGCACTTTCAAAGAGAAGTGATTTTCTCTGAAAGGACAGCATTTAGAAAGTGAAGCAACACTCCATTCACTTCGCACAGTGAATTGAAGTGTTGGAACACACTGCTTCCCTTTAAGAGAAACGCATGTGAGTTTTTTGTGAATACTTGAAAGTAGTTTAAGGCACTTTCAAAGGAAAGTAATTTTCTCTGAAAGGACAGCATTTAGAAAGTGAAGCAACACTCAATTCACCTTGTACAGTTAATTGAACTGTTGGAACAGACTGCTTCTCTTTCAGAGAAATGCATGTGAGTTTCTGTTGAATGCTTGTAAGTAGCTTAAGGCACTTTCAAAGGAAAGTGATTTTCTCTGAAAGGACAGCATTTAGAAAGTGAAGCAACACCCCATTCACTTCGCAGAGTGAATTGAAGTGTTGGAACAGACTGCTTCTCTTTCAGAGAAACGCATGTGAGTTTCTTTTGAATGCTTGCAAGTAGCTTAAGGCACTTTCAAAGGAAAGTGATTTTCTCTGAAAGGACAGCATTTAGATAGTGAAGCAACACTCCATTCACTTCGCACAGTGAATTGAAGTGTTGGAACAGACTGCTTCTCTTTCAGAGAAACGCATGTGAGTTTCTTGTGAATTCTTGCAAGTTGCTTAAGGCACTTTCAAAGGAAAGTGATTTTCTCTGAAAGGACAGCATTTAGAAACTGAAGCAACACTCCATTCACTTCGCACAGTGAATTGAAGTGTTGGAACAGACTGCTTCTCTTTCAGAGAAACGCATGTGAGTTTTTTGTGAATGCTTGAAAGTAGTTTAAGGCACTTTCAAAGGAAAGTGTTTTTCTCTGAAAGGACAGCATTTAGAAAGTGAAGCAACACTCCATTCACTTCGCACAGTGAATTGAAGTGTTGGAACAGACTGCTTCTCTTTCAGAGAAACGCATGTGAGTTTCTTCCTAATGCTTGCAAGTAGCTTAAGGCACTTTCAAAGGAAAGTGATTTTCTCTGATTGGACAGCATTTAGAAAGTGAAGCAACACTCCATTCACTTCGCACAGTGAATTGAAGTGTTGGAACAGACTGCTTCTCTTTCAGAGAAACGCATGTGAGTTTCTGGTGAATGCTTGTAAGTAGCTTAAGGCACTTTCAAAGGAAAGTGATTTTCTCTGAAAGGACAGCATTTAGAAAGTGAAGCAACACTCCATTCCCTTCGTGCAGTGAATTGAAGTGTTGGAACAGAGTGCTTCTCATTCATAGAAACGCATTAGTGTTTCTTGTGCATGCTTGCAAGTTGCTTAAGGCACTTTCAAAGGAAAGTGATTTTCTCTGAAAGGACAGCATTTAGAAAGTGAAGCAACACTCCATTCACTTCGCACAGAGAATTGAAGTGTTGGAACACACTGCTTCTCTTTCATAAAAACGCATTAGTATTTCTTGTGAATGCTTGCAAGTAGCTTAAGGCACTTTCAAAGGAAAGTGATTTTCTCTGAAAGGACAGCATTTAGAAAGTGAAGCAACACTCCATTCACTTCGCACAGTGAATTGAAGTGTTGGAACAGACTGCTTCTCTTTCAGAGAAACACATGTGAGTTTCTGGTGAATGCTTGTAAGTAGCTTAAGGCACTTTCAAAGGAAAGTGATTTTCTCTGAAAGGACAGCATTTAGAAAGTGAAGCAACACTCCATTCCCTTCGTGCAGTGAATTGAAGTGTTGGAACAGAGTGCTTCTCATTCATAGAAACGCATTAGTGTTTCTTGTGAATGCTTGTAAGTAGCTTAAGGCACTTTCAAAGGAAAGTGATTTTCTCTGAAAGGACAGCATTTAGAAAGTGAAGCAACACTCCATTCACTTTGTACTGTGAATTGAAGTGTTGGAACAGACTGCTTCTCTTTCAGAGAAATGCATGTGCGTTTCTGTTGAATGCTTGTAAGTAGTTTAAGGCACATTCAAAGGAAAGGGATTTTCTCTGAAAGGACAGCATTTAGAAAGTGAAGCAACACTCCATTCACTTCGCACAGTGAATTGAAGTGTTGGAACAGACTGCTTCTCTTTCAGAGAAACGCATGTGAGTTTTTTGTGAATGCTTGAAAGTAGTTTAAGGCACTTTCAATGGAAAGTGATTTTCTCTGAAAGGACAGCATTTAGAAAGTGAGGCAACACTCCATTCACTTCGCACAGTGAATTGAAGTGTTGGAACAGACTGCTTCTCTTTCAGAGAAACGCATGTGAGTTTCTTCCTGATGCTTGCAAGTAGCTTAAGGCACTTTCAAAGGAAAGTGATTTTCTCTGAAAGGACATAATTTAGAAAGTGAAGCAACACTCCATTCACTTCGCACAGTGAATTGAAGTGTTCGAACAGACTGCTTCTATTTCAGAGAAATGCATGTGAGTTTCTGCTGAATGCTTGTAAGTAGCTTAAGGCACTTTCAAAGGAAAGTGATTTTCTCTGAAAGGATAGCATTTAGAAAGTGAAGCAACACTCCATTCACTTCGCACATTGAATTGAAGTGTTGGATCAGACTGCTTCTCTTTCAGAGAAACGCATGTGAGTTTCTGGTGAATGCTTGTAAGTAGCTTAAGGCACTTTCAAAGGAAAGTGATTTTCTCTGAAAGGACAGCATTTAGAAAGTGAGGCAACACTCCATTCACCTCACACAGTGAAGTGAAGTGTTGGAACAGACTGCTTCTCTTTCAGAGAAACGCATGTGAGTTTCTTCCTAATGCTTGCAAGTAGCTTAAGGCACTTTCAAAGGAAAGTGATTTTCTCTGAAAGGACAGCATTTAGAAAGTGAAGCAACACTCCATTCACTTCGCACAGTGAATTGAAGTGTTGGAACAGTCTGCTTCTCTTTCAGAGAAACGCATGTGAGTTTCTTCCTAATGCTTGCAAGTAGCTTAAGGCACTTTCAAAGGAAAGTGATTTTCTCTGAAAGGACAGCATTTAGAAAGTGAAGCAACACTCCATTCACTTCGCACAGTGAATTGAAGTGTTGGAACAGACTGCTTCTCTTTCAGAGAAACGCATGTGAGTTTCTGGTGAATGCTTGTAAGTCGCTTAAGGCACTTTCAAAGAGAAGTGATTTTCTCTGAAAGGACAGCATTTAGAAAGTGAAGCAACACTCCATTCACTTCGCACAGTGAATTGAAGTGTTGGAACACACTGCTTCCCTTTAAGAGAAACGCATGTGAGTTTTTTGTGAATACTTGAAAGTAGTTTAAGGCACTTTCAAAGGAAAGTGATTTTCTCTGAAAGGACAGCATTTAGAAAGTGAAGCAACACTCAATTCACCTTGTACAGTTAATTGAACTGTTGGAACAGACTGCTTCTCTTTCAGAGAAATGCATGTGAGTTTCTGTTGAATGCTTGTAAGTAGCTTAAGGCACTTTCAAAGGAAAGTGATTTTCTCTGAAAGGACAGCATTTAGAAAGTGAAGCAACACTCCATTCACTTCGCAGAGTGAATTGAAGTGTTGGAACAGACTGCTTCTCTTTCAGAGAAACGCATGTGAGTTTCTTTTGAATGCTTGCAAGTAGCTTAAGGCACTTTCAAAGGAAAGTGATTTTCTCTGAAAGGACAGCATTTAGATAGTGAAGCAACACTCCATTCACTTCGCACAGTGAATTGAAGTGTTGGAACAGACTGCTTCTCTTTCAGAGAAACGCATGTGAGTTTCTTGTGAATTCTTGCAAGTTGCTTAAGGCACTTTCAAAGGAAAGTGATTTTCTCTGAAAGGACAGCATTTAGAAACTGAAGCAACACTCCATTCACTTCGCACAGTGAATTGAAGTGTTGGAACAGACTGCTTCTCTTTCAGAGAAACGCATGTGAGTTTTTTGTGAATGCTTGAAAGTAGTTTAAGGCACTTTCAAAGGAAAGTGTTTTTCTCTGAAAGGACAGAATTTAGAAAGTGAAGCAACACTCCATTCACTTCGCACAGTGAATTGAAGTGTTGGAACAGACTGCTTCTCTTTCAGAGAAACGCATGTGAGTTTCTTCCTAATGCTTGCAAGTAGCTTAAGGCACTTTCAAAGGAAAGTGATTTTCTCTGATTGGACAGCATTTAGAAAGTGAAGCAACACTCCATTCACTTCGCACAGTGAATTGAAGTGTTGGAACAGACTGCTTCTCTTTCAGAGAAACGCATGTGACTTTCTGGTGAATGCTTGTAAGTAGCTTAAGGCACTTTCAAAGGAAAGTGATTTTCTCTGAAAGGACAGCATTTAGAAAGTGAAGCAACACTCCATTCCCTTCGTGCAGTGAATTGAAGTGTTGGAACAGAGTGCTTCTCATTCATAGAAACGCATTAGTGTTTCTTGTGCATGCTTGCAAGTTGCTTAAGGCACTTTCAAAGGAAAGTGATTTTCTCTGAAAGGACAGCATTTAGAAAGTGAAGCAACACTCCATTCACTTCGCACAGAGAATTGAAGTGTTGGAACACACTGCTTCTCTTTCATAAAAACACATTAGTATTTCTTGTGAATGCTTGCAAGTAGCTTAAGGCACTTTCAAAGGAAAGTGATTTTCTCTGAAAGGACAGCATTTAGAAAGTGAAGCAACACTCCATTCACTTCGCAGAGTGAATTGAAGTATTGGAACAGACTGCTTCTCTTTCAGAGAAACGCATGTGAGTTTCTTCCTGATGCTTGCAAGTAGCTTAAGGCACTTTCAAAGGAAAGTGATTTTCTCTGAAAGGACAGCATTTAGAAAGTGAAGCAACACTCCATTCACTTCGCACAGTGAATTGAAGTGTTGGAACAGACTGTTTCTCTTTCAGAGAAACGCATGTGAGTTTCTGGTGAATGCTTGTAAGTAGCTTAAGGCACTTTCAAAGGAAAGTGATTTTCTCTGAAAGGACAGCATTTAGAAAGTGAAGCAACACTCCATTCACTTCGCACAGTGAATTGAAGTGTTGGAACAGACTGCTTCTCTTTCAGAGAAACGCATGTGAGTTTCTTTTGAATGCTTGCAAGTTGCTTAAGGCACATTCAAAGGAAAGTGATTTTCTCTGAAAGGACAGCATTTTGAAACTGAAGCAACACTCCATTCACTTCTCACAGTGAATTGAAGTGTTCGAACAGACTGCTTCTCTTTAAGAGAAACGCATGTGAGTTTTTTATGAATGCTTGAAAGTAGTTTAAGGCACTTTAAAAGGAAAGTGATTTTGTCTGAAAGGACAGCATTTAGAAAGTGAAGCAACACTCCATTCACTTCGCACTTTGAATTGAAGTGTTGGAACAGACTGCTTCTCTTTCAGAGAAATGCATTTTAGTTTCTGGTGAATGCTTGTAAGTAGCTTAAGGCACGTTCAAAGGAAAGTGATTTTCTCTGAAAGGACAGCATTTAGAAAGTGAGGCAACACTCTATTCACTTCACACAGTGAATTGAATTGTTGGAACAGACTGCTTCTCTTTCAGAGAAACACATGTGAGTTTCTGGTGAATGCTTGTAAGTAGCTTAAGGCACTTTCAAAGGAAAGTGATTTTCTCTGAAAGGACAGCATTTAGAAAGTGAAGCAACACTCCATTCCCTTCGTGCAGTGAATTGAAGTGTTGGAACAGAATGCTTCTCTTTCATAGAAACGCATTAGTGTTTCTTGTGAATGCTTGCAAGTTGCTTAAGGCACTTTCAAAGGAAAGTGATTTTCTTTGAAAGGACAGCATTTAGAAAGTGAAGCAACACTCCATTCACTTTGTACTGTGAATTGAAGTGTTGGAACAGACTGCTTCTCTTTCAGAGAAATGCATGTGAGTTTCTGTTGAATGCTTGTAAGTAGCTTAAGGCACATTCAAAGGAAAGGGATTTTCTCTGAAAGGACAGCATTTAGAAAGTGAAGCAACACTCCATTCACTTCGCACAGTGAATTGAAGTGTTGGAACAGACTGCTTCTCTTTCAGAGAAACGCATGTGAGTTTTTTGTGAATGCTTGAAAGTAGTTTAAGGCACTTTCAATGGAAAGTGATTTTCTCTGAAAGGACAGCATTTAGAAAGTGAGGCAACACTCCATTCACTTCGCACAGTGAATTGAAGTGTTGGAACAGACTGCTTCTCTTTCAGAGAAACACATGTGAGTTTCTGGTGAATGCTTGTAAGTAGCTTAAGGCACTTTCAAAGGAAAGTGATTTTCTCTGAAAGGACAGCATTTAGAAAGTGAAGCAACACTCCATTCCCTTCGTGCAGTGAATTGAAGTGTTGGAACAGAGTGCTTCTCATTCATAGAAACGCATTAGTGTTTCTTGTGAATGCTTGTAAGTAGCTTAAGGCACTTTCAAAGGAAAGTGATTTTCTCTGAAAGGACAGCATTTAGAAAGTGAGGCAACACTCCATTCACCTCACACAGTGAATTGAAGTGTTGGAACAGACTGCTTCTCTTTCAGAGAAACGCATGTGAGTTTCTTCCTAATGCTTGCAAGTAGCTTAAGGCACTTTCAAAGGAAAGTGATTTTCTCTGAAAAGACAGCATTTAGAAAGTGAAGCAACACTCCATTCACTTCGCACAGTGAATTGAAGTGTTGGAACAGTCTGCTTCTCTTTCAGAGAAACGCATGTGAGTTTCTTCCTAATGCTTGCAAGTAGCTTAAGGCACTTTCAAAGGAAAGTGATTTTCTCTGAAAGGACAGCATTTAGAAAGTGAAGCAACACTCCATTCACTTCGCACAGTGAATTGAAGTGTTGGAACAGACTGCTTCTCTTTCAGAGAAACGCATGTGAGTTTCTGGTGAATGCTTGTAAGTCGCTTAAGGCACTTTCAAAGAGAAGTGATTTTCTCTGAAAGGACAGCATTTAGAAAGTGAAGCAACACTCCATTCACTTCGCACAGTGAATTGAAGTGTTGGAACACACTGCTTCCCTTTAAGAGAAACGCATGTGAGTTTTTTGTGAATACTTGAAAGTAGTTTAAGGCACTTTCAAAGGAAAGTGATTTTCTCTGAAAGGACAGCATTTAGAAAGTGAAGCAACACTCCATTCACTTCGCACAGTGAATTGAAGTGTTGGAACAGACTGTTTCTCTTTCAGAGAAACGCATGTGAGTTTCTGGTGAATGCTTGTAAGTAGCTTAAGGCACTTTCAAAGGAAAGTGATTTTCTCTGAAAGGACAGCATTTAGAAAGTGAAGCAACACTCCATTCACTTCGCACAGTGAATTGAAGTGTTGGAACAGACTGCTTCTCTTTCAGAGAAACGCATGTGAGTTTCTTTTGAATGCTTGCAAGTTGCTTAAGGCACATTCAAAGGAAAGTGATTTTCTCTGAAAGGACAGCATTTTGAAACTGAAGCAACACTCCATTCACTTCGCACAGTGAATTGAAGTGTTCGAACAGACTGCTTCTCTTTAAGAGAAACGCATGTGAGTTTTTTATGAATGCATGAAAGTAGTTTAAGGCACTTTAAAAGGAAAGTGATTTTGTCTGAAAGGACAGCATTTAGAAAGTGAAGCAACACTCCATTCACTTCGCACTTTGAATTGAAGTGTTGGAACAGACTGCTTCTCTTTCAGAGAAATGCATTTTAGTTTCTGGTGAATGCTTGTAAGTAGCTTAAGGCACGTTCAAAGGAAAGTGATTTTCTCTGAAAGGACAGCATTTAGAAAGTGAGGCAACACTCTATTCACTTCACACAGTGAATTGAATTGTTGGAACAGACTGCTTCTCTTTCAGAGAAACACATGTGAGTTTCTGGTGAATGCTTGTAAGTAGCTTAAGGCACTTTCAAAGGAAAGTGATTTTCTCTGAAAGGACAGCATTTAGAAAGTGAAGCAACACTCCATTCCCTTCGTGCAGTGAATTGAAGTGTTGGAACAGAATGCTTCTCTTTCATAGAAACGCATTAGTGTTTCTTGTGAATGCTTGCAAGTTGCTTAAGGCACTTTCAAAGGAAAGTGATTTTCTTTGAAAGGACAGCATTTAGAAAGTGAAGCAACACTCCATTCACTTTGTACTGTGAATTGAAGTGTTGGAACATACTGCTTCTCTTTCAGAGAAATGCATGTGAGTTTCTGTTGAATGCTTGTAAGTAGCTTAAGGCACATTCAAAGGAAAGGGATTTTCTCTGAAAGGACAGCATTTAGAAAGTGAAGCAACACTCCATTCACTTCGCACAGTGAATTGAAGTGTTGGAACAGACTGCTTCTCTTTCAGAGAAACGCATGTGAGTTTTTTGTGAATGCTTGAAAGTAGTTTAAGGCACTTTCAATGGAAAGTGATTTTCTCTGAAAGGACAGCATTTAGAAAGTGAGGCAACACTCCATTCACTTCGCACAGTGAATTGAAGTGTTGGAACAGACTGCTTCTCTTTCAGAGAAACACATGTGAGTTTCTGGTGAATGCTTGTAAGTAGCTTAAGGCACTTTCAAAGGAAAGTGATTTTCTCTGAAAGGACAGCATTTAGAAAGTGAAGCAACACTCCATTCCCTTCGTGCAGTGAATTGAAGTGTTGGAACAGAGTGCTTCTCATTCATAGAAACGCATTAGTGTTTCTTGTGAATGCTTGTAAGTAGCTTAAGGCACTTTCAAAGGAAAGTGATTTTCTCTGAAAGGACAGCATTTAGAAAGTGAGGCAACACTCCATTCACCTCACACAGTGAATTGAAGTGTTGGAACAGACTGCTTCTCTTTCAGAGAAACGCATGTGAGTTTCTTCCTAATGCTTGCAAGTAGCTTAAGGCACTTTCAAAGGAAAGTGATTTTCTCTGAAAAGACAGCATTTAGAAAGTGAAGCAACACTCCATTCACTTCGCACAGTGAATTGAAGTGTTGGAACAGTCTGCTTCTCTTTCAGAGAAACGCATGTGAGTTTCTTCCTAATGCTTGCAAGTAGCTTAAGGCACTTTCAAAGGAAAGTGATTTTCTCTGAAAGGACAGCATTTAGAAAGTGAAGCAACACTCCATTCACTTCGCACAGTGAATTGAAGTGTTGGAACACACTGCTTCTCTTTCAGAGAAACGCATGTGAGTTTCTGGTGAATGCTTGTAAGTCGCTTAAGGCACTTTCAAAGAGAAGTGATTTTCTCTGAAAGGACAGCATTTAGAAAGTGAAGCAACACTCCATTCACTTCGCACAGTGAATTGAAGTGTTGGAACACACTGCTTCCCTTTAAGAGAAACGCATGTGAGTTTTTTGTGAATACTTGAAAGTAGTTTAAGGCACTTTCAAAGGAAAGTGATTTTCTCTGAAAGGACAGCATTTAGAAAGTGAAGCAACACTCCATTCACTTCGCACAGTGAATTGAAGTGTTGGAACAGACTGTTTCTCTTTCAGAGAAACGCATGTGAGTTTCTGGTGAATGCTTGTAAGTAGCTTAAGGCACTTTCAAAGGAAAGTGATTTTCTCTGAAAGGACAGCATTTAGAAAGTGAAGCAACACTCCATTCACTTCGCACAGTGAATTGAAGTGTTGGAACAGACTGCTTCTCTTTCAGAGAAACGCATGTGAGTTTCTTTTGAATGCTTGCAAGTTGCTTAAGGCACATTCAAAGGAAAGTGATTTTCTCTGAAAGGACAGCATTTTGAAACTGAAGCAACACTCCATTCACTTCGCACAGTGAATTGAAGTGTTCGAACAGACTGCTTCTCTTTAAGAGAAACGCATGTGAGTTTTTTATGAATGCTTGAAAGTAGTTTAAGGCACTTTAAAAGGAAAGTGATTTTGTCTGAAAGGACAGCATTTAGAAAGTGAAGCAACACTCCATTCACTTCGCACTTTGAATTGAAGTGTTGGAACAGACTGCTTCTCTTTCAGAGAAATGCATTTTAGTTTCTGGTGAATGCTTGTAAGTAGCTTAAGGCACGTTCAAAGGAAAGTGATTTTCTCTGAAAGGACAGCATTTAGAAAGTGAGGCAACACTCTATTCACTTCACACAGTGAATTGAATTGTTGGAACAGACTGCTTCTCTTTCAGAGAAACACATGTGAGTTTCTGGTGAATGCTTGTAAGTAGCTTAAGGCACTTTCAAAGGAAAGTGATTTTCTCTGAAAGGACAGCATTTAGAAAGTGAAGCAACACTCCATTCCCTTCGTGCAGTGAATTGAAGTGTTGGAACAGAATGCTTCTCTTTCATAGAAACGCATTAGTGTTTCTTGTGAATGCTTGCAAGTTGCTTAAGGCACTTTCAAAGGAAAGTGATTTTCTTTGAAAGGACAGCATTTAGAAAGTGAAGCAACACTCCATTCACTTTGTACTGTGAATTGAAGTGTTGGAACAGACTGCTTCTCTTTCAGAGAAATGCATGTGAGTTTCTGTTGAATGCTTGTAAGTAGCTTAAGGCACATTCAAAGGAAAGGGATTTTCTCTGAAAGGACAGCATTTAGAAAGTGAAGCAACACTCCATTCACTTCGCACAGTGAATTGAAGTGTTGGAACAGACTGCTTCTCTTTCAGAGAAACGCATGTGAGTTTTTTGTGAATGCTTGAAAGTAGTTTAAGGCACTTTCAATGGAAAGTGATTTTCTCTGAAAGGACAGCATTTAGAAAGTGAGGCAACACTCCATTCACTTCGCACAGTGAATTGAAGTGTTGGAACAGACTGCTTCTCTTTCAGAGAAACACATGTGAGTTTCTGGTGAATGCTTGTAAGTAGCTTAAGGCACTTTCAAAGGAAAGTGATTTTCTCTGAAAGGACAGCATTTAGAAAGTGAAGCAACACTCCATTCCCTTCGTGCAGTGAATTGAAGTGTTGGAACAGAGTGCTTCTCATTCATAGAAACGCATTAGTGTTTCTTGTGAATGCTTGTAAGTAGCTTAAGGCACTTTCAAAGGAAAGTGATTTTCTCTGAAAGGACAGCATTTAGAAAGTGAGGCAACACTCCATTCACCTCACACAGTGAATTGAAGTGTTGGAACAGACTGCTTCTCTTTCAGAGAAACGCATGTGAGTTTCTTCCTAATGCTTGCAAGTAGCTTAAGGCACTTTCAAAGGAAAGTGATTTTCTCTGAAAAGACAGCATTTAGAAAGTGAAGCAACACTCCATTCACTTCGCACAGTGAATTGAAGTGTTGGAACAGTCTGCTTCTCTTTCAGAGAAACGCATGTGAGTTTCTTCCTAATGCTTGCAAGTAGCTTAAGGCACTTTCAAAGGAAAGTGATTTTCTCTGAAAGGACAGCATTTAGAAAGTGAAGCAACACTCCATTCACTTCGCACAGTGAATTGAAGTGTTGGAACAGACTGCTTCTCTTTCAGAGAAACGCATGTGAGTTTCTGGTGAATGCTTGTAAGTCGCTTAAGGCACTTTCAAAGAGAAGTGATTTTCTCTGAAAGGACAGCATTTAGAAAGTGAAGCAACACTCCATTCACTTCGCACAGTGAATTGAAGTGTTGGAACACACTGCTTCCCTTTAAGAGAAACGCATGTGAGTTTTTTGTGAATACTTGAAAGTAGTTTAAGGCACTTTCAAAGGAAAGTGATTTTCTCTGAAAGGACAGCATTTAGAAAGTGAAGCAACACTCAATTCACCTTGTACAGTTAATTGAACTGTTGGAACAGACTGCTTCTCTTTCAGAGAAATGCATGTGAGTTTCTGTTGAATGCTTGTAAGTAGCTTAAGGCACTTTCAAAGGAAAGTGATTTTCTCTGAATGGACAGCATTTAGAAAGTGAAGCAACACTCCATTCACTTCGCAGAGTGAATTGAAGTGTTGGAACAGACTGCTTCTCTTTCAGAGAAACGCATGTGAGTTTCTTTTGAATGCTTGCAAGTAGCTTAAGGCACTTTCAAAGGAAAGTGATTTTCTCTGAAAGGACAGCATTTAGATAGTGAAGCAACACTCCATTCACTTCGCACAGTGAATTGAAGTGTTGGAACAGACTGCTTCTCTTTCAGAGAAACGCATGTGAGTTTCTTGTGAATTCTTGCAAGTTGCTTAAGGCACTTTCAAAGGAAAGTGATTTTCTCTGAAAGAACAGCATTTAGAAACTGAAGCAACACTCCATTCACTTCGCACAGTGAATTGAAGTGTTGGAACAGACTGCTTCTCTTTCAGAGAAACGCATGTGAGTTTTTTGTGAATGCTTGAAAGTAGTTTAAGGCACTTTCAAAGGAAAGTGTTTTTCTCTGAAAGGACAGCATTTAGAAAGTGAAGCAACACTCCATTCACTTCGCACAGTGAATTGAAGTGTTGGAACAGACTGCTTCTCTTTCAGAGAAACGCATGTGAGTTTCTTCCTAATGCTTGCAAGTAGCTTAAGGCACTTTCAAAGGAAAGTGATTTTCTCTGATTGGACAGCATTTAGAAAGTGAAGCAACACTCCATTCACTTCGCACAGTGAATTGAAGTGTTGGAACAGACTGCTTCTCTTTCAGAGAAACGCATGTGAGTTTCTTTTGAATGCTTGCAAGTTGCTTAAGGCACATTCAAAGGAAAGTGATTTTCTCTGAAAGGACAGCATTTTGAAACTGAAGCAACACTCCATTCACTTCGCACAGTGAATTGAAGTGTTCGAACAGACTGCTTCTCTTTAAGAGAAACGCATGTGAGTTTTTTATGAATGCTTGAAAGTAGTTTAAGGCACTTTAAAAGGAAAGTGATTTTGTCTGAAAGGACAGCATTTAGAAAGTGAAGCAACACTCCATTCACTTCGCACGGTGAATTGAAGTGTTGGAACAGACTGCTTCTCTTTCAGAGAAACGCATTTTAGTTTCTGGTGAATGCTTGTAAGTAGCTTAAGGCACATTCAAAGGAAAGTGATTTTCTCTGAAAGGACAGCATTTAGAAAGTGAGGCAACACTCTATTCACTTCACACAGTGAATTGAATTGTTGGAACAGACTGCTTCTCTTTCAGAGAAACACATGTGAGTTTCTGGTGAATGCTTGTAAGTAGCTTAAGGCACTTTCAAAGGAAAGTGATTTTCTCTGAAAGGACAGCATTTAGAAAGTGAAGCAACACTCCATTCCCTTCGTGCAGTGAATTGAAGTGTTGGAACAGAATGCTTCTCTTTCATAGAAACGCATTAGTGTTTCTTGTGAATGCTTGCAAGTTGCTTAAGGCACTTTCAAAGGAAAGTGATTTTCTTTGAAAGGACAGCATTTAGAAAGTGAAGCAACACTCCATTCACTTTGTACTGTGAATTGAAGTGTTGGAACAGACTGCTTCTCTTTCAGAGAAATGCATGTGAGTTTCTGTTGAATGCTTGTAAGTAGCTTAAGGCACATTCAAAGGAAAGGGATTTTCTCTGAAAGGACAGCATTTAGAAAGTGAAGCAACACTCCATTCACTTCGCACAGTGAATTGAAGTGTTGGAACAGACTGCTTCTCTTTCAGAGAAACGCATGTGAGTTTTTTGTGAATGCTTGAAAGTAGTTTAAGGCACTTTCAATGGAAAGTGATTTTCTCTGAAAGGACAGCATTTAGAAAGTGAGGCAACACTCCATTCACTTCGCACAGTGAATTGAAGTGTTGGAACAGACTGCTTCTCTTTCAGAGAAACACATGTGAGTTTCTGGTGAATGCTTGTAAGTAGCTTAAGGCACTTTCAAAGGAAAGTGATTTTCTCTGAAAGGACAGCATTTAGAAAGTGAAGCAACACTCCATTCCCTTCGTGCAGTGAATTGAAGTGTTGGAACAGAGTGCTTCTCATTCATAGAAACGCATTAGTGTTTCTTGTGAATGCTTGTAAGTAGCTTAAGGCACTTTCAAAGGAAAGTGATTTTCTCTGAAACGACAGCATTTAGAAAGTGAGGCAACACTCCATTCACCTCACACAGTGAATTGAAGTGTTGGAACAGACTGCTTCTCTTTCAGAGAAACGCATGTGAGTTTCTTCCTAATGCTTGCAAGTAGCTTAAGGCACTTTCAAAGGAAAGTGATTTTCTCTGAAAAGACAGCATTTAGAAAGTGAAGCAACACTCCATTCACTTCGCACAGTGAATTGAAGTGTTGGAACAGTCTGATTCTCTTTCAGAGAAACGCATGTGAGTTTCTTCCTAATGCTTGCAAGTAGCTTAAGGCACTTTCAAAGGAAAGTGATTTTCTCTGAAAGGACAGCATTTAGAAAGTGAAGCAACACTCCATTCACTTCGCACAGTGAATTGAAGTGTTGGAACAGACTGCTTCTCTTTCAGAGAAACGCATGTGAGTTTCTGTTGAATGCTTGTAAGTCGCTTAAGGCACTTTCAAAGAGAAGTGATTTTCTCTGAAAGGACAGCATTTAGAAAGTGAAGCAACACTCCATTCACTTCGCACAGTGAATTGAAGTGTTGGAACACACTGCTTCCCTTTAAGAGAAACGCATGTGAGTTTTTTGTGAATACTTGAAACTAGTTTAAGGCACTTTCAAAGGAAAGTGATTTTCTCTGAAAGGACAGCATTTAGAAAGTGAAGCAACACTCAATTCACCTTGTACAGTTAATTGAACTGTTGGAACAGACTGCTTCTCTTTCAGAGAAATGCATGTGAGTTTCTGTTGAATGCTTGTAAGTAGCTTAAGGCACTTTCAAAGGAAAGTGATTTTCTCTGAAAGGACAGCATTTAGAAAGTGAAGCAACACTCCATTCACTTCGCAGAGTGAATTGAAGTGTTGGAACAGACTGCTTCTCTTTCAGAGAAACGCATGTGAGTTTCTTTTGAATGCTTGCAAGTAGCTTAAGGCACTTTCAAAGGAAAGTGATTTTCTCTGAAAGGACAGCATTTAGATAGTGAAGCAACACTCCATTCACTTCGCACAGTGAATTGAAGTGTTGGAACAGACTGCTTCTCTTTCAGAGAAACGCATGTGAGTTTCTTGTGAATTCTTGCAAGTTGCTTAAGGCACTTTCAAAGGAAAGTGATTTTCTCTGAAAGGACAGCATTTAGAAACTGAAGCAACACTCCATTCACTTCGCACAGTGAATTGAAGTGTTGGAACAGACTGCTTCTCTTTCAGAGAAACGCATGTGAGTTTTTTGTGAATGCTTGAAAGTAGTTTAAGGCACTTTCAAAGGAAAGTGTTTTTCTCTGAAAGGACAGCATTTAGAAAGTGAAGCAACACTCCATTCACTTCGCACAGTGAATTGAAGTGTTGGAACAGACTGCTTCTCTTTCAGAGAAACGCATGTGAGTTTCTTCCTAATGCTTGCAAGTAGCTTAAGGCACTTTCAAAGGAAAGTGATTTTCTCTGATTGGACAGCATTTAGAAAGTGAAGCAACACTCCATTCACTTCGCACAGTGAATTGAAGTGTTGGAACAGACTGCTTCTCTTTCAGAGAAACGCATGTGAGTTTCTGGTGAATGCTTGTAAGTAGCTTAAGGCACTTTCAAAGGAAAGTGATTTTCTCTGAAAGGACAGCATTTAGAAAGTGAAGCAACACTCCATTCCCTTCGTGCAGTGAATTGAAGTGTTGGAACAGAGTGCTTCTCATTCATAGAAACGCATTAGTGTTTCTTGTGCATGCTTGCAAGTTGCTTAAGGCACTTTCAAAGGAAAGTGATTTTCTCTGAAAGGACAGCATTTAGAAAGTGAAGCAACACTCCATTCACTTCGCACAGAGAATTGAAGTGTTGGAACACACTGCTTCTCTTTCATAAAAACGCATTAGTATTTCTTGTGAATGCTTGCAAGTAGCTTAAGGCACTTTCAAAGGAAAGTGATTTTCTCTGAAAGGACAGCATTTAGAAAGTGAAGCAACACTCCATTCACTTCGCACAGAGAATTGAAGTGTTGGAACACACTGCTTCTCTTTCATAAAAACGCATTAGTATTTCTTGTGAATGCTTGCAAGTCGCTTAAGGCACTTTCAAAGAGAAGTGATTTTCTCTGAAAGGACAGCATTTAGAAAGTGAAGCAACACTCCATTCACTTCGCACAGTGAATTGAAGTGTTGGAACACACTGCTTCCCTTTAAGAGAAACGCATGTGAGTTTTTTGTGAATACTTGAAAGTAGTTTAAGGCACTTTCAAAGGAAAGTGATTTTCTCTGAAAGGACAGCATTTAGAAAGTGAAGCAACACTCAATTCACCTTGTACAGTTAATTGAACTGTTGGAACAGACTGCTTCTCTTTCAGAGAAATGCATGTGAGTTTCTGTTGAATGCTTGTAAGTAGCTTAAGGCACTTTCAAAGGAAAGTGATTTTCTCTGAAAGGACAGCATTTAGAAAGTGAAGCAACACTCCATTCACTTCGCAGAGTGAATTGAAGTGTTGGAACAGACTGCTTCTCTTTCAGAGAAACGCATGTGAGTTTCTTTTGAATGCTTGCAAGTAGCTTAAGGCACTTTCAAAGGAAAGTGATTTTCTCTGAAAGGACAGCATTTAGATAGTGAAGCAACACTCCATTCACTTCGCACAGTGAATTGAAGTGTTGGAACAGACTGCTTCTCTTTCAGAGAAACGCATGTGAGTTTCTTGTGAATTCTTGCAAGTTGCTTAAGGCACTTTCAAAGGAAAGTGATTTTCTCTGAAAGGACAGCATTTAGAAACTGAAGCAACACTCCATTCACTTCGCACAGTGAATTGAAGTGTTGGAACAGACTGCTTCTCTTTCAGAGAAACGCATGTGAGTTTTTTGTGAATGCTTGAAAGTAGTTTAAGGCACTTTCAAAGGAAAGTGATTTTCTCTGAAAGGACAGCATTTAGAAAGTGAAGCAACACTCCATTCACTTCGCACAGTGAATTGAAGTGTTGGAACAGACTGCTTCTCTTTCAGAGAAACGCATGTGAGTTTCTTCCTAATGCTTGCAAGTAGCTTAAGGCACTTTCAAAGGAAAGTGATTTTCTCTGATTGGACAGCATTTAGAAAGTGAAGCAACACTCCATTCACTTCGCACAGTGAATTGAAGTGTTGGAACAGACTGCTTCTCTTTCAGAGAAACGCATGTGAGTTTCTGGTGAATGCTTGTAAGTAGCTTAAGGCACTTTCAAAGGAAAGTGATTTTCTCTGAAAGGACAGCATTTAGAAAGTGAAGCAACACTCCATTCCCTTCGTGCAGTGAATTGAAGTGTTGGAACAGAATGCTTCTCTTTCATAGAAACGCATTAGTGTTTCTTGTGAATGCTTGCAAGTTGCTTAAGGCACTTTCAAAGGAAAGTGATTTTCTTTGAAAGGACAGCATTTAGAAAGTGAAGCAACACTCCATTCACTTTGTACTGTGAATTGAAGTGTTGGAACAGACTGCTTCTCTTTCAGAGAAATGCATGTGAGTTTCTGTTGAATGCTTGTAAGTAGCTTAAGGCACATTCAAAGGAAAGGGATTTTCTCTGAAAGGACAGCATTTAGAAAGTGAAGCAACACTCCATTCACTTCGCACAGTGAATTGAAGTGTTGGAACAGACTGCTTCTCTTTCAGAGAAACACATGTGAGTTTCTGGTGAATGCTTGTAAGTAGCTTAAGGCACTTTCAAAGGAAAGTGATTTTCTCTGAAAGGACAGCATTTAGAAAGTGAAGCAACACTCCATTCCCTTCGTGCAGTGAATTGAAGTGTTGGAACAGAGTGCTTCTCATTCATAGAAACGCATTAGTGTTTCTTGTGAATGCTTGTAAGTAGCTTAAGGCACTTTCAAAGGAAAGTGATTTTCTCTGAAACGACAGCATTTAGAAAGTGAGGCAACACTCCATTCACCTCACACAGTGAATTGAAGTGTTGGAACAGACTGCTTCTCTTTCAGAGAAACGCATGTGAGTTTCTTCCTAATGCTTGCAAGTAGCTTAAGGCACTTTCAAAGGAAAGTGATTTTCTCTGAAAAGACAGCATTTAGAAAGTGAAGCAACACTCCATTCACTTCGCACAGTGAATTGAAGTGTTGGAACAGTCTGCTTCTCTTTCAGAGAAACGCATGTGAGTTTCTTCCTAATGCTTGCAAGTAGCTTAAGGCACTTTCAAAGGAAAGTGATTTTCTCTGAAAGGACAGCATTTAGAAAGTGAAGCAACACTCCATTCACTTCGCACAGTGAATTGAAGTGTTGGAACAGACTGCTTCTCTTTCAGAGAAACGCATGTGAGTTTCTGTTGAATGCTTGTAAGTCGCTTAAGGCACTTTCAAAGAGAAGTGATTTTCTCTGAAAGGACAGCATTTAGAAAGTGAAGCAACACTCCATTCACTTCGCACAGTGAATTGAAGTGTTGGAACACACTGCTTCCCTTTAAGAGAAACGCATGTGAGTTTTTTGTGAATACTTGAAACTAGTTTAAGGCACTTTCAAAGGAAAGTGATTTTCTCTGAAAGGACAGCATTTAGAAAGTGAAGCAACACTCAATTCACCTTGTACAGTTAATTGAACTGTTGGAACAGACTGCTTCTCTTTCAGAGAAATGCATGTGAGTTTCTGTTGAATGCTTGTAAGTAGCTTAAGGCACTTTCAAAGGAAAGTGATTTTCTCTGAAAGGACAGCATTTAGAAAGTGAAGCAACACTCCATTCACTTCGCAGAGTGAATTGAAGTGTTGGAACAGACTGCTTCTCTTTCAGAGAAACGCATGTGAGTTTCTTTTGAATGCTTGCAAGTAGCTTAAGGCACTTTCAAAGGAAAGTGATTTTCTCTGAAAGGACAGCATTTAGATAGTGAAGCAACACTCCATTCACTTCGCACAGTGAATTGAAGTGTTGGAACAGACTGCTTCTCTTTCAGAGAAACGCATGTGAGTTTCTTGTGAATTCTTGCAAGTTGCTTAAGGCACTTTCAAAGGAAAGTGATTTTCTCTGAAAGGACAGCATTTAGAAACTGAAGCAACACTCCATTCACTTCGCACAGTGAATTGAAGTGTTGGAACAGACTGCTTCTCTTTCAGAGAAACGCATGTGAGTTTTTTGTGAATGCTTGAAAGTAGTTTAAGGCACTTTCAAAGGAAAGTGTTTTTCTCTGAAAGGACAGCATTTAGAAAGTGAAGCAACACTCCATTCACTTCGCACAGTGAATTGAAGTGTTGGAACAGACTGCTTCTCTTTCAGAGAAACGCATGTGAGTTTCTTCCTAATGCTTGCAAGTAGCTTAAGGCACTTTCAAAGGAAAGTGATTTTCTCTGATTGGACAGCATTTAGAAAGTGAAGCAACACTCCATTCACTTCGCACAGTGAATTGAAGTGTTGGAACAGACTGCTTCTCTTTCAGAGAAACGCATGTGAGTTTCTGGTGAATGCTTGTAAGTAGCTTAAGGCACTTTCAAAGGAAAGTGATTTTCTCTGAAAGGACAGCATTTAGAAAGTGAAGCAACACTCCATTCCCTTCGTGCAGTGAATTGAAGTGTTGGAACAGAGTGCTTCTCATTCATAGAAACGCATTAGTGTTTCTTGTGCATGCTTGCAAGTTGCTTAAGGCACTTTCAAAGGAAAGTGATTTTCTCTGAAAGGACAGCATTTAGAAAGTGAAGCAACACTCCATTCACTTCGCACAGAGAATTGAAGTGTTGGAACACACTGCTTCTCTTTCATAAAAACGCATTAGTATTTCTTGTGAATGCTTGCAAGTAGCTTAAGGCACTTTCAAAGGAAAGTGATTTTCTCTGAAAGGACAGCATTTAGAAAGTGAAGCAACACTCCATTCACTTCGCACAGAGAATTGAAGTGTTGGAACACACTGCTTCTCTTTCATAAAAACGCATTAGTATTTCTTGTGAATGCTTGCAAGTCGCTTAAGGCACTTTCAAAGAGAAGTGATTTTCTCTGAAAGGACAGCATTTAGAAAGTGAAGCAACACTCCATTCACTTCGCACAGTGAATTGAAGTGTTGGAACACACTGCTTCCCTTTAAGAGAAACGCATGTGAGTTTTTTGTGAATACTTGAAAGTAGTTTAAGGCACTTTCAAAGGAAAGTGATTTTCTCTGAAAGGACAGCATTTAGAAAGTGAAGCAACACTCAATTCACCTTGTACAGTTAATTGAACTGTTGGAACAGACTGCTTCTCTTTCAGAGAAATGCATGTGAGTTTCTGTTGAATGCTTGTAAGTAGCTTAAGGCACTTTCAAAGGAAAGTGATTTTCTCTGAAAGGACAGCATTTAGAAAGTGAAGCAACACTCCATTCACTTCGCAGAGTGAATTGAAGTGTTGGAACAGACTGCTTCTCTTTCAGAGAAACGCATGTGAGTTTCTTTTGAATGCTTGCAAGTAGCTTAAGGCACTTTCAAAGGAAAGTGATTTTCTCTGAAAGGACAGCATTTAGATAGTGAAGCAACACTCCATTCACTTCGCACAGTGAATTGAAGTGTTGGAACAGACTGCTTCTCTTTCAGAGAAACGCATGTGAGTTTCTTGTGAATTCTTGCAAGTTGCTTAAGGCACTTTCAAAGGAAAGTGATTTTCTCTGAAAGGACAGCATTTAGAAACTGAAGCAACACTCCATTCACTTCGCACAGTGAATTGAAGTGTTGGAACAGACTGCTTCTCTTTCAGAGAAACGCATGTGAGTTTTTTGTGAATGCTTGAAAGTAGTTTAAGGCACTTTCAAAGGAAAGTGATTTTCTCTGAAAGGACAGCATTTAGAAAGTGAAGCAACACTCCATTCACTTCGCACAGTGAATTGAAGTGTTGGAACAGACTGCTTCTCTTTCAGAGAAACGCATGTGAGTTTCTTCCTAATGCTTGCAAGTAGCTTAAGGCACTTTCAAAGGAAAGTGATTTTCTCTGATTGGACAGCATTTAGAAAGTGAAGCAACACTCCATTCACTTCGCACAGTGAATTGAAGTGTTGGAACAGACTGCTTCTCTTTCAGAGAAACGCATGTGAGTTTCTGGTGAATGCTTGTAAGTAGCTTAAGGCACTTTCAAAGGAAAGTGATTTTCTCTGAAAGGACAGCATTTAGAAAGTGAAGCAACACTCCATTCCCTTCGTGCAGTGAATTGAAGTGTTGGAACAGAATGCTTCTCTTTCATAGAAACGCATTAGTGTTTCTTGTGAATGCTTGCAAGTTGCTTAAGGCACTTTCAAAGGAAAGTGATTTTCTTTGAAAGGACAGCATTTAGAAAGTGAAGCAACACTCCATTCACTTTGTACTGTGAATTGAAGTGTTGGAACAGACTGCTTCTCTTTCAGAGAAATGCATGTGAGTTTCTGTTGAATGCTTGTAAGTAGCTTAAGGCACATTCAAAGGAAAGGGATTTTCTCTGAAAGGACAGCATTTAGAAAGTGAAGCAACACTCCATTCACTTCGCACAGTGAATTGAAGTGTTGGAACAGACTGCTTCTCTTTCAGAGAAACGCATGTGAGTTTTTTGTGAATGCTTGAAAGTAGTTTAAGGCACTTTCAATGGAAAGTGATTTTCTCTGAAAGGACAGCATTTAGAAAGTGAGGCAACACTCCATTCACTTCGCACAGTGAATTGAAGTGTTGGAACAGACTGCTTCTCTTTCAGAGAAACACATGTGAGTTTCTGGTGAATGCTTGTAAGTAGCTTAAGGCACTTTCAAAGGAAAGTGATTTTCTCTGAAAGGACAGCATTTAGAAAGTGAAGCAACACTCCATTCCCTTCGTGCAGTGAATTGAAGTGTTGGAACAGAGTGCTTCTCATTCATAGAAACGCATTAGTGTTTCTTGTGAATGCTTGTAAGTAGCTTAAGGCACTTTCAAAGGAAAGTGATTTTCTCTGAAACGACAGCATTTAGAAAGTGAGGCAACACTCCATTCACCTCACACAGTGAATTGAAGTGTTGGAACAGACTGCTTCTCTTTCAGAGAAACGCATGTGAGTTTCTTCCTAATGCTTGCAAGTAGCTTAAGGCACTTTCAAAGGAAAGTGATTTTCTCTGAAAAGACAGCATTTAGAAAGTGAAGCAACACTCCATTCACTTCGCACAGTGAATTGAAGTGTTGGAACAGTCTGCTTCTCTTTCAGAGAAACGCATGTGAGTTTCTTCCTAATGCTTGCAAGTAGCTTAAGGCACTTTCAAAGGAAAGTGATTTTCTCTGAAAGGACAGCATTTAGAAAGTGAAGCAACACTCCATTCACTTCGCACAGTGAATTGAAGTGTTGGAACAGACTGCTTCTCTTTCAGAGAAACGCATGTGAGTTTCTGTTGAATGCTTGTAAGTCGCTTAAGGCACTTTCAAAGAGAAGTGATTTTCTCTGAAAGGACAGCATTTAGAAAGTGAAGCAACACTCCATTCACTTCGCACAGTGAATTGAAGTGTTGGAACACACTGCTTCCCTTTAAGAGAAACGCATGTGAGTTTTTTGTGAATACTTGAAACTAGTTTAAGGCACTTTCAAAGGAAAGTGATTTTCTCTGAAAGGACAGCATTTAGAAAGTGAAGCAACACTCAATTCACCTTGTACAGTTAATTGAACTGTTGGAACAGACTGCTTCTCTTTCAGAGAAATGCATGTGAGTTTCTGTTGAATGCTTGTAAGTAGCTTAAGGCACTTTCAAAGGAAAGTGATTTTCTCTGAAAGGACAGCATTTAGAAAGTGAAGCAACACTCCATTCACTTCGCAGAGTGAATTGAAGTGTTGGAACAGACTGCTTCTCTTTCAGAGAAACGCATGTGAGTTTCTTTTGAATGCTTGCAAGTAGCTTAAGGCACTTTCAAAGGAAAGTGATTTTCTCTGAAAGGACAGCATTTAGATAGTGAAGCAACACTCCATTCACTTCGCACAGTGAATTGAAGTGTTGGAACAGACTGCTTCTCTTTCAGAGAAACGCATGTGAGTTTCTTGTGAATTCTTGCAAGTTGCTTAAGGCACTTTCAAAGGAAAGTGATTTTCTCTGAAAGGACAGCATTTAGAAACTGAAGCAACACTCCATTCACTTCGCACAGTGAATTGAAGTGTTGGAACAGACTGCTTCTCTTTCAGAGAAACGCATGTGAGTTTTTTGTGAATGCTTGAAAGTAGTTTAAGGCACTTTCAAAGGAAAGTGTTTTTCTCTGAAAGGACAGCATTTAGAAAGTGAAGCAACACTCCATTCACTTCGCACAGTGAATTGAAGTGTTGGAACAGACTGCTTCTCTTTCAGAGAAACGCATGTGAGTTTCTTCCTAATGCTTGCAAGTAGCTTAAGGCACTTTCAAAGGAAAGTGATTTTCTCTGATTGGACAGCATTTAGAAAGTGAAGCAACACTCCATTCACTTCGCACAGTGAATTGAAGTGTTGGAACAGACTGCTTCTCTTTCAGAGAAACGCATGTGAGTTTCTGGTGAATGCTTGTAAGTAGCTTAAGGCACTTTCAAAGGAAAGTGATTTTCTCTGAAAGGACAGCATTTAGAAAGTGAAGCAACACTCCATTCCCTTCGTGCAGTGAATTGAAGTGTTGGAACAGAGTGCTTCTCATTCATAGAAACGCATTAGTGTTTCTTGTGCATGCTTGCAAGTTGCTTAAGGCACTTTCAAAGGAAAGTGATTTTCTCTGAAAGGACAGCATTTAGAAAGTGAAGCAACACTCCATTCACTTCGCACAGAGAATTGAAGTGTTGGAACACACTGCTTCTCTTTCATAAAAACGCATTAGTATTTCTTGTGAATGCTTGCAAGTAGCTTAAGGCACTTTCAAAGGAAAGTGATTTTCTCTGAAAGGACAGCATTTAGAAAGTGAAGCAACACTCCATTCACTTCGCACAGAGAATTGAAGTGTTGGAACACACTGCTTCTCTTTCATAAAAACGCATTAGTATTTCTTGTGAATGCTTGCAAGTCGCTTAAGGCACTTTCAAAGAGAAGTGATTTTCTCTGAAAGGACAGCATTTAGAAAG
The DNA here is from genome assembly GCF_982192425.1 of Myodes glareolus. Lineage (NCBI taxonomy): Eukaryota > Metazoa > Chordata > Mammalia > Rodentia > Cricetidae > Myodes > Myodes glareolus. The sequence goes on from NW_028263215.1 coordinate 539,488, forward strand.
TGAAGCAACACTCCATTCACTTCGCACAGTGAATTGAAGTGTTGGAACACACTGCTTCCCTTTAAGAGAAACGCATGTGAGTTTTTTGTGAATACTTGAAAGTAGTTTAAGGCACTTTCAAAGGAAAGTGATTTTCTCTGAAAGGACAGCATTTAGAAAGTGAAGCAACACTCAATTCACCTTGTACAGTTAATTGAACTGTTGGAACAGACTGCTTCTCTTTCAGAGAAATGCATGTGAGTTTCTGTTGAATGCTTGTAAGTAGCTTAAGGCACTTTCAAAGGAAAGTGATTTTCTCTGAAAGGACAGCATTTAGAAAGTGAAGCAACACTCCATTCACTTCGCAGAGTGAATTGAAGTGTTGGAACAGACTGCTTCTCTTTCAGAGAAACGCATGTGAGTTTCTTTTGAATGCTTGCAAGTAGCTTAAGGCACTTTCAAAGGAAAGTGATTTTCTCTGAAAGGACAGCATTTAGATAGTGAAGCAACACTCCATTCACTTCGCACAGTGAATTGAAGTGTTGGAACAGACTGCTTCTCTTTCAGAGAAACGCATGTGAGTTTCTTGTGAATTCTTGCAAGTTGCTTAAGGCACTTTCAAAGGAAAGTGATTTTCTCTGAAAGGACAGCATTTAGAAACTGAAGCAACACTCCATTCACTTCGCACAGTGAATTGAAGTGTTGGAACAGACTGCTTCTCTTTCAGAGAAACGCATGTGAGTTTTTTGTGAATGCTTGAAAGTAGTTTAAGGCACTTTCAAAGGAAAGTGATTTTCTCTGAAAGGACAGCATTTAGAAAGTGAAGCAACACTCCATTCACTTCGCACAGTGAATTGAAGTGTTGGAACAGACTGCTTCTCTTTCAGAGAAACGCATGTGAGTTTCTTCCTAATGCTTGCAAGTAGCTTAAGGCACTTTCAAAGGAAAGTGATTTTCTCTGATTGGACAGCATTTAGAAAGTGAAGCAACACTCCATTCACTTCGCACAGTGAATTGAAGTGTTGGAACAGACTGCTTCTCTTTCAGAGAAACGCATGTGAGTTTCTGGTGAATGCTTGTAAGTAGCTTAAGGCACTTTCAAAGGAAAGTTATTTTCTCTGAAAGGACAGCATTTAGAAAGTGAAGCAACACTCCATTCCCTTCGTGCAGTGAATTGAAGTGTTGGAACAGAGTGCTTCTCATTCATAGAAACGCATTAGTGTTTCTTGTGCATGCTTGCAAGTTGCTTAAGGCACTTTCAAAGGAAAGTGATTTTCTCTGAAAGGACAGCATTTAGAAAGTGAAGCAACACTCCATTCACTTCGCACAGAGAATTGAAGTGTTGGAACACACTGCTTCTCTTTCATAAAAACGCATTAGTATTTCTTGTGAATGCTTGCAAGTAGCTTAAGGCACTTTCAAAGGAAAGTGATTTTCTCTGAAAGGACAGCATTTAGAAAGTGAAGCAACACTCCATTCACTTCGCAGAGTGAATTGAAGTATTGGAACAGACTGCTTCTCTTTCAGAGAAACGCATGTGAGTTTCTGGTGAATGCTTGTAAGTAGCTTAAGGCACTTTCAAAGGAAAGTGATTTTCTCTGAAAGGACAGCATTTAGAAAGTGAAGCAACACTCCATTCACTTCGCACAGTGAATTGAAGTGTTGGAACAGACTGCTTCTCTTTCAGAGAAACACATGTGAGTTTCTGGTGAATGCTTGTAAGTAGCTTAAGGCACTTTCAAAGGAAAGTGATTTTCTCTGAAAGGACAGCATTTAGAAAGTGAAGCAACACTCCATTCCCTTCGTGCAGTGAATTGAAGTGTTGGAACAGAGTGCTTCTCATTCATAGAAACGCATTAGTGTTTCTTTTGAATGCTTGTAAGTAGCTTAAGGCACTTTCAAAGGAAAGTGATTTTCTCTGAAAGGACAGCATTTAGAAAGTGAAGCAACACTCCATTCACTTTGTACTGTGAATTGAAGTGTTGGAACAGACTGCTTCTCTTTCAGAGAAATGCATGTGAGTTTCTGTTGAATGCTTGTAAGTAGCTTAAGGCACATTCAAAGGAAAGGGATTTTCTCTGAAAGGACAGCATTTAGAAAGTGAAGCAACACTCCATTCACTTCGCACAGTGAATTGAAGTGTTGGAACAGACTGCTTCTCTTTCAGAGAAACGCATGTGAGTTTTTTGTGAATGCTTGAAAGTAGTTTAAGGCACTTTCAATGGAAAGTGATTTTCTCTGAAAGGACAGCATTTAGAAAGTGAGGCAACACTCCATTCACTTCGCACAGTGAATTGAAGTGTTGGAACAGACTGCTTCTCTTTCAGAGAAACGCATGTGAGTTTCTTCCTGATGCTTGCAAGTAGCTTAAGGCACTTTCAAAGGAAAGTGATTTTCTCTCAAAGGACAGCATTTAGAAAGTGAAGCAACACTCCATTCACTTCGCACAGTGAATTGAAGTGTTGGAACAGACTGTTTCTCTTTCAGAGAAACGCATGTGAGTTTCTGGTGAATGCTTGTAAGTAGCTTAAGGCACTTTCAAAGGAAAGTGATTTTCTCTGAAAGGACAGCATTTAGAAAGTGAAGCAACACTCCATTCACTTCGCACAGTGAATTGAAGTGTTGGAACAGACTGCTTCTCTTTCAGAGAAACGCATGTGAGTTTCTTTTGAATGCTTGCAAGTTGCTTAAGGCACATTCAAAGGAAAGTGATTTTCTCTGAAAGACAGCATTTTGAAACTGAAGCAACACTCCATTCACTTCGCACAGTGAATTGAAGTGTTCGAACAGACTGCTTCTCTTTAAGAGAAACGCATGTGAGTTTTTTATGAATGCTTGAAAGTAGTTTAAGGCACTTTAAAAGGAAAGTGATTTTGTCTGAAAGGACAGCATTTAGAAAGTGAAGCAACACTCCATTCACTTCGCACGGTGAATTGAAGTGTTGGAACAGACTGCTTCTCTTTCAGAGAAACGCATGTGAGTTTCTGGTGAATGCTTGTAAGTAGCTTAAGGCACGTTCAAAGGAAAGTGATTTTCTCTGAAAGGACAGCATTTAGAAAGTGAGGCAACACTCTATTCACTTCACACAGTGAATTGAATTGTTGGAACAGACTGCTTCTCTTTCAGAGAAACACATGTGAGTTTCTGGTGAATGCTTGTAAGTAGCTTAAGGCACTTTCAAAGGAAAGTGATTTTCTCTGAAAGGACAGCATTTAGAAAGTGAAGCAACACTCCATTCCCTTCGTGCAGTGAATTGAAGTGTTGGAACAGAATCCTTCTCTTTCATAGAAACGCATTAGTGTTTCTTGTGAATGCTTGCAAGTTGCTTAAGGCACTTTCAAAGGAAAGTGATTTTCTTTGAAAGGACAGCATTTAGAAAGTGAAGCAACACTCCATTCACTTTGTACTGTGAATTGAAGTGTTGGAACAGACTGCTTCTCTTTCAGAGAAATGCATGTGAGTTTCTGTTGAATGCTTGTAAGTAGCTTAAGGCACATTCAAAGGAAAGGGATTTTCTCTGAAAGGACAGCATTTAGAAAGTGAAGCAACACTCCATTCACTTCGCACAGTGAATTGAAGTGTTGGAACAGACTGCTTCTCTTTCAGAGAAACGCATGTGAGTTTTTTGTGAATGCTTGAAAGTAGTTTAAGGCACTTTCAATGGAAAGTGATTTTCTCTGAAAGGACAGCATTTAGAAAGTGAGGCAACACTCCATTCACTTCGCACAGTGAATTGAAGTGTTGGAACAGACTGCTTCTCTTTCAGAGAAACGCATGTGAGTTTCTGGTGAATGCTTGTAAGTAGCTTAAGGCACTTTCAAAGGAAAGTGATTTTCTCTGAAAGGACAGCATTTAGAAAGTGAAGCAACACTCCATTCACTTCGCAGAGTGAATTGAAGTATTGGAACAGACTGCTTCTCTTTCAGAGAAACGCATGTGAGTTTCTGGTGAATGCTTGTAAGTAGCTTAAGGCACTTTCAAAGGAAAGTGATTTTCTCTGAAAGGACAGCATTTAGAAAGTGAAGCAACACTCCATTCACTTCGCAGAGTGAATTGAAGTGTTGGAACAGACTGCTTCTCTTTCAGAGAAACGCATGTGAGTTTCTTTTGAATGCTTGCAAGTAGCTTAAGGCACTTTCAAAGGAAAGTGATTTTCTCTGAAAGGACAGCATTTAGATAGTGAAGCAACACTCCATTCACTTCGCACAGTGAATTGAAGTGTTGGAACAGACTGCTTCTCTTTCAGAGAAACGCATGTGAGTTTCTTGTGAATTCTTGCAAGTTGCTTAAGGCACTTTCAAAGGAAAGTGATTTTCTCTGAAAGGACAGCATTTAGAAACTGAAGCAACACTCCATTCACTTCGCACAGTGAATTGAAGTGTTGGAACAGACTGCTTCTCTTTCAGAGAAACGCATGTGAGTTTTTTGTGAATGCTTGAAAGTAGTTTAAGGCACTTTCAAAGGAAAGTGTTTTTCTCTGAAAGGACAGCATTTAGAAAGTGAAGCAACACTCCATTCACTTCGCACAGTGAATTGAAGTGTTGGAACAGACTGCTTCTCTTTCAGAGAAACGCATGTGAGTTTCTTCCTAATGCTTGCAAGTAGCTTAAGGCACTTTCAAAGGAAAGTGATTTTCTCTGATTGGACAGCATTTAGAAAGTGAAGCAACACTCCATTCACTTCGCACAGTGAATTGAAGTGTTGGAACAGACTGCTTCTCTTTCAGAGAAACGCATGTGAGTTTCTGGTGAATGCTTGTAAGTAGCTTAAGGCACTTTCAAAGGAAAGTGATTTTCTCTGAAAGGACAGCATTTAGAAAGTGAAGCAACACTCCATTCCCTTCGTGCAGTGAATTGAAGTGTTGGAACAGAGTGCTTCTCATTCATAGAAACGCATTAGTGTTTCTTGTGCATGCTTGCAAGTTGCTTAAGGCACTTTCAAAGGAAAGTGATTTTCTCTGAAAGGACAGCATTTAGAAAGTGAAGCAACACTCCATTCACTTCGCACAGAGAATTGAAGTGTTGGAACACACTGCTTCTCTTTCATAAAAACGCATTAGTATTTCTTGTGAATGCTTGCAAGTAGCTTAAGGCACTTTCAAAGGAAAGTGATTTTCTCTGAAAGGACAGCATTTAGAAAGTGAAGCAACACTCCATTCACTTCGCACAGAGAATTGAAGTGTTGGAACACACTGCTTCTCTTTCATAAAAACGCATTAGTATTTCTTGTGAATGCTTGCAAGTAGCTTAAGGCACTTTCAAAGGAAAGTGATTTTCTCTGAAAGGACAGCATTTAGAAAGTGAAGCAACACTCCATTCACTTCGCACTGTGAATTGAAGTGTTGGACCACACTGCTTCTCTTTCAGAGAAACGCATGTGAGTTTTTTGTGAATGCTTGAAAGTACTTTAAGGCACTTTCAAAGGAAAGTGTTTTTCTCTGAAAGGACAGAATTTAGAAAGTGAAGCAACACTCCATTCACTTCGCACAGTGAATTGAAGTGTTGGAACAGACTGCTCCTCTTTCAGAGAAACGCATGTGAGTTTCTTGTGAATTATTGCAAGTCGCTTAAGGCACTTTCAAAGGAAAGTGATTTTCTCTGAAAGGACAGCATTTAGAAACTGAAGCAACACTCCATTCACTTCGCACAGTGAATTGAAGTGTTGGAACAGACTGCTTCTCTTTCAAAGAAACGCATGTGAGTTTCTGGTGAATGCTTGTAAGTAGCTTAAGGCACTTTCAAAGGAAAGTGATTTTCTCTGAAAGAAGAGCATTTAGAAAGTGAAGCAACACTCCATTCCCTTCGAGCAGTGAATTGAAGTGTTGGAACAGAGTGCTTCTCATTCATAGAAACGCATTAGTGTTTCTTGTGAATGCTTGCAAGTTGCTTAAGGCACTTTCAAAGGAAAGTGATTTTCTCTGAAAGGACAGCATTTAGAAAGTGAAGCAACACTCCATTCACTTTGTACAGTGAATTGAAGTGTTGGAACAGACTGCTTCTCTTTCAGAGAAATGCATGTGAGTTTCTGTTGAATGCTTGTAAGTAGCTTAAGGCTCTTTCAAAGGAAAGTGATTTTCTCTCAAAGGACAGCATTTAGAAAGTAAAGCAACACTCCATTCCCTTCGCACAATAAATTGAAGTGTTGGAACAGACTGCTTCTCTTTCATAGAAACGCAATAGTGTTTCTTGTGAATGCTTGCAAGTAGCTTAAGGCACATTCAAAGGAAAGTGATTTTCTCTGAAAGGACAGCATTTAGAAAGTGAAGCAACACTCCATTCACTTCGCACAGAGAATTGAAGTGTTGGAACAGATTACTTCTCTTTCAGAGAAATGCATGTGAGTTTCTGTTGAATGCTTGTAAGTAGCTTAAGGCACATTCAAAGGAAAGTGATTTTCTCTGAAAGGACAGCATTTAGAAAGTGAAGCAACACTCCATTCACTTCGCACGGTGAATTGAAGTGTTGGAACAGACTGCTTCTCTTTCAGAGAAACGCATGTGAGTTTCTGGTGAATGCTTGTAAGTAGCTTAAGGCACATTCAAAGGAAAATGATTTTCTCTGAAAGGACAGCATTTAGAAAGTGAAGCAACACTCCATTCACTTCGCACAGTGAATTGAAGTGTTGGAACAGACTGCTTCTCTTTCAGAGAAACGCATGTGAGTTTTTTGTGAATGCTTGAAAGTAGTTTAAGGCACTTTCAATGGAAAGTGATTTTCTCTGAAAGGACAGCATTTAGAAAGTGAGGCAACACTCCATTCACTTCGCACAGTGAATTGAAGTGTTGGAACAGACTGCTTCTTTTTCAGAGAAACGCATGTGAGTTTCTTCCTAATGCTTGCAAGTAGCTTAAGGCACTTTCAAAGGAAAGTGATTTTCTCTGAAAGGACAGCATTTAGAAAGTGAAGCAACACTCCATTCACTTCGCACAGTGAATTGAAGTGTTGGAACAGACTGCTTCTCTTTCAGAGAAACGCATGTGAGTTTCTTCCTGATGCTTGCAAGTAGCTTAAGGCACTTTCAAAGGAAAGTGATTTTCTCAGAAAGGACAGCATTTAGAAAGTGAAGCAACACTCCATTCACTTCGCACAGTGAATTGAAGTGTTGGAAAAGACTGTTTCTCTTTCAGAGAAACGCATGTGAGTTTCTGGTGAATGCTTGTAAGTAGCTTAAGGCACTTTCAAAGGAAAGTGATTTTCTCTGAAAGGACAGCATTTAGAAAGTGAAGCAACACTCCATTCACTTCGCACAGTGAATTGAAGTGTTGGAACAGACTGCTTCTCTTTCAGAGAAATGCATGTGAGTTTCTGGTGAATGCTTGTAAGTAGCTTAAGGCACATTCAAAGGAAAGTGATTTTCTCTGAAAGGACAGCATTTAGAAAGTGAAGCAACACTCCATTCACTTCGCAGAGTGAATTGAAGTATTGGAACAGACTGCTTCTCTTTCAGAGAAACACATGTGAGTTTCTGGTGAATGCTTGTAAGTAGCTTAAGGCACTTTCAAAGGAAAGTGATTTTCTCTGAAAGGACAGCATTTAGAAAGTGAAGCAACACTCCATTCACTTCGCACAGTGAATTGAAGTGTTGGAACAGACTGCTTCTCTTTCAGAGAAACGCATGTGAGTTTCTTTTGAATGCTTGCAAGTTGCTTAAGGCACATTCAAAGGAAAGTGATTTTCTCTGAAAGGACAGCATTTAGAAACTGAAGCAACACTCCATTCACTTCGCACAGTGAATTGAAGTGTTCGAACAGACTGCTTCTCTTTAATAGAAACGCATGTGAGTTTTTTATGAATGCTTGAAAGTAGTTTAAGGCACTTTAAAAGGAAAGTGATTTTGTCTGAAAGGACAGCATTTAGAAAGTGAAGCAACACTCCATTCACTTCGCACGGTGAATTGAAGTGTTGGAACAGACTGCTTCTCTTTCAGAGAAACGCATGTGAGTTTCTGGTGAATGCTTGTAAGTAGCTTAAGGCACGTTCAAAGGAAAGTGATTTTCTCTGAAAGGACAGCATTAAGAAAGTGAGGCAACACTCCATTTCCTTCGTGCAGTGAATTGAAGTGTTGGAACAGAATGCTTCTCTTTCATAGAAACGCATTAGTGTTTCTTGTGAATGCTTGCAAGTTGCTTAAGGCACTTTCAAAGGAAAGTGATTTTCTCTGAAAGGACATAATTTAGAAAGTGAAGCAACACTCCATTCACTTCGCAGAGTGAAGTGAAGTGTTCGAACAGACTGCTTCTCTTTCAGAGAAATGCATGTGAGTTTCTGTTGAATGCTTGTAAGTAGCTTAAGGCACTTTCAAAGGAAAGTGATTTTCTCTGAAAGGACAGCATTTAGAAAGTGAAGCAACACTCCATTCACTTTGCACATTGAATTCAAGTGTTGGAAAAGACTGCTTCTCTTTCAGAGAAACGCATGTGAGTTTCTGGTGAATGCTTGTAAGTAGCTTAAGGCACTTTCAAAGGAAAGTGATTTTCTCTGAAAGGACAGCATTTAGAAAGTGAGGCAACACTCCATTCACCTCACACATTGAATTGAAGTGTTGGAACAGACTGCTTCCCTTTCAGAGAAACGCATGTGAGTTTCTTCCTAATGCTTGCAAGTAGCTTAAGGCACTTTAAAAGGAAAGTGATTTTCTCTGAAAGGACAGCATTTAGAAAGTGAAGCAACACTCCATTCACTTCGCACAGTGAATTGAAGTGTTGGAACAGTCTGCTTCTCTTTCAGAGAAACGCATGTGAGTTTCTTCCTAATGCTTGCAAGTAGCTTAAGGCACTTTCAAAGGAAAGTGATTTTCTCTGAAAGGACAGCATTTAGAAAGTGAAGCAACACTCCATTCACTTCGCACAGTGAATTGAAGTGTTGGAACAGACTGCTTCTCTTTCAGAGAAACGCATGTGAGTTTCTGGTGAATGCTTGTAAGTCGCTTAAGGCACTTTCAAAGGAAAGTGATTTTCTCTGAAAGGACAGCATTTAGAAAGTGAAGCAACACTCCATTCACTTCGCACAGTGAATTGAAGTGTTGGAACACACTGCTTCCCTTTAAGAGAAACGCATGTGAGTTTTTTGTGAATACTTGAAAGTAGTTTAAGGCACTTTCAAAGGAAAGTGATTTTCTCTGAAAGGACAGCATTTAGAAAGTGAAGCAGCACTCCATTCACTTCGCAGAGGGAATTGAAGTATTGGAACAGACTGCTTCTCTTTCAGAGAAACGCATGTGAGTTTCTGGTGAATGCTTGTAAGTAGCTTAAGGCACTTTCAAAGGAAAGTGATTTTCTCTGAAAGGACAGCATTTAGAAAGTGAAGCAACACTCCATTCACTTCGCACAGTGAATTGAAGTGTTGGAACAGACTGCTTCTCTTTCAGAGAAATGCATGTGAGTTTCTGTTGAATGCTTGTAAGTAGCTTAAGGCTCTTTCAAAGGAAAGTGATTTTCTCTGAAAGGACAGCATTTAGAAAGTAAAGCAACACTCCATTCCCTTCGCACAATAAATTGAAGTGTTGGAACAGACTGCTTCTCTTTCATAGAAACGCATTAGTGTGTCTTGTGAATGCTTGCAAGTAGCTTAAGGCACATTCAAAGGAAAGTGATTTTCTCTGAAAGGACAGTATTTAGAAAGTGAAGCAACACTCCATTCACTTCGCACAGAGAATTGAAGTGTTGGAACAGATTACTTCTCTTTCAGAGAAATGCATGTGAGTTTCTGTTGAATGCTTGTATGTAGCTTAAGGCACATTCAAAGGAAAGGGATTTTCTCTGAAAGGACAGCATTTAGAAAGTGAAGCAACACTCCATTCACTTCGCACTGTGACTTGAAGTGTTGGAACAGACTGCTTCTCTTTCAGAGAAACGCATGTGAGTTTTTTGTGAATGCTTGAAAGTAGTTTAAGGCACTTTCAAAGGAAAGTGTTTATCTCTGAAAATACAGAATTTAGAAAGTGAATCAACACTCCATTCACTTCGCACAGTGAATTGAAGTGTTGGAACAGACTGCTTCTCTTTCAGAGAAATGCATGTGAGTTTCTTCCTAATGCTCGCAAGTAGCTTAAGGCACTTCCAAAGGAAAGTGATTTTCTCTGATTGGACAGCATTTAGAAAGTGAAGCAACACTCCATTCACTTCGCACAGTGAATTGAAGTGTTGGAACAGACTGCTTCTCTTTCAGAGAAACGCATGTGAATTTCTGGTGAATGCTTGTAAGTAGCTTAAGGCACTTTCAAAGGAAAGTGATTTTCTCTGAAAGGACAGCATTTAGAAAGTGAAGCAACACTCCATTCCCTTCGTGCAGTGAATTGAAGTGTTGGAACAGAGTGCTTCTCATTCATAGAAACGCATTAGTGTTTCTTGTGAATGCTTGCAAGTTGCTTAAGGCACTTTCAAAGGAAAGTGATTTTCTCTGAAAGGACAGCATTTAGAAAGTGAAGCAACACTCCATTCACTTCGCACAGTGAATTGAAGTGTTGGAACAGACTGCTTCTCTTTCAGAGAAACGCATGTGAGTTTCTTTTGAATGCTTGCAAGTTGCTTAAGGCACATTCAAAGGAAAGTGATTTTCTCTGAAAGGACAGCATTTAGAAACTGAAGCAACACTCCATTCACTTCGCACAGTGAATTGAAGTGTTCGAACAGACTGCTTCTCTTTAAGAGAAACGCATGTGAGTTTTTTATGAATGCTTGAAAGTAGTTTAAGGCACTTTAAAAGGAAAGTGATTTTGTCTGAAAGGACAGCATTTAGAAAGTGAAGCAACACTCCATTCACTTCGCACGGTGAATTGAAGTGTTGGAACAGACTGCTTCTCTTTCAGAGAAACGCATGTGAGTTTCTGGTGAATGCTTGTAAGTAGCTTAAGGCACGTTCAAAGGAAAGTGATTTTCTCTGAAAGGACAGCATTAAGAAAGTGAGGCAACACTCTATTCACTTCACACAGTGAATTGAATTGTTGGAACAGACTGCTTCTCTTTCAGAGAAACACATGTGAGTTTCTGGTGAATGCTTGTAAGTAGCTTAAGGCACTTTCAAAGGAAAGTGATTTTCTCTGAAAGGACAGCATTTTGAAAGTGAAGCAACACTCCATTTCCTTCGTGCAGTGAATTGAAGTGTTGGAACAGAATGCTTCTCTTTCATAGAAACGCATTAGTGTTTCTTGTGAATGCTTGCAAGTTGCTTAAGGCACTTTCAAAGGAAAGTGATTTTCTCTGAAAGGACATAATTTAGAAAGTGAAGCAACACTCCATTCACTTCGCACAGTGAATTGAAGTGTTCGAACAGACTGCTTCTCTTTCAGAGAAATGCATGTGAGTTTCTGTTGAATGCTTGTAAGTAGCTTAAGGCACTTTCAAAGGAAAGTGATTTTCTCTGAAAGGACAGCATTTAGAAAGTGAAGCAACACTCCATTCACTTCGCACATTGAATTGAAGTGTTGGAACAGACTGCTTCTCTTTCAGAGAAACGCATGTGAGTTTCTGGTGAATGCTTGTAAGTAGCTTAAGGCACTTTCAAAGGAAAGTGATTTTCTCTGAAAGGACAGCATTTAGAAAGTGAGGCAACACTCCATTCACCTCACACAGTGAATTGAAGTGTTGGAACAGACTGCTTCTCTTTCAGAGAAACGCATGTGAGTTTCTTCCTAATGCTTGCAAGTAGCTTAAGGCACTTTCAAAGGAAAGTGATTTTCTCTGAAAGGACAGCATTTAGAAAGTGAAGCAACACTCCATTCACTTCGCACAGTGAATTGAAGTGTTGGAACAGTCTGCTTCTCTTTCAGAGAAACGCATGTGAGTTTCTTCCTAATGCTTGCAAGTAGCTTAAGGCACTTTCAAAGGAAATTGATTTTCTCTGAAAGGACAGCATTTAGAAAGTGAAGCAACACTCCATTCACTTCGCACAGTGAATTGAAGTGTTGGAACAGACTGCTTCTCTTTCAGAGAAACGCATGTGAGTTTCTGGTGAATGCTTGTAAGTCGCTTAAGGCACTTTCAAAGGAAAGTGATTTTCTCTGAAAGGACAGCATTTAGAAAGTGAAGCAACACTCCATTCACTTCGCACAGTGAATTGAAGTGTTGGAACACACTGCTTCCCTTTAAGAGAAACGCATGTGAGTTTTTTGTGAATAATTGAAAGTAGTTTAAGGCACTTTCAAAGGAAAGTGATTTTCTCTGAAAGGACAGCATTTAGAAAGTGAAGCAGCACTCCATTCACTTCGCAGAGGGAATTGAAGTATTGGAACAGACTGCTTCTCTTTCGGAGAAACGCATGTGAGTTTCTGGTGAATGCTTGTAAGTAGCTTAAGGCACTTTCAAAGGAAAGTGATTTTCTCTGAAAGGACAGCATTTAGAAAGTGAAGCAACACTCCATTCACTTCGCACAGTGAATTGAAGTGTTGGAACAGACTGCTTCTCTTTCAGAGAAATGCATGTGAGTTTCTGTTGAATGCTTGTAAGTAGCTTAAGGCTCTTTCAAAGGAAAGTGATTTTCTCTGAAAGGACAGCATTTAGAAAGTAAAGCAACACTCCATTCCCTTCGCACAATAAATTGAAGTGTTGGAACAGACTGCTTCTCTTTCATAGAAATGCATTAGTGTGTCTTGTGAATGCTTGCAAGTAGCTTAAGGCACATTCAAAGGAAAGTGATTTTCTCTGAAAGGACAGCATTTAGAAAGTGAAGCAACACTCCATTCACTTCGCACAGAGAATTGAAGTGTTGGAACAGATTACTTCTCTTTCAGAGAAATGCATGTGAGTTTCTGTTGAATGCTTGTAAGTAGCTTAAGGCACATTCAATGGAAAGGGATTTTCTCTGAAAGGACAGCATTTAGAAAGTGAAGCAACACTCCATTCACTTCGCACTGTGACTTGAAGTGTTGGAACAGACTGCTTCTCTTTCAGAGAAACGCATGTGAGTTTTTTGTGAATGCTTGAAAGTAGTTTAAGGCACTTTCAAAGGAAAGTGTTTATCTCTGAAAATACAGAATTTAGAAAGTGAAGCAACACTCCATTCACTTCGCACAGTGAATTGAAGTGTTGGAACAGACTGCTTCTCTTTCAGAGAAATGCATTTGAGTTTCTTCCTAATGCTCGCAAGTAGCTTAAGGCACTTCCAAAGGAAAGTGATTTTCTCTGATTGGACAGCATTTAGAAAGTGAAGCAACACTCCATTCACTTCGCACAGTGAATTGAAGTGTTGGAACAGACTGCTTCTCTTTCAGAGAAACGCATGTGAATTTCTGGTGAATGCTTGTAAGTAGCTTAAGGCACTTTCAAAGGAAAGTGATTTTCTCTGAAAGGACAGCATTTAGAAAGTGAAGCAACACTCCATTCCCTTCGTGCAGTGAATTGAAGTGTTGGAACAGAGTGCTTCTCATTCATAGAAACACATTAGTGTTTCTTGTGAATGCTTGCAAGTTGCTTAAGGCACTTTCAAAGGAAAGTGATTTTCTCTGAAAGGACAGCATTTAGAAAGTGAAGCAACACTCCATTCACTTTGTACAGTGAATTGAAGTGTTGGAACAGACTGCTTCTCTTTCAGAGAAATGCATGTGAGTTTCTGTTGAATGCTTGTAATTAGCTTAGGCTCTTTCAAAGGAAAGTGATTTTCTCTGAAAGGACAGCATTTAGAAAGTATAGCAACACTCCATTCACTTCGCACAGTGAATTGAAGTGTTGGAACAGACTGCTTCTCTTTCAGAGAAACGCATGTGAGTTTCTTTTGAATGCTTGCAAGTTGCTTAAGGCACATTCAAAGGAAAGTGATTTTCTCTGAAAGCACAGCATTTAGAAACTGAAGCAACACTCCATTCACTTCGCACAGTGAATTGAAGTGTTGGAACAGACTGCTTCTCTTTCAGAGAAACACATGTGAGTTTCTTCCTAATGCTTGCAAGTAGCTTAAGGCACTTTCAAAGGAAAGTGATTTTCTCTGATTGGACAGCATTTAGAAAGTGAAGCAACACTCCATTCACTTCGCAGAGTGAATTGAAGTGTTGGAACAGATTGCTTCTCTTTCAGAGAAACGCATGTGAGTTTCTGGTGAATGCTTGTAAGTAGCTTAAGGCACTTTCAAAGGAAAGTGATTTTCTCTGAAAGGACAGCATTTAGAAAGTGAAGCAACACTCCATTCACTTCGCACAGTGAATTGAAGTGTTGGAACAGACTGCTTCTCTTTCAGAGAAACGCATGTGAGTTTCTTTTGAATGCTTGCAAGTTGCTTAAGGCACATTCAAAGGAAAGTGATTTTCTCTGAAAGGACAGCATTTAGAAAGTGAAGCAACACTCCATTCACTTCGCACAGTGAGTTGAAGTGTTGGAACAGACTGCTTCTCTTTCAGAGAAACGCATGTGAGTTTTTTGTGAATGCTTGTAACTAGTTTAAGGCACTTTCAAAGGAAAGTGATTTTCTCTGAAAGGACAGCATTTAGAAAGTGAAGCAACACTCCATTCACTTCGCCCTGTGAATTGAAGTGTTGGACCAGACTGCTTCTCTTTCAGAGAAACGCATGTGAGTTTTTTGTGAATGCTTGAAAGTAGTTTAAGGCACTTTCAAAGGAAAGTGTTTTTCTCTGAAAGGACAGAATTTAGAAAGTGAAGCAACACTCCATTCACTTCGCACAGTGAATTGAAGTGTTGGAACAGACTGCTCCTCTTTCAGAGAAACGCATGTGAGTTTCTTCCTAATGCTTGCAAGTAGCTTAAGGCACTTTCAAAGGAAAGTGATTTTCTCTGATTGGACAGCATTTAGAAAGTGAAGCAACACTCCATTCACTTCGCACAGTGAATTGAAGTGTTGGAACAGACTGCTTCTCTTTCAAAGAAACGCATGTGAGTTTCTGGTGAATGCTTGTAAGTAGCTTAAGGCACTTTCAAAGGAAAGTGATTTTCTCTGAAAGAAGAGCATTTAGAACGTGAAGCAACACTCCATTCCCTTCGAGCAGTGAATTGAAGTGTTGGAACAGAGTGCTTCTCATTCATAGAAACGCATTAGTGTTTCTTGTGAATGCTTGCAAGTTGCTTAAGGCACTTTCAAAGGAAAGTGATTTTCTCTGAAAGGACAGCATTTAGAAAGTGAAGCAACACTCCATTCACTTTGGACAGTGAATTGAAGTGTTGGAACAGACTGCTTCTCTTTCAGAGAAATGCATGTGAGTTTCTGTTGAATGCTTGTAAGTAGCTTAAGGCTCTTTCAAAGGAAAGTGATTTTCTCTCAAAGGACAGCATTTAGAAAGTAAAGCAACACTCCATTCCCTTCGCACAATAAATTGAAGTGTTGGAACAGACTGCTTATCTTTCATAGAAACGCAATAGTGTTTCTTGTGAATGCTTGCAAGTAGCTTAAGGCACATTCAAAGGAAAGTGATTTTCTCTGAAAGGACAGCATTTAGAAAGTGAAGCAACACTCCATTCACTTCGCACAGAGAATTGAAGTGTTGGAACAGATTACTTCTCTTTTAGAGAAATGCATGTGAGTTTCTGTTGAATGCTTGTAAGTAGCTTAAGGCACTTTCAAAGGAAAGTGATTTTCTCTGAAAGGACAGCATTTAGAAAGTGAAGCAACACTCCATTCACTTCGCACAGTGAATTGAAGTGTTGGAACAGACTGCTTCTCTTTCAGAGAAACGCATGTGAGTTTCTTTTGAATGCTTGCAAGTTGCTTAAGGCACATTCAAAGGAAAGTGATTTTCTCTGAAAGGACAGCATTTAGAGACTGAAGCAACACTCCATTCACTTCGCACAGTGAATTGAAGTGTTCGAACAGACTGCTTCTCTTTAAGAGAAACGCATGTGAGTTTTTTGTGAATGCTTGAAAGTAGTTTAAGGCACTTTAAAAGGAAAGTGATTTTGTCTGAAATAACAGCATTTAGAAAGTGAAGCAACACTCCATTCACTTCGCACCGTGAATTGAAGTGTTGAACCAGACTGCTTCTCTTTCAGAGAAACGCATGTGAGTTTCTGGTGAATGCTTGTAAGTAGCTTAAGGCACATTCAAAGGAAAATGATTTTCTCTGAAAGGACAGCATTTAGAAAGTGAAGCAACACTCCATTCACTTCGCACAGTGAATTGAAGTGTTGGAACAGACTGCTTCTCTTTCAGAGAAACGCATGTGAGTTTTTTGTGAATGCTTGAAAGTAGTTTAAGGCACTTTAAAAGGAAAGTGATTTTCTCAGAAAGGACAGCATTTAGAAAGTGAAGCAACACTCCATTCACTTCGCACTGTGAATTGAAGTGTTGGAAAAGACTGTTTCTCTTTCAGAGAAACGCATGTGAGTTTCTGGTGAATGCTTGTAAGTAGCTTAAGGCACTTTCAAAGGAAAGTGATTTTCTCTGAAAGGACAGCATTTAGAAAGTGAAGCAACACTCCATTCACTTCGCACAGTTAATTGAAGTGTTGGAACAGACTGCTTCTCTTTCAGAGAAATGCATGTGAGTTTCTGTTGAATGCTTGTAAGTAGCTTAAGGCACTTTCAAAGGAAAGTGATTTTCTCTGAAAGGACAGCATTTAGAAAGTGAAGCAACACTCCATTCACTTCGCAGAGTGAATTGAAGTATTGGAACAGACTGCTTCTCTTTCAGAGAAACACATGTGAGTTTCTGGTGAATGCTTGTAAGTAGCTTAAGGCACTTTCAAAGGAAAGTGATTTTCTCTGAAAGGACAGCATTTAGAAAGTGAAGCAACACTCCATTCACTTCGCACAGTGAATTGAAGTGTTGGAACAGACTGCTTCTCTTTCAGAGAAACGCATGTGAGTTTCTTTTGAATGCTTGCAAGTTGCTTAAGGCACATTCAAAGGAAAGTGATTTTCTCTGAAAGGACAGCATTTAGAAACTGAAGCAACACTCCATTCACTTCGCACAGTGAATTGAAGTGTTCGAACAGACTGCTTCTCTTTCAGAGAAACGCATGTGAGTTTTTTATGAATGCTTGAAAGTAGTTTAAGGCACTTTAAAAGGAAAGTGATTTTGTCTGAAAGGACAGCATTTAGAAAGTGAAGCAACACTCCATTCACTTCGCAGGGTGAATTGAAGTGTTGGAACAGACTGCTTCTCTTTCAGAGAAACGCATGTGAGTTTCTGGTGAATGCTTGTAAGTAGCTTAAGGCACGTTCAAAGGAAAGTGATTTTCTCTGAAAGGACAGCATTTAGAAAGTGAGGCAACACTCTATTCACTTCACACAGTGAATTGAATTGTTGGAACAGACTGCTTCTCTTTCAGAGAAACACATGTGAGTTTCTGGTGAATGCTTGTAAGTAGCTTAAGGCACTTTCAAAGGAAAGTGATTTTCTCTGAAAGGACAGCATTTTGAAAGTGAAGCAACACTCCATTTCCTTCGTGCAGTGAATTGAAGTGTTGGAACAGAATGCTTCTCTTTCATAGAAACGCATTAGTGTTTCTTGTGAATGCTTGCAAGTTGCTTAAGGCACTTTCAAAGGAAAGTGATTTTCTCTGAAAGGACATAATTTAGAAAGTGAAGCAACACTCCATTCACTTCGCACAGTGAATTGAAGTGTTCGAACAGACTGCTTCTATTTCAGAGAAATGCATGTGAGTTTCTGCTGAATGCTAGTAAGTAGCTTAAGGCACTTTCAAAGGAAAGTGATTTTCTCTGAAAGGACAGCATTTAGAAAGTGAAGCAACACTCCATTCACTTCGCACATTGAATTGAAGTGTTGGAACAGACTGCTTCTCTTTCAGAGAAACGCATGTGAGTTTCTGGTGAATGCTTGTAAGTAGCTTAAGGCACTTTCAAAGGAAAGTGATTTTCTCTGAAAGGACAGCATTTAGAAAGTGAGGCAACACTCCATTCACCTCACACAGTGAATTGAAGTGTTGGAACAGACTGCTTCTCTTTCAGAGAAACGCATGTGAGTTTCTTCCTAATGCTTGCAAGTAGCTTAAGGCACTTTCAAAGGAAAGTGATTTTCTCTGAAAGGACAGCATTTAGAAAGTGAAGCAACACTCCATTCACTTCGCACAGTGAATTGAAGTGTTGGAACAGTCTGCTTCTCTTTCAGAGAAACGCATGTGAGTTTCTTCCTAATGCTTGCAAGTAGCTTAAGGCACTTTCAAAGGAAAGTGATTTTCTCTGAAAGGACAGCATTTAGAAAGTGAAGCAACACTCTATTCACTTCGCACAGTGAATTGAAGTGTTGGAACAGACTGCTTCTCTTTCAGAGAAACGCATGTGAGTTTCTGGTGAATGCTTGTAAGTCGCTTAAGGCACTTTCAAAGAGAAGTGATTTTCTCTGAAAGGACAGCATTTAGAAAGTGAAGCAACACTCCATTCACTTCGCACAGTGAATTGAAGTGTTGGAACACACTGCTTCCCTTTAAGAGAAACGCATGTGAGTTTTTTGTGAATACTTGAAAGTAGTTTAAGGCACTTTCAAAGGAAAGTGATTTTCTCTGAAAGGACAGCATTTAGAAAGTGAAGCAACACTCAATTCACCTTGTACAGTTAATTGAACTGTTGGAACAGACTGCTTCTCTTTCAGAGAAATGCATGTGAGTTTCTGTTGAATGCTTGTAAGTAGCTTAAGGCACTTTCAAAGGAAAGTGATTTTCTCTGAAAGGACAGCATTTAGAAAGTGAAGCAACACCCCATTCACTTCGCAGAGTGAATTGAAGTGTTGGAACAGACTGCTTCTCTTTCAGAGAAACGCATGTGAGTTTCTTTTGAATGCTTGCAAGTAGCTTAAGGCACTTTCAAAGGAAAGTGATTTTCTCTGAAAGGACAGCATTTAGATAGTGAAGCAACACTCCATTCACTTCGCACAGTGAATTGAAGTGTTGGAACAGACTGCTTCTCTTTCAGAGAAACGCATGTGAGTTTCTTGTGAATTCTTGCAAGTTGCTTAAGGCACTTTCAAAGGAAAGTGATTTTCTCTGAAAGGACAGCATTTAGAAACTGAAGCAACACTCCATTCACTTCGCACAGTGAATTGAAGTGTTGGAACAGACTGCTTCTCTTTCAGAGAAACGCATGTGAGTTTTTTGTGAATGCTTGAAAGTAGTTTAAGGCACTTTCAAAGGAAAGTGTTTTTCTCTGAAAGGACAGCATTTAGAAAGTGAAGCAACACTCCATTCACTTCGCACAGTGAATTGAAGTGTTGGAACAGACTGCTTCTCTTTCAGAGAAACGCATGTGAGTTTCTTCCTAATGCTTGCAAGTAGCTTAAGGCACTTTCAAAGGAAAGTGATTTTCTCTGATTGGACAGCATTTAGAAAGTGAAGCAACACTCCATTCACTTCGCACAGTGAATTGAAGTGTTGGAACAGACTGCTTCTCTTTCAGAGAAACGCATGTGAGTTTCTGGTGAATGCTTGTAAGTAGCTTAAGGCACTTTCAAAGGAAAGTGATTTTCTCTGAAAGGACAGCATTTAGAAAGTGAAGCAACACTCCATTCCCTTCGTGCAGTGAATTGAAGTGTTGGAACAGAGTGCTTCTCATTCATAGAAACGCATTAGTGTTTCTTGTGCATGCTTGCAAGTTGCTTAAGGCACTTTCAAAGGAAAGTGATTTTCTCTGAAAGGACAGCATTTAGAAAGTGAAGCAACACTCCATTCACTTCGCACAGAGAATTGAAGTGTTGGAACACACTGCTTCTCTTTCATAAAAACGCATTAGTATTTCTTGTGAATGCTTGCAAGTAGCTTAAGGCACTTTCAAAGGAAAGTGATTTTCTCTGAAAGGACAGCATTTAGAAAGTGAAGCAACACTCCATTCACTTCGCACAGTGAATTGAAGTGTTGGAACAGACTGCTTCTCTTTCAGAGAAACACATGTGAGTTTCTGGTGAATGCTTGTAAGTAGCTTAAGGCACTTTCAAAGGAAAGTGATTTTCTCTGAAAGGACAGCATTTAGAAAGTGAAGCAACACTCCATTCCCTTCGTGCAGTGAATTGAAGTGTTGGATCAGAGTGCTTCTCATTCATAGAAACGCATTAGTGTTTCTTGTGAATGCTTGTAAGTAGCTTAAGGCACTTTCAAAGGAAAGTGATTTTCTCTGAAAGGACAGCATTTAGAAAGTGAAGCAACACTCCATTCACTTTGTACTGTGAATTGAAGTGTTGGAACAGACTGCTTCTCTTTCAGAGAAATGCATGTGAGTTTCTGTTGAATGCTTGTAAGTAGTTTAAGGCACATTCAAAGGAAAGGGATTTTCTCTGAAAGGACAGCATTTAGAAAGTGAAGCAACACTCCATTCACTTCGCACAGTGAATTGAAGTGTTGGAACAGACTGCTTCTCTTTCAGAGAAACGCATGTGAGTTTTTTGTGAATGCTTGAAAGTAGTTTAAGGCACTTTCAATGGAAAGTGATTTTCTCTGAAAGGACAGCATTTAGAAAGTGAGGCAACACTCCATTCACTTCGCACAGTGAATTGAAGTGTTGGAACAGACTGCTTCTCTTTCAGAGAAACGCATGTGAGTTTCTTCCTGATGCTTGCAAGTAGCTTAAGGCACGTTCAAAGGAAAGTGATTTTCTCTGAAAGGACATAATTTAGAAAGTGAAGCAACACTCCATTCACTTCGCACAGTGAATTGAAGTGTTCGAACAGACTGCTTCTATTTCAGAGAAATGCATGTGAGTTTCTGCTGAATGCTTGTAAGTAGCTTAAGGCACTTTCAAAGGAAAGTGATTTTCTCTGAAAGGATAGCATTTAGAAAGTGAAGCAACACTCCATTCACTTCGCACATTGAATTGAAGTGTTGGATCAGACTGCTTCTCTTTCAGAGAAACGCATGTGAGTTTCTGGTGAATGCTTGTAAGTAGCTTAAGGCACTTTCAAAGGAAAGTGATTTTCTCTGAAAGGACAGCATTTAGAAAGTGAGGCAACACTCCATTCACCTCACACAGTGAAGTGAAGTGTTGGAACAGACTGCTTCTCTTTCAGAGAAACGCATGTGAGTTTCTTCCTAATGCTTGCAAGTAGCTTAAGGCACTTTCAAAGGAAAGTGATTTTCTCTGAAAGGACAGCATTTAGAAAGTGAAGCAACACTCCATTCACTTCGCACAGTGAATTGAAGTGTTGGAACAGTCTGCTTCTCTTTCAGAGAAACGCATGTGAGTTTCTTCCTAATGCTTGCAAGTAGCTTAAGGCACTTTCAAAGGAAAGTGATTTTCTCTGAAAGGACAGCATTTAGAAAGTGAAGCAACACTCCATTCACTTCGCACAGTGAATTGAAGTGTTGGAACAGACTGCTTCTCTTTCAGAGAAACGCATGTGAGTTTCTGGTGAATGCTTGTAAGTCGCTTAAGGCACTTTCAAAGAGAAGTGATTTTCTCTGAAAGGACAGCATTTAGAAAGTGAAGCAACACTCCATTCACTTCGCACAGTGAATTGAAGTGTTGGAACACACTGCTTCCCTTTAAGAGAAACGCATGTGAGTTTTTTGTGAATACTTGAAAGTAGTTTAAGGCACTTTCAAAGGAAAGTGATTTTCTCTGAAAGGACAGCATTTAGAAAGTGAAGCAACACTCAATTCACCTTGTACAGTTAATTGAACTGTTGGAACAGACTGCTTCTCTTTCAGAGAAATGCATGTGAGTTTCTGTTGAATGCTTGTAAGTAGCTTAAGGCACTTTCAAAGGAAAGTGATTTTCTCTGAAAGGACAGCATTTAGAAAGTGAAGCAACACTCCATTCACTTCGCAGAGTGAATTGAAGTGTTGGAACAGACTGCTTCTCTTTCAGAGAAACGCATGTGAGTTTCTTTTGAATGCTTGCAAGTAGCTTAAGGCACTTTCAAAGGAAAGTGATTTTCTCTGAAAGGACAGCATTTAGATAGTGAAGCAACACTCCATTCACTTCGCACAGTGAATTGAAGTGTTGGAACAGACTGCTTCTCTTTCAGAGAAACGCATGTGAGTTTCTTGTGAATTCTTGCAAGTTGCTTAAGGCACTTTCAAAGGAAAGTGATTTTCTCTGAAAGGACAGCATTTAGAAACTGAAGCAACACTCCATTCACTTCGCACAGTGAATTGAAGTGTTGGAACAGAATGCTTCTCTTTCAGAGAAACGCATGTGAGTTTTTTGTGAATGCTTGAAAGTAGTTTAAGGCACTTTCAAAGGAAAGTGTTTTTCTCTGAAAGGACAGAATTTAGAAAGTGAAGCAACACTCCATTCACTTCGCACAGTGAATTGAAGTGTTGGAACAGACTGCTTCTCTTTCAGAGAAACGCATGTGAGTTTCTTCCTAATGCTTGCAAGTAGCTTAAGGCACTTTCAAAGGAAAGTGATTTTCTCTGATTGGACAGCATTTAGAAAGTGAAGCAACACTCCATTCACTTCGCACAGTGAATTGAAGTGTTGGAACAGACTGCTTCTCTTTCAGAGAAACGCATGTGACTTTCTGGTGAATGCTTGTAAGTAGCTTAAGGCACTTTCAAAGGAAAGTGATTTTCTCTGAAAGGACAGCATTTAGAAAGTGAAGCAACACTCCATTCCCTTCGTGCAGTGAATTGAAGTGTTGGAACAGAGTGCTTCTCATTCATAGAAACGCATTAGTGTTTCTTGTGCATGCTTGCAAGTTGCTTAAGGCACTTTCAAAGGAAAGTGATTTTCTCTGAAAGGACAGCATTTAGAAAGTGAAGCAACACTCCATTCACTTCGCACAGAGAATTGAAGTGTTGGAACACACTGCTTCTCTTTCATAAAAACACATTAGTATTTCTTGTGAATGCTTGCAAGTAGCTTAAGGCACTTTCAAAGGAAAGTGATTTTCTCTGAAAGGACAGCATTTAGAAAGTGAAGCAACACTCCATTCACTTCGCAGAGTGAATTGAAGTATTGGAACAGACTGCTTCTCTTTCAGAGAAACGCATGTGAGTTTCTTCCTGATGCTTGCAAGTAGCTTAAGGCACTTTCAAAGGAAAGTGATTTTCTCTGAAAGGACAGCATTTAGAAAGTGAAGCAACACTCCATTCACTTCGCACAGTGAATTGAAGTGTTGGAACAGACTGTTTCTCTTTCAGAGAAACGCATGTGAGTTTCTGGTGAATGCTTGTAAGTAGCTTAAGGCACTTTCAAAGGAAAGTGATTTTCTCTGAAAGGACAGCATTTAGAAAGTGAAGCAACACTCCATTCACTTCGCACAGTGAATTGAAGTGTTGGAACAGACTGCTTCTCTTTCAGAGAAACGCATGTGAGTTTCTTTTGAATGCTTGCAAGTTGCTTAAGGCACATTCAAAGGAAAGTGATTTTCTCTGAAAGGACAGCATTTTGAAACTGAAGCAACACTCCATTCACTTCGCACAGTGAATTGAAGTGTTCGAACAGACTGCTTCTCTTTAAGAGAAACGCATGTGAGTTTTTTATGAATGCTTGAAAGTAGTTTAAGGCACTTTAAAAGGAAAGTGATTTTGTCTGAAAGGACAGCATTTAGAAAGTGAAGCAACACTCCATTCACTTCGCACTTTGAATTGAAGTGTTGGAACAGACTGCTTCTCTTTCAGAGAAATGCATTTTAGTTTCTGGTGAATGCTTGTAAGTAGCTTAAGGCACGTTCAAAGGAAAGTGATTTTCTCTGAAAGGACAGCATTTAGAAAGTGAGGCAACACTCTATTCACTTCACACAGTGAATTGAATTGTTGGAACAGACTGCTTCTCTTTCAGAGAAACACATGTGAGTTTCTGGTGAATGCTTGTAAGTAGCTTAAGGCACTTTCAAAGGAAAGTGATTTTCTCTGAAAGGACAGCATTTAGAAAGTGAAGCAACACTCCATTCCCTTCGTGCAGTGAATTGAAGTGTTGGAACAGAATGCTTCTCTTTCATAGAAACGCATTAGTGTTTCTTGTGAATGCTTGCAAGTTGCTTAAGGCACTTTCAAAGGAAAGTGATTTTCTTTGAAAGGACAGCATTTAGAAAGTGAAGCAACACTCCATTCACTTTGTACTGTGAATTGAAGTGTTGGAACAGACTGCTTCTCTTTCAGAGAAATGCATGTGAGTTTCTGTTGAATGCTTGTAAGTAGCTTAAGGCACATTCAAAGGAAAGGGATTTTCTCTGAAAGGACAGCATTTAGAAAGTGAAGCAACACTCCATTCACTTCGCACAGTGAATTGAAGTGTTGGAACAGACTGCTTCTCTTTCAGAGAAACGCATGTGAGTTTTTTGTGAATGCTTGAAAGTAGTTTAAGGCACTTTCAATGGAAAGTGATTTTCTCTGAAAGGACAGCATTTAGAAAGTGAGGCAACACTCCATTCACTTCGCACAGTGAATTGAAGTGTTGGAACAGACTGCTTCTCTTTCAGAGAAACACATGTGAGTTTCTGGTGAATGCTTGTAAGTAGCTTAAGGCACTTTCAAAGGAAAGTGATTTTCTCTGAAAGGACAGCATTTAGAAAGTGAAGCAACACTCCATTCCCTTCGTGCAGTGAATTGAAGTGTTGGAACAGAGTGCTTCTCATTCATAGAAACGCATTAGTGTTTCTTGTGAATGCTTGTAAGTAGCTTAAGGCACTTTCAAAGGAAAGTGATTTTCTCTGAAAGGACAGCATTTAGAAAGTGAGGCAACACTCCATTCACCTCACACAGTGAATTGAAGTGTTGGAACAGACTGCTTCTCTTTCAGAGAAACGCATGTGAGTTTCTTCCTAATGCTTGCAAGTAGCTTAAGGCACTTTCAAAGGAAAGTGATTTTCTCTGAAAAGACAGCATTTAGAAAGTGAAGCAACACTCCATTCACTTCGCACAGTGAATTGAAGTGTTGGAACAGTCTGCTTCTCTTTCAGAGAAACGCATGTGAGTTTCTTCCTAATGCTTGCAAGTAGCTTAAGGCACTTTCAAAGGAAAGTGATTTTCTCTGAAAGGACAGCATTTAGAAAGTGAAGCAACACTCCATTCACTTCGCACAGTGAATTGAAGTGTTGGAACAGACTGCTTCTCTTTCAGAGAAACGCATGTGAGTTTCTGGTGAATGCTTGTAAGTCGCTTAAGGCACTTTCAAAGAGAAGTGATTTTCTCTGAAAGGACAGCATTTAGAAAGTGAAGCAACACTCCATTCACTTCGCACAGTGAATTGAAGTGTTGGAACACACTGCTTCCCTTTAAGAGAAACGCATGTGAGTTTTTTGTGAATACTTGAAAGTAGTTTAAGGCACTTTCAAAGGAAAGTGATTTTCTCTGAAAGGACAGCATTTAGAAAGTGAAGCAACACTCAATTCACCTTGTACAGTTAATTGAACTGTTGGAACAGACTGCTTCTCTTTCAGAGAAATGCATGTGAGTTTCTGTTGAATGCTTGTAAGTAGCTTAAGGCACTTTCAAAGGAAAGTGATTTTCTCTGAATGGACAGCATTTAGAAAGTGAAGCAACACTCCATTCACTTCGCAGAGTGAATTGAAGTGTTGGAACAGACTGCTTCTCTTTCAGAGAAACGCATGTGAGTTTCTTTTGAATGCTTGCAAGTAGCTTAAGGCACTTTCAAAGGAAAGTGATTTTCTCTGAAAGGACAGCATTTAGATAGTGAAGCAACACTCCATTCACTTCGCACAGTGAATTGAAGTGTTGGAACAGACTGCTTCTCTTTCAGAGAAACGCATGTGAGTTTCTTGTGAATTCTTGCAAGTTGCTTAAGGCACTTTCAAAGGAAAGTGATTTTCTCTGAAAGAACAGCATTTAGAAACTGAAGCAACACTCCATTCACTTCGCACAGTGAATTGAAGTGTTGGAACAGACTGCTTCTCTTTCAGAGAAACGCATGTGAGTTTTTTGTGAATGCTTGAAAGTAGTTTAAGGCACTTTCAAAGGAAAGTGTTTTTCTCTGAATGGACAGCAATTAGAAAGTGAAGCAACACTCCATTCACTTCGCACAGTGAATTGAAGTGTTGGAACAGACTGCTTCTCTTTCAGAGAAACGCATGTGAGTTTCTTCCTAATGCTTGCAAGTAGCTTAAGGCACTTTCAAAGGAAAGTGATTTTCTCTGATTGGACAGCATTTAGAAAGTGAAGCAACACTCCATTCACTTCGCACAGTGAATTGAAGTGTTGGAACAGACTGCTTCTCTTTCAGAGAAACGCATGTGAGTTTCTTTTGAATGCTTGCAAGTTGCTTAAGGCACATTCAAAGGAAAGTGATTTTCTCTGAAAGGACAGCATTTTGAAACTGAAGCAACACTCCATTCACTTCGCACAGTGAATTGAAGTGTTCGAACAGACTGCTTCTCTTTAAGAGAAACGCATGTGAGTTTTTTATGAATGCTTGAAAGTAGTTTAAGGCACTTTAAAAGGAAAGTGATTTTGTCTGAAAGGACAGCATTTAGAAAGTGAAGCAACACTCCATTCACTTCGCACGGTGAATTGAAGTGTTGGAACAGACTGCTTCTCTTTCAGAGAAACGCATTTTAGTTTCTGGTGAATGCTTGTAAGTAGCTTAAGGCACATTCAAAGGAAAGTGATTTTCTCTGAAAGGACAGCATTTAGAAAGTGAGGCAACACTCTATTCACTTCACACAGTGAATTGAATTGTTGGAACAGACTGCTTCTCTTTCAGAGAAACACATGTGAGTTTCTGGTGAATGCTTGTAAGTAGCTTAAGGCACTTTCAAAGGAAAGTGATTTTCTCTGAAAGGACAGCATTTAGAAAGTGAAGCAACACTCCATTCCCTTCGTGCAGTGAATTGAAGTGTTGGAACAGAATGCTTCTCTTTCATAGAAACGCATTAGTGTTTCTTGTGAATGCTTGCAAGTTGCTTAAGGCACTTTCAAAGGAAAGTGATTTTCTTTGAAAGGACAGCATTTAGAAAGTGAAGCAACACTCCATTCACTTTGTACTGTGAATTGAAGTGTTGGAACAGACTGCTTCTCTTTCAGAGAAATGCATGTGAGTTTCTGTTGAATGCTTGTAAGTAGCTTAAGGCACATTCAAAGGAAAGGGATTTTCTCTGAAAGGACAGCATTTAGAAAGTGAAGCAACACTCCATTCACTTCGCACAGTGAATTGAAGTGTTGGAACAGACTGCTTCTCTTTCAGAGAAACGCATGTGAGTTTTTTGTGAATGCTTGAAAGTAGTTTAAGGCACTTTCAATGGAAAGTGATTTTCTCTGAAAGGACAGCATTTAGAAAGTGAGGCAACACTCCATTCACTTCGCACAGTGAATTGAAGTGTTGGAACAGACTGCTTCTCTTTCAGAGAAACACATGTGAGTTTCTGGTGAATGCTTGTAAGTAGCTTAAGGCACTTTCAAAGGAAAGTGATTTTCTCTGAAAGGACAGCATTTAGAAAGTGAAGCAACACTCCATTCCCTTCGTGCAGTGAATTGAAGTGTTGGAACAGAGTGCTTCTCATTCATAGAAACGCATTAGTGTTTCTTGTGAATGCTTGTAAGTAGCTTAAGGCACTTTCAAAGGAAAGTGATTTTCTCTGAAACGACAGCATTTAGAAAGTGAGGCAACACTCCATTCACCTCACACAGTGAATTGAAGTGTTGGAACAGACTGCTTCTCTTTCAGAGAAACGCATGTGAGTTTCTTCCTAATGCTTGCAAGTAGCTTAAGGCACTTTCAAAGGAAAGTGATTTTCTCTGAAAAGACAGCATTTAGAAAGTGAAGCAACACTCCATTCACTTCGCACAGTGAATTGAAGTGTTGGAACAGTCTGCTTCTCTTTCAGAGAAACGCATGTGAGTTTCTTCCTAATGCTTGCAAGTAGCTTAAGGCACTTTCAAAGGAAAGTGATTTTCTCTGAAAGGACAGCATTTAGAAAGTGAAGCAACACTCCATTCACTTCGCACAGTGAATTGAAGTGTTGGAACAGACTGCTTCTCTTTCAGAGAAACGCATGTGAGTTTCTGTTGAATGCTTGTAAGTCGCTTAAGGCACTTTCAAAGAGAAGTGATTTTCTCTGAAAGGACAGCATTTAGAAAGTGAAGCAACACTCCATTCACTTCGCACAGTGAATTGAAGTGTTGGAACACACTGCTTCCCTTTAAGAGAAACGCATGTGAGTTTTTTGTGAATACTTGAAACTAGTTTAAGGCACTTTCAAAGGAAAGTGATTTTCTCTGAAAGGACAGCATTTAGAAAGTGAAGCAACACTCAATTCACCTTGTACAGTTAATTGAACTGTTGGAACAGACTGCTTCTCTTTCAGAGAAATGCATGTGAGTTTCTGTTGAATGCTTGTAAGTAGCTTAAGGCACTTTCAAAGGAAAGTGATTTTCTCTGAAAGGACAGCATTTAGAAAGTGAAGCAACACTCCATTCACTTCGCAGAGTGAATTGAAGTGTTGGAACAGACTGCTTCTCTTTCAGAGAAACGCATGTGAGTTTCTTTTGAATGCTTGCAAGTAGCTTAAGGCACTTTCAAAGGAAAGTGATTTTCTCTGAAAGGACAGCATTTAGATAGTGAAGCAACACTCCATTCACTTCGCACAGTGAATTGAAGTGTTGGAACAGACTGCTTCTCTTTCAGAGAAACGCATGTGAGTTTCTTGTGAATTCTTGCAAGTTGCTTAAGGCACTTTCAAAGGAAAGTGATTTTCTCTGAAAGGACAGCATTTAGAAACTGAAGCAACACTCCATTCACTTCGCACAGTGAATTGAAGTGTTGGAACAGACTGCTTCTCTTTCAGAGAAACGCATGTGAGTTTTTTGTGAATGCTTGAAAGTAGTTTAAGGCACTTTCAAAGGAAAGTGATTTTCTCTGAAAGGACAGCATTTAGAAAGTGAAGCAACACTCCATTCACTTCGCACAGTGAATTGAAGTGTTGGAACAGACTGCTTCTCTTTCAGAGAAACGCATGTGAGTTTCTTCCTGATGCTTGCAAGTAGCTTAAGGCACTTTCAAAGAAAGTGATTTTCTCTGATTGGACAGCATTTAGAAAGTGAAGCAACACTCCATTCACTTCGCACAGTGAATTGAAGTGTTGGAACAGACTGCTTCTCTTTCAGAGAAACGCATGTGAGTTTCTGGTGAATGCTTGTAAGTAGCTTAAGGCACTTTCAAAGGAAAGTTATTTTCTCTGAAAGGACAGCATTTAGAAAGTGAAGCAACACTCCATTCCCTTCGTGCAGTGAATTGAAGTGTTGGAACAGAGTGCTTCTCATTCATAGAAACGCATTAGTGTTTCTTGTGCATGCTTGCAAGTTGCTTAAGGCACTTTCAAAGGAAAGTGATTTTCTCTGAAAGGACAGCATTTAGAAAGTGAAGCAACACTCCATTCACTTCGCACAGAGAATTGAAGTGTTGGAACACACTGCTTCTCTTTCATAAAAACGCATTAGTATTTCTTGTGAATGCTTGCAAGTAGCTTAAGGCACTTTCAAAGGAAAGTGATTTTCTCTGAAAGGACAGCATTTAGAAAGTGAAGCAACACTCCATTCACTTCGCAGAGTGAATTGAAGTATTGGAACAGAAAGCTTCTCTTTCAGAGAAACGCATGTGAGTTTCTGGTGAATGCTTGTAAGTAGCTTAAGGCACTTTCAAAGGAAAGTGATTTTCTCTGAAAGGACAGCATTTAGAAAGTGAAGCAACACTCCATTCACTTCGCACAGTGAATTGAAGTGTTGGAACAGACTGCTTCTCTTTCAGAGAAACACATGTGAGTTTCTGGTGAATGCTTGTAAGTAGCTTAAGGCACTTTCAAAGGAAAGTGATTTTCTCTGAAAGGACAGCATTTAGAAAGTGAAGCAACACTCCATTCCCTTCGTGCAGTGAATTGAAGTGTTGGAACAGAGTGCTTCTCATTCATAGAAACGCATTAGTGTTTCTTGTGAATGCTTGTAAGTAGCTTAAGGCACTTTCAAAGGAAAGTGATTTTCTCTGAAAGGACAGCATTTAGAAAGTGAAGCAACACTCCATTCACTTTGTACTGTGAATTGAAGTGTTGGAACAGACTGCTTCTCTTTCAGAGAAATGCATGTGAGTTTCTGTTGAATGCTTGTAAGTAGCTTAAGGCACATTCAAAGGAAAGGGATTTTCTCTGAAAGGACAGCATTTAGAAAGTGAAGCAACACTCCATTCACTTCGCACAGTGAATTGAAGTGTTGGAACAGACTGCTTCTCTTTCAGAGAAACGCATGTGAGTTTTTTGTGAATGCTTGAAAGTAGTTTAAGGCACTTTCAATGGAAAGTGATTTTCTCTGAAAGGACAGCATTTAGAAAGTGAGGCAACACTCCATTCACTTCGCACAGTGAATTGAAGTGTTGGAACAGACTGCTTCTCTTTCAGAGAAACGCATGTGAGTTTCTTCCTGATGCTTGCAAGTAGCTTAAGGCACTTTCAAAGGAAAGTGATTTTCTCTCAAAGGACAGCATTTAGAAAGTGAAGCAACACTCCATTCACTTCGCACAGTGAATTGAAGTGTTGGAACAGACTGTTTCTCTTTCAGAGAAACGCATGTGAGTTTCTGGTGAATGCTTGTAAGTAGCTTAAGGCACTTTCAAAGGAAAGTGATTTTCTCTGAAAGGACAGCATTTAGAAAGTGAAGCAACACTCCATTCACTTCGCACAGTGAATTGAAGTGTTGGAACAGACTGCTTCTCTTTCAGAGAAACGCATGTGAGTTTCTTTTGAATGCTTGCAAGTTGCTTAAGGCACATTCAAAGGAAAGTGATTTTCTCTGAAAGACAGCATTTTGAAACTGAAGCAACACTCCATTCACTTCGCACAGTGAATTGAAGTGTTCGAACAGACTGCTTCTCTTTAAGAGAAACGCATGTGAGTTTTTTATGAATGCTTGAAAGTAGTTTAAGGCACTTTAAAAGGAAAGTGATTTTGTCTGAAAGGACAGCATTTAGAAAGTGAAGCAACACTCCATTCACTTCGCACGGTGAATTGAAGTGTTGGAACAGACTGCTTCTCTTTCAGAGAAACGCATGTGAGTTTCTGGTGAATGCTTGTAAGTAGCTTAAGGCACGTTCAAAGGAAAGTGATTTTCTCTGAAAGGACAGCATTTAGAAAGTGAGGCAACACTCTATTCACTTCACACAGTGAATTGAATTGTTGGAACAGACTGCTTCTCTTTCAGAGAAACACATGTGAGTTTCTGGTGAATGCTTGTAAGTAGCTTAAGGCACTTTCAAAGGAAAGTGATTTTCTCTGAAAGGACAGCATTTAGAAAGTGAAGCAACACTCCATTCCCTTCGTGCAGTGAATTGAAGTGTTGGAACAGAATGCTTCTCTTTCATAGAAACGCATTAGTGTTTCTTGTGAATGCTTGCAAGTTGCTTAAGGCACTTTCAAAGGAAAGTGATTTTCTTTGAAAGGACAGCATTTAGAAAGTGAAGCAACACTCCATTCACTTTGTACTGTGAATTGAAGTGTTGGAACAGACTGCTTCTCTTTCAGAGAAATGCATGTGAGTTTCTGTTGAATGCTTGTAAGTAGCTTAAGGCACATTCAAAGGAAAGGGATTTTCTCTGAAAGGACAGCATTTAGAAAGTGAAGCAACACTCCATTCACTTCGCACAGTGAATTGAAGTGTTGGAACAGACTGCTTCTCTTTCAGAGAAACGCATGTGAGTTTTTTGTGAATGCTTGAAAGTAGTTTAAGGCACTTTCAATGGAAAGTGATTTTCTCTGAAAGGACAGCATTTAGAAAGTGAGGCAACACTCCATTCACTTCGCACAGTGAATTGAAGTGTTGGAACAGACTGCTTCTCTTTCAGAGAAACGCATGTGAGTTTCTGGTGAATGCTTGTAAGTAGCTTAAGGCACTTTCAAAGGAAAGTGATTTTCTCTGAAAGGACAGCATTTAGAAAGTGAAGCAACACTCCATTCACTTCGCAGAGTGAATTGAAGTATTGGAACAGACTGCTTCTCTTTCAGAGAAACGCATGTGAGTTTCTGGTGAATGCTTGTAAGTAGCTTAAGGCACTTTCAAAGGAAAGTGATTTTCTCTGAAAGGACAGCATTTAGAAAGTGAAGCAACACTCCATTCACTTCGCACAGTGAATTGAAGTGTTGGAACAGACTGCTTCTCTTTCAGAGAAACGCATGTGAGTTTCTGGTGAATGCTTGTAAGTAGCTTAAGGCACTTTCAAAGGAAAGTGATTTTCTCTGAAAGGACAGCATTTAGAAAGTGAAGCAACACTCCATTCCCTTCGTGCAGTGAATTGAAGTGTTGGAACAGAGTGCTTCTCATTCATAGAAACGCATTAGTGTTTCTTGTGAATGCTTGTAAGTAGCTTAAGGCACTTTCAAAGGAAAGTGATTTTCTCTGAAAGGACAGCATTTAGAAAGTGAAGCAACACTCCATTCACTTTGTACTGTGAATTGAAGTGTTGGAACAGACTGCTTCTCTTTCAGAGAAATGCATGTGAGTTTCTGTTGAATGCTTGTAAGTAGCTTAAGGCACATTCAAAGGAAAGGGATTTTCTCTGAAAGGACAGCATTTAGAAAGTGAAGCAACACTCCATTCACTTCGCACAGTGAATTGAAGTGTTGGAACAGACTGCTTCTCTTTCAGAGAAACGCATGTGAGTTTTTTGTGAATGCTTGAAAGTAGTTTAAGGCACTTTCAATGGAAAGTGATTTTCTCTGAAAGGACAGCATTTAGAAAGTGAGGCAACACTCCATTCACTTCGCACAGTGAATTGAAGTGTTAGAACAGACTGCTTCTCTTTCAGAGAAACGCATGTGAGTTTCTTCCTGATGCTTGCAAGTAGCTTAAGGCACTTTCAAAGGAGAGTGATTTTCTCTGAAAGGACAGCATTTAGAAAGTGAAGCAACACTCCATTCACTTCGCACAGTGAATTGAAGTGTTGGAACAGACTGTTTCTCTTTCAGAGAAACGCATGTGAGTTTCTGGTGAATGCTTGTAAGTAGCTTAAGGCACTTTCAAAGGAAAGTGATTTTCACTGAAAGGACAGCATTTAGAAAGTGAAGCAACACTCCATTCACTTCGCACAGTGAATTGAAGTGTTGGAACAGACTGCTTCTCTTTCAGAGAAACGCATGTGAGTTTCTTTTGAATGCTTGCAAGTTGCTTAAGGCACATTCAAAGGAAAGTGATTTTCTCTGAAAGGACAGCATTTTGAAACTGAAGCAACACTCCATTCACTTCGCACAGTGAATTGAAGTGTTCGAACAGACTGCTTCTCTTTAAGAGAAACGCATGTGAGTTTTTTATGAATGCTTGAAAGTAGTTTAAGGCACTTTAAAAGGAAAGTGATTTTGTCTGAAAGGACAGCATTTAGAAAGTGAAGCAACACTCCATTCACTTCGCACGGTGAATTGAAGTGTTGGAACAGACTGCTTCTCTTTCAGAGAAACGCATTTTAGTTTCTGGTGAATGCTTGTAAGTAGCTTAAGGCACGTTCAAAGGAAAGTGATTTTCTCTGAAAGGACAGCATTTAGAAAGTGAGGCAACACTCTATTCACTTCACACAGTGAATTGAATTGTTGGAACAGACTGCTTCTCTTTCAGAGAAACACATGTGAGTTTCTGGTGAATGCTTGTAAGTAGCTTAAGGCACTTTCAAAGGAAAGTGATTTTCTCTGAAAGGACAGCATTTAGAAAGTGAAGCAACACTCCATTCCCTTCGTGCAGTGAATTGAAGTGTTGGAACAGAATGCTTCTCTTTCATAGAAACGCATTAGTGTTTCTTGTGAATGCTTGCAAGTTGCTTAAGGCACTTTCAAAGGAAAGTGATTTTCTTTGAAAGGACAGCATTTAGAAAGTGAAGCAACACTCCATGCACTTTGTACTGTGAATTGAAGTGTTGGAACAGACTGCTTCTCTTTCAGAGAAATGCATGTGAGTTTCTGTTGAATGCTTGTAAGTAGCTTAAGGCACATTCAAAGGAAAGGGATTTTCTCTGAAAGGACAGCATTTAGAAAGTGAAGCAACACTCCATTCACTTCGCACAGTGAATTGAAGTGTTGGAACAGACTGCTTCTCTTTCAGAGAAACGCATGTGAGTTTTTTGTGAATGCTTGAAAGTAGTTTAAGGCACTTTCAATGGAAAGTGATTTTCTCTGAAAGGACAGCATTTAGAAAGTGAGGCAACACTCCATTCACTTCGCACAGTGAATTGAAGTGTTGGAACAGACTGCTTCTCTTTCAGAGAAACGCATGTGAGTTTCTTCCTAATGCTTGCAAGTAGCTTAAGGCACTTTCAAAGGAAAGTGATTTTCTCTGAAAGGACAGCATTTAGAAAGTGAAGCAACACTCCATTCACTTCGCACAGTGAATTGAAGTGTTTGAACAGACTGCTTCTCTTTCAGAGAAACGCATGTGAGTTTCTTCCTGATGCTTGCAAGTAGCTTAAGACACTTTCAAAGGAAAGTGATTTTCTCTGAAAGGACAGCATGTAGAAAGTGAAGCAACACTCCATTCACTTCGCACGGTGAATTGAAGTGTTGGAACAGACTGCTTCTCTTTCAGAGAAACGCATGTGAGTTTCTGGTGAATGCTTGTAAGTAGCTTAAGGCACGTTCAAAGGAAAGTGATTTTCTCTGAAAGGACAGCATTTAGAAAGTGAGGCAACACTCTATTCACTTCACACAGTGAATTGAATTGTTGGAACAGAATGCTTCTCTTTCAGAGAAACACATGTGAGTTTCTGGTGAATGCTTGTAAGTAGCTTAAGGCACTTTCAAAGGAAAGTGATTTTCTCTGAAACGACAGCATTTAGAAAGTGAAGCAACACTCCATTTCCTTCGTGCAGTGAATTGAAGTGTTGGAACAGAATGCTTCTCTTTCATAGAAACGCATTAGTGTTTCTTGTGAATGCTTGCAAGTTGCTTAAGGCACTTTCAAAGGAAAGTGATTTTCTCTGAAAGGACATAATTTAGAAAGTGAAGCAACACTCCATTCACTTCGCACAGTGAATTGAAGTGTTCGATCAGACTGCTTCTCTTTCAGAGAAATGCATGTGAGTTTCTGTTGAATGCTTGTAAGTAGCTTAAGGCACTTTCAAAGGAAAGTGATTTTCTCTGAAAGGACAGCATTTAGAAAGTGAAGCAACACTCCATTCACTTCGCACAGTGAATTGAAGTGTTGGAACAGACTGCTTCTCTTTCAGAGAAACGCATGTGAGTTTCTTTTGAATGCTTGCAAGTTGCTTAAGGCACATTCAAAGGAAAGGGATTTTCTCTGAAAGGACAGCATTTAGAAACTGAAGCAACACTCCATTCACTTCGCA
The DNA here is from genome assembly GCF_982192425.1 of Myodes glareolus. Taxonomy (NCBI): domain Eukaryota; kingdom Metazoa; phylum Chordata; class Mammalia; order Rodentia; family Cricetidae; genus Myodes; species Myodes glareolus. The sequence continues at coordinate 574,550 of NW_028263215.1, forward strand.
CAGTGAATTGAAGTGTTCGAACAGACTGCTTCTCTTTAAGAGAAACGCATGTGAGTTTTTTATGAATGCTTGAAAGTAGTTTAAGGCACTTTAAAAGGAAAGTGATTTTCTCTGAAAGGACAGCATTTAGAAAGTGAAGCAACACTCCATTCACTGCGCACGGTGAATTGAAGTGTTGGAACAGACTGCTTCTCTTTCAGAGAAACGCATGTGAGTTTCTGGTGAATGCTTGTAAGTAGCTTAAGGCACGTTCAAAGGAAAGTGATTTTCTCTGAAAGGACAGCATTTAGAAAGTGAGGCAACACTCTATTCACTTCACACAGTGAATTGAATTGTTGGAACAGACTGCTTCTCTTTCAGAGAAACACATGTGAGTTTCTGGTGAATGCTTGTAAGTAGCTTAAGGCACTTTCAAAGGAAAGTGATTTTCTCTGAAAGGACAGCATTTTGAAAGTGAAGCAACACTCCATTTCCTTCTTGCAGTGAATTGAAGTGTTGGAACAGAATGCTTCTCTTTCATAGAAACGCATTAGTGTTTCTTGTGAATGCTTGCAAGTTGCTTAAGGCACGTTCAAAGGAAAGTGATTTTCTCTGAAAGGACATAATTTAGAAAGTGAAGCAACACTCCATTCACTTCGCACAGTGAATTGAAGTGTTCGAACAGACTGCTTCTCTTTCAGAGAAATGCATGTGAGTTTCTGTTGAATGCTTGTAAGTAGCTTAAGGCACTTTCAAAGGAAAGTGATTTTCTCTGAAAGGACAGCATTTAGAAAGTGAAGCAACACTCCATTCACTTCGCACATTGAATTGAAGTGTTGGAACAGACTGCTTCTCTTTCAGAGAAACGCATGTGAGTTTCTGGTGAATGCTTGTAAGTAGCTTAAGGCACTTTCAAAGGAAAGTGATTTTCTCTGAAAGGACAGCATTTAGAAAGTGAGGCAACACTCCATTCACCTCACACAGTGAATTGAAGTGTTGGAACAGACTGCTTCTCTTTCAGAGAAACGCATGTGAGTTTCTTCCTAATGCTTGCAAGTAGCTTAAGGCACTTTCAAAGGAAAGTGATTTTCTCTGAAAGGACAGCATTTAGAAAGTGAAGCAACACTCCATTCACTTCGCACAGTGAATTGAAGTGTTGGAACAGTCTGCTTCTCTTTCAGAGAAACGCATGTGAGTTTCTTCCTAATGCTTGCAAGTAGCTTAAGGCACTTTCAAAGGAAAGTGATTTTCTCTGAAAGGACAGCATTTAGAAAGTGAAGCAACACTCCATTCAATTCGCACAGTGAATTGAAGTGTTGGAACAGACTGCTTCTCTTTCAGAGAAACGCATGTGAGTTTCTGGTGAATGCTTGTAAGTCGCTTAAGGCACTTTCAAAGGAAAGTCATTTTCTCTGAAAGGACAGCATTTAGAAAGTGAAGCAACACTCCATTCACTTCGCACAGTGAATTGAAGTGTTGGAACAGACTGCTTCCCTTTAAGAGAAACGCATTAGTGTTTTTTGTGAATGCTTGAAAGTAATTTAAGGCACTTTCAAAGGAAAGTGATTTTCTCTGAAAGGACAGCATTTAGAAAGTGAAGCAACACTCAATTCACCTTGTACAGTGAATTGAACTGTTGGAACAGACTGCTTCTCTTTCAGAGAAATGCATGTGAGTTTCTGTTGAATGCTTGTAAGTAGCTTAAGGCACTTTCAAAGGAAAGTGATTTTCTATGAAAGGACAGCATTTAGAAAGTAAAGCAACACTCCATTCCCTTCGAACAAAGAATTGAAGTGTTGGAACAGACTGCTTCTCTTTCATAGAAACGCATTAGTGTTTCTTGGGAATGCTTGCAAGTAGCTTAAGGCACTTTCAAAGGAAAGTGATTTTCTCTGAAAGGACAGCATTTAGATAGTGAAGCAACACTCCATTCACTTCGCACAGTGAATTGAAGTGTTGGAACAGACTGCTTCTCTTTCAGAGAAACGCATGTGAGTTTCTTGTGAATTCTTGCAAGTTGCTTAAGGCACTTTCAAAGGAAAGTGATTTTCTCTGAAAGGACAGCATTTAGAAACTGAAGCAACACTCCATTCACTTCGCACAGTGAATTGAAGTGTTGGAACAGACTGCTTCTCTTTCAGAGAAACGCATGTGAGTTTTTTGTGAATGCTTGAAAGTAGTTTAAGGCACTTTCAAAGGAAAGTGTTTTTCTCTGAAAGGACAGCATTTAGAAAGTGAAGCAACACTCCATTTCCTTCGTGCAGTGAATTGAAGTGTTGGAACAGACTGCTTCTCTTTCAGAGAAATGCATGTGAGTTTCTTCCTTATGCTTGCAAGTAGCTTAAGGCACTTTCAAAGGAAAGTGATTTTCTCTGATTGGACAGCATTTAGAAAGTGAAGCAACACTCCATTCACTTCGCACAGTGAATTGAAGTGTTGGAACAGACTGCTTCTCTTTCAGAGAAACGCATGTGAGTTTCTGGTGAATGCTTGTAAGTAGCTTAAGGCACTTTCAAAGGAAAGTGATTTTCTCTGAAAGGACAGCATTTAGAAAGTGAAGCAACACTCCATTCCCTTCGTGCAGTGAATTGAAGTGTTGGAACAGAGTGCTTCTCATTCATAGAAACGCATTAGTGTTTCTTGTGCATGCTTGCAAGTTGCTTAAGGCACTTTCAAAGGAAAGTGATTTTCTCTGAAAGGACAGCATTTAGAAAGTGAAGCAACACTCCCTTCACTTTGCACAGTGAATTGAAGTGTTGGAACAGACTGCTTCTCTTTCAGAGAAATGCATGTGAGTTTCTGTTGAATGCTTGTAAGTAGCTTAAGGCACATTCAAAGGAAAGGGATTTTCTCTGAAAGGACAGCATTTAGAAAGTGAAGCAACACTCCACTCACTTCGCACAGTGAATTGAAGTGTTGGAACAGACTGCTTCTCTTTCAGAGAAACGCATGTGAGTTTTTTGTGAATGCTTGAAAGTAGTTTAAGGCACTTTCAATGGAAAGTGATTTTCTCTGAAAGGACAGCATTTAGAAAGTGAGGCAACACTCCATTCACTTCGCACAGTGAATTGAAGTGTTGGAACAGACTGCTTCTCTTTCAGAGAAACGCATGTGAGTTTCTTCCTAATGCTTGCAAGTAGCTTAAGGCACTTTCAAAGGAAAGTGATTTTCTCTGAAAGGACAGCATTTAGAAAGTGAAGCAACACTCCATTCACTTCGCACAGTGAATTGAAGTGTTGGAACAGACTGCTTCTCTTTCAGCGAAACGCATGTGAGTTTCTTCCTGATGCTTGCAAGTAGCTTAAGGCACTTTCAAAGGAAAGTGATTTTTTCTGAAAGGACAGCATTTAGAAAGTGAAGCAACACTCCATTCACTTCGCACAGTGAATTGAAGTGTTGGAACAGACTGTTTCTCTTTCAGAGAAACGCATGTGAGTTTCTGTTGAATGCTTGTAAGTAGCTTAAGGCACTTTCAAAGGAAAGTGATTTTCTCTGAAAGGACAGCATTTAGAAAGTAAAGCAACACTCCATTCACTTCGCACAGTGAATTGAAGTGTTGGAACAGACTGCTTCTCTTTCAGAGAAACGCATGTGAGTTTCTTTTGAATGCTTGCAAGTTGCTTAAGGCACATTCAAAGGAAAGTGATTTTCTCTGAAAGGACAGCATTTAGAAACTGAAGCAACACTCCATTCACTTCGCACAGTGAATTGAAGTGTTCGAACAGACTGCTTCTCTTTAAGAGACTCGCATGTGAGTTTTTTATGAATGCTTGAAAGTAGTTTAAGGCACTTTAAAAGGAAAGTGATTTTGTCTGAAAGGACAGCATTTAGAAAGTGAAGCAACACTCCATTCACTTCGCACGGTGAATTGAAGTGTTAGAACAGACTGCTTCTCTTTCAGAGAAACGCATGTGAGTTTCTGGTGAATGCTTGTAAGTAGCTTAAGGCACGTTCAAAGGAAAGTGATTTTCTCTGAAAGGACAGCATTTAGAAAGTGAGGCAACACTCTATTCACTTCACACAGTGAATTGAATTGTTGGAACAGACTGCTTCTCTTTCAGAGAAACACATGTGAGTTTCTGGTGAATGCTTGTAAGTAGCTTAAGGCACTTTCAAAGGAAAGTGATTTTCTCTGAAACGACAGCATTTAGAAAGTGAAGCAACACTCCATTTCCTTCGTGCAGTGAATTGAAGTGTTGGAACAGAATGCTTCTCTTTCATAGAAACGCATTAGTGTTTCTTGTGAATGCTTGCAAGTTGCTTAAGGCACTTTCAAAGGAAAGTGATTTTCTCTGAAAGGACATAATTTAGAAAGTGAAGCAACACTCCATTCACTTCGCACAGTGTATTGAAGTGTTCGAACAGACTGCTTCTCTTTCAGAGAAATGCATGTGAGTTTCTGTTGAATGCTTGTAAGTAGCTTAAGGCACTTTCAAAGGAAAGTGATTTTCTCTGAAAGGACAGCATTTAGAAAGTGAAGCAACACTCCATTCACTTCGCACATTGAATTGAAGTGTTTGAACAGACTGCTTCTCTTTCAGAGAAACGCATGTGAGTTTTTTGTGAATGCTTGAAAGTAGTTTAAGGCACTTTCAATGGAAAGTGATTTTCTCTGAAAGGACAGCATTTAGAAAGTGAGGCAACACTCCATTCACTTTGCACAGTGAATTGAAGTGTTGGAACAGACTGCTTCTCTTTCAGAGAAACACATGTGAGTTTCTTCCTAATGCTTGCAAGTAGCTTAAGGCACTTTCAAAGGAAAGTGATTTTCTCTGAAAGGACAGCATTTAGAAAGTGAAGCAACACTCCATTCACTTCGCACAGTGAATTGAAGTGTTGGAACAGACTGCTTCTCTTTCAGAGAAACGCATGTGAGTTGTTTGTGAATGCTTGAAAGTAGTTTAAGGCACCTTCAATGGAAAGTGATTTTCACTGAAAGGACAGCATTTAGAAAGTGAAGCAACACTCCATTCACTTCGCACAGTTAATTGAAGTGTTGGAACAGACTGCTTCTCTTTCAGAGAAATGCATGTGAGTTTCTGTTGAATGCTTGTAAGTAGCTTAAGGCACTTTCAAAGGAAAGTGATTTTCTCTGAAAGGACAGCATTTAGAAAGTGAAGCAACACTCCATTCACTTCGCAGAGTGAATTGAAGTATTGGAACAGACTGCTTCTCTTTCAGAGAAACACATGTGAGTTTCTGGTGAATGCTTGTAAGTAGCTTAAGGCACTTTCAAAGGAAAGTGATTTTCTCTGAAAGGACAGCATTTAGAAAGTGAAGCAACACTCCATTCACTTCGCACAGTGAATTGAAGTGTTGGAACAGACTGCTTCTCTTTCAGAGAAACGCATGTGAGTTTCTTTTGAATGCTTGCAAGTTGCTTAAGGCACATTCAAAGGAAAGTGATTTTCTCTGAAAGGACAGCATTTAGAAACTGAAGCAACACTCCATTCACTTCGCACAGTGAATTGAAGTGTTCGAACAGACTGCTTCTCTTTAAGAGAAACGCATGTGAGTTTTTTATGAATGCTTGAAAGTAGTTTAAGGCACTTTAAAAGGAAAGTGATTTTGTCTGAAAGGACAGCATTTAGAAAGTGAAGCAACACTCCATTCACTTCGCACGGTGAATTGAAGTGTTGGAACAGACTGCTTCTCTTTCAGAGAAACGCATGTGAGTTTCTGGTGAATGCTTGTAAGTAGCTTAAGGCACGTTCAAAGGAAAGTGATTTTCTCTGAAAGGACAGCATTTAGAAAGTGAGGCAACACTCTATTCACTTCACACAGTGAATTGAATTGTTGGAACAGACTGCTTCTCTTTCAGAGAAACACATGTGAGTTTCTGGTGAATGCTTGTAAGTAGCTTAAGGCACTTTCAAAGGAAAGTGATTTTCTCTGAAAGGACAGCATTTTGAAAGTGAAGCAACACTCCATTTCCTTCGTGCAGTGAATTGAAGTGTTGGAACAGAATGCTTCTCTTTCATAGAAACGCATTATTGTTTCTTGTGAATGCTTGCAAGTTGCTTAAGGCACTTTCAAAGGAAAGTGATTTTCTCTGAAAGGACATAATTTAGAAAGTGAAGCAACACTCCATTCACTTCGCACAGTGAATTGAAGTGTTCGAACAGACTGCTTCTCTTTCAGAGAAATGCATGTGAGTTTCTGTTGAATGATTGTAAGTAGCTTAAGGCACTTTCAAAGGAAAGTGATTTTCTCTGAAAGGACAGCATTTAGATAGTGAGGCAACACTCCATTCACCTCACACAGTGAATTGAAGTGTTGGAACAGACTGCTTCTCTTTCAGAGAAACGCATGTGAGTTTCTTCCTAATGCTTGCAAGTAGCTTAAGGCACTTTCAAAGGAAAGTGATTTTCTCTGAAAGGACAGCATTTAGAAAGTGAAGCAACACTCCATTCCCTTCGCACAGTGAATTGAAGTGTTGGAACAGTCTGCTTCTCTTTCAGAGAAACGCATGTGAGTTTCTTCCTAATGCTTGCAAGTAGCTTAAGGCACTTTCAAAGGAAAGTGATTTTCTCTGAAAGGACAGCATTTAGAAAGTGAAGCAACACTCCATTCACTTCGCACAGTGAATTGAAGTGTTGGAACAGACTGCTTCTCTTTCAGAGAAACGCATGTGAGTTTCTGGTGAATGCTTGTAAGTCGCTTAAGGCACTTTCAAAGGAAAGTCATTTTCTCTGAAAGGACAGCATTTAGAAAGTGAAGCAACACTCCATTCACTTCGCACAGTGAATTGAAGTGTTGGAACACACTGCTTCCCTTTAAGAGAAACGCATTAGTGTTTTTTGTGAATGCTTGAAAGTAGTTTAAGGCACTTTCAAAGGAAAGTGATTTTCTCTGAAAGGACAGCATTTAGAAAGTGAAGCAACACTCAATTCACCTTGTACAGTGAATTGAACTGTTGGAACAGACTGCTTCTCTTTCAGAGAAATGCATGTGAGTTACTGTTGAATGCTTGTAAGTAGCTTAAGGCACTTTCAAAGGAAAGTGATTTTCTATGAAAGGACAGCATTTAGAAAGTAAAGCAACACTCCATTCCCTTCGAACAAAGAATTGAAGTGTTGGAACAGACTGCTTCTCTTTCATAGAAACGCATTAGTGTTTCTTGGGAATGCTTGCAAGTAGCTTAAGGCACTTTCAAAGGAAAGTGATTTTCTCTGAAAGGACAGCATTTAGATAGTGAAGCAACACTCCATTCACTTCGCACAGTGAATTGAAGTGTTGGAACAGACTGCTTCTCTTTCAGAGAAACGCATGTGAGTTTCTTGTGAATTCTTGCAAGTTGCTTAAGGCACTTTCAAAGGAAAGTGATTTTCTCTGAAAGGACAGCATTTAGAAACTGAAGCAACACTCCATTCACTTCGCACAGTGAATTGAAGTGTTGGAACAGACTGCTTCTCTTTCAGAGAAACGCATGTGAGTTTTTTGTGAATGCTTGAAAGTAGTTTAAGGCACTTTCAAAGGAAAGTGTTTTTCTCTGAAAGGACAGCATTTAGAAAGTGAAGCAACACTCCATTCACTTCGCGCAGTGAATTGAAGTGTTGGAACAGACTGCTTCTCTTTCAGAGAAACGCTTGTGAGTTTCTTCCTAATGCTTGCAAGTAGCTTAAGGCACTTTCAAAGGAAAGTGATTTTCTCTGATTGGACAGCATTTAGAAAGTGAAGCAACACTCCATTCACTTCGCACAGTGAATTGAAGTGTTGGAACAGATTGCTTCTCTTTCAGAGAAACGCATGTGAGTTTCTGGTGAATGCTTGTAAGTAGCTTAAGGCACTTTCAAAGGAAAGTGATTTTCTCTGAAAGGACAGCATTTAGAAAGTGAAGCAACACTCCATTCCCTTCGTGCAGTGAATTGAAGTGTTGGAACAGAGTGCTTCTCATTCATAGAAACGCATTAGTGTTTCTTGTGCATGCTTGCAAGTTGCTTAAGGCACTTTCAAAGGAAAGTGATTTTCTCTGAAAGGACAGCATTTAGAAAGTGAAGCAACACTCCATTCACTTTGTACTGTGAATTGAAGTGTTGGAACAGACTGCTTCTCTTTCAGAGAAACGCATGTGAGTTTCTGGTGAATGCTTGTAAGTAGCTTAAGGCACGTTCAAAGGAAAGTGATTTTCTCTGAAAGGACAGCATTTAGAAAGTGAGGCAACACTCTATTCACTTCACACAGTGAATTGAATTGTTGGAACAGACTGCTTCTCTTTCAGAGAAACACATGTGAGTTTCTGGTGAATGCTTGTAAGTAGCTTAAGGCACTTTCAAAGGAAAGTGATTTTCTCTGAAACGACAGCATTTAGAAAGTGAAGCAACACTCCATTTCCTTCGTGCAGTGAATTGAAGTGTTGGAACAGAATGCTTCTCTTTCATAGAAACGCATTAGTGTTTCTTGTGAATGCTTGCAAGTTGCTTAAGGCACTTTCAAAGGAAAGTGATTTTCTCTGAAAGGACAGCATTTAGAAAGTGAAGCAACACTCCATTCACTTTGTACTGTGAATTGAAGTGTTGGAACAGACTGCTTCTCTTTCAGAGAAATGCATGTGAGTTTCTGTTGAATGCTTGTAAGTAGCTTAAGGCACATTCAAAGGAAAGGGATTTTCTCTGAAAGGACAGCATTTAGAAAGTGAAGCAACACTCCATTCACTTCGCACAGTGAATTGAAGTGTTGGAACAGACTGCTTCTCTTTCAGAGAAACGCATGTGAGTTTTTTGTGAATGCTTGAAAGTAGTTTAAGGCACTTTCAATGGAAAGTGATTTTCTCTGAAAGGACAGCATTTAGAAAGTGAGGCAACACTCCATTCACTTCGCACAGTGAATTGAAGTGTTGGAACAGACTGCTTCTCTTTCAGAGAAACGCATGTGAGTTTCTTCCTAATGCTTGCAAGTAGCTTAAGGCACTTTCAAAGGAAAGTGATTTTCTCTGAAAGGACAGCATTTAGAAAGTGAAGCAACACTCCATTCACTTCGCACAGTGAATTGAAGTGTTGGAACAGACTGCTTCTCTTTCAGAGAAACGCATGTGAGTTTCTTCCTGATGCTTGCAAGTAGCTTAAGGCACTTTCAAAGGAAAGTGATTTTTTCTGAAAGGACAGCATTTAGAAAGTGAAGCAACACTCCATTCACTTCGCACAGTGAATTGAAGTGTTGGAACAGACTGTTTCTCCTTCAGAGAAACGCATGTGAGTTTCTGTTGAATGCTTGTAAGTAGCTTAAGGCACTTTCAAAGGAAAGTGATTTTCTCTGAAAGGACAGCATTTAGAAAGTGAAGCAACACTCCATTCACTTCGCACAGTGAATTGAAGTGTTGGAACAGACTGCTTCTCTTTCTGAGAAATGCATGTGAGTTTCTTTTGAATGCTTGCAAGTTGCTTAAGGCACATTCAAAGGAAAGTGATTTTCTCTGAAAGGACAGCATTTAGAAACTGAAGCAACACTCCATTCACTTCGCACAGTGAATTGAAGTGTTCGAACAGACTGCTTCTCTTTAAGAGAAACGCATGTGAGTTTTTTATGAATGCTTGAAAGTAGTTTAAGGCACTTTAAAAGGAAAGTGATTTTGTCTGAAAGGACAGCATTTAGAAAGTGAAGCAACACTCCATTCACTTCGCACAGTGAATTGAAGTGTTGGAACAGACTGCTTCTCTTTCAGAGAAACGCATGTGAGTTTCTGGTGAATGCTTGTAAGTCGCTTAAGGCACTTTCAAAGGAAAGTCATTTTCTCTGCAAGGACAGCATTTAGAAAGTGAAGCAACACTCCATTCACTTCGCACAGTGAATTGAAGTGTTGGAACACACTGCTTCCCTTTAAGAGAAACGCATTAGTATTTTTTGTGAATGCTTGAAAGTAGTTTAAGGCACTTTCAAAGGAAAGTGATTTTCTCTGAAAGGACAGCATTTAGAAAGTGAAGCAACACTCAATTCACCTTGTACAGTGAATTGAACTGTTGGAACAGACTGCTTCTCTTTCAGAGAAATGCATGTGAGTTACTGTTGAATGCTTGTAAGTAGCTTAAGGCACTTTCAAAGGAAAGTGATTTTCTATGAAAGGACAGCATTTAGAAAGTAAAGCAACACTCCATTCCCTTCGAACAAAGAATTGAAGTGTTGGAACAGACTGCTTCTCTTTCATAGAAACGCATTAGTGTTTCTTGGGAATGCTTGCAAGTAGCTTAAGGCACTTTCAAAGGAAAGTGATTTTCTCTGAAAGGACAGCATTTAGATAGTGAAGCAACACTCCATTCACTTCGCACAGTGAATTGAAGTGTTGGAACAGACTGCTTCTCTTTCAGAGAAACGCATGTGAGTTTCTTGTGAATTCTTGCAAGTTGCTTAAGGCACTTTCAAAGGAAAGTGATTTTCTCTGAAAGGACAGCATTTAGAAACTGAAGCAACACTCCATTCACTTCGCACAGTGAATTGAAGTGTTGGAACAGACTGCTTCTCTTTCAGAGAAACGCATGTGAGTTTTTTGTGAATGCTTGAAAGTAGTTTAAGGCACTTTCAAAGGAAAGTGTTTTTCTCTGAAAGGACAGCATTTAGAAAGTGAAGCAACACTCCATTCACTTCGCGCAGTGAATTGAAGTGTTGGAACAGACTGCTTCTCTTTCAGAGAAACGCTTGTGAGTTTCTTCCTAATGCTTGCAAGTAGCTTAAGGCACTTTCAAAGGAAAGTGATTTTCTCTGATTGGACAGCATTTAGAAAGTGAAGCAACACTCCATTCACTTCGCACAGTGAATTGAAGTGTTGGAACAGATTGCTTCTCTTTCAGAGAAACGCATGTGAGTTTCTGGTGAATGCTTGTAAGTAGCTTAAGGCACTTTCAAAGGAAAGTGATTTTCTCTGAAAGGACAGCATTTAGAAAGTGAAGCAACACTCCATTCCCTTCGTGCAGTGAATTGAAGTGTTGGAACAGAGTGCTTCTCATTCATAGAAACGCATTAGTGTTTCTTGTGCATGCTTGCAAGTTGCTTAAGGCACTTTCAAAGGAAAGTGATTTTCTCTGAAAGGACAGCATTTAGAAAGTGAAGCAACACTCCATTCACTTTGTACTGTGAATTGAAGTGTTGGAACAGACTGCTTCTCTTTCAGAGAAACGCATGTGAGTTTCTGGTGAATGCTTGTAAGTAGCTTAAGGCACGTTCAAAGGAAAGTGATTTTCTCTGAAAGGACAGCATTTAGAAAGTGAGGCAACACTCTATTCACTTCACACAGTGAATTGAATTGTTGGAACAGACTGCTTCTCTTTCAGAGAAACACATGTGAGTTTCTGGTGAATGCTTGTAAGTAGCTTAAGGCACTTTCAAAGGAAAGTGATTTTCTCTGAAACGACAGCATTTAGAAAGTGAAGCAACACTCCATTTCCTTCGTGCAGTGAATTGAAGTGTTGGAACAGAATGCTTCTCTTTCATAGAAACGCATTAGTGTTTCTTGTGAATGCTTGCAAGTTGCTTAAGGCACTTTCAAAGGAAAGTGATTTTCTCTGAAAGGACAGCATTTAGAAAGTGAAGCAACACTCCATTCACTTTGTACTGTGAATTGAAGTGTTGGAACAGACTGCTTCTCTTTCAGAGAAATGCATGTGAGTTTCTGTTGAATGCTTGTAAGTAGCTTAAGGCACATTCAAAGGAAAGGGATTTTCTCTGAAAGGACAGCATTTAGAAAGTGAAGCAACACTCCATTCACTTCGCACAGTGAATTGAAGTGTTGGAACAGACTGCTTCTCTTTCAGAGAAACGCATGTGAGTTTTTTGTGAATGCTTGAAAGTAGTTTAAGGCACTTTCAATGGAAAGTGATTTTCTCTGAAAGGACAGCATTTAGAAAGTGAGGCAACACTCCATTCACTTCGCACAGTGAATTGAAGTGTTGGAACAGACTGCTTCTCTTTCAGAGAAACGCATGTGAGTTTCTTCCTAATGCTTGCAAGTAGCTTAAGGCACTTTCAAAGGAAAGTGATTTTCTCTGAAAGGACAGCATTTAGAAAGTGAAGCAACACTCCATTCACTTCGCACAGTGAATTGAAGTGTTGGAACGGACTGCTTCTCTTTCAGAGAAACGCATGTGAGTTTCTTCCTGATGCTTGCAAGTAGCTTAAGGCACTTTCAAAGGAAAGTGATTTTTTCTGAAAGGACAGCATTTAGAAAGTGAAGCAACACTCCATTCACTTCGCACAGTGAATTGAAGTGTTGGAACAGACTGTTTCTCTTTCAGAGAAACGCATGTGAGTTTCTGTTGAATGCTTGTAAGTAGCTTAAGGCACTTTCAAAGGAAAGTGATTTTCTCTGAAAGGACAGCATTTAGAAAGTGAAGCAACACTCCATTCACTTCGCACAGTGAATTGAAGTGTTGGAACAGACTGCTTCTCTTTCAGAGAAACGCATGTGAGTTTCTTTTGAATGCTTGCAAGTTGCTTAAGGCACATTCAAAGGAAAGTGATTTTCTCTGAAAGGACAGCATTTAGAAACTGAAGCAACACTCCATTCACTTCGCACAGTGAATTGAAGTGTTCGAACAGACTGCTTCTCTTTAAGAGAAACGCATGTGAGTTTTTTATGAATGCTTGAAAGTAGTTTAAGGCACTTTAAAAGGAAAGTGATTTTGTCTGAAAGGACAGCATTTAGAAAGTGAAGCAACACTCCATTCACTTCGCACGGTGAATTGAAGTGTTAGAACAGACTGCTTCTCTTTCAGAGAAACGCATGTGAGTTTCTGGTGAATGCTTGTAAGTAGCTTAAGGCACGTTCAAAGGAAAGTGATTTTCTCTGAAAGGACAGCATTTAGAAAGTGAGGCAACACTCTATTCACTTCACACAGTGAATTGAATTGTTGGAACAGACTGCTTCTCTTTCAGAGAATCACATGTGAGTTTCTGGTGAATGCTTGTAAGTAGCTTAAGGCACTTTCAAAGGAAAGTGATTTTCTCTGAAACGACAGCATTTAGAAAGTGAAGCAACACTCCATTTCCTTCGTGCAGTGAATTGAAGTGTTGGAACAGAATGCTTCTCTTTCATAGAAACGCATTAGTGTTTCTTGTGAATGCTTGCAAGTTGCTTAAGGCACTTTCAAAGGAAAGTGATTTTCTCTGAAAGGACATAATTTAGAAAGTGAAGCAACACTCCATTCACTTCGCACAGTGAATTGAAGTGTTCGAACAGACTGCTTCTCTTTCAGAGAAATGCATGTGAGTTTCTGTTGAATGCTTGTAAGTAGCTTAAGGCACTTTCAAAGGAAAGTGATTTTCTCTGAAAGGACAGCATTTAGAAAGTGAAGCAACACTCCATTCACTTCGCACATTGAATTGAAGTGTTGGAACAGACTGCTTCTCTTTCAGAGAAACGCATGTGAGTTTTTTGTGAATGCTTGAAAGTAGTTTAAGGCACTTTCAATGGAAAGTGATTTTCTCTGAAAGGACAGCATTTAGAAAGTGAGGCAACACTCCATTCACTTCGCACAGTGAATTGAAGTGTTGGAACAGACTGCTTCTCTTTCAGAGAAACACATGTGAGTTTCTTCCTAATGCTTGCAAGTAGCTTAAGGCACTTTCAAAGGAAAGTGATTTTCTCTGAAAGGACAGCATTTAGAAAGTGAAGCAACACTCCATTCACTTCGCACAGTGAATTGAAGTGTTGGAACAGACTGCTTCTCTTTCAGAGAAACGCATGTGAGTTTTTTGTGAATGCTTGAAAGTAGTTTAAGGCACTTTCAATGGAAAGTGATTTTCTCTGAAAGGACAGCATTTAGAAAGTGAAGCAACACTCCATTCACTTCGCACAGTTAATTGAAGTGTTGGAACAGACTGCTTCTCTTTCAGAGAAACGCATGTGAGTTTCTGTTGAATGCTTGTAAGTAGCTTAAGGCACTTTCAAAGGAAAGTGATTTTCTCTGAAAGGACAGCATTTAGAAAGTGAAGCAACACTCCATTCACTTCGCAGAGTGAATTGAAGTATTGGAACAGACTGCTTCTCTTTCAGAGAAACACATGTGAGTTTCTGGTGAATGCTTGTAAGTAGCTTAAGGCACTTTCAAAGGAAAGTGATTTTCTCTGAAAGGACAGCATTTAGAAAGTGAAGCAACACTCCATTCACTTCGCACAGTGAATTGAAGTGTTGGAACAGACTGCTTCTCTTTCAGAGAAACGCATGTGAGTTTCTTTTGAATGCTTGCAAGTTGCTTAAGGCACATTCAAAGGAAAGTGATTTTCTCTGAAAGGACAGCATTTAGAAACTGAAGCAACACTCCATTCACTTCGCACAGTGAATTGAAGTGTTCGAACAGACTGCTTCTCTTTAAGAGAAACGCATGTGAGTTTTTTATGAATGCTTGAAAGTAGTTTAAGGCACTTTAAAAGGAAAGTGATTTTGTCTGAAAGGACAGCATTTAGAAAGTGAAGCAACACTCCATTCACTTCGCACGGTGAATTGAAGTGTTGGAACAGACTGCTTCTCTTTCAGAGAAACGCATGTGAGTTTCTGGTGAATGCTTGTAAGTAGCTTAAGGCACGTTCAAAGGAAAGTGATTTTCTCTGAAAGGACAGCATTGAGAAAGTGAGGCAACACTCTATTCACTTCACACAGTGAATTGAATTGTTGGAACAGACTGCTTCTCTTTCAGAGAAACACATGTGAGTTTCTGGTGAATGCTTGTAAGTAGCTTAAGGCACTTTCAAAGAAAGTGATTTTCTCTGAAAGGACAGCATTTTGAAAGTGAAGCAACACTCCATTTCCTTCGTGCAGTGAATTGAAGTGTTGGAACAGAATGCTTCTCTTTCATAGAAACGCATTATTGTTTCTTGTGAATGCTTGCAAGTTGCTTAAGGCACTTTCAAAGGAAAGTGATTTTCTCTGAAAGGACATAATTTAGAAAGTGAAGCAACACTCCATTCACTTCGCACAGTGAATTGAAGTGTTCGAACAGACTGCTTCTCTTTCAGAGAAATGCATGTGAGTTTCTGTTGAATGCTTGTAAGTAGCTTAAGGCACTTTCAAAGGAAAGTGATTTTCTCTGAAAGGACAGCATTTAGAAAGTGAGGCAACACTCCATTCACCTCACACAGTGAATTGAAGTGTTGGAACAGACTGCTTCTCTTTCAGAGAAACGCATGTGAGTTTCTTCCTAATGCTTGCAAGTAGCTTAAGGCACTTTCAAAGGAAAGTGATTTTCTCTGAAAGGACAGCATTTAGAAAGTGAAGCAACACTCCATTCCCTTCGCACAGTGAATTGAAGTGTTGGAACAGTCTGCTTCTCTTTCAGAGAAACGCATGTGAGTTTCTTCCTAATGCTTGCAAGTAGCTTAAGGCACTTTCAAAGGAAAGTGATTTTCTCTGAAAGGACAGCATTTAGAAAGTGAAGCAACACTCCATTCACTTCGCACAGTGAATTGAAGTGTTGGAACAGACTGCTTCTCTTTCAGAGAAACGCATGTGAGTTTCTGGTGAATGCTTGTAAGTCGCTTAAGGCACTTTCAAAGGAAAGTCATTTTCTCTGAAAGGACAGCATTTAGAAAGTGAAGCAACACTCCATTCACTTCGCACAGTGAATTGAAGTGTTGGAACACACTGCTTCCCTTTAAGAGAAACGCATTAGTGTTTTTTGTGAATGCTTGAAAGTAGTTTAAGGCACTTTCAAAGGAAAGTGATTTTCTCTGAAAGGACAGCATTTAGAAAGTGAAGCAACACTCAATTCACCTTGTACAGTGAATTGAACTGTTGGAACAGACTGCTTCTCTTTCATAGAAACGCATTAGTGTTTCTTGGGAATGCTTGCAAGTAGCTTAAGGCACTTTCAAAGGAAAGTGATTTTCTCTGAAAGGACAGCATTTAGATAGTGAAGCAACACTCCATTCACTTCGCACAGTGAATTGAAGTGTTGGAACAGACTGCTTCTCTTTCAGAGAAACGCATGTGAGTTTCTTGTGAATTCTTGCAAGTTGCTTAAGGCACTTTCAAAGGAAAGTGATTTTCTCTGAAAGGACAGCATTTAGAAACTGAAGCAACACTCCATTCACTTCGCACAGTGAATTGAAGTGTTGGAACAGACTGCTTCTCTTTCAGAGAAACGCATGTGAGTTTTTTGTGAATGCTTGAAAGTAGTTTAAGGCACTTTCAAAGGAAAGTGTTTTTCTCTGAAAGGACAGCATTTAGAAAGTGAAGCAACACTCCATTCACTTCGCACAGTGAATTGAAGTGTTGGAACAGACTGCTTCTCTTTCAGAGAAACGCATGTGAGTTTCTTCCTAATGCTTGCAAGTAGCTTAAGGCACTTTCAAAGGAAAGTGATTTTCTCTGATTGGACAGCATTTAGAAAGTGAAGCAACACTCCATTCACTTCGCACAGTGAATTGAAGTGTTGGAACAGACTGCTTCTCTTTCAGAGAAACGCATGTGAGTTTCTGGTGAATGCTTGTAAGTAGCTTAAGGCACTTTCAAAGGAAAGTGATATTCTCTGAAAGGACAGCATTTAGAAAGTGAAGCAACACTCCATTCCCTTCGTGCAGTGAATTGAAGTGTTGGAACAGAGTGCTTCTCATTCATAGAAACGCATTAGTGTTTCTTGTGCATGCTTGCAAGTTGCTTAAGGCACTTTCAAAGGAAAGTGATTTTCTCTGAAAGGACAGCATTTAGAAAGTGAAGCAACACTCCATTCACTTCGCACAGAGAATTGAAGTGTTGGAACACACTGCTTCTCTTTCATAGAAACGCATTAGTATTTCTTGTGAATGCTTGCAAGTAGCTTAAGGCACTTTCAAAGGAAAGTGATTTTCTCTGAAAGGACAGCATTTAGAAAGTGAAGCAACACTCCATTCACTTCGCAGAGTGAATTGAAGTATTGGAACAGACTGCTTCTCTTTCAGAGAAACGCATGTGAGTTTCTGGTGAATGCTTGTAAGTAGCTTAAGGCACTTTCAAAGGAAAGTGATTTTCTCTGAAAGGACAGCATTTAGAAAGTGAAGCAACACTCCATTCACTTCGCACAGTGAATTGAAGTGTTGGAACAGACTGCTTCTCTTTCAGAGAAACGCATGTGAGTTTCTGGTGAATGCTTGTAAGTAGCTTAAGGCACTTTCAAAGGAAAGTGATTTTCTCTGAAAGGACAGCATTTAGAAAGTGAAGCAACACTCCATTCCCTTCGTGCAGTGAATTGAAGTGTTGGAACAGAGTGCTTCTCATTCATTGAAACGCATTAGTGTTTCTTGTGAATGCTTGCAAGTTGCTTAAGGCACTTTCAAAGGAAAGTGATTTTCTCTGAAAGGACAGCATTTAGAAAGTGAAGCAACACTCCATTCACTTTGTACTGTGAATTGAAGTGTTGGAACAGACTGCATCTCTTTCAGAGAAATGCATGTGAGTTTCTGTTGAATGCTTGTAAGTAGCTTAAGGCACATTCAAAGGAAAGGGATTTTCTCTGAAAGGACAGCATTTAGAAAGTGAAGCAACACTCCATTCACTTCGCACAGTGAATTGAAGTGTTGGAACAGACTGCTTCTCTTTCAGAGAAACGCATGTGAGTTTTTTGTGAATGCTTGAAAGTAGTTTAAGGCACTTTCAATGGAAAGTGATTTTCTCTGAAAGGACAGCATTTAGAAAGTGAGGCAATACTCCATTCACTTCGCACAGTGAATTGAAGTGTTGGAACAGACTGCTTCTCTTTAAGAGAAACGCATGTGAGTTTTTTATGAATGCTTGAAAGTAGTTTAAGGCACTTTAAAAGGAAAGTGATTTTGTCTGAAAGGACAGCATTTAGAAAGTGAAGCAACACTCCATTCACTTCGCACGGTGAATTGAAGTGTTGGAACAGACTGCTTCTCTTTCAGAGAAACGCATGTGAGTTTCTGGTGAATGCTTGTAAGTAGCTTAAGGCACGTTCAAAGGAAAGTGATTTTCTCTTTAAGAACAGCATTTAGAAAGGGAGGCAACACTCTATTCACTTCGCACAGTGAATTGAAGTGTTGGAACAGACTGCTTCTCTTTCAGAGAAACACATGTGAGTTTCTGGTGAATGCTTGTAAGTAGCTTAAGGCACTTTCAAAGGAAAGTGATTTTCTCTGAAACGACAGCATTTAGAAAGTGAAGCAACACTCCATTTCCTTCGTGCAGTGAATTGAAGTGTTGGAACAGAATGCTTCTCTTTCATAGAAACGCATTAGTGTTTCTTGTGAATGCTTGCAAGTTGCTTAAGGCACTTTCAAAGGAAAGTGATTTTCTCTGAAAGGACATAATTTAGAAAGTGAAGCAACACTCCATTCACTTCGCACAGTGAATTGAAGTGTTCGAACAGACTGCTTCTCTTTCAGAGAAATCCATGTGAGTTTCTGTTGAATGCTTGTAAGTAGCTTAAGGCACTTTCAAAGGAAAGTGATTTTGTCTGAAAGGACAGCATTTAGAAAGTGAAGCAACACTCCATTCACTTCGCACATTGAATTGAACTGTTGGAACAGACTGCTTCTCCTTCAGAGAAACGCATGTGAGTTTCTGGTGAATGCTTGTAAGTAGCTTAAGGCACTTTCAAAGGAAAGTGATTTTCTCTGAAAGGACAGCATTTAGAAAGTGAGGCAACACTCCATTCACCTCACACAGTGAATTGAAGTGTTGGAACAGACTGCTTCTCTTTCAGAGAAACGCATGTGAGTTTCTTCCTATTGCTTGCAAGTAGCTTAAGGCACTTTCAAAGGAAAGTGATTTTCTCTGAAAGGACAGCATTTAGAAAGTGAAGCAACACTCCATTCACTTCGCACAGTGAATTGAAATGTTGGAACAGTCTGCTTCTCTTTCAGAGAAAGGCATGTGAGTTTCTTCCTAATGCTTGCAAGTAGCTTAAGGCACTTTCAAAGGAAAGTGATTTTCTCTGAAAGGACAGCATTTAGAAAGTGAAGCAACACTCCATTCACTTCGCACAGTGAATTGAAGTGTTGGAACAGACTGCTTCTCTTTCAGAGAAACGCATGTGAGTTTCTGGTGAATGCTTGTAAGTCGCTTAAGGCACTTTCAAAGGAAAGTGATTTTCTCTGAAAGGACAGCATTTAGAAAGTGAAGCAACACTCCATTCCCTTCGTTCAGTGAATTGAAGTGTTGGAACACACTGCTTCCCTTTAAGAGAAACGCATGTGAGTTTTTTTTGAATGCTTGAAAGTAGTTTAAGGCACTTTCAAAGGAAAGTGTTTTTCTCTGAGAGGACAGCATTTAGAAAGTGAAGCAACACTCCATTCACTTCGCACAGTGAATTGAAGTGTTGGAACAGACTGCTTCTCTTTCAGAGAAACGCATGTGAGTTTCTTCCTAATGCTTGCAAGTAGCTTAAGGCACTTTCAAAGGAAAGTGATTTTCTCTGAAAGGACAGCATTTAGAAAGTGAAGCAACACTCCATTCACTTCGCACAGTGAATTGAAGTGTTGGAACAGACTGCTTCTCTTTCAGAGAAACGCATGTGAGTTTCTGGTGAATGCTTGTAAGTAGCTTAAGGCACTTTCAAAAGAAAGTGATTTTCTCTGAAAGGACAGCATTTAGAAAGTGAAGCAACACTCCATTCACTTCGTGCAGTGAATTGAAGTGTTGGAACAGAGTGCTTCTCATTCATAGTAACGCATTAGTGTTTCTTGTGCATGCTTGCAAGTTGCTTAAGTCACTTTCAAAGGAAAGTGATTTTCTCTGAAAGGACAGCATTTAGAAAGTGAAGCAACACTCCATTCACGTCGCACAGAGAATTGAAGTGTTGGAACACACTGCTTCTCTTTCATAGAAACGCATTAGTATTTCTTGTGAATGCTTGCAAGTAGCTTAAGGCACTTTCAAAGGAAAGTGATTTTCTCTGAAAGGACAGCATTTAGAAAGTGAAGCAACACTCCATTAACTTCGCACAGTGAATTGAAGTGTTGGAACAGACTGCTTCTCTTTCAGAGAAACGCATGGGAGTTTCTGGTGAATGCTTGTAAGTAGCTTAAGGCACTTTCAAAGGAAAGTGATTTTCTCTGAAAGGACAGCATTTAGAAAGTGAAGCAACACTCCATTCACTTCGCACAGTGAATTGAAGTGTTGGAACAGATTGCTTCTCTTTCAGAGAAACGCATGTGAGTTTCTGGTGAATGCTTGTAAGTAGCTTAAGGCACTTTCAAAGGAAAGTGATTTTCTCTGAAAGGACAGCATTTAGAAAGTGAAGAAACACTCCGTTCCCTTCGTGCAGTGAATTGAAGTGTTGGAACAGAGTGCTTCTCATTCATAGAAACGCATTAGTGTTTCTTGTGAATGCTTGCAAGTTGCTTAAGGCACTTTCAAAGGAAAGTGATTTTCTCTGAAAGGACAGCATTTAGAAAGTGAAGCAACACTCCATTCACTTCGTACAGTGAATTGAAGTGTTGGAACAGACTGCTTCTCTTTCAGAGAAATGCATGTGAGTTTCTGTTGAATGCTTGTAAGTAGCTTAAGGCACATTCAAAGGAAAGGGATTTTCTTTGAAAGGACAGCATTTAGAAAGTGAAGCAACACTCCATTCACTTCGCACAGTGAATTGAAGTGTTGGAACAGACTGCTTCTCTTTCAGAGAAACGCATGTGAGTTTTTTGTGAATGCTTGAAAGTAGTTTAAGGCACTTTCAATGGAAAGTGATTTTCTCTGAAAGGACAGCATTTAGAAAGTGAGGCAACACTCCATTCACTTCGCACAGTGAATTGAAGTGTTGGAACAGACTGCTTCTCTTTCAGAGAAACGCATGTGAGTTTCTTCCTAATGCTTGCAAATAGCTTAAGGCACTTTCAAAGGAAAGTGATTTTCTCTGAAAGGACAGCATTTAGAAAGTGAAGCAACACTCCATTCACTTCGCACAGTGAATTGAAGTGTTGGAACAGACTGCTTCTCTTTCAGAGAAATGCATGTGAGTTTCTTCCTGATGCTTGCAAGTAGCTTAAGGCACTTTCAAAGGAAAGTGATTTTCTCTGAAAGGACAGCATTTAGAAAGTGAAGCAACACTCCATTCACTTCGCACAGTGTATTGAAGTGTTGGAACAGACTGTTTCTCTTTCAGAGAAACGCATGTGAGTTTCTGGTGAATGCTTGTAAGTAGCTTAAGGCACTTTCAAAGGAAAGTGATTTTCTCTGAAAGGACAGCATTTAGAAAGTGAAGCAACACTCCATTCACTTCGCACAGTTAATTGAAGTGTTGGAACAGACTGCTTCTCTTTCAGAGAAATGCATGTGAGTTTCTGTTGAATGCTTGTAAGTAGCTTAAGGCACTTTCAAAGGAAAGTGATTTTCTCTGAAAGGACAGCATTTAGAAACTGAAGCAACACTCCATTCACTTCGCACATTGAATTGAAGTGTTGGAACAGACTGCTTCTCTTTCAGAGACACGCATGTGAGTTTCTTTTGAATGCTTGCAAGTTGCTTAAGGCACATTCAAAGGAAAGTGATTTTCTCTGAAAGGACAGCATTTAGAAACTGAAGCAACACTCCATTCACTTCGCACAGTGAATTGAAGTGTTCGAACAGACTGCTTCTCTTTAAGAGAAACGCATGTGAGTTTTTTATGAATGCTTGAAAGTAGTTTAAGGCACTTTAAAAGGAAAGTGATTTTGTCTGAAAGGACAGCATTTAGAAAGTGAAGCAACACTCCATTCACTTCGCACGGTGAATTGAAGTGTTGGAACAGACTGCTTCTCTTTCAGAGAAACGCATGTGAGTTTCTGGTGAATGCTTGTAAGTAGCTTAAGGCACGTTCAAAGGAAAGTGATTATCTCTTTAAGAACAGCATTTAGAAAGTGAGGCAACACTCTATTCACTTCGCACAGTGAATTGAATTGTTGGAACAGACTGCTTCTCTTTCAGAGAAACACATGTGAGTTTCTGGTGAATGCTTGTAAGTAGCTTAAGGCACTTTCAAAGGAAAGTGATTTTCTCTGAAACGACAGCATTTAGAAAGTGAAGCAACACTCCATTTCCTTCGTGCAGTGAATTGAAGTGTTGGAACAGACTGCTTCTCTTTCAGAGAAACGCATTAGTGTTTCTTGTGAATGCTTGCAAGTTGCTTAAGGCACTTTCAAAGGAAAGTGATTTTCTCTGAAAGGACATAATTTAGAAAGTGAAGCAACACTCCATTCACTTCGCACAGTGAATTGAAGTGTTCGAACAGACTGCTTCTCTTTCAGAGAAATGCATGTGAGTTTCTGTTGAATGCTTGTAAGTAGCTTAAGGCACTTTCAAAGGAAAGTGATTTTCTCTGAAAGGACAGCATTTAGAAAGTGAAGCAACACTCCATTCACTTCGCACATTGAATTGAAGTGTTGGAACAGACTGCTTCTCCTTCAGAGAAACGCATGTGAGTTTCTGGTGAATGCTTGTAAGTAGCTTAAGGCACTTTCAAAGGAAAGTGATTTTCTCTGAAAGGACAGCATTTAGAAAGTGAAGCAACACTCCATTCACCTCACACAGTGAATTGAAGTGTTGGAACAGACTGCTTCTCTTTCAGAGAAACGCATGTGAGTTTCTTCCTAATGCTTGCAAGTAGCTTAAGGCACTTTCAAAGGAAAGTGATTTTCTCTGAAAGGACAGCATTTAGAAAGTGAAGCAACACTCCATTCACTTCGCACAGTGAATTGAAATGTTGGAACAGTCTGCTTCTCTTTCAGAGAAACGCATGTGAGTTTCTTCCTAATGCTTGCAAGTAGCTTAAGGCACTTTCAAAGGAAAGTGATTTTCTCTGAAAGGACAGCATTTAGAAAGTGAAGCAACACTCCATTCACTTCGCACAGTGAATTGAAGTGTTGGAACAGACTGCTTCTCTTTCAGAGAAACGCATGTGAGTTTCTGGTGAATGCTTGTAAGTCGCTTAAGGCACTTTCAAAGGAAAGTGATTTTCTCTGAAAGGACAGCATTTAGAAAGTGAAGCAACACTCCATTCCCTTCGTGCAGTGAATTGAAGTGTTGGAACACACTGCTTCCCTTTAAGAGAAACGCATGTGAGTTTTTTGTGAATGCTTGAAAGTAGTTTAAGGCACTTTCAAAGGAAAGTGTTTTTCTCTGAAAGGACAGCATTTAGAAAGTGAAGCAACACTCCATTCACTTCGCACAGTGAATTGAAGTGTTGGAACAGACTGCTTCTCTTTCAGAGAAACGCATGTGAGTTTCTTCCTAATGCTTGCAAGTAGCTTAAGGCACTTTCAAAGGAAAGTGATTTTCTCTGATTGGACAGCATTTAGAAACTGAAGCAACACTCCATTCACTTCGCACAGTGAATTGAAGTGTTGGAACAGACTGCTTCTCTTTCAGAGAAATGCATGTGAGTTTCTGTTGAATGCTTGTAAGTAGCTTAAGGCACTTTCAAAGGAAAGTGATTTTCTCTGAAAGGACAGCATTTAGAAAGTGAAGCAACACTCCATTCACTTCGCAGAGTGAATTGAAGTATTGGAACAGACTGCTTCTCTTTCAGAGAAACGCATGTGAGTTTCTGGTGAATGCTTGTAAGTAGCTTAAGGCGCGTTCAAAGGAAAGTGATTTTCTCTGAAAGGACAGCATTTAGAAAGTGAAGCAACACTCCATTCACTTCGCACAGTGAATTGAAGTGTTGGAACAGACTGCTTCTCATTCAGAGAAACGCATGTGAGTTTCTTTTGAATGCTTGCAAGTTGCTTAAGGCACTTTCAAAGGAAAGTGATTTTCTCTGAAAGGACAGCATTTAGAAACTGAAGCAACACGCCATTCACTTCGCACAGTGAATTGAAGTGTTGGAACAGTCTGCTTCTCTTTAAGAGAAACGCATGTGAGTTTCTGGTGAATGCTTGTAAGTAGCTTAAGGCACTTTCAAAGGAAAGTGATTTTCTCTGAAAGGACAGCATTTAGAAAGTGAAGCAACACTCCATTCACTTCGCACAGTGAATTGAAGTGTTGGAACAGACTGCTTCTCTTTCAGAGAAACGCATGTGAGTTTCTGGTGAATGCTTGTAAGTAGCTTAAGGCACTTTCAAAGGAACGTGATTTTCTCTGAAAGGACAGCATTTAGAAAGTGAAGCAACACTCCATTCACTTCGCACAGTGAATTGAAGTGTTGGAACAGACTGCTTCTCTTTCAGAGAAACGCATGTGAGTTTCTTGTGAATTATTGCAAGTCGCTTAAGGCACTTTCAAAGGAAAGTGATTTTCTCTGAAAGGACAGCATTTAGAAACTGAAGCAACACTCCATTCACTTCGCACAGTGAATTGAAGTGTTGGAACACACTGCTTGTCTTTCAGAGAAACGCATGTGAGTTTTTTGTGAATGCTTGAAAGTAGTTTAAGGCACTTTCAAAGGAAAGTGATTTTCTCTGAAAGGACAGCATTTAGAAAGTGAAGCAACACTCCATTCACTTTGTACAATGAATTGAAGTGTTGGAACAGACTGCTTCTCTTTCAGAGAAACGCATGTGAGTTTCTTCCTGATGCTTGCAAGTAGCTTAAGGCACTTTCAAATGAAAGTGATTTTCTCTGAAAGGACAGCATTTAGAAAGTGAAGCAACACTCCATTCACTTCGCACAGTGAATTGAAGTGTTGGAACAGACTGCTTCTCTATCAGAGAAACGCATGTGAGTTTCTGGTGAATGCTTGTAAGTAGCTTAAGGCACTTTCAAAGGAAAGTGATTTTCTCTGAAAGGACAGCATTTAGAAAGTGAAGCAACACTCCATTCACTTCGCACAGTGAATTGAAGTGTTAGAACAGACTGCTTCTCTTTCAGAGAAATGCATGTGAGTTTAAGTTGAATGCTTGTAAGTAGCTTAAGGCACTTTCCAAAGAAAGTGATTTTCTCTGAAAGGACAGCATTTAGAAAGTGAAGCAACACTCCATTCACTTCGCAGAGTGAATTGAAGTATTGGAACAGACTGCTTCTCTTTCAGAGAAACGCATGTGAGTTTCTGGTGAATGCTTGTAAGTAGCTTAAGGCACTTTCAAAGGAAAGTGATTTTCGCTGAAAGGACAGCATTTAGAAAGTGAAGCAACACTCCATTCACTTCGCACAGTGAATTGAAGTGTTGGAACAGACTGCTTCTCTTTCAGAGAAACGCATGTGAGTTTCTGGTGAATGCTTGTAAGTAGCTTAAGGCACTTTCAAAGGAAAGTGATTTTCTCTGAAAGGACAGCATTTAGAAAGTGAAGCAACACTCCATTCCCTTCGTGCAGTGAATTGAAGTGTTGGAACAGAGTGCTTCTCATTCATAGAAACGCATTAGTGTTTCTTGTGAATGCTTGCAAGTTGCTTAAGGCACTTTCAAAGGAAAGTGATTTTCTCTGAAAGGACAGCATTTAGAAAGTGAAGCAACACTCCATTCACTTTGTACAGTGAATTGAAGTGTTGGAACAGACTGCTTCTCTTTCAGAGATATGCATGTGAGTTTCTGTTGAATGCTTGTAAGTAGCTTAAGGCACATTCAAAGGAAAGGGATTTTCTCTGAAAGGACAGCATTTAGAAAGTGAAGCAACACTCCATTCACTTCGCACAGTGAATTGAAGTGTTGGAACAGACTGCTTCTCTTTCAGAGAAACACATGTGAGTTTTTTGTGAATGCTTGAAAGTAGTTTAAGGCACTTTCAATGGAAAGTGATTTTCTCTGAAAGGACAGCATTTAGAAAGTGAGGAAACACTCCATTCACTTCGCACAGTGAATTGAAATGTTGGAACAGACTGCTTCTCTTTCAGAGAAACGCATGTGAGTTTCTTCCTAATACTTGCAAATAGCTTAAGGCACTTTCAAAGGAAAGTGATTTTCTCTGAAAGGACAGCATTTAGAAAGTGAAGCAACACTCCATTCACTTCGCACAGTGAACTGAAGTGTTGGAACAGACTGCTTCTCTTTCAGAGAAACGCATGTGAGTTTCTTCCTGATGCTTGCAAGTAGCTTAAGGCACTTTCAAAGGAACGTGATTTTCTCTGAAAGGACAGCATTTAGAAAGTGAAGCAACACTCCATTCACTTCGCACAGTGAATTGAAGTGTTGGAACAGACTGTTTCTCTTTCATAGAAACGCATGTGAGTTTCTGGTGAATGCTTGTAAGTAGCTTAAGGCACTTTCAAAGGAAAGTGATTTTCTCTGAAAGGACAGCATTTAGAAAGTGAAGCAACACTCCATTCACTTCGCACAGTTAATTGAAGTGTTGGAACAGACTGCTTCTCTTTCAGAGAAATGCATGTGAGTTTCTGTTGAATGCTTGTAAGTAGCTTAAGGCACTTTCAAAGAAAAGTGATTTTCTCTGAAAGGACAGCATTTAGAAAGTGAAGCAACACTCCATTCACTTCGCAGAGTGAATTGAAGTATTGGAACAGACTGCTTCTCTTTCAGAGAAACGCATGTGAGTTTCTGGTGAATGCTTGTAAGTAGCTTAAGGAACGTTCAAAGGAAAGTGATTTTCTCTGAAAGGACAGCATTTAGAAAGTGAAGCAACACTCCATTCACTTCGCACAGTGAATTGAAGTGTTGGAACAGACTGCTTCTCTTTCAGAGAAACGCATGTGAGTTTCTTTTGAATGCTTGCAAGTTGCTTAAGACACTTTCAAAGGAAAGGGATTTTCTCTGAAAGGACAGCATTTAGAAACTGAAGCAACACGCCATTCACTTCGCACAGTGAATTGAAGTGTTGGAACAGACTGCTTCTCTATCAGAGAAACGCATGTGAGTTTCTGGTGAATGCCTGCAAGTAGCTTAAGGCACTTTCAAAGGAAAGTGATTTTCTCTGAAAGGACAGCATTTAGAAAGTGAAGCAACACTCCATTCCCTTCGTGCAGTGAATTGAAGTGTTGGAACAGAGTGCTTCTCATTCATAGAAACGCATTAGTGTTTCTTGTGAATGCTTGCAAGTTGCTTAAGGCACTTTCAAAGGAAAGTGATTTTCTCTGAAAGGACAGCATTTAGAAAGTGAAGCAACACTCCATTCACTTTGTACAGTGAATTGAAGTGTTGGAACAGACTGCTTCTCTTTCAGAGAAATGCATGTGAGTTTCTGTTGAATGCTTGTAAGTAGCTTAAGGCACATTCAAAGGAAATGATTTTCTCTGAAAGGACAGCATTTAGAAAGTGAAGCAACACTCCATTCACTTCGCACAGTGAATTGAAGTGTTGGAACAGACTGCTTCTCTTTCAGAGAAACGCATGTGAGTTTTTTGTGAATGCTTGAAAGTAGTTTAAGGCACTTTCAATGGAAAGTGATTTTCTCTGAAAGGACAGCATTTAGAAAGTGAGGCAACACTCCATTCACTTCGCACAGTGAATTGAAGTGTTGGAACAGACTGCTTCTCTTTCAGAGAAACGCATGTGAGTTTCTTCCTAATGCTTGCAAGTAGCTTAAGGCACTTTCAAAGGAAAGTGATTTTCTCTGAAAGGACAGCATTTAGAAAGTGAGGCAACACTCCATTCACCTCACACAGTGAATTGAAGTGTTGGAACAGACTGCATCTCTTTCAGAGAAACGCATGTGAGTTTCTTCCTGATGCTTGCAAGTAGCTTAAGGCACTTTCAAAGGAAAGTGATTTTCTCTGAAAGGACAGCATTTAGAAAGTGAAGCAACACTAAATTCACTTCGCACAGTGAATTGAAGTGTTGGAACAGACTGCTTCTCTTTCAGAGAAACGCATGTGAGTTTTTTATGAATGCTTGAAAGTAGTTAAAGGCACTTACAAAGGAAAGTGATTTTCTCTGAAAGGACAGCATTTAGAAAGTGAGGCAACACTCCATTCACTTCACACAGTGACTTGAAGTGTTGGAACAGACTGCTTCTCTTTCAGAGAAACGCATGTGAGTTTCTTCCTAATGCTTGCAAGTAGCTTAAGGCACTTTCAAAGGAAAGTGATTTTCTCTGAAAGGACAGCATTTAGAAAGTGAAGCAACACTCCATTCACTTCGCACAGTGAATTGAAGTGTTGGAACAGTCTGCTCCTCTTTCAGAGAAACGCATGTGAGTTTCTTCCTAATGCTTGCAAGTAGCTTAAGGCACTTTCAAAGGAAAGTGATTTTCTCTGAAAGGACAGCATTTAGAAAGTGAAGCAACACTCCATTCACTTCGCACAGTGAATTGAAGAGTTGGAACAGACTGCTTCTCTTTCAGAGAAACGCATGTGAGTTTCCGGTGAATGCTTGTAAGTAGCTTTAGGCACTTTCAAAGGAAAGTGATTTTCTCTGAAAGGACAGCATTTAGAAAGTGAAGCAACACTCCATTCACTTCGCACAGTGAATTGAAGTGTTGGATCAGACTGCTTCTCTTTCAGAGAAATGCATGCGAGTTTAAGTTGAATGCTTGTAAGTAGCTCAAGGCACTTTCACAGGAAAGTGATTTTCTCTGAAAGGACAGCATTTAGAAAGTGAAGCAACACTCCATTCACTTCGCACAGTGAATTGAAGTATTGGAACAGACTGCTTCTCTTTCAGAGAAACGGATGTGAGTTTCTGGTGAATGCTTGTAAGTAGCTTAAGGCACTTTCAAAGGAAAGTGATTTTCTCTGAAAGGACAGCATTTAGAAAGTGAAGCAACACTCCATTCACTTCGCACAGTGAATTTAAGTGTTGGAACAGACTGCTTCTCTTTCCTATAAACGCATTAGTGTTTCTTGTGAATGCTTGCAAGTTGCTTAAGGCACTTTCAAAGGAAAGTGATTTTCTCTGAAAGGACATAATTTAGAAAGTGAAGCAACACTCCATTCACTTCACACAGTGAATTGAATTGTTGGAACAGACTGCTTCTCTTTCAGAGAAACACATGTGAGTTTCTGGTGAATGCTTGTAAGTAGCTTAAGGCACTTTCAAAGGAAAGTGATTTTCTCTGAAACGACAGCATTTAGAAAGTGAAGCAACACTCCATTTCCTTCGTGCAGTGAATTGAAGTGTTGGAACAGACTGCTTCTCTTTCAGAGAAACGCATTAGTGTTTCTTGTGAATGCTTGCAAGTTGCTTAAGGCACTTTCAAAGGAAAGTGATTTTCTCTGAAAGGACATAATTTAGAAAGTGAAGCAACACTCCATTCACTTCGCACAGTGAATTGAAGTGTTCGAACAGACTGCTTCTCTTTCAGAGAAATGCATGTGAGTTTCTGTTGAATGCTTGTAAGTAGCTTAAGGCACTTTCAAAGGAAAGTGATTTTCTCTGAAAGGACAGCATTTAGAAAGTGAAGCAACACTCCATTCACTTCGCACATTGAATTGAAGTGTTGGAACAGACTGCTTCTCCTTCAGAGAAACGCATGTGAGTTTCTGGTGAATGCTTGTAAGTAGCTTAAGGCACTTTCAAAGGAAAGTGATTTTCTCTGAAAGGACAGCATTTAGAAAGTGAAGCAACACTCCATTCACCTCACACAGTGAATTGAAGTGTTGGAACAGACTGCTTCTCCTTCAGAGAAACGCATGTGAGTTTCTGGTGAATGCTTGTAAGTAGCTTAAGGCACTTTCAAAGGAAAGTGATTTTCTCTGAAAGGACAGCATTTAGAAAGTGAAGCAACACTCCATTCACCTCACACAGTGAATTGAAGTGTTGGAACAGACTGCTTCTCTTTCAGAGAAACGCATGTGAGTTTCTTCCTAATGCTTGCAAGTAGCTTAAGGCACTTTCAAAGGAAAGTGATTTTCTCTGAAAGGACAGCATTTAGAAAGTGAAGCAACACTCCATTCACTTCGCACAGTGAATTGAAGTGTTGGAACAGACTGCTTCTCTTTCAGAGAAACGCATGTGAGTTTCTGGTGAATGCTTGTAAGTCGCTTAAGGCACTTTCAAAGGAAAGTGATTTTCTCTGAAAGGACAGCATTTAGAAAGTGAAGCAACACTCCATTCCCTTCGTGCAGTGAATTGAAGTGTTGGAACACACTGCTTCCCTTTAAGAGAAACGCATGTGAGTTTTTTGTGAATGCTTGAAAGTAGTTTAAGGCACTTTCAAAGGAAAGTGTTTTTCTCTGAAAGGACAGCATTTAGAAAGTGAAGCAACACTCCATTCACTTCGCACAGTGAATTGAAGTGTTGGAACAGACTGCTTCTCTTTCAGAGAAACGCATGTGAGTTTCTTCCTAATGCTTGCAAGTAGCTTAAGGCACTTTCAAAGGAAAGTGATTTTCTCTGATTGGACAGCATTTAGAAACTGAAGCAACACTCCATTCACTTCGCACAGTGAATTGAAGTGTTGGAACAGACTGCTTCTCTTTCAGAGAAACGCATGTGAGTTTCTGGTGAATGCTTGTGAGTAGCTTAAGGCACTTTCAAAGGAAAGTGATTTTCTCTGAAAGGACAGCATTTAGAAAGTGAAGCAACACTCCGTTCCCTTCGTGCAGTGAATGGAAGTGTTGGAACAGAGTGCTTCTCATTCATAGAAACGCATTAGTGTTTCTTGTGAATGCTTGCAAGTTGCTTAAGGCACTTTCAAAGGAAAGTGATTTTCTCTGAAAGGACAGCATTTAGAAAGTGAAGCAACACTCCATTCACTTTGTACAGTGAATTGAAGTGTTGGAACAGACTGCTTCTCTTTCAGAGAAATGCATGTGAGTTTCTGTTGAATGCTTGTAAGTAGCTTAAGGCACATTCAAAGGAAAGGGATTTTCTCTGAAAGGACAGCATTTAGAAAGTGAAGCAACACTCCATTCACTTCGCACAGTGAATTGAAGTGTTGGAACAGACTGCTTCTCTTTCAGAGAAACGCATGTGAGTTTTTTGTGAATGCTTGAAAGTAGTTTAAGGCACTTTCAATGGAAAGTGATTTTCTCTGAAAGGACAGCATTTAGAAAGTGAGGCAACACTCCATTCACTTCGCACAGTGAATTGAAGTGTTGGAACAGACTGCTTCTCTTTCAGAGAAACGCATGTGAGTTTCTTCCTAATGCTTGCAAATAGCTTAAGGCACTTTCAAAGTAAAGTGATTTTCTCTGAAAGGACAGCATTTAGAAAGTGAAGCAACACTCCATTCACTTCGCACAGTGAATTGAAGTGTTGGAACAGACTGCTTCTCTTTCAGAGAAACGCATGTGAGTTTCTTCCTGATGCTTGCAAGTAGCTTTAGGCACTTTCAAAGGAAAGTGATTTTCTCTGAAAGGACAGCATTTAGAAAGTGAAGCAACACTCCATTCACTTCGCACAGTGAATTGAAGTGTTGGAACAGACTGCTTCTCTTTCAGAGAAACGCATGTGAGTTTCTGGTGAATGCTTGTAAGTAGCTTAAGGCACTTTCAAAGGAACGTGATTTTCTCTGAAAGGACAGCATTTAGAAAGTGAAGCAACACTCCATTCACTTCGCACAGTGAATTGAAGTGTTGGAACAGACTGCTTCTCTTTCAGAGAAACGCATGTGAGTTTCTTGTGAATTATTGCAAGTCGCTTAAGGCACTTTCAAAGGAAAGTGATTTTCTCTGAAAGGACAGCATTTAGAAACTGAAGCAACACTCCATTCACTTCGCACAGTGAATTGAAGTGTTGGAACACACTGCTTGTCTTTCAGAGAAACGCATGTGAGTTTTTTGTGAATGCTTGAAAGTAGTTTAAGGCACTTTCAAAGGAAAGTGATTTTCTCTGAAAGGACAGCATTTAGAAAGTGAAGCAACACTCCATTCACTTTGTACAATGAATTGAAGTGTTGGAACAGACTGCTTCTCTTTCAGAGAAACGCATGTGAGTTTCTTCCTGATGCTTGCAAGTAGCTTAAGGCACTTTCAAATGAAAGTGATTTTCTCTGAAAGGACAGCATTTAGAAAGTGAAGCAACACTCCATTCACTTCGCACAGTGAATTGAAGTGTTGGAACAGACTGCTTCTCTATCAGAGAAACGCATGTGAGTTTCTGGTGAATGCTTGTAAGTAGCTTAAGGCACTTTCAAAGGAAAGTGATTTTCTCTGAAAGGACAGCATTTAGAAAGTGAAGCAACACTCCATTCACTTCGCACAGTGAATTGAAGTGTTAGAACAGACTGCTTCTCTTTCAGAGAAATGCATGTGAGTTTAAGTTGAATGCTTGTCAGTAGCTTAAGGCACTTTCCAAAGAAAGTGATTTTCTCTGAAAGGACAGCATTTAGAAAGTGAAGCAACACTCCATTCACTTCGCAGAGTGAATTGAAGTATTGGAACAGACTGCTTCTCTTTCAGAGAAACGCATGTGAGTTTCTGGTGAATGCTTGTAAGTAGCTTAAGGCACTTTCAAAGGAAAGTGATTTTCGCTGAAAGGACAGCATTTAGAAAGTGAAGCAACACTCCATTCACTTCGCACAGTGAATTGAAGTGTTGGAACAGACTGCTTCTCTTTCAGAGAAACGCATGTGAGTTTCTGGTGAATGCTTGTAAGTAGCTTAAGGCACTTTCAAAGGAAAGTGATTTTCTCTGAAAGGACAGCATTTAGAAAGTGAAGCAACACTCCATTCCCTTCGTGCAGTGAATTGAAGTGTTGGAACAGAGTGCTTCTCATTCATAGAAACGCATTAGTGTTTCTTGTGAATGCTTGCAAGTTGCTTAAGGCACTTTCAAAGGAAAGTGATTTTCTCTGAAAGGACAGCATTTAGAAAGTGAAGCAACACTCCATTCACTTTGTACAGTGAATTGAAGTGTTGGAACAGACTGCTTCTCTTTCAGAGATATGCATGTGAGTTTCTGTTGAATGCTTGTAAGTAGCTTAAGGCACATTCAAAGGAAAGGGATTTTCTCTGAAAGGACAGCATTTAGAAAGTGAAGCAACACTCCATTCACTTCGCACAGTGAATTGAAGTGTTGGAACAGACTGCTTCTCTTTCAGAGAAACACATGTGAGTTTTTTGTGAATGCTTGAAAGTAGTTTAAGGCACTTTCAATGGAAAGTGATTTTCTCTGAAAGGACAGCATTTAGAAAGTGAGGAAACACTCCATTCACTTCGCACAGTGAATTGAAATGTTGGAACAGACTGCTTCTCTTTCAGAGAAACGCATGTGAGTTTCTTCCTAATACTTGCAAATAGCTTAAGGCACTTTCAAAGGAAAGTGATTTTCTCTGAAAGGACAGCATTTAGAAAGTGAAGCAACACTCCATTCACTTCGCACAGTGAACTGAAGTGTTGGAACAGACTGCTTCTCTTTCAGAGAAACGCATGTGAGTTTCTTCCTGATGCTTGCAAGTAGCTTAAGGCACTTTCAAAGGAACGTGATTTTCTCTGAAAGGACAGCATTTAGAAAGTGAAGCAACACTCCATTCACTTCGCACAGTGAATTGAAGTGTTGGAACAGACTGTTTCTCTTTCATAGAAACGCATGTGAGTTTCTGGTGAATGCTTGTAAGTAGCTTAAGGCACTTTCAAAGGAAAGTGATTTTCTCTGAAAGGACAGCATTTAGAAAGTGAAGCAACACTCCATTCACTTCGCACAGTTAATTGAAGTGTTGGAACAGACTGCTTCTCTTTCAGAGAAATGCATGTGAGTTTCTGTTGAATGCTTGTAAGTAGCTTAAGGCACTTTCAAAGAAAAGTGATTTTCTCTGAAAGGACAGCATTTAGAAAGTGAAGCAACACTCCATTCACTTCGCAGAGTGAATTGAAGTATTGGAACAGACTGCTTCTCTTTCAGAGAAACGCATGTGAGTTTCTGGTGAATGCTTGTAAGTAGCTTAAGGAACGTTCAAAGGAAAGTGATTTTCTCTGAAAGGACAGCATTTAGAAAGTGAAGCAACACTCCATTCACTTCGCACAGTGAATTGAAGTGTTGGAACAGACTGCTTCTCTTTCAGAGAAACGCATGTGAGTTTCTTTTGAATGCTTGCAAGTTGCTTAAGACACTTTCAAAGGAAAGGGATTTTCTCTGAAAGGACAGCATTTAGAAACTGAAGCAACACGCCATTCACTTCGCACAGTGAATTGAAGTGTTGGAACAGACTGCTTCTCTATCAGAGAAACGCATGTGAGTTTCTGGTGAATGCTTGTAAGTAGCTTAAGGCACTTTCAAAGGAAAGTGATTTTCTCTGAAAGGACAGCATTTAGAAAGTGAAGCAACACTCCATTCCCTTCGTGCAGTGAATTGAAGTGTTGGAACAGAGTGCTTCTCATTCATAGAAACGCATTAGTGTTTCTTGTGAATGCTTGCAAGTTGCTTAAGGCACTTTCAAAGGAAAGTGATTTTCTCTGAAAGGACAGCATTTAGAAAGTGAAGCAACACTCCATTCACTTTGTACAGTGAATTGAAGTGTTGGAACAGACTGCTTCTCTTTCAGAGAAATGCATGTGAGTTTCTGTTGAATGCTTGTAAGTAGCTTAAGGCACATTCAAAGGAAATGATTTTCTCTGAAAGGACAGCATTTAGAAAGTGAAGCAACACTCCATTCACTTCGCACAGTGAATTGAAGTGTTGGAACAGACTGCTTCTCTTTCAGAGAAACGCATGTGAGTTTTTTGTGAATGCTTGAAAGTAGTTTAAGGCACTTTCAATGGAAAGTGATTTTCTCTGAAAGGACAGCATTTAGAAAGTGAGGCAACACTCCATTCACTTCGCACAGTGAATTGAAGTGTTGGAACAGACTGCTTCTCTTTCAGAGAAACGCATGTGAGTTTCTTCCTAATGCTTGCAAGTAGCTTAAGGCACTTTCAAAGGAAAGTGATTTTCTCTGAAAGGACAGCATTTAGAAAGTGAGGCAACACTCCATTCACCTCACACAGTGAATTGAAGTGTTGGAACAGACTGCATCTCTTTCAGAGAAACGCATGTGAGTTTCTTCCTGATGCTTGCAAGTAGCTTAAGGCACTTTCAAAGGAAAGTGATTTTCTCTGAAAGGACAGCATTTAGAAAGTGAAGCAACACTAAATTCACTTCGCACAGTGAATTGAAGTGTTGGAACAGACTGCTTCTCTTTCAGAGAAACGCATGTGAGTTTTTTATGAATGCTTGAAAGTAGTTAAAGGCACTTACAAAGGAAAGTGATTTTCTCTGAAAGGACAGCATTTAGAAAGTGAGGCAACACTCCATTCACTTCACACAGTGACTTGAAGTGTTGGAACAGACTGCTTCTCTTTCAGAGAAACGCATGTGAGTTTCTTCCTAATGCTTGCAAGTAGCTTAAGGCACTTTCAAAGGAAAGTGATTTTCTCTGAAAGGACAGCATTTAGAAAGTGAAGCAACACTCCATTCACTTCGCACAGTGAATTGAAGTGTTGGAACAGTCTGCTCCTCTTTCAGAGAAACGCATGTGAGTTTCTTCCTAATGCTTGCAAGTAGCTTAAGGCACTTTCAAAGGAAAGTGATTTTCTCTGAAAGGACAGCATTTAGAAAGTGAAGCAACACTCCATTCACTTCGCACAGTGAATTGAAGTGTTGGAACAGACTGCTTCTCTTTCAGAGAAACGCATGTGAGTTTCCGGTGAATGCTTGTAAGTAGCTTTAGGCACTTTCAAAGGAAAGTGATTTTCTCTGAAAGGACAGCATTTAGAAAGTGAAGCAACACTCCATTCACTTCGCACAGTGAATTGAAGTGTTGGATCAGACTGCTTCTCTTTCAGAGAAATGCATGCGAGTTTAAGTTGAATGCTTGTAAGTAGCTCAAGGCACTTTCACAGGAAAGTGATTTTCTCTGAAAGGACAGCATTTAGAAAGTGAAGCAACACTCCATTCACTTCGCACAGTGAATTGAAGTATTGGAACAGACTGCTTCTCTTTCAGAGAAACGGATGTGAGTTTCTGGTGAATGCTTGTAAGTAGCTTAAGGCACTTTCAAAGGAAAGTGATTTTCTCTGAAAGGACAGCATTTAGAAAGTGAAGCAACACTCCATTCACTTCGCACAGTGAATTTAAGTGTTGGAACAGACTGCTTCTCTTTCCTATAAACGCATTAGTGTTTCTTGTGAATGCTTGCAAGTTGCTTAAGGCACTTTCAAAGGAAAGTGATTTTCTCTGAAAGGACATAATTTAGAAAGTGAAGCAACACTCCATTCACTTCACACAGTGAATTGAATTGTTGGAACAGACTGCTTCTCTTTCAGAGAAACACATGTGAGTTTCTGGTGAATGCTTGTAAGTAGCTTAAGGCACTTTCAAAGGAAAGTGATTTTCTCTGAAACGACAGCATTTAGAAAGTGAAGCAACACTCCATTTCCTTCGTGCAGTGAATTGAAGTGTTGGAACAGACTGCTTCTCTTTCAGAGAAACGCATTAGTGTTTCTTGTGAATGCTTGCAAGTTGCTTAAGGCACTTTCAAAGGAAAGTGATTTTCTCTGAAAGGACATAATTTAGAAAGTGAAGCAACACTCCATTCACTTCGCACAGTGAATTGAAGTGTTCGAACAGACTGCTTCTCTTTCAGAGAAATGCATGTGAGTTTCTGTTGAATGCTTGTAAGTAGCTTAAGGCACTTTCAAAGGAAAGTGATTTTCTCTGAAAGGACAGCATTTAGAAAGTGAAGCAACACTCCATTCACTTCGCACATTGAATTGAAGTGTTGGAACAGACTGCTTCTCCTTCAGAGAAACGCATGTGAGTTTCTGGTGAATGCTTGTAAGTAGCTTAAGGCACTTTCAAAGGAAAGTGATTTTCTCTGAAAGGACAGCATTTAGAAAGTGAAGCAACACTCCATTCACCTCACACAGTGAATTGAAGTGTTGGAACAGACTGCTTCTCCTTCAGAGAAACGCATGTGAGTTTCTGGTGAATGCTTGTAAGTAGCTTAAGGCACTTTCAAAGGAAAGTGATTTTCTCTGAAAGGACAGCATTTAGAAAGTGAAGCAACACTCCATTCACCTCACACAGTGAATTGAAGTGTTGGAACAGACTGCTTCTCTTTCAGAGAAACGCATGTGAGTTTCTTCCTAATGCTTGCAAGTAGCTTAAGGCACTTTCAAAGGAAAGTGATTTTCTCTGAAAGGACAGCATTTAGAAAGTGAAGCAACACTCCATTCACTTCGCACAGTGAATTGAAGTGTTGGAACAGACTGCTTCTCTTTCAGAGAAACGCATGTGAGTTTCTGGTGAATGCTTGTAAGTCGCTTAAGGCACTTTCAAAGGAAAGTGATTTTCTCTGAAAGGACAGCATTTAGAAAGTGAAGCAACACTCCATTCCCTTCGTGCAGTGAATTGAAGTGTTGGAACACACTGCTTCCCTTTAAGAGAAACGCATGTGAGTTTTTTGTGAATGCTTGAAAGTAGTTTAAGGCACTTTCAAAGGAAAGTGTTTTTCTCTGAAAGGACAGCATTTAGAAAGTGAAGCAACACTCCATTCACTTCGCACAGTGAATTGAAGTGTTGGAACAGACTGCTTCTCTTTCAGAGAAACGCATGTGAGTTTCTTCCTAATGCTTGCAAGTAGCTTAAGGCACTTTCAAAGGAAAGTGATTTTCTCTGATTGGACAGCATTTAGAAACTGAAGCAACACTCCATTCACTTCGCACAGTGAATTGAAGTGTTGGAACAGACTGCTTCTCTTTCAGAGAAACGCATGTGAGTTTCTGGTGAATGCTTGTGAGTAGCTTAAGGCACTTTCAAAGGAAAGTGATTTTCTCTGAAAGGACAGCATTTAGAAAGTGAAGCAACACTCCGTTCCCTTCGTGCAGTGAATGGAAGTGTTGGAACAGAGTGCTTCTCATTCATAGAAACGCATTAGTGTTTCTTGTGAATGCTTGCAAGTTGCTTAAGGCACTTTCAAAGGAAAGTGATTTTCTCTGAAAGGACAGCATTTAGAAAGTGAAGCAACACTCCATTCACTTTGTACAGTGAATTGAAGTGTTGGAACAGACTGCTTCTCTTTCAGAGAAATGCATGTGAGTTTCTGTTGAATGCTTGTAAGTAGCTTAAGGCACATTCAAAGGAAAGGGATTTTCTCTGAAAGGACAGCATTTAGAAAGTGAAGCAACACTCCATTCACTTCGCACAGTGAATTGAAGTGTTGGAACAGACTGCTTCTCTTTCAGAGAAACGCATGTGAGTTTTTTGTGAATGCTTGAAAGTAGTTTAAGGCACTTTCAATGGAAAGTGATTTTCTCTGAAAGGACAGCATTTAGAAAGTGAGGCAACACTCCATTCACTTCGCACAGTGAATTGAAGTGTTGGAACAGACTGCTTCTCTTTCAGAGAAACGCATGTGAGTTTCTTCCTAATGCTTGCAAATAGCTTAAGGCACTTTCAAAGTAAAGTGATTTTCTCTGAAAGGACAGCATTTAGAAAGTGAAGCAACACTCCATTCACTTCGCACAGTGAATTGAAGTGTTGGAACAGACTGCTTCTCTTTCAGAGAAACGCATGTGAGTTTCTTCCTGATGCTTGCAAGTAGCTTTAGGCACTTTCAAAGGAAAGTGATTTTCTCTGAAAGGACAGCATTTAGAAAGTGAAGCAACACTACATTCACTTCGCACAGTGTATTGAAGTGTTGGAACAGACTGTTTCTCTTTCAGAGAAACGCATGTGAGTTTCTGGTGAATGCTTGTAAGTAGCTTAAGGCACTTTCAAAGGAAAGTGATTTTCTCTGAAAGGACAGCATTTAGAAAGTGAAGCAACACTCCATTCACTTCGCACAGTTAATTGAAGTGTTGGAACAGACTGCTTCTCTTTCAGAGAAATGCATGTGAGTTTCTGTTGAATGCTTGTAAGTAGCTTAAGGCACTTTCAAAGGAAAGTGATTTTCTCTGAAAGGACAGCATTTAGAAAGTGAAGCAACACTCCATTCACTTCGCAGAGTGAATTGAAGTATTGGAACAGACTGCTTCTCTTTCAGAGAAACGCATGTGAGTTTCTGGTGAATGCTTGTAAGTAGCTTAAGGCGCGTTCAAAGGAAAGTGATTTTCTCTGAAAGGACAGCATTTAGAAAGTGAAGCAACACTCCATTCACTTCGCACAGTGAATTGAAGTGTTGGAACAGACTGCTTCTCATTCAGAGAAACGCATGTGAGTTTCTTTTGAATGCTTGCAAGTTGCTTAAGGCACTTTCAAAGGAAAGTGATTTTCTCTGAAAGGACAGCATTTAGAAACTGAAGCAACACGCCATTCACTTCGCACAGTGAATTGAAGTGTTGGAACAGTCTGCTTCTCTTTAAGAGAAACACATGTGAGTTTCTGGTGAATGCTTGTAAGTAGCTTAAGGCACTTTCAAAGGAAAGTGATTTTCTCTGAAAGGACAGCATTTAGAAAGTGAAGCAACACTCCATTCACTTCGCACAGTGAATTGAAGTGTTGGAACAGACTGCTTCTCTTTCAGAGAAACGCATGTGAGTTTCTGGTGAATGCTTGTAAGTAGCTTAAGGCACTTTCAAAGGAACGTGATTTTCTCTGAAAGGACAGCATTTAGAAAGTGAAGCAACACTCCATTCACTTCGCACAGTGAATTGAAGTGTTGGAACAGACTGCTTCTCTTTCAGAGAAACGCATGTGAGTTTCTTGTGAATTATTGCAAGTCGCTTAAGGCACTTTCAAAGGAAAGTGATTTTCTCTGAAAGGACAGCATTTAGAAACTGAAACAACACTCCATTCACTTCGCACAGTGAATTGAAGTGTTGGAACACACTGCTTGTCTTTCAGAGAAACGCATGTGAGTTTTTTGTGAATGCTTGAAAGTAGTTTAAGGCACTTTCAAAGGAAAGTGATTTTCTCTGAAAGGACAGCATTTAGAAAGTGAAGCAACACTCCATTCACTTTGTACAATGAATTGAAGTGTTGGAACAGACTGCTTCTCTTTCAGAGAAATGCATTTGAGTTTCTGTTGAATGCTTGTAAGTAGCTTAAGGCACATTCAAAGGAAAGGGATTTTCTCTGAAAGGACAGCATTTAGAAAGTGAAGCAACACTCCATTCACTTCGCACAGTGAATTGAAGTGTTGGAACAGACTGCTTCTCTTTCAGAGAAACGCTTGTGAGTTTTTTGTGAATGCTTGAAAGTAGTTTAAGGCACTTTCAATGGAAAGTGATTTTCTCTGAAAGGACAGCATTTAGAAAGTGAGGCAACACTCCATTCACTTCGCACAGTGAATTGAAGTGTTGGAACAGACTGCTTCTCTTTCAGAGAAATGCATGTGAGTTTTTTATGAATGCTTGAAAGTAGTTTAATGCACTTTCAAAGGAAAGTGATTTTCTCTGAAAGGACAGCATTTAGAAAGTGAAGCAACACTCCATTCCCTTCGCACAATAAATTGAAGTGTTGGAACAGACTGCTTCTCTTTCAGAGAAACGCATGTGAGTTTCTTCCTGATGCTTGCAAGTAGCTTAAGGCACTTTCAAATGAAAGTGATTTTCTCTGAAAGGACAGCATTTAGAAAGTGAAGCAACACTCCATTCACTTCGCACAGTGAATTGAAGTGTTGGAACAGACTGCTTCTCTATCAGAGAAACGCATGTGAGTTTCTGGTGAATGCTTGTAAGTAGCTTAAGGCACTTTCAAAGGAAAGTGATTTTCTCTGAAAGGACAGCATTTAGAAAGTGAAGCAACACTCCATTCACTTCGCACAGTGAATTGAAGTGTTAGAACAGACTGCTTCTCTTTCAGAGAAATGCATGTGAGTTTAAGTTGAATGCTTGTAAGTAGCTTAAGGCACTTTCAAAGGAAAGTGATTTTCTCTGAAAGGACAGCATTTAGAAAGTGAAGCAACACTCCATTCACTTCGCACAGTGAATTTAAGTGTTGGAACAGACTGCTTCTCTTTCCTATAAACGCATTAGTGTTTCTTGTGAATGCTTGCAAGTTGCTTAAGGCACTTTCAAAGGAAAGTGATTTTCTCTGAAAGGACATAATTTAGAAAGTGAAGCAACACTCCATTCACTTCACACAGTGAATTGAATTGTTGGAACAGACTGCTTCTCTTTCAGAGAAACACATGTGAGTTTCTGGTGAATGCTTGTAAGTAGCTTAAGGCACTTTCAAAGGAAAGTGATTTTCTCTGAAACGACAGCATTTAGAAAGTGAAGCAACACTCCATTTCCTTCGTGCAGTGAATTGAAGTGTTGGAACAGACTGCTTCTCTTTCAGAGAAACGCATTAGTGTTTCTTGTGAATGCTTGCAAGTTGCTTAAGGCACTTTCAAAGGAAAGTGATTTTCTCTGAAAGGACATAATTTAGAAAGTGAAGCAACACTCCATTCACTTCGCACAGTGAATTGAAGTGTTCGAACAGACTGCTTCTCTTTCAGAGAAATGCATGTGAGTTTCTGTTGAATGCTTGTAAGTAGCTTAAGGCACTTTCAAAGGAAAGTGATTTTCTCTTAAAGGACAGCATTTAGAAAGTGAAGCAACACTCCATTCACTTCGCACATTGAATTGAAGTGTTGGAACAGACTGCTTCTCCTTCAGAGAAACGCATGTGAGTTTCTGGTGAATGCTTGTAAGTAGCTTAAGGCACTTTCAAAGGAAAGTGATTTTCTCTGAAAGGACAGCATTTAGAAAGTGAAGCAACACTCCATTCACCTCACACAGTGAATTGAAGTGTTGGAACAGACTGCTTCTCTTTCAGAGAAACGCATGTGAGTTTCTTCCTAATGCTTGCAAGTAGCTTAAGGCACTTTCAAAGGAAAGTGATTTTCTCTGAAAGGACAGCATTTAGAAAGTGAAGCAACACTCCATTCACTTCGCACAGTGAATTGAAATGTTGGAACAGTCTGCTTCTCTTTCAGAGAAACGCATGTGAGTTTCTTCCTAATGCTTGCAAGTAGCTTAAGGCACTTTCAAAGGAAAGTGATTTTCTCTGAAAGGACAGCATTTAGAAAGTGAAGCAACACTCCATTCACTTCGCACAGTGAATTGAAGTGTTGGAACAGACTGCTTCTCTTTCAGAGAAACGCATGTGAGTTTCTGGTGAATGCTTGTAAGTCGCTTAAGGCACTTTCAAAGGAAAGTGATTTTCTCTGAAAGGACAGCATTTAGAAAGTGAAGCAACACTCCATTCCCTTCGTGCAGTGAATTGAAGTGTTGGAACACACTGCTTCCCTTTAAGAGAAACGCATGTGAGTTTTTTGTGAATGCTTGAAAGTAGTTTAAGGCACTTTCAAAGGAAAGTGTTTTTCTCTGAAAGGACAGCATTTAGAAAGTGAAGCAACACTCCATTCACTTCGCACAGTGAATTGAAGTGTTGGAACAGACTGCTTCTCTTTCAGAGAAACGCATGTGAGTTTCTTCCTAATGCTTGCAAGTAGCTTAAGGCACTTTCAAAGGAAAGTGATTTTCTCTGATTGGACAGCATTTAGAAACTGAAGCAACACTCCATTCACTTCGCACAGTGAATTGAAGTGTTGGAACAGACTGCTTCTCTTTCAGAGAAACGCATGTGAGTTTCTGGTGAATGCTTGTGAGTAGCTTAAGGCACTTTCAAAGGAAAGTGATTTTCTCTGAAAGGACAGCATTTAGAAAGTGAAGCAACACTCCGTTCCCTTCGTGCAGTGAATTGAAGTGTTGGAACAGAGTGTTTCTCATTCATAGAAACGCATTAGTGTTTCTTGTGAATGCTTGCAAGTTGCTTAAGGCACTTTCAAAGGAAAGTGATTTTCTCTGAAAGGACAGCATTTAGAAAGTGAAGCAACACTCCATTCACTTTGTACAGTGAATTGAAGTGTTGGAACAGACTGCTTCTCTTTCAGAGAAATGCATGTGAGTTTCTGTTGAATGCTTGTAAGTAGCTTAAGGCACATTCAAAGGAAAGGGATTTTCTCTGAAAGGACAGCATTTAGAAAGTGAAGCAACACTCCATTCACTTCGCACAGTGAATTGAAGTGTTGGAACAGACTGCTTCTCTTTCAGAGAAACGCATGTGAGTTTTTTGTGAATGCTTGAAAGTAGTTTAAGGCACTTTCAATGGAAAGTGATTTTCTCTGAAAGGACAGCATTTAGAAAGTGAGGCAACACTCCATTCACTTCGCACAGTGAATTGAAGTGTTGGAACAGACTGCTTCTCTTTCAGAGAAACGCATGTGAGTTTCTTCCTAATGCTTGCAAATAGCTTAAGGCACTTTCAAAGTAAAGTGATTTTCTCTGAAAGGACAGCATTTAGAAAGTGAAGCAACACTCCATTCACTTCGCACAGTGAATTGAAGTGTTGGAACAGACTGCTTCTCTTTCAGAGAAACGCATGTGAGTTTCTTCCTGATGCTTGCAAGTAGCTTTAGGCACTTTCAAAGGAAAGTGATTTTCTCTGAAAGGACAGCATTTAGAAAGTGAAGCAACACTACATTCACTTCGCACAGTGTATTGAAGTGTTGGAACAGACTGTTTCTCTTTCAGAGAAACGCATGTGAGTTTCTGGTGAATGCTTGTAAGTAGCTTAAGGCACTTTCAAAGGAAAGTGATTTTCTCTGAAAGGACAGCATTTAGAAAGTGAAGCAACACTCCATTCACTTCGCACAGTTAATTG
Source organism: Myodes glareolus (assembly GCF_982192425.1). Classification (NCBI taxonomy): domain Eukaryota; kingdom Metazoa; phylum Chordata; class Mammalia; order Rodentia; family Cricetidae; genus Myodes; species Myodes glareolus. The sequence goes on from NW_028263215.1 coordinate 617,757, forward strand.
AAGTGTTGGAACAGACTGCTTCTCTTTCAGAGAAATGCATGTGAGTTTCTGTTGAATGCTTGTAAGTAGCTTAAGGCACTTTGAAAGGAAAGTGATTTTCTCTGAAAGGACAGCATTTAGAAAGTGAAGCAACACTCCATTCACTTCGCAGAGTGAATTGAAGTATTGGAACAGACTGCTTCTCTTTCAGAGAAACGCATGTGAGTTTCTGGTGAATGCTTGTAAGTATCTTAAGGCGCGTTCAAAGAAAGTGATTTTCTCTGAAAGGACAGCATTTAGAAAGTGAAGCAACACTCCATTCACTTCGCACAGTGAATTGAAGTGTTGGAACAGACTGCTTCTCATTCAGAGAAACGCATGTGAGTTTCTTTTGAATGCTTGCAAGTTGCTTAAGGCACTTTCAAAGGAAAGTGATTTTCTCTGAAAGGACAGCATTTAGAAACTGAAGCAACACGCCATTCACTTCGCACAGTGAATTGAAGTGTTGGAACAGTCTGCTTCTCTTTAAGAGAAACGCATGTGAGTTTCTGGTGAATGCTTGTAAGTAGCTTAAGGCACTTTCAAAGGAAAGTGATTTTCTCTGAAAGGACAGCATTTAGAAAGTGAAGCAACACTCCATTCACTTCGCACAGTGAATTGAAGTGTTGGAACAGACTGCTTCTCTTTCAGAGAAACGCATGTGAGTTTCTGGTGAATGCTTGTAAGTAGCTTAAGGCACTTTCAAAGGAACGTGATTTTCTCTGAAAGGACAGCATTTAGAAAGTGAAGCAACACTCCATTCACTTCGCACAGTGAATTGAAGTGTTGGAACAGACTGCTTCTCTTTCAGAGAAACGCATGTGAGTTTCTTGTGAATTATTGCAAGTCGCTTAAGGCACTTTCAAAGGAAAGTGATTTTCTCTGAAAGGACAGCATTTAGAAACTGAAACAACACTCCATTCACTTCGCACAGTGAATTGAAGTGTTGGAACACACTGCTTGTCTTTCAGAGAAACGCATGTGAGTTTTTTGTGAATGCTTGAAAGTAGTTTAAGGCACTTTCAAAGGAAAGTGATTTTCTCTGAAAGGACAGCATTTAGAAAGTGAAGCAACACTCCATTCACTTTGTACAATGAATTGAAGTGTTGGAACAGACTGCTTCTCTTTCAGAGAAATGCATGTGAGTTTCTGTTGAATGCTTGTAAGTAGCTTAAGGCACATTCAAAGGAAAGGGATTTTCTCTGAAAGGACAGCATTTAGAAAGTGAAGCAACACTCCATTCACTTCGCACAGTGAATTGAAGTGTTGGAACAGACTGCTTCTCTTTCAGAGAAACGCTTGTGAGTTTTTTGTGAATGCTTGAAAGTAGTTTAAGGCACTTTCAATGGAAAGTGATTTTCTCTGAAAGGACAGCATTTAGAAAGTGAGGCAACACTCCATTCACTTCGCACAGTGAATTGAAGTGTTGGAACAGACTGCTTCTCTTTCAGAGAAATGCATGTGAGTTTTTTATGAATGCTTGAAAGTAGTTTAATGCACTTTCAAAGGAAAGTGATTTTCTCTGAAAGGACAGCATTTAGAAAGTGAAGCAACACTCCATTCCCTTCGCACAATAAATTGAAGTGTTGGAACAGACTGCTTCTCTTTCAGAGAAACGCATGTGAGTTTCTTCCTGATGCTTGCAAGTAGCTTAAGGCACTTTCAAATGAAAGTGATTTTCTCTGAAAGGACAGCATTTAGAAAGTGAAGCAACACTCCATTCACTTCGCACAGTGAATTGAAGTGTTGGAACAGACTGCTTCTCTATCAGAGAAACGCATGTGAGTTTCTGGTGAATGCTTGTAAGTAGCTTAAGGCACTTTCAAAGGAAAGTGATTTTCTCTGAAAGGACAGCATTTAGAAAGTGAAGCAACACTCCATTCACTTCGCACAGTGAATTGAAGTGTTGGAACAGACTGCTTCTCTTTCAGAGAAACGCATGTGAGTTTCTTTTGAATGCTTGCAAGTTGCTTAAGGCACATTCAAAGGAAAGTGATTTTCTCTGAAAGGACAGCATTTAGAAACTGAAGCAACACTCCATTCACTTCGCACAGTGAATTGAAGTGTTCGAACCGACTGCTTCTCTTTAAGAGAAACGCATGTGAGTTTTTTGTGAATGCTTGAAAGTAGTTTAAGGCACTTTAAAAGGAAAGTGATTTTGTCTGAAAGGACAGCATTTAGAAAGTGAAGCAACACTCCATTCACTTCGCACGGTGAATTGAAGTGTTGGACCAGACTGCTTCTCTTTCAGAGAAACGCATGTGAGTTTCTGGTGAATGCTTGTAAGTAGCTTAAGGCACATTCAAAGGAAATGATTTTCTCTGAAAGGACAGCATTTAGAAAGTGAAGCAACACTCCATTCACTTCGCACAGTGAATTGAAGTGTTGGAACAGACTGCTTCTCTTTCAGAGAAACGCATGTGAGTTTTTTGTGAATGCTTGAAAGTAGTTTAAGGCACTTTCAATGGAAAGTGATTTTCTCTGAAAGGACAGCATTTAGAAAGTGAGGCAACACTCCATTCACTTCGCACAGTGAATTGAAGTGTTGGAACAGACTGCTTCTCTTTCAGAGAAACGCATGTGAGTTTCTTCCTAATGCTTGCAAGTAGCTTAAGGCACTTTCAAAGGAAAGTGATTTTCTCTGAAAGGACAGCATTTAGAAAGTGAAGCAACACTCCATTCACTTCGCACAGTGAATTGAAGTGTTGGAACAGACTGCTTCTCTTTCAGAGAAATGCATGTGAGTTTCTTCCTGATGCTTGCAAGTAGCTTAAGGCACTTTCAAATGAAAGTGATTTTCTCTGAAAGGACAGCATTTAGAAAGTGAAGCAACACTCCATTCACTTCGCACAGTGAATTGAAGTGTTGGAACAGACTGCTTCTCTATCAGAGAAACGCATGTGAGTTTCTGGTGAATGCTTGTAAGTAGCTTAAGGCACTTTCAAAGGAAAGTGATTTTCTCTGAAAGGACAGCATTTAGAAAGTGAAGCAACACTCCATTCACTTCGCACAGTGAATTGAAGTGTTAGAACAGACTGCTTCTCTTTCAGAGAAATGCATGTGAGTTTAAGTTGAATGCTTGTAAGTAGCTTAAGGCACTTTCCAAAGAAAGTGATTTTCTCTGAAAGGACAGCATTTAGAAAGTGAAGCAACACTCCATTCACTTCGCAGAGTGAATTGAAGTATTGGAACAGACTGCTTCTCTTTCAGAGAAACGCATGTGAGTTTCTGGTGAATGCTTGTAAGTAGCTTAAGGCACTTTCAAAGGAAAGTGATTTTCTCTTATAGGACAGCATTTAGAAAGTGAAGCAACACTCCATTCACTTCGCACAGTGAATTGAAGTGTTGGAACAGACTGCTGCTCTTTCAGAGAAACGCATGTGAGTTTCTGGTGAATGCTTGTAAGTAGCTTAAGGCACTTTCAAAGGAAAGTGATTTTCTCTGAAAGGACAGCATTTAGAAAGTGAAGCAACACTCCATTCCCTTCGTGCAGTGAATTGAAGTGTTGGAACAGAGTGCTTCTCATTCATAGAAACGCATTAATGTTTCTTGTGAATGCTTGCAAGTTGCTTAAGGCACTTTCAAAGGAAAGTGATTTTCTCTGAAAGGACAGCATTTAGAAAGTGAAGCAACACTCCATTCACTTTGTACAGTGAATTGAAGTGTTGGAACAGACTGCTTCTCTTTCAGAGATATGCATGTGAGTTTCTGTTGAATGCTTGTAAGTAGCTTAAGGCACATTCAAAGGAAAGGGATTTTCTCTGAAAGGACAGCATTTAGAAAGTGAAGCAACACTCCATTCACTTCGCACAGTGAATTGAAGTGTTGGAACAGACTGCTTCTCTTTCAGAGAAACACATGTGAGTTTTTGTGAATGCTTGAAAGTAGTTTAAGGCACTTTCAATGGAAAGTGATTTTCTCTGAAAGGACAGCATTTAGAAAGTGAGGAAACACTCCATTCACTTCGCACAGTGAATTGAAGTGTTGGAACAGACTGCTTCTCTTTCAGAGAAACGCATGTGAGTTTCTTCCTGATACTTGCAAATAGCTTAAGGCACTTTCAAAGGAAAGTGATTTTCTCTGAAAGGACAGCATTTAGAAAGTGAAGCAACACTCCATTCACTTCGCACAGTGAACTGAAGTGTTGGAACAGACTGCTTCTCTTTCAGAGAAACGCATGTGAGTTTCTTCCTGATGCTTGCAAGTAGCTTAAGGCACTTTCAAAGGAACGTGATTTTCTCTGAAAGGACAGCATTTAGAAAGTGAAGCAACACTCCATTCACTTCGCACAGTGAATTGAAGTGTTGGAACAGACTGTTTCTCTTTCAGAGAAACGCATGTGAGTTTCTGGTGAATGCTTGTAAGTAGCTTAAGGCACTTTCAAAGGAAAGTGATTTTCTCTGAAAGGACAGCATTTAGAAAGTGAAGCAACACTCCATTCACTTCGCACAGTTAATTGAAGTGTTGGAACAGACTGCTTCTCTTTCAGAGAAATGCATGTGAGTTTCTGTTGAATGCTTGTAAGTAGCTTAAGGCACTTTCAAAGAAAAGTGATTTTCTCTGAAAGGACAGCATTTAGAAAGTGAAGCAACACTCCATTCACTTCGCAGAGTGAATTGAAGTATTGGAACAGACTGCTTCTCTTTCAGAGAAACGCATGTGAGTTTCTTTTGAATGCTTGCAAGTTGCTTAAGACACTTTCAAAGGAAAGGGATTTTCTCTGAAAGGACAGCATTTAGAAACTGAAGCAACACGCCATTCACTTCGCACAGTGAATTGAAGTGTTGGAACAGACTGCTTCTCTATCAGAGAAACGCATGTGAGTTTCTGGTGAATGCTTGTAAGTAGCTTAAGGCACTTTCAAAGGAAAGTGATTTTCTCTGAAAGGACAGCATTTAGAAAGTGAAGCAACACTCCATTCCCTTCGTGCAGTGAATTTAAGTGTTGGAACAGAGTGCTTCTCATTCATAGAAACGCATTAGTGTTTCTTGTGAATGCTTGCAAGTTGCTTAAGGCACTTTCAAAGGAAAGTGATTTTCTCTGAAAGGACAGCATTTAGAAAGTGAAGCAACACTCCATTCACTTCGCACAGTGAATTGAAGTGTTGGAACAGACTGTTTCTCTTTCAGAGAAACGCATGTGAGTTTCTGGTGAATGCTTATAAGTAGCTTAAGGCACTTTCAAAGGAAAGTGATTTTCTCTGAAAGGACAGCATTTAGAAACTGAAGCAACATGCCATTCACTTCGCACAGTGAATTGAAGTGTTGGAACAGACTGCTTCTCTTTAAGAGAAACGCATGTGAGTTTCAGGTGAATGCTTGTAAGTAGCTTAAGGCACTTTCAAAGGAAAGTGATTTTCTCTGAAAGGACAGCATTTAGAAAGTGAAGCAACACTCCATTCACTTCGCACAGTGAATTGAAGTGTTGGAACAGACTGCTTCTCTTTCAGAGAAACGCTTGTGAGTTTCTTCCTAATGCTTGCAAGTAGCTTAAGGCACTTTCAAAGGAAAGTGATTTTCTCTGAAAGGACGGCATTTAGAAAGTGAAGCAACACTCCATTCACTTCGCACAGTGAATTGAAGTGTTGGAACAGACTGCTTCTCTTTCAGAGAAACGCATGTGAGTTTCTTGTGAATTATTGCAAGTCGCTTAAGGCACTTTCAAAGGAAAGTGATTTTCTCTGAAAGGACAGCATTTAGAAACTGAAGCAACACTCCATTCACTTCGCACAGTGAATTGAAGTGTTGGAACAGACTGCTTCTCTTTCAGAGAAACGCATGTGAGTTTTTCGTGAATGCTTGAAAGCAGTTTAAGGCACTTTCAAAGGAAAGTGATTTTCTCTGAAAGGACAGCATTTAGAAAGTGAAGCAACACTCCATTCACTTCGCAGAGTGAATTGAAGTATTGGAACAGACTGCTTCTCTTTCAGAGAAACACATGTGAGTTTCTGGTGAATGCTTGTAAGTAGCTTAAGGCACTTTCAAAGGAAAGTGATTTTCTCTGAAAGGACAGCATTTAGAAAGTGAAGCAACACTCCATTCACTTCGCACAGTGAATTGAAGTGTTGGAACAGACTGCTTCTCTTTCAGAGAAACGCATGTGAGTTTCTTTTGAATGCTTGCAAGTTGCTTAAGGCACATTCAAAGGAAAGTGATTTTCTCTGAAAGGACAGCATTTAGAAACTGAAGCAACACTCCATTCACTTCGCACAGTGAATTGAAGTGTTCGAACCGACTGCTTCTCTTTAAGAGAAACGCATGTGAGTTTTTTGTGAATGCTTGAAAGTAGTTTAAGGCACTTTAAAAGGAAAGTGATTTTGTCTGAAAGGACAGCATTTAGAAAGTGAAGCAACACTCCATTCACTTCGCACGGTGAATTGAAGTGTTGGACCAGACTGCTTCTCTTTCAGAGAAACGCATGTGAGTTTCTGGTGAATGCTTGTAAGTAGCTTAAGGCACATTCAAAGGAAATGATTTTCTCTGAAAGGACAGCATTTAGAAAGTGAAGCAACACTCCATTCACTTCGCACAGTGAATTGAAGTGTTGGAACAGACTGCTTCTCTTTCAGAGAAACGCATGTGAGTTTTTTGTGAATGCTTGAAAGTAGTTTAAGGCAATTTCAATGGAAAGTGATTTTCTCTGAAAGGACAGCATTTAGAAAGTGAGGCAACACTCCATTCACTTCGCACAGTGAATTGAAGTGTTGGAACAGACTGCTTCTCTTTCAGAGAAACGCATGTGAGTTTCTTCCTAATGCTTGCAAGTAGCTTAAGGCACTTTCAAAGGAAAGTGATTTTCTCTGAAAGGACAGCATTTAGAAAGTGAAGCAACACTCCATTCACTTCGCACAGTGAATTGAAGTGTTGGAACAGACTGCTTCTCTTTCAGAGAAATGCATGTGAGTTTCTTCCTGATGCTTGCAAGTAGCTTAAGGCACTTTCAAAGGAAAGTGATTTTCTCTGAAAGGACAGCATTTAGAAAGTGAAGCAACACTAAATTCACTTCGCACAGTGAATTGAAGTGTTGGAACAGACTGCTTCTCTTTCAGAGAAACGCATGTGAGTTTTTTATGAATGCTTGAAAGTAGTTAAAGGCACTTACAAAGGAAAGTGATTTTCTCTGAAAGGACAGCATTTAGAAAGTGAGGCAACACTCCATTCACTTCACACAGTGACTTGAAGTGTTGGAACAGACTGCTTCTCTTTCAGAGAAACGCATGTGAGTTTCTTCCTAATGCTTGCAAGTAGCTTAAGGCACTTTCAAAGGAAAGTGATTTTCTCTGAAAGGACAGCATTTAGAAAGTGAAGCAACACTCCATTCACTTCGCACAGTGAATTGAAGTGTTGGAACAGTCTGCTCCTCTTTCAGAGAAACGCATGTGAGTTTCTTCCTAATGCTTGCAAGTAGCTTAAGGCACTTTCAAAGGAAAGTGATTTTCTCTGAAAGGACAGCATTTAGAAAGTGAAGCTACACTCCATTCACTTCGCACAGTGAATTGAAGTGTTGGAACAGACTGCTTCTCTTTCAGAGAAACGCATGTGAGTTTCCGTTGAATTCTTGTAAGTAGCTTTAGGCACTTTCAAAGGAAAGTGATTTTCTCTGAAAGGACAGCATTTAGAAAGTGAAGCAACACTCCATTCACTTCGCACAGTGAATTGAAGTGTTGGATCAGACTGCTTCTCTTTCAGAGAAATGCATGCGAGTTTAAGTTGAATGCTTGTAAGTAGCTCAAGGCACTTTCAAAGGAAAGTGATTTTCTCGGAAAGGACAGCATTTAGAAAGTGAAGCAACACTCCATTCACTTCGCACAGTGAATTGAAGTATTGGAACAGACTGCTTCTCTTTCAGAGAAACGCATGTGAGTTTCTGGTGAATGCTTGTAAGTAGCTTAAGGCACTTTCAAAGGAAAGTGATTTTCTCTGAAAGGACAGCATTTAGAAAGTGAAGCAACACTCCATTCACTTCGCACAGTGAATTTAAGTGTTGGAACAGACTGCTTCTCTTTCCTATAAACGCATTAGTGTTTCTTGTGAATGCTTGCAAGTTGCTTAAGGCACTTTCAAAGGAAAGTGATTTTCTCTGAAAGGACATAGTTTAGAAAGTGAAGCAACACTCCATTCACTTCACACAGTGAATTGAAGTGTTGGAACAGACTGTTTCTGTTTCAGAGAAATGCATGAGAGTTTCTGTTGAATGCTTGTAAGTAGCTTAAGGCACTTTGAAAGGAAAGTGATTTTCTCTGAAAGGACAGCATTTAGAAAGTGAGGCAACACTCCATTCACTTCACACAGTGAATTGAAGTGTTGGAACAGACTGCTTCTCTTTCAGAGAAATGCATGTGAGTTTCTGTTGAATGCTTGTAAGTAGCTTAAGGCACTTTCAAAGGAAAGTGATTTTCTCTGAAAGGACAGCATTTAGAAAGTGAAGCAACACTCCATTCACTTCGCACATTGAATTGAAGTGTTGGAACAGACTGCTTCTCTTTCAGAGAAACGCATGTGAGTTTCTGGTGAATGCTTGTAAGTAGCTTAAGGCACTTTCAAAGGAAAGTGATTTTCTCTGAAAGGACAGCATTTAGAAAGTGAGACAACACTCCATTCACTTCACACAGTGAATTGAAGTGTTGGAACAGACTGCTTCTCTTTCAGAGAAACGCATGTGAGTTTCTTCCTAATGCTTGCAAGTAGCTTAAGGCACTTTCAAAGGAAAGTGATTTTCTCTGAAAGGACAGCATTTAGAAAGTGAAGTAACACTCCATTCACTTCGCACAGTGAATTGAAGTGTTGGAACAGTCTGCTTCTATTTCAGAGAAACGCATGTGAGTTTCTTCCTAATGCTTGCAAGTAGCTTAAGGCACTTTCAAAGGAAAGTGATTTTCTCTGAAAGGACAGAATTTAGAAAGTGAAGCAACACTCCATTCACTTCGCACAGTGAATTGAAGTGTTGGAACAGACTGCTTCTCTTTCAGAGAAACGCATGTGAGTTTCCGGTGAATGCTTGTAAGTAGCTTAAGGCACTTTCAAAGGAAAGTGATTTTCTCTGAAAGGACAGCATTTAGAAAGTGAAGCAACACTCCATTCACTTCGCACAGTGAATTGAAGTGTTGGAACAGACTGATTCTCTTTCAGAGAAATGCATGTGAGTTTAAGTTGAATGCTTGTAAGTAGCTTAAGGCACTTTCAAAGGAAAGTGATTTTCTCTGAAAGGACAGCATTTAGAAAGTGAAGCAACACTCCATTTACTTCGCACAGTGAATTGAAGTGTTGGAACAGACTGCTTCTCTTTCAGAGAAACGTATGTGAGTTTCTTGTGAATGCTTGCAAGTTGCTTAAGGCACTTTCAAAGGAAAGTGATTTTCTCTGAAAGGACAGCATTTAGAAAGTGAAGCTACACTCCATTCACTTCGCACAGTGAATTGAAGTGTTGGAACAGACTGCTTCTCTTTCAGAGAAACGCATGTGAGTTTCCGTTGAATTCTTGTAAGTAGCTTTAGGCACTTTCAAAGGAAAGTGATTTTCTCTGAAAGGACAGCATTTAGAAAGTGAAGCAACACTCCATTCACTTCGCACAGTGAATTGAAGTGTTGGATCAGACTGCTTCTCTTTCAGAGAAATGCATGCGAGTTTAAGTTGAATGCTTGTAAGTAGCTCAAGGCACTTTCAAAGGAAAGTGATTTTCTCGGAAAGGACAGCATTTAGAAAGTGAAGCAACACTCCATTCACTTCGCACAGTGAATTGAAGTATTGGAACAGACTGCTTCTCTTTCAGAGAAACGCATGTGAGTTTCTGGTGAATGCTTGTAAGTAGCTTAAGGCACTTTCAAAGGAAAGTGATTTTCTCTGAAAGGACAGCATTTAGAAAGTGAAGCAACACTCCATTCACTTCGCACAGTGAATTTAAGTGTTGGAACAGACTGCTTCTCTTTCCTATAAACGCATTAGTGTTTCTTGTGAATGCTTGCAAGTTGCTTAAGGCACTTTCAAAGGAAAGTGATTTTCTCTGAAAGGACATAGTTTAGAAAGTGAAGCAACACTCCATTCACTTCACACAGTGAATTGAAGTGTTGGAACAGACTGTTTCTGTTTCAGAGAAATGCATGAGAGTTTCTGTTGAATGCTTGTAAGTAGCTTAAGGCACTTTGAAAGGAAAGTGATTTTCTCTGAAAGGACAGCATTTAGAAAGTGAGGCAACACTCCATTCACTTCACACAGTGAATTGAAGTGTTGGAACAGACTGCTTCTCTTTCAGAGAAATGCATGTGAGTTTCTGTTGAATGCTTGTAAGTAGCTTAAGGCACTTTCAAAGGAAAGTGATTTTCTCTGAAAGGACAGCATTTAGAAAGTGAAGCAACACTCCATTCACTTCGCACATTGAATTGAAGTGTTGGAACAGACTGCTTCTCTTTCAGAGAAACGCATGTGAGTTTCTGGTGAATGCTTGTAAGTAGCTTAAGGCACTTTCAAAGGAAAGTGATTTTCTCTGAAAGGACAGCATTTAGAAAGTGAGACAACACTCCATTCACTTCACACAGTGAATTGAAGTGTTGGAACAGACTGCTTCTCTTTCAGAGAAACGCATGTGAGTTTCTTCCTAATGCTTGCAAGTAGCTTAAGGCACTTTCAAAGGAAAGTGATTTTCTCTGAAAGGACAGCATTTAGAAAGTGAAGTAACACTCCATTCACTTCGCACAGTGAATTGAAGTGTTGGAACAGTCTGCTTCTATTTCAGAGAAACGCATGTGAGTTTCTTCCTAATGCTTGCAAGTAGCTTAAGGCACTTTCAAAGGAAAGTGATTTTCTCTGAAAGGACAGAATTTAGAAAGTGAAGCAACACTCCATTCACTTCGCACAGTGAATTGAAGTGTTGGAACAGACTGCTTCTCTTTCAGAGAAACGCATGTGAGTTTCCGGTGAATGCTTGTAAGTAGCTTAAGGCACTTTCAAAGGAAAGTGATTTTCTCTGAAAGGACAGCATTTAGAAAGTGAAGCAACACTCCATTCACTTCGCACAGTGAATTGAAGTGTTGGAACAGACTGATTCTCTTTCAGAGAAATGCATGTGAGTTTAAGTTGAATGCTTGTAAGTAGCTTAAGGCACTTTCAAAGGAAAGTGATTTTCTCTGAAAGGACAGCATTTAGAAAGTGAAGCAACACTCCATTCACTTCGCACAGTGAATTGAAGTGTTGGAACAGACTGCTTCTCTTTCAGAGAAACGTGTGTGAGTTTCTTGTGAATGCTTGCAAGTTGCTTAAGGCACTTTCAAAGGAAAGTGATTTTCTCTGAAAGGACAGCATTTAGAAAGTGAAGCAACACTCCGTTCACTTCGCACAGTGAATTGAAGTGTTGGAACAGACTGCTTCTCTTTCAGAGAAACGCATGTGAGTTTTTTATGAATGCTTGAAAGTAGTTTAAGGCACTTTCAAAGGAAAGTGATTTTCTCTGAAAGGACAGTGTTTAGAAAGTGAGGCAACACTCCATTCACTTCGCACAGTGAATTGAAGTGTTTGAACCGACTGCTTCTCTTTCAGAGAAACGCATGTGAGTTTCTGGTGAATGCTTGTTAGTAGCTTAAGGCACTTTCAAAGGACAGTGATTTTCTCTGAAAGGACAGCATTTAGAAAGTGAAGCAACACTCCATTCCCTTCGAGCAGTGAATTGAAGTGTTGGAACAGACTGCTTCTCTTTCAGAGAAATGCATGTTAGTTTCTGTTGAATGCTTGTAAGTTGCTTAAGGCACTTTCAAAGGAAAGTGATTTTCTCTGAAAGGACAGCATTTAGAAAGTGAAGCAACACTCCGTTCACTTCGCACAGTGAATTGAAGTGTTGGAACAGACTGCTTCTCTTTCAGAGAAACGTATGTGAGTTTCTTGTGAATGCTTGCAAGTTGCTTAAGGCACTTTCAAAGGAAAGTGATTTTCTCTGAAAGGACAGCATTTAGAAAGTGAAGCAACACTCCGTTCACTTCGCACAGTGAATTGAAGTGTTGGAACAGACTGCTTCTCTTTCAGAGAAACGCATGTGAGTTTTTTATGAATGCTTGAAAGTAGTTTAAGGCACTTTCAAAGGAAAGTGATTTTCTCTGAAAGGACAGTGTTTAGAAAGTGAGGCAACACTCCATTCACTTCGCACAGTGAATTGAAGTGTTGGAACCGACTGCTTCTCTTTCAGAGAAACGCATGTGAGTTTCTGGTGAATGCTTGTTAGTAGCTTAAGGAACTTTCAAAGGACAGTGATTTTCTCTGAAAGGACAGCATTTAGAAAGTGAAGCAACACTCCATTCCCTTCGAGCAGTGAATTGAAGTGTTGGAACAGACTGCTTCTCTTTCATATAAACGCATTAGTGTTTCTTGTGAATGCTTGCAAGTTGCTTAAGGCACTTTCAAAGGAAAGTGATTTTCTCTGAAAGGACATAATTTAGAAAGTGAAGCAACACTCCATTCACTTCGCACAGTGAATTGAAGTGTTGGAACAGACTGCTTCTCTTTCAGAGAAATGCATGTGAGTTTCTGTTGAATGCTTGTAAGTAGCTTAAGGCACTTTCAAAGGAAAGTGATTTTCTCTGAAAGGACAGCATTTAGAAAGTGCAGCAACACTCCATTCACTTCGCACATTGAATAGAAGTGTTCGAACAGACTGCTTCTCTTTCAGAGAAACGCATGTGAGTTTCTGGTGAATGCTTGTAAGTAGCTTAAGGCACTTTTAAAGGAAAGTGATTTTCTCTGAAAGGACAGCATTTAGAAAGTGAGGCAACACTCCATTCACTTCACACAGTGAATTGAAGTGTTGGAACAGACTGCTTCTCTTTCAGAGAAACGCATGTGAGTTTCTTCCTAATGCTTGCAAGTAGCTTAAGGCACTTTCAAAGGACAGTGATTTTCTCTGAAAGGACAGCATTTAGAAAGTGAAGCAACACTCCATTCACTTCGCACAGTGAATTGAAATGTTGGAACAGTCTGCTTCTCTTTCAGAGAAACGCATGTGAGTTTCTTCCTAATGCTTGCAAGTAGCTTAAGGCACTTTCAAAGGAAAGTGATTTTCTCTGAAAGGACAGCATTTAGAAAGTGAAGCAACACTCCATTCACTTCGCACAGTGAATTGAAGTGTTGGAACAGACTGCTTCTCTTTAAGAGAAACGCATGTGAGTTTCTGTTGAATGCTTGTAAGTAGCTTAAGGCACTTTCAAAGGAAAGTGATTTTCTCTGAAAGGACAGCATTTAGAAAGTGAAGCAACACTCCATTCACTTCGCACAGTGAATTGAAGTGTTGGAACAGACTGCTTCTCTTTCAGAGAAATGCATGTGAGTTTAAGTTGAATGCTTGTAAGTAGCTTAAGGCACTTTCAAAGGAAAGTGATTTTCCCTGAAAGGACAGCATTTAGAAAGTGAAGCAGCACTCCATTCACTTCGCAGAGTGAATTGAAGTATTGGAACAGACTGCTTCTCTTTCAGAGAAACGCATGTGAGTTTCTGGTGAATGCTTGTAAGTAGCTTAAGGCACTTTCAAAGGAAAGTGATTTTCTCTGAAAGGACAGCATTTAGAAAGTGAGGCAACACTCCATTCACTTCACACAGTGACTTGAAGTGTTGGAACAGTCTGCTTCTCTTTCAGAGAAACGCATGTGAGTTTCTTCCTAATGCTTGCAAGTAGCTTAAGGCACTTTCAAAGGAAAGTGATTTTCTCTGAAAGGACAGCATTTAGAAAGTGAAGCAACACTCCATTCACTTCGCACAGTGAATTGAAGTGTTGGAACAGTCTGCTCCTCTTTCAGAGAAACGCATGTGAGTTTCTTCCTAATGCTTGCAAGTAGCTTAAGGCACTTTCAAAGGAAAGTGATTTTCTCTGAAAGGACAGCATTTAGAAAGTGAAGCTACACTCCATTCACTTCGCACAGTGAATTGAAGTGTTGGAACAGACTGCTTCTCTTTCAGAGAAACGCATGTGAGTTTCCGTTGAATTCTTGTAAGTAGCTTTAGGCACTTTCAAAGGAAAGTGATTTTCTCTGAAAGGACAGCATTTAGAAAGTGAAGCAACACTCCATTCACTTCGCACAGTGAATTGAAGTGTTGGATCAGACTGCTTCTCTTTCAGAGAAATGCATGCGAGTTTAAGTTGAATGCTTGTAAGTAGCTCAAGGCACTTTCAAAGGAAAGTGATTTTCTCGGAAAGGACAGCATTTAGAAAGTGAAGCAACACTCCATTCACTTCGCACAGTGAATTGAAGTATTGGAACAGACTGCTTCTCTTTCAGAGAAACGCATGTGAGTTTCTGGTGAATGCTTGTAAGTAGCTTAAGGCACTTTCAAAGGAAAGTGATTTTCTCTGAAAGGACAGCATTTAGAAAGTGAAGCAACACTCCATTCACTTCGCACAGTGAATTTAAGTGTTGGAACAGACTGCTTCTCTTTCCTATAAACGCATTAGTGTTTCTTGTGAATGCTTGAAAGTAGTTTAAGGCACTTTCAAAGGAAAGTGATTTTCTCTGAAAGGACAGTGTTTAGAAAGTGAGGCAACACTCCATTCACTTCGCACAGTGAATTGAAGTGTTTGAACCGACTGCTTCTCTTTCAGAGAAACGCATGTGAGTTTCTGGTGAATGCTTGTTAGTAGCTTAAGGCACTTTCAAAGGACAGTGATTTTCTCTGAAAGGACAGCATTTAGAAAGTGAAGCAACACTCCATTCCCTTCGAGCAGTGAATTGAAGTGTTGGAACAGACTGCTTCTCTTTCAGAGAAATGCATGTTAGTTTCTGTTGAATGCTTGTAAGTTGCTTAAGGCACTTTCAAAGGAAAGTGATTTTCTCTGAAAGGACAGCATTTAGAAAGTGAAGCAACACTCCGTTCACTTCGCACAGTGAATTGAAGTGTTGGAACAGACTGCTTCTCTTTCAGAGAAACGTATGTGAGTTTCTTGTGAATGCTTGCAAGTTGCTTAAGGCACTTTCAAAGGAAAGTGATTTTCTCTGAAAGGACAGCATTTAGAAAGTGAAGCAACACTCCATTCACTTCGCACAGTGAATTGAAGTGTTGGAACAGACTGCTTCTCTTTCAGAGAAACGCATGTGAGTTTTTTATGAATGCTTGAAAGTAGTTTAAGGCACTTTCAAAGGAAAGTGATTTTCTCTGAAAGGACAGTGTTTAGAAAGTGAGGCAACACTCCATTCACTTCGCACAGTGAATTGAAGTGTTGGAACCGACTGCTTCTCTTTCAGAGAAACGCATGTGAGTTTCTGGTGAATGCTTGTTAGTAGCTTAAGGAACTTTCAAAGGACAGTGATTTTCTCTGAAAGGACAGCATTTAGAAAGTGAAGCAACACTCCATTCCCTTCGAGCAGTGAATTGAAGTGTTGGAACAGACTGCTTCTCTTTCATATAAACGCATTAGTGTTTCTTGTGAATGCTTGCAAGTTGCTTAAGGCACTTTCAAAGGAAAGTGATTTTCTCTGAAAGGACATAATTTAGAAAGTGAAGCAACACTCCATTCACTTCGCACAGTGAATTGAAGTGTTGGAACAGACTGCTTCTCTTTCAGAGAAATGCATGTGAGTTTCTGTTGAATGCTTGTAAGTAGCTTAAGGCACTTTCAAAGGAAAGTGATTTTCTCTGAAAGGACAGCATTTAGAAAGTGCAGCAACACTCCATTCACTTCGCACATTGAATAGAAGTGTTCGAACAGACTGCTTCTCTTTCAGAGAAACGCATGTGAGTTTCTGGTGAATGCTTGTAAGTAGCTTAAGGCACTTTTAAAGGAAAGTGATTTTCTCTGAAAGGACAGCATTTAGAAAGTGAGGCAACACTCTATTCACTTCACACAGTGAATTGAAGTGTTGGAACAGACTGCTTCTCTTTCAGAGAAACGCATGTGAGTTTCTTCCTAATGCTTGCAAGTAGCTTAAGGCACTTTCAAAGGACAGTGATTTTCTCTGAAAGGACAGCATTTAGAAAGTGAAGCAACACTCCATTCACTTCGCACAGTGAATTGAAATGTTGGAACAGTCTGCTTCTCTTTCAGAGAAACGCATGTGAGTTTCTTCCTAATGCTTGCAAGTAGCTTAAGGCACTTTCAAAGGAAAGTGATTTTCTCTGAAAGGACAGCATTTAGAAAGTGAAGCAACACTCCATTCACTTCGCACAGTGAATTGAAGTGTTGGAACAGACTGCTTCTCTTTAAGAGAAACGCATGTAAGTTTCTGTTGAATGCTTGTAAGTAGCTTAAGGCACTTTCAAAGGAAAGTGATTTTCTCTGAAAGGACAGCATTTAGAAAGTGAAGCAACACTCCATTCACTTCGCACAGTGAATTGAAGTGTTGGAACAGACTGCTTCTCTTTCAGAGAAATGCATGTGAGTTTAAGTTGAATGCTTGTAAGTAGCTTAAGGCACTTTCAAAGGAAAGTGATTTTCCCTGAAAGGACAGCATTTAGAAAGTGAAGCAGCACTCCATTCACTTCGTAGAGTGAATTGAAGTATTGGAACAGACTGCTTCTCTTTCAGAGAAACGCATGTGAGTTTCTGGTGAATGCTTGTAAGTAGCTTAAGGCACTTTCAAAGGAAAGTGATTTTCTCTGAAAGGACAGCATTTAGAAAGTGAAGCAACACTCCATTCACTTCGCACAGTGAATTGAAGTGTTGGAACAGACTGCTTCTCTTTCAGAGAAACGCATGTGAGTTTCTTGTGAATTATTGCAAGTCGCTTAAGGCACTTTCAAAGGAAAGTGATTTTCTCTGAAAGGACAGCATTTAGAAACTGAAGCAACACTCCATTCACTTCGCACAGTGAATTGAAGTGTTGGAACACACTGCTGGTCTTTCAGAGAAACGCATGTGATTTTTTTGTGAATGCTTGAAAGTAGTTTAAGGCACTTTCAAAGGAAAGTGATTTTCTCTGAAAGGACAGCATTTAGAAAGTGAAGCAACACTCCATTCACTTCGCAGAGTGAATTGAAGTATTGGAAAAGACTGCTTCTCTTTCAGAGAAACACATGTGAGTTTCTGGTGAATGCTTGTAAGTAGCTTAAGGCACTTTCAAAGGAAAGTGATTTTCTCTGAAAGGACAGCATTTAGAAAGTGAGGCAACACTCCATTCACTTCACTCAGTGAATTGAAGTGTTGGAACAGACTGCTTCTCTTTCAGAGAAACGCATGTGAGTTTCTTCCTAATGCTTGCAAGTAGCTTAAGGCACTTTCAAAGGAAAGTGATTTTCTCTGAAAGGACAGCATTTAGAAAGTGAAGTAACACTCCATTCACTTCGCACAGTGAATTGAAGTGTTGGAACAGTCTGCTTCTATTTCAGAGAAACGCATGTGAGTTTCTTCCTAATGCTTGCAAGTAGCTTAAGGCACTTTCAAAGGAAAGTGATTTTCTCTGAAAGGACAGAATTTAGAAAGTGAAGCAACACTCCATTCACTTCGCACAGTGAATTGAAGTGTTGGAACAGACTGCTTCTCTTTCAGAGAAACGCATGTGAGTTTCCGGTGAATGCTTGTAAGTAGCTTAAGGCACTTTCAAAGGAAAGTGATTTTCTCTGAAAGGACAGCATTTAGAAAGTGAAGCAACACTCCATTCACTTCGCACAGTGAATTGAAGTGTTGGAACAGACTGCTTCTCTTTCAGAGAAACGTATGTGAGTTTCTTGTGAATGCTTGCAAGTTGCTTAAGGCACTTTCAAAGGAAAGTGATTTTCTCTGAAAGGACAGCATTTAGAAAGTGAAGCAACACTCCGTTCACTTCGCACAGTGAATTGAAGTGTTGGAACAGACTGCTTCTCTTTCAGAGAAACGCATGTGAGTTTTTTATGAATGCTTGAAAGTAGTTTAAGGCACTTTCAAAGGAAAGTGATTTTCTCTGAAAGGACAGTGTTTAGAAAGTGAGGCAACACTCCATTCACTTCGCACAGTGAATTGAAGTGTTTGAACCGACTGCTTCTCTTTCAGAGAAACGCATGTGAGTTTCTGGTGAATGCTTGTTAGTAGCTTAAGGCACTTTCAAAGGACAGTGATTTTCTCTGAAAGGACAGCATTTAGAAAGTGAAGCAACACTCCATTCCCTTCGAGCAGTGAATTGAAGTGTTGGAACAGACTGCTTCTCTTTCAGAGAAATGCATGTTAGTTTCTGTTGAATGCTTGTAAGTTGCTTAAGGCACTTTCAAAGGAAAGTGATTTTCTCTGAAAGGACAGCATTTAGAAAGTGAAGCAACACTCCGTTCACTTCGCACAGTGAATTGAAGTGTTGGAACAGACTGCTTCTCTTTCAGAGAAACGTATGTGAGTTTCTTGTGAATGCTTGCAAGTTGCTTAAGGCACTTTCAAAGGAAAGTGATTTTCTCTGAAAGGACAGCATTTAGAAAGTGAAGCAACACTCCGTTCACTTCGCACAGTGAATTGAAGTGTTGGAACAGACTGCTTCTCTTTCAGAGAAACGCATGTGAGTTTTTTATGAATGCTTGAAAGTAGTTTAAGGCACTTTCAAAGGAAAGTGATTTTCTCTGAAAGGACAGTGTTTAGAAAGTGAGGCAACACTCCATTCACTTCGCACAGTGAATTGAAGTGTTGGAACCGACTGCTTCTCTTTCAGAGAAACGCATGTGAGTTTCTGGTGAATGCTTGTTAGTAGCTTAAGGAACTTTCAAAGGACAGTGATTTTCTCTGAAAGGACAGCATTTAGAAAGTGAAGCAACACTCCATTCCCTTCGAGCAGTGAATTGAAGTGTTGGAACAGACTGCTTCTCTTTCATATAAACGCATTAGTGTTTCTTGTGAATGCTTGCAAGTTGCTTAAGGCACTTTCAAAGGAAAGTGATTTTCTCTGAAAGGACATAATTTAGAAAGTGAAGCAACACTCCATTCACTTCGCACAGTGAATTGAAGTGTTGGAACAGACTGCTTCTCTTTCAGAGAAATGCATGTGAGTTTCTGTTGAATGCTTGTAAGTAGCTTAAGGCACTTTCAAAGGAAAGTGATTTTCTCTGAAAGGACAGCATTTAGAAAGTGCAGCAACACTCCATTCACTTCGCACATTGAATAGAAGTGTTCGAACAGACTGCTTCTCTTTCAGAGAAACGCATGTGAGTTTCTGGTGAATGCTTGTAAGTAGCTTAAGGCACTTTTAAAGGAAAGTGATTTTCTCTGAAAGGACAGCGTTTAGAAAGTGAGGCAACACTCCATTCACTTCACACAGTGAATTGAAGTGTTGGAACAGACTGCTTCTCTTTCAGAGAAACGCATGTGAGTTTCTTCCTAATGCTTGCAAGTAGCTTAAGGCACTTTCAAAGGACAGTGATTTTCTCTGAAAGGACAGCATTTAGAAAGTGAAGCAACACTCCATTCACTTCGCACAGTGAATTGAAATGTTGGAACAGTCTGCTTCTCTTTCAGAGAAACGCATGTGAGTTTCTTCCTAATGCTTGCAAGTAGCTTAAGGCACTTTCAAAGGAAAGTGATTTTCTCTGAAAGGACAGCATTTAGAAAGTGAAGCAACACTCCATTCACTTCGCACAGTGAATTTAAGTTTTGGAACAGACTGCTTCTCTTTAAGAGAAACGCATGTGAGTTTCTGTTGAATGCTTGTAAGTAGCTTAAGGCACTTTCAAAGGAAAGTGATTTTCTCTGAAAGGACAGCATTTAGAAAGTGAAGCAACACTCCATTCACTTCGCACAGTGAATTGAAGTGTTGGAACAGACTGCTTCTCTTTCAGAGAAATGCATGTGAGTTTAAGTTGAATGCTTGTAAGTAGCTTAAGGCACTTTCAAAGGAAAGTGATTTTCCCTGAAAGGACAGCATTTAGAAAGTGAAGCAGCACTCCATTCACTTCGCAGAGTGAATTGAAGTATTGGAACAGACTGCTTCTCTTTCAGAGAAACGCATGTGAGTTTCTGGTGAATGCTTGTAAGTAGCTTAAGGCACTTTCAAAGGAAAGTGATTTTCTCTGAAAGGACAGCATTTAGAAAGTGAAGCAACACTCCATTCACTTCGCACAGTGAATTGAAGTGTTGGAACAGACTGCTTCTCTTTCAGAGAAACGCATGTGAGTTTCTTGTGAATTATTGCAAGTCGCTTAAGGCACTTTCAAAGGAAAGTGATTTTCTCTGAAAGGACAGCATTTAGAAACTGAAGCAACACTCCATTCACTTCGCACAGTGAATTGAAGTGTTGGAACACACTGCTGGTCTTTCAGAGAAACGCATGTGATTTTTTTGTGAATGCTTGAAAGTAGTTTAAGGCACTTTCAAAGGAAAGTGATTTTCTCTGAAAGGACAGCATTTAGAAAGTGAAGCAACACTCCATTCACTTCGCAGAGTGAATTGAAGTATTGGAAAAGACTGCTTCTCTTTCAGAGAAACACATGTGAGTTTCTGGTGAATGCTTGTAAGTAGCTTAAGGCACTTTCAAAGGAAAGTGATTTTCTCTGAAAGGACAGCATTTAGAAAGTGAAGCAACACTCCATTCACTTCGCACAGTGAATTGAAGTGTTGGAACAGATTGCTTCTCTTTCAGAGAAACGCATGTGGGTTTCTTTTGAATGCTTGCAAGTTGCTTAAGGCACATTCAAAGGAAAGTGATTTTCTCTGAAAGGACAGCATTTAGAAACTGAAGCAACACTCCATTCACTTCGCACAGTGAATTGAAGTGTTCGAACAGACTGCTTCTCTTTAAGAGAAACGCATGTGAGTTTTTTGTGAATGCTTGAAAGTAGTTTAAGGCACTTTAAAAGGAAAGTGATTTCGTCTGAAAGGACAGCATTTAGAAAGTGAAGCAACACTCCATTCACTTCGCACGGTGAATTGAAGTGTTGGACCAGACTGCTTCTCTTTCAGAGAAACGCATGTGAGTTTCTGGTGAATGCTTGTAAGTAGCTTAAGGCACATTGAAAGGAAATGATTTTCTCTGAAAGGACAGCATTTAGAAAGTGAAGCAACACTCCATTCACTTCGCACAGTGAATTGAAGTGTTGGAACAGACTGCTTCTCTTTCAGAGAAACGCATGTGAGTTTTTTGTGAATGCTTGAAAGTAGTTTAAGGCACTTTCAATGGAAAGTGATTTTCTCTGAAAGGACAGCATTTAGAAAGTGAGGCAACACTCCATTCACTTCGCACAGTGAATTGAAGTGTTGGAACAGACTGCTTCTCTTTCAGAGAAACGCATGTGAGTTTCTTCCTAATGCTTGCAAGTAGCTTAAGGCACTTTCAAAGGAAAGTGATTTTCTATGAAAGGACAGCATTTAGAAAGTGAAGCAACACTCCATTCACTTCGCACAGTGAATTGAAGTGTTGGAACAGACTGCTTCTCTTTCAGAGAAACGCATGTGAGTTTCTTCCTGATGCTTGCAAGTAGCTTAAGGCACTTTCAAAGGAAAGTGATTTTCTCTGAAAGGACAGCATTTAGAAAGTGAAGCAACACTAAATTCACTTCGCACAGTGAATTGAAGTGTTGGAACAGACTGCTTCTCTTTCAGAGAAACGCATGTGAGTTTTTTATGAATGCTTGAAAGTAGTTAAAGGCACTTACAAAGGAAAGTGATTTTCTCTGAAAGGACAGCATTTAGAAAGTGAAGCAACACTCCATTCACTTCGCACAGTGAATTGAAGTGTTGGAACAGACTGCTTCTCTTTCAGAGAAACGCATGTGAGTTTCCGGTGAATGCTTGTAAGTAGCTTAAGGCACTTTCAAAGGAAAGTGATTTTCTCTGAAAGGACAGCATTTAGAAAGTGAAGCAACACTCCATTCACTTCGCACAGTGAATTGAAGTGTTGGATCAGACTGCTTCTCTTTCAGAGAAATGCATGTGAGTTTAAGTTGAATGCTTGTAAGTAGCTCAAGGCACTTTCAAAGGAAAGTGATTTTCTCTGAAAGGACAGCATTTAGAAAGTGAAGCAACACTCCATTCACTTCGCACAGTGAATTGAAGTATTGGAACAGACTGCTTCTCTTTCAGAGAAACGGATGTGAGTTTCTGGTGAATGCTTGTAAGTAGCTTAAGGCACTTTCAAAGGAAAGTGATTTTCTCTGAAAGGACAGCATTTAGAAAATGAAGCAACACTCCATTCACTTCGCACAGTGAATTGAAGTGTTGGAACAGACTGCTTCTCTTTCCTATAAACGCATTAGTGTTTCTTGTGAATGCTTGCAAGTTGCTTAAGGCACTTTCAAAGGAAAGTGATTTTCTCTGAAAGGACATAATTTAGAAAGTGAAGCAACACTCCATTCACTTCACACAGTGAATTGAAGTGTTGGAACAGACTGCTTCTCTTTCAGAGAAATGCATGTGAGTTTCTGTTGAATGCTTGTAAGTAGCTTAAGGCACTTTGAAAGGAAAGTGATTTTCTCTGAAAGGACAGCATTTAGAAAGTGAGGCAACACTCCATTCACTTCACACAGTGAATTGAAGTGTTGGAACAGACTGCTTCTCTTTCAGAGAAACGCATGTGAGTTTCTGGTGAATGCTTGTAAGTAGCTTAAGGCACTTTCAAAGGAAAGTGATTTTCTCTGAAAGGACAGCATTTAGAAAGTGAGGCAACACTCCATTCACTTCACACAGTGAATTGAAGTGTTGGAACAGACTGCTTCTCTTTCAGAGAAACGCATGTGAGTTTCTTCCTAATGCTTGCAAGTAGCTTAAGGCACTTTCAAAGGAAAGTGATTTTCTCTGAAAGGACAGCATTTAGAAAGTGAAGTAACACTCCATTCACTTCGCACAGTGAATTGAAGTGTTGGAACAGTCTGCTTCTCTTTCAGAGAAACGCATGTGAGTTTCTTCCTAATGCTTGCAAGTAGCTTAAGGCACTTTCAAAGGAAAGTGATTTTCTCTGAAAGGACAGCATTTAGAAAGTGAAGCAACACTCCATTCACTTCGCACAGTGAATTGAAGTGTTGGAACAGACTGCTTCTCTTTCAGAGAAACGCATGTGAGTTTCCGGTGAATGCTTGTAAGTAGCTTAAGGCACTTTCAAAGGAAAGTGATTTTCTCTGAAAGGACAGCATTTAGAAAGTGAAGCAACACTCCATTCACTTCGCACAGTGAATTGAAGTGTTGGAACAGACTGATTCTCTTTCAGAGAAACGTATGTGAGTTTCTTGTGAATGCTTGCAAGTTGCTTAAGGCACTTTCAAAGGAAAGTGATTTTCTCTGAAAGGACAGCATTTAGAAAGTGAAGCAACACTCCGTTCACTTCGCACAGTGAATTGAAGTGTTGGAACAGACTGCTTCTCTTTCAGAGAAACGCATGTGAGTTTTTTATGAATGCTTGAAAGTAGTTTAAGGCACTTTCAAAGGAAAGTGATTTTCTCTGAAAGGACAGTGTTTAGAAAGTGAGGCAACACTCCATTCACTTCGCACAGTGAATTGAAGTGTTTGAACCGACTGCTTCTCTTTCAGAGAAACGCATGTGAGTTTCTGGTGAATGCTTGTTAGTAGCTTAAGGCACTTTCAAAGGACAGTGATTTTCTCTGAAAGGACAGCATTTAGAAAGTGAAGCAACACTCCATTCCCTTCGAGCAGTGAATTGAAGTGTTGGAACAGACTGCTTCTCTTTCAGAGAAATGCATGTGAGTTTCTGTTGAATGCTTGTAAGTTGCTTAAGGCACTTTCAAAGGAAAGTGATTTTCTCTGAAAGGACAGCATTTAGAAAGTGAAGCAACACTCCGTTCACTTCGCACAGTGAATTGAAGTGTTGGAACAGACTGCTTCTCTTTCAGAGAAACGTATGTGAGTTTCTTGTGAATGCTTGCAAGTTGCTTAAGGCACTTTCAAAGGAAAGTGATTTTCTCTGAAAGGACAGCATTTAGAAAGTGAAGCAACACTCCGTTCACTTCGCACAGTGAATTGAAGTGTTGGAACAGACTGCTTCTCTTTCAGAGAAACGCATGTGAGTTTTTTATGAATGCTTGAAAGTAGTTTAAGGCACTTTCAAAGGAAAGTGATTTTCTCTGAAAGGACAGTGTTTAGAAAGTGAGGCAACACTCCATTCACTTCGCACAGTGAATTGAAGTGTTGGAACCGACTGCTTCTCTTTCAGAGAAACGCATGTGAGTTTCTGGTGAATGCTTGTTAGTAGCTTAAGGAACTTTCAAAGGACAGTGATTTTCTCTGAAAGGACAGCATTTAGAAAGTGAAGCAACACTCCATTCCCTTCGAGCAGTGAATTGAAGTGTTGGAACAGACTGCTTCTCTTTCATATAAACGCATTAGTGTTTCTTGTGAATGCTTGCAAGTTGCTTAAGGCACTTTCAAAGGAAAGTGATTTTCTCTGAAAGGACATAATTTAGAAAGTGAAGCAACACTCCATTCACTTCGCACAGTGAATTGAAGTGTTGGAACAGACTGCTTCTCTTTCAGAGAAATGCATGTGAGTTTCTGTTGAATGCTTGTAAGTAGCTTAAGGCACTTTCAAAGGAAAGTGATTTTCTCTGAAAGGACAGCATTTAGAAAGTGCAGCAACACTCCATTCACTTCGCACATTGAATTGAAGTGTTGGAACAGACTGCTTCTCTTTCAGAGAAACGCATGTGAGTTTCTGGTGAATGCTTGTAAGTAGCTTAAGGCACTTTTAAAGGAAAGTGATTTTCTCTGAAAGGACAGCATTTAGAAAGTGAGGCAACACTCCATTCACTTCACACAGTGAATTGAAGTGTTGGAACAGACTGCTTCTCTTTCAGAGAAACGCATGTGAGTTTCTTCCTAATGCTTGCAAGTAGCTTAAGGCACTTTCAAAGGACAGTGATTTTCTCTGAAAGGACAGCATTTAGAAAGTGAAGCAACACTCCATTCACTTCGCACAGTGAATTGAAATGTTGGAACAGTCTGCTTCTCTTTCAGAGAAACGCATGTGAGTTTCTTCCTAATGCTTGCAAGTAGCTTAAGGCACTTTCAAAGGAAAGTGATTTTCTCTGAAAGGACAGCATTTAGAAAGTGAAGCAACACTCCATTCACTTCGCACAGTGAATTGAAGTGTTGGAACAGACTGCTTCTCTTTAAGAGAAACGCATGTGAGTTTCTGGTGAATGCTTGTAAGTAGCTTAAGGCACTTTCAAAGGAAAGTGATTTTCTCTGAAAGGACAGCATTTAGAAAGTGAAGCAACACTCCATTCACTTCGCACAGTGAATTGAAGTGTTGGAACAGACTGCTTCTCTTTCAGAGAAATGCATGTGAGTTTAAGTTGAATGCTTGTAAGTAGCTTAAGGCACTTTCAAAGGAAAGTGATTTTCCCTGAAAGGACAGCATTTAGAAAGTGAAGCAGCACTCCATTCACTTCGCAGAGTGAATTGAAGTATTGGAACAGACTGCTTCTCTTTCAGAGAAACGCATGTGAGTTTCTGTTGAATGCTTGTAAGTAGCTTAAGGCACTTTCAAAGGAAAGTGATTTTCTCTGAAAGGACAGCATTTAGAAAGTGAAGCAACACTCCATTAACTTCGCACAGTGAATTGAAGTGTTGGAACAGACTGCTTCTCTTTCAGAGAAACGCATGTGAGTTTCTTGTGAATTATTGCAAGTCGCTTAAGGCACTTTCAAAGGAAAGTGATTTTCTCTGAAAGGACAGCATTTAGAAACTGAAGCAACACTCCATTCACTTCGCACAGTGAATTGAAGTGTTGGAACACACTGCTGGTCTTTCAGAGAAACGCATGTGATTTTTTTGTGAATGCTTGAAAGTAGTTTAAGGCACTTTCAAAGGAAAGTGATTTTCTCTAAAAGGACAGCATTTAGAAAGTGAAGCAACACTCCATTCACTTCGCAGAGTGAATTGAAGTATTGGAAAAGACTGCTTCTCTTTCAGAGAAACACATGTGAGTTTCTGGTGAATGCTTGTAAGTAGCTTAAGGCACTTTCAAAGGAAAGTGATTTTCTCTGAAAGGACAGCATTTAGAAAGTGAAGCAACACTCCATTCACTTCGCACAGTGAATTGAAGTGTTGGAACAGATTGCTTCTCTTTCAGAGAAACGCATGTGAGTTTCTTTTGAATGCTTGCAAGTTGCTTAAGGCACATTCAAAGGAAAGTGATTTTCTCTGAAAGGACAGCATTTAGAAACTGAAGCAACACTCCATTCACTTCGCACAGTGAATTGAAGTGTTCGAACAGACTGCTTCTCTTTAAGAGAAACGCATGTGAGTTTTTTGTGAATGCTTGAAAGTAGTTTAAGGCACTTTAAAAGGAAAGTGATTTCGTCTGAAAGGACAGCATTTAGAAAGTGAAGCAACACTCCATTCACTTCGCACGGTGAATTGAAGTGTTGGACCAGACTGCTTCTCTTTCAGAGAAACGCATGTGAGTTTCTGGTGAATGCTTGTAAGTAGCTTAAGGCACATTGAAAGGAAATGATTTTCTCTGAAAGGACAGCATTTAGAAAGTGAAGCAACACTCCATTCACTTCGCACAGTGAATTGAAGTGTTGGAACAGACTGCTTCTCTTTCAGAGAAACGCATGTGAGTTTTTTGTGAATGCTTGAAAGTAGTTTAAGGCACTTTCAATGGAAAGTGATTTTCTCTGAAAGGACAGCATTTAGAAAGTGAGGCAACACTCCATTCACTTCGCACAGTGAATTGAAGTGTTGGAACAGACTGCTTCTCTTTCAGAGAAACGCATGTGAGTTTCTTCCTAATGCTTGCAAGTAGCTTAAGGCACTTTCAAAGGAAAGTGATTTTCTCTGAAAGGACAGCATTTAGAAAGTGAAGCAACACTCCATTCACTTCGCACAGTGAATTGAAGTGTTGGAACAGACTGCTTCTCTTTCAGAGAAACGCATGTGAGTTTCTTCCTGATGCTTGCAAGTAGCTTAAGGCACTTTCAAAGGAAAGTGATTTTCTCTGAAAGGACAGCATTTAGAAAGTGAAGCAACACTAAATTCACTTCGCACAGTGAATTGAAGTGTTGGAACAGACTGCTTCTCTTTCAGAGAAACGCATGTGAGTTTTTTATGAATGCTTGAAAGTAGTTAAAGGCACTTACAAAGGAAAGTGATTTTCTCTGAAAGGACAGCATTTAGAAAGTGAAGCAACACTCCATTCACTTCGCACAGTGAATTGAAGTGTTGGAACAGACTGCTTCTCTTTCAGAGAAACGCATGTGAGTTTCCGGTGAATGCTTGTAAGTAGCTTAAGGCACTTTCAAAGGAAAGTGATTTTCTCTGAAAGGACAGCATTTAGAAAGTGAAGCAACACTCCATTCACTTCGCACAGTGAATTGAAGTGTTGGATCAGACTGCTTCTCTTTCAGAGAAATGCATGTGAGTTTAAGTTGAATGCTTGTAAGTAGCTCAAGGCACTTTCAAAGGAAAGTGATTTTCTCTGAAAGGACAGCATTTAGAAAGTGAAGCAACACTCCATTCACTTCGCACAGTGAATTGAAGTATTGGAACAGACTGCTTCTCTTTCAGAGAAACGGATGTGAGTTTCTGGTGAATGCTTGTAAGTAGCTTAAGGCACTTTCAAAGGAAAGTGATTTTCTCTGAAAGGACAGCATTTAGAAAATGAAGCAACACTCCATTCACTTCGCACAGTGAATTGAAGTGTTGGAACAGACTGCTTCTCTTTCCTATAAACGCATTAGTGTTTCTTGTGAATGCTTGCAAGTTGCTTAAGGCACTTTCAAAGGAAAGTGATTTTCTCTGAAAGGACATAATTTAGAAAGTGAAGCAACACTCCATTCACTTCACACAGTGAATTGAAGTGTTGGAACAGACTGCTTCTCTTTCAGAGAAATGCATGTGAGTTTCTGTTGAATGCTTGTAAGTAGCTTAAGGCACTTTGAAAGGAAAGTGATTTTCTCTGAAAGGACAGCATTTAGAAAGTGAGGCAACACTCCATTCACTTCACACAGTGAATTGAAGTGTTGGAACAGACTGCTTCTCTTTCAGAGAAACGCATGTGAGTTTCTGGTGAATGCTTGTAAGTAGCTTAAGGCACTTTCAAAGGAAAGTGATTTTCTCTGAAAGGACAGCATTTAGAAAGTGAGGCAACACTCCATTCACTTCACACAGTGAATTGAAGTGTTGGAACAGACTGCTTCTCTTTCAGAGAAACGCATGTGAGTTTCTTCCTAATGCTTGCAAGTAGCTTAAGGCACTTTCAAAGGAAAGTGATTTTCTCTGAAAGGACAGCATTTAGAAAGTGAAGTAACACTCCATTCACTTCGCACAGTGAATTGAAGTGTTGGAACAGTCTGCTTCTCTTTCAGAGAAACGCATGTGAGTTTCTTCCTAATGCTTGCAAGTAGCTTAAGGCACTTTCAAAGGAAAGTGATTTTCTCTGAAAGGACAGCATTTAGAAAGTGAAGCAACACTCCATTCACTTCGCACAGTGAATTGAAGTGTTGGAACAGACTGCTTCTCTTTCAGAGAAACGCATGTGAGTTTCCGGTGAATGCTTGTAAGTATCTTAAGGCACTTTCAAAGGAAAGTGATTTTCTCTGAAAGGACAGCATTTAGAAAGTGAAGCAACACTCCATTCACTTCGCACAGTGAATTGAAGTGTTGGAACAGACTGATTCTCTTTCAGAGAAACGTATGTGAGTTTCTTGTGAATGCTTGCAAGTTGCTTAAGGCACTTTCAAAGGAAAGTGATTTTCTCTGAAAGGACAGCATTTAGAAAGTGAAGCAACACTCCGTTCACTTCGCACAGTGAATTGAAGTGTTGGAACAGACTGCTTCTCTTTCAGAGAAACGCATGTGAGTTTTTTATGAATGCTTGAAAGTAGTTTAAGGCACTTTCAAAGGAAAGTGATTTTCTCTGAAAGGACAGTGTTTAGAAAGTGAGGCAACACTCCATTCACTTCGCACAGTGAATTGAAGTGTTTGAACCGACTGCTTCTCTTTCAGAGAAACGCATGTGAGTTTCTGGTGAATGCTTGTTAGTAGCTTAAGGCACTTTCAAAGGACAATGATTTTCTCTGAAAGGACAGCATTTAGAAAGTGAAGCAACACTCCATTCCCTTCGAGCAGTGAATTGAAGTGTTGGAACAGACTGCTTCTCTTTCAGAGAAATGCATGTTAGTTTCTGTTGAATGCTTGTAAGTAGCTTAAGGCACTTTCAAAGGAAAGTGATTTTCTCTGAAAGGACAGCATTTAGAAAGTGAAGCAACACTCCATTCACTTCGCACAGTGAATTGAAGTGTTGGAACAGACTGCTTCTCTTTCAGAGAAACGTATGTGAGTTTCTTGTGAATGCTTGCAAGTTGCTTAACGCACTTTCAAAGGAAAGTGATTTTCTCTGAAAGGACAGCATTTAGAAAGTGAAGCAACACTCCGTTCACTTCGCACAGTGAATTGAAGTGTTGGAACAGACTGCTTCTCTTTCAGAGAAACGCATGTGAGTTTTTTATGAATGCTTGAAAGTAGTTTAAGGCACTTTCAAAGGAAAGTGATTTTCTCTGAAAGGACAGTGTTTAGAAAGTGAGGCAACACTCCATTCACTTCGCACAGTGAATTGAAGTGTTGGAACCGACTGCTTCTCTTTCAGAGAAACGCATGTGAGTTTCTGGTGAATGCTTGTTAGTAGCTTAAGGCACTTTCAAAGGACAGTGATTTTCTCTGAAAGGACAGCATTTAGAAAGTGAAGCAACACTCCATTCCATTCGAGCAGTGAATTGAAGTGTTGGAACAGACTGCTTCTCTTTCATATAAACGCATTAGTGTTTCTTGTGAATGCTTGCAAGTTGCTTAAGGCACTTTCAAAGGAAAGTGATTTTCTCTGAAAGGACATAATTTAGAAAGTGAAGCAACACTCCATTCACTTCGCACAGTGAATTGAAGTGTTGGAACAGACTGCTTCTCTTTCAGAGAAATGCATGTGAGTTTCTGTTGAATGCTTGTAAGTAGCTTAAGGCACTTTCAAAGGAAAGTGATTTTCTCTGAAAGGACAGCATTTAGAAAGTGCAGCAACACTCCATTCACTTCGCACATTGAATTGAAGTGTTGGAACAGACTGCTTCTCTTTCAGAGAAACGCATGTGAGTTTCTGGTGAATGCTTGTAAGTAGCTTAAGGCACTTTTAAAGGAAAGTGATTTTCTCTGAAAGGACAGCATTTAGAAAGTGAGGCAACACTCCATTCACTTCACACAGTGAATTGAAGTGTTGGAACAGACTGCTTCTCTTTCAGAGAAACGCATGTGAGTTTCTTCCTAATGCTTGCAAGTAGCTTAAGGCACTTTCAAAGGAAAGTGATTTTCTCTGAAAGGACAGCATTTAGAAAGTGAAGCAACACTCCATTCACTTCGCACAGTGAATTGAAATGTTGGAACAGTCTGCTTCTCTTTCAGAGAAACGCATGTGAGTTTCTTCCTAATGCTTGCAAGTAGCTTAAGGCACTTTCAAAGGAAAGTGATTTTCTCTGAAAGGACAGCATTTAGAAAGTGAAGCAACACTCCGTTCACTTCGCACAGTGAATTGAAGTGTTGGAACAGACTGCTTCTCTTTCAGAGAGACGCATGTGAGTTTTTTATGAATGCTTGAAAGTAGTTTAAGGCACTTTCAAAGGAAAGTGATTTTCTCTGAAAGGACAGTGTTTAGAAAGTGAGGCAACACTCCATTCACTTCGCACAGTGAATTGAAGTGTTGGAACCGACTGCTTCTCTTTCAGAGAAACGCATGTGAGTTTCTGGTGAATGCTTGTTAGTAGCTTAAGGCACTTTCAAAGGACAGTGATTTTCTCTGAAAGGACAGCATTTAGAAAGTGAAGCAACACTCCATTCCCTTCGAGCAGTGAATTGAAGTGTTGGAACAGACTGCTTCTCTTTCATATAAACGCATTAGTGTTTCTTGTGAATGCTTGCAAGTTGCTTAAGGCACTTTCAAAGGAAAGTGATTTTCTCTGAAAGGACATAATTTAGAAAGTGAAGCAACACTCCATTCACTTCGCACAGTGAATTGAAGTGTTGGAACAGACTGCTTCTCTTTCAGAGAAATGCATGTGAGTTTCTGTTGAATGCTTGTAAGTAGCTTAAGGCACTTTCAAAGGAAAGTGATTTTCTCTGAAAGGACAGCATTTAGAAAGTGCAGCAACACTCCATTCACTTCGCACATTGAATTGAAGTGTTGGAACAGACTGCTTCTCTTTCAGAGAAACGCATGTGAGTTTCTGGTGAATGCTTGTAAGTAGCTTAAGGCACTTTTAAAGGAAAGTGATTTTCTCTGAAAGGACAGCATTTAGAAAGGGAGGCAACACTCCATTCACTTCACACAGTGAATTGAAGTGTTGGAACAGACTGCTTCTCTTTCAGAGAAACGCATGTGAGTTTTTTCCTAATGCTTGCAAGTAGCTTAAGGCACTTTCAAAGGAAAGTGATTTTCTCTGAAAGGACAGCATTTAGAAAGTGAAGCAACACTCCATTCACTTCGCACAGTGAATTGAAATGTTGGAACAGTCTGCTTCTCTTTCAGAGAAACGCATGTGAGTTTCTTCCTAATGCTTGCAAGTAGCTTAAGGCACTTTCAAAGGAAAGTGATTTTCTCTGAAAGGACAGCATTTAGAAAGTGAAGCAACACTCCATTCACTTCGCACAGTGAATTGAAGTGTTGGAACAGACTGCTTCTCTTTAAGAGAAACGCATGTGAGTTTCTGGTGAATGCTTGTAAGTAGCTTAAGGCACTTTCAAAGGAAAGTGATTTTCTCTGAAAGGACAGCATTTAGAAAGTGAAGCAACACTCCATTCACTTCGCACAGTGAATTGAAGTGTTGGAACAGACTGCTTCTCTTTCAGAGAAACGCATGTGAGTTTAAGTTGAATGCTTGTAAGTAGCTTAAGGCACTTTCAAAGGAAAGTGATTTTCCCTGAAAGGACAGCATTTAGAAAGTGAAGCAGCACTCCATTCACTTCGCAGAGTGAATTGAAGTATTGGAACAGACTGCTTCTCTTTCAGAGAAACGCATGTGAGTTTCTGGTGAATGCTTGTAAGTAGCTTAAGGCACTTTCAAAGGAAAGTGCTTTTCTCTGAAAGGACAGCATTTAGAAAGTGAAGCAACACTCCATTCACTTCGCACAGTGAATTGAAGTGATGGAACAGACTGCTTCTCTTTCAGAGAAACGCATGTGAGTTTCTTCCTAATGCTTGCAAGTCGCTTAAGGCACTTTCAAAGGAAAGTGATTTTCTCTGAAAGGACAGCGTTTAAAAAGTGAAGCAACACTCCATTCACTTCGCACAGTGAATTGAAGTGTTGGAACAGACTGCTTCTCTTTAAGAGAAACGCATGTGAGTTTTTTGTGAATGCTTGAAAGTAGTTTAGGGCACTTTCAAAGGAAAGTGATTTTCTCTGAAAGGACAGAATTTAGAAAGTGATGCAACACTCCATTCACTTCGCACAGTGAATTGAAGTGTTGGAACAGACTGCTTCTCTTTCAGAGAAACGCATGTGAGTTTCTTCCTAATGCTTGTAAGTAGCTTAAGGCACTTTCAAAGGAAAGTGATTTTCTCTGAAAGGACAGCATTTAGAAAGTAAAGCAACACTCCATTCCCTTCGCACAATAAATTGAAGTGTTGGAACAGACTGCTTCTCTTTCATAGAAACGCATTAGTGTGTCTTGTGAATGCTTGCAAGTAGCTTAAGGCACATTCAAAGGAAAGTGATTTTCTCTGAAAGGACAGCATTTAGAAAGTGAAGCAACACTCCATTCACTTCGCACAGAGAATTGAAGTGTTGGAACAGATTACTTCTCTTTCAGAGAAATGCATGTGAGTTTCTGTTGAATGCTTGTAAGTAGCTTAAGGCACATTCAAAGGAAAGGGATTTTCTCTGAAAGGACAGCATTTAGAAAGTGAAGCAACACTCCATTCACTTCGCACTGTGACTTGAAGTGTTGGAACAGACTGCTTCTCTTTCAGAGAAACGCATGTGAGTTTTTTGTGAATGCTTGAAAGTAGTTTAAGGCACTTTCAAAGGAAAGTGTTTTTCTCTGAAAATACAGAATTTAGAAAGTGAAGCAACACTCCATTCACTTCGCACAGTGAATTGAAGTGTTGGAACAGACTGCTTCTCTTTCAGAGAAACGCATGTGAGTTTCTTCCTAATGCTCGCAAGTAGCTTAAGGCACTTCCAAAGGAAAGTGATTTTCTCTGATTGGACAGCATTTAGAAAGTGAAGCAACACTCCATTCACTTCGCACAGTGAATTGAAGTGTTGGAACAGACTGCTTCTCTTTCAGAGAAACGCATGTGAGTTTCTGGCGAATGCTTGTAAGTAGCTTAAGGCACTTTCAAAGGAAAGTAATTTTCTCTGAAAGGACAGCATTTTGAAAGTGAAGCAACACTCCATTCCCTTCGTGCAGTGAATTGAAGTGTTGGAACAGAGTGCTTCTCATTCATAGAAACGCATTAGTGTTTCTTGTGAATGCTTGCAAGTTGCTTAAGGCACTTTCAAAGGAAAGTGATTTTCTCTGAAAGGACAGCATTTAGAAAGTGAAGCAACACTCCATTCACTTTGTACAGTGAATTGAAGTGTTGGAACAGACTGCTTCTCTTTCAGAGAAATGCATGTGAGTTTCTGTTGAATGCTTGTAAGTAGCTTAAGGCTCTTTCAAAGGAAAGTGATTTTCTCTGAAAGGACAGCATTTAGAAAGTGAAGCAACACTCCATTCACTTCGCACAGTGAATTGAAGTGTTGGAACAGACTGCTTCTCTTTCAGAGAAACGCATGTGAGTTTCTTTTGAATGCTTGCAAGTTGCTTAAGGCACATTCAAAGGAAAGTGATTTTCTCTGAAAGGACAGCATTTAGAAACTGAAGCAACACTCCATTCACTTCGCACAGTGAATTGAAGTGTTGGAACAGACTGCTTCTCTTTCAGAGAAACGCATGTGAGTTTCTTCCTAATGCTTGCAAGTAGCTTAAGGCACTTTCAAAGGAAAGTGATTTTCTCTGATTGGACAGCATTTAGAAAGTGAAGCAACACTCCATTCACTTCGCACAGTGAATTGAAGTGTTGGAACAGACTGCTTCTCTTTCAGAGAAACGCATGTGAGTTTCTGGTGAATGCTTGTAAGTAGCTTAAGGCACTTTCAAAGGAAAGTGATTTTCTCTGAAAGGACAGCATTTAGAAAGTGAAGCAACACTCCATTCACTTCGCACAGTGAATTGAAGTGTTGGAACAGACTGCTTCTCTTTCAGAGAAACGCATGTGAGTTTCTTTTGAATGCTTGCAAGTTGCTTAAGGCACATTCAAAGGAAAGTGATTTTCTCTGAAAGGACAGCATTTAGAAAGTGAAGCAACACTCCATTCACTTCGCACAGTGAATTGAAGTGTTCGAACAGACTGCTTCTCTTTCAGAGAAACGCATGTGAGTTTTTTGTGAATGCTTGAAAGTAGTTTAAGGCACTTTCAAAGGAAAGTGATTTTCTCTGAAAGGACAGCATTTAGAAAGTGAAGCAACACTCCATTCACTTCGCACTGTGAATTGAAGTGTTGGAACAGACTGCTTCTCTTTCAGAGAAACGCATGTGAGTTTTTTGTGAATGCTTGAAAGTAGTTTAAGGCACTTTCAAAGGAAAGTCTTTTTCTCTGAAAGGACAGAATTTAGAAAGTGAAGCAACACTCCATTCACTTCGCACAGTGAATTGAAGTGTTGGAACAGACTGCTCCTCTTTCAGAGAAACGCATGTGAGTTTCTTCCTAATGCTTGCAAGTAGCTTAAGGCACTTTCAAAGGAAAGTGATTTTCTCTGATTGGACAGCATTTAGAAAGTGAAGCAACACTCCATTCACTTCGAACAGTGAATTGAAGTGTTGGAACAGACTGCTTCTCTTTCAAAGAAACGCATGTGAGTTTCTGGTGAATGCTTGTAAGTAGCTTAAGGCACTTTCAAAGGAAAGTGATTTTCTCTGAAAGAAGAGCATTTAGAAAGTGAAGCAACACTCCATTCCCTTCGTGCAGTGAATTGAAGTGTTGGAACAGAGTGCTTCTCATTCATAGAAACGCATTAGTGTTTCTTGTGAATGCTTGCAAGTTGCTTAAGGCACTTTCAAAGGAAAGTGATTTTCTCTGAAAGGACAGCATTTAGAAAGTGAAGCAACACTCCATTCACTTTGTACAGTGAATTGAAGTGTTGGAACAGACTGCTTCTCTTTCAGAGAAATGCATGTGAGTTTCTGTTTAATGCTTGTAAGTAGCTTAAGGCTCTTTCAAAGGAAAGTGATTTTCTCTCAAAGGACAGCATTTAGAAAGTAAAACAACACTCCATTCCCTTCGCACAATAAATTGAAGTGTTGGAACAGACTGCTTCTATTCATAGAAACGCAATAGTGTTTCTTGTGAATGCTTGCAAGTAGCTTAAGGCACATTCAAAGGAAAGTGATTTTCTCTGAAAGGACAGCATTTAGAAAGTGAAGCAACACTCCATTCACTTCGCACAGAGAATTGAAGTGTTGGAACATTTTACTTCTCTTTCAGAGAAATGCATGTGAGTTTCTGTTGAATGCTTGTAAGTAGCTTAAGGCACATTCAAAGGAAAATGATTTTCTCTGAAAGGACAGCATTTAGAAAGTGAAGCAACACTACATTCACTTCGCACAGTGAATTGAAGTGTTGGAACAGACTGCTTCTCTTTCAGAGAAACGCATGTGAGTTTTTTGTAAATGCTTGAAAGTAGTTTAAGGCACTTTCAATGGAAAGTGATTTTCTCTGAAAGGACAGCATTTAGAAAGTGAGGCAACACTCCATTCACTTCGCACAGTGAAATGAAGTGTTGGAACAGACTGCTTCTCTTTCAGAGAAACGC
The DNA here is from genome assembly GCF_982192425.1 of Myodes glareolus. Taxonomy (NCBI): domain Eukaryota; kingdom Metazoa; phylum Chordata; class Mammalia; order Rodentia; family Cricetidae; genus Myodes; species Myodes glareolus. The sequence goes on from NW_028263215.1 coordinate 653,468, forward strand.
ATGTGAGTTTCTTCCTAATGCTTGCAAGTAGCTTAAGGCACTTTCAAAGGAAAGTGATATTCTCTGAAAGGACAGCATTTAGAAAGTGAAGCAACACTCCATTCACTTCGCACAGTGAATTGAAGTGTTCGAACAGACTGCTTCTCTTTCAGAGAAACGCATGTGAGTTTCTTCCTGATGCTTGCAAGTAGCTTAAGGCACTTTCAAAGGAAAGTGATTTTCTCTGAAAGGACAGAATTTAGAAAGTGAAGCAACACTCCATTCACTTCGCACAGTGAATTGAAGTGTTGGAACAGACTGCTTCTCTTTCAGAGAAATGCATGTGAGTTTCTGTTGAATGCTTGTAAGTAGCTTAAGGCACTTTCAAAGGAAAGTGATTTTCTCTGAAAGGACAGCATTTAGAAAGTGAAGAAACACTCCATTCACTTCGCAGATTGAATTGAAGTATTGGAACAGACTGCTTCTCTTTCAGAGAAACACATGTGAGTTTCTGGTGAATGCTTGTAAGTAGCTTAAGGCACTTTCAAAGGAAAGTGATTTTATCTGAAAGGACAGCATTTAGAAAGTGAAGCAACACTCCATTCACTTCGCACAGTGAATTGAAGTGTTGGAACAGACTGCTTCTCTTTCAGAGAAACGCATGTGAGTTTCTTTTGAATGCTTGCAAGTTGCTTAAGGCACATTCAAAGGAAAGTGATTTTCTCTGAAAGGACAGCATTTAGAAACTGAAGCAACACTCCATTCACTTCGCACAGTGAATTGAAGTGTTGGAACAGACTGCTTCTCTTTCAGAGAAACGCATGTGAGTTTTTTGTGAATGCTTGAAAGTAGTTTAAGGCACTTTAAAAGGAAAGTGATTTTGTCTGAAAGGACAGCATTAAGAAAGTGAAGCAACACTCCATTCACTTCGCACGGTGAATTGAAGTGTTGGACCAGACTGCTTCTCTTTCAGAGAAACGCATGTGAGTTTCTGGTGAATGCTTGTAAGTAGCTTAAGGCACATTCAAAGGAAAATGATTTTCTCTGAAAGGACAGCATTTAGAAAGTGAAGCAACACTCCATTCACTTCGCACAGTGAATTGAAGTGTTGGAACAGACTGCTTCTCTTTCAGAGAAACGCATGTGAGTTTTTTGTGAATGCTTGAAAGTAGTTTAAGGCACTTTCAATGGAAAGTGATTTTCTCTGAAAGGACAGCATTTAGAAAGTGAGGCAACACTCCATTCACTTCGCACAGTGAATTGAAGTGTTGGAACAGACTGCTTCTCTTTCAGAGAAACGCATGTGAGTTTCTTCCTAATGCTTGCAAGTAGCTTAAGGCACTTTCAAAGGAAAGTGATTTTCTCTGAAAGGACAGCATTTAGAAAGTGAAGCAACACTCCATTCACTTCGCACAGTGAATTGAAGTGTTGGAACAGACTGCTTCTCTTTCAGAGAAACGCATGTGAGTTTCTTCCTGATGCTTGCAAGTAGCTTAAGGCACTTTCAAAGGAAAGTGATTTTCTCTGAAAGGACAGCATTTAGAAAGTGAAGCAACACTAAATTCACTTCGCACAGTGAATTGAAGTGTTGGAACAGACTGCTTCTCTTTCAGAGAAACGCATGTGAGTTTTTCATGAATGCTTGAAAGTAGTTAAAGGCACTTTCAAAGGAAAGTGATTTTCTCTGAAAGGACAGCATTTAGAAAGTGAGGCAACACTCCATTCACTTCACACAGTGACTTGAAGTGTTGGAACAGTCTGCTTCTCTTTCAGAGAAACGCATGTGAGTTTCTTCCTAATGCTTGCAAGTAGCTTAAGGCACTTTCAAAGGAAAGTGATTTTCTCTGAAAGGACAGCATTTAGAAAGTGAAGCAACACTCCATTCACTTCGCACAGTGAATTGAAGTGTTGGAACAGTCTGCTCCTCTTTCAGAGAAACGCATGTGAGTTTCTTCCTAATGCTTGCAAGTAGCTTAAGGCACTTTCAAAGGAAAGTGATTTTCTCTGAAAGGACAGCATTTAGAAAGTGAAGCAGCACTCCATTCACTTCGCACAGTGAATTGAAGTGTTGGAACAGACTGCTTCTCTTTCAGAGAAACGCATGTCAGTTTCCGGTGAATGCTTGTACGTAGCTTAAGGCACTTTCAAAGGAAAGTGATTTTCTCTGAAAGGACAGCATTTAGAAAGTGAAGCAACACTCCATTCACTTCGCACAGTGAATTGAAGTGTTGGAACAGACTGCTTCTCTTTCAGAGAAATGCATGTGAGTTTAAGTTGAATGCTTGTAAGTAGCTTAAGGCACTTTCAAAGGAAAGTGATTTTCTCTGAAAGGACAGCATTTAGAAAGTGAAGCAACACTCCATTCACTTCGCACAGTGAATTGAAGTATTGGAACAGACTGCTTCTCTTTCAGAGAAACGGATGTGAGTTTCTGGTGAATGCTTGTAAGTAGCTTAAGGCACTTTCAAAGGAAAGTGATTTTCTCTGAAAGGACAGCATTTAGAAAGTGAAGCAACACTCCATTCACTTCGCACAGTGAATTGAAGTGTTGGAACAGACTGCTTCTCTTTCATATAAACGCATTAGTGTTTCTTGTGAATGCTTGCAAGTTGCTTAAGGCACTTTCAAAGGAAAGTGATTTTCTCTGAAAGGACATAATTTAGAAAGTGAAGCAACACTCCATTCACTTCGCACACTGAATTGAAGTGTTGGAACAGACTGCTTCTCTTTCAGAGAAATGCATGTGAGTGTCTGTTGAATGCTTGTAAGTAGCTTAAGGCACTTTGAAAGGAAAGTGATTTTCTCTGAAAGGACAGCATTTAGAAAGTGAAGCAACACTCCATTCACTTTGCACATTGAATTGAAGTGTTGGAACAGACTGCTTCTCTTTCAGAGAAACGCATGTGAGTTTCTGTGGAATGCTTGTAAGTAGCTTAAGGCACTTTGAAAGGAAAGTGATTTTCTCTGAAAGGACAGCATTTAGAAAGTGAGGCAACACTCCATTCACTTCACACAGTCAATTGAAGTGTTGGAACAGACTGCTTCTCTTTCAGAGAAATGCATGTGAGTTTCTGTTGAATGCTTGTAAGTAGCTTAAGGCACTTTCAAAGGAAAGTGATTTTCTCTGAAAGGACAGCATTTAGAAAGTGAAGCAACACTCCATTCACTTCGCACATTGAATTGAAGTGTTGGAACAGACTGCTTCTCTTTCAGAGAAACGCATGTGAGTTTCTGGTGAATGCTTGTTAGTATCTTAAGGCACTTTCAAAGGAAAGTGATTTACTCTGAAAGGACAGCATTTAGAAAGTGAAGCAACACTCCATTCACTTCGCACAGTGAATTGAAGTGTTGGAACAGACTGCTTCTCTTTCAGAGAAATGCATGTGAGTTTAAGTTGAATCCTTGTAAGTAGCTTAAGGCACTTTCAAAGGAAAGTGATTTTCTCTGAAAGGACAGCATTTAGAAAGTGAAGCAACACTCCATTCACTTCGCACAGTGAATTGAAGTGTTGGAACAGACTGCTTCTCTTTCAGAGAAACGTATGTGAGTTTCTTGTGAATGCTTGCAAGTTGCTTAAGGCACTTTCAAAGGAAAGTGATTTTCTCTGAAAGGACAGCATTTAGAAATTGAAGCAACACTCCGTTCACTTCGCACAGTGAATTGAAGTGTTGGAACAGACTGCTTCTCTTTCAGAGAAACGCATGTGAGTTTTTTATGAATGCTTGAAAGTAGTTTAAGGCACTTTCAAAGGAAAGTGATTTTCTCTGAAAGGACAGTGTTTAGAAAGTGAGGCAACACTCCATTCACTTCGCACAGTGAATTGAAGTGTTGTAACCGACTGCTTCTCTTTCAGAGAAACACATGTGAGTTTCTGGTGAATGCTTGTTAGTAGCTTAAGGCACTTTCAAAGGACAGTGATTTTCTCTGAAAGGACAGCATTTAGAAAGTGAAGCAACACTCCATTCCCTTCGAGCAGTGAATTGAAGTGTTGGAACAGACTGCTTCTCTTTCATAGAAACGCATTAGTGTTTCTTGTGAATGCTTGCAAGTTGCTTAAGGCACTTTCAAAGGAAAGTGATTTTCTCTGAAAGGACATAATTTAGAAAGTGAAGCAACACTCCATTCACTTCGCACAGTGAATTGAAGTGTTGGAACAGACTGCTTCTCTTTCAGAGAAATGCATGTGAGTTTCTGGTGAATGCTTGTAAGTAGCTTAAGGCACTTTCAAAGGAAAGTGATTTTCTCTGAAAGGACAGCATTTAGAAAGTGCAGCAACACTCCATTCACTTCGCACATTGAATTGAAGTGTTGGAACAGACTGCTTCTCTTTCAGAGAAACGCATGTGAGTTTCTGGTGAATGCTTGTAAGTAGCTTAAGGCACTTTTAAAGGAAAGTGATTTTCTCTGAAAGGACAGCATTTAGAAAGTGAGGCAACACTCCATTCACTTCACACAGTGAATTGAAGTGTTGGAACAGACTGCTTCTCTTTCAGAGAAACGCATGTGAGTTTCTTCCTAATGCTTGCAAGTAGCTTAAGGCACTTTCAAAGGAAAGTGATTTTCTCTGAAAGGACAGCATTTAGAAAGTGAAGCAACACTCCATTCACTTCGCACAGTGAATTGAAGTGTTGGAACAGACTGCTTCTCTTTCAGAGAAACGCATGTGAGTTTCTTTTGAATGCTTGCAACTTGCTTAAGGCACATTCAAAGGAAAGTGATTTTCTCTGAAAGGACAGCATTTAGAAACTGATGCAACACTCCATTCACTTCGCACAGTGAATTGAAGTTTTCGAACAGACTGCTTCTCTTTAAGAGAAACGCATGTGAGTTTTTTGTGAATGCTTAAAAGTAGTTTAAGGCACTTTAAAAGGAAAGTGATTTTGTCTGAAAGGACAGCATTTAGAAAGTGAAGCAACACTCCATTCACTTCGCACGGTGAATTGAAGTGTTGGACCAGACTGCTTCTCTTTCAGAGAAACGCATGTGAGTTTCTGGTGAATGCTTGTAAGTAGCTTAAGGCACATTCAAAGGAAAATGATTTTCTCTGAAAGGACAGCATTTAGAAAGTGAAGCAACACTCCATTCACTTCGCACAGTGAATTGAAGTGTTGGAACAGACTGCTTCTCTTTCAGAGAAACGCATGTGAGTTTTTCGTGAATGCTTGAAAGTAGTTTAAGGCACTTTCAATGGAAAGTGATTTTCTCTGAAAGGACAGCATTTAGAAAGTGAGGCAACACTCCATTCACTTCGCACAGTGAATTGAAGTGTTGGAACAGACTGCTTCTCTTTCAGAGAAACGCATGTGAGTTTCTTCCTGATGCTTGCAAGTAGCTTAAGGCACTTTCAAAGGAAAGTGATTTTCTCTGAAAGGACAGCATTTAGAAAGTGAAGCAACACTCCATTCACTTCGCACAGTGAATTGAAGTGTTGGAACAGACTGCTTCTCTTTAAGAGAAACGCATGTGAGTTTCTGGTGAATGCTTGTAAGTAGCTTAAGGCACTTTCAAAGGAAAGTGATTTTCTCTGAAAGGACAGCATTTAGAAAGTGACGCAACACTCCATTCACTTCGCACAGTGAATTGAAGTGTTGGAACAGACTGCTTCCCTTTCAGAGAAATGCATGTGAGTTTAAGTTGAATGCTTGTAAGTAGCTTAAGGCACTTTCAAAGGAAAGTGATTTTCCCTGAAAGGACAGCATTTAGAAAGTGAAGCAGCACTCCATTCACTTCGCAGAGTGAATTGAAGTATTGGAACAGACTGCTTCTCTTTCAGAGAAACGCATGTGAGTTTCTGGTGAATGCTTGTAAGTAGCTTAAGGCACTTTCAAAGGAAAGTGATTTACTCTGAAAGGACAGCATTTAGAAAGTGAAGCAACACTCCATTCACTTCGCACAGTGAATTGAAGTGTTGGAACAGACTGCTTCTCTTTCAGAGAAACGCATGTGAGTTTCTTCCTAATGCTTGCAAGTCGCTTAAGGCACTTTCAAAGGAAAGTGATTTTCTCTGAAAGGACAGCATTTAAAAAGTGAAGCAACACTCCATTCACTTCGCACAGTGAATTGAAGTGTTGGAACAGACTGCTTCTCTTTAAGAGAAACGCATGTGAGTTTTTTGTGAATGCTTGAAAGTAGTTTAAGGCACTTTCAAAGGAAAGTGATTTTCTCTGAAAGGACAGAATTTAAAAAGTGATGCAACACTCCATTCACTTCGCACAGTGTATTGAAGTGTTGGAACAGACTGCTTCTCTTTCAGAGAAACGCATGTGAGTTTCTACCTAATGCTTGTAAGTAGGTTAAGGCACTTTCAAAGGAAAGTGATTTCCTCTGAAAGGACAGCATTTAGAAAGTGAAGCAACACTCCATTCACTTTGTACACTGAATTGAAGTGTTGGAACAGACTGCTTCTCTTTCAGAGAAATGCATGTGAGTTTCTGTTGAATGCTTGTAAGTAGCTTAAGGCTCTTTCAAAGGAAAGTGATTTTCTCTGAAAGGACAGCATTTAGAAAGTAAAGCAACACTCCATTCCCTTCGCACAATAAATTGAAGTGTTGGAACAGACTGCTTCTCTTTCATAGAAACGCATTAGTGTGTCTTGTGAATGCTTGCAAGTAGCTTAAGGCACATTCAAAGGAAAGTGATTTTCTCTGAAAGGACAGCATTTAGAAAGTGAAGCAACACTCCATTCACTTCGCACAGAGAATTGAAGTGTTGGAACAGATTACTTCTCTTTCAGAGAAATGCATGTGAGTTTCTGTTGAATGCTTGTAAGTAGCTTAAGGCACATTCAAAGGAAAGGGATTTTCTCTGAAAGGACAGAATTTGAAAGTGAAGCAACACTCCATTCACTTCGCACTGTGACTTGAAGTGTTGGAACAGACTGCTTCTCTTTCAGAGAAACGCATGTGAGTTTTTTGTGAATGCTTGAAAGTAGTTTAAGGCACTTTCAAAGGAAAGTGTTTTTCTCTGAAAATACAGAATTTAGAAAGTGAAGCAACACTCCATTCACTTCGCACAGTGAATTGAAGTGTTGGAACAGACTGCTTCTCTTTCAGAGAAACGCATGTGAGTTTCTTCCTAATGCTCGCAAGTAGCTTAAGGCACTTCCAAAGGAAAGTGATTTTCTCTGATTGGACAGCATTTAGAAAGTGAAGCAACACTCCATTCACTTCGCACAGTGAATTGAAGTGTTCGAACAGACTGCTTCTCTTTCAGAGAAACGCATGTGAGTTTCTTCCTGATGCTTGCAAGTAGCTTAAGGCACTTTCAAAAGAAAGTGATTTTCTCAGAAAGGACAGCATTTAGAAAGTGAAGCAACACTCCATTCACTTCGCACATTGAACTGAAGTGTTGGAAAAGACTGTTTCTCTTTCAGAGAAACGCATGTGAGTTTCTGGTGAATGCTTGTAAGTAGCTTAAGGCACTTTCAAAGGAAAGTGATTTTCTCTGAAAGGACAGCATTTAGAAAGTGAAGCAACACTCCATTCACTTCGCACAGTGAATTGAAGTGTTGGAACAGACTGCTTCTCTTTCAGAGAAATGCATGTGAGTTTCTGTTGAATGCTTGTAAGTAGCTTAAGGCACTTTCAAAGGAAAGTGATTTTCTCTGAAAGGACAGCATTTAGAAAGTGAAGCAACACTCCATTCACTTCGCAAAGTGAATTGAAGTATTGGAACAGACTGCTTCTCTTTCAGAGAAACACATGTGAGTTTCTGGTGAATGCTTGTAAGTAGCTTAAGGCACTTTCAAAGGAAAGTGATTTTCTCTGAAAGAAGAGCATTTAGAAAGTGAAGCAACACTCCATTCCCTTCGTGCTGTGAATTGAAGTCTTGGAACAGACTGCTTCTCTTTCAGAAAAACGCATGTGAGTTTCTTCCTAATGCTTGCAAGTAGCTTAAGGCACTTTCAAAGGAAAGTGATTTTCTCTGAAAGGACAGCATTTAAAAAGTGAAGCAACACTCCATTCACTTCGCACAGTGAATTGAAGTGTTGGAACAGACTGCTTCTCTTTCAGAGAAACGCATGTGAGTTTCTTCCTGATGCTTGCAAGTAGCTTAAGGCACTTTCAAAGGAAAGTGATTTTCTCTGAAAGGACAGCATTTAGAAAGTGAAGCAACACTAAATTCACTTCGCACAGTGAATTGAAGTGTTGGAACAGACTGCTTCTCTTTCAGAGAAACGCATGTGAGTTTTTCATGAATGCTTGAAAGTAGTTAAAGGCACTTTCAAAGGAAAGTGATTTTCTCTGAAAGGACAGCATTTAGAAAGTGAGGCAACACTCCATTCACTTCACACAGTGACTTGAAGTGTTGGAACAGTCTGCTTCTCTTTCAGAGAAACGCATGTGAGTTTCTTCCTAATGCTTGCAAGTAGCTTAAGGCACTTTCAAAGGAAAGTGATTTTCTCTGAAAGGACAGCATTTAGAAAGTGAAGCAACACTCCATTCACTTCGCACAGTGAATTGAAGTGTTGGAACAGTCTGCACCTCTTTCAGAGAAACGCATGTGAGTTTCTTCCTAATGCTTGCAAGTAGCTTAAGGCACTTTCAAAGGAAAGTGATTTTCTCTGAAAGGACAGCATTTAGAAAGTGAAGCAACACTCCATTCACTTCGCACAGTGAATTGAAGTGTTGGAACAGACTGCTTCTCTTTCAGAGAAACGCATGTTAGTTTCCGGTGAATGCTTGTAAGTAGCTTAAGGCACTTTCAAAGGAAAGTGATTTTCTCTGAAAGGACAGCATTTAGAAAGTGAAGCAACACTCCATTCACTTCTCACAGTGAATTGAAGTGTTGGAACAGACTGCTTCTCTTTCAGAGAAATGCATGTGAGTTTAAGTTGAATGCTTGTAAGTAGCTTAAGGCACTTTCAAAGGAAAGTGATTTTCTCTGAAAGGACAGCATTTAGAAAGTGAAGCAACACTCCATTCACTTCGCACAGTGAATTGAAGTATTGGAACAGACTGCTTCTCTTTCAGAGAAACGGATGTGAGTTTCTGGTGAATGCTTGTAAGTAGCTTAAGGCACTTTCAAAGGAAAGTGATTTTCTCTGAAAGGACAGCATTTAGAAAGTGAAGCAACACTCCATTCACTTCGCACAGTGAATTGAAGTGTTGGAACAGACTGCTTCTCTTTCATATAAACGCATTAGTGTTTCTTGTGAATGCTTGCAAGTTGCTTAAGGCACTTTCAAAGGAAAGTGATTTTCTCTGAAAGGACATAATTTAGAAAGTGAAGCAACACTCCATTCACTTCGCACAGTGAATTGAAGTGTTGGAACAGACTGCTTCTCTTTCAGAGAAATGCATGTGAGTGTCTGTTGAATGCTTGTAAGTAGCTTAAGGCACTTTCAAAGGAAAGTGATTTTCTCTGAAAGGACAGCATTTAGAAAGTGAAGCAACACTCCATTCACTTCGCACATTGAATTGAAGTGTTGGAACAGACTGCTTCTCTTTCAGGGAAACGCATGTGAGTTTCTGTTTAATGCTTGTAAGTAGCTTAAGGCACTTTGAAAGGAAAGTGATTTTCTCTGAAAGGACAGCATTTAGAAAGTGAGGCAACACTCCATTCACTTCACACAGTGAATTGAAGTGTTGGAACAGACTGCTTCTCTTTCAGAGAAATGCATGTGAGTTTCTGTTGAATGCTTGTAAGTAGCTTAAGGCACTTTCAAAGGAAAGTGATTTTCTCTGAAAGGACAGCATTTAGAAAGTGAAGCAACACTCCATTCACTTCGCACATTGAATTGAAGTGTTGGAACAGACTGCTTCTCTTTCATAGAAACGCATGTGAGTTTCTGGTGAATGCTTGTTAGTAGCTTAAGGCACTTTCAAAGGAAAGTGATTTTCTCTGAAAGGACAGCATTTAGAAAGTGAGGCAACACTCCATTCACTTCACACAGTGAATTGAAGTGTTGGAACAGACTGCTTCTCTTTCAGAGAAACGCATGTGAGTTTTTTGTGAATGCTTGAACGTAGTTTAAGGCACTTTCAATGGAAAGTGATTTTCTCTGAAAGGACAGCATTTAGAAAGTGAGGCAACACTCCATTCACTTCGCACAGTGAATTGAAGTGTTGGAACAGAGTGCTTCTCATTCACAGAAACGCATTAGTGTTTCTTGTGAATGCTTGCAAGTTGCTTAAGGCACTTTCAAAGGAAAGTGATTTTCTCTGAAAGGACAGCATTTAGAAAGTGAAGCAACACTCCATTCACTTTGTACAGTGAATTGAAGTGTTGGAACAGACTGCTTCTCTTTCAGAGAAATGCATGTGAGTTTCTGTTGAATGCTTGTAAGTAGCTTAAGGCTCTTTCAAAGGAAAGTGATTTTCTCTGAAAGGACAGCATTTAGAAAGTGAAGCAACACTCCATTCACTTCGCACAGTGAATTGAAGTGTTGGAACAGACTGCTTCTCTTTCAGAGAAACGCATGTGAGTTTCTTTTGAATGCTTGCAAGTTGCTTAAGGCACATTCAAAGGAAAGTGATTTTCTCTGAAAGGACAGCATTTAGAAACTGAAGCAACACTCCATTCACTTCGCACAGTGAATTGAAGTGTTGGAACAGACTGCTTCTCTTTCAGAGAAACGCATGTGAGTTTCTTCCTAATGCTTGCAAGTAGCTTAAGGCACTTTCAAAGGAAAGTGATTTTCTCTGATTGGACAGCATTTAGAAAGTGAAGCAACACTCCATTCACTTCGCACAGTGAATTGAAGTGTTGGAACAGACTGCTTCTCTTTCAGAGAAACGCATGTGAGTTTCTGGTGAATGCTTGTAAGTAGCTTAAGGCACTTTCAAAGGAAAGTGATTTTCTCTGAAAGGACAGCATTTAGAAAGTGAAGCAACACTCCATTCACTTCGCACAGTGAATTGAAGTGTTGGAACAGACTGCTTCTCTTTCAGAGAAACGCATGTGAGTTTCTTTTGAATGCTTGCAAGTTGCTTAAGGCACATTCAAAGGAAAATGATTTTCTCTGAAAGGACAGCATTTAGAAAGTGAAGCAAAACTCCATTCACTTCGCACAGTGAATTGAAGTGTTCGAACAGACTGCTTCTCTTTAAGAGAAACGCATGTGAGTTTTTTGTTAATGCTTGAAAGTAGTTTAAGGCACTTTCAAAGGAAAGTGATTTTCTCTGAAAGGACAGCATTTAGAAAGTGAAGCAACACTCCATTCACTGCGCACGGTGAATTGAAGTGTTGGAACAGACTGCTTCTCTTTCAGAGAAACGCATGTGAGTTTTTTGTGAATGCTTGAAAGTAGTTTAAGGCACTTTCAAAGGAAAGTGTTTTTCTCTGAAAGGACAGAATTTAAAAAGTGAAGCAACACTCCATTCACTTCGCACAGTGAATTGAAGTGTTGGAACAGACTGCTTCTCTTTCAGAGAAACGCATGTGAGTTTCTTCCTAATGCTTGCAAGTAGCTTAAGGCACTTTCAAAGGAAAGTGATTTTCTCTGAAAGGACAGCATTTAGAAAGTGAAGCAACACTCCATTCACTTCGCACAGTGAATTGAAGTGTTGGAACAGACTGCTTCTCTTTCAGAGAAACGCATGTGAGTTTCTTCCTAATGCTTGCAAGTAGCTTAAGGCACTTTCAAAGGAAAGTGATTTTCTCTGATTGGACAGCATTTAGAAAGTGAAGCAACACTCCATTCACTTCGCACAGTGAATTGAAGTGTTGGAACAGACTGCTTCTCTTTCAGAGAAACGCATGTGAGTTTCTGGTGAATGCTTGTAAGTAGCTTAAGGCACTTTCAAAGGAAAGTGATTTTCTCTGAAAGGACAGCATTTAGAAAGTGAAGCAACACTCCATTCACTTCGCACAGTGAATTGAAGTGTTGGAACAGACTGCTTCTCTTTCAGAGAAACGCATGTGAGTTTCTTTTGAATGCTTGCAAGTTGCTTAAGGCATATTCAAAGGAAAATGATTTTCTCTGAAAGGACAGCATTTAGAAAGTGAAGCAATACTCCATTCACTTCGCACAGTGAATTGAAGTGTTGGAACAGACTGCTTCTCTTTCAGAGAAACGCATGTGAGTTTCTTTTGAATGCTTGTAAGTAGCTTAAGGCACTTTCAAAGGAAAGTGATTTTCTCTGAAAGGACAGCATTTAGAAAGTGAAGCAACACTCCATTCACTTCGCACAGTGAATTGAAGTGTTGGAACAGACTGCTTCTCTTTAAGAGAAACGCATGTGAGTTTCTTTTGAATGCTTGCAAGTTGCTTAAGGCATATTCAAAGGAAAATGATTTTCTCTGAAAGGACAGCATTTAGAAAGTGAAGCAACACTCCATTCACTTCGCACAGTGAATTGAAGTGTTGGAACAGACTGCTTCTCTTTCAGAGAAACGCATGTGAGTTTCTTTTGAATGCTTGCAAGTTGCTTAAGGCATATTCAAAGGAAAATGATTTTCTCTGAAAGGACAGCATTTAGAAAGTGAAGCAACACTCCATTCACTTCGCACAGTGAATTGAAGTGTTGGAACAGACTGCTTCTCTTTCAGAGAAACGCATGTGAGTTTCTTTTGAATGCTTGCAAGTTGCTTAAGGCACATTCAAAGGAAAATGATTTTCTCTGAAAGGACAGCATTTAGAAAGTGAAGCAAAACTCCATTCACTTCGCACAGTGAATTGAAGTGTTCGAACAGACTGCTTCTCTTTAAGAGAAACGCATGTGAGTTTTTTGTTAATGCTTGAAAGTAGTTTAAGGCACTTTCAAAGGAAAGTGATTTTCTCTGAAAGGACAGCATTTAGAAAGTGAAGCAACACTCCATTCACTGCGCACGGTGAATTGAAGTGTTGGAACAGACTGCTTCTCTTTCAGAGAAACGCATGTGAGTTTTTTGTGAATGCTTGAAAGTAGTTTAAGGCACTTTCAAAGGAAAGTGTTTTTCTCTGAAAGGACAGAATTTAAAAAGTGAAGCAACACTCCATTCACTTCGCACAGTGAATTGAAGTGTTGGAACAGACTGCTTCTCTTTCAGAGAAACGCATGTGAGTTTCTTCCTAATGCTTGCAAGTAGCTTAAGGCACTTTCAAAGGAAAGTGATTTTCTCTGAAAGGACAGCATTTAGAAAGTGAAGCAACACTCCATTCACTTCGCACAGTGAATTGAAGTGTTGGAACAGACTGCTTCTCTTTCAGAGAAACGCATGTGAGTTTCTTCCTAATGCTTGCAAGTAGCTTAAGGCACTTTCAAAGGAAAGTGATTTTCTCTGATTGGACAGCATTTAGAAAGTGAAGCAACACTCCATTCACTTCGCACAGTGAATTGAAGTGTTGGAACAGACTGCTTCTCTTTCAGAGAAACGCATGTGAGTTTCTGGTGAATGCTTGTAAGTAGCTTAAGGCACTTTCAAAGGAAAGTGATTTTCTCTGAAAGGACAGCATTTAGAAAGTGAAGCAACACTCCATTCACTTCGCACAGTGAATTGAAGTGTTGGAACAGACTGCTTCTCTTTCAGAGAAACGCATGTGAGTTTCTTTTGAATGCTTGCAAGTTGCTTAAGGCATATTCAAAGGAAAATGATTTTCTCTGAAAGGACAGCATTTAGAAAGTGAAGCAAAACTCCATTCACTTCGCACAGTGAATTGAAGTGTTGGAACAGACTGCTTCTCTTTAAGAGAAACGCATGTGAGTTTTTTGTGAATGCTTGAAAGTAGTTTAAGGCACTTTCAAAGGAAAGTGATTTTCTCTGAAAGGACAGCATTTAGAAAGTGAAGCAACACTCCATTCACTGCGCACGGTGAATTGAAGTGTTGGAACAGACTGCTTCTCTTTCAGAGAAACGCATGTGAGTTTTTTGTGAATGCTTGAAAGTAGTTTAAGGCACTTTCAAAGCAAAGTGTTTTTCTCTGAAAGGACAGAATTTAAAAAGTGAAGCAACACTCCATTCACTTCGCACAGTGAATTGAAGTGTTGGAACAGACTGCTTCTCTTTCAGAGAAACGCATGTGACTTTCTTCCTAATGCTTGCAAGTAGCTTAAGGCACTTTCAAAGGAAAGTGATTTTCTCTGAAAGGACAGCATTTAGAAAGTGAAGCAACACTCCATTCACTTCGCACAGTGAATTGAAGTGTTGGAACAGACTGCTTCTCTTTCAGAGAAACGCATGTGAGTTTCTTCCTAATGCTTGCAAGTAGCTTAAGGCACTTTCAAAGGAAAGTGATTTTCTCTGATTGGACAGCATTTAGAAAGTGAAGCAACACTCCATTCACTTCGCACAGTGAATTGAAGTGTTGGAACAGACTGCTTCTCTTTCAGAGAAACGCATGTGAGTTTCTGGTGAATGCTTGTAAGTAGCTTAAGGCACTTTCAAAGGAAAGTGATTTTCTCTGAAAGGACAGCATTTAGAAAGTGAAGCAACACTCCATTCACTTCGCACAGTGAATTGAAGTGTTGGAACAGACTGCTTCTCTTTCAGAGAAACGCATGTGAGTTTCTTTTGAATGCTTGCAAGTTGCTTAAGGCACATTCAAAGGAAAATGATTTTCTCTGAAAGGACAGCATTTAGAAAGTGAAGCAACACTCCATTCACTTCGCACAGTGAATTGAAGTGTTCGAACAGACTGCTTCTCTTTAAGAGAAACGCATGTGAGTTTTTTGTGAATGCTTGAAAGTAGTTTAAGGCACTTTCAAAGGAAAGTGATTTTCTCTGAAAGGACAGCATTTAGAAAGTGAAGCAACACTCCATTCACTGCGCACGGTGAATTGAAGTGTTGGAACAGACTGCTTCTCTTTCAGAGAAACGCATGTGAGTTTTTTGTGAATGCTTGAAAGTAGTTTAAGGCACTTTCAAAGGAAAATGATTTTCTCTGAAAGGACAGCATTTAAAAAGTGAAGCAACACTCCATTCACTTCGCACAGAGAATTGAAGTGTTGGAACAGATTACTTCTCTTTCAGAGAAATGCATGTGAGTTTCTGTTGAATGCTTGTAAGTAGCTTAAGGCACATTCAAAGGAAAATGATTTTCTCTGAAAGGACAGCATTTAAAAAGTGAAGCAACACTCCATTCACTTCGCACAGTGAATTGAAGTGTTGGAACAGACTGCTTCTCTTTCAGAGAAACGCATGTGAGTTTTTTGTGAATGCTTGAAAGTAGTTTAAGGCACTTTCAATGGAAAGTGATTTTCTCTGAAAGGACAGCATTTAGAAAGTGAGGCAACACTCCATTCACTTCGCACAGTGAAATGAAGTGTTGGAACAGACTGCTTCTCTTTCAGAGAAACGCATGTGAGTTTCTTCCTAATGCTTGCAAGTAGCTTAAGGCACTTTCAAAGGAAAGTGATTTTCTCTGAAAGGACAGCATTTAGAAAGTGAAGCAACACTCCATTCACTTCGCACCGTGAATTGAAGTGTTGGAACAGACTGCTTCTCTTTCAGAGAAATGCATGTGAGTTTCTTCCTGATGCTTGCAAGTAGCTTAAGGCACTTTCAAAGGAAAGTGATTTTCTCAGAAAGGACAGCATTTAGAAAGTGAAGCAACACTCCATTCACTTGGCACAGTGAACTGAAGTGTTGGAAAAGACTGTTTCTCTTTCAGAGAAACTCATCTGAGTTTCTGGTGAATGCTTGTAAGTAGCTTAAGGCACTTTCAAAGGAAAGTGATTTTCTCTGAAAGGACAGCATTTAGAAAGTGAAGCAACACTCCATTCACTTCGCACAGTGAATTGAAGTGTTGGAACAGACTGCTTCTCTTTCAGAGAAATGCATGTGAGTTTCTGTTGAATGCTTGTAAGTATCTTAAGGCACTTTCAAAGGAAAGTGATTTTCTCTGAAAGGACAGCATTTAGAAAGTGAAGCAACACTCCATTCACTTCGCACAGTGAATTGAAGTATTGGAACAGACTGCTTCTCTTTCAGAGAAACACATGTGAGTTTCTGGTGAATGCTTGTAAGTAGCTTAAGGCACTTTCAAAGGAAAGTGATTTTCTCTGAAAGACAGCATTTAGAAATTGAAGCAACACTCCATTCACTTCGCACAGTGAATTGAAGTGTTGGAACAGACTGCTTCTCTTTCAGAGAAACGCATGTGAGTTTCTTTTGAATGCTTGCAAGTTGCTTAAGGCACATTCAAAGGAAAGTGATTTTCTCTGAAAGGACAGCATTTAGAAACTGAAGCAACACTCCATTCACTTCGCACAGTGAATTGAAGTGTTCGAACAGACTGCTTCTCTTTAAGAGAAACGCATGTGAGTTTTTTGTGAATGCTTGAAAGTAGTTTAAGGCACTTTAAAAGGAAAGTGATTTTGTCTGAAAGGACAGCATTTAGAAAGTGAAGCAACACTCCATTCACTTCGCACGGTGAATTGAAGTGTTGGACCAGACTGCTTCTCTTTCAGAGAAACGCATGTGAGTTTCTGGTGAATGCTTGTAAGTAGCTTAAGGCACATTCAAAGGAAAATGATTTTCTCTGAAAGGACAGCATTTAGAAAGTGAAGCAACACTCCATTCACTTCGCACAGTGAATTGAAGTGTTGGAACAGACTGCTTCTCTTTCAGAGAAACGCATGTGAGTTTTTTGTGAATGCTTGAAAGTAGTTTAAGGCACTTTCAATGGAAAGTGATTTTCTCTGAAAGGACAGCATTTAGAAAGTGAGGCAACACTCCATTCACTTCGCACAGTGAATTGAAGTCTTGGAACAGACTGCTTCTCTTTCAGAAAAACGCATGTGAGTTTCTTCCTAATGCTTGCAAGTAGCTTAAGGCACTTTCAAAGGAAAGTGATTTTCTCTGAAAGGACAGCATTTAAAAAGTGAAGCAACACTCCATTCACTTCGCACAGTGAATTGAAGTGTTGGAACAGACTGCTTCTCTTTCAGAGAAACGCATGTGAGTTTCTTCCTGATGCTTGCAAGTAGCTTAAGGCACTTTCAAAGGAAAGTGATTTTCTCTGAAAGGACAGCATTTAGAAAGTGAAGCAACACTAAATTCACTTCGCACAGTGAATTGAAGTGTTGGAACAGACTGCTTCTCTTTCAGAGAAACGCATGTGAGTTTTTCATGAATGCTTGAAAGTAGTTAAAGGCACTTTCAAAGGAAAGTGATTTTCTCTGAAAGGACAGCATTTAGAAAGTGAGGCAACACTCCATTCACTTCACACAGTGACTTGAAGTGTTGGAACAGTCTGCTTCTCTTTCAGAGAAACGCATGTGAGTTTCTTCCTAATGCTTGCAAGTAGCTTAAGGCACTTTCAAAGGAAAGTGATTTTCTCTGAAAGGACAGCATTTAGAAAGTGAAGCAACACTCCATTCACTTCGCACAGTGAATTGAAGTGTTGGAACAGTCTGCTCCTCTTTCAGAGAAACGCATGTGAGTTTCTTCCTAATGCTTGCAAGTAGCTTAAGGCACTTTCAAAGGAAAGTGATTTTCTCTGAAAGGACAGCATTTAGAAAGTGAAGCAACACTCCATTCACTTCGCACAGTGAATTGAAGTGTTGGAACAGACTGCTTCTCTTTCAGAGAAACGCATGTGAGTTTCCGGTGAATGCTTGTAAGTAGCTTAAGGCACTTTCAAAGGAAAGTGATTTTCTCTGAAAGGACAGCATTTAGAAAGTGAAGCAACACTCCATTCACTTCGCACAGTGAATTGAAGTGTTGGAACAGACTGCTTCTCTTTCAGAGAAATGCATGTGAGTTTAAGTTGAATGCTTGTAAGTAGCTTAAGGCACTTTCAAAGGAAAGTGATTTTCTCTGAAAGGACAGCATTTAGAAAGTGAAGCAACACTCCATTCACTTCGCACAGTGAATTGAAGTATTGGAACAGACTGCTTCTCTTTCAGAGAAACGGATGTGAGTTTCTGGTGAATGCTCGTAAGTAGCTTAAGGCACTTTCAAAGGAAAGTGATTTTCTCTGAAAGGACAGCATTTAGAAAGTGAAGCAACACTCCATTCACTTCGCACAGTGAATTGAAGTGTTGGAACAGACTGCTTCTCTTTCATATAAACGCATTAGTGTTTCTTGTGAATGCTTGCAAGTTGCTTAAGGCACTTTCAAAGGAAAGTGATTTTCTCTGAAAGGACATAATTTAGAAAGTGAAGCAACACTCCATTCACTTCGCACAGTGAATTGAAGTGTTGGAACAGACTGCTTCTCTTTCAGAGAAATGCATGTGAGTGTCTGTTGAATGCTTGTAAGTAGCTTAAGGCACTTTCAAAGGAAAGTGATTTTCTCTGAAAGGACAGCATTTAGAAAGTGAAGCAACACTCCATTCACTTCGCACATTGAATTGAAGTGTTGGAACAGACTGCTTCTCTTTCAGGGAAACGCATGTGAGTTTCTGTTGAATGCTTGTAAGTAGCTTAAGGCACTTTGAAAGGAAAGTGATTTTCTCTGAAAGGACAGCATTTAGAAAGTGAGGCAACACTCCATTCACTTCACACAGTGAATTGAAGTGTTGGAACAGACTGCTTCTCTTTCAGAGAAATGCATGTGAGTTTCTGTTGAATGCTTGTAAGTAGCTTAAGGCACTTTCAAAGGAAAGTGATTTTCTCTGAAAGGACAGCATTTAGAAAGTGAAGCAACACTCCATTCACTTCGCACATTGAATTGAAGTGTTGGAACAGACTGCTTCTCTTTCATAGAAACGCATGTGAGTTTCTGGTGAATGCTTGTTAGTAGCTTAAGGCACTTTCAAAGGAAAGTGATTTTCTCTGAAAGGACAGCATTTAGAAAGTGAGGCAACACTCCATTCACTTCACACAGTGAATTGAAGTGTTGGAACAGACTGCTTCTCTTTCAGAGAAACGCATGTGAGTTTCTTCCTAATGCTTGCAAGTAGCTTAAGGCACTTTCAAAGGAAAGTGATTTTCTCTGAAAGGACAGCATTTAGAAAGTGAAGTAACACTCCATTCACTTGGCACAGTGAATTGAAGTGTTGGAACAGTCTGCTTCTCTTTCAGAGAAACGCATGTGAGTTTCTTCCTAATGCTTGCAAGTAGCTTAACGCACTTTCAAAGGAAAGTGATTTTCTCTGAAAGGACAGCATTTAGAAAGTGAAGCAACACTCCATTCACTTCGCACAGTGAATTGAAGTGTTGGAACAGAGTGCTTCTCTTTCAGAGAAACGCATGTGAGTTTCCGGTGAATGCTTGTAAGTAGCTTAAGGCACTTTCAAAGGAAAGTGATTTTCTTTGAAAGGACAGCATTTAGAAAGTGAAGCAACACTCCATTCACTTCACACAGTGAATTGAAGTGTTGGAACAGACTGCTTCTCTTTCAGAGAAATGCATGTGAGTTTAAGTTGAATCCTTGTAAGTAGCTTAAGGCACTTTCAAAGGAAAGTGATTTTCTCTGAAAGGACAGCATTTAGAAAGTGAAGCAACACTCCATTCACTTCGCACAGTGAATTGAAGTGTTGGAACAGACTGCTTCTCTTTCAGAGAAACGCATGTGAGTTTTTTGTGAATGCCTGAAAGTAGTTTAAGGCACTTTCAATGGAAAGTGATTTTCTCTGAAAGGACAGCATTTAGAAAGTGAGGCAACACTCCATTCACTTCGCACAGTGAATTGAAGTGTTGGAACAGACTGCTTCTCTTTCAGAGAAACGCATGTGAGTTTCTTCCTAATGCTTGCAAGTAGCTTAAGGCACTTTCAAAGGAAAGTGATTTTCTCTGAAAGGACAGCATTTAGAAAGTGAAGCAACACTCCATTCACTTCGCACAGTGAATTGAAGTGTTGGAACAGACTGCTTCTCTTTCAGAGAAATGCATGTGAGTTTCTTTCTGATGCTTGCAAGTAGCTTAAGACACTTTCAAAGGAAAGTGATTTTCTCTGAAAGGACAGCATTTAGAAAGTGAAGCAACACTCCATTCACTTCGCACAGTGAATTGAAGTGTTGGAACAGACTGATTCTCTTTCAGAGAAATGCATGTGAGTTTAAGTTGAATGCTTGTAAGTAGCTTAAGGCACTTTCAAAGGAAAGTGATTTTCTCTGAAAGGACAGCATTTAGAAAGTGAAGCAACACTCCATTCACTTCACACAGTGAATTGAAGTGTTGGAACAGACTGCTTCTCTTTCAGAGAAACGTATGTGAGTTTCTTGTGAATGCTTGCAAGTTGCTTAAGGCACTTTCAAAGGAAAGTGATTTTCTCTGAAAGGACAGCATTTAGAAAGTGAAGCAACACTCCGTTCACTTCGCACAGTGAATTGAAGTGTTGTAACAGACTGCTTCTCTTTCAGAGAAACGCATGTGAGTTTTTTATGAATGCTTGAAAGTAGTTTAAGGCACTTTCAAAGGAAAGTGATTTTCTCTGAAAGGACAGTGTTTAGAAAGTGAGGCAACACTCCATTCACTTCGCACAGTGAATTGAAGTGTTGGAACAGACTGCTTCTCTTTCAGAGAAACGCATGTGAGTTTCTGGTGAATGCTTGTTAGTAGCTTAAGGCACTTTCAAAGGACAGTGATTTTCTCTGAAAGGACAGCATTTAGAAAGTGAAGCAACACTCCATTCCCTTCGAGCAGTGAATTGAAGTGTTGGAACAGGCTGCTTCTCTTTCATATAAATGCATTAGTGTTTCTTGTGAATGCTTGCAAGTTGCTTAAGGCACTTTCAAAGGAAAGTGATTTTCTCTGAAAGGACATAATTTAGAAAGTGAAGCAACACTCCATTTACTTCGCACAGTGAATTGAAGTGTTGGAACAGACTGCTTCTCTTTCAGAGAAATGCATGTGAGTTTCTGTTGAATGCTTGTAAGTAGCTTAAGGCACTTTCAAAGGAAAGTGATTTTCTCTGAAAGGACAGCATTTAGAAAGTGCAGCAACACTCCATTCACTTCGCACATTGAATTGAAGTGTTGGAACAGACTGCTTCTCTTTCAGAGAAACACATGTGAGTTTCTGGTGAATGCTTGTAAGTAGCTTAAGGCACTTTTAAAGGAAAGTGATTTTCTCTGAAAGGACAGCATTTAGAAAGTGAGGCAACACTCCATTCACTTCACACAGTGAATTGAAGTGTTGGAACAGACTGCTTCTCTTTCAGAGAAACGCATGTGAGTTACTTCCTAATGCTTGCAAGTAGCTTAAGGCACTTTCAAAGGAAAGTGATTTTCTCTGAAAGGACAGCATTTAGAAAGTGAAGCACAACTCCATTCACTTCGCACAGTGAATTGAAATGTTGGAACAGTCTGCTTCTCTTTCAGAGAAACGCATGTGAGTTTCTTCCTAATGCTTGCAAGTAGCTTAAGGCACTTTCAAAGGAAAGTGATTTTCTCTGAAAGGACAGCATTTAGAAAGTGAAGCAACACTCCATTCACTTCGCAGAGTGAATTGAAGTATTGGAACAGACTGCTTCTCTTTCAGAGAAACACATGTGAGTTTCTGGTGAATGCTTGTAAGTAGCTTAAGGCACTTTCAAAGGAAAGTGATTTTCTCTGAAAGGACAGCATTTAGAAAGTGAAGCAACACTCCATTCACTTCGCACAGTGAATTGAAGTGTTGGAACAGACTGCTTCTCTTTCAGAGAAACGCATGTGAGTTTCTTTTGAATGCTTGCAAGTTGCTTAAGGCACATTCAAAGGAAAGTGATTTTCTCTGAAAGGACAGCATTTAGAAACTGAAGCAACACTCCATTCACTTCGCACAGTGAATTGAAGTGTTCGAACAGACTGCTTCTCTTTAAGAGAAACGCATGTGAGTTTTTTGTGAATGCTTGAAAGTAGTTTAAGGCACTTTAAAAGGAAAGTGATTTTGTCTGAAAGGACAGCATTTAGAAAGTGAAGCAACACTCCATTCACTTCGCACGGTGAATTGAAGTGTTGGACCAGACTGCTTCTCTTTCAGAGAAACGCATGTGAGTTTCTGGTGAATGCTTGTAAGTAGCTTAAGGCACATTCAAAGGAAAATGATTTTCTCTGAAAGGACAGCATTTAGAAAGTGAAGCAACACTCCATTCACTTCGCACAGTGAATTGAAGTGTTGGAACAGACTGCTTCTCTTTCAGAGAAACGCATGTGAGTTTTTTGTGAATGCTTGAAAGTAGTTTAAGGCACTTTCAATGGAAAGTGATTTTCTCTGAAAGGACAGCATTTAGAAAGTGAGGCAACACTCCATTCACTTCGCTCAGTGAATTGAAGTGTTGGAACAGACTGCTTCTCTTTCAGAGAAACGCATGTGAGTTTCTTCCTAATGCTTGCAAGTAGCTTAAGGCACGTTCAAAGGAAAGTGATTTTCTCTGAAAGGACAGCATTTAGAAAGTGAAGCAACACTCCATTCACTTCGCACAGTGAATTGAAGTGTTGGAACAGACTGCTTCTCTTTAAGAGAAACGCATGTGAGTTTCTTCCTGATGCTTGCAAGTAGCTTAAGGCACTTTCAAAGGAAAGTGATTTTCTCTGAAAGGACAGCATTTAGAAAGTGAAGCAACACTAAATTCACTTCGCACAGTGAATTGAAGTGTTGGAACAGACTGCTTCTCTTTCAGAGAAACGCATGTGAGTTTTTTATGAATGCTTGAAAGTAGTTAAAGGCACTTTCAAAGGAAAGTGATTTTCTCTGAAAGGACAGCATTTAGAAAGTGAGGCAACACTCCATTCACTTCACACAGTGACTTGAAGTGTTGGAACAGACTGCTTCTCTTTCAGAGAAACGCATGTGAGTTTCTTCCTAATGCTTGCAAGTAGCTTAAGGCACTTTCAAAGGAAAGTGATTTTCTCTGAAAGGACAGCATTTAGAAAGTGAAGCAACACTCCATTCACTTCGCACAGTGAATTGAAGTGTTGGAACAGTCTGCTCCTCTTTCAGAGAAACGCATGTGAGTTTCTTCCTAATGCTTGCAAGTAGCTTAAGGCACTTTCAAAGGAAAGTGATTTTCTCTGAAAGGACAGCATTTAGAAAGTGAAGCAACACTCCATTCACTTCGCACAGTGAATTGAAGTGTTGGAACAGACTGCTTCTCTTTCAGAGAAACGCATGTGAGTTTCCGGTGAATGCTTGTAAGTAGCTTAAGGCACTTTCAAAGGAAAGTGATTTTCTCTGAAAAGACAGCATTTAGAAAGTGAAGCAACACTCCATTCACTTCGCACAGTGAATTGAAGTATTGGAACAGACTGCTTCTCTTTCAGAGAAACGGATGTGAGTTTCTGTTGAATGTTTGTAAGTAGCTTAAGGCACTTTGAAAGGAAAGTGATTTTCTCTGAAAGGACAGCATTTAGAAAGTGAGGCAACACTCCATTCACTTCACACAGTGAATTGAAGTGTTGGAACAGACTGCTTCTCTTTCAGAGAAATGCATGTGAGTTTCTGTTGAATGCTTGTAAGTAGCTTAAGGCACTTTCAAAGGAAAGTGATTTTCTCTGAAAGGACAGCATTTAGAAAGTGAAGCAACACTCCATTCACTTCGCACATTGAATTGAAGTGTTGGAACAGACTGCTTCTCTTTCAGAGAAACGCATGTGAGTTTCTGGTGAATGCTTGTAAGTAGCTTAAGGCACTTTCAAAGGAAAGTGATTTTCTCTGAAAGGACAGCATTTAGAAAGTGAGGCAACACTCCATTCACTTCGCACAGTGAATTGAAGTGTTGGAACAGACTGCTTCTCTTTCAGAGAAACGCATGTGAGTTTCTGGTGAATGCTTGTAAGTAGCTTAAGGCACTTTCAAAGGAAAGTGATTTTCTCTGAAAGGACAGCATTTAGAAAGTGAAGCAACACTCCATTCACTTCGCACAGTGAATTGAAGTGTTGGAACAGTCTGCTTCTCTTTCAGAGAAACGCATGTGAGTTTCTTCCTAATGCTTGCAAGTAGCTTAAGGCACTTTCAAAGGAAAGTGATTTTCTCTGAAAGGACAGCATTTAGAAAGTGAAGCAACTCTCCATTCACTTCGCACAGTGAATTGAAGCGTTGGAACAGACTGCTTCTCTTTCAGAGAAACGCATGTGAGTTTCCGGTGAATGCTTGTAAGTAGCTTAAGGCACTTTCAAAGGAAAGTGATTTTCTCTGAAAGGACAGCATTTAGAAAGTGAAGCAACACTCCATTTACTTCGCACAGTGAATTGAAGTGTTGGAACAGACTGATTCTCTTTCAGAGAAATGCATGTGAGTATAAGTTGAATGATTGTAAGTAGCTTAAGGCACTTTCAAAGGAAAGTGATTTTCTCTGAAAGGACAGCATTTAGAAAGTGAAGCAACACTCCATTCACTTCGCACAGTGAATTGAAGTGTTGGAACAGACTGCTTCTCTTTCATATAAACGCATTAGTGTTTCTTGTGAATGCTTGCAAGTTGCTTAAGGCACTTTCAAAGGAAAGTGATTTTCTCTGAAAGGACATAATTTAGAAAGTGAAGCAACACTCCATTCACTTCGCACAGTGAATTGAAGTGTTGGAACAGACTGCTTCTCTTTCAGAGAAACGCATGTGAGTTTCTTCCTGATGCTTGCAAGTAGCTTAAGGCACTTTCAAAGGAAAGTGATTTTCTCTGATTGGACAGCATTTAGAAAGTGAAGCAACACTCCATTCACTTCGCACAGTGAATTGAAGTGTTGGAACAGATTGCTTCTCTTTCAGAGAAACGCATGTGAGTTTCTGGTGAATGCTTGTAAGTAGCTTAAGGCACTTTCAAAGGAACGTGATTTTCTCTGAAAGGACAGCATTTAGAAAGTGAAGCAACACTCCATTCACTTCGCACAGTGAATTGAAGTGTTGGAACAGACTGCTTCTCTTTCAGAGAAACGCATGTGAGTTTCTTTTGAATGCTTGCAAGTTGCTTAAGGCACATTCAAAGGAAAGTGATTTTCTCTGAAAGGACAGCATTTAGAAAGTGAAGCAACACTCCATTCACTTCGCACAGAGAGTTGAAGTGTTGGAACAGACTGCTTCTCTTTCAGAGAAACGCATGTGAGTTTTTTGTGAATGCTTGTAAGTAGCTTAAGGCACTTTCAAAGGAAAGTGATTTTCTCTGAAAGGACAGCATTTAGAAAGTGAAGCAACACTCCATTCACTTCGCACTGTGAATTGAAGTGTTGGACCAGACTGCTTCTCTTTCAGAGAAACGCATGTGAGTTTTTTGTGAATGCTTGAAAGTAGCTTAAGGCACTTTCAAAGGAAAGTGTTTTTCTCTGAAAGGACAGAATTTAGAAAGTGAAGCAACACTCCATTCACTTCGCACAGTGAATTGAAGTGTTGGAACAGACTGCTCCTCTTTCAGAGAAACGCATGTGAGTTTCTTCCTAATGCTTGCAAGTAGCTTAAGGCACTTTCAAAGGAAAGTGATTTTCTCTGATTGGACAGCATTTAGAAAGTGAAGCAACACTCCATTCACTTCGCACAGTGAATTGAAGTGTTGGAACAGACTGCTTCTCTTTCAAAGAAACGCATGTGAGTTTCTGGTGAATGCTTGAAAGTAGTTTAAGGCACTTTAAAAGGAAAGTGATTTACTCTGAAAGGACAGCATTTAGAAAGTGAAGCAACACTCCATACCCTTCGAGCAGTGAATTGAAGTGTTGGAACAGAGTGCTTCTCATTCATAGAAACGCATAAGTGTTTCTTGTGAATGCTTGCAAGTTGCTTAAGGCACTTTCAAAGGAAAGTGATTTTCTCTGAAAGGACAGCATTTAGAAAGTAAAGCAACACTCCATTCACTTTGTACAGTGAATTGAAGTGTTGGAACAGACTGCTTCTCTTTCAGAGAAATGCATGTGAGTTTCTGTTGAATGCTTGTAAGTAGCTTAAGGCTCTTTCAAAGGAAAGTGATTTTCTCTCAAAGGACAGCATTTAGAAAGTAAAGCAACACTCCATTCCCTTCGCACAATAAATTGAAGTGTTGGAACAGACTGCTTCTCTTTCATAGAAACGCAATAGTGTTTCTTGTGAATGCTTGCAAGTAGCTTAAGGCACATTCAAAGAAAAGTGATTTTCTCTGAAAGGACAGCATTTAGAAAGTGAAGCAACACTCCATTCACTTCGCACAGAGAATTGAAGTGTTGGAACAGATTACTTCTCTTTCAGAGAAATGCATGTGAGTTTCTGTTGAATGCTTGTAAGTAGCTTAAGGCACATTCAAAGGAAAATGATTTTCTCTGAAAGGACAGCATTTAGAAAGTGAAGCAACACTCCATTCACTTCGCACAGTGAATTGAAGTGTTGGACCAGACTGCTTCTCTTTCAGAGAAACGCATGTGAGTTTTTTGTGAATGCTTGAAAGTAGTTTAAGGCACTTTCAATGGAAAGTGATTTTCTCTGAAAGGACAGCATTTAGAAAGTGAGGCAACACTCCATTCACTTCGCACAGTGAATTGAAGTTTTGGAACAGACTGCTTCTCTTTCAGAGAAACGCATGTGAGTTTCTTCCTAATGCTTGCAAGTAGCTTAAGGCACTTTCAAAGGAAAGTGATTTTCTCTGAAAGGACAGCATTTAGAAAGTGAAGCAACACTCCATTCACTTCGCACAGTGAATTGAAGTGTTGGAGCAGACTGCTTCTCTTTCAGAGAAACGCATGTGAGTTTCTTCCTGATGCTTGCAAGTAGCTTAAGGCACTTTCGAAGGAAAGTGATTTTCTCAGAAAGGACAGCATTTAGAAAGTGAAGCAACACTCCATTCACTTCGCACAGTGAACTGAAGTGTTGGAAAAGACTGTTTCTCTTTCAGAGAAACGCATGTGAGTTTCTGGTGAATGCTTGTAAGTAGCTTAAGGCACTTTCAAAGGAAAGTGATTTTCTCTGAAAGGACAGCATTTAGAAAGTGAAGCAACACTCCATTCACTTCGCACAGTGAATTGAAGTGTTCGAACAGACTGCTTCTCTTTAAGAGAAACGCATGTGAGTTTTTTGTGAATGCTTGAAAGTAGTTTAAGGCACTTTAAAAGGAGAGTGATTTTGTCTGAAAGGACAGCATTTAGAAAGTGAAGCAACACTCCATTCAGTTCGCACGGTGAATTGAAGTGTTGGACCAGACTGCTTCTCTTTCAGAGAAACGCATGTGAGTTTCTGGTGAATGCTTGTAAGTAGCTTAAGGCACATTCAAAGGAAAATGATTTTCTCTGAAAGGACAGCATTTAGAAAGTGAAGCAACACTCCATTCACTTCGCACAGTGAATTGAAGTGTTGGAACAGACTGCTTCTCTTTCAGAGAAACGCATGTGAGTTTTTTGTGAATGCTTGAAAGTAGTTTAAGGCACTTTCAATGGAAAGTGATTTTCTCTGAAAGGACAGCATTTAGAAAGTGAGGCAACACTCCATTCACTTCGCACAGTGAATTGAAGTGTTGGAACAGACTGCTTCTCTTTCAGAGAAACGCATGTGAGTTTCTTCCTAATGCTTGCAAGTAGCTTAAGGCACTTTCAAAGGAAAGTGATTTTCTCTGAAAGGACAGCATTTAGAAAGTGAAGCAACACTCCATTCACTTCGCACAGTGAATTGAAGTGTTGGAACAGACTGCTTCTCTTTCAGAGAAACGCATGTGAGTTTCTTCCTGATGCTTGCAAGTAGCTTAAGGCACTTTCAAAGGAAAGTGATTTTCTCAGAAAGGACAGCATTTAGAAAGTGAAGCAACACTCCATTCACTTCGCACAGTGAATTGAAGTGTTGGAAAAGACTGTTTCTCTTTCAGAGAAACGCATGTGAGTTTCTGGTGAATGCTTGTAAGTAGCTTAAGGCACTTTCAAAGGAATGTGATTTTCTCTGAAAGGACAGCATTTAGAAAGTGAAGCAACACTCCATTCACTTCGCACAGTGAATTGAAGTGTTGGAACAGACTGCTTCTCTTTCAGAGAAATGCATGTGAGTTTCTGTTGAATGCTTGTAAGTAGCTTAAGGCACTTTCAAAGGAAAGTGATTTTCTCTGAAAGGACAGCATTTAGAAAGTGAAGCAACACTCCATTCACTTCGCAGAGTGAATTGAAATATTGGAACAGACTGCTTCTCTTTCAGAGAAACACATGTGAGTTTCTGGTGAATGCTTGTAAGTAGCTTAAGGCACTTTCAAAGGAAAGTGATTTTCTCTGAAAGGACAGCATTTAGAAAGTGAAGCAACACTCCATTCACTTCGCACAGTGAATTGAAGTGTTGGAACAGACTGCTTCTCTTTCAGAGAAACGCATGTGAGTTTCTTTTGAATGCTTGCAAGTTGCTTAAGGCACATTCAAAGGAAAGTGATTTTCTCTGAAAGGACAGCATTTAGAAACTGAAGCAACACTCCATTCACTTCGCACAGTGAATTGAAGTGTTCGAACAGACTGCTTCTCTTTAAGAGAAACGCATGTGAGTTTTTTATGAATGCTTGAAAGTAGTTTAAGGCACTTTAAAAGGAAAGTGATTTTGTCTGAAAGGACAGCATTTAGAAAGTGAAGCAACACTCCATTCACTTCGCACGGTGAATTGAAGTGTTGGAACAAACTGCTTCTCTTTCAGAGAAACGCATGTGAGTTTCTGGTGAATGCTTGTAAGTAGCTTAAGGCACTTTCAAAGGAAAGTGATTTTCTCTGAAAGGACAGCATTTAGAAAGTGAGGCAACATTCTATTCACTTCACACAGTGAATTGAATTGTTGGAACAGACTGCTTCTCTTTCAGAGAAACACATGTGAGTTTCTGGTGAATGCTTGTAAGTAGCTTAAGGCACTTTCAAAGGAAAGTGATTTTCTCTGAAAGGACAGCATTTAGAAAGTGAAGCAACACTCCATTTCCTTCGTGCAGTGAATTGAAGTGTTGGAACAGAATGCTTCTCTTTCATAGAAACGCATTAGTGTTTCTTGTGAATGCTTGCAAGTTGCTTAAGGCACTTTCAAAGGAAAGTGATTTTCTCTGAAAGGACATAATTTAGAAAGTGAAGCAACACTCCATTCACTTCGCACAGTGAATTGAAGTGTTCGAACAGACTGCTTCTCTTTCAGAGAAATGCATGTGAGTTTCTGTTGAATGCTTGTAAGTAGCTTAAGGCACTTTCAAAGGAAAGTGATTTTCTCTGAAAGGACAGCATTTAGAAAGTGAAGCAACACTCCATTCACTTCGCACATTGAATTGAAGTGTTGGAACAGACTGCTTCTCTTTCAGAGAAACGCATGTGAGTTTCTGGTGAATGCTTGTAAGTAGCTTAAGGCACTTTCAAAGGAAAGTGATTTTCTCTGAAAGGACAGCATTTAGAAAGTGTGGCAACACTCCATTCACCTCACAGAGTGAATTGAAGTGTTGGAACAGACTGCTTCTCTTTCAGAGAAACGCATGTGAGTTTCTTCCTAATGCTTGCAAGTAGCTTAAGGCACTTTCAAAGGAAAGTGATTTTCTCTGAAAGGACAGCATTTAGAAAGTGAAGCAACACTCCATTCACTTCGCACAGTAAATTGAAGTGTTGGAACATACTGCTTCTCTTTCAGAGAAACGCATGTGAGTTTCTGGTGAATGCTTGTAAGTCGCTTAAGGCACTTTCAAAGGAAAGTGATTTTCTCTGAAAGGACAGCATTTAGAAAGTGAAGCAACACTCCATTCACTTCGCACAGTGAATTGAAGTGTTGGAACACACTGCTTCCCTTTAAGAGAAACGCATGTGAGTTTTTTGTGAATGCTTGAAAGTAGTTTAAGGCACTTTCAAAGGAAAGTGATTTTCTCTGAAAGGACAGCATTTAGAAAGTGAAGCAACACTCAATTCACTTTGTACAGTGAATTGAACTATTGGAACAGACTGCTTCTCTTTCAGAGAAATGCATGTGAGTTTCTGTTGAATGCTTGTAAGTAGCTTAAGGCACATTCAATGGAAAGTGATTTTCTATGAAAGGACAGCATTTAGAAAGTAAAGCAACACTCCATTCCCTTCGAACAAAGAATTGAAGTGTTGGAACAGACTGCTTCTCTTTCATAGAAACGCATTAGTGTTTCTTGGGAATGCTTGCAAGTAGCTTAAGGCACTTTCAAAGGAAAGTGATTTTCTCTGAAAGGACAGCATTTAGATAGTGAAGCAACACTCCATTCACTTCGCACAGTGAATTGAAGTGTTGGAACAGACTGCTTCTCTTTCAGAGAAACGCATGTGAGTTTCTTGTGAATTCTTGCAAGTTGCTTAAGGCACTTTCAAAGGAAAGTGATTTTCTCTGAAAGGACAGCATTTAGAAACTGAAGCAACACTCCATTCACTTCGCACAGTGAATTGAAGTGTTGGAACAGACTGCTTCTCTTTCAGAGAAACGCATGTGAGTTTTTTGTGAATGCTTGAAAGTAGTTTAAGGCACTTTCAAAGGAAAGTGTTTTTCTCTGAAAGGACAGCATTTAGAAAGTGAAGCAACACTCCATTCACTTCGCACAGTGAATTGAAGTGTTGGAACAGACTGCTTCTCTATCAGAGAAACGCATGTGAGTTTCTTCCTAATGCTTGCAAGTAGCTTAAGGCACTTTCAAAGGAAAGTGATTTTCTCTGATTGGACAGCATTTAGAAAGTGAAGCAACACACCATTCACTTCGCACAGTGAATTGAAGTGTTGGAACAGACTGCTTCTCTTTCAGAGAAACGCATGTGAGTTTCTGGTGAATGCTTGTAAGTAGCTTAAGGCACTTTCAAAGGAAAGTGATTTTCTCTGAAAGGACAGCATTTAGAAAGTGAAGCAACACTCCATTCCCTTCGTGCAGTGAATTGAAGTGTTGGAACAGAGTGCTTCTCATTCATAGAAACGCATTAGTGTTTCTTGTGCATGCTTGCAAGTTGCTTAAGGCACTTTCAAAGGAAAGTGATTTTCTCTGAAAGGACAGCATTTAGAAAGTGAAGCAACACTCCATTCACTTCGCACAGAGAATTGAAGTGTTGGAACACACTGCTTCTCTTTCATAGAAACGCATTAGTATTTCTTGTGAATGCTTGCAAGTAGCTTAAGGCACTTTCAAAGGAAAGTGATTTTCTCTGAAAGGACAGCATTTAGAAAGTGAAGCAACACTCCATTCACTTCGCAGAGTGAATTGAAGTATTGGAACAGACTGCTTCTCTTTCAGAGAAACACATGTGAGTTTCTGGTGAATGCTTGTAAGTAGCTTAAGGCACTTTCAAAGGAAAGTGATTTTCTCTGAAAGGACAGCATTTAGAAAGTGAAGCAACACTCCATTCACTTCGCACAGTGAATTTAAGTGTTGGAACAGACTGCTTCTCTTTCAGAGAAACGCATGTGAGTTTCTTTTGAATGCTTGCAAGTTGCTTAAGGCACATTCAAAGGAAAGTGATTTTCTCTGAAAGGACAGCATTTAGAAACTGAAGCAACACTCCATTCACTTCGCACAGTGAATTGAAGTGTTGGACCAGACTGCTTCTCTTTAAGAGAAACGCATGTGAGTTTTTTGTGAATGCTTGAAAGTAGTTTAAGGCACTTTAAAAGGAAAGTGATTTTGTCTGAAAGGACAGCATTTAGAAAGTGAAGCAACACTCCATTCACTTCGCACGGTGAATTGAAGTGTTGGACCAGACTGCTTCTCTTTCAGAGAAACGCATGTGAGTTTCTGGTGAATGCTTGTAAGTAGCTTAAGGCACATTCAAAGGAAAATGATTTTCTCTGAAAGGACAGCATTTAGAAAGTGAAGCAACACTCCATTCACTTCGCACAGTGAATTGAAGTGTTGGAACAGACTGCTTCTCTTTCAGAGAAACGCATGTGAGTTTTTTGTGAATGCTTGAAAGTAGTTTAAGGCACTTTCAATGGAAAGTGATTTTCTCAAAGGACAGCATTTAGAAAGTGAGGCAACACTCCATTCACTTCGCACAGTGAACTGAAGTGTTGGAACAGACTGCTTCTCTTTCAGAGAAACGCATGT
This sequence comes from Myodes glareolus, assembly GCF_982192425.1. Taxonomy (NCBI): domain Eukaryota; kingdom Metazoa; phylum Chordata; class Mammalia; order Rodentia; family Cricetidae; genus Myodes; species Myodes glareolus. The sequence continues at coordinate 685,148 of NW_028263215.1, forward strand.
GAGTTTCTTCCTAATGCTTGCAAGTAGCTTAAGGCACTTTCAAAGGAAAGTGATTTTCTCTGAAAGGACAGCATTTAGAAAGTGAAGCAACACTCCATTCACTTTGCACAGTGAATTGAAGTGTTGGAACAGACTGCTTCTCTTTCAGAGAAACGCATGTGGGTTTCTTCCTGATGCTTGCAAGTAGCTTAAGGCACTTTCAAAGGAAAGTGATTTTCTCTGAAAGGACAGCATTTAGAAAGTGAAGCAACTCTCCATTCACTTCGCACAGTGAATTGAAGTGTTGGAACAGACTGCTTCTCTTTCAGAGAAACGCATGTGAGTTTCCGGTGAATGCTTGTAAATAGCTTAAGGCACTTTCAAAGGAAAGTGATTTTCTCTGAAAGGACAGCATTTAGAAAGTGAAGCAACACTCCATTTACTTCGCACAGTGAATTGAAGTGTTGGAACAGACTGATTCTCTTTCAGAGAAATGCATGTGAGTATAAGTTGAATGCTTGTAAGTAGCTTAAGGCACTTTCAAAGGAAAGTGATTTTCTCTGAAAGGACAGCATTTAGAAAGTGAAGCAACACTCCATTCACTTCGCACAGTGAATTGAAGTGTTGGAACAGACTGCTTCTCTTTCATATAAACGCATTAGTGTTTCTTGTGAATGCTTGCAAGTTGCTTAAGGCACTTTCAAAGGAAAGTGATTTTCTCTGAAAGGACATAATTTAGAAAGTGAAGCAACACTCCATTCACTTCGCACAGTGAATTGAAGTGTTGGAACAGACTGCTTCTCTTTCAGAGAAACGCATGTGAGTTTCTTCCTGATGCTTGCAAGTAGCTTAAGGCACTTTCAAAGGAAAGTGATTTTCTCTGATTGGACAGCATTTAGAAAGTGAAGCAACACTCCATTCACTTCGCACGGTGAATTGAAGTGTTGGAACAGATTGCTTCTCTTTCAGAGAAACGCATGTGAGTTTCTGGTGAATGCTTGTAAGTAGCTTAAGGCACTTTCAAAGGAAAGTGATTTTCTCTGAAAGGACAGCATTTAGAAAGTGAAGCAACACTCCATTCACTTCGCACAGTGAATTGAAGTGTTGGAACAGACTGCTTCTCTTTCAGAGAAACGCATGTGAGTTTCTTTTGAATGCTTGCAAGTTGCTTAAGGCACATTCAAAGGAAAGTGATTTTCTCTGAAAGGACAGCATTTAGAAAGTGAAGCAACACTCCATTCACTTCGCACAGTGAGTTGAAGTGTTGGAACAGACTGCTTCTCTTTCAGAGAAACGCATGTGAGTTTTTTTGAATGCTTGTAAGTAGCTTAAGGCACTTTCAAAGGAAAGTGATTTTCTCTGAAAGGACAGCATTTAGAAAGTGAAGCAACACTCCATTCACTTCGCACTGTGAATTGAAGTGTTGGACCAGACTGCTTCTCTTTCAGAGAAACGCATGTGAGTTTTTTGTGAATGCTTGAAAGTAGTTTAAGGCACTTTCAAAGGAAAGTGTTTTTCTCTGAAAGGACAGAATTTAGAAAGTGAAGCAACACTCCATTCACTTCGCACAGTGAATTGAAGTGTTGGAACAGACTGCTTCTCTTTCAGAGAAACTCCTGTGGGTTTCTTCCTAATGCTAGCAAGTAGCTTAAGGCACTTTCAAAGGAAAGTGATTTTCTCTGATTGGACAGCATTTAGAAAGTGAAGCAACACTCCATTCACTTCGCACAGTGAATTGAAGTGTTGGAACAGACTGCTTCTCTTTCAAAGAAACGCATGTGAGTTTCTGGTGAATGCTTGTAAGTAGCTTAAGGCACTTTCAAAGGAAAGTGATTTTCTCTGAAAGAAGAGCATTTAGAAAGTGAAGCAACACTCCATTCCCTTCGAGCAGTGAATTGAAGTGTTGGAACAGAGTGCTTCTCATTCATAGAAACGCATTAGTGTTTCTTGTGAATGCTTGCAAGTTGCTTAAGGCACTTTCAAAGGAAAGTGATTTTCTCTGAAAGGACAGCATTTAGAAAGTGAAGTAACACTCCATTCACTTTGTACAGTGAACTGAAGTGTTGGAACAGACTGCTTCTCTTTCAGAGAAATGCATGTGAGTTTCTGTTGAATGCTTGTAAGTAGCTTAAGGCTCTTTCAAAGGAAAGTGATTTTCTCTCAAAGGACAGCATTTAGAAAGTAAAGCAACACTCCATTCCCTTTGCACAATAAATTGAAGTGTTGGAACAGACTGCTTCTCTTTCATAGAAACGCAATAGTGTTTCTTGTGAATGCTTGCAAGTAGCTTAAGGCACATTCAAAGGAAAGTGATTTTCTCTGAAAGGACAGCATTTAGAAAGTGAAGCAACACTCCATTCACTTCGCACAGAGAATTGAAGTGTTGGAACAGATTACTTCTCTTTCAGAGAAATGCATGTGAGTTTCTGTTGAATGCTTGTAAGTAGCTTAAGGCACATTCAAAGGAAAATGATTTTCTCCGAAAGGACAGCATTTAGAAAGTGAAGCAACACTCCATTCACTTCGCACAGTGAATTGAAGTGTTGGACCAGACTGCTTCTCTTTCAGAGAAACGCATGTGAGTTTTTTGTGAATGCTTGAAAGTACTTTAAGGCACTTTCAATGGAAAGTGATTTTCTCTGAAAGGACAGCATTTAGAAAGTGAGGCAACACTCCATTCACTTCGCACAGTGAATTGAAGTGTTGGAACAGACTGCTTCTCTTTCAGAGAAACGCATGTGAGTTTCTTCCTAATGCTTGCAAGTAGCTTAAGGCACTTTCAAAGGAAAGTGATTTTCTCTGAAAGGACAGCATTTAGAAAGTGAAGCAACACTCCATTCACTTCGCACAGTGAATTGAAGTGTTGGAACAGACTGCTTCTCTTTCAGAGAAACGCATGTGAGTTTCTTCCTGATGCTTGCAAGTAGCTTAAGGCACTTTCGAAGGAAAGTGATTTTCTCTGAAAGGACAGCATTTAGAAAGTGAAGCAACACTCCATTCACTACGCACAGTGAACTGAAGTGTTGGAAAAGACTGTTTCTCTTTCAGAGAATCGCATGTGAGTTTCTGGTGAATGCTTGTAAGTAGCTTAAGGCACTTTCAAAGGAAAGTGATTTTCTCTGAAAGGACAGCATTTAGAAAGTGAAGCAACACTCCATTCACTTCGCACAGTGAATTGAAGTGTTGGAACAGACTGCTTCTCTTTCAGAGAAATGCATGTGAGTTTCTGTTGAATGCTTGTAAGTAGCTTAAGGCACCTTCAAAGGAAAGTGATTTTCTCTGAAAGGACAGCATTTAGAAAGTGAAGCAACACTCCATTCACTTCGCAGAGTGAATTGAAGTATTGGAACAGACTGCTTTTCTTTCAGAGAAACACATGTGAGTTTCTGGTGAATGCTTGTAAGTAGCTTAAGGCACTTTCAAAGGAAAGTGATTTTCTCTGAAAGGACAGCATTTAGAAAGTGAAGCAACACTCCATTCACTTCGCACAATGAATTGAAGTGTTGGAACAGACTGCTTCTCTTTCAGAGAAACGCATGGGAGTTTCTTTTGAATGCTTGCAAGTTGCTTAAGACACATTCAAAGGAAAGTGATTTTCTCTGAAAGGACAGCATTTAGAAACTGAAGCAACACTCCATTCACTTCGCACAGTGAATTGAAGTGTTCGAACAGACTGCTTCTCTTTCAGAGAAACGCATGTGAGTTTCTGGTGAATGCTTGTAAGTAGCTTAAGGCACATTCAAAGGAAAATGATTTTCTCTGAAAGGACAGCATTTAGAAAGTGAAGCAACACTCCATTCACTTCGCACAGTGAATTGAAGTGTTGGAACAGACTGCTTCTCTTTCAGAGAAACGCATGTGAGTTTTTTGTGAATGCTTGAAAGTAGTTTAAGGCACTTTCAATGGAAAGTGATTTTCTCTGAAAGGACAGCATTTAGAAAGTGAGGCAACACTCCATTCACTTCGCACAGTGAATTGAAGTGTTGGAACAGACTGCTTCTCTTTCAGAGAAACGCATGTGAGTTTCTTCCTAATGCTTGCAAGTAGCTTAAGGCACTTTCAAAGGAAAGTGATTTTCTCTGAAAGGACAGCATTTAGAAAGTGAAGCAACACTCCATTCACTTCGCACAGTGAATTGAAGTGTTGGAACAGACTGCTTCTCTTTCAGAGAAACGCATGTGAGTTTCTTCCTGATGCTTGCAAGTAGCTTAAGGCACTTTCAAAGGAAAGTGATTTTCTCAGAAAGGACAGCATTTAGAAACTGAAGCAACACTCCATTCACTTCGCACAGTGAATTGAAGTGTTCGAACAGACTGCTTCTCTTTAAGAGAAACGCATGTGAGTTTTTTATGAATGCTTGAAAGTAGTGTAAGGCACTTTAAAAGGAAAGTGATTTTGTCTGAAAGGACAGCATTTAGAAAGTGAAGCAACACTCCATTCACTTCGCACGGTGAATTGAAGTGTTGGAACAGACTGCTTCTCTTTCAGAGAAACGCATGTGAGTTTCTGGTGAATGCTTGTAAGTAGCTTAAGGCACTTTCAAAGGAAAGTGATTTTCTCTGAAAGGACAGCATTTAGAAAGTGAGGCAACACTCTATTCACTTCACACAGTGAATTGAATTGTTGGAACAGACTGCTTCTCTTTCAGAGAAACACATGTGAGTTTCTGGTGAATGCTTGTAAGTAGCTTAAGGCACTTTCAAAGGAAAGTGATTTTCTCTGAAAGGACAGCATTTAGAAAGTGAAGCAACACTCCATTTCCTTCGTGCAGTGAATTGAACTGTTCGAACAGACTGCTTCTCTTTCAGAGAAATGCATGTGAGTTTCTGTTGAATGCTTGTAAGTAGCTTAAGGCACGTTCAAAGGAAAGTGATTTTCTCTGAAAGGACAGCATTTAGAAAGTGAAGCAACACTCCATTCACTTCACACATTGAATTGAAGTGTTGGAACAGACTGCTTCTCTTTCAGAGAAACGCATGTGAGTTTCTGGTGAATGCTTGTAAGTAGCTTAAGGCACTTTCAAAGGAAAGTGATTTTCTCTGAAAGGACAGCATTTAGAAAGTGAGGCAACACTCCATTCACCTCACACAGTGAATTGAAGTGTTGGAACAGACTGCTTCTCTTTCAGAGAAACGCATGTGAGTTTCTTCCTAATGCTTGCAAGTAGCTTAAGGCACTTTCAAAGGAAAGTGATTTTCTCTGAAAGGACAGCATTTAGAAAGTGAAGCAACACTCCATTCACTTCGCACAGTGAATTGAAGTGTTGGAACAGACTGCTTATCTTTCAGAGAAACGCATGTGAGTTTCCGGTGAATGCTTGTAAGTAGCTTAAGGCACTTTCAAAGGAAAGTGATTTTCTCTGAAAGGACAGCATTTAGAAAGTGAAGCAACACACCATTCACTTCGCACAGTGAATTGAAGTGTTGGAACAGACTGATTCTATTTCAGAGAAATGCATGTGACTTTAAGTTGAATGCTTGTAAGTAGCTTAAGGCACTTTCAAAGGAAAGTGATTTTCTCTGAAAGGACAGCATTTAGAAAGTGAAGCAACACTCCATTCACTTCGCACAGTGAATTGAAGTGTTGGAACAGACTGCTTCTCTTTCAGAGAAACGTATATGAGTTTGTTGTGAATGCTTGCAAGTTGCTTAAGGCACTTTCAAAGGAAAGTGATTTTCTCTGAAAGGACAGCATTTAGAAAGTGAAGCAACACTCCGTTCACATCGCACAGTGAATTGAAGTGTTGGAACAGACTGCTTCTCTTTCAGAGAAACGCATGTGAGTTTTTTATGAATGCTTGAAAGTAGTTTAAGGCACTTTCAAAGGAAAGTGATTTTCTCTGAAAGGACAGTGTTTAGAAAGTGAGGCAACACTCCATTCACTTGGCACAGTGAATTGAAGTGTTGGAACAGACTGCTTCTCTTTCAGAGAAACGCATGTGAGTTTCTGGTGAATGCTTGTTAGTAGCTTAAGGCACTTTCAAAGGACAGTGATTTTCTCTGAAAGGACAGCATTTAGAAAGTGAAGCAACACTCCATTCCCTTCGAGCAGTGAATTGAAGTGTTGGAACAGACTGCTTCTCTTTCATATAAACGCATTAGTGTTTCTTGTGAATGCTTGCAAGTTGCTTAAGGCACTTTCAAAGGAAAGTGATTTTCTCTGAAAGGACATAATTTAGAAAGTGAAGCAACACTCCATTCACTTCGCACAGTGAATTGAAGTGTTGGAACAGACTGCTTCTCTTTCAGAGAAATGCATGTGAGTTTCTGTTGAATGCTTGTAAGTAGCTTAAGGCACTTTCAAAGGAAAGTGATTTTCTCTGAAAGGACAGCATTTAGAAAGTGCAGCAACACTCCATTCACTTCGCACATTGAATTGAAGTGTTGGAACAGACTGCTTCTCTTTCAGAGAAACGCATGTGAGTTTCTGGTGAATGCTTGTAAGTAGCTTAAGGCACTTTTAAAGGAAAGTGATTTTCTCTGAAAGGACAGCATTTAGAAAGTGAAGCAACACTCCATTCACTTCGCACAGTGAATTGAAGTATTGGAACAGACTGCTTCTCTTTCAGAGAAACGCATGTGAGTTTCTTCCTAATGCTTGCAAGTAGCTTAAGGCACTTTCAAAGGAAAGTGATTTTCTCTGATTGGACAGCATTTAGAAAGTGAAGCAACACTCCATTCACTTCGCACAGTGAATTGAAGTGTTGGAACAGACTGCTTCTCTTTCAGAGAAACGCATGTGAGTTTCTGGTGAATGCTTGTAAGTAGCTTAAGGCACTTTCAAAGGAAAGTGATTTTCTCTGAAAGGACAGCATTTAGAAAGTGAAGCAACACTCCATTCCCTTCGTGCAGTGAATTGAAGTGTTGGAACAGAGTGCTTCTCATTCATAGAAACGCATTAGTGTTTCTTGTGCATGCTTGCAAGTTGCTTAAGGCACTTTCAAAGGAAAGTGATTTTCTCTGAAAGGACAGCATTTAGAAAGTGAAGCAACACTCCATTCACTTCGCACAGAGAATTGAAGTGTTGGAACACACTGCTTCTCTTTCATAGAAACGCATTAGTATTTCTTGTGAATGCTTGCAAGTAGCTTAAGGCACTTTCAAAGGAAAGTGATTTTCTCTGAAAGGACAGCATTTAGAAAGTGAAGCAACACTCCATTCACTTCGCAGAGTGAATTGAAGTATTGGAACAGACTGCTTCTCTTTCAGAGAAACACATGTGAGTTTCTGGTGAATGCTTGTAAGTAGCTTAAGGCACTTTCAAAGGAAAGTGATTTTCTCTGAAAGGACAGCATTTAGAAAGTGAAGCAACACTCCATTCACTTCGCACAGTGAATTGAAGTGTTGGAACAGACTGCTTCTCTTTCAGAGAAACGCATGTGAGTTTCTTTTGAATGCTTGCAAGTTGCTTAAGGCACATTCAAAGGAAAGTGATTTTCTCTGAAAGGACAGCATTTAGAAACTGAAGCAACACTCCATTCACTTCGCACAGTGAATTGAAGTGTTCGAACAGACTGCTTCTCTTTAAGAGAAACGCATGTGAGTTTTTTGTGAATGCTTGAAAGTAGTTTAAGGCACTTTAAAAGGAAAGTGATTTTGTCTGAAAGGACAGCATTTAGAAAGTGAAGCAACACTCCATTCACTTCGCACATTGAATTGAAGTGTTGGAACAGACTGCTTCTCTTTCAGAGAAACGCATGTGAGTTTCTGTTGAATGCTTGTAAGTAGCTTAAGGCACTTTGAAAGGAAAGTGATTTTCTCTGAAAGGACAGCATTTAGAAAGTGAGGCAACACTCCATTCACTTCACACAGTGAATTGAAGTGTTGGAACAGACTGCTTCTCTTTCAGAGAAATGCATGTGAGTTTCTGTTGAATGCTTGTAAGTAGCTTAAGGCACTTTCAAAGGAAAGTGATTTTCTCTGAAAGGACAGCATTTAGAAAGTGAAGCAACACTCCATTCACTTCGCACATTGAATTGCAGTGTTGGAACAGACTGCTTCTCTTTCAGAGAAACGCATGTGAGTTTCTGGTGAATGCTTGTAAGTAGCTTAAGGCACTTTCAAAGGAAAGTGATTTTCTCTGAAAGGACAGTATTTAGAAAGTGAGGCAACACTCCATTCACTTCACACAGTGAATTGAAGTGTTGGAACAGACTGCTTCTCTTTCAGAGAAACGCATGTGAGTTTCTTCCTAATGCTTGCAAGTAGCTTAAGGCACTTTCAAAGGAAAGTGATTTTCTCTGAAAGGACAGCATTTAGAAAGTGAAGTAACACTCCATTCACTTCGCACAGTGAATTGAAGTGTTGGAACAGTCTGCTTCTCTTTCAGAGAAACGCATGTGAGTTTCTTCCTAATGCTTGCAAGTAGCTTAAAGCACTTTCAAAGGAAAGTGATTTTCTCTGAAAGGACAGCATTTAGAAAGTGAAGCAACACTCCATTCACTTCGCACAGTGAATTGAAGTGTTGGAACAGACTGCTTATCTTTCAGAGAAACGCATGTGAGTTTCCGGTGAATGCTTGTAAGTAGCTTAAGGCACTTTCAAAGGAAAGTGATTTTCTCTGAAAGGACAGCATTTAGAAAGTGAAGCAACACACCATTCACTTCGCACAGTGAATTGAAGTGTTGGAACAGACTGATTCTATTTCAGAGAAATGCATGTGACTTTAAGTTGAATGCTTGTAAGTAGCTTAAGGCACTTTCAAAGGAAAGTGATTTTCTCTGAAAGGACAGCATTTAGAAAGTGAAGCAACACTCCATTCACTTCGCACAGTGAATTGAAGTATTGGAACAGACTGCTTCTCTTTCAGAGAAACGTATATGAGTTTGTTGTGAATGCTTGCAAGTTGCTTAAGGCACTTTCAAAGGAAAGTGATTTTCTCTGAAAGGACAGCATTTAGAAAGTGAAGCAACACTCCGTTCACATCGCACAGTGAATTGAAGTGTTGGAACAGACTGCTTCTCTTTCAGAGAAACGCATGTGAGTTTTTTATGAATGCTTGAAAGTAGTTTAAGGCACTTTCAAAGGAAAGTGATTTTCTCTGAAAGGACAGTGTTTAGAAAGTGAGGCAACACTCCATTCACTTGGCACAGTGAATTGAAGTGTTGGAACAGACTGCTTCTCTTTCAGAGAAACGCATGTGAGTTTCTGGTGAATGCTTGTTAGTAGCTTAAGGCACTTTCAAAGGACAGTGATTTTCTCTGAAAGGACAGCATTTAGAAAGTGAAGCAACACTCCATTCCCTTCGAGCAGTGAATTGAAGTGTTGGAACAGACTGCTTCTCTTTCATATAAACGCATTAGTGTTTCTTGTGAATGCTTGCAAGTTGCTTAAGGCACTTTCAAAGGAAAGTGATTTTCTCTGAAAGGACATAATTTAGAAAGTGAAGCAACACTCCATTCACTTCGCACAGTGAATTGAAGTGTTGGAACAGACTGCTTCTCTTTCAGAGAAATGCATGTGAGTTTCTGTTGAATGCTTGTAAGTAGCTTAAGGCACTTTCAAAGGAAAGTGATTTTCTCTGAAAGGACAGCATTTAGAAAGTGCAGCAACACTCCATTCACTTCGCACATTGAATTGAAGTGTTGGAACAGACTGCTTCTCTTTCAGAGAAACGCATGTGAGTTTCTGGTGAATGCTTGTAAGTAGCTTAAGGCACTTTTAAAGGAAAGTGATTTTCTCTGAAAGGACAGCATTTAGAAAGTGAGGCAACACTCCATTCACTTCACACAGTGAATTGAAGTGTTGGAACAGACTGCTTCTCTTTCAGAGAAACGCATGTGAGTTTCTTCCTAATGCTTGCAAGTAGCTTAAGGCACTTTCAAAGGAAAGTGATTTTCTCTGAAAGGACAGCATTTAGAAAGTGAAGCAACACTCCATTCACTTCGCACAGTGAATTGAAATGTTGGAACAGTCTGCTTCTCTTTCAGAGAAACGCATGTGAGTTTCTTCCTAATGCTTGCAAGTAGCTTAAGGCACTTTCAAAGGAAAGTGATTTTCTCTGAAAGGACAGCATTTAGAAAGTGAAGCAACACTCCATTCACTTCGCACAGTGAATTGAAGTGTTCGAACAGACTGCTTCTCTTTAAGAGAAACGCATGTGAGTTTTTTGTGAATGCTTGAAAGTAGTTTAAGGCACTTTAAAAGGAAAGTGATTTTGTCTGAAAGGACAGCATTTAGAAAGTGAAGCAACACTCCATTCACTTCGCACGGTGAATTGAAGTGTTGGACCAGACTGCTTCTCTTTCAGAGAAACGCATGTGAGTTTCTGGTGAATGCTTGTAAGTAGCTTATGGCACATTCAAAGGAAAATGATTTTCTCTGGAAGGACAGCATTTAGAAAGTGAAGCAACACTCCATTCACTTCGCACATTGAATTGAAGTGTTGGAACAGACTGCTTCTCTTTCAGAGAAACGCATGTGAGTTTTTTATGAATGCTTGAAAGTAGTTAAAGGCACTTTCAAAGGAAAGTGATTTTCTCTGAAAGGACAGCATTTAGAAAGTGAGGCAACACTCCATTCACTTCACACAGTGACTTGAAGTGTTGGAACAGACTGCTTCTCTTTCAGAGAAACGCATGTGAGTTTCTTCCTAATGCTTGCAAGTAGCTTAAGGCACTTTCAAAGGAAAGTGATTTTCTCTGAAAGGACAGCATTTAGAAAGTGAAGCAACACTCCATTCACTTCGCACAGTGAATTGAAGTGTTGGAACAGACTGCTTCTCTTTCAGAGAAACGCATGTGAGTTTCCGGTGAATGCTTGTAAGTAGCTTAAGGCACTTTCAAAGGAAAGTGATTTTCTCTGAAAGGACAGCATTTAGAAAGTGAAGCAACACTCCATTCACTTCGCACAGTGAATTGAAGTGTTGGAACAGACTGCTTCACTTTCAGAGAAATGCATGTGAGTTTAAGTTGAATGCTTGTAAGTAGCTTAAGGCACTTTCAAAGGAAAGTGATTTTCTCTGAAAGGACAGCATTTAGAAAGTGAAGCAACACTCCATTCACTTCGCACAGTGAATTGAAGTATTGGAACAGACTGCTTCTCTTTCAGAGAAACGGATGTGAGTTTCTGGTGAATGCTTGTAAGTAGCTTAAGGCACTTTCAAAGGAAAGTGATTTTCTCTGAAAGGACAGCATTTAGAAAGTGAAGCAACACTCCATTCACTTCGCACAGTGAATTGAAGTGTTGGAACAGACTGCTTCTCTTTCATATAAACGCATTAGTGTTTCTTGTGAATGCTTGCAAGTTGCTTAAGGCACTTTCAAAGGAAAGTGATTTTCTCTGAAAGGACATAATTTAGAAAGTGAAGCAACACTCCATTCACTTCGCACAGTGAATTGAAGTGTTGGAACAGACTGCTTCACTTTCAGAGAAATGCATGTGAGTGTCTGTTGAATGCTTGTAAGTAGCTTAAGGCACTTTCAAAGGAAAGTGATTTTCTCTGAAAGGACAGCATTTAGAAAGTGAAGCAACACTCCATTCACTTCGCACATTGAATTGAAGTGTTGGAACAGACTGCTTCTCTTTCAGAGAAACGCATGTGAGTTTCTGTTGAATGCTTGTAAGTAGCTTAAGGCACTTTGAAAGGAAAGTGATTTTCTCTGAAAGGACATCATTTAGAAAGTGAGGCAACACTCCATTCACTTCACACAGTGAATTGAAGTGTTGGAACAGACTGCTTCTCTTTCAGAGAAATGCATGTGAGTTTCTGTTGAATGCTTGTAAGTAGCTTAAGGCACTTTCAAAGGAAAGTGATTTTCTCTAAAAGGACAGCATTTAGAAAGTGAAGCAACACTCCATTCACTTCGCACATTGAATTGAAGTGTTGGAACAGACTGCTTCTCTTTCAGAGAAACGCATGTGAGTTTCTGGTGAATGCTTGTAAGTAGCTTAAGGCACTTTCAAAGGAAAGTGATTTTCTCTGAAAGGACAGCATTTAGAAAGTGAGGCAACACTCCATTCACTTCACACAGTGAATTGAAGTGTTGGAACAGACTGCTTCTCTTTCAGAGAAACGCATGTGAGTGTTTTGTGAATGCTTGAAAGTAGTTTAAGGCACTTTCAATGGAAAGTGATTTTCTCTGAAAGGACAGCATTTAGAAAGTGAGGCAACACTCCATTCACTTCGCACAGTGAATTGAAGTGTTGGAACAGACTGCTTCTCTTTCAGAGAAACGCATGTGAGTTTCTTCCTAATGCTTGCAAGTAGCTTAAGGCACTTTCAAAGGAAAGTGATTTTCTCTGAAAGGACAGCATTTAGAAAGTGAAGCAACACTCCATTCACTTCGCACAGTGAATTGAAGTGTTGGAACAGACTGCTTCTCTTTCAGAGAAACGCATGTGAGTTTCTTCTTGATGCTTGCAAGTAGCTTAAGGCACTTTCAAAGGAAAGTGATTTTCTCTGAAAGGACAGCATTTAGAAAGTGAAGCAACACTAAATTCACTTCGCACAGTGAATTGAAGTGTTGGAACAGACTGCTTCTCTTTCAGAGAAACGCATGTGAGTTTTTTATGAATGCTTGAAAGTAGTTAAAGGCACTTTCAAAGGAAAGTGATTTTCTCTGAAAGGACAGCATTTAGAAAGTGGGGCAACACTCCATTCACTTCACACAGTGACTTGAAGTGTTGGAACAGACTGCTTCTCTTTCAGAGAAACGCATGTGAGTTTCTTCCTAATGCTTGCAAGTAGCTTAAGGCACTTTCAAAGGAAAGTGATTTTCTCTGAAAGGACAGCATTTAGAAAGTGAAGCAACACTCCATTCACTTCGCACAGTGAATTGAAGTGTTGGAACAGTCTGCTCCTCTTTCAGAGAAACGCATGTGAGTTTCTTCCTAATGCTTGCAAGTAGCTTAAGGCACTTTCAAAGGAAAGTGATTTTCTCTGAAAGGACAGCATTTAGAAACTGAAGCAACACTCCATTCACTTCGCACAGTGAATTGAAGTGTTGGAACAGACTGCTTCTCTTTCAGAGAAACGCATGTGAGTTTCCGGTGAAGGCTTGTAAGTAGCTTAAGGCACTTTCAAAGGAAAGTGATTTTCTCTGAAAGGACAGCATTTAGAAAGTGAAGCAACACTCCATTTACTTCGCACAGTGAATTGAAGTGTTGGAACAGACTGCTTCTCTTTCAGAGAAATGCATGTGGGTTTAAGTTGAATGATTGTAAGTAGCTTAAGGCACTTTCAAAGGAAAGTGATTTTCTCTGAAAGGACAGCATTTAGAAAGTGAAGCAACACTCCATTCACTTCGCACAGTGAATTGAAGTATTGGAACAGACTGCTTCTCTTTCAGAGAAACGGATGTGAGTTTCTGGTGAATGCTTGTAAGTAGCTTAAGGCACTTTCAAAGGAAAGTGATTTTCTCTGAAAGGACAGCATTTAGAAAGTGAAGCAACACTCCATTCACTTCGCACAGTTAATTGAAGTGTTGGAACAGACTGCTTCTCTTTCATATAAACGCATTAGTGTTTCTTGTGAATGCTTGCAAGTTGCTTAAGGCACTTTCAAAGGAAAGTGATTTTCTCTGAAAGGACATAATTTAGAAAGTGAAGCAACACTCCATTCACTTCGCACAGTGAATTGAAGTGTTGGAACAGACTGCTTCTCTTTCAGAGAAATGCATGTGAGTGTCTGTTGAATGCTTGTAAGTAGCTCAAGGCACTTTCAAAGGAAAGTGATTTTCTCTGAAAGGACAGCATTTAGAAAGTGAAGCAACACTCCATTCACTTCGCACATTGAATTGAAGTGTTGGAACAGACTGCTTCTCTTTCAGAGAAACGCATGTGAGTTTCTGTTGAATGCTTGTAAGTAGCTTAAGGCACTTTGAAAGGAAAGTGATTTTCTCTGAAAGGACAGCATTTAGAAAGTGAGGCAACACTCCATTCACTTCACACAGTGAATTGAAGTGTTGGAACAGACTGCTTCTCTTTCAGAGAAATGCATGTGAGTTTCTGTTGAATGCTTGTAAGTAGCTTAAGGCACTTTCAAAGGAAAGTGATTTTCTCTGAAAGGACAGCATTTAGAAAGTGAAGCAACACTCCATTCACTTCGCACATTGAATTGAAGTGTTGGAACAGACTGCTTCTCTTTCAGAGAAACGCATGTGAGTTTCTGGTGAATGCTTGTAAGTAGCTTAAGGCACTTTCAAAGGAAAGTGATTTTCTCTGAAAGGACAGCATTTAGAAAGTGAGGCAACACTCCATTCACTTCACAGAGTGAATTGAAGTGTTGGAACAGACTGCTTCTCTTTCAGAGAAACGCATGTGAGTTTCTTCCTAATGCTTGCAAGTAGCTTAAGGCACTTTCAAAGGAAAGTGATTTTCTCTGAAAGGACAGCATTTAGAAAGTGAAGTAACACTCCATTCACTTCGCACAGTGAATTGAAGTGTTGGAACAGTCTGCTTCTCTTTCAGAGAAACGCATGTGAGTTTCTTCCTAATGCTTGCAAGTAGCTTAAGGCACTTTCAAAGGAAAGTGATTTTCTCTGAAAGGACAGCATTTAGAAAGTGAAGCAACACTCCATTCACTTCGCACAGTGAATTGAAGTGTTGGAACAGACTGCTTCTCTTTCAGAGAAATGCATGTGAGTTTCCGGTGAATGCTTGTAAGTAGCTTAAGGCACTTTCAAAGGAAAGTGATTTTCTCTGAAAGGACAGCATTTAGAAAGTGAAGCAACACTCCATTCACTTCGCACAGTGAATTGAAGTGTTGGAACAGACTGATTCTCTTTCAGAGAAATGCATGTGAGTTTAAGTTGAATGCTTGTAAGTAGCTTAAGGCACTTTCAAAGGAAAGTGATTTTCTCTGAAAGGACAGCATTTAGAAAGTGAGGCAACACTCCATTCACTTCACACAGTGAATTGAAGTGTTGGAACAGACTGCTTCTCTTTCAGAGAAATGCATGTGAGTTTCTGTTGAATGCTTGTAAGTAGCTTAAGGCACTTTCAAAGGAAAGTGATTTTCTCTGAAAGGACAGCATTTAGAAAGTGAAGCAACACTCCATTCACTTCGCACATTGAATTGAAGTGTTGGAACAGACTGCTTCTCTTTCAGAGAAACGCATGTGAGTTTCTGGTGAATGCTTGTAAGTAGCTTAAGGCACTTTCAAAGGAAAGTGATTTTCTCTGAAAGGACAGCATTTAGAAAGTGAGGCAACACTCCATTCACTTCACAGAGTGAATTGAAGTGTTGGAACAGACTGCTTCTCTTTCAGAGAAACACATGTGAGTTTCTTCCTAATGCTTGCAAGTAGCTTAAGGCACTTTCAAAGGAAAGTGATTTTCTCTGAAAGGACAGCATTTAGAAAGTGAAGTAACACTCCATTCACTTCGCACAGTGAATTGAAGTGTTGGAACAGTCTGCTTCTCTTTCAGAGAAACGCATGTGAGTTTCTTCCTAATGCTTGCAAGTAGCTTAAGGCACTTTCAAAGGAAAGTGATTTTCTCTGAAAGGACAGCATTTAGAAAGTGAAGCAACACTCCATTCACTTCGCACAGTGAATTGAAGTGTTGGAACAGACTGCTTCTCTTTCAGAGAAATGCATGTGAGTTTCCGGTGAATGCTTGTAAGTAGCTTAAGGCACTTTCAAAGGAAAGTGATTTTCTCTGAAAGGACAGCATTTAGAAAGTGAAGCAACACTCCATTCACTTCGCACAGTGAATTGAAGTGTTGGAACAGACTGATTCTCTTTCAGAGAAATGCATGTGAGTTTAAGTTGAATGCTTGTAAGTAGCTTAAGGCACTTTCAAAGGAAAGTGATTTTCTCTGAAAGGACAGCATTTAGAAAGTGAGGCAACACTCCATTCACTTCACACAGTGAATTGAAGTGTTGGAACAGACTGCTTCTCTTTCAGAGAAATGCATGTGAGTTTCTGTTGAATGCTTGTAAGTAGCTTAAGGCACTTTCAAAGGAAAGTGATTTTCTCTGAAAGGACAGCATTTAGAAAGTGAAGCAACACTCCATTCACTTCGCACATTGAATTGAAGTGTTGGAACAGACTGCTTCTCTTTCAGAGAAACGCATGTGAGTTTCTGGTGAATGCTTGTAAGTAGCTTAAGGCACTTTCAAAGGAAAGTGATTTTCTCTGAAAGGACAGCATTTAGAAAGTGAGGCAACACTCCATTCACTTCACAGAGTGAATTGAAGTGTTGGAACAGACTGCTTCTCTTTCAGAGAAACACATGTGAGTTTCTTCCTAATGCTTGCAAGTAGCTTAAGGCACTTTCAAAGGAAAGTGATTTTCTCTGAAAGGACAGCATTTAGAAAGTGAAGTAACACTCCATTCACTTCGCACAGTGAATTGAAGTGTTGGAACAGTCTGCTTCTCTTTCAGAGAAACGCATGTGAGTTTCTTCCTAATGCTTGCAAGTAGCTTAAGGCACTTTCAAAGGAAAGTGATTTTCTCTGAAAGGACAGCATTTAGAAAGTGAAGCAACACTCCATTCACTTCGCACAGTGAATTGAAGTGTTGGAACAGACTGCTTCTCTTTCAGAGAAACGCATGTGAGTTTCCGGTGAAGGCTTGTAAGTAGCTTAAGGCACTTTCAAAGGAAAGTGATTTTCTCTGAAAGGACAGCATTTAGAAAGTGAAGCAACACTCCATTCACTTCGCACAGTGAATTGAAGTGTTGGAACAGACTGCTTCTCTCAGAGAAATGCATGTGAGTTTAAGTTGAATGCTTGTAAGTAGCTTAAGGCACTTTCAAAGGAAAGTGATTTTCTCTGAAAGGACAGCATTTAGAAAGTGAAGCAACACTCCATTCACTTCGCACAGTGAATTGAAGTATTGGAACAGACTGCTTCTCTTTCAGAGAAACGGATGTGAGTTTCTGGTGAATGCTTGTAAGTAGCTTAAGGCACTTTCAAAGGAAAGTGATTTTCTCTGAAAGGACAGCATTTAGAAAGTGAAGCAACACTCCATTCACTTCGCACAGTGCATTGAAGTGTTGGAACAGACTGCTTCTCTTTCATATAAACGCATTAGTGTTTCTTGTGAATGCTTGCAAGTTGCTTAAGGCACTTTCAAAGGAAAGTGATTTTCTCTGAAAGGACATAATTTAGAAAGTGAAGCAACACTCCTTTCACTTCGCACAGTGAATTGAAGTGTTGGAACAGACTGCTTCTCTTTCAGAGAAATGCATGTGAGTGTCTGTTGAATGCTTGTAAGTAGCTTAAGGCACTTTCAAAGGAAAGTGATTTTCTCTGAAAGGACAGCATTTAGAAAGTGAAGCAACACTCCATTCACTTCGCACATTGAATTGAAGTGTTGGAACAGACTGCTTCTCTTTCAGAGAAACGCATGTGAGTTTCTGGTGAATGCTTGTAAGTAGCTTAAGGCACTTTGAAAGGAAAGTGATTTTCTCTGAAAGGACAGCATTTAGAAAGTGAGGCAACACTCCATTCACTTCACACAGTGAATTGAAGTGTTGGAACAGACTGCTTCTCTTTCAGAGAAATGCATGTGAGTTTCTGTTGAATGCTTGTAAGTAGCTTAAGGCACTTTCAAAGGAAAGTGATTTTCTCTGAAAGGACAGCATTTAGAAAGTGAAGCAACACTCCATTCACTTCGCACATTGAATTGAAGTGTTGGAACAGACTGCTTCTCTTTCAGAGAAACGCATGTGAGTTTCTGGTGAATGCTTGTAAGTAGCTTAAGGCACTTTCAAAGGAAAGTGATTTTCTCTGAAAGGACAGCATTTAGAAAGTGAGGCAACACTCCATTCACTTCACAGAGTGAATTGAAGTGTTGGAACAGACTGCTTCTCTTTCAGAGAAACGCATGTGAGTTTCTTCCTAATGCTTGCAAGTAGCTTAAGGCACTTTCAAAGGAAAGTGATTTTCTCTGAAAGGACAGCATTTAGAAAGTGAAGTAACACTCCATTCACTTCGCACAGTGAATTGAAGTGTTGGAACAGTCTGCTTCTCTTTCAGAGAAACGCATGTGAGTTTCTTCCTAATGCTTGCAAGTAGCTTAAGGCACTTTCAAAGGAAAGTGATTTTCTCTGAAAGGACAGCATTTAGAAAGTGAAGCAACACTCCATTCACTTCGCACAGTGAATTGAAGTGTTGGAACAGACTGCTTCTCTTTCAGAGAAACGCATGTGAGTTTCCGGTGAATGCTTGTAAGTAGCTTAAGGCACTTTCAAAGGAAAGTGATTTTCTCTGAAAGGACAGCATTTAGAAAGTGAAGCAACACTCCATTCACTTCGCACAGTGAATTGAAGTGTTGGAACAGACTGATTCTCTTTCAGAGAAATGCATGTGAGTTTAAGTTGAATGCTTGTAAGTAGCTTAAGGCACTTTCAAAGGAAAGTGATTTTCTCTGAAAGGACAGCATTTAGAAAGTGAAGCAACACTCCATTCACTTCGCACATTGAATTGAAGTGTTGGAACAGACTGCTTCTCTTTCAGAGAAACGCATGTGAGTTTCTGGTGAATGCTTGTAAGTAGCTTAAGGCACTTTCAAAGGAAAGTGATTTTCTCTGAAAGGACAGCATTTAGAAAGTGAGGCAACACTCCATTCACTTCACAGAGTGAATTGAAGTGTTGGAACAGACTGCTTCTCTTTCAGAGAAACACATGTGAGTTTCTTCCTAATGCTTGCAAGTAGCTTAAGGCACTTTCAAAGGAAAGTGATTTTCTCTGAAAGGACAGCATTTAGAAAGTGAAGTAACACTCCATTCACTTCGCACAGTGAATTGAAGTGTTGGAACAGTCTGCTTCTCTTTCAGAGAAACGCATGTGAGTTTCTTCCTAATGCTTGCAAGTAGCTTAAGGCACTTTCAAAGGAAAGTGATTTTCTCTGAAAGGACAGCATTTAGAAAGTGAAGCAACACTCCATTCACTTCGCACAGTGAATTGAAGTGTTGGAACAGACTGCTTCTCTTTCAGAGAAACGCATGTGAGTTTCCGGTGAAGGCTTGTAAGTAGCTTAAGGCACTTTCAAAGGAAAGTGATTTTCTCTGAAAGGACAGCATTTAGAAAGTGAAGCAACACTCCATTCACTTCGCACAGTGAATTGAAGTGTTGGAACAGACTGCTTCTCTCAGAGAAATGCATGTGAGTTTAAGTTGAATGCTTGTAAGTAGCTTAAGGCACTTTCAAAGGAAAGTGATTTTCTCTGAAAGGACAGCATTTAGAAAGTGAAGCAACACTCCATTCACTTCGCACAGTGAATTGAAGTATTGGAACAGACTGCTTCTCTTTCAGAGAAACGGATGTGAGTTTCTGGTGAATGCTTGTAAGTAGCTTAAGGCACTTTCAAAGGAAAGTGATTTTCTCTGAAAGGACAGCATTTAGAAAGTGAAGCAACACTCCATTCACTTCGCACAGTGCATTGAAGTGTTGGAACAGACTGCTTCTCTTTCATATAAACGCATTAGTGTTTCTTGTGAATGCTTGCAAGTTGCTTAAGGCACTTTCAAAGGAAAGTGATTTTCTCTGAAAGGACATAATTTAGAAAGTGAAGCAACACTCCTTTCACTTCGCACAGTGAATTGAAGTGTTGGAACAGACTGCTTCTCTTTCAGAGAAATGCATGTGAGTGTCTGTTGAATGCTTGTAAGTAGCTTAAGGCACTTTCAAAGGAAAGTGATTTTCTCTGAAAGGACAGCATTTAGAAAGTGAAGCAACACTCCATTCACTTCGCACATTGAATTGAAGTGTTGGAACAGACTGCTTCTCTTTCAGAGAAACGCATGTGAGTTTCTGTTGAATGCTTGTAAATAGCTTAAGGCACTTTGAAAGGAAAGTGATTTTCTCTGAAAGGACAGCATTTAGAAAGTGAGGCAACACTCCATTCACTTCACACAGTGAATTGAAGTGTTGGAACAGACTGCTTCTCTTTCAGAGAAATGCATGTGAGTTTCTGTTGAATGCTTGTAAGTAGCTTAAGGCACTTTCAAAGGAAAGTGATTTTCTCTGAAAGGACAGCATTTAGAAAGTGAAGCAACACTCCATTCACTTCGCACATTGAATTGAAGTGTTGGAACAGACTGCTTCTCTTTCAGAGAAACGCATGTGAGTTTCTGGTGAATGCTTGTAAGTAGCTTAAGGCACTTTCAAAGGAAAGTGATTTTCTCTGAAAGGACAGCATTTAGAAAGTGAGGCAACACTCCATTCACTTCACAGAGTGAATTGAAGTGTTGGAACAGACTGCTTCTCTTTCAGAGAAACGCATGTGAGTTTCTTCCTAATGCTTGCAAGTAGCTTAAGGCACTTTCAAAGGAAAGTGATTTTCTCTGAAAGGACAGCATTTAGAAAGTGAAGTAACACTCCATTCACTTCGCACAGTGAATTGAAGTGTTGGAACAGTCTGCTTCTCTTTCAGAGAAACGCATGTGAGTTTCTTCCTAATGCTTGCAAGTAGCTTAAGGCACTTTCAAAGGAAAGTGATTTTCTCTGAAAGGACAGCATTTAGAAAGTGAAGCAACACTCCATTCACTTCGCACAGTGAATTGAAGTGTTGGAACAGACTGCTTCTCTTTCAGAGAAACGCATGTGAGTTTCCGGTGAATGCTTGTAAGTAGCTTAAGGCACTTTCAAAGGAAAGTGATTTTCTCTGAAAGGACAGCATTTAGAAAGTGAAGCAACACTCCATTCACTTCGCACAGTGAATTGAAGTGTTGGAACAGACTGATTCTCTTTCAGAGAAATGCATGTGAGTTTAAGTTGAATGCTTGTAAGTAGCTTAAGGCACTTTCAAAGGAAAGTGATTTTCTCTGAAAGGACAGCATTTAGAAAGTGAAGCAACACTCCATTCACTTCGCACAGTGAATTGAAGTGTTGGAACAGACTGCTTCTCTTTCAGAGAAACGTATGTGAGTTTCTTGTGAATGCTTGCAAGTTGCTTAAGGCACTTTCAAAGGAAAGTGATTTTCTCTGAAAGGACAGCATTTAGAAAGTGAAGCAACACTCGTTCACTTCGCACAGTGAATTGAAGTGTTGGAACAGACTGCTTCTCTTTCAGAGAAACGCATGTGAGTTTTTTATGAATGCTTGAAAGTAGTTTAAGGCACTTTCAAAGGAAAGTGATTTTCTCTGAAAGGACAGTGTTTAGAAAGTGAGGCAACACTCCATTCACTTCGCACAGTGAATTGAAGTGTTGGAACCGACTGCTTCTCTTTCAGAGAAACGCATGTGAGTTTCTGGTGAATGCTTGTTAGTAGCTTAAGGCACTTTCAAAGGACAGTGATTTTCTCTGAAAGGACAGCATTTAGAAAGTGAAGCAACACTCCATTCCCTTCGAGCAGTGAATTGAAGTGTTGGAACAGACTGCTTCTCTTTCATATAAACGCATTAGTGTTTCTTGTGAATGCTTGCAAGTTGCTTAAGGCACTTTCAAAGGAAAGTGATTTTCTCTGAAAGGACATAATTTAGAAAGTGAAGCAACACTCCATTCACTTCGCACAGTGAATTGAAGTGTTGGAACAGACTGCTTCTCTTTCAGAGAAATGCATGTGAGTGTCTGTTGAATGCTTGTAAGTAGCTTAAGGCATTTTCAAAGGAAAGTGATTTTCTCTGAAAGGACAGCATTTAGAAAGTGAAGCAACACTCCATTCACTTCGCACATTGAATTGAAGTGTTGGAACAGACTGCTTCTCTTTCAGAGAAACGCATGTGAGTTTCTGTTGAATGCTTGTAAGTAGCTTAAGGCACTTTGAAAGGAAAGTGATTTTCTCTGAAAGGACAGCATTTAGAAAGTGAGGCAACACTCCATTCACTTAACACAGTGAATTGAAGTGTTGGAACAGACTGCTTCTCTTTCAGAGAAATGCATGTGAGTTTCTGTTGAATGCTTGTAAGTAGCTTAAGGCACTTTCAAAGGAAAGTGATTTTCTCTGAAAGGACAGCATTTAGAAAGTGAAGCAACACTCCATTCACTTCGCACATTGAATTGAAGTGTTGGAACAGACTGCTTCTCTTTCAGAGAAACGCATGTGAGTTTCTGGTGAATGCTTGTAAGTAGCTTAAGGCACTTTCAAAGGAAAGTGATTTTCTCTGAAAGGACAGCATTTAGAAAGTGAGGCAACACTCCATTCACTTCACACAGTGAATTGAAGTGTTGGAACAGACTGCTTCTCTTTCAGAGAAACGCATGTGAGTGTTTTGTGAATGCTTGAAAGTAGTTTAAGGCACTTTCAATGGAAAGTGATTTTCTCTGAAAGGACAGCATTTAGAAAGTGAGGCAACACTCCATTCACTTCGCACAGTGAATTGAAGTGTTGGAACAGACTGCTTCTCTTTCAGAGAAATGCATGTGAGTTTCTTCCTAATGGTGCAAGTAGCTTAAGGCACTTTCAAAGGAAAGTGATTTTCTCTGAAAGGACAGCATTTAGAAAGTGAAGCAACACTCCATTCACTTCGCACAGTGAATTGAAGTGTTGGAACAGACTGCTTCTCTTTCAGAGAAACGCATGTGAGTTTCTTCCTGATGCTTGCAAGTAGCTTAAGGCACTTTCAAAGGAAAGTGATTTTCTCTGAAAGGACAGCATTTAGAAAGTGAAGCAACACTAAATTCACTTCGCACAGTGAATTGAAGTGTTGGAACAGACTGCTTCTCTTTCAGAGAAACGCATGTGAGTTTTTTATGAATGCTTGAAAGTAGTTAAAGGCACTTTCAAAGGAAAGTGATTTTCTCTGAAAGGACAGCATTTAGAAAGTGAGGCAACACTCCATTCACTTCACACAGTGACTTGAAGTGTTGGAACAGACTGCTTCTCTTTCAGAGAAACGCATGTGAGTTTCTTCCTAATGCTTACAAGTAGCTTAAGGCACTTTCAAAGGAAAGTGATTTTCTCTGAAAGGACAGCATTTAGAAAGTGAAGCAACACTCCATTCACTTCGCACAGTGAATTGAAGTGTTGGAACAGTCTGCTCCTCTTTCAGAGAAACGCATGTGAGTTTCTTCCTAATGCTTGCAAGTAGCTTAAGGCACTTTCAAAGGAAAGTGATTTTCTCTGAAAGGACAGCATTTAGAAACTGAAGCAACACTCCATTCACTTCGCACAGTGAATTGAAGTGTTGGAACAGACTGCTTCTCTTTCAGAGAAACGCATGTGAGTTTCCGGTGAATGCTTGTAAGTAGCTTAAGGCACTTTCAAAGGAAAGTGATTTTCTCTGAAAGGACAGCATTTAGAAAGTGAAGCAACACTCCATTCACTTCGCACAGTGAATTGAAGTGTTGGAACAGACTGCTTCTCTTTCAGAGAAATGCATGTGAGTTTAAGTTGAATGCTTGTAAAGTAGCTTAAGGCACTTTCAAAGGAAAGTGATTTTCTCTGAAAGGACAGCATTTAGAAAGTGAAGCAACACTCCATTCACTTCGCACAGTGAATTGAAGTATTGGAACAGACTGCTTCTCTTTCAGAGAAACGGATGTGAGTTTCTGGTGAATGCTTGTAAGTAGCTTAAGGCACTTTCAAAGGAAAGTGATTTTCTCTGAAAGGACAGCATTTAGAAAGTGAAGCAACACTCCATTCACTTCGTACAGTGAATTGAAGTGTTGGAACAGACTGCTTCTCTTTCAGAGAAACGCATTAGTGTTTCTTGTGAATGCTTGCAAGTTGCTTAAGGCACTTTCAAAGGAAAGTGATTTTCTCTGAAAGGACATAATTTAGAAAGTGAAGCAACACTCCATTCACTTCGCACAGTGAATTGAAGTGTTGGAACAGACTGCTTATCTTTCAGACAAATGCATGTGAGTGTCTGTTGAATGCTTGTAAGTAGCTTAAGGCACTTTCAAAGGAAAGTGATTTTCTCTGAAAGGACAGCATTTAGAAAGTGAAGCAACACTCCATTCACTTCGCACATTGAATTGAAGTGTTGGAACAGACTGCTTCTCTTTCAGAGAAACGCATGTGAGTTTCTGTTGAATGCTTGTAAGTAGCTTAAGGCACTTTGAAAGGAAAGTGATTTTCTCTGAAAGGACAGCATTTAGAAAGTGAGGCAACACTCCATTCACTTCACACAGTGAATTGAAGTGTTGGAACAGACTGCTTCTCTTTCAGAGAAATGCATGTGAGTTTCTGTTGAATGCTTGTAAGTAGCTTAAGGCACTTTGAAAGGAAAGTGATTTTCTCTGAAAGGACAGCATTTAGAAAGTGAAGCAACACTCCATTCACTTCGCACATTGAATTGAAGTGTTGGAACAGACTGCTTCTCTTTCAGAGAAACGCATGTGAGTTTCTGGTGAATGCTTGTAAGTAGCTTAAGGCACTTTCAAAGGAAAGTGATTTTCTCTGAAAGGACAGCATTTAGAAAGTGAGGCAACACTCCATTCACTTCACACAGTGAATTGAAGTGTTGGAACAGACTGCTTCTCTTTCAGAGAAACGCATGTGAGTTTCTTCCTAATGCTTGCAAGTAGCTTAAGGCACTTTCAAAGGAAAGTGATTTTCTCTGAAAGGACAGCATTTAGAAAGTGAAGTAACACTCCATTCACTTCGCACAGTGAATTGAAGTGTTGGAACAGTCTGCTTCTCTTTCAGAGAAACGCATGTGAGTTTCTTCCTAATGCTTGCAAGTAGCTTAAGGTACTTTCAAAGGAAAGTGATTTTCTCTGAAAGGACAGCATTTAGAAAGTGAAGCAACACTCCATTCACTTCGCACAGTGAATTGAAGTGTTGGAACAGACTGCTTCTCTTTCAGAGAAACGCATGTGAGTTTCCGGTGAATGCTTGTAAGTAGCTTAAGGCACTTTCAAAGGAAAGTGATTTTCTCTGAAAGGACAGCATTTAGAAAGTGAAGCAACACTCCATTCACTTCGCACAGTGAATTGAAGTGTTGGAACAGACTGATTCTCTTTCAGAGAAATGCATGTGAGTTTAAGTTGAATGCTTGTAAGTAGCTTAAGGCACTTTCAAAGGAAAGTGATTTTCTCTGAAAGGACAGCATTTAGAAAGTGAAGCAACACTCCATTCACTTCGCACAGTGAATTGAAGTGTTGGAACAGACTGCTTCTCTTTCAGAGAAACGTATGTGAGTTTCTTGTGAATGCTTGCAAGTTGCTTAAGGCACATTCAAAGGAAAGTGATTTTCTCTGAAAGGACAGCATTTAGAAAGTGAAGCAACACTCGTTCACTTCGCACAGTGAATTGAAGTGTTGGAACAGACTGCTTCTCTTTCAGAGAAACGCATGTGAGTTTTTTATGAATGCTTGAAAGTAGTTTAAGGCACTTTCAAAGAAAGTGATTTTCTCTGAAAGGACAGTGTTTAGAAAGTGAGGCAACACTCCATTCACTTCGCACAGTGAATTGAAGTGTTGGAAACGACTGCTTCTCTTTCAGAGAAACGCATGTGAGTTTCTGGTGAATGCTTGTTAGTAGCTTAAGGCACTTTCAAAGGACAGTGATTTTCTCTGAAAGGACAGCATTTAGAAAGTGAAGCAACACTCCATTCCCTTCGAGCAGTGAATAGAAGTGTTGGAACAGACTGCTTCTCTTTCATATAAACGCATTAGTGTTTCTTGTGAATGCTTGCAAGTTGCTTAAGGCACTTTCAAAGGAAAGTGATTTTCTCTGAAAGGACATAATTTAGAAAGTGAAGCAACAATCCATTCACTTCGCACAGTGAATTGAAGTGTTGGAACAGACTGCTTCTCTTTCAGAGAAATGCATGTGAGTTTCTGTTGAATGCTTGTAAGTAGCTTAAGGCACTTTCAAAGGAAAGTGATTTTCTCTGAACGGACAGCATTTAGAAAGTGCAGCAACACTCCATTCACTTCGCACATTGAATTGAAGTGTTGGAACAGACTGCTTCTCTTTCAGAGAAACGCATGTGAGTTTCTGGTGAATGCTTGTAAGTAGCTTAAGGCACTTTGAAAGGAAAGTGATTTTCTCTGAAAGGACAGCATTTAGAAAGTGAGGCAACACTCCATTCACTTCACACAGTGAATTGAAGTGTTGGAACAGACTGCTTCTCTTTCAGAAAAACGCATGTGAGTTTCTTCCTGATGCTTGCAAGTAGCTTAAGGCACTTTCAAAGGAAAGTGATTTTCTCTGAAAGGACAGCATTTAGAAACTGAAACAACACTCCATTCACTTCGCACAGTGAATTGAAATGTTGGAACAGTCTGCTTCTCTTTCAGAGAAACGCATGTGAGTTTCTTCCTAATGCTTGCAAGTAGCTTAAGGCACTTTCAAAGGAAAGTGATTTTCTCTGAAAGGACAGCATTTAGAAAGTGAAGCAACACTCCATTCACTTCGCACAGTGAATTGAAGTGTTGGAACAGACTGCTTCTCTTTCAGAGAAACGCATGTGAGTTTCTGGTGAATGCTTGTAAGTAGCTTAAGGCACTTTCAAAGGAAAGTGATTTTCTCTGAAAGGACAGCATTTAGAAAGTGAAGCAACACTCCATTCACTTCGCACAGTGAATTGAAGTGTTGGAACAGACTGCTTCTCTTTCAGAGAAATGCATGTGAGTTTAAGTTGAATGCTTGTAAGTAGCTTAAGGCACTTTCAAAGGAAAGTGATTTTCCCTGAAAGGACAGCATTTAGAAAGTGAAGCAGCACTCCATTCACTTCACAGAGTGAATTGAAGTATTGGAACAGACTGCTTCTCTTTCAGAGAAACGCATGTGAGTTTCTGGTGAATGCTTGTAAGTAGCTTAAGGCACTTTCAAAGGAAAGTGATTTTCTCTGAAAGGACAGCATTTAGAAAGTGAAGCAACACTCCATTCACTTCGCACAGTGAATTGAAGTGCTGGAACAGACTGCTTCTCTTTCAGAGAAACGCATGTGAGTTTCTGTTGAATGCTTGTAAGTAGCTTAAGGCTCTTTCAAAGGAAAGTGATTTTCTCTGAAAGGACAGCATTTAGAAAGTAAAGCAACACTCCATTCCCTTCGCACAATAAATTGAAGTGTTGGAACAGACTGCTTCTCTTTCAGAGAAACGCATGTGAGTTTCTGTTGAATGCTTGTAAGTAGCTTAAGGCACTTTCAAAGGAAAGTGATTTTCTCTGAAAGGACAGCATTTAGAAAGTGAAGCAACACTCCACTCCCTTCGTGCAGTGAATTGAAGTGTTGGAACAGAGTGCTTCTCATTCATAGAAAGGCATTAGTGTTTCTTGTGAATGCTTGCAAGTTGCTTAAGGCACTTTCAAAGGAAAGTGATTTTCTCTGAAAGGACAGCATTTAGAAAGTGAAGCAACACTCCATTCACTTTGTACAGTGAATTGAAGTGTTGGAACAGACTGCTTCTCTTTCAGAGAAATGCATGTGAGTTTCTGTTGAATGCTTGTAAGTAGCTTAAGGCTCTTTCAAAGGAAAGTGATTTTCTCTGAAAGGACAGCATTTAGAAAGTGAAGCAACACTCCATTCACTTCGCACAGTGAATTGAAGTGTTGGAACAGACTGCTTCTCTTTCAGAGAAACGCATGTGAGTTTCTTTTGAATGCTTGCAAGTTGCTTAAGGCACATTCAAAGGAAAGTGATTTTCTCTGAAAGGACAGCATTTAGAAACTGAAGCAACACTCCATTCACTTCGCACAGTGAATTGAAGTGTTGGAACAGACTGCTTCTCTTTCAGAGAAACGCATGTGAGTTTCTTCCTAATGCTTGCAAGTAGCTTAAGGCACTTTCAAAGGAAAGTGATTTTCTCTGATTGGACAGCATTTAGAAAGTGAAGCAACACTCCATTCACTTCGCACAGTGAATTGAAGTGTTGGAACAGACTGCTTCTCTTTCAGAGACACGCATGTGAGTTTCTTTTGAATGCTTGCAAGTTGCTTAAGGCACATTCAAAGGAAAGTGATTTTCTCTGAAAGGACAGCATTTAGAAAGTGAAGCAACACTCCATTCACTTCGCACAGCGAGTTGAAGTGTTGGAACAGACTGCTTCTCTTTCAGAGAAACGCATGTGAGTTTTTTGTGAATGCTTGAAACTAGTTTAAGGCACTTTCAAAGGAAAGTGATTTTCTCTGAAAGGACAGCATTTAGAAAGTGAAGCAACACTCCATTCACTTCGTACAGTGAATTGAAGTGTTGGAACAGACTGCTTCTCTTTCAGAGAAATGCATGTGAGTTTAAGTTGAATGCTTGTAAAGTAGTTTAAGGCACTTTCAAAGGAAAGTGATTTTCTCTGAAAGGACAGCATTTAGAAAGTGAAGCAACACTCCATTCACTTCGCACAGTGAATTGAAGTATTGGAACAGACTGCTTCTCTTTCAGAGAAACGGATGTGAGTTTCTGGTGAATGCTTGTAAGTAGCTTAAGGCACTTTCAAAGGAAAGTGATTTTCTCTGAAAGGACAGCATTTAGAAAGTGAAGCAACACTCCATTCACTTCGTACAGTGAATTGAAGTGTTGGAACAGACTGCTTCTCTTTCAGAGAAACGCATTAGTGTTTCTTGTGAATGCTTGCAAGTTGCTTAAGGCACTTTCAAAGGAAAGTGATTTTCTCTGAAAGGACATAATTTAGAAAGTGAAGCAACACTCCATTCACTTCGCACAGTGAATTGAAGTGTTGGAACAGACTGCTTATCTTTCAGACAAATGCATGTGAGTGTCTGTTGAATGCTTGTAAGTAGCTTAAGGCACTTTCAAAGGAAAGTGATTTTCTCTGAAAGGACAGCATTTAGAAAGTGAAGCAACACTCCATTCACTTCGCACATTGAATTGAAGTGTTGGAACAGACTGCTTCTCTTTCAGAGAAACGCATGTGAGTTTCTGTTGAATGCTTGTAAGTAGCTTAAGGCACTTTGAAAGGAAAGTGATTTTCTCTGAAAGGACAGCATTTAGAAAGTGAGGCAACACTCCATTCACTTCACACAGTGAATTGAAGTGTTGGAACAGACTGCTTCTCTTTCAGAGAAATGCATGTGAGTTTCTGTTGAATGCTTGTAAGTAGCTTAAGGCACTTTGAAAGGAAAGTGATTTTCTCTGAAAGGACAGCATTTAGAAAGTGAAGCAACACTCCATTCACTTCGCACATTGAATTGAAGTGTTGGAACAGACTGCTTCTCTTTCAGAGAAACGCATGTGAGTTTCTGGTGAATGCTTGTAAGTAGCTTAAGGCACTTTCAAAGGAAAGTGATTTTCTCTGAAAGGACAGCATTTAGAAAGTGAGGCAACACTCCATTCACTTCACACAGTGAATTGAAGTGTTGGAACAGACTGCTTCTCTTTCAGAGAAACGCATGTGAGTTTCTTCCTAATGCTTGCAAGTAGCTTAAGGCACTTTCAAAGGAAAGTGATTTTCTCTGAAAGGACAGCATTTAGAAAGTGAAGTAACACTCCATTCACTTCGCACAGTGAATTGAAGTGTTGGAACAGTCTGCTTCTCTTTCAGAGAAACGCATGTGAGTTTCTTCCTAATGCTTGCAAGTAGCTTAAGGTACTTTCAAAGGAAAGTGATTTTCTCTGAAAGGACAGCATTTAGAAAGTGAAGCAACACTCCATTCACTTCGCACAGTGAATTGAAGTGTTGGAACAGACTGCTTCTCTTTCAGAGAAACGCATGTGAGTTTCCGGTGAATGCTTGTAAGTAGCTTAAGGCACTTTCAAAGGAAAGTGATTTTCTCTGAAAGGACAGCATTTAGAAAGTGAAGCAACACTCCATTCACTTCGCACAGTGAATTGAAGTGTTGGAACAGACTGATTCTCTTTCAGAGAAATGCATGTGAGTTTAAGTTGAATGCTTGTAAGTAGCTTAAGGCACTTTCAAAGGAAAGTGATTTTCTCTGAAAGGACAGCATTTAGAAAGTGAAGCAACACTCCATTCACTTCGCACAGTGAATTGAAGTGTTGGAACAGACTGCTTCTCTTTCAGAGAAACGTATGTGAGTTTCTTGTGAATGCTTGCAAGTTGCTTAAGGCACATTCAAAGGAAAGTGATTTTCTCTGAAAGGACAGCATTTAGAAAGTGAAGCAACACTCGTTCACTTCGCACAGTGAATTGAAGTGTTGGAACAGACTGCTTCTCTTTCAGAGAAACGCATGTGAGTTTTTTATGAATGCTTGAAAGTAGTTTAAGGCACTTTCAAAGAAAGTGATTTTCTCTGAAAGGACAGTGTTTAGAAAGTGAGGCAACACTCCATTCACTTCGCACAGTGAATTGAAGTGTTGGAAACGACTGCTTCTCTTTCAGAGAAACGCATGTGAGTTTCTGGTGAATGCTTGTTAGTAGCTTAAGGCACTTTCAAAGGACAGTGATTTTCTCTGAAAGGACAGCATTTAGAAAGTGAAGCAACACTCCATTCCCTTCGAGCAGTGAATAGAAGTGTTGGAACAGACTGCTTCTCTTTCATATAAACGCATTAGTGTTTCTTGTGAATGCTTGCAAGTTGCTTAAGGCACTTTCAAAGGAAAGTGATTTTCTCTGAAAGGACATAATTTAGAAAGTGAAGCAACAATCCATTCACTTCGCACAGTGAATTGAAGTGTTGGAACAGACTGCTTCTCTTTCAGAGAAATGCATGTGAGTTTCTGTTGAATGCTTGTAAGTAGCTTAAGGCACTTTCAAAGGAAAGTGATTTTCTCTGAACGGACAGCATTTAGAAAGTGCAGCAACACTCCATTCACTTCGCACATTGAATTGAAGTGTTGGAACAGACTGCTTCTCTTTCAGAGAAACGCATGTGAGTTTCTGGTGAATGCTTGTAAGTAGCTTAAGGCACTTTGAAAGGAAAGTGATTTTCTCTGAAAGGACAGCATTTAGAAAGTGAGGCAACACTCCATTCACTTCACACAGTGAATTGAAGTGTTGGAACAGACTGCTTCTCTTTCAGAAAAACGCATGTGAGTTTCTTCCTGATGCTTGCAAGTAGCTTAAGGCACTTTCAAAGGAAAGTGATTTTCTCTGAAAGGACAGCATTTAGAAACTGAAACAACACTCCATTCACTTCGCACAGTGAATTGAAATGTTGGAACAGTCTGCTTCTCTT
Organism: Myodes glareolus; assembly: GCF_982192425.1. NCBI lineage: Eukaryota > Metazoa > Chordata > Mammalia > Rodentia > Cricetidae > Myodes > Myodes glareolus. Next base: position 716,003 of record NW_028263215.1, read on the forward strand.
TCAGAGAAACGCATGTGAGTTTCTTCCTAATGCTTGCAAGTAGCTTAAGGCACTTTCAAAGGAAAGTGATTTTCTCTGAAAGGACAGCATTTAGAAAGTGAAGCAACACTCCATTCACTTCGCACAGTGAATTGAAGTGTTGGAACAGACTGCTTCTCTTTCAGAGAAACGCATGTGAGTTTCTGGTGAATGCTTGTAAGTAGCTTAAGGCACTTTCAAAGGAAAGTGATTTTCTCTGAAAGGACAGCATTTAGAAAGTGAAGCAACACTCCATTCACTTCGCACAGTGAATTGAAGTGTTGGAACAGACTGCTTCTCTTTCAGAGAAATGCATGTGAGTTTAAGTTGAATGCTTGTAAGTAGCTTAAGGCACTTTCAAAGGAAAGTGATTTTCCCTGAAAGGACAGCATTTAGAAAGTGAAGCAGCACTCCATTCACTTCACAGAGTGAATTGAAGTATTGGAACAGACTGCTTCTCTTTCAGAGAAACGCATGTGAGTTTCTGGTGAATGCTTGTAAGTAGCTTAAGGCACTTTCAAAGGAAAGTGATTTTCTCTGAAAGGACAGCATTTAGAAAGTGAAGCAACACTCCATTCACTTCGCACAGTGAATTGAAGTGCTGGAACAGACTGCTTCTCTTTCAGAGAAACGCATGTGAGTTTCTGTTGAATGCTTGTAAGTAGCTTAAGGCTCTTTCAAAGGAAAGTGATTTTCTCTGAAAGGACAGCATTTAGAAAGTAAAGCAACACTCCATTCCCTTCGCACAATAAATTGAAGTGTTGGAACAGACTGCTTCTCTTTCAGAGAAACGCATGTGAGTTTCTGTTGAATGCTTGTAAGTAGCTTAAGGCACTTTCAAAGGAAAGTGATTTTCTCTGAAAGGACAGCATTTAGAAAGTGAAGCAACACTCCACTCCCTTCGTGCAGTGAATTGAAGTGTTGGAACAGAGTGCTTCTCATTCATAGAAACGCATTAGTGTTTCTTGTGAATGCTTGCAAGTTGCTTAAGGCACTTTCAAAGGAAAGTGATTTTCTCTGAAAGGACAGCATTTAGAAAGTGAAGCAACACTCCATTCACTTTGTACAGTGAATTGAAGTGTTGGAACAGACTGCTTCTCTTTCAGAGAAATGCATGTGAGTTTCTGTTGAATGCTTGTAAGTAGCTTAAGGCTCTTTCAAAGGAAAGTGATTTTCTCTGAAAGGACAGCATTTAGAAAGTGAAGCAACACTCCATTCACTTCGCACAGTGAATTGAAGTGTTGGAACAGACTGCTTCTCTTTCAGAGAAACGCATGTGAGTTTCTTTTGAATGCTTGCAAGTTGCTTAAGGCACATTCAAAGGAAAGTGATTTTCTCTGAAAGGACAGCATTTAGAAACTGAAGCAACACTCCATTCACTTCGCACAGTGAATTGAAGTGTTGGAACAGACTGCTTCTCTTTCAGAGAAACGCATGTGAGTTTCTTCCTAATGCTTGCAAGTAGCTTAAGGCACTTTCAAAGGAAAGTGATTTTCTCTGATTGGACAGCATTTAGAAAGTGAAGCAACACTCCATTCACTTCGCACAGTGAATTGAAGTGTTGGAACAGATTGCTTCTCTTTCAGAGAAACGCATGTGAGTTTCTGGTGAATGCTTGTAAGTAGCTTAAGGCACTTTCAAAGGAAAGTGATTTTCTCTGAAAGGACAGCATTTAGAAAGTGAAGCAACACTCCATTCACTTCGCACAGTGAATTGAAGTGTTGGAACAGACTGCTTCTCTTTCAGAGACACGCATGTGAGTTTCTTTTGAATGCTTGCAAGTTGCTTAAGGCACATTCAAAGGAAAGTGATTTTCTCTGAAAGGACAGCATTTAGAAAGTGAAGCAACACTCCATTCACTTCGCACAGCGAGTTGAAGTGTTGGAACAGACTGCTTCTCTTTCAGAGAAACGCATGTGAGTTTTTTGTGAATGCTTGAAACTAGTTTAAGGCACTTTCAAAGGAAAGTGATTTTCTCTGAAAGGACAGCATTTAGAAAGTGAAGCAACACTCCATTCACTTCGCACTGTGAATTGAAGTGTTGGACCAGACTGCTTCTCTTTCAGAGAAACGCATGTGAGTTTTTTGTGAATGCTTGAAAGTAGTTTAAGGCACTTTCAAAGGAAAGTGTTTTTCTCTGAAAGGACAGAATTTAGAAAGTGAAGCAACACTCCATTCACTTCGCACAGTGAATTGAAGTGTTGGAACAGACTGCTCCTCATTCAGAGAAACGCATGTGAGTTTCTTCCTAATGCTTGCAAGTAGCTTAAGGCACTTTCAAAGGAAAGTGATTTTCTCTGATTGGACAGCATTTAGAAAGTGAAGCAACACTCCATTCACTTCGCACAGTGAATTGAAGTGTTGGAACAGACTGCTTCTCTTTCAAAGAAACGCATGTGAGTTTCTGGTGAATGCTTGTAAGTAGCTTAAGGCACTTTCAAAGAAAGTGATTTTCTCTGAAAGAAGAGCATTTAGAACGTGAAGCACCACTCCATTCCCTTCGAGCAGTGAATTGAAGTGTTGGAACAGAGTGCTTCTCATTCATAGAAACGCATTAGTGTTTCTTGTGAATGCTTGCAAGTTGCTTAAGGCACTTTCAAAGGAAAGTGATTTTTCTCTGAAAGGACAGCATTTAGAAAGTGAAGCAACACTCCATTCACTTTGGACAGTGAATTGAAGTGTTGGAACAGACTGCTTCTCTTTCAGAGAAATGCATGTGAGTTTCTGTTGAATGCTTGAAAGTAGCTTAAGGCACTTTCAAAGGAAAGTGATTTTCTCTGAAAGGACAGCATTTAGAAAGTGAAGCAACACTCCATTCACTTCGCACAGTGAATTGAAGTGTTGGAACAGACTGCTTCTCTTTCAGAGAAATGCATGTGAGTTTCTGTTGCATGCTTGTAAGTAGCTTAAGGCACTTTCAAAGGAAAGTGATTTTCTCTGAAAGGACAGCATTTAGAAAGTGAAGCAACACTCCATTCACTTCGCAGAGTGAATTGAAGTATTGGAACAGACTGATTCTCTTTCAGAGAAACACATGTGAGTTTCTGGTGAATGCTTGTAAGTAGCTTAAGGCACTTTCAAAGGAAAGTGATTTTCTCTGAAAGGACAGCATTTAGAAAGTGAAGCAACACTCCATTCACTTCGCACAGTGAATTGAAGTGTTGGAACAGACTGCTTCTCTTTCAGAGAAACGCATGTGAGTTTCTTTTGAATGCTTGCAAGTTGCTTAAGGCACATTCAAAGGAAAGTGATTTTCTCTGAAAGGACAGCATTTAGAAACTGAAGCAACACTCCATTCACTTCGCACAGTGAATTGAAGTGTTCGAACAGACTGCTTCTCTTTAAGAGCAACGCATGTGAGTTTTTTGTGAATGCTTGAAAGTAGTTTAAGGCACTTTAAAAGGAAAGTGATTTTGTCTGAAAGGACAGCATTTAGAAAGTGAAGCAACACTCCATTCACTTCGCACCGTGAATTGAAGTGTTGGACCAGACTGCTTCTCTTTCAGAGAAACGCATGTGAGTTTCTGGTGAATGCTTGTAAGTAGCTTAAGGCACATTCAAAGGAAAATGATTTTCTCTGAAAGGACAGCATTTAGAAAGTGAAGCCACACTCCATTCACTTCGCACAGTGAATTGAACTGTTGGAACAGACTGCTTCTCTTTCAGAGAAACGCATGTGAGTTTTTTGTGAATGCTTGAAAGTAGTTTAAGGCACTTTCAATGGAAAGTGATTTTCTCTGAAAGGACAGCATTTAGAAAGTGAGGCAACACTCCATTCACTTCGCACAGTGATTTGAAGTGTTGAAACAGACTGCTTCTCTTTCAGAGATACACATGTAAGTTTCTTCCTAATGCTTGCAAGTAGCTTAAGGCACTTTCAAAGGAAAGTGATTTTCTCTGAAAGGACAGCATTTAGAAAGTGAAGCAACACTCCATTCACTTCGCACAGTGAATTGAAGTGTTGGAACAGACTGCTTCTCTTTCAGAGAAACGCATGTGAGTTTCTTCCTGATGCTTGCAAGTAGCTTAAGGCACTTTCAAAGGAAAGTGATTTTCTCAGAAAAGACAGCATTTAGAAAGTGAAGCAACACTCCATTCCCTTCGCACAATAAATTGAAGTGTTGGAACAGACTGCTTCTCTTTCATAGAAACGCAATAGTGTTTCTTGTGAATGCTTGCAAGTAGCTTAAGGCACATTCAAAGGAAAGTGATTTTCTCTGAAAGGACAGCATATAGAAAGTGAAGCAACACTCCATTCACTTCGCACAGAGAATTGAAGTGTTGAAACAGATTACTTCTCTTTTAGAGAAATGCATGTGAGTTTCTGTTGAATGCTTGTAAGTAGCTTAAGGCACAATCAAAGGAAAATGATTTTCTCTGAAAGGACAGCATTTAGAAAGTGAAGCAACACTCCATTCACTTCGCACAGTGAATTGAAGTGTTGGAACAGACTGCTTCTCTTTCAGAGAAACGCATGTGAGTTTTTTGTGAATGCTTGAAAGTAGTTTAAGGCACTTTCAATGGAAAGTGATTTTCTCTGAAAGGACAGCATTTAGAAAGTGAGGCAACACTCCATTCACTTCGCACAGTGAATTGAAGTGTTGGAACAGACTGCTTCTCTTTCAGAGAAACGCATGTGAGTTTCTTCCTAATGCTTGCAAGTAGCTTAAGGCACTTTCAAAGGAAAGTGATTTTCTCTGAAAGGACAGCATTTAGAAAGTGAAGCAACACTCCATTCACTTCGCACAGTGAATTGAAGTGTTGGAACAGACTGCTTCTCTTTCAGAGAAACGCATGTGAGTTTCTGGTGAATGCTTGTAAGTAGCTTAAGGCACTTTCAAAGGAAAGTGATTTTCTCAGAAAGGACAGCATTTAGAAAGTGAAGCAACACTCCATTCACTTCGCACAGTGAACTGAAGTGTTGGAAAAGACTGTTTCTCTTTCAGAGAAACGCATGTGAGTTTCTGGTGAATGCTTGTAAGTAGCTTAAGGCACTTTCAAAGGAAAGTGATTTTCTCTGAAAGGACAGCATTTAGAAAGTGAAGCAACACTCCATTCACTTCGCAGAGTGAATTGAAGTATTGGAACAGACTGCTTCTCTTTCAGAGAAACACATGTGAGTTTCTGGTGAATGCTTGTAAGTAGCTTAAGGCACTTTCAAAGGAAAGTGATTTTCTCAGAAAGGACAGCATTTAGAAAGTGAAGCAACACTCCATTCACTTCGCACAGTGAACTGAAGTGTTGGAACAGACTGCTTCTCTTTCAGAGACACGCATGTGAGTTTCTTTTGAATGCTTGCAAGTTGCTTAAGGCACATTCAAAGGAAAGTGATTTTCTCTGAAAGGACAGCATTTAGAAAGTGAAGCAACACTCCATTCACTTCGCACAGCGAGTTGAAGTGTTGGAACAGACTGCTTCTCTTTCAGAGAAACGCATGTGAGTTTTTTGTGAATGCTTGAAACTAGTTTAAGGCACTTTCAAAGGAAAGTGATTTTCTCTGAAAGGACAGCATTTAGAAAGTGAAGCAACACTCCATTCACTTCGCACTGTGAATTGAAGTGTTGGACCAGACTGCTTCTCTTTCAGAGAAACGCATGTGAGTTTTTTGTGAATGCTTGAAAGTAGTTTAAGGCACTTTCAAAGGAAAGTGTTTTTCTCTGAAAGGACAGAATTTAGAAAGTGAAGCAACACTCCATTCACTTCGCACAGTGAATTGAAGTGTTGGAACAGACTGCTCCTCATTCAGAGAAACGCATGTGAGTTTCTTCCTAATGCTTGCAAGTAGCTTAAGGCACTTTCAAAGGAAAGTGATTTTCTCTGATTGGACAGCATTTAGAAAGTGAAGCAACACTCCATTCACTTCGCACAGTGAATTGAAGTGTTGGAACAGACTGCTTCTCTTTCAAAGAAACGCATGTGAGTTTCTGGTGAATGCTTGTAAGTAGCTTAAGGCACTTTCAAAGAAAGTGATTTTCTCTGAAAGAAGAGCATTTAGAACGTGAAGCACCACTCCATTCCCTTCGAGCAGTGAATTGAAGTGTTGGAACAGAGTGCTTCTCATTCATAGAAACGCATTAGTGTTTCTTGTGAATGCTTGCAAGTTGCTTAAGGCACTTTCAAAGGAAAGTGATTTTTCTCTGAAAGGACAGCATTTAGAAAGTGAAGCAACACTCCATTCACTTTGGACAGTGAATTGAAGTGTTGGAACAGACTGCTTCTCTTTCAGAGAAATGCATGTGAGTTTCTGTTGAATGCTTGAAAGTAGCTTAAGGCACTTTCAAAGGAAAGTGATTTTCTCTGAAAGGACAGCATTTAGAAAGTGAAGCAACACTCCATTCACTTCGCACAGTGAATTGAAGTGTTGGAACAGACTGCTTCTCTTTCAGAGAAATGCATGTGAGTTTCTGTTGCATGCTTGTAAGTAGCTTAAGGCACTTTCAAAGGAAAGTGATTTTCTCTGAAAGGACAGCATTTAGAAAGTGAAGCAACACTCCATTCACTTCGCAGAGTGAATTGAAGTATTGGAACAGACTGATTCTCTTTCAGAGAAACACATGTGAGTTTCTGGTGAATGCTTGTAAGTAGCTTAAGGCACTTTCAAAGGAAAGTGATTTTCTCTGAAAGGACAGCATTTAGAAAGTGAAGCAACACTCCATTCACTTCGCACAGTGAATTGAAGTGTTGGAACAGACTGCTTCTCTTTCAGAGAAACGCATGTGAGTTTCTTTTGAATGCTTGCAAGTTGCTTAAGGCACATTCAAAGGAAAGTGATTTTCTCTGAAAGGACAGCATTTAGAAACTGAAGCAACACTCCATTCACTTCGCACAGTGAATTGAAGTGTTCGAACAGACTGCTTCTCTTTAAGAGCAACGCATGTGAGTTTTTTGTGAATGCTTGAAAGTAGTTTAAGGCACTTTAAAAGGAAAGTGATTTTGTCTGAAAGGACAGCATTTAGAAAGTGAAGCAACACTCCATTCACTTCGCACCGTGAATTGAAGTGTTGGACCAGACTGCTTCTCTTTCAGAGAAACGCATGTGAGTTTCTGGTGAATGCTTGTAAGTAGCTTAAGGCACATTCAAAGGAAAATGATTTTCTCTGAAAGGACAGCATTTAGAAAGTGAAGCCACACTCCATTCACTTCGCACAGTGAATTGAAGTGTTGGAACAGACTGCTTCTCTTTCAGAGAAACGCATGTGAGTTTTTTGTGAATGCTTGAAAGTAGTTTAAGGCACTTTCAATGGAAAGTGATTTTCTCTGAAAGGACAGCATTTAGAAAGTGAGGCAACACTCCATTCACTTCGCACAGTGATTTGAAGTGTTGAAACAGACTGCTTCTCTTTCAGAGATACACATGTAAGTTTCTTCCTAATGCTTGCAAGTAGCTTAAGGCACTTTCAAAGGAAAGTGATTTTCTCTGAAAGGACAGCATTTAGAAAGTGAAGCAACACTCCATTCACTTCGCACAGTGAATTGAAGTGTTGGAACAGACTGCTTCTCTTTCAGAGAAACGCATGTGAGTTTCTTCCTGATGCTTGCAAGTAGCTTAAGGCACTTTCAAAGGAAAGTGATTTTCTCAGAAAAGACAGCATTTAGAAAGTGAAGCAACACTCCATTCCCTTCGCACAATAAATTGAAGTGTTGGAACAGACTGCTTCTCTTTCATAGAAACGCAATAGTGTTTCTTGTGAATGCTTGCAAGTAGCTTAAGGCACATTCAAAGGAAAGTGATTTTCTCTGAAAGGACAGCATATAGAAAGTGAAGCAACACTCCATTCACTTCGCACAGAGAATTGAAGTGTTGAAACAGATTACTTCTCTTTTAGAGAAATGCATGTGAGTTTCTGTTGAATGCTTGTAAGTAGCTTAAGGCACAATCAAAGGAAAATGATTTTCTCTGAAAGGACAGCATTTAGAAAGTGAAGCAACACTCCATTCACTTCGCACAGTGAATTGAAGTGTTGGAACAGACTGCTTCTCTTTCAGAGAAACGCATGTGAGTTTTTTGTGAATGCTTGAAAGTAGTTTAAGGCACTTTCAATGGAAAGTGATTTTCTCTGAAAGGACAGCATTTAGAAAGTGAGGCAACACTCCATTCACTTCGCACAGTGAATTGAAGTGTTGGAACAGACTGCTTCTCTTTCAGAGAAACGCATGTGAGTTTCTTCCTAATGCTTGCAAGTAGCTTAAGGCACTTTCAAAGGAAAGTGATTTTCTCTGAAAGGACAGCATTTAGAAAGTGAAGCAACACTCCATTCACTTCGCACAGTGAATTGAAGTGTTGGAACAGACTGCTTCTCTTTCAGAGAAACGCATGTGAGTTTCTGGTGAATGCTTGTAAGTAGCTTAAGGCACTTTCAAAGGAAAGTGATTTTCTCAGAAAGGACAGCATTTAGAAAGTGAAGCAACACTCCATTCACTTCGCACAGTGAACTGAAGTGTTGGAAAAGACTGTTTCTCTTTCAGAGAAACGCATGTGAGTTTCTGGTGAATGCTTGTAAGTAGCTTAAGGCACTTTCAAAGGAAAGTGATTTTCTCTGAAAGGACAGCATTTAGAAAGTGAAGCAACACTCCATTCACTTCGCAGAGTGAATTGAAGTATTGGAACAGACTGCTTCTCTTTCAGAGAAACACATGTGAGTTTCTGGTGAATGCTTGTAAGTAGCTTAAGGCACTTTCAAAGGAAAGTGATTTTCTCTGAAAGGACAGCATTTAGAAAGTGAAGCAACACTCCATTCACTTCGCACAGTGAATTGAAGTGTTGGAACAGACTGCTTCTCTTTCAGAGAAACGCATGTGAGTTTCTTTTGAATGCTTGCAAGTTGCTTAAGGCACATTCAAAGGAAAGTGATTTTCTCTGAAAGGACAGCATTTAGAAACTGAAGCAACACTCCATTCACTTCGCACAGTGAATTGAAGTGTTCGAACAGACTGCTTCTCTTTAAGAGCAACGAATGTGAGTTTTTTGTGAATTCTTGAAAGTAGTTTAAGGCACTTTAAAAGGAAAGTGATTTTGTCTGAAAGGACAGCATTTAGAAAGTGAAGCAACACTCCATTCACTTCGCACCGTGAATTGAAGTGTTGGACCAGACTGCTTCTCTTTCAGAGAAACGCATGTGAGTTTCTGGTGAATGCTTGTAAGTAGCTTAAGGCACATTCAAAGGAAAATGATTTTCTCTGAAAGGACAGCATTTAGAAAGTGAAGCAACACTCCATTCACTTCGCACAGTGAATTGAAGTGTTGGAACAGACTGCTTCTCTTTCAGAGAAACGCATGTGAGTTTTTTGTGAATGCTTGAAAGTAGTTTAAGGCACTTTCAATGGAAAGTGATTTTCTCTGAAAGGACAGCATTTAGAAAGTGAGGCAACACTCCATTCACTTCGCACAGTGATTTGAAGTGTTGGAACAGACTGCTTCTCTTTCAGAGAAACACATGTGAGTTTCTTCCTAATGCTTGCAAGTAGCTTAAGGCACTTTCAAAGGAAAGTGATTTTCTCTGAAAGGACAGCATTTAGAAACTGAAGCAACACTCCATTCACTTCGCACAGTGAATTGAAGTGTTGGAACACACTGCTTCTCTTTCATATAAACGCCTGTGAGTTTTTTGTGAATGCTTGAAAGTAGTTTAAGGCACTTTCAAAGGAAAGTGATTTTCTCTGAAAGGACAGCATTTAGAAAGTGAAGCAACACTCCATTCACTTCGCACAGTGAATTGAAGTGTTGGAACAGACTGCTTCTCTTTCAGAGAAACGCATGTGAGTTTCTGGTGAATGCTTGTAAGTAGCTTAAGGCACTTTCAAAGGACAGTGATTTTCTCTGAAAGGACAGCATTTAGAAAGTGAAGCAACACTCCATTCCCTTCGTGCAGTGAATTGAAGTGTTGGAACAGAGTGCTTCTCTTTCATATAAACGCATTAGTGTTTTTTGTGAATGCTTGCAAGTTGCTTAAGGCACTTTCAAAGGAAAGTGATTTTCTCTGAAAGGACATAATTTAGAAAGTGAAGCAACACTCCATTCACTTCGCACAGTGAATTGAAGTGTTGGAACAGACTGCTTCTCTTTCAGAGAAATGCATGTGAGTTTCTGTTGAATGCTTGTAAGTAGGTTAAGGCACTTTCAAAGGAAAGTGATTTTCTCTGAAAGGACAGCATTTAGAAAGTGAAGCAACACTCCATTCACTTCGCACATTGAATTGAAGTGTTGGAACAGACTGCTTCTCTTTCAGAGAAACGCATGTGAGTTTCTGGTGAATGCTTGTAAGTAGCTTAAGGCACTTTCAAAGGAAAGTGATTTTCTCTGAAAGGACAGCATTTAGAAAGTGAGGCAACACTCCATTCACTTCACACAGTGAATTGAAGTGTTGGAACAGACTGCTTCTCTTTCAGAGAAACGCATGTGAGTTTCTTCCTAATGCTTGCAAGTAGCTTAAGGCACTTTCAAAGGAAAGTGATTTTCTCTGAAAGGACAGCATTTAGAAAGTGAAGCAACACTCCATTCACTTCGCACAGTGAATTGAAGTGTTGGAACAGACTGCTTCTCTTTCAGAGAAACGCATGTGAGTTTCTTCCTAATGCTTGCAAGTAGCTTAAGGCACTTTCAAAGGAAAGTGATTTTCTCTGAAAGGACAGCATTTAGAAAGTGAAGCAACACTCCATTCACTTCGCACAGTGAATTGAAGTGTTGGAACAGACTGCTTCTCTTTCAGAGAAACACATGTGAGTTTCTGGTGAATGCTTGTAAGTAGCTTAAGGCACTTTCAAAGGAAAGTGATTTTCTCTAAAAGGACAGCATTTAGAAAGTGAAGCAACACTCCATTCCCTTCGTGCAGTGAATTGAAGTGTTGGAACAGAGTGCTTCTCTTTCATATAAACGCATTAGTGTTTCTTGTGAATGCTTGCAAGTTGCTTAAGGCACTTTCAAAGGAAAGTGATTTTCTCTGAAAGGACATAATTTAGAAAGTGAAGCAACACTCCATTCACTTCGCACAGTGAATTGAAGTGTTGGAACAGACTGCTTCTCTTTCAGAGAAATGCATGTGAGTTTCTGTTGAATGCTTGTAAGTAGCTTAAGGCACTTTCAAAGGAAAGTGATTTTCTCTGAAAGGACAGCATTTAGAAAGTGAAGCAACACTCCATTCACTTCGCACATTGAATTGAAGTGTTGGAACAGACTGCTTCTCTTTCAGAGAAACGCATGTGAGTTTCTGGTGAATGCTTGTAAGTAGCTTAAGGCACTTTCAAAGGAAAGTGATTTTCTCTGAAAGGACAGCATTTAGAAAGTGAGGCAACACTCCATTCACTTCACACAGTGAATTGAAGTGTTGGAACAGACTGCTTCTCTTTCAGAGAAACGCATGTGAGTTTCTTCCTAATGCTTGCAAGTAGCTTAAGGCACTTTCAAAGGAAAGTGATTTTCTCTGAAAGGACAGCATTTAGAAAGTGAAGCAACACTCCATTCACTTCGCACAGTGAATTGAAGTGTTGGAACAGACTGCTTCTCTTTCAGAGAAACGCATGTGAGTTTCTTCCTAATGCTTGCAAGTAGCTTAAGGCACTTTCAAAGGAAAGTGATTTTCTCTGAAAGGACAGCATTTAGAAAGCGAAGCAACACTCCATTCACTTCGCACAGTGAATTGATGTGTTGGAACAGACTGCTTCTCTTTCAGAGAAACGCATGTGAGTTTCTGGTGAATGCTTGTAAGTAGCTTAAGGCACATTCAAAGGAAAGTGATTTTCTCTGAAAGGACAGCATTTAAAAAGTGAAGCAACACTCCATTCACTTCGCCCAGTGAATAGAAGTATTGGAACAGACTGCTTCTCTATCTGAGAAACGCATGTGAGTTTCTGGTGAATGCTTGTAAGTAGCTTAAGGCACTTTCAAAGGAAAGTGATTTTCTCTGAAAGGACAGCATTTAGAAAGTGAAGCAACACTCCATTCACTTCGCACAGTGAATTGAAGTGTTGGAACACACTGCTTCTCTTTAAGAGAAACGCATGTGAGTTTCTGGTGAATGCTTGCAAGTTGCTTAAGGCACTTTCAAAGGAAAGTGATTTTCTCTGAAAGGACAGCATTTAGAAACTGAAGCAACACTCCATTCACTTCGCACAGTGAATTGAAATGTTGGAACACACTGCTTCTCTTTCAGAGAAACGCATGTGAGTTTTTTGTGAATGCTTGAAAGTAGTTTAAGGCACTTTCAAAGGAAAGTGATTTTCTCTGAAAGGACAGCATTTAGAAAGTGAAGCAACACTCCATTCACTTCGCACAGTGAATTGAAGTGTTGGAACAGACTGCTTCTCTTTCAGAGAAACGCATGTGAGTTTCTTCCTAATGCTTGCAAGTAGCTTAAGGCACTTTCAAAGGAAAGTGATTTTCTCTGAAAGGACAGCATTTAGAAAGTGAAGCAACACTCCATTCACTTCGCACAGTGAATTGAAGTGTTGGAACAGACTGCTTCTCTTTAAGAGAAACGCATGTGAGTTTTTTGTGAATGCTTGAAAGTAGTTTAAGGCACTTTCAAAGGAAAGTGATTTTCTCTGAAAGGACAGCATTTAGAAAGTGAAGCAACACTCCATTCACTTCGCACAGTGAATTGAAGTGTTGGAACAGACTGCTTCTCTTTCAGAGAAACGCATGTGAGTTTCTGGTGAATGCTTGTAAGTAGCTTAAGGCACTTTCAAAGGAAAGTGATTTTCTCTGAAAGGACAGCATTTAGAAAGTGAGGCAACACTCCATTCACTTCGCACAGTGAATTGAAGTGTTGGAACACACTGCTTCTCTTTAAGAGAAACGCATGTGAGTTTCTGGTAAATGCTTGTAAGTTGCTTAAGGCACTTTCAAAGGAAAGTGATTTTCTCTGAAAGGACAGCATTTAGAAAGTGAAGCAACACTCCATTCACTTCGCACAGTGAATTGAAGTGTTGGAACACACTGCTTCTCTTTAAGAGAAACGCATGCGAGTTTTTTGTGAATGCTTGAAAGTAGTTTAAGGCACTTTCAAAGGAAAGTGATTTTCTCTGAAAGGACAGCATTTAGAAAGTGAAGCAACACTCCATTCACTTCGCACAGTGAATTGAAGTGTTGGAACAGACTGCTTCTCTTTAAGAGAAACGCATGTGAGTTTTTTGTGAATGCTTGAAAGTAGTTTAAGGCACTTTCAAAGGAAAGTGATTTTCTCTGAAAGGACAGCATTTAGAAAGTGAAGCAACACTCCATTCACTTCGCACAGTGAATTGAAGTGTTGGAACAGACTGCTTCTCTTTCATATAAACGCCTGTGAGTTTTTTGTGAATGCTTGAAAGTAGTTTAAGGCACTTTCAAAGGAAAGTGATTTTCTCTGAAAGGACAGCATTTAGAAAGTGAAGCAACACTCCATTCACTTCGCACAGTGAATTGAAGTGTTGGAACAGACTGCTTCTCTTTCAGAGAAACGCATGTGAGTTTCTGGTGAATGCTTGTAAGTAGCTTAAGGCACTTTCAAAGGACAGTGATTTTCTCTGAAAGGACAGCATTTAGAAAGTGAAGCAACACTCCATTCACTTCGCACAGTGAATTGAAGTGTTGGAACAGACTGCTTCTCTTTCATATAAACGCCTGTGAGTTTTTTGTGAATGCTTGAAAGTAGATTAAGGCACTTTCAAAGGAAAGTGATTTTCTCTGAAAGGACAGCATTTAGAAAGTGAAGCAACACTCCATTCCCTTCGTGCAGTGAATTGAAGTGTTGGAACAGAGTGCTTCTCTTTCATATAAACGCATGAGTGTTTCTTGTGAATGCTTGCAAGTTGCTTGAGGCACTTTCAAAGGAAAGTGATTTTCTCTGAAAGGACAGCATTTAGAAAGTGAAGCAACACTCCATTCACTTCGCACAGTGAATTGAAGTGTTGGAACAGACTGCTTCTCTTTCAGAGAAATGCATGTGAGTTTCTGTTGAATGCTTGTAAGTAGCTTAAGGCACTTTCAAAGGAAAGTGATTTTCTCTGAAAGGACAGCATTTAGAAAGTGAAGCAACACTCCATTCACTTCGCACATTGAATTGAAGTGTAGGAACAGACTGCTTCTCTTTCAGAGAAACGCATGTGAGTTTCTGGTGAATGCTTGTAAGTAGCTTAAGGCACTTTCAAAGGAAAGTGATTTTCTCTGAAAGGACAGCATTTAGAAAGTGAGGCAACACTCCATTCACTTCACACAGTGAATAGAAGTGTTGGAACAGACTGCTTCTCTTTCAGAGAAACGCATGTGAGTTTCTTCCTAATGCTTGCAAGTAGCTTAAGGCACTTTCAAAGGAAAGTGATTTTCTCTGAAAGGACAGCATTTAGAAAGTGAAGCAACACTCCATTCACTTCGCACAGTGAATTGAAGTGTTGGAACAGACTGCTTCTCTTTCAGAGAAACGCATGTGAGTTTCTTCCTAATGCTTGCAAGTAGCTTAAGGCACTTTCAAAGGAAAGTGATTTTCTCTGAAAGGACAGCATTTAGAAAGTGAAGCAACACTCCATTCACTTCGCACAGTGAATTGATGTGTTGGAACAGACTGCTTCTCTTTCAGAGAAACGCATGTGAGTTCCTGGTGAATGCTTGTAAGTACCTTAAGGCACATTCAAAGGAAAGTGATTTTCTCTGAAAGGACAGCATTTAGAAAGTGAAGCAACACTCCAATCACTTCGCAGAGTGAATTGAAGTATTGGAACAGACTGCTTCTCTATCTGAGAAACGCATGTGAGTTTCTGGTGAATGCTTGTAAGTAGCTTAAGGCACTTTCAAAGGAAAGTGATTTTCTCTGAAAGGACAGCATTTAGAAAGTGAAGCAACACTCCATTCACTTCGCACAGTGAATTGAAGTGTTGGAACACACTGCTTCTCTTTAAGAGAAACGCATGTGAGTTTCTGGTGAATGCTTGCAAGTTGCTTAAGGCACTTTCAAAGGAAAGTGATTTTCTCTGAAAGGACAGCATTTAGAAAGTGAGGCAACACTCCATTCACTTCGCACAGTGAATTGAAGTGTTGGAACACACTGCTTCTCTTTAAGAGAAACGCATGTGAATTTTTTGTGAATGCTTGAAAGTAGTTTAAGGCACTTTCAAAGGAAAGTGATTTTCTCTGAAAGGACAGCATTTAGAAAGTGAAGCAACACTCCATTCACTTCGCACAGTGAATTGAAGTGTTGGAACAGACTGCTTCTCTTTCAGAGAAACGCATGTGAGTTTCTTCCTAATGCTTGCAAGTAGCTTAAGGCACTTTCAAAGGAAAGTGATTTTCTCTGAAAGGACAGCATTTAGAAAGTGAAGCAACACTCCATTCACTTCGCACAGTGAATTGAAGTGTTGGAACAGACTGCTTCACTTTCAGAGAAACACATGTGAGTTTCTGGTGAATGCTTGTAAGTAGCTTAAGGCACTTTCAAAGGAAAGTGATTTTCTCTGAAAGGACAGCATTTAGAAAGTGAAGCAACACTCCATTCCCTTCGTGCAGTGAATTGAAGTGTTGGAACAGAGTGCTTCTCTTTCATGTAAACGCATTAGTGTTTCTTGTGAATGCTTGCAAGTTGCTTAAGGCACTTTCAAAGGAAAGTGATTTTCTCTGAAAGGACATAATTTAGAAAGTGAAGCAACACTCCATTCACTTCGCACAGTGAATTGAAGTGTTGGAACAGACTGCTTCTCTTTCAGAGAAATGCATGTGAGTTTCTGTTGAATGCTTGTAAGTAGCTTAAGGCACTTTCAAAGGAAAGTGATTTTCTCTGAAAGGACAGCATTTAGAAAGTGAAGCAACACTCCATTCACTTCGCACAGTGAATTGAAGTGTTGGAACAGTCTACTTCTCTTTCAGAGAAATGCATGTGAGTTACTTCCTAATGCTTGCAAGTAGCTTAAGGCACTTTCAAAGGAAAGTGATTTTCTCTGAAAGGACAGCATTTAGAAAGTGAAGCAACACTCCATTCACTTCGCACAGTGAATTGAAGTGTTGGAACAGACTGCTTCTCTTTCAGAGAAACGCATGTGAGTTTCTGGTGAATGCTTGTAAGTAGCTTAAGGCACTTTCAAAGGAAAGTGATTTTCTCTGAAAGGACAGCATTTAGAAAGTGAAGCAACACTCCATTCACTTCGCACAGTGAATTGAAGTGTTGGAACACACTGCTTCCCTTTCAGAGAAACGCATGTGAGTTTCTGGTGAATGCTTGTAAGTAGCTTAAGGCACTTTCAAAGGAAAGTGATTTTCTCTGAAAGGACAGCATTTAGAAAGTGAAGCAACACTCCATTCACTTTGTACAGTGAATTGAAGTGTTGGAACAGACTGCTTATCTTTCAGACAAATGCATGTGAGTGTCTGTTGAATGCTTGTAAGTAGCTTAAGGCACTTTCAAAGGAAAGTGATTTTCTCTGAAAGGACAGCATTTAGAAAGTGAAGCAACACTCCATTCACTTCGCACAGTGAATTGAAGTGTTGGAACACACTGCTTCTCTTTAAGAGAAACGCATGTGAGTTTTTTGTGAATGCTTGAAAGTAGTTTAAGGCACTTTCAAAGGAAAGTGATTTTCTCTGAAAGGACAAAATTTAGAAAGTGATGCAACACTCCATTCACTTCGCACAGTGAATTGAAGTGTTGGAACAGACTGCTTCTCTTTCAGAGAAACGCATGTGAGTTTCTTCCTAATGCTTGTAAGTAGCTTAAGGCACTTTCAAAGGAAAGTGATTTTCTCTGAAAGGACAGCATTTAGAAAGTGAAGCAACAGTCAATTCCCTTCGTGCAGTGAATTGAAGTGTTGGAACAGAGTGCTTCTCTTTCAGAGAAACGCATGTGAGTTTCTGGTGAATGCTTGCAAGTTGCTTAAGGAACTTTCAAAGGAAAGTGATTTTCTCTGAAAGGACAGCATTTAGAACGTGAGGCAACACTCCATTCACTTCACACAGTGAATTGAAGTGTTGGAACAGACTGCTTCTCTTTCAGAGAAACGCATGTGAGTTTCTTCCTAATGCTTGAAAGTAGTTTAAGGCACTTTCAAAGGAAAGTGATTTTCTCTGAAAGGACAGTATTTAGAAAGTGAAGCAACACTCCATTCACTTCGCACAGTGAATTGAAGTGTTGGAACACACTGCTTCTCTTTCAGAGATACGCATGTGAGTTTCTGGTGAATGCTTGCAAGTAGCTTAAGGCACTTTCAAAGGAAAGTGATTTTCTCTGAAAGGACAGCATTTAGAAACTGAAGCAACACTCCATTCACTTCGCACAGTGAATTGAAGTGTTGGAACAGATTGCTTCTCTTTCAGAGAAACGCATGTGAGTTTCTTGTGAATTATTGCAAGTCGCTTAAGGCACTTTCAAAGGAAAGTGATTTTCTCTGAAAGGACAGCATGTAGAAAGTGAAGCAACACTCCATTCACTTCGCACAGTGAATTGAAGTGTTGGAACACACTGCTTCTCTTTAAGAGAAACGCATGTGAGTTTTTTGTGAATGCTTGAAAGTAGTTTAAGGCACTTTCAAAGGAAAGTGATTTTCTCTGAAAGGACAGAATTTAGAAAGTGATGCAACACTCCATTCACTTCGCACAGTGAATTGAAGTGTTGGAACAGACTGCTTCTCTTTCAGAGAAACGCATGTGAGTTTCTTCCTAATGCTTGTAAGTAGCTTAAGGCACTTTCAAAGGAAAGTGATTTTCTCTGAAAGGACAGCATTTAGAAAGTGAAGCAACACTCAATTCCCTTCGTGCAGTGAATTGAAGTGTTGGAACAGAGTGCTTCTCTTTCAGAGAAACGCATGTGAGTTTCTGGTGAATGCTTGCAAGTTGCTTAAGGCACTTACAAAGGAAAGTGATTTTCTCTGAAAGGACAGCATTTAGAAACTGAAGCAACACTCCATTCACTTCGCACAGTGAATTGAAGTGTTGGAACACACTGCTTCTCTTTAAGAGAAACGCATGTGAGTTTTTTGTGAATGCTTGAAAGTAGTTTAAGGCACTTTCAAAGGAAAGTGATTTTCTCTGAAAGGACAGCATTTAGAAAGTGAAGCAACACTCCATTCACTTCGCACAGTGAATTGAAGTGTTGGAACAGACTGCTTCTCTTTAAGAGAAACACATGTGAGTTTTTTTGTGAATGCTTGAAAGTAGTTTAAGGCACTTTCAAAGGAAAGTGGTTTTCTCTGAAAGGACAGCATTTAGAAACTGAAGCAACACTCCATTCACTTCGCACAGTGAATTGAAGTGTTGGAACACACTGCTTCTCTTTAAGAGAAACGCATGTGAGTTTTTTGTGAATGCTTGAAAGCAGTTTAAGGCACTTTCAAAGGAAAGTGATTTTCTCTGAAAGGACAGAATTTAGAAAGTGATGCAACACTCCCTTCACTTCGCACAGTGAACTGAAGTGTTGGAACAGACTGCTTCTCTTTCAGAGAAACGCATGTGAGTTTCTGTTGAATGCTTGTAAGTAGCTTAAGGCACTTTCAAAGGAAAGTGATTTTCTCTGAAAGGACAGCATTTAGAAAGTGAAGCAACACTCACTTCCCTTCGTGCAGTGAAATGAAGTGTTGGAACAGAGTGCTTCTCTTTCAGAGAAACGCATGTGAGTTTCTGGTGAATGCTTGCAAGTTGCTTAAGGCACTTTCAAAGGAAAGTGATTTTCTCTGAAAGGACAGCATTTAGAAACTGAAGCAACACTCCATTCACTTCCCACAGTGAATTGAAGTGTTGGAACACACTGCTTCTCTTTAAGAGAAACGCATGTGAGTTTTTTGTGAATGCTTGAAAGTAGTTTAAGGCACTTTCAAAGGAAAGTGATTTTCTCTGAAAGGACAGCATTTAGAAAGTGAAGCAACACTCCATTCACTTCGCACAGTGAATTGAAGTGTTGGAACAGACTGCTTCTCTTTCAGAGAAACGCATGTGAGTTTCTGGTGAATGCTTGTAAGTAGCTTAAGGCACTTTCAAAGGAAAGTGATTTTCTCTGAAAGGACAGCATTTAGAACGTGAGGCAACACTCTATTCACTTCACACAGTGAATTGAAGTGTTGGAACAGACTGCTTCTCTTTCAGAGAAACGAATGTGAGTTTCATCCTAATGCTTGCAAGTAGCTTAAGGCACTATCAAAGGAAAGTGATTTTCTCTGAAAGGACAGCATTTAGAAAGTGAAGCAACACTCCATTCACTTCGCAGAGTGAATTGAAGTGTTGGAACAGACTGCTTCTCTTTCAGAGAAACGCATGTGAGTTTCTGGTGAATGCTTGTAAGTAGCTTAAGGCACTTTCAAAGGACAGTGATTTTCTCTGAAAGGACAGCATTTAGAAAGTGAAGCAACACTCCATTCCCTTCGTGCAGTGAATTGAAGTGTTGGAACAGAGTGCTTCTCTTTCATATAAACGCATTAGTGTTTCTTGTGAATGCTTGCAAGTTGCTTAAGGCACTTTCAAAGGAAAGTGATTTTCTCTGAAAGGACAGCATTTAGAACGTGAGGCAACACTCTAATCACTTCACACAGTGAATTGAAGTGTTGGAACAGACTGCTTCTCTTTCAGAGAAACGCATGTGAGTTTCTTCCTAATGCTTGCAAGTAGCTTAAGGCACTATCAAAGGAAAGTGATTTTCTCTGAAAGGACAGCATTTAGAAAGTGAAGCAACACTCCATTCACTTCGCACAGTGAATTGAAGTGTTGGAACAGACTGCTTCTCTTTCAGAGAAACGCATGTGAGTTTCTTCCTAATGCTTGTAAGTAGCTTAAGGCACTTTCAAAGGACTGTGATTTTCTCTGAAAGGACAGCATTTAGAAAGTGAAGCAACACTCCATTCCCTTCGTGCAGTGAATTGAAGTGTTGGAACAGAGTGCTTCTCTTTCATATAAACGCATTAGTGTTTCTTGTGAAAGCTTGCAAGTTGCTTAAGGCACTTTCAAAGGAAAGTGATTTTCTCTGAAAGGACAGAATTTAGAAAGTGATGCAACACTCCATTCACTTCGCACAGTGAATTGAAGTGTTGGAACAGACTGCTTCTCTTTCAGAGTAACGCATGTGAGTTTCTTCCTAATGCTTGTAAGTAGCTTAAGGCACTTTCAAAGGAAAGTGATTTTCTCTGAAAGGACAGCATTTAGAAAGTGAAGCAACACTCCATTCACTTCGCACAGTGAATTGAAGTGTTGGAACAGACTGCTTCTCTTTCAGAGAAACGCATGTGAGTTTCTGGTGAATGCTTGTAAGTAGCTTAAGGCACTTACAAAGGACAGTGATTTTCTCTGAAAGGACAGCATTTAGAAACTGAAGCAACACTCCATTCACTTCGCACAGTGAATTGAAGTGTTGGAACAGACTGCTTCTCTTTCAGAGAAACGCATGTGAGTTTTTTGTGAATGCTTGAAAGTAGTTTAAGGCACTTTCAAAGGAAAGAGATTTTCTCTGAAAGGACAGAATTTAGAAAGTGATGCAACACTCCATTCACTTCGCACAGTGAATTGAAGTGTTGGAACAGACTGCTTCTCTTTCATATAAAAGCATTAGTGTTTCTTCTGAATGCTTGCAAGTTGCTTAAGGCACTTTCAAAGGAAAGTGATTTTCTCTGAAAGGACATAATTAATAAAGTGAAGCAACACTCCATTCACTTCGCACAGTGAATTGAAGTGTTGGAACAGACTGCTTCTCTTTCAGAGAAATGCATGTGAGTTTCTGTTGAATGCTTGTAAGTAGCTTAAGGCACTTTCAAAGGAAAGTGATTTTCTCTGAAAGGACAACATTTAGAAAGTGAAGCAACACTCCATTCACTTCGCACAGTGAATTGAAGTGTTGGAACAGTCTGCTTCTCTTTCAGAGAAACACATGTGAGTTTCTTCCTAATGCTTGTAAGTAGCTTAAGGCACTTTCAAAGGAAAGTGATTTTCTCTGAAAGGACAGCATTTAGAAAGTGAAGCAACACTCCATTCACTTCGCACAGTGAATTGAAGTGTTGGAACAGACTGCTTCTCTTTCAGAGAAACGCATGTGAGTTTCTGGTGAATGCTTGTAAGTAGCTTAAGGCACTTTCAAAGGAAAGTGATTTTCTCTGAAAGGACAGCATTTAGAAAGTGAAGCAACACTCCATTCACTTCGCACAGTGAATTGAAGTGTTGGAACACACTGCTTCTCTTTCAGAGAAACGCATGTGAGTTTCTGGTGAATGCTTGTAAGTAGCTTAAGGCACTTTCAAAGGAAAGTGATTTTCTCTGAAAGGACAGCATTTAGAAACTGAAGCAACACTCCATTCACTTCGCACAGTGAATTGAAGTGTTGGAACAGACTGCTTCTCTTTAAGAGAAACGCATGTGAGTTTTTTGTGAATGCTTGAAAGTAGTTTAAGGCACTTTCAAAGGAAAGTGATTTTCTCTGAACGGACAGAATTTAGAAAGTGATGCAACACTCCATTCACTTTGCACAGTGAATTGAAGTGTTGGAACAGACTGCTTCTCTTTCAGAGAAACGCATGTGAGTTTCTTCCTAATGCTTGTAAGTAGCTTAAGGCACTTTCAAAGGAAAGTGATTTTCTCTGAAAGGACAGCATTTAGAAAGTGAAGCAACACTCAATTCCCTTCGTGCAGTGAATTGAAGTGTTGGAACAGAGTGCTTCTCTTTCATAGAAACGCATTAGTGTTTCTTGTGAATGCTTGCAAATTGCTTAAGGCACTTTCAAAGGAAAGTGATTTTCTCTGAAAGGACAGCATTTAGAAACTGAAGCAACACTCCATTCACTTCGCACAGTGAATTGAAGTGTTGGAACACACTGCTTCTCTTTAAGAGAAACGCATGTGAGTTTTTTGTGAATGCTTGAAAGTAGTTTAAGGCACTTTCAAAGGAAAGTGATTTTCTCTGAAAGGACAGCATTTAGAAAGTGAAGCAACACTCCATTCACTTCGCACAGTGAATTGAAGTGTTGGAACAGACTGCTTCTCTTTCAGAGAAACGCATGTGAGTTTCTGGTGAATGCTTGTAAGTAGCTTCAGGCACTTTCAAAGGAAAGTGATTTTCTCTGAAAGGACAGCATTTAGAACGTGAGGCAACACTCTATTCACTTCACACAGTGAATTGAAGTGTTGGAGCAGACTGCTTCTCTTTCAGAGAAACGCATGTGAGTTTCTTCCTAATGCTTGCAAGTAGCTTAAGGCACTATCAAAGGAAAGTGATTTTCTCTGAAAGGACAGCATTTAGAAAGTGAAGCAACACTCCATTCACTTCGCACAGTGAATTGAAGTGTTGGAACAGACTGCTTCTCTTTCAGAGAAACGCATGTGAGTTTCTGGTGAATGCTTGTAAGTAGCTTAAGGCACTTTCAAAGGACAGTGATTTTCTCTGAAAGGACAGCATTTAGAAAGTGAAGCAACACTCCATTCCCTTCGTGCAGTGAATTGAAGTGTTGGAACAGAGTGCTTCTCTTTCATATAAACGCATTAGTGTTTCTTGTGAATGCTTGCAAGTTGCTTAAGGCACTTTCAAAGGAAAGTGATTTTCTCTGAAAGGACATAATTAAGAAAGTGAAGCAACACTCCATTCACTTCGCACAGTGAATTGAAGTGTTGGAACAGACTGCTTCTCTTTCAGAAAAATGCATGTTAGTTTCTGTTGAATGCTTGTAAGTAGCTTAAGGCACTTTCAAAGGAAAGTGATTTTCTCTGAAAGGACAGCATTTAGAAACTGAAGCAACACTCCATTCACTTCGCACAGTGAATTGAAGTGTTGGAACAGACTGCTTCTCTTTAAGAGAAACGCATGTGAGTTTTTTGTGAATGCTTGAAAGTAGTTTAAGGCACTTTCAAAGGAAAGTGATTTTCTCTGAAAGGACAGCATTTAGAAAGTGAAGCAACACTCAATTCCCTTCGTGCAGTGAATTGAAGTGTTGGAACAGAGTGCTTCTCTTTCATAGAAACGCATTAGTGTTTCTTGTGAATGCTTGCAAATTGCTTAAGGCACTTTCAAAGGAAAGTGATTTTCTCTGAAAGGACAGCATTTAGAAACTGAAGCACAACTCCATTCACTTCGCACAGTGAATTGAAGTGTTGGAACACACTGCTTCTCTTTAAGAGAAACGCATGTGAGTTTTTTGTGAATGCTTGAAAGTAGTTTAAGGCACTTTCAAAGGAAAGTGATTTTCTCTGAAAGGACAGCATTTAGAAAGTGAAGCAACACTCCAATCACTTCGCACAGTGAATTGAAGTGTTGGAACAGACTGCTTCTCTATCAGAGAAACGCATGAGTTTCTGGTGAATGCTTGTAAGTAGCTTAAGGCACTTTCAAAGGAAAGTGATTTTCTCTGAAAGGACAGCATTTAGAAAGTGACGCAACTCTCCATTCACTTCGCACAGTGAATTGAAGTGTTGGAACAGACTGCTTCTCTTTCAGAGAAATTCATGTGAGTTTAAGTTGAATGCTTGTAAGTAGCTTAAGGCACTTTCAAAGGAAAGTGATTTTCTCTGAAAGGACAGCATTTAGAAAGTGAAGCAACACTCCATTCACATCGCACAGAGAATTGAAGTTTTGGAACAGACTGCTTCTCTTTCAGAGAAACGCATGTGAGTTTCTGGTGAATGCTTGTAAGTAGCTTAAGGCACTTTCAAAGGAAAGTGATTTTCTCTGAAAGGACAGCATTTAGAAAGTGAAGCAACACTCCATTCACTTCGCACAGTGAATTGAAGTGTTGGAACAGACTGCTTCTCTTTCAGAGAAACGCATGTGAGTTTCTGGTGAATGCTTGTAAGTAGCTTAAGGCACTTTCAAAGGAAAGTGATTTTCTCTGAAAGGACAGCATTTAGAAAGTGAAGCAACACTCCATTCACTTCGCACAGTGAATTGAAGTGTTGGAACAGACTGCTTCTCTTTCAGAGAAACGCATGTGAGTTTCTGGTGAATGCTTGTAAGTAGTTTAAGGCACTTTCAAAGGAAAGTGATTTTCTCTGAAAGGACAGAATTTAGAAAGTGATGCAACACTCCATTCACTTCGCACAGTGAATTGAAGTGTTGGAACAGACTGCTTCTCTTTCAGAGAAACGCATGTGAGTTTCTTCCTAATGCTTGTAAGTAGCTTAAGGCACTTTCAAAGGAAAGTGATTTTCTCTGAAAGGACAGCATTTAGAAAGTGAAGCAACACTCAATTCCCTTCGTGGAGTGAATTGAAGTGTTGGAATAGAGTGCTTCTCTTTCATAGAAACGCATTAGTGTTTCTTGTGAATGCTTGCAAATTGCTTAAGGCACTTTCAAAGGAAAGAGATTTTCTCTGAAAGGACAGCATTTAGAAACTGAAGCACAACTCCATTCACTTCGCACAGTGAATTGAAGTGTTGGAACACACTGCTTCTCTTTAAGAGAAACGCATGTGAGTTTTTTGTGAATGCTTGAAAGTAGTTTAAGGCACTTTCAAAGGAAAGTGATTTTCTCTGAAAGGACAGCATTTAGAAAGTGAAGCAACACTCCATTCACTTCGCACAGTGAATTGAAGTGTTGGAACAGACTGCTTCTCTTTCAGAGAAACACGTGTGAGTTTCTTCCTAATGCTTGCAAGTAGCTTAAGGCACTTTCAAAGGAAAGTGATTTTCTCTGAAAGGACAGCATTTAGAAAGTGAAGCAACAATCCATGCACTTCGCACAGTGAATTGAAGTGTTGGAACAGACTGCTTCTCTTTCAGAGAAACGCATGTGAGTTTCTGGTGAATGCTTGTAAGTAGCTTAAGGCACTTTCAAAGGACAGTGATTTTCTCTGAAAGGACAGCATTTAGAAAGTGAAGCAACACTCCATTCCCTTCGTGCAGTGAATTGAAGTGTTGGAACAGAGTGCTTCTCTTTCATATAAACGCATTAGTGTTTCTTGTGAATGCTTGCAAGTTGCTTAAGGCACTTTCAAAGGAAAGTGATTTTCTCTGAAAGGACAGCATTTAGAACGTGAGGCAACACTCTAATCACTTCACACAGTGAATTGAAGTGTTGGAACAGACTGCTTCTCTTTCAGAGAAACGCATGTGAGTTTCTTCCTAATGCTTGCAAGTAGCTTAAGGCACTATCAAAGGAAAGTGATTTTCTCTGAAAGGACAGCATTTAGAAAGTGAAGCAACACTCCATTCACTTCGCACAGTGAATTGAAGTGTTGGAACAGACTGCTTCTCTTTCAGAGAAACGCATGTGAGTTTCTTCCTAATGCTTGTAAGTAGCTTAAGGCACTTTCAAAGGACTGTGATTTTCTCTGAAAGGACAGCATTTAGAAAGTGAAGCAACACTCCATTCCCTTCGTGCAGTGAATTGAAGTGTTGGAACAGAGTGCTTCTCTTTCATATAAACGCATTAGTGTTTCTTGTGAAAGCTTGCAAGTTGCTTAAGGCACTTTCAAAGGAAAGTGATTTTCTCTGAAAGGACAGAATTTAGAAAGTGATGCAACACTCCATTCACTTCGCACAGTGAATTGAAGTGTTGGAACAGACTGCTTCTCTTTCAGAGTAACGCATGTGAGTTTCTTCCTAATGCTTGTAAGTAGCTTAAGGCACTTTCAAAGGAAAGTGATTTTCTCTGAAAGGACAGCATTTAGAAAGTGAAGCAACACTCCATTCACTTCGCACAGTGAATTGAAGTGTTGGAACAGACTGCTTCTCTTTCAGAGAAACGCATGTGAGTTTCTGGTGAATGCTTGTAAGTAGCTTAAGGCACTTACAAAGGACAGTGATTTTCTCTGAAAGGACAGCATTTAGAAACTGAAGCAACACTCCATTCACTTCGCACAGTGAATTGAAGTGTTGGAACAGACTGCTTCTCTTTCAGAGAAACGCATGTGAGTTTTTTGTGAATGCTTGAAAGTAGTTTAAGGCACTTTCAAAGGAAAGAGATTTTCTCTGAAAGGACAGAATTTAGAAAGTGATGCAACACTCCATTCACTTCGCACAGTGAATTGAAGTGTTGGAACAGACTGCTTCTCTTTCATATAAAAGCATTAGTGTTTCTTCTGAATGCTTGCAAGTTGCTTAAGGCACTTTCAAAGGAAAGTGATTTTCTCTGAAAGGACATAATTAATAAAGTGAAGCAACACTCCATTCACTTCGCACAGTGAATTGAAGTGTTGGAACAGACTGCTTCTCTTTCAGAGAAATGCATGTGAGTTTCTGTTGAATGCTTGTAAGTAGCTTAAGGCACTTTCAAAGGAAAGTGATTTTCTCTGAAAGGACAACATTTAGAAAGTGAAGCAACACTCCATTCACTTCGCACAGTGAATTGAAGTGTTGGAACAGTCTGCTTCTCTTTCAGAGAAACACATGTGAGTTTCTTCCTAATGCTTGTAAGTAGCTTAAGGCACTTTCAAAGGAAAGTGATTTTCTCTGAAAGGACAGCATTTAGAAAGTGAAGCAACACTCCATTCACTTCGCACAGTGAATTGAAGTGTTGGAACAGACTGCTTCTCTTTCAGAGAAACGCATGTGAGTTTCTGGTGAATGCTTGTAAGTAGCTTAAGGCACTTTCAAAGGAAAGTGATTTTCTCTGAAAGGACAGCATTTAGAAAGTGAAGCAACACTCCATTCACTTCGCACAGTGAATTGAAGTGTTGGAACACACTGCTTCTCTTTCAGAGAAACGCATGTGAGTTTCTGGTGAATGCTTGTAAGTAGCTTAAGGCACTTTCAAAGGAAAGTGATTTTCTCTGAAAGGACAGCATTTAGAAACTGAAGCAACACTCCATTCACTTCGCACAGTGAATTGAAGTGTTGGAACAGACTGCTTCTCTTTAAGAGAAACGCATGTGAGTTTTTTGTGAATGCTTGAAAGTAGTTTAAGGCACTTTCAAAGGAAAGTGATTTTCTCTGAACGGACAGAATTTAGAAAGTGATGCAACACTCCATTCACTTTGCACAGTGAATTGAAGTGTTGGAACAGACTGCTTCTCTTTCAGAGAAACGCATGTGAGTTTCTTCCTAATGCTTGTAAGTAGCTTAAGGCACTTTCAAAGGAAAGTGATTTTCTCTGAAAGGACAGCATTTAGAAAGTGAAGCAACACTCAATTCCCTTCGTGCAGTGAATTGAAGTGTTGGAACAGAGTGCTTCTCTTTCATAGAAACGCATTAGTGTTTCTTGTGAATGCTTGCAAATTGCTTAAGGCACTTTCAAAGGAAAGTGATTTTCTCTGAAAGGACAGCATTTAGAAACTGAAGCAACACTCCATTCACTTCGCACAGTGAATTGAAGTGTTGGAACACACTGCTTCTCTTTAAGAGAAACGCATGTGAGTTTTTTGTGAATGCTTGAAAGTAGTTTAAGGCACTTTCAAAGGAAAGTGATTTTCTCTGAAAGGACAGCATTTAGAAAGTGAAGCAACACTCCATTCACTTCGCACAGTGAATTGAAGTGTTGGAACAGACTGCTTCTCTTTCAGAGAAACGCATGTGAGTTTCTGGTGAATGCTTGTAAGTAGCTTCAGGCACTTTCAAAGGAAAGTGATTTTCTCTGAAAGGACAGCATTTAGAACGTGAGGCAACACTCTATTCACTTCACACAGTGAATTGAAGTGTTGGAGCAGACTGCTTCTCTTTCAGAGAAACGCATGTGAGTTTCTTCCTAATGCTTGCAAGTAGCTTAAGGCACTATCAAAGGAAAGTGATTTTCTCTGAAAGGACAGCATTTAGAAAGTGAAGCAACACTCCATTCACTTCGCACAGTGAATTGAAGTGTTGGAACAGACTGCTTCTCTTTCAGAGAAACGCATGTGAGTTTCTGGTGAATGCTTGTAAGTAGCTTAAGGCACTTTCAAAGGACAGTGATTTTCTCTGAAAGGACAGCATTTAGAAAGTGAAGCAACACTCCATTCCCTTCGTGCAGTGAATTGAAGTGTTGGAACAGAGTGCTTCTCTTTCATATAAACGCATTAGTGTTTCTTGTGAATGCTTGCAAGTTGCTTAAGGCACTTTCAAAGGAAAGTGATTTTCTCTGAAAGGACATAATTAAGAAAGTGAAGCAACACTCCATTCACTTCGCACAGTGAATTGAAGTGTTGGAACAGACTGCTTCTCTTTCAGAAAAATGCATGTTAGTTTCTGTTGAATGCTTGTAAGTAGCTTAAGGCACTTTCAAAGGAAAGTGATTTTCTCTGAAAGGACAGCATTTAGAAACTGAAGCAACACTCCATTCACTTCGCACAGTGAATTGAAGTGTTGGAACAGACTGCTTCTCTTTAAGAGAAACGCATGTGAGTTTTTTGTGAATGCTTGAAAGTAGTTTAAGGCACTTTCAAAGGAAAGTGATTTTCTCTGAAAGGACAGCATTTAGAAAGTGAAGCAACACTCAATTCCCTTCGTGCAGTGAATTGAAGTGTTGGAACAGAGTGCTTCTCTTTCATAGAAACGCATTAGTGTTTCTTGTGAATGCTTGCAAATTGCTTAAGGCACTTTCAAAGGAAAGTGATTTTCTCTGAAAGGACAGCATTTAGAAACTGAAGCACAACTCCATTCACTTCGCACAGTGAATTGAAGTGTTGGAACACACTGCTTCTCTTTAAGAGAAACGCATGTGAGTTTTTTGTGAATGCTTGAAAGTAGTTTAAGGCACTTTCAAAGGAAAGTGATTTTCTCTGAAAGGACAGCATTTAGAAAGTGAAGCAACACTCCAATCACTTCGCACAGTGAATTGAAGTGTTGGAACAGACTGCTTCTCTATCAGAGAAACGCATGAGTTTCTGGTGAATGCTTGTAAGTAGCTTAAGGCACTTTCAAAGGAAAGTGATTTTCTCTGAAAGGACAGCATTTAGAAAGTGACGCAACTCTCCATTCACTTCGCACAGTGAATTGAAGTGTTGGAACAGACTGCTTCTCTTTCAGAGAAATTCATGTGAGTTTAAGTTGAATGCTTGTAAGTAGCTTAAGGCACTTTCAAAGGAAAGTGATTTTCTCTGAAAGGACAGCATTTAGAAAGTGAAGCAACACTCCATTCACATCGCACAGAGAATTGAAGTTTTGGAACAGACTGCTTCTCTTTCAGAGAAACGCATGTGAGTTTCTGGTGAATGCTTGTAAGTAGCTTAAGGCACTTTCAAAGGAAAGTGATTTTCTCTGAAAGGACAGCATTTAGAAAGTGAAGCAACACTCCATTCACTTCGCACAGTGAATTGAAGTGTTGGAACAGACTGCTTCTCTTTCAGAGAAACGCATGTGAGTTTCTGGTGAATGCTTGTAAGTAGCTTAAGGCACTTTCAAAGGAAAGTGATTTTCTCTGAAAGGACAGCATTTAGAAAGTGAAGCAACACTCCATTCACTTCGCACAGTGAATTGAAGTGTTGGAACAGACTGCTTCTCTTTCAGAGAAACGCATGTGAGTTTCTGGTGAATGCTTGTAAGTAGTTTAAGGCACTTTCAAAGGAAAGTGATTTTCTCTGAAAGGACAGAATTTAGAAAGTGATGCAACACTCCATTCACTTCGCACAGTGAATTGAAGTGTTGGAACAGACTGCTTCTCTTTCAGAGAAACGCATGTGAGTTTCTTCCTAATGCTTGTAAGTAGCTTAAGGCACTTTCAAAGGAAAGTGATTTTCTCTGAAAGGACAGCATTTAGAAAGTGAAGCAACACTCAATTCCCTTCGTGGAGTGAATTGAAGTGTTGGAATAGAGTGCTTCTCTTTCATAGAAACGCATTAGTGTTTCTTGTGAATGCTTGCAAATTGCTTAAGGCACTTTCAAAGGAAAGAGATTTTCTCTGAAAGGACAGCATTTAGAAACTGAAGCACAACTCCATTCACTTCGCACAGTGAATTGAAGTGTTGGAACACACTGCTTCTCTTTAAGAGAAACGCATGTGAGTTTTTTGTGAATGCTTGAAAGTAGTTTAAGGCACTTTCAAAGGAAAGTGATTTTCTCTGAAAGGACAGCATTTAGAAAGTGAAGCAACACTCCATTCACTTCGCACAGTGAATTGAAGTGTTGGAACAGACTGCTTCTCTTTCAGAGAAACACGTGTGAGTTTCTTCCTAATGCTTGCAAGTAGCTTAAGGCACTTTCAAAGGAAAGTGATTTTCTCTGAAAGGACAGCATTTAGAAAGTGAAGCAACAATCCATGCACTTCGCACAGTGAATTGAAGTGTTGGAACAGACTGCTTCTCTTTCAGAGAAACGCATGTGAGTTTCTGGTGAATGCTTGTAAGTAGCTTAAGGCACTTTCAAAGGACAGTGATTTTCTCTGAAAGGACAGCATTTAGAAAGTGAAGCAACACTCCATTCCCTTCGTGCAGTGAATTGAAGTGTTGGAACAGAGTGCTTCTCTTTCATATAAACGCATTAGTGTTTCTT
The DNA here is from genome assembly GCF_982192425.1 of Myodes glareolus. Lineage (NCBI taxonomy): Eukaryota > Metazoa > Chordata > Mammalia > Rodentia > Cricetidae > Myodes > Myodes glareolus. The sequence goes on from NW_028263215.1 coordinate 746,265, forward strand.
GTGAATGCTTGCAAGTTGCTTAAGGCACTTTCAAAGGAAAATGATTTTCTCTGAAAGGACATAATTTAGAAAGTGAAGCAACACTCCATTCACTTCGCACAGTGAATTGAAGTGTTGGAACAGACTGTTTCTCTTTCAGAGAAATGCATGTGAGTTTCTGTTGAATGCTTGTAAGCAGCTTAAGGCACTTTCAAAGGAAAGTGATTTTCTCTGAAAGGACAGCATTTAGAAAGTGAAGCAACACTCCATTCACTTCGCACATTGAATTGAAGTGTTGGAAAAGACTGCTTCTCTTTCAGAGAAACGCATGTGAGTTTCTGGTGAATGCTTGTAAGTAGCTTAAGGCACTTTCAAAGGACAGTGATTTTCTCTGAAAGGACAGCATTTAGAAAGTGAGGCAACACTCCATTCACTTCACACAGTGAATTGAAGTGTTGGAACAGACTGCTTCTCTTTCAGAGAAACGCATGTGAGTTTCTTCCTAATGCTTGCAAGTAGCTTAAGGCACTTTAAAAGGAAAGTGATTTTCTCTGAAAGGACAGCATTTAGAAAGTGAAGCAACACTCCATTCACTTCGCACAGTGAATTGAAGTGTTGGAACAGACTGCTTCTCTTTCAGAGAAACGCATGAGTTTCTGGTGAATGCTTGTAAGTAGCTTAAGGCACTTTCAAAGGAAAGTGATTTTCTCTGAAAGGACAGCATTTAGAAAGTGAAGCAACACTCCATTCACTTCGCACAGTGAATTGAAGTGTTGGAACAGACTGCTTCTCTTTCAGAGAAATTCATGTGAGTTTAAGTTGAATGCTTGTAAGTAGCTTAAGGCACTTTCAAAGGAAAGTGATTTTCTCTGAAAGGACAGCATTTAGAAAGTGAAGCAACACTCCATTCACTTCGCAGAGTGAATTGAAGTGTTGGAACAGACTGCTTCTCTTTCAGAGAAACGCATGTGAGTTTCTGGTGAATGCTTGTAAGTAGCTTAAGGCACTTTCAAAGGAAAGTGATTTTCTCTGAAAGGACAGCATTTAGAAACTGAAGCAACACTCCATTCACTTCGCACAGTGAATTGAAGTGTTGGAACAGACTGCTTCTCTTTCAGAGAAACGCATGTGAGTTTTTTGTGAATGCTTGAAAGTAGTTTAAGGCACTTTCAAAGGAAAGTGATTTTCTCTGAAAGGACAGAATTTAGAAAGTGATGCAACACTCCATTCACTTCGCACAGTGAATTGAAGTGTTGGAACAGACTGCTTCTCTTTCAGAGAAACGCATGTGAGTTTCTTCCTAATGCTTGTAAGTAGCTTAAGGCACTTTCAAAGGAAAGTGATTTTCTCTGAAAGGACAGCATTTAGAAAGTCAAGCAACACTCAATTCCCTTCGTGCACTGAATTGAAGTGTTGGAACAGAGTGCTTCTCTTTCATAGAAACGCATTAGTGTTTCTTGTGAATGCTTGCAAATTGCTTAAGGCACTTTCAAAGGAAAGTGATTTTCTCTGAAAGAACAGCATTTCGAAACTGAAGCACAACTCCATCCACTTCGCACAGTGAATTGAAGTGTTGGAACACACTGCTTCTCTTTAAGAGAAACGCATGTGAGTTTTTTGTGAATGCTTGAAAGTAGTTTAAGGCACTTTCAAAGGAAAGTGATTTTCTCTGAAAGGACAGCATTTAGAAAGTGAAGCAACACTCCATTCACTTCGCACAGTGAATTGAAGTGTTGGAACAGACTGCTTCTCTTTCAGAGAAACGCATGTGAGTTTCTGGTGAATGCTTGTAAGTAGCTTAAGGCACTTTCAAAGGAAAGTGATTTTCTCTGAAAGGACAGCATTTAGAACGTGAGGCAACACTCTATTCACTTCACACAGTGAATTGAAGTGTTGGAACAGACTGCTTCTCTTTCAGAGAAATGCATGTGAGTTTCTTCCTAATGCTTTCAAGTAGCTTAAGGCACTATCAAAGGAAAGTGATTTTCTCTGAAAGGACAGCATTTAGAAAGTGAAGCAACACTCCATTCACTTCGCACAGTGAATTGAAGTGTTGGAACAGACTGCTTCTCTTTCAGAGAAACACATGTGAGTTTCTTCCTAATGCTTGCAAGTAGCTTAAGGCACTTTCAAAGGAAAGTGATTTTCTCTGAAAGGACAGCATTTAGAAACTGAAGCAACACTCCGTTCACTTCGCACAGTGAATTGAAGTGTTGGAACAGACTGCTTCTCTTTAAGAGAAACGCATGTGAGTTTTTTGTGAATGCTTGAAAGTAGTTTAAGGCACTTTCAAAGGAAAGTGATTTTCTCTGAAAGGACAGCATTTAGAAAGTGAAGCAACACTCCATTCACTTCGAACAGTGAATTGAAATGTTGGAACAGACTGCTTCTCTTTCAGAGAAACACGTGTGAGTTTCTTCCTAATGCTTGCAAGTAGCTTAAGGCACTTTCAAAGGAAAGTGATTTTCTCTGAAAGGACAGCATTTAGAAAGTGAAGCAACAATCCATGCACTTCGCACAGTGAATTGAAGTGTTGGAACCGACTGCTTCTCTTTCAGAGAAACGCATGTGAGTTTCTGGTGAATGCTTGTAAGTAGCTTAAAGCACTTTCAAAGGACAGTGATTTTCTCTGAAAGGACAGCATTTAGAAAGTGAAGCAACACTCCATTCCCTTCGTGCAGTGAATTGAAGTGTTGGAACAGAGTGCTTCTCTTTCATATAAACGCATTAGTGTTTCTTGTGAATGCTTGCAAGTTGCTTAAGGCCCTTTCAAAGGAAAGTGATTTTCTCTGAAAGGACATAATTTAGAAAGTGAAGCAACACTCCATTCACTTCGCACAGTGAATTGAAGTGTTGGAACAGACTGCTTCTCTTTCAGAGAAACGCATGTGAGTTTCTGGTGAATCCTTGTAAGTAGCTTAAGGCACTTTCAAAAGAAAGTGATTTTCTCTGAAAGGACAGCATTTAGAAAGTGAAGCAACACTCCATTCACTTCGCACAGTGAATTGAAGTGTTGGAACAGACTGCTTCTCTTTCAGAGAAACGCATGTGAGTTTCTGGTGAATGCTTGTAAGTAGCTTAGGGCACTTTCAAAGGAAAGTGATTTTCTCTGAAAGGACAGCATTTAGAAAGTGAAGCAACACTCCATTCACTTCGCACAGTGAATTGAAGTGTTGGAACAGACTGCTTCTCTTTCAGAGAAATGCATGTGAGTTTCTGTTGAATGCTTGTAAGCAGCTTAAGGCACTTTCAAAGGAAAGTGATTTTCTCTGAAAGGACAGCATTTAGAAAGTGAAGCAACACTCCATTCACTTCGCACATTGAATTGAAGTGTTGGAACAGACTGCTTCTCTTTCAGAGAAACGCATGTGAGTTTCTGGTGAATGCTTGTAAGTAGCTTAAGGCACTTTCAAAGGAAAGTGATTTTCTCTGAAAGGACAGCATTTAGAAAGTGAGGCAACACTCCATTCACTTCACACAGTGAATTGAAGTGTTGGAACAGACTGCTTCTCTTTCAGAGAAACGCATGTGAGTTTCTTCCTAATGCTTGCAAGTAGCTTAAGGCACTTTAAAAGGAAAGTGATTTTCTCTGAAAGGACAGCATTTAGAAAGTGAAGCAACACTCCATTCACTTCGCACAGTGAATTGAAGTGTTGGAACAGACTGCTTCTCTTTCAGAGAAACGCATGAGTTTCTGGTGAATGCTTGTAAGTAGCTTAAGGCACTTTCAAAGGAAAGTGATTTTCTCTGAAAGGACAGCATTTAGAAAGTGAAGCAACACTCCATTCACTTCGCACAGTGAATTGAAGTGTTGGAACAGACTGCTTCTCTTTCAGAGAAATTCATGTGAGTTTAAGTTGAATGCTTGCAAGTAGCTTAAGGCACTTTCAAAGGAAAGTGATTTTCTCTGAAAGGACAGCATTTAGAAAGTGAAGCAACACTCCATTCACTTCGCAGAGTGAATTGAAGTTTTGGAACAGACTGCTTCTCTTTCAGAGAAACGCATGTGAGTTTCTGGTGAATGCTTGTAAGTAGCTTAAGGCACTTTCAAAGGAAAGTGATTTTCTCTCAAAGGACAGCATTTAGAAAGTGAATCAACACTCCATTCACTTCGCACATTGAATTGAAGTGTTGGAACAGACTGCTTCTCTTTCAGAGAAACGCATGTGAGTTTCTGGTGAATGCTTGTAAGTAGCTTAAGGCACTTTCAAAGGAAAGTGATTTTCTCTGAAAGGACAGCATTTAGAAAGTGAAGCAACACTCCATTCACTTCGCACAGTGAATTGAAGTGTTGGAACAGACTGCTTCTCTTTCAGAGAAACGCATGTGAGTTTCTGGTGAATGCTTGTAAGTAGCTTAAGGCACTTTCAAAGGAAAGTGATTTTCTCTGAAAGGACAGCATTTAGAAACTGAAGCAACACTCCATTCACTTCGCACAGTGAATTGAAGTGTTGGAACAGACTGCTTCTCTTTCAGAGAAACGCATGTGAGTTTTTTGTGAATGCTTGAAAGTAGTTAAGGCACTTTCAAAGGAAAGTGATTTTCTCTGAAAGGACAGAATTTAGAAAGTGATGCAACACTCCATTCACTTCGCACAGTGAATTGAAGTGTTGGAACAGACTGCTTCTCTTTCAGAGAAACGCATGTGAGTTTCTTCCTAATGCTTGTAAGTAGCTTAAGGCACTTTCAAAGGAAAGTGATTTTCTCTGAAAGGACTGCATTTAGAAAGTGAAGCAACAATCCATGCACTTCGCACAGTGAATTGAAGTGTTGGAACCGACTGCTTCTCTTTCAGAGAAACGCATATGAGTTTCTGGTGAATGCTTGTAAGTAGCTTAAGGCACTTTCAAAGGACAGTGATTTTCTCTGAAAGGACAGCATTTAGAAAGTGAAGCAACACTCCATTCCCTTCGTGCAGTGAATTGAAGTGTTGGAACAGAGTGCTTCTCTTTCATATAAACGCATTAGTGTTTCTTGTGAATGCTTGCAAATTGCTTAAGGCACTTTCAAAGGAAAGTGATTTTCTCTGAAAGGACATAATTTAGAAAGTGAAGCAACACTCCATTCACTTCGCACAGTGAATTGAAGTGTTGGAACAGACTGCTTCTCTTTCAGAGAAATGCATGTGAGTTTCTGTTGAATGCTTGTAAGCAGCTAAGGCACTTTCAAAGGAAAGTGATTTTCTCTGAAAGGACAGCATTTAGAAAGTGAAGCAACACTCCATTCACTTCGCACATTGAATTGAAGTGTTGGAACAGACTGCTTCTCTTTCAGAGAAACGCATGTGAGTTTCTGGTGAATGCTTGTAAGTAGCTTAAGGCACTTTCAAAGGAAAGTGATTTTCTCTGAAAGGACAGAATTTAGAAAGTGATGCAACACTCCATTCACTTCACACAGTGAATTGAAGTGTTGGAACAAACTGCTTCTCTTTCAGAGAAACGCATGTGAGTTTCTTCCTAATGCTTGCAAGTAGCTTAAGGCACTTTCAAAGGAAAGTGATTTTCTCTGAAAGGACAGCATTTAGAAAGTGAAGCAACACTCCATTCACTTCGCACAGTGAATTGAAGTGTTGGAACAGACTGCTTCTCTTTCAGAGAAACGCATGAGTTTCTGGTGAATGCTTGTAAGTAGCTTAAGGCACTTTCAAAGGAAAGTGATTTTCTCTGAAAGGACAGCATTTAGAAAGTGAAGCAACACTCCATTCACTTCGCACAGTGAATTGAAGTGTTGGAACAGACTGCTTCACTTTCAGAGAAATTCATGTGAGTTTAAGTTGAATGCTTGTAAGTAGCTTAAGGCACTTTCAAAGGAAAGTGATTTTCTCTGAAAGGACAGCATTTAGAAAGTGAAGCAACACTCCATTCACTTCGCACAGTGAATTGAAGTGTTGGAACAGACTGCTTCTCTTTCAGAGAAACGCATGTGAGTTTCTGGTGAATGCTTGTAAGTAGCTTAAGGCACTTTCAAAGGAAAGTGATTTTCTCTGAAAGGACATAATTTAGAAAGTGAAGCAACACTCCATTCACTTCGCACAGTGAATTGAAGTGTTGGAAAAGACTGCTTCTCTTTCAGAAAAATGCATGTGAGTTTCTGTTGAATGCTTGTAAGCAGCTTAAGGCACTTTCAAAGGAAAGTGATTTTCTCTGAAAGGACAGCATTTAGAAAGTGAAGCAACACTCCATTCACTTCGCACATTGAATTGAAGTGTTGGAACAGACTGCTTCTCTTTCAGAGAAACGCATGTGAGTTTCTGGTGAATGCTTGTAAGTAGCTTAAGGCACTTTCAAAGGAAAGTGATTTTCTCTGAAAGGACAGCATTTAGAAAGTGAAGCAACACTCCATTCACTTCGCACAGTGAATTGAAGTGTTGGAACAGACTGCTTCTCTTTCAGAGAAACGCATGAGTTTCTGGTGAATGCTTGTAAGTAGCTTAAGGCACTTTCAAAGGAAAGTGATTTTCTCTGAAAGGACAGCATTTAGAAAGTGAAGCAACACTCCATTCACTTCACACAGTGAATTGAAGTGTTGGAACAGACTGCTTCTCTTTCAGAGAAATTCATGTGAGTTTAAGTTGAATGCTTGCAAGTAGCTTAAGGCACTTTCAAAGGAAAGTGATTTTCTCTGAAAGGACAGCATTTAGAAAGTGAAGCAACACTCCATTCACTTCGCAGAGTGAATTGAAGTTTTGGAACAGACTGCTTCTCTTTCAGAGAAACGCATGTGAGTTTCTGGTGAATGCTTGTAAGTAGCTTAAGGCACTTTCAAAGGAAAGTGATTTTCTCTCAAAGGACAGCATTTAGAAAGTGAATCAACACTCCATTCACTTCGCACATTGAATTGAAGTGTTGGAACAGACTGCTTCTCTTTCAGAGAAACGCATGTGAGTTTCTGGTGAATGCTTGTAAGTAGCTTAAGGCACTTTCAAAGGAAAGTGATTTTCTCTGAAAGGACAGCATTTAGAAAGTGAAGCAACACTCCATTCACTTCGCACAGTGAATTGAAGTGTTGGAACAGACTGCTTCTCTTTCAGAGAAACGCATGAGTTTCTGGTGAATGCTTGTAAGTAGCTTAAGGCACTTTCAAAGGACAGTGATTTTCTCTGAAAGGACAGCATTTAGAAAGTGAAGCAACACTCCATTCCCTTCGTGCAGTGAATTGAAGTGTTGGAACAGAGTGCTTCTCTTTCATATAAACGCATTAGTGTTTCTTGTGAATGCTTGCAAATTGCTTAAGGCACTTTCAAAGGAAAGTGATTTTCTCTGAAAGGACATAATTTAGAAAGTGAAGCAACACTCCATTCACTTCGCACAGTGAATTGAAGTGTTGGAACAGACTGCTTCTCTTTCAGAGAAATGCATGTGAGTTTCTGTTGAATGCTTGTAAGCAGCTAAGGCACTTTCAAAGGAAAGTGATTTTCTCTGAAAGGACAGCATTTAGAAAGTGAAGCAACACTCCATTCACTTCGCACATTGAATTGAAGTGTTGGAACAGACTGCTTCTCTTTCAGAGAAACGCATGTGAGTTTCTGGTGAATGCTTGTAAGTAGCTTAAGGCACTTTCAAAGGAAAGTGATTTTCTCTGAAAGGACAGCATTTAGAAAGTGAGGCAACACTCCATTCACTTCACACAGTGAATTGAAGTGTTGGAACAAACTGCTTCTCTTTCAGAGAAACGCATGTGAGTTTCTTCCTAATGCGTGCAAGTAGCTTAAGGCACTTTCAAAGGAAAGTGATTTTCTCTGAAAGGACAGCATTTAGAAAGTGAAGCAACACTCCATTCACTTCGCACAGTGAATTGAAGTGTTGGAACAGACTGCTTCTCTTTCAGAGAAACGCATGAGTTTCTGGTGAATGCTTGTAAGTAGCTTAAGGCACTTTCAAAGGAAAGTGATTTTCTCTGAAAGGACAGCATTTAGAAAGTGAAGCAACACTCCATTCACTTCGCACAGTGAATTGAAGTGTTGGAACAGACTGCTTCTCTTTCAGAGAAATTCATGTGAGTTTAAGTTGAATGCTTGTAAGTAGCTTAAGGCACTTTCAAAGGAAAGTGATTTTCTCTGAAAGGACAGCATTTAGAAAGTGAAGCAACACTCCATTCACTTCGCACAGTGAATTGAAGTGTTGGAACAGACTGCTTCTCTTTCAGAGAAACGCATGTGAGTTTCTGGTGAATGCTTGTAAGTAGCTTAAGGCACTTTCAAAGGAAAGTGATTTTCTCTGAAAGGACATAATTTAGAAAGTGAAGCAACACTCCATTCACTTCGCACAGTGAATTGAAGTGTTGGAAAAGACTGCTTCTCTTTCAGAAAAATGCATGTGAGTTTCTGTTGAATGCTTGTAAGCAGCTTAAGGCACTTTCAAAGGAAAGTGATTTTCTCTGAAAGGACAGCATTTAGAAAGTGAAGCAACACTCCATTCACTTCGCACATTGAATTGAAGTGTTGGAACAGACTGCTTCTCTTTCAGAGAAACGCATGTGAGTTTCTGGTGAATGCTTGTAAGTAGCTTAAGGCACTTTCAAAGGAAAGTGATTTTCTCTGGAAGGACAGCATTTAGAAAGTGAAGCAACACTCCATTCACTTCGCACAGTGAATTGAAGTGTTGGAACAGACTGCTTCTCTTTCAGAGAAACGCATGAGTTTCTGGTGAATGCTTGTAAGTAGCTTAAGGCACTTTCAAAGGAAAGTGATTTTCTCTGAAAGGACAGCATTTAGAAAGTGAAGCAACACTCCATTCACTTCGCACAGTGAATTGAAGTGTTGGAACACACTGCTTCTCTTTCAGAGAAATTCATGTGAGTTTAAGTTGAATGCTTGCAAGTAGCTTAAGGCACTTTCAAAGGAAAGTGATTTTCTCTGAAAGGACAGCGTTTAGAAAGTGAAGCAACACTCCATTCACTTCGCAGAGTGAATTGAAGTTTTGGAACAGACTGCTTCTCTTTCAGAGAAACACATGTGAGTTTCTGGTGAATGCTTGTAAGTAGCTTAAGGCACTTTAAAAGGAAAGTGATTTTCTCTGAAAGGACAGCATTTAGAAAGTGAAGCAACACTCCATTCACTTCGCACAGTGAATTGAAGTGTTGGAACAGACTGCTTCTCTTTCAGAGAAACGCATGTGAGTTTCTGTTGAATGCTTGTAAGTAGCTTAAGGCACTTTCAAAGGAAAGTGATTTTCTCTGAAAGGACAGCATTTAGAAAGTGAAGCAACACTCCATTCACTTCGCACATTGAATTGAAGTGTTGGAACAGACTGCTTCTCTTTCAGAGAAACGCATGTGAGTTTTTTGTGAATGCTTGAAAGTAGTTTAAGGCACTTTCAAAGGAAAGTGTTTTTCTCTGAAAGGACAGCATTTAGAAAGTGAAGCAACACTCAATTCCCTTCGTACAGTGAATTGAAGTGTTGGAACAGAGTGCTTCTCTTTCATAGAAACGCATTAGTGTTTCTTGTGAATGCTTGCAAATTGCTTAAGGCACTTTCAAAGGAAAGTGATTTTCTCTGAAAGGACAGCATTTAGAAACTGAAGCACAACTCCATTCACTTCGCACAGTGAATTGAAGTGTTGGAACACACTGCTTCTCTTTAAGAGAAACGCATGTGAGTTTTTTGTGAATGCTTGAAAGTAGTTTAAGGCACTTTCAAAGGAAAGTGATTTTCTCTGAAAGGACAGCATTCAGAAAGTGAAGCAACACTCCATTCACTTCGCACAGTGAATTGAAGTGTTAGAACAGACTGCTTCTCTTTCAGAGAAACGCATGTGAGTTTCTTCCTAATGCTTTCAAGTAGCTTAAGGCACAATCAAAGGAAAGTGATTTTCTCTGAAAGGACAGCATTTAGAAAGTGAAGCAACACTCCATTCACTTCGCACAGTGAATTGAAGTGTTGGAACAGACTGCTTCTCTTTCAGAGAAACACATGTGAGTTTCTTCCTAATGCTTGCAAGTAGCTTAAGGCACTTTCAAAGGAAAGTGATTTTCTCTGAAAGGACAGCATTTAGAAAGTGAAGCAACAATCCATGCACTTCGCACAGTGAATTGAAGTGTTGGAACCGACTGCTTCTCTTTCAGAGAAACGCATGTGAGTTTCTGGTGAATGCTTGTAAGTAGCTTAAGGCACTTTCAAAGGAAAGTGATTTTCTCTGAAAGGACAGCATTTAGAAAGTGAAGCAACACTCCATTCCCTTCGTGCAGTGAATTGAAGTGTTGGAACAGAGTGCTTCTCTTTCATATAAATGCATTAGTGTTTCTTGTGAATGCTTGCAAGTTGCTTAAGGCCCTTTCAAAGAAAGTGATTTTCTCTGAAAGGACATAATTGAGAAAGTGAAGCAACACTCCATTCACTTCGCACAGTGAATTGAAGTGTTGGAACAGACTGCTTCTCTTTCAGAGAAATGCGTGTGAGTTTCTGTTGAATGCTTGTAAGCAGCTTAAGGCACTTTCAAAGGAAAGTGATTTTCTCTGAAAGGACAGCATTTAGAAAGTGAAGCAACACTCCATTCACTTCGCACATTGAATTGAAGTGTTGGAACAGACTGCTTCTCTTTCAGAGAAACGCATGTGAGTTTCTGGTGAATGCTTGTAAGTAGCTTAAGGCACTTTCAAAGGAAAGTGATTTTCTCTGAAAGGACAGCATTTAGAAAGTGAGGCAACACTCCATTCACTTCACACAGTGAATTGAAGTGTTGGAACAGACTGCTTCTCTTTCAGAGAAACGCATGTGAGTTTCTTCCTAATGCTTGCAAGTAGCTTAAGGCACTTTAAAAGGAAAGTGATTTTCTCTGAAAGGACAGCATTTAGAAAGTGAAGCAACACTCCATTCACTTCGCACAGTGAATTGAAGTGTTGGAACAGACTGCTTCTCTTTCAGAGAAACGCATGCGTTTCTGGTGAATGCTTGTAAGTAGCTTAAGGCACTTTCAAAGGAAAGTGATTTTCTCTGAAAGGACAGCATTTAGAAAGTGAAGCAACACTCCATTCACTTCGCACAGTGAATTGAAGTGTTGGAACAGACTGCTTCTCTTTCAGAGAAATTCATGTGAGTTTAAGTTGAATGCTTGTAAGTAGCTTAAGGCACTTTCAAAGGAAAGTGATTTTCTATGAAAGGACAGCATTTAGAAAGTGAAGCAACACTCCATTCACTTCGCAGAGTGAATTGAAGTTTTGGAACAGACTGCTTCTCTTTCAGAGAAACGCATGTGAGTTTCTGGTGAATGCTTGTAAGTAGCTTAAGGCACTTTCAAAGGAAAGTGATTTTCTCTGAAAGGACAGCATTTAGAAAGTGAAGCAACACTCCATTCACTTCGCACAGTGAATTGAAGTGTTGGAACAGACTGCTTCTCTTTCAGAGAAACGCATGTGAGTTTCTGGTGAATGCTTGTAAGTAGCTTAAGGCACTTTCAAAGGAAAGTGATTTTCTCTGAAAGGACAGCATTTAGAAAGTGAAGCAACACTCCATTCACTTCGCACAGTGAATTGAAGTGTTGGAACAGACTGCTTCTCTTTCAGAGAAACGCATGTGAGTTTCTTATGAATTATTGCAAGTCGCTTAAGGCACTTTCAAAGGAAAGTGATTTTCTCTGAAAGGACAGCATTTAGAAAGTGAAGCAACACTCCATTCCCTTCGTGCAGTGAATTGAAGTGTTGGAACAGAGTGCTTCTCTTTCATAGAAACGCATTAGTGTTTCTTGTGAATGCTTGCAAGTTGCTTAAGGCACTTTCAAAGGAAAGTGATTTTCTCTGAAAGGACAGCATTTAGAAAGTGAAGCAACACTCAATTCACTTTGTACAGTGAATTGAAGTGTTGGAACAGACTGCTTCTCTTTCAGAGAAATGCATGTGAGTTTCTGTTGAATGCTTGTAAGTAGCTTAAGGCTCTTTCAAAGGAAAGTGATTTTCTATGAAAGGACAGCATTTAGAAAGTAAAGCAACACTCCATTCCCTACGCGCAATGAATTGAAGTGTTGGAACAGACTGCTTCTCTTTCATAGAAACGCATTAGTGTTTCTTGGGAATGCTTGCAAGTAGCTTAAGGCACTTTCAAAGGAAATTGATTTTCTCTGAAAGGACAGCATTTAGAAAGTGAAGCAACACTCCATTCACTTCGCACAGTGAATTGAAGTGTTGGAACATACTGCTTCTCTTTCAGAGAAACGCATGAGTTTCTGGTGAATGCTTGTAAGTAGCTTAAGGCACTTTCAAAGGAAAGTGATTTTCTCTGAAAGGACAGCATTTAGTAAGTGAAGCAACTCTCCATTCACTTCGCACAGTGAATTGAAGTGTTGGAACAGACTGCTTCTCTTTCAGAGAAATTCATGTGAGTTTAAGTTGAATGCTTGTAAGTAGCTTAAGGCACTTTCAAAGGAAAGTGATTTTCTCTGAAAGGACAGCATTTAGAAAGTGAAGCAACACTCCATTCACTTCGCAGAGTGAATTGAAGTTTTGGAACAGACTGCTTCTCTTTCAGAGAAACGCATGTGAGTTTCTGGTGAATGCTTGTAAGTAGCTTAAGGCACTTTCAAAGGAAAGTGATTTTCTCTGAAAGGACAGCATTTAGAAAGTGAAGCAACACTCCATTCACTTCGCACAGTGAATTGAAGTGTTGGAACAGACTGCTTCTCTTTCAGAGAAACGCATGTGAGTTTCTGTTGAATGCTTGTAAGTAGCTTAAGGCACTTTCAAAGGAAAGTGATTTTCTCTGAAAGGACAGCATTTAGAAAGTGAGACAACACTCCATTCACTTCGCACAGTGAATTGAAGTGTTGGAACAGACTGCTTCTCTTTCAGAGAAACGCATGTGAGTTTCTTGTGAATTATTGCAAGTCGCTTAAGGCACTTTCAAAGGAAAGTGATTTTCTCTGAAAGGACAGCATTTAGAAAGTGAAGCAACACTCCATTCCCTTCGTGCAGTGAATTGAAGTGTTGGAACAGACTGCTTCTCTTTCATAGAAACGCATTAGTGTTTCTTGGGAATGCTTGCAAGTAGCTTAAGGCACTTTCAAAGGAAATTGATTTTCTCTGAAAGGACAGCATTTAGATAGTGAAGCAACACTCCATTCACTTCGCACAGTGAATTGAAGTGTTGGAACAGACTGCTTCTCTTTCAGAGAAACGCATGTGAGTTTCTTGTGAATTCTTGCAAGTTGCTTAAGGCACTTTCAAAGGAAAGTGATTTTCTCTGAAAGGACAGCATTTAGAAACTGAAGCAACACTCCATTCACTTCGCACTGTGAATTGAAGTGTTGGAACAGACTGCTTCTCTTTCAGAGAAACGCATGTGAGTTTCTTCCTAATGCTTGCACGTAGCTTAAGGCACTTTCAAAGGAAAGTGATTTTCTCTGAAAGGACAACATTTAGAAAGTGAAGCAACACTCCATTCACTTCGCACAGTGAATTGAAGTGTTGGAACAGACTGCTTCTCTTTCAGAGAAACGCATGTGAGTTTCTGGTGAATGCTTGTAAGTAGCTTAAGGCACTTTCAAAGGAAAGTGATTTTCTCTGAAAGGACAGCATTTAGAAAGTGAAGCAACACTCCATTCACTTCGCACAGTGAATTGAAGTGTTGGAACAGACTGCTTCTCTTTCAGAGAAACGCATGTGAGTTTCTGGTGAATGCTTGTAAGTAGCTTAAGGCACTTTCAAAGGAAAGTGATTTTCTCTGAAAGGACAGCATTTAGAAAGTGAAGCAACACTCCATTCACTTCGCACAGTGAATTGAAGTGTTGGAACAGACTGCTTCTCTTTCAGAGAAACGCATGTGAGTTTCTGGTGAATGCTTGTAAGTAGCTTAAGGCACTTTCAAAGGAAAGTGATTTTCTCTGAAAGGACAGCATTTAGAAACTGAAGCAACACTCCATTCACTTCGCACAGTGAATTGAAGTGTTGGAACAGACTGCTTCTCTTTCAGAGAAACGCAAGTGAGTTTCTTGTGAATTATTGCAAGTCGCTTAAGGCACTTTCAAAGGAAAGTGATTTTCTCTGAAAGGACAGCATTTAGAAACTGAAGCAACACTCCATTCACTTCGCACAGTGAATTGAAGTGTTGGAACAGACTGCTTCTCTTTAAGAGAAACGCATGTGAGTTTTTTGTGAATGCTTGAAAGTAGTTTAAGGCACTTTCAAAGGAAAGTGATTTTCTCTGAAAGGACAGAATTTAGAAAGTGATGCAACACTCCATTCACTTCGCACAGTGAATTGAAGTGTTGTAACAGACTGCTTCTCTTTCAGAGAAACGCATGTGAGTTTCTTCCTAATACTTGTAAGTAGCTAAAGGCACTTTCAAAGGAAAGTGATTTTCTCTGAAAGGACAGCATTTAGAAAGTGAAGCAACACTCCATTCCCTTCGTGCAGTGAATTGAAGTGTTGGAACAGAGTGCTTCTCTTTCATATAAACGCATTAGTGTTTCTTGAGAATGCTTGCAAGTTGCTTAAGGCGCTTTCAAAGGAAAGTGATTTTCTCTGAAAGGACAGCATTTAGAAAGTGAAGCAACACTCCATTCACTTCGCACAGTGAATTGAAGTGTTGGAACAGACTGCTTCTCTTTCAGAGAAATGCATGTGAGTTTCTGTTGAATGCTTGTAAGTAGCTTAAGGCACTTTCAAAGGAAAGTGATTTTCTCTGAAAGGACAGCATTTAGAAAGTGAAGCAACACTCCATTCACTTCGCACGTTGAATTGAAGTGTTGGAACAGACTGCTTCTCTTTCAGAGAAACGCATGTGAGTTTCTGGTGAATGCTTGTAAGTAGCTTAAGGCACTTTCAAAGGAAAGTGATTTTCTCTGAAAGGACAGCATTTAGAAAGTGAGGCAACACTCCATTCACTTCACACAGTGAATTGAAATGTTGGAACAGACTGCTTCTCTTTCAGAGAAACGCATGTGAGTTTCTTCCTAATGCTTGCAAGTAGCTTAAGGCACTTTCAAAGGAAAGTGATTTTCTCTGAAAGGACAGCATTTAGAAAGTGAAGCATCACTCCATTCACTTCGCACAGTGAATTGAAATGTTGGAATAGTCTGCTTCTCTATCAGAGAAACGCATGTGAGTTTCTTCCTAACGCTTGCAAGTAGCTTAAGGCACTTTCAAAGGAAAGTGATTTTCTCTGAAAGGACAGCATTTAGAAAGTGAAGCAACACTCCATTCACTTCGCACAGTGAATTGAAGTGTTGGAACAGACTGCTTCTCTTTCAGAGAAACGCATGTGAGTTTCTGGTGAATGCTTGTAAGTAGCTTAAGGCACTTTCAAAGGAAAGTGATTTTCTCTGAAAGGACAGCATTTAGAAAGTGAAGCAACACTCCATTCCCTTCGTGCAGTGAATTGAAGTGTTGGAACAGAGTGCTTCTCTTTCATAGAAACGCATTAGTGTTTCTTGTGAATGCTTGCAAATTGCTTAAGGCACTTTCAAAGGAAAGTGATTTTCTCTGAAAGGACAGCATTTAGAAAGTGAAGCAACACTCAATTCACTTTGTACAGTGAATTGACGTGTTGGAACAGACTGCTTCTCTTTCAGAGAAATGCATGTGAGTTTCTGTTGAATGCTTGTAAGTAGCTTAAGGCTCTTTCAAAGGAAAGTGATTTTCTATGAAAGGACAGCATTTAGAAAGTAAAGCAACACTCCATTCCCTTCGCGCAATGAATTGAAGTGTTGGAACAGACTGCTTCTCTTTCATAGAAACGCATTAGTGTTTCTTGGGAATGCTTGCAAGTAGCTTAAGGCACTCTGAAAGGAAAGTGATTTTCTCTGAAAGGACAGCATTTAGATAGTGAAGCAACACTCCATTCACTTCGCACAGTGAATTGAAGTGTTGGAACAGACTGCTTCTCTTTCAGAGAAACGCATGTGAGTTTCTTGTGAATTCTTGCAAGTTGCTTAAGGCACTTTCAAAGGAAAGTGATTTTCTCTGAAAGGACAGCATTTAGAAAGTGAGGCAGCACTCCATTCACTTCGCACAGTGAATTGAAGTGTTGGAACAGACTGCTTCTCTTTCAGAGAAATGCATGTGAGTTTCTGTTGAATGCTTGAAAGTAGCTTAAAGCACTTTCAAAGGAAAGTAATTTTCTCTGAAAGGACAGCATTTAGAAAGTGAAGCAACACTCCATTCACTTCGCACAGTGAATTGAAGTGTTGGAGCAGACTGCTTCTCTTTCATAGAAACGCATTAGTGTTTCTTGGGAATGCTTGCAAGTAGCTTAAGGCACTTTCAAAGGAAAGTGATTTTCTCTGAAAGGACAGCATTTAGATAGTGAAGCAACACTCCATTCACTTCGCACAGTGAATTGAAGTGTTGAAACAGACTGCTTCTCTTTCAGAGAAACGCATGTGAGTTTCTGTTGAATGCTTGTAAGGAGCTTAAGGCATTTTCAAAGGAAAGTGATTTTCTCTGAAAGGACAGCATTTAGAAAGTGAGGCAACACTCCATTCACTTCACACAGTGAATTGAAGTGTTGGAACAGACTGCTTCTCTTTCAGAGAAACGCATGTGAGTTTCTTCCTAATGCTTGCAAGTAGCATAGGGCACTTTCAAAGGAAAGTGATTTTCTCTGAAAGGACAGCATTTAGAAAGTGAAGCAACACTCCATTCACTTCGCACAGAGAATTGAAGTGTTGGAACAGACTGCTTCTCTTTCAGAGAAACGCATGTGAGTTTCTTCTTAATGCTTGCAAGTAGCTTAAGGCACTTTCAAAGGAAAGTGATTTTCTCTGAAAGGACAGCATTTAGAAAGTGAAGCAACACTCCATTCACTTCGCACAGTGAATTGAAGTGTTGGAACAGACTGCTTCTCTTTCAGAGAAACGCATGTGAGTTTCTGGTGAATGCTTGTAAGTAGCTTAAGGCACTTTCAAAGGAAAGTGATTTTCTCTGAAAGGACAACATTTAGAAAGTGAAGCAACACTCCATTCACTTCGCACAGAGAATTGAAGTGTTGTAACAGAATGCTTCTTTTTCAGAGAAATGCATGTGAGTTTCTGTTGAATGCTTGTAAGTACCTTAAGGCACTTTCAAAGGAAAGTGATTTTCTCTGAAAAGACATAATTTAGAAAGTGAAGCAACACTCCATTCACTTCGCACAGAGAATTGATCGGTTGGAACAGACTGCTTCTCTTTCAGAGGAATGCATGTGAGTTTCTGTTGAATGCTTGTAAGTAGCTTAAGGCACTTTCAAAGGAAAGTGATTTTCTCTGAAAGGACAGCATTTAGAAAGTGAAGCAACACTCCATTCACTTCGCACAGTGAATTGAAGTGTTGGAACAGACTGCTTCTCTTTCAGAGAAACGCAAGTGAGTTTCTTGTGAATTATTGCAAGTCGCTTAAGGCACTTTCAAAGGAAAGTGATTTTCTCTGAAAGGACAGCATTTAGAAACTGAAGCAACACTCCATTCACTTCGCACAGTGAATTGAAGTGTTGGAACAGACTGCTTCTCTTTAAGAGAAACGCATGTGAGTTTTTTGTGAATGCTTGAAAGTAGTTTAAGGCACTTTCAAAGGAAAGTGATTTTCTCTGAAAGGACAGAATTTAGAAAGTGATGCAACACTCCATTCACTTCGCACAGTGAATTGAAGTGTTGGAACAGACTGCTTCTCTTTCAGAGAAACGCATGTGAGTTTCTTCCTAATACTTGTAAGTAGCTAAAGGCACTTTCAAAGGAAAGTGATTTTCTCTGAAAGGACAGCATTTAGAAAGTGAAGCAACACTCCATTCCCTTCGTGCAGTGAATTGAAGTGTTGGAACAGAGTGCTTCTCTTTCATATAAACGCATTAGTGTTTCTTGAGAATGCTTGCAAGTTGCTTAAGGCGCTTTCAAAGGAAAGTGATTTTCTCTGAAAGGACAGCATTTAGAAAGTGAAGCAACACTCCATTCACTTCGCACAGTGAATTGAAGTGTTGGAACAGACTGCTTCTCTTTCAGAGAAATGCATGTGAGTTTCTGTTGAATGCTTGTAAGTAGCTTAAGGCACTTTCAAAAGAAAGTGATTTTCTCTGAAAGGACAGCATTTAGAAAGTGAAGCAACACTCCATTCACTTCGCACGTTGAATTGAAGTGTTGGAACAGACTGCTTCTCTTTCAGAGAAACGCATGTGAGTTTCTGGTGAATGCTTGTAAGTAGCTTAAGGCACTTTCAAAGGAAAGTGATTTTCTCTGAAAGGACAGCATTTAGAAAGTGAGGCAACACTCCATTCACTTCACACAGTGAATTGAAATGTTGGAACAGACTGCTTCTCTTTCAGAGAAACGCATGTGAGTTTCTTCCTAATGCTTGCAAGTAGCTTAAGGCACTTTCAAAGGAAAGTGATTTTCTCTGAAAGGACAGCATTTAGAAAGTGAAGCATCACTCCATTCACTTCGCACAGTGAATTGAAATGTTGGAATAGTCTGCTTCTCTATCAGAGAAACGCATGTGAGTTTCTTCCTAACGCTTGCAAGTAGCTTAAGGCACTTTCAAAGGAAAGTGATTTTCTCTGAAAGGACAGCATTTAGAAAGTGAAGCAACACTCCATTCACTTCGCACAGTGAATTGAAGTGTTGGAACAGACTGCTTCTCTTTCAGAGAAACGCATGTGAGTTTCTGGTGAATGCTTGTAAGTAGCTTAAGGCACTTTCAAAGGAAAGTGATTTTCTCTGAAAGGACAGCATTTAGAAAGTGAAGCAACACTCCATTCCCTTCGTGCAGTGAATTGAAGTGTTGGAACAGAGTGCTTCTCTTTCATAGAAACGCATTAGTGTTTCTTGTGAATGCTTGCAAATTGCTTAAGGCACTTTCAAAGGAAAGTGATTTTCTCTGAAAGGACAGCATTTAGAAAGTGAAGCAACACTCAATTCACTTTGTACAGTGAATTGACGTGTTAGAACAGCCTGCTTCTCTTTCAGAGAAATGCATGTGAGTTTCTGTTGAATGCTTGTAAGTAGCTTAAGGCTCTTTCAAAGGAAAGTGATTTTCTATGAAAGGACAGCATTTAGAAAGTAAAGCAACACTCCATTCCCTTCGCGCAATGAATTGAAGTGTTGGAACAGACTGCTTCTCTTTCATAGAAACGCATTAGTGTTTCTTGGGAATGCTTGCAAGTAGCTTAAGGCACTCTCAAAGGAAAGTGATTTTCTCTGAAAGGACAGCATTTAGATAGTGAAGCAACACTCCATTCACTTCGCACAGTGAATTGAAGTGTTGGAACAGACTGCTTCTCTTTCAGAGAAACGCATGTGAGTTTCTTGTGAATTCTTGCAAGTTGCTTAAGGCACTTTCAAAGGAAAGTGATTTTCTCTGAAAGGACAGCATTTAGAAAGTGAGGCAGCACTCCATTCACTTCGCACAGTGAATTGAAGTGTTGGAACAGACTGCTTCTCTTTCAGAGAAATGCATGTGAGTTTCTGTTGAATGCTTGAAAGTAGCTTAAAGCACTTTCAAAGGAAAGTAATTTTCTCTGAAAGGACAGCATTTAGAAAGTGAAGCAACACTCCATTCACTTCGCACAGTGAATTGAAGTGTTGGAGCAGACTGCTTCTCTTTCATAGAAACGCATTAGTGTTTCTTGGGAATGCTTGCAAGTAGCTTAAGGCACTTTCAAAGGAAAGTGATTTTCTCTGAAAGGACAGCATTTAGATAGTGAAGCAACACTCCATTCACTTCGCACAGTGAATTGAAGTGTTGAAACAGACTGCTTCTCTTTCAGAGAAACGCATGTGAGTTTCTGTTGAATGCTTGTAAGGAGCTTAAGGCATTTTCAAAGGAAAGTGATTTTCTCTGAAAGGACAGCATTTAGAAAGTGAGGCAACACTCCATTCACTTCACACAGTGAATTGAAGTGTTGGAACAGACTGCTTCTCTTTCAGAGAAACGCATGTGAGTTTCTTCCTAATGCTTGCAAGTAGCATAGGGCACTTTCAAAGGAAAGTGATTTTCTCTGAAAGGACAGCATTTAGAAAGTGAAGCAACACTCCATTCACTTCGCACAGAGAATTGAAGTGTTGGAACAGACTGCTTCTCTTTCAGAGAAACGCATGTGAGTTTCTTCTTAATGCTTGCAAGTAGCTTAAGGCACTTTCAAAGGAAAGTGATTTTCTCTGAAAGGACAGCATTTAGAAAGTGAAGCAACACTCCATTCACTTCGCACAGTGAATTGAAGTGTTGGAACAGACTACTTCTCTTTCAGAGAAACGCATGTGAGTTTCTGGTGAATGCTTGTAAGTAGCTTAAGGCACTTTCAAAGGAAAGTGATTTTCTCTGAAAGGACAACATTTAGAAAGTGAAGCAACACTCCATTCACTTCGCACAGAGAATTGAAGTGTTGTAACAGAATGCTTCTTTTTCAGAGAAATGCATGTGAGTTTCTGTTGAATGCTTGTAAGTACCTTAAGGCACTTTCAAAGGAAAGTGATTTTCTCTGAAAGGACATAATTTAGAAAGTGAAGCAACACTCCATTCACTTCGCACAGAGAATTGATCGGTTGGAACAGACTGCTTCTCTTTCAGAGGAATGCATGTGAGTTTCTGTTGAATGCTTGTAAGTAGCTTAAGGCACTTTCAAAGGAAAGTGATTTTCTCTGAACGGACAGCATTTAGAAAGTGAAGCAACACTCCATTCACTTCGCACATTGAATTGAAGTGTTGGAACAGACTGCTTCTCTTTCAGAGAAACGCATGTGAGTTTATTCCTAATGCCTGCAAGTAGCTTAAGGTACTTTCAAAGGAAAGTGAATTTCTCTGAAAGGACAGCATTTAGAAAGTGAAGCAACACTCCATTCACTTCGCACAGTGAATTGAAGTGTTGGACCAGACTGCTTCTCTTTCAGAGAAACACAAGTGGGTTTCTGGTGAATGCTTGTAAGTAGCTTAAGGCACTTTCAAAGGAAAGTGATTTTCTCTGAAAGGACAGCATTTAGAAAGTGGAGCAACACTCCATTCCCTTCGTGCTGTGAATTGAAGTGTTGGAGCAGAGTGCTTCTCTTTCATATAAACGCATTAGTGTTTCTTGTGAATGCTTGCAAGTTGCTTAAGGCACTTTCAAAGGAAAGTGATTTTCTCTGAAAGGACAGCATTTAGAAACTGAAGCAACACTCCGTTCACTTCGCACAGTGAATTGAAGTGTTGGAACAGACTGCTTCTCTTTAAGAGAAACGCATGTGAGTTTTTTGTGAATGCTTGAAAGTCGTTTAAGGCACTTTCAAAGGAAAGTGATTTTCTCTGAAAGGACAGCATTTAGAAAGTGAGGCAACACTCCATTCACTTCGCACAGTGAATTGAAGTGTTGGAACAGACTGCTTCTCTTTCAGAGAAACGCATGTGAGTTTCTGGTGAATGCTTGTAAGTAGCTTAAGGCACTTTCAAAGGAAAGTGATTTTCTCTGAAAGGACAGCATTTAGAAAGTGAAGCAACACTCCATTCACTTCGCACAGTGAATTGAAGTGTTGGAACAGTCTGCTTCTCTTTCAGAGAAACGCATGTGAGTTTCTTCCTAATGCTTGCAAGTAGCTTAAGGCACTTTCAAAGGAAAGTGATTTTCTCTGAAAGGACAGCATTTAGAAAGTGAAGCAACACTCCATTCACTTCGCACAGTGAATTGAAGTGTTGGAACAGACAGCTTCTCTTTCAGAGAAACGCATGTGAGTTTCCGGTGAATGCTTGCAAGTAGCTTAAGGCACTTTCAAAGGAAAGTGATTTTCTCTGAAAGGACAGCATTTAGAAAGTGAAGCAACACTCCATTCACTTCGCACAGTGAATTGAAGTGTTGGAACAGACTGCTTCTCTTTCAGAGAAACGCATGTGAGTTTCTTCCTAATGCTTGCAAGTAGCTTAAGGCACTATCAAAGGAAAGTGATTTTCTCTGAAAGGACAGCATTTAGAAAGTGAAGCAACACTAAATTCACTTCGCACAGTGAATTGAAGTGTTGGAACAGACTGCTTCTCTTTCAGAGAAACGCATGTGAGTTTTTTATGAATGCTTGAAAGTAGTTAAAGGCACTTTCAAAGGAAAGTGATTTTCTCTGAAAGGACAGCATTTAGAAAGTGAGGCAACACTCCATTCACTTCACAGAGTGACTTGAAGTGTTGGAACAGACTGCTTCTCTTTCAGAGAAACGCATGTGAGTTTCTTCCTAATGCTTGCAAGTAGCTTAAGGCACTTTCAAAGGAAAGTGATTTTCTCTGAAAGTACAGCATTTAGAAAGTGAAGCAACACTCCATTCACTTCGCACAGTGAATTGAAGTGTTGGAACAGTCTGCTCCTCTTTCAGAGAATCGCATGTGAGTTTCTTCCTAATGCTTGCAAGTAGCTTAAGGCACTTTCAAAGGAAAGTGATTTTCTCTGAAAGGACAGCATTTAGAAAGTGAAGCAACACTCCATTCACTTCGCACAGTGAATTGAAGTGTTGGAACAGACTGCTTCTCTTTCAAAGAAACGCATGTGAGTTTCCGGTGAATGCTTGTAAGTACCTTAAGGCACTTTCAAAGGAAAGTGATTTTCTCTGAAAGGACAGCATTTAGAAAGTGAAGCAACACTCCATTCACTTCGCACAGTGAATTGAAGTGTTGGAACAGACTGCTTCTCTTTCAGAGAAACGCATGTGAGTTTCTGGTGAATGCTTGTAAGGAGCTTAAGGCACTTTCAAAGGAAAGTGATTTTCTCTGAAAGGACAGCATTTAGAAAGTGAAGCAACACTCCATTCACTTCGCAGAGTGAATTGAAGTATTGGAACAGACTGCTTCTCTTTCAGAGAAACGGATGTGAGTTTCTGGTGAATGCTTGTAAGTAGCTTCAGGCACTTTCAAAGGAAAGTGATTTTCTCTGAAAGGACAGCATTTAGAAAGTGAAGCAACACTCCATTCACTTCGCACAGTGAATTGAAGTGTTGGAACAGACTGCTTCTCTTTCAGAGAAACGCATGTGAGTTTCTGGTGAATGCTTGTAAGTAGCTTAAGGCACTTTCAAAGGAAAGTGATTTTCTCTGAAAGGACAGCATTTAGAAAGTGAAGCAACACTCCATTCACTTCGCACAGTGAATTGAAGTGTTGGAACAGACTGCTTCTCTTTCAGAGAAACGTATGTGAGTTTCTTGTGAATACTTGCAAGTTGCTTAAGGCACTTTCAAAGGAAAGTGATTTTCTCTGAAAGGACAGCATTTAGAAAGTGAGGCAACACTCCATTCACTTCGCACAGTGAATTGAAGTGTTGGAACAGACTGCTTCTCTTTCAGAGAAACACATGTGAGTTTCTTCCTAATGCTTGCAAGTAGCTTAAGGCACTTTCAAAGGAAAGTGATGCTCCTGAAAGGACAGCATTTAGAAAGTGAAGCAACACTCCATTCACTTCGCACAGTGAATTGAAGTGTTGGAACAGACTGCTTCTCTTTCAGAGAAACGCATGTGAGTTTCTGGTGAATGCTTGTTCGTAGCTTAAGGCACTTTCAAAGGAAAGTGATTTTCTCTGAAAGGACATAATTTAGAAAGTGAAGCAACACTCCATTCACTTTGCACAGTGAATTGAAGTGTTGGAACAGAATGCTTCTCTTTCAGAGAAACGGATGTGAGTTTTTTATGAATGCTTGAAAGTAGTTTAAGGCACTTTCAAAGGAAAGTGATTTTCTCTGAAAGGACAGCATTTAGAAAGTGAAGCAACACTCCATTCACTTCGCACAGTGAATTGAAGTGTTGGAACAGTCTGCTTCTCTTTCAGAGAAACGCATGTGAGTTTCTTCCTAATGCTTGCAAGTAGCTTAAGGCACTTTCAAAGGAAAGTGATTTTCTCTGAAAGGACAGCATTTAGAAAGTGAAGCAACACTCCATTCACTTCGCACTGTGAATTGAAGTGTTGGAACAGTCTGCTTCTCTTTCAGAGAAACGCATGTGAGTTTCTTCCTAATGCTTGCAAGTAGCTTAAGGCACTTTCAAAGGAAAGTGATTTTCTCTGAAAGGACAGCATTTAGAAAGTGAAGCAACACTCCATTCACTTCGCACAGTGAATTGAAGTGTTGGAACAGACTCCTTCTCTTTCAGAGAAACGTATGTGAGTTTCTTGTGAATACTTGCAAGTTGCTTAAGGCACTTTCAAAGGAAAGTGATTTTCTCTGAAAGGACAGCATTTAGAAAGTGAGGCAACACTCCATTCACTTCGCACAGTGAATTGAAGTGTTGGAACAGTCTGCTTCTCTTTCAGAGAAACACATGTGAGTTTCTTCCTAATGCTTGCAAGTAGCTTAAGGCACTTTCAAAGGAAAGTGATGCTCCTGAAAGGACAGCATTTAGAAAGTGAAGCAACACTCCATTCACTTCGCACAGTGAATTGAAGTGTTGGAACAGACTGCTTCTCTTTCAGAGAAACGCATGTGAGTTTCTGGTGAATGCTTGTTCGTAGCTTAAGGCACTTTCAAAGGAAAGTGATTTTCTCTGAAAGGACATAATTTAGAAAGTGAAGCAACACTCCATTCACTTTGCACAGTGAATTGAAGTGTTGGAACAGAATGCTTCTCTTTCAGAGAAACGGATGTGAGTTTTTTATGAATGCTTGAAAGTAGTTTAAGGCACTTTCAAAGGAAAGTGATTTTCTCTGAAAGGACAGCATTTAGAAAGTGAAGCAACACTCCATTCACTTCGCACAGTGAATTGAAGTGTTGGAACAGTCTGCTTCTCTTTCAGAGAAACGCATGTGAGTTTCTTCCTAATGCTTGCAAGTAGCTTAAGGCACTTTCAAAGGAAAGTGATTTTCTCTGAAAGGACAGCATTTAGAAAGTGAATCAACACTCCATTCACTTCGCACAGTGAATTGAAGTGTTGGAACAGTCTGCTTCTCTTTCAGAGAAACGCATGTGAGTTTCTTCCTAATGCTTGCAAGTAGCTTAAGGCACTTTCAAAGGAAAGTGATTTTCTCTGAAAGGACAGCATTTAGAAAGTGAAGCAACACTAAATTCACTTCGCACAGTGAATTGAAGTGTTGGAACAGACTGCTTCTCTTTCAGAGAAACGCATGTGAGTTTTTTATGAATGCTTGAAAGTAGTTAAAGGCACTTTCAAAGGAAAGTGATTTTCTCTGAAAGGACAGCATTTAGAAAGTGAGGCAACACTCCATTCACTTCCCAGAGTGACTTGAAGTGTTGGAACAGACTGCTTCTCTTTCAGAGAAACGCATGTGAGTTTCTTCCTAATGCTTGCAAGTAGCTTAAGGCACTTTCAAAGGAAAGTGATTTTCTCTGAAAGTACAGCATTTAGAAAGTGAAGCAACACTCCATTCACTTCGCACAGTGAATTGAAGTGTTGGAACAGTCTGCTCCTCTTTCAGAGAATCGCATGTGAGTTTCTTCCTAATGCTTGCAAGTAGCTTAAGGCACTTTCAAAGGAAAGTGATTTTCTCTGAAAGGACAGCATTTAGAAAGTGAAGCAACACTCCATTCACTTCGCACAGTGAATTGAAGTGTTGGAACAGACTGCTTCTCTTTCAGAGAAACGCATGTGAGTTTCCGGTGAATGCTTGTAAGTAGCTTAAGGCACTTTCAAAGGAAAGTGATTTTCTCTGAAAGGACAGCATTTAGAAAGTGAAGCAACACTCCATTCACTTCGCACAGTGAATTGAAGTGTTGTAACAGACTGCTTCTCTTTCAGAGAAACGCATGTGAGTTTCTGGTGAATGCTTGTAAGGAGCTTAAGGCACTTTCAAAGGAAAGTGATTTTCTCTGAAAGGACAGCATTTAGAAAGTGAAGCAACACTCCATTCACTTCGCAGAGTGAATTGAAGTATTGGAACAGACTGCTTCTCTTTCAGAGAAACGGATGTGAGTTTCTGGTGAATGCTTGTAAGTAGCTTCAGGCACTTTCAAAGGAAAGTGATTTTCTCTGAAAGGACAGCATTTAGAAAGTGAAGCAACACTCCATTCACTTCGCACAGTGAATTGAAGTGTTGGAACAGACTGCTTCTCTTTCAGAGAAACGCATGTGAGTTTCTGGTGAATGCTTGTAAGTAGCTTAAGGCACTTTCAAAGGAAAGTGATTTTCTCTGAAAGGACAGCATTTAGAAAGTGAGGCAACACTCCATTCACTTCGCACAGTGAATTGAAGTGTTGGAACAGACTGCTTCTCTTTCAGAGAAACACATGAGAGTTTCTTCCTAATGCTTGCAAGTAGCTTAAGGCACTTTCAAAGGAAAGTGATGCTCCTGAAAGGACAGCATTTAGAAAGTGAAGCAACACTCCATTCACTTCGCACAGTGAATTGAAGTGTTGGAACAGACTGCTTCTCTTTCAGAGAAACGCATGTGAGTTTCTGGTGAATGCTTGTTCGTAGCTTAAGGCACTTTCAAAGGAAAGTGATTTTCTCTGAAAGGACATAATTTAGAAAGTGAAGCAACACTCCATTCACTTTGCACAGTGAATTGAAGTGTTGGAACAGAATGCTTCTCTTTCAGAGAAACGGATGTGAGTTTTTTATGAATGCTTGAAAGTAGTTTAAGGCACTTTCAAAGGAAAGTGATTTTCTCTGAAAGGACAACAATTAGAAAGTGAAGCAACACTCCATTCACTTCGCACAGTGAATTGAAGTGTTGGAACAGTCTGCTTCTCTTTCAGAGAAACGCATGTGAGTTTCTTCCTAATGCTTGCAAGTAGCTTAAGGCACTTTCAAAGGAAAGTGATTTTCTCTGAAAGGACAGCATTTAGAAAGTGAAGCAACACTCCATTCACTTCGCACAGTGAATTGAAGTGTTGGAACAGACTGCTTCTCTTTCAGAGAAACGCATGTGAGTTTTTTATGAATGCTTGAAAGTAGTTAAAGGCACTTTCAAAGGAAAGTGATTTTCTCTGAAAGGACAGCATTTAGAAAGTGAGGCAACACTCCATTCACTTCACACAGTGACTTGAAGTGTTGGAACAGACTGCTTCTCTTTCAGAGAAACGCATGTGAGTTTCTTCCTAATGTTTGCAAATAGCTTAATGCACTTTCAAAGGAAAGTGATTTTCTCTGAAAGTACAGCATTTAGAAAGTGAAGCAACACTCCATTCACTTCGCACAGTGAATTGAAGTGTTGGAACAGTCTGCTCCTCTTTCAGAGAATCGCATGTGAGTTTCTTCCTAATGCTTGCAAGTAGCTTAAGGCACTTTCAAAGAAAGTGATTTTCTCTGAAAGGACAGCATTTAGAAACTGAAGCAACACTCCATTCACTTCGCACAGTGAATTGAAGTGTTGGAACAGACTGCTTCTCTTTCAGAGAAACGAATGTGAGTTTCCGGTGAATGCTTGTAAGTAGCTTAAGGCACTTTCAAAGGAAAGTGATTTTCTCTGAAAGGACAGCATTTAGAAAGTGAAGCAACACTCCATTCACTTCGCACAGTGAATTGAAGTGTTGGAACAGACTGCTTCTCTTTCAGAGAAACGCATGTGAGTTTCTTGTGAATGCTTGTAAGTAGCTTAAGGCACTTTCAAAGGAAAGTGATTTTCTCTGAAAGGACAGCATTTAGAAAGTGAAGCAACACTCCATTCACTTCACAGAGTGAATTGAAGTATTGGAACAGACTGCTTCTCTTTCAGAGAAACGGATGTGAGTTTCTGGTGAATGCTTGTAAGTAGCTTCAGGCACTTTCAAAGGAAAGTGATTTTCTCTGAAAGGACAGCATTTAGAAAGTGAAGCAACACTCCATTCACTTCGCAGAGTGAATTGAAGTATTGGAACAGACTGCTTCTCTTTCAGAGAAACGCATGTGAGTTTCTGGTGAATGCTTGTAAGTAGCTTAAGGCACTTTCAAAGGAAAGTGATTTTCTCTGAAAGGACAGCATTTAGAAAGTGAAGCAACACTCCATTCACTTCGCACAGTGAATTGAAGTGTTGGAACAGACTGCTTCTCTTTCAGAGAAACGTATGTGAGTTTCTTGTGAATACTTGCAAGTTGCTTAAGGCACTTTCAAAGGAAAGTGATTTTCTCTGAAAGGACAGCATTTAGAAAGTGAGGCAACACTCCATTCACTTCGCACAGTGAATTGAAGTGTTGGAACAGACTGCTTCTCTTTCAGAGAAACACATGTGAGTTTCTTCCTAATGCTTGCAAGTAGCTTAAGGCACTTTCAAAGGAAAGTGATTTTCCTGAAAGGACAGCATTTAGAAAGTGAAGCAACACTCCATTCACTTCGCACAGTGAATTGAAGTGTTGGAACCGACTGCTTCTCTTTCAGAGAAACGCATGTGAGTTTCTGATGAATGCTTGTTAGTAGCTTAAGGCACTTTCAAAGGAAAGTGATTTTCTCTGAAAGGACATAATTTAGAAAGTGAAGCAACACTCCATTCACTTTGCACAGTGAATTGAAGTGTTGGAACAGAATGCTTCTCTTTCAGAGAAACGCATGTGAGTTTCCGGTGAATGCTTGTAAGTAGCTTAAGGCACTTTCAAAGGAAAGTGATTTTCTCTGAAAGGACAGCATTTAGAAAGTGAAGCAACACTCCATTCACTTCGCACAGTGAATTGAAGTGTTGGAACAGACTGCTTCTCTTTCAGAGAAACGCATGTGAGTTTCTGGTGAATGCTTGTAAGGAGCTTAAGGCACTTTCAAAGGAAAGTGATTTTCTCTGAAAGGACAGCATTTAGAAAGTGAAGCAACACTCCATTCACTTCGCAGAGTGAATTGAAGTATTGGAACAGACTGCTTCTCTTTCAGAGAAACGGATGTGAGTTTCTGGTGAATGCTTGTAAGTAGCTTCAGGCACTTTCAAAGGAAAGTGATTTTCTCTGAAAGGACAGCATTTAGAAAGTGAAGCAACACTCCATTCACTTCGCACAGTGAATTGAAGTGTTGGAACAGACTGCTTCTCTTTCAGAGAAACGCATGTGAGTTTCTGGTGAATGCTTGTAAGTAGCTTAAGGCACTTTCAAAGGAAAGTGATTTTCTCTGAAAGGACAGCATTTAGAAAGTGAAGCAACACTCCATTCACTTCGCACAGTGAATTGAAGTGTTGGAACAGACTGCTTCTCTTTCAGAGAAACGTATGTGAGTTTCTTGTGAATACTTGCAAGTTGCTTAAGGCACTTTCAAAGGAAAGTGATTTTCTCTGAAAGGACAGCATTTAGAAAGTGAGGCAACACTCCATTCACTTCGCACAGTGAATTGAAGTGTTGGAACAGACTGCTTCTCTTTCAGAGAAACACATGTGAGTTTCTTCCTAATGCTTGCAAGTAGCTTAAGGCACTTTCAAAGGAAAGTGATGCTCCTGAAAGGACAGCATTTAGAAAGTGAAGCAACACTCCATTCACTTCGCACAGTGAATTGAAGTGTTGGAACAGACTGCTTCTCTTTCAGAGAAACGCATGTGAGTTTCTGGTGAATGCTTGTTCGTAGCTTAAGGCACTTTCAAAGGAAAGTGATTTTCTCTGAAAGGACATAATTTAGAAAGTGAAGCAACACTCCATTCACTTTGCACAGTGAATTGAAGTGTTGGAACAGAATGCTTCTCTTTCAGAGAAACGGATGTGAGTTTTTTATGAATGCTTGAAAGTAGTTTAAGGCACTTTCAAAGGAAAGTGATTTTCTCTGAAAGGACAGCATTTAGAAAGTGAAGCAACACTCCATTCACTTCGCACAGTGAATTGAAGTGTTGGAACAGTCTGCTTCTCTTTCAGAGAAACGCATGTGAGTTTCTTCCTAATGCTTGCAAGTAGCTTAAGGCACTTTCAAAGGAAAGTGATTTTCTCTGAAAGGACAGCATTTAGAAAGTGAAGCAACACTCCATTCACTTCGCACAGTGAATTGAAGTGTTGGAACAGTCTGCTCCTCTTTCAGAGAATCGCATGTGAGTTTCTTCCTAATGCTTGCAAGTAGCTTAAGGCACTTTCAAAGGAAAGTGATTTTCTCTGAAAGGACAGCATTTAGAAAGTGAAGCAACACTCCATTCACTTCGCACAGTGAATTGAAGTGTTGGAACAGACTGCTTCTCTTTCAGAGAAACGTATGTGAGTTTCTTGTGAATACTTGCAAGTTGCTTAAGGCACTTTCAAAGGAAAGTGATTTTCTCTGAAAGGACAGCATTTAGAAAGTGAGGCAACACTCCATTCACTTCGCACAGTGAATTGAAGTGTTGGAACAGACTGCTTCTCTTTCAGAGAAACGCATGTGAGTTTCTGGTGAATGCTTGTTCGTAGCTTAAGGCACTTTCAAAGGAAAGTGATTTTCTCTGAAAGGACATAATTTAGAAAGTGAAGCAACACTCCATTCACTTTGCACAGTGAATTGAAGTGTTGGAACAGAATGCTTCTCTTTCAGAGAAACGGATGTGAGTTTTTTATGAATGCTTGAAAGTAGTTTAAGGCACTTTCAAAGGAAAGTGATTTTCTCTGAAAGGACAGCATTTAGAAAGTGAAGCAACACTCCATTCACTTCGCACAGTGAATTGAAGTGTTGGAACAGTCTGCTTCTCTTTCAGAGAAACGCATGTGAGTTTCTTCCTAATGCTTGCAAGTAGCTTAAGGCACTTTCAAAGGAAAGTGATTTTCTCTGAAAGGACAGCATTTAGAAAGTGAAGCAACACTCCATTCACTTCGCACAGTGAATTGAAGTGTTGGAACAGTCTGCTTCTCTTTCAGAGAAACGCATGTGAGTTTCTTCCTAATGCTTGCAAGTAGCTTAAGGCACTTTCAAAGGAAAGTGATTTTCTCTGAAAGGACAGCATTTAGAAAGTGAAGCAACACTAAATTCACTTCGCACAGTGAATTGAAGTGTTGGAACAGACTGCTTCTCTTTCAGAGAAACGCATGTGAGTTTTTTATGAATGCTTGAAAGTAGTTAAAGGCACTTTCAAAGGAAAGTGATTTTCTCTGAAAGGACAGCATTTAGAAAGTGAGGCAACACTCCATTCACTTCACAGAGTGACTTGAAGTGTTGGAACAGACTGCTTCTCTTTCAGAGAAACGCATGTGAGTTTCTTCCTAATGCTTGCAAGTAGCTTAAGGCACTTTCAAAGGAAAGTGATTTTCTCTGAAAGTACAGCATTTAGAAAGTGAAGCAACACTCCATTCACTTCGCACAGTGAATTGAAGTGTTGGAACAGTCTGCTCCTCTTTCAGAGAATCGCATGTGAGTTTCTTCCTAATGCTTGCAAGTAGCTTAAGGCACTTTCAAAGGAAAGTGATTTTCTCTGAAAGGACAGCATTTAGAAAGTGAAGCAACACTCCATTCACTTCGCACAGTGAATTGAAGTGTTGGAACAGACTGCTTCTCTTTCAGAGAAACGCATGTGAGTTTCCGGTGAATGCTTGTAAGTAGCTTAAGGCACTTTCAAAGGAAAGTGATTTTCTCTGAAAGGACAGCATTTAGAAAGTGAAGCAACACTCCATTCACTTCGCACAGTGAATTGAAGTGTTGGAACAGACTGCTTCTCTTTCAGAGAAACGCATGTGAGTTTCTGGTGAATGCTTGTAAGGAGCTTAAGGCACTTTCAAAGGAAAGTGATTTTCTCTGAAAGGACAGCATTTAGAAAGTGAAGCAACACTCCATTCACTTCGCAGAGTGAATTGAAGTATTGGAACAGACTGCTTCTCTTTCAGAGAAACGGATGTGAGTTTCTGGTGATTGCTTGTAAGTAGCTTCAGGCACTTTCAAAGGAAAGTGATTTTCTCTGAAAGGACAGCATTTAGAAAGTGAAGCAACACTCCATTCACTTCGCACAGTGAATTGAAGTGTTGGAACAGACTGCTTCTCTTTCAGAGAAACGCATGTGAGTTTCTGGTGAATGCTTGTAAGTAGCTTAAGGCACTTTCAAAGGAAAGTGATTTTCTCTGAAAGGACAGCATTTAGAAAGTGAAGCAACACTCCATTCACTTCGCACAGTGAATTGAAGTGTTGGAACAGACTGCTTCTCTTTCAGAGAAACGTATGTGAGTTTCTTGTGAATACTTGCAAGTTGCTTAAGGCACTTTCAAAGGAAAGTGATTTTCTCTGAAAGGACAGCATTTAGAAAGTGAGGCAACACTCCATTCACTTCGCACAGTGAATTGAAGTGTTGGAACAGACTGCTTCTCTTTCAGAGAAACACATGTGAGTTTCTTCCTAATGCTTGCAAGTAGCTTAAGGCACTTTCAAAGGAAAGTGATGCTCCTGAAAGGACAGCATTTAGAAAGTGAAGCAACACTCCATTCACTTCGCACAGTGAATTGAAGTGTTGGAACAGACTGCTTCTCTTTCAGAGAAACGCATGTGAGTTTCTGGTGAATGCTTGTTCGTAGCTTAAGGCACTTTCAAAGGAAAGTGATTTTCTCTGAAAGGACATAATTTAGAAAGTGAAGCAACACTCCATTCACTTTGCACAGTGAATTGAAGTGTTGGAACAGAATGCTTCTCTTTCAGAGAAACGGATGTGAGTTTTTTATGAATGCTTGAAAGTAGTTTAAGGCACTTTCAAAGGAAAGTGATTTTCTCTGAAAGGACAGCATTTAGAAAGTGAAGCAACACTCCATTCACTTCGCACAGTGAATTGAAGTGTTGGAACAGTCTGCTTCTCTTTCAGAGAAACGCATGTGAGTTTCTTCCTAATGCTTGCAAGTAGCTTAAGGCACTTTCAAAGGAAAGTGATTTTCTCTGAAAGGACAGCATTTAGAAAGTGAAGCAACACTCCATTCACTTCGCACAGTGAATTGAAGTGTTGGAACAGTCTGCTTCTCTTTCAGAGAAACGCATGTGAGTTTCTGGTGAATGCTTGTTCGTAGCTTAAGGCACTTTCAAAGGAAAGTGATTTTCTCTGAAAGGACATAATTTAGAAAGTGAAGCAACACTCCATTCACTTTGCACAGTGAATTGAAGTGTTGGAACAGAATGCTTCTCTTTCAGAGAAACGGATGTGAGTTTTTTATGAATGCTTGAAAGTAGTTTAAGGCACTTTCAAAGGAAAGTGATTTTCTCTGAAAGGACAGCATTTAGAAAGTGAAGCAACACTCCATTCACTTCGCACAGTGAATTGAAGTGTTGGAACAGTCTGCTTCTCTTTCAGAGAAACGCATGTGAGTTTCTTCCTAATGCTTGCAAGTAGCTTAAGGCACTTTCAAAGGAAAGTGATTTTCTCTGAAAGGACAGCATTTAGAAAGTGAAGCAACACTCCATTCACTTCGCACAGTGAATTGAAGTGTTGGAACAGTCTGCTTCTCTTTCAGAGAAACGCATGTGAGTTTCTTCCTAATGCTTGCAAGTAGCTTAAGGCACTTTCAAAGGAAAGTGATTTTCTCTGAAAGGACAGCATTTAGAAAGTGAAGCAACACTAAATTCACTTCGCACAGTGAATTGAAGTGTTGGAACAGACTGCTTCTCTTTCAGAGAAACGCATGTGAGTTTTTTATGAATGCTTGAAAGTAGTTAAAGGCACTTTCAAAGGAAAGTGATTTTCTCTGAAAGGACAGCATTTAGAAAGTGAGGCAACACTCCATTCACTTCACAGAGTGACTTGAAGTGTTGGAACAGACTGCTTCTCTTTCAGAGAAACGCATGTGAGTTTCTTCCTAATGCTTGCAAGTAGCTTAAGGCACTTTCAAAGGAAAGTGATTTTCTCTGAAAGTACAGCATTTAGAAAGTGAAGCAACACTCCATTCACTTCGCACAGTGAATTGAAGTGTTGGAATAGTCTGCTCCTCTTTCAGAGAATCGCATGTGAGTTTCTTCCTAATGCTTGCAAGTAGCTTAAGGCACTTTCAAAGGAAAGTGATTTTCTCTGAAAGGACAGCATTTAGAAAGTGAAGCAACACTCCATTCACTTCGCACAGTGAATTGAAGTGTTGGAACAGACTGCTTCTCTTTCAGAGAAACGCATGTGAGTTTCCGGTGAATGCTTGTAAGTAGCTTAAGGCACTTTCAAAGGAAAGTGATTTTCTCTGAAAGGACAGCATTTAGAAAGTGAAGCAACACTCCATTCACTTCGCACAGTGAATTGAAGTGTTGGAACAGACTGCTTCTCTTTCAGAGAAACGCATGTGAGTTTCTGGTGAATGCTTGTAAGGAGCTTAAGGCACTTTCAAAGGAAAGTGATTTTCTCTGAAAGGACAGCATTTAGAAAGTGAAGCAACACTCCATTCACTTCGCAGAGTGAATTGAAGTATTGGAACAGACTGCTTCTCTTTCAGAGAAACGGATGTGAGTTTCTGGTGATTGCTTGTAAGTAGCTTCAGGCACTTTCAAAGGAAAGTGATTTTCTCTGAAAGGACAGCATTTAGAAAGTGAAGCAACACTCCATTCACTTCGCACAGTGAATTGAAGTGTTGGAACAGACTGCTTCTCTTTCAGAGAAACGCATGTGAGTTTCTGGTGAATGCTTGTAAGTAGCTTAAGGCACTTTCAAAGGAAAGTGATTTTCTCTGAAAGGACAGCATTTAGAAAGTGAAGCAACACTCCATTCACTTCGCACAGTGAATTGAAGTGTTGGAACAGACTGCTTCTCTTTCAGAGAAACGTATGTGAGTTTCTTGTGAATACTTGCAAGTTGCTTAAGGCACTTTCAAAGGAAAGTGATTTTCTCTGAAAGGACAGCATTTAGAAAGTGAGGCAACACTCCATTCACTTCGCACAGTGAATTGAAGTGTTGGAACAGACTGCTTCTCTTTCAGAGAAACACATGTGAGTTTCTTCCTAATGCTTGCAAGTAGCTTAAGGCACTTTCAAAGGAAAGTGATGCTCCTGAAAGGACAGCATTTAGAAAGTGAAGCAACACTCCATTCACTTCGCACAGTGAATTGAAGTGTTGGAACAGACTGCTTCTCTTTCAGAGAAACGCATGTGAGTTTCTGGTGAATGCTTGTTCGTAGCTTAAGGCACTTTCAAAGGAAAGTGATTTTCTCTGAAAGGACATAATTTAGAAAGTGAAGCAACACTCCATTCACTTTGCACAGTGAATTGAAGTGTTGGAACAGAATGCTTCTCTTTCAGAGAAACGGATGTGAGTTTTTTATGAATGCTTGAAAGTAGTTTAAGGCACTTTCAAAGGAAAGTGATTTTCTCTGAAAGGACAGCATTTAGAAAGTGAAGCAACACTCCATTCACTTCGCACAGTGAATTGAAGTGTTGGAACAGTCTGCTTCTCTTTCAGAGAAACGCATGTGAGTTTCTTCCTAATGCTTGCAAGTAGCTTAAGGCACTTTCAAAGGAAAGTGATTTTCTCTGAAAGGACAGCATTTAGAAAGTGAAGCAACACTCCATTCACTTCGCACAGTGAATTGAAGTGTTGGAACGGTCTGCTTCTCTTTCAGAGAAACGCATGTGAGTTTCTTCCTAATGCTTGCAAGTAGCTTAAGGCACTTTCAAAGGAAAGTGATTTTCTCTGAAAGGACAGCATTTAGAAAGTGAAGCAACACTCCATTCACTTCGCACAGTGAATTGAAGTGTTGGAACAGACTGCTTCTCTTTCAGAGAAACGCATGTGAGTTTTTTATGAATGCTTGAAAGTAGTTAAAGGCACTTTCAAAGGAAAGTGATTTTCTCTGAAAGGACAGCATTTAGAAAGTGAGGCAACACTCCATTCACTTCACACAGTGACTTGAAGTGTTGGAACAGACTGCTTCTCTTTCAGAGAAACGCATGTGAGTTTCTTCCTAATGCTTGCAAATAGCTTAATGCACTTTCAAAGGAAAGTGATTTTCTCTGAAAGTACAGCATTTAGAAAGTGAAGCAACACTCCATTCACTTCGCACAGTGAATTGAAGTGTTGGAACAGTCTGCTCCTCTTTCAGAGAATCGCATGTGAGTTTCTTCCTAATGCTTGCAAGTAGCTTAAGGCACTTTCAAAGGAAAGTGATTTTCTCTGAAAGGACAGCATTTAGAAACTGAAGCAACACTCCATTCACTTCGCACAGTGAATTGAAGTGTTGGAACAGACTGCTTCTCTTTCAGAGAAACGCATGTGAGTTTCCGGTGAATGCTTGTAAGTAGCTTAAGGCACTTTCAAAGGAAAGTGATTTTGTCTGAAAGGACAGCATTTAGAAAGTGAAGCAACACTCCATTCACTTCGCACAGTGAATTGAAGTGTTGGAACAGACTGCTTCTCTTTCAGAGAAACGCATGTGAGTTTCTTGTGAATGCTTGTAAGTAGCTTAAGGCACTTTCAAAGGAAAGTGATTTTCTCTGAAAGGACAGCATTTAGAAAGTGAAGCAACACTCCATTCACTTCGCAGAGTGAATTGAAGTATTGGAACAGACTGCTTCTCTTTCAGAGAAACGGATGTGAGTTTCTGGTGAATGCTTGT
Source organism: Myodes glareolus (assembly GCF_982192425.1). NCBI lineage: Eukaryota > Metazoa > Chordata > Mammalia > Rodentia > Cricetidae > Myodes > Myodes glareolus. The sequence goes on from NW_028263215.1 coordinate 782,407, forward strand.
AAGTAGCTTCAGGCACTTTCAAAGGAAAGTGATTTTCTCTGAAAGGACAGCATTTAGAAAGTGAAGCAACACTCCATTCACTTCGCACAGTGAATTGAAGTGTTGGAACAGACTGCTTCTCTTTCAGAGAAACGCATGTGAGTTTCTGGTGAATGCTTGTAAGTAGCTTAAGGCACTTTCAAAGGAAAGTGATTTTCTCTGAAAGGACAGCATTTAGAAAGTGAAGCAACACTCCATTCACTTCGCACAGTGAATTGAAGTGTTGGAACAGACTGCTTCTCTTTCAGAGAAACGTATGTGAGTTTCTTGTGAATACTTGCAAGTTGCTTAAGGCACTTTCAAAGGAAAGTGATTTTCTCTGAAAGGACAGCATTTAGAAAGTGAGGCAACACTCCATTCACTTCGCACAGTGAATTGAAGTGTTGGAACAGACTGCTTCTCTTTCAGAGAAACACATGTGAGTTTCTTCCTAATGCTTGCAAGTAGCTTAAGGCACTTTCAAAGGAAAGTGATTTTCCTGAAAGGACAGCATTTAGAAAGTGAAGCAACACTCCATTCACTTCGCACAGTGAATTGAAGTGTTGGAACCGACTGCTTCTCTTTCAGAGAAACGCATGTGAGTTTCTGGTGAATGCTTGTTAGTAGCTTAAGGCACTTTCAAAGGAAAGTGATTTTCTCTGAAAGGACATAATTTAGAAAGTGAAGCAACACTCCATTCACTTTGCACAGTGAATTGAAGTGTTGGAACAGAATGCTTCTCTTTCAGAGAAACGGATGTGAGTTTTTTATGAATGCTTGAAAGTAGTTTAAGGCACTTTCAAAGGAAAGTGATTTTCTCTGAAAGGACAGCATTTAGAAAGTGAAGCAACACTCCATTCACTTCGCACAGTGAATTGAAGTGTTGGAACAGTCTGCTTCTCTTTCAGAGAAACGCATGTGAGTTTCTTCCTAATGCTTGCAAGTAGCTTAAGGCACTTTCAAAGGAAAGTGATTTTCTCTGAAAGGAAAGCATTTAGAAAGTGAAGCAACACTCCATTCACTTCGCACAGTGAATTGAAGTGTTGGAACAGTCTGCTTCTCTTTCAGAGAAACGCATGTGAGTTTTTTCCTAATGCTTGCAAGTAGCTTAAGGCACTTTCAAAGGAAAGTGATTTTCTCTGAAAGGACAGCATTTAGAAAGTGAAGCAACACTCCATTCACTTCGCACAGTGAATTGAAGTGTTGGAACAGACTGCTTTTCTTTCAGAGAAACGCATGTGAGTTTCTTCCTAATGCTTGCAAGTAGCTTAAGGCACTATCAAAGGAAAGTGATTTTCTCTGAAAGGACAGCATTTAGAATGTGAAGCAACACTCCATTCACTTCGCACAGTGAATTGAAGTGTTGGAACAGACTGCTTCTCTTTCAGAGAAACGCATGTGAGTTTTTTATGATTGCTTGCAAGTAGCTTAAGGCAATTTCAAAGGACAGTGATTTTCTCTGAAAGGACAGCATTTAGAAAGTGAAGCAACACTCCATTCCCTTCGTGCAGTGAATTGAAGTGTTGGAACAGAGTGCTTCTCTTTCATATAAACGCATTAGTGTTTCTTGTGAATGCTTGCAAGTTGCTTAAGGCACTTTCAAAGGAAAGTGATTTTCTCTGAAAGGACATAATTTAGAAAGTGAAGCAACACTCCATTCACTTCGCACAGTGAATTGAAGTGTTGGAACAGACTGCTTCTCTTTCAGAGAAATGCATGTGAGTTTCTGTTGAATGCTTGTAAGTAGCTTAAGGCACTTTCAAAGGAAAGTGATTTTCTCTGAAAGGACAGCATTTAGAAAGTGAAGCAACACTCCATTCACTTCGCACATTGAATTGAAGTGTTGGAACAGACTGCTTCTCTTTCAGAGAAACGCATGTGAGTTTCTGGTGAATGCTTGTAAGGAGCTTAAGGCACTTTCAAAGGAAAGTGATTTTCTCTGAAAGTACAGCATTTAGAAAGTGAGGCAACACTCCATTCACTTCACACAGTGAATTGAAGTGTTGGAACAGACTGCTTCTCTTTCAGAGAAACGCATGTGAGTTTCTTCCTAATGCTTGCAAGTAGCTTAAGGCACTTTCAAAGGAAAGTGATTTTCTCTGAAAGGACAGCATTTAGAAAGTGAAGCAACACTCCATTCACTTCGCACAGTGAACTGAAATGTTGGAACAGTCTGCTTCTCTTTCAGAGAAACGCATGTGAGTTTCTTCCTAATGCTTGCAAGTAGCTTAAGGCACTTTCAAAGGAAAGTGATTTTCTCTGAAAGGACAGCATTTAGAAAGTGAAGCAACACTCCATTCACTTCGCACAGTGAATTGAAGTGTTGGAACAGACTGCTTCTCTTTCAGAGAAACGCATGTGAGTTTCCGGTGAATGCTTGTAAGTAGCTTAAGGCACTTTCTAAGGAAAGTGATTTTCTCTGAAAGGACAGCATTTAGAAAGTGAAGCAACACTCCATTCACTTCGCACAAAGAATTGAAGTGTTGCAACAGACTGCTTCTCTTTCAGAGAAACGCATGTGAGTTTCTTCCTAATGCTTGCAAGTAGCTTAAGGCACTATCAAAGGAAAGTGATTTTCTCTGAAAGGACAGCATTTAGAAAGTGAAGCAACACTGAATTCACTTCGCACAGTGAATTGAAGTGTTGGAACAGACTGCTTCTCTTTCAGAGAAACTCATGTGAGTTTTTTATGAATGCTTGAAAGTAGTTAAAGGCACTTTCAAAGGAAAGTGATTTTCTCTGAAAGGACAGCATTTAGAAAGTGAGGCAACACTCCATTCACTTCACACAGTGACTTGAGGTGTTGGAACAGACTGCTTCTCTTTCAGAGAAATGCATGTGAGTTTCTTCCTAATGCTTGCAAGTAGCTTAAGGCACTTTCAAAGGAAAGTGATTTTCTCTGAAAGGACAGCATTTAGAAAGTGAAGCAACACTCCATTCACTTCGCAAAGTGAATTGAAGTGTTGGAACAGTCTGCTCCTCTTTCAGAGAAACGCATGTGAGTTTCTTCCTAATGCTTGCAAGTAGCTTAAGGCACTTTCAAAGGAAAGTGATTTTCTCTGAAAGGACAGCATTTAGAAAGTGAAGCAACACTCCATTCACTCCGCACAGTGAATTGAAGTGTTGGAACAGACTGCTTCTCTTTCAGAGAAACGCATGTGAGTTTCCGGTGAATGCTTGTAAGTAGCTTAAGGCACTTTCAAAGGAAAGTGATTTTCTCTGAAAGAACAGCATTTAGAAAGTGAAGCAACACTCCATTCACTTCGCACAGTGAATTGAACTGTTGGAACAGACTGCTTCTCTTTCAGAGAAATGCATGTGAGTTTAAGTTGAATGCTTGTAAGAAGCTTAAGGCACTTTCAAAGAAAAGTGATTTTCTCTGAAAGGACAGCATTTAGAAAGTGAAGCAACACTCCATTCACTTCGCACAGTGAATTGAAGTATTGGAACAGACTGCTTCTCTTTCAGAGAAACGCATGTGAGTTTCTGGTGAATGCTTGTAAGTAGCTTAAGGCACTTTCAAAGGACAGTGATTTTCTCTGAAAGGACAGCATTTAGAAAGTGAAGCAACACTCCATTCACTTCGCACAATGAATTGAAGTGTTGGAACAGACTGCTTCTCTTTCATATAAACGCATTAGTGTTTCTTGTGAATGCTTGCAAGTTGCTTAAGGCACTTTCAAATGAAAGTGATTTTCTCTGAAAGGACATAATTTAGAAAGTGAAGCAACACTCCATTCACTTCGCACAGTGAATTGAAGTGTTGGAACAGACTGCTTCTCTTTCAGAGAAATGCATGTGAGTGTCTGTTGAATGCTTGTAAGTAGCTTAAGGCACTTTCAAATGAAAGTGATTTTCTCTGAAAGGACAGCATTTAGAAAGTGAAGCAACACTCCATTCACTTCGCACAGTGAATTGAAGTGTTGGAACAAACTGCTTCTCTTTCAGAGAAACGCATGTGAGTTTCTGGTGAATGCTTGTAAGTAGCTTAAGGCACTTTCAAAGGAAAGTGATTTTCTCTGAAAGGACAGCATTTAGAAAGTGAGGCAACACTCCATTCACTTAACACAGTGAATTGAAGTGTTGGAACAGACTGCTTCTCTTTCAGAGAAACGCATGTGAGTTTCTTCCTAATGCTTGCAAGTAGCTTAAGGCACTTTCAAAGGAAAGTGATTTTCTCTGAAAGGACAGCATTTAGAAAGTGAAGCAACACTCCATTCACTTCGCACATTGAATTGAAGTGTTGGAACAGACTGCTTCTCTTTCAGAGAAACGCATGTGAGTTTCTGGTGAATGCTTGTAAGGAGCTTAAGGCACTTTCAAAGGAAAGTGATTTTCTCTGAAAGTACAGCATTTAGAAAGTGAGGCAACACTCCATTCACTTCACACAGTGAATTGAAGTGTTGGAACAGACTGCTTCTCTTTCAGAGAAACGCATGTGAGTTTCTTCCTAATGCTTGCAAGTAGCTTAAGGCACTTTCAAAGGAAAGTGATTTTCTCTGAAAGGACAGCATTTAGAAAGTGAAGCAACACTCCATTCACTTCGCACAGTGAATTGAAGTGTTGGAACAGTCTGCTTCTCTTTCAGAGAAACGCATGTGAGTTTCTTCCTAATGCTTGCAAGTAGCTTAAGGCACTTTCAAAGGAAAGTGATTTTCTGTGAAAGGACAGCATTTAGAAAGTGAAGCAACACTGAATTCATTTCGCACAGTGAATTGAAGTGTTGGAACAGACTGCTTCTCTTTCAGAGAAACGCATGTGAGTTTTTTATGAATGCTTGAAAGTAGTTAAAGGCACTTTCAAAGGAAAGTGATTTTCTCTGAAAGGACAGCATTTAGAAAGTGAGGCAACACTCCATTCACTTCACACAGTGACTTGAGGTGTTGGAACAGACTGCTTCTCTTTCAGAGAAATGCATGTGAGTTTCTTCCTAATGCTTGCAAGTAGCTTAAGGCACTTTCAAAGGAAAGTGATTTTCTCTGAAAGGACAGCATTTAGAAAGTGAAGCAACACTCCATTCACTTCGCAAAGTGAATAGAAGTGTTGGAACAGTCTGCTCCTCTTTCAGAGAAACGCATGTTTGTTTCTTCCTAATGCTTGCACGTAGCTTAAGGCACTTTCAAAGGAAAGTGATTTTCTCTGAAAGGACAGCATTTAGAAAGTGAAGCAACACTCCATTCACTCCGCACAGTGAATTGAAGTGTTGGAACAGACTGCTTCTCTTTCATATAAACGCATTAGTGTTTCTTGTGAATGCTTGCAAGTTGCTTAAGGCACTTTCAAAGGAAAGTGATTTTCTCTGAAAGGACATAATTTAGAAAGTGAAGCAACACTCCATTCACTTCGCACAGTGAATTGAAGTGTTGGAACAGACTGCTTCTCTTTCAGAGAAATGCATGTGAGTGTCTGTTGAATGCTTGTAAGGAGCTTAAGGCACTTTCAAAGGAAAGTGATTTTCTCTGAAAGGACAGCATTTAGAAAGTGAAGCAACACTCCATTCACTTCGCACATTGAATTGAAGTGTTGGAACAGACTGCTTCTCTTTCAGAGAAACGCATGTGAGTTTCTGGTGAATGCTTGTAAGTAGCTTAAGGCACTTTCAAAGGAAAGTGATTTTCTCTGAAAGGACAACATTTAGAAAGTGAGGCAACACTCCATTCACTTCACACAGTGAATTGAAGTGTTGGAACAGACTGCTTCTCTTTCAGAGAAACGCACGTGAGTTTCTTCCTAATGCTTGCAAGTAGCTTAAGGCACTTTCAAAGGAAAGTGATTTTCTCTGAAAGGACAGCATTTAGAAAGTGAAGCAACACTCCATTCACTTCGCACAAGGAATTGAAGTGTTGGAACAGTCTGCTTCTCTTTCAGAGAAACGCATGTGAGTTTCTTCCTAATGCTTGCAAGTAGCTTAAGGCACTTTCAAAGGAAAGTGATTTTCTCTGAAAGGACAGCATTTAGAAAGTGAAGCAACACTCCATTCACTTCGCACAGTGAATTGAAGTGTTGGAACAGACTGCTTTTCTTTCAAAGAAACGCATGTGAGTTTCTTCCTAATGCTTGCAAGTAGCTTAAGGCACTATCAACGGAAAGTGATTTTCTCTGAAAGGACAGCATTTAGAAAGTGAAGCAACACTCCATTCACATCGCACAGTGAATTGAAGTGTTGGAACAGACTGCTTCTCTTTCAGAGCAACGCATGTGAGTTTCTGGTGAATGCTTATAAGTAGCTTAAATCACTTTCAAAGGACAGTGATTTTCTCTGAAAGAACAGCATTTAGAAAGTGAAGCAACACTCCATTCCCTTCGTGCAGTGAATTGAAGTGTTGGAACAGAGTGCTTCTCTTTCATATAAACGCATTAGTGTTTCTTGTGAATGCTTGCAAGTTGCTTAAGGCACTTTCAAAGGAAAGTGATTTTCTCTGAAAGGACATAATTTAGAAAGTGAAGCAACACTCCATTCACTTCGCACAGTGAATTGAAGTGTTGGAACAGACTGCTTCTCTTTCAGAGAAATGCATGTGAGTTTCTGTTGAATGCTTGTAAGTAGCTTAAGGCACTTTCAAAGGAAAGTGATTTTCTCTGAAAGGACAGCATTTAGAAAGTGAAGCAACACTCCATTCACTTCGCACATTGAATTGAAGTGTTGGAACAGACTGCTTCTCTTTCAGAGAAACGCATGTGAGTTTCTGGTGAATGCTTGTAAGTAGCTTAAGGCACTTTCAAAGGAAAGTGATTTTCTCTGAAAGGACAGCATTTAGAAAGTGAGGCAACACTCCATTCACTTCACACAGTGAATTGAAGTGTTGGAACAGACTGCTTCTCTTTCAGAGAAACGCATGTGAGTTTCTTCCTAATGCTTGCAAGTAGCTTAAGGCACTTTCAAAGGAAAGTGATTTTCTCTGAAAGGACAGCATTTAGAAAGTGAAGTAACACCCCATTCACTTCGCACAGTGAATTGAAGTGTTGGAACAGTCTGCTTTTCTTTCAGAGAAACGCATTTGAGTTTCTTCCTAATGCTTGCAAGTAGCTTAAGGCACTTTCAAAGGAAAGTGATTTTCTCTGAAAGGACAGCATTTAGAAAGTGAAGCAACACTCCATTCACTTCGCACAGTGAATTGAAGTGTTGGAACAGACTGCTTCTCTTTCAGAGAAACGCATGTGAGTTTCCGGTGAATGCTTGTAAGTAGCTTAAGGCACTTTCAAAGGAAAGTGATTTTCTCTGAAAGGACAGCATTTAGAAAGTGAAGCAACACTCCATTCACTTCGCACAGTGAATTGAAGTGTTGGAACAGACTGCTTCTCTTTCAGAGAAATGCATGTGAGTTTAAGTTGAATGCTTGTAAGTAGCTTAAGGCACTATCAAAGGAAAGTGATTTTCTCTGAAAGGACAGCATTTAGAAAGTGAAGCAACACTCCATTCACTTCGCACAGTGAATTGAAGTGTTGGAACACACTGCTTCTGTTTCAGAGAAACGTATGTGAGTTTCTTGTGAATGCTTGCAAGTTGCTTAAGGCACTTTCAAAGGAAAGTGATTTTCTCTGAAAGGACAGCATGTAGAAAGTGAAGCAACACTCCGTTCACTTCGCACAGTGAATTGAAGTGTTGGAACAGACTGCTTCTCTTTCAGAGAAACGCATGTGAGTTTCTGGTGAATGCTTGTAAGTAGCTTAAGGCACTTTCAAAGGACAGTGATTTTCTCTGAAAGGACAGCATTTTGAAGGTGAAGCAACACTCCATTCCCTTCGTGCAGTGAATTGAAGTGTTGGAACAGAGTGCTTCTCTTTCATATAAACGCATTAGTGTTTCTTGTGAATGCTTGCAAGTTGCTTAAGGCACTTTCAAAGGAAAGTGATTTTCTCTGAAAGGACATAATTAAGAAAGTGAAGCAACACTCCATTCACTTCGCACAGTGAATTGAAGTGTTGGAACAGACTGCTTCTCTTTCAGAGAAATGCATGTTAGTTTCTGTTGAATGCTTGTAAGTAGCTTAAGGCACTTTCAAAGGAAAGTGATTTTCTCTGAAAGGACAGCATTTAGAAAGTGATGCAACACTCCATTCACTTCGCACAGTGAATTGAAGTGTTGGAACAGTCTGCTTCTCTTTCAGAGAAACGCATGTGAGTTTCTTCCTAATGCTTGCAAGTAGCTTAAGGCACTTTCAAAGGAAAGTGATTTTCTCTGAAAGGACAGCATTTAGAAAGTGAAGCAACACTCCATTCACTTCGCACAGTGAATTGAAGTGTTGGAACAGACTGCTTCTCTTTCAGAGAAACGCATGTGAGTTTCTGGTGAATGCTTGTAAGTAGCTTAAGGCACTTTCAAAGGAAAGTGATTTTCTCTGAAAGGACAGCATTTAGAAACTGAAGCAACACTCAATTCCCTTCGTGCAGTGAATTGAAGTGTTGGAACAGAGTGCTTCTCTTTCATAGAAACGCATTAGTGTTTCTTGTGAATGCTTGCAAATTGCTTAAGGCACTTTCAAAGGAAAGTGATTTTCTCTGAAAGGACAGCATTTAGAAACTGAAGCATAACTCCATTCACTTCGCACAGTGAATTGAAGTGTTGGAACACACTGCTTCTCTTTAAGAGAAATGCATTTGAGTTTTTTGTGAATGCTTGAAAGTAGTTTAAGGCACTTTCAAAGGAAAGTGATTTTCTCTGAAAGGACAGCATTTAGAAAGTGAAGCAACACTCCATTCACTTCGCACAGTGAATTGAAGTGTTGGAACTGACTGCTTCTCTTTCAGAGAAACGCATGTGAGTTTCTGGTGAATGCTTGTAAGTAGCTTAAGGCACTTTCAAAGGAAAGTGATTTTCTCTGAAAGGACAGCATTTAGAACGTGAGGCAACACTCTATTCACTTCACACAGTGAATTGAAGTGTTGGAACAGACTGCTTCTCTTTCAGAGAAATGCATGTGAGTGTCTGTTGAATGCTTGTAAGGAGCTTAAGGCACTTTCAAAGGAAAGTGATTTTCTCTGAAAGGACAGCATTTAGAAAGTGAAGCAACACTCCATTCACTTCGCACATTGAATTGAAGTGTTGGAACAGACTGCTTCTCTTTCAGAGAAACGCATGTGAGTTTCTGGTGAATGCTTGTAAGTAGCTTAAGGCACTTTCAAAGGAAAGTGATTTTCTCTGAAAGGACAACATTTAGAAAGTGAGGCAACACTCCATTCACTTCACACAGTGAATTGAAGTGTTGGAACAGACTGCTTCTCTTTCAGAGAAACGCACGTGAGTTTCTTCCTAATGCTTGCAAGTAGCTTAAGGCACTTTCAAAGGAAAGTGATTTTCTCTGAAAGGACAGCATTTAGAAAGTGAAGCAACACTCCATTCACTTCGCACAAGGAATTGAAGTGTTGGAACAGTCTGCTTCTCTTTCAGAGAAACGCATGTGAGTTTCTTCCTAATGCTTGCAAGTAGCTTAAGGCACTTTCAAAGGAAAGTGATTTTCTCTGAAAGGACAGCATTTAGAAAGTGAAGCAACACTCCATTCACTTCGCACAGTGAATTGAAGTGTTGGAACAGACTGCTTTTCTTTCAAAGAAACGCATGTGAGTTTCTTCCTAATGCTTGCAAGTAGCTTAAGGCACTATCAACGGAAAGTGATTTTCTCTGAAAGGACAGCATTTAGAAAGTGAAGCAACACTCCATTCACATCGCACAGTGAATTGAAGTGTTGGAACAGACTGCTTCTCTTTCAGAGCAACGCATGTGAGTTTCTGGTGAATGCTTATAAGTAGCTTAAATCACTTTCAAAGGACAGTGATTTTCTCTGAAAGAACAGCATTTAGAAAGTGAAGCAACACTCCATTCCCTTCGTGCAGTGAATTGAAGTGTTGGAACAGAGTGCTTCTCTTTCATATAAACGCATTAGTGTTTCTTGTGAATGCTTGCAAGTTGCTTAAGGCACTTTCAAAGGAAAGTGATTTTCTCTGAAAGGACATAATTTAGAAAGTGAAGCAACACTCCATTCACTTCGCACAGTGAATTGAAGTGTTGGAACAGACTGCTTCTCTTTCAGAGAAATGCATGTGAGTTTCTGTTGAATGCTTGTAAGTAGCTTAAGGCACTTTCAAAGGAAAGTGATTTTCTCTGAAAGGACAGCATTTAGAAAGTGAAGCAACACTCCATTCACTTCGCACATTGAATTGAAGTGTTGGAACAGACTGCTTCTCTTTCAGAGAAACGCATGTGAGTTTCTGGTGAATGCTTGTAAGTAGCTTAAGGCACTTTCAAAGGAAAGTGATTTTCTCTGAAAGGACAGCATTTAGAAAGTGAGGCAACACTCCATTCACTTCACACAGTGAATTGAAGTGTTGGAACAGACTGCTTCTCTTTCAGAGAAACGCATGTGAGTTTCTTCCTAATGCTTGCAAGTAGCTTAAGGCACTTTCAAAGGAAAGTGATTTTCTCTGAAAGGACAGCATTTAGAAAGTGAAGTAACACCCCATTCACTTCGCACAGTGAATTGAAGTGTTGGAACAGTCTGCTTTTCTTTCAGAGAAACGCATTTGAGTTTCTTCCTAATGCTTGCAAGTAGCTTAAGGCACTTTCAAAGGAAAGTGATTTTCTCTGAAAGGACAGCATTTAGAAAGTGAAGCAACACTCCATTCACTTCGCACAGTGAATTGAAGTGTTGGAACAGACTGCTTCTCTTTCAGAGAAACGCATGTGAGTTTCCGGTGAATGCTTGTAAGTAGCTTAAGGCACTTTCAAAGGAAAGTGATTTTCTCTGAAAGGACAGCATTTAGAAAGTGAAGCAACACTCCATTCACTTCGCACAGTGAATTGAAGTGTTGGAACAGACTGCTTCTCTTTCAGAGAAATGCATGTGAGTTTAAGTTGAATGCTTGTAAGTAGCTTAAGGCACTATCAAAGGAAAGTGATTTTCTCTGAAAGGACAGCATTTAGAAAGTGAAGCAACACTCCATTCACTTCGCACAGTGAATTGAAGTGTTGGAACACACTGCTTCTGTTTCAGAGAAACGTATGTGAGTTTCTTGTGAATGCTTGCAAGTTGCTTAAGGCACTTTCAAAGGAAAGTGATTTTCTCTGAAAGGACAGCATGTAGAAAGTGAAGCAACACTCCGTTCACTTCGCACAGTGAATTGAAGTGTTGGAACAGACTGCTTCTCTTTCAGAGAAACGCATGTGAGTTTCTGGTGAATGCTTGTAAGTAGCTTAAGGCACTTTCAAAGGACAGTGATTTTCTCTGAAAGGACAGCATTTTGAAGGTGAAGCAACACTCCATTCCCTTCGTGCAGTGAATTGAAGTGTTGGAACAGAGTGCTTCTCTTTCATATAAACGCATTAGTGTTTCTTGTGAATGCTTGCAAGTTGCTTAAGGCACTTTCAAAGGAAAGTGATTTTCTCTGAAAGGACATAATTAAGAAAGTGAAGCAACACTCCATTCACTTCGCACAGTGAATTGAAGTGTTGGAACAGACTGCTTCTCTTTCAGAGAAATGCATGTTAGTTTCTGTTGAATGCTTGTAAGTAGCTTAAGGCACTTTCAAAGGAAAGTGATTTTCTCTGAAAGGACAGCATTTAGAAAGTGATGCAACACTCCATTCACTTCGCACAGTGAATTGAAGTGTTGGAACAGTCTGCTTCTCTTTCAGAGAAACGCATGTGAGTTTCTTCCTAATGCTTGCAAGTAGCTTAAGGCACTTTCAAAGGAAAGTGATTTTCTCTGAAAGGACAGCATTTAGAAAGTGAAGCAACACTCCATTCACTTCGCACAGTGAATTGAAGTGTTGGAACAGACTGCTTCTCTTTCAGAGAAACGCATGTGAGTTTCTGGTGAATGCTTGTAAGTAGCTTAAGGCACTTTCAAAGGAAAGTGATTTTCTCTGAAAGGACAGCATTTAGAAACTGAAGCAACACTCAATTCCCTTCGTGCAGTGAATTGAAGTGTTGGAACAGAGTGCTTCTCTTTCATAGAAACGCATTAGTGTTTCTTGTGAATGCTTGCAAATTGCTTAAGGCACTTTCAAAGGAAAGTGATTTTCTCTGAAAGGACAGCATTTAGAAACTGAAGCATAACTCCATTCACTTCGCACAGTGAATTGAAGTGTTGGAACACACTGCTTCTCTTTAAGAGAAATGCATTTGAGTTTTTTGTGAATGCTTGAAAGTAGTTTAAGGCACTTTCAAAGGAAAGTGATTTTCTCTGAAAGGACAGCATTTAGAAAGTGAAGCAACACTCCATTCACTTCGCACAGTGAATTGAAGTGTTGGAACTGACTGCTTCTCTTTCAGAGAAACGCATGTGAGTTTCTGGTGAATGCTTGTAAGTAGCTTAAGGCACTTTCAAAGGAAAGTGATTTTCTCTGAAAGGACAGCATTTAGAACGTGAGGCAACACTCTATTCACTTCACACAGTGAATTGAAGTGTTGGAACAGACTGCTTCTCTTTCAGAGAAATGCATGTGAGTTTCTTCCTAATGCTTGCAAGTAACTTAAGGCACTATCAAAGGAAAGTGATTTTCTCTGAAAGGACAGCATTTAGAAAGTGAAGCAACACTCCATTCACTTCGCACAGTGAATTGAAGTGTTGGAACAGAGTGCTTCTCTTTCAGAGAAACACATGTGAGTTTCTTTTAATGCTTGCAAGTAGCTTAAGGCACTTTCAAAGGAAAGTGATTTTCTCTGAAAGGACAGCATTTAGAAAGTGAAGCAACTCTCCATTCACTTCGCACAGTGAAATGAAGTGTTGGAACAGACTGCTTCTCTTTAAGAGAAATTCATGTGAGTTTAAGTTGAATGCTTGTAAGTTGCTTAAGGCACTTTCAAAGGAAAGTGATTTTCTCTGAAAGGACAGCATTTAGAAAGTGAAGCAACACTCCATTCACTTCGCAGAGTGAATTGAAGTTTTGGAACAGACTGCTTCTCTTTCAGAGAAACGCATGTGAGTTTCTTTTGAATGCTTGTAAGTAGCTTAAGGCACTTTCAAAGGAAAGTGATTTTCTCTGAAAGGACAGCATTTAGAAAGTGAAGCAACACTACATTCACTTCGCACAGTGAATTGAAGTGTTGGAACAGACTGCTTCTCTTTCAGAGAAACACATGTGAGTTTCTGGTGAATGCTTGTAAGTAGCTTAAGGCACTTTCAAAGGAAAGTGATTTTCTCTGAAAGGACAGCATTTAAAAAGTGAAGCAACACTCCATTCACTTCGCACAGTGAATTGAAGTGTTGGAACAGACTGCTTCTCTTTCAGAGAAACGCATGTGAGTTTCTGGTGAATGCTTGTAAGTAGTTTAAGGCACTTTCAAAGGAAAGTGATTTTCTCTGAAAGGACAGCATTTAGAAAGTGAAGCAACACTCCATTCACTTCGCACAGTGAATTGAAGTGTTGGAACAGACTGCTTCTCTTTCAGAGAAACGCATGTGAGTTTCTGGTGAATGCTTGTAAGTAGCTTAAGGCACTTTCAAAGGACAGTGATTTTCTCTGAAAGGACAGCATTTTGAAGGTGAAGCAACACTCCATTCCCTTCGTGCAGTGAATTGAAGTGTTGGAACAGAGTGCTTCTCTTTCATATAAACGCATTAGTGTTTCTTGTGAATGCTTGCAAGTTGCTTAAGGCACTTTCAAAGGAAAGTGATTTTCTCTGAAAGGACATAATTAAGAAAGTGAAGCAACACTCCATTCACTTCGCACAGTGAATTGAAGTGTTGGAACAGACTGCTTCTCTTTCAGAGAAATGCATGTTAGTTTCTGTTGAATGCTTGTAAGTAGCTTAAGGCACTTTCAAAGGAAAGTGATTTTCTCTGAAAGGACAGCATTTAGAAAGTGATGCAACACTCCATTCACTTCGCACAGTGAATTGAAGTGTTGGAACAGTCTGCTTCTCTTTCAGAGAAACGCATGTGAGTTTCTTCCTAATGCTTGCAAGTAGCTTAAGGCACTTTCAAAGGAAAGTGATTTTCTCTGAAAGGACAGCATTTAGAAAGTGAAGCAACACTCCATTCACTTCGCACAGTGAATTGAAGTGTTGGAACAGACTGCTTCTCTTTCAGAGAAACGCATGTGAGTTTCTGGTGAATGCTTGTAAGTAGCTTAAGGCACTTTCAAAGGAAAGTGATTTTCTCTGAAAGGACAGCATTTAGAAACTGAAGCAACACTCAATTCCCTTCGTGCAGTGAATTGAAGTGTTGGAACAGAGTGCTTCTCTTTCATAGAAACGCATTAGTGTTTCTTGTGAATGCTTGCAAATTGCTTAAGGCACTTTCAAAGGAAAGTGATTTTCTCTGAAAGGACAGCATTTAGAAACTGAAGCATAACTCCATTCACTTCGCACAGTGAATTGAAGTGTTGGAACACACTGCTTCTCTTTAAGAGAAATGCATTTGAGTTTTTTGTGAATGCTTGAAAGTAGTTTAAGGCACTTTCAAAGGAAAGTGATTTTCTCTGAAAGGACAGCATTTAGAAAGTGAAGCAACACTCCATTCACTTCGCACAGTGAATTGAAGTGTTGGAACTGACTGCTTCTCTTTCAGAGAAACGCATGTGAGTTTCTGGTGAATGCTTGTAAGTAGCTTAAGGCACTTTCAAAGGAAAGTGATTTTCTCTGAAAGGACAGCATTTAGAACGTGAGGCAACACTCTATTCACTTCACACAGTGAATTAAAGTGTTGGAACAGACTGCGTCTCTTTCAGAGAAATGCATGTGAGTTTCTTCCTAATGCTTGCAAGTAACTTAAGGCACTATCAAAGGAAAGTGATTTTCTCTGAAAGGACAGCTTTTAGAAAGTGAAGCAACACTCCATTCACTTCGCACAGTGAATTGAAGTGTTGGAACAGACTGCTTCTCTTTCAGAGAAACACATGTGAGTTTCTTCCTAATGCTTGCAAGTAGCTTAAGGCACTTTCAAAGGAAAGTGATTTTCTCTGAAAGGACAGCATTTAGAAAGTGAAGCAACTCTCCATTCACTTCGCACAGTGAAATGAAGTGTTGGAACAGACTGCTTCTCTTTAAGAGAAATTCATGTGAGTTTAAGTTGAATGCTTGTAAGTTGCTTAAGGCACTTTCAAAGGAAAGTGATTTTCTCTGAAAGGACAGCATTTAGAAAGTGAAGCAACACTCCATTCACTTCGCAGAGTGAATTGAAGTTTTGGAACAGACTGCTTCTCTTTCAGAGAAACGCATGTGAGTTTCTGGTGAATGCTTGTAAGTAGCTTAAGGCACTTTCAAAGGAAAGTGATTTTCTCTGAAAGGACAGCATTTAGAAAGTGAAGCAACACTACATTCACTTTGCACAGTGAATTGAAGTGTTGGAACAGACTGCTTCTCTTTCAGAGAAACGCATGTGAGTTTCTGGTGAATGCTTGTAAGTAGCTTAAGGCACTTTCAAAGGAAAGTGATTTTCTCTGAAAGGACAGCATTTAAAAAGTGAAGCAACACTCCATTCACTTCGCACAGTGAATTGAAGTGTTGGAACAGACTGCTTCTCTTTCAGAGAAACGCATGTGAGTTTCTGGTGAATGCTTGTAAGTAGTTTAAGGCACTTTCAAAGGAAAGTGATTTTCTCTGAAAGGACAGCATTTAGAAACTGAAGCAACACTCCATTCACTTCGCACAGTGAATTGAAGTGTTGGAACAGACTGCTTCTCTTTCAGAGAAACGCATGTGAGTTTCTGGTGAATGCTTGTAAGTAGCTTAAGGCACTTTCAAAGGACAGTGATTTTCTCTGAAAGGACAGCATTTTGAAGGTGAAGCAACACTCCATTCCCTTCGTGCAGTGAATTGAAGTGTTGGAACAGAGTGCTTCTCTTTCATATAAACGCATTAGTGTTTCTTGTGAATGCTTGCAAGTTGCTTAAGGCACTTTCAAAGGAAAGTGATTTTCTCTGAAAGGACATAATTAAGAAAGTGAAGCAACACTCCATTCACTTCGCACAGTGAATTGAAGTGTTGGAACAGACTGCTTCTCTTTCAGAGAAATGCATGTTAGTTTCTGTTGAATGCTTGTAAGTAGCTTAAGGCACTTTCAAAGGAAAGTGATTTTCTCTGAAAGGACAGCATTTAGAAAGTGATGCAACACTCCATTCACTTCGCACAGTGAATTGAAGTGTTGGAACAGTCTGCTTCTCTTTCAGAGAAACGCATGTGAGTTTCTTCCTAATGCTTGCAAGTAGCTTAAGGCACTTTCAAAGGAAAGTGATTTTCTCTGAAAGGACAGCATTTAGAAAGTGAAGCAACACTCCATTCACTTCGCACAGTGAATTGAAGTGTTGGAACAGACTGCTTCTCTTTCAGAGAAACGCATGTGAGTTTCTGGTGAATGCTTGTAAGTAGCTTAAGGCACTTTCAAAGGAAAGTGATTTTCTCTGAAAGGACAGCATTTAGAAACTGAAGCAACACTCAATTCCCTTCGTGCAGTGAATTGAAATGTTGGAACAGAGTGCTTCTCTTTCATAGAAACGCATTAGTGTTTCTTGTGAATGCTTGCAAATTGCTTAAGGCACTTTCAAAGGAAAGTGATTTTCTCTGAAAGGACAGCATTTAGAAACTGAAGCATAACTCCATTCACTTCGCACAGTGAATTGAAGTGTTGGAACACACTGCTTCTCTTTAAGAGAAATGCATTTGAGTTTTTTGTGAATGCTTGAAAGTAGTTTAAGGCACTTTCAAAGGAAAGTGATTTTCTCTGAAAGGACAGCATTTAGAAAGTGAAGCAACACTCCATTCACTTCGCACAGTGAATTGAAGTGTTGGAACTGACTGCTTCTCTTTCAGAGAAACGCATGTGAGTTTCTGGTGAATGCTTGTAAGTAGCTTAAGGCACTTTCAAAGGAAAGTGATTTTCTCTGAAAGGACAGCATTTAGAACGTGAGGCAACACTCTATTCACTTCACACAGTGAATTGAAGTGTTGGAAAAGACTGCTTCTCTTTCAGAGAAATGCATGTGAGTTTCTTCCTAATGCTTGCAAGTAACTTAAGGCACTATCAAAGCAAAGTGATTTTCTCTGAAAGGACAGCATTTAGAAAGTGAAGCAACACTCCATTCACTTCGCACAGTGAATTGAAGTGTTGGAACAGACTGCTTCTCTTTCAGAGAAACACATGTGAGTTTCTTCCTAATGCTTGCAAGTAGCTTAAGGCACTTTCAAAGGAAAGTGATTTTCTCTGAAAGGACAGCATTTAGAAAGTGAAGCAACTCTCCATTCACTTCGCACAGTGAAATGAAGTGTTGGAACAGACTGCTTCTCTTTAAGAGAAATTCATGTGAGTTTAAGTTGAATGCTTGTAAGTAGCTTAAGGCACTTTCAAAGGAAAGTGATTTTCTCTGAAAGGACAGCATTTAGAAAGTGAAGCAACACTCCATTCACTTCGCACAGTGAATTGAAGTGTTGGAACAGACTGCTTCTCTTTCAGAGAAACGCATGTGAGGTTCTGGTGAATGCTTGTAAGTAGCTTAAGGCACTTTCAAAGGAAAGTGATTTTCTCTGAAAGGACAGCATTTAGAACGTGAGGCAACACTCTATTCACTTCACACAGTGAATTGAAGTGTTGGAACAGACTGCTTCTCTTTCAGAGAAATGCATGTGAGTTTCTTCCTAATGCTTGCAAGTAGCTTAAGGCACTATCAAAGGAAAGTGATTTTCTCTGAAAGGACAGCATTTAGAAAGTAAAGCAACACTCCATTCACTTCGCACAGTGAATTGAAGTGTTGGAACAGACTGCTTCTCTTTCAGAGAAACACATGTGAGTTTCTTCCTAATGCTTGCAAGTCGCTTAAGGCACTTTCAAAGGAAAGTGATTTTCTCTGAAAGGACAGCATTTAGAAAGTGAAGCAACAATCCATGCACTTCGCACAGTGAATTGAAGTGTTGGAACCGACTGCTTCTCTTTCAGAGAAACGCATGTGAGTTTCTGGTGAATGCTTGTAAGTAGCTTAAGGCACTTTCAAAGGACAGTGATTTTCTCTGAAAGGACAGCATTTAGAAAGTGAAGCAACACTCCATTCCCTTCGTGCAGTGAATTGAAGTGTTGGAACAGAGTGCTTCTCTTTCATATAAACGCATTAGTGTTTCTTGTGAATGCTTGCAAGTTGCTTAAGGCACTTTCAAAGGAAAGTGATTTTCTCTGAAAGGACATAATTTAGAAAGTGAAGCAACACTCCATTCACTTCGCACAGTGAATTGAAGTGTTGGAACAGACTGCTTCTCTTTCAGAGAAATGCATGTGAGTTTCTGTTGAATGCTTGTAAGCAGCTTAAGGCACTTTCAAAGGAAAGTGATTTTCTCTGAAAGGACAGCATTTAGAAAATGAAGCAACACTCCATTCACTTCGCACATTGAATTGAAGTGTTGGAACAGACTGCTTCTCTTTCAGAGAAACGCATGTGAGTTTCTGGTGAATGCTTGTAAGTAGCTTAAGGCACTTTCAAAGGAAAGTGATTTTCTCTGAAAGGACAGCATTTAGAAAGTGAGGCAACACTCCATTCACTTCACACAGTGAATTGAAGTGTTGGAACAGACTGCTTCTCTTTCAGAGAAACGCATGTGAGTTTCTTCCTAATGCTTGCAAGTAGCTTAAGGCACTTTAAAAGGAAAGTGATTTTCTCTGAAAGGACAGCATTTAGAAAGTGAAGCAACACTCCATTCACTTCGCACAGTGAATTGAAGTATTGGAACAGACTGCTTCTCTTTCAGAGAAACGCATGTGAGTTTCTGGTGAATGCTTGTAAGTAGCTTAAGGCACTTTCAAAGGAAAGTGATTTTCTCTGAAAGGACAGCATTTAGAAAGTGAAGCAACACTCCATTCACTTCGCACTGTGAATTGAAGTGTTGGAACAGACTGCTTCTCTTTCAGAGAAACGCATGTGAGTTTCTGGTGAATGCTTGTAAGTAGCTTAAGGCACTTTCTAAGGAAAGTGATTTTCTCTAAAAGGACAGCATTTAGAAAGTGAAGCAACACTCCATTCACTTCGCACAGTGAATTGAAGTGTTGGAACAGACTGCTTCTCTTTCAGAGAAACGCATGTTAGTTTCTGGTGAATGCTTGTAAGTAGCTTAAGGCACTTTCAAAGGAAAGTGATTTTCTCTGAAAGGACATAATTTAGAAAGTGAAGCAACACTCCATTCACTTCGCACAGTGAACTGAAGTGTTGGAACAGACTGCTTCTCTTTCAGAGAAATGCATGTGAGTTTCTGTTGAATGCTTGTAAGCAGCTTAAGGCACTTTCAAAGGAAAGTGATTTTCTCTGAAAGGACAGCATTTAGAAAGTGAAGCAACACTCCATTCACTTCGCACATTGAATTGAAGTGTTGGAACAGACTGCTTCTCTTTCAGAGAAACGCATGTGAGTTTCTGGTGAATGCTTGTAAGTAGCTTAAGGCACTTTCAAAGGAAAGTGATTTTCTCTGAAAGGACAGCATTTAGAAAGTGAGGCAACACTCCATTCACTTCACACAGTGAATTGAAGTGTTGGAACAGACTGCTTCTCTTTCAGAGAAACGCATGTGAGTTTCTTCCTAATGCTTGCAAGTAGCTTAAGGCACTTTCAAAGGAAAGTGATTTTCTCTGAAAGGACAGCATTTAGAAAGTGAAGCAACACTCCATTCACTTCGCACAGTGAATTGAAGTGTTGGAACAGACTGCTTCTCTTTCAGAGAAACGCATGAGTTTCTGGTGAATGCTTGTAAGTAGCTTAAGGCACTTTCAAAGGAAAGTGATTTTCTCTGAAAGGACAGCATTTAGAAAGTGAAGCAACACTCCATTCACTTCGCACAGTGAATTGAAGTGTTGGAACAGACTGCTTCTCTTTCAGAGAAATTCATGTGAGTTTAAGTTGAATGCTTGTAAGTAGCTTAAGGCACTTTCAAAGGAAAGTGATTTTCTCTGAAAGGACAGCATTTAGAAAGTGAAGCAACACTCCATTCACTTCGCAGAGTGAATTGAAGTTTTGGAACAGACTGCTTCTCTTTCAGAGAAACGCATGTGAGTTTCTGGTGAATGCTTGTAAGTAGCTTAAGGCACTTTCAAAGGAAAGTGATTTTCACTGAAAGACAGCATTTAGAAAGTGAAGCAACACTCCATTCACTTCGCACAGTGAATTGAAGTGTTGGAACAGACTGCTTCTCTTTCAGAGAAACGCATGTGAGTTTCTGGTGAATGCTTGTAAGTAGCTTAAGGCACTTTCAAAGGAAAGTGATTTTCTCTGAAAGGACAGCATTTAGAAAGTGAAGCAACACTCCATTCACTTCGCACAGTGACTTGAAGTGTTGGAACAGACTGCTTCTCTTTCAGAGAAACGCATGTGAGTTTCTGGTGAATGCTTGTAAGTAGCTTAAGGCACTTTCAAAGGAAAGTGATTTTCTCTGAAAGGACAGCATTTAGAAACTGAAGCAACACTCCATTCACTTCGGACAGTGAATTGAAGTGTTGGAACAGACTGCTTCTCTTTCAGAGAAACGCATGTGAGTTTCTTCCTAATGCTTGTAAGTAGCTTAAGGCACTTTCAAAGGAAAGTGATTTTCTCTGAAAGGACAGCATTTAGAAAGTGAAGCAACACTCAATTCCCTTCGTGCAGTGAATTGAAGTGTTGGAAGAGAGTGCTTCTCTTTCACAGAAACGCATTAGTGTTTCTTGTGAATGCTTGCAAATTGCTTAAGACACTTTCAAAGGAAAGTGATTTTCTCTGAAAGGACAGCATTTAGAAACTGAAGCACAACTCCATTCACTTCGCACAGTGAATTGAAGTGTTGGAACACACTGCTTCTCTTTAAGAGAAACGCATGTGAGTTTTTTGTGAATGCTTGAAAGTAGTTTAAGGCACTTTCAAAGGAAAGTGATTTTCTCTGAAAGGACAGCATTTAGAAAGTGAAGCAACACTCCATTCACTTCGCACAGTGAATTGAAGTGTTGGAACAGACTGCTTCTCTTTCAGAGAAATGCATGTGAGTTTCTTCCTAATGCTTGCAAGTAGCTTAAGGCACTATCAAAGGAAAGTGATTTTCTCTGAAAGGACAGCATTTAGAAAGTGAAGCAACACTCCATTCACTTCGCACAGTGAATTGAAGTGTTGGAACAGACTGCTTCTCTTTCAGAGAAACACATGTGAGTTTCTTCCTAATGCTTGCAAGTAGCTTAAGGCACTTTCAAAGGAAAGTGATTTTCTCTGAATGGACAGCATTTAGAAAGTGAAGCAACAATCCATGCACTTCGCACAGTGAATTGAAGTGTTGGAACTGACTGCTTCTCTTTCAGAGAAACGCTTGTGAGTTTCTGGTGAATGCTTGTAAGTAGCTTAAGGCACTTTCAAAGGACAGTGATTTTCTCTGAAAGGACAGCATTTAGAAAGTGAAGCAACACTCCATTCCCTTCGTGCAGTGAATTGAAGTGTTGGAACAGAGTGCTTCTCTTTCATATAAACGCATTAGTGTTTCTTGTGAATGCTTGCAAGTTGCTTAAGGCACTTTCAAAGGAAAGTGATTTTCTCTGAAAGGACATAATTTAGAAAGTGAGGCAACACTCCATTCACTTCGCACAGTGAATTGAAGTGTTGGAACAGACTGCTTCTCTTTCAGAGAAATGCATGTGAGTTTCTGTTGAATGCTTGTAAGCAGCTTAAGGCACTTTCAAAGGAAAGTGATTTTCTCTGAAAGGACAGCATTTAGAAAGTGAAGCAACACTCCATTCACTTCGCACATTGAATTGAAGTGTTGGAACAGACTGCTTCTCTTTCAGAGAAACGCATGTGAGTTTCTGGTGAATGCTTGTAAGTAGCTTAAGGCACTTTCAAAGGAAAGTGATTTTCTCTGAAAGGACAGCATTTAGAAAGTGAGGCAACACTCCATTCACTTCACACAGTGAATTGAAGTGTTGGAACAGACTGCTTCTCTTTCAGAGAAACGCATGTGAGTTTCTTCCTAATGCTTGCAAGTAGCTTAAGGCACTTTCAAAGGAAAGTGATTTTCTCTGAAAGGACAGCATTTAGAAAGTGAAGCAACACTTCATTCACTTCGCACAGTGAATTGAAGTGTTGGAACAGACTGCTTCTCTTTCAGAGAAATTCATGTGAGTTTAAGTTGAATGGTTGTAAGTAGCTTAAGGCACTTTCAAAGGAAAGTGATTTTCTCTGAAAGGACAGCATTTAGAAAGTGAAGCAACACTCCATTCACTTAGCAGAGTGAATTGAAGTTTTGGAACAGACTGCTTCTCTTTCAGAGAAACGCATGTGAGTTTCTGGTGAATGCTTGTAAGTAGCTTAAGGCACTTTCAAAGGAAAGTGATTTTCTCTGAAAGGACAGCATTTAGAAAGTGAAGCAACACTCCATTCACTTCGCACAGTGAATTGAAGTGTTGGAACAGACTGCTTCTCTTTCAGAGAAACGCATGTGAGTTTCTGGTGAATGCTTGTAAGTAGCTTAAGGCACTTTCAAAGGAAAGTGATTTTCTCTGAAAGGACAGCATTTAGAAAGTGAAGCAACACTCCATTCACTTCGCACAGTGAATTGAAGTGTTGGAACAGACTGCTTCTCTTTCAGAGAAACGCATGTGAGTTTCTGGTGAATGCCTGCAAGTAGCTTAAGGCACTTTCAAAGGAAAGTGATATTCTCTGAAAGGACAGCATTTAGAAAGTGAAGCAACACTCCATTCACTTCGCACAGTGAATTGAAGTGTTGGAACAGACTGCTTTTCTTTCAAAGAAACGCATGTGAGTTTCTTCCTAATGCTTGCAAGTAGCTTAAGGCACTATCAAAGGAAGGTGATTTTCTCTGAAAGGACAGCATTTAGAAAGTGAAGCAACACTCCATTCACTTCGCACAGTGAATTGAAGTGTTGGAACAGACTGCTTCTCTTTCAGAGCAACGCATGTGAGTTTCTGGTGAATGCTTATAAGTAGCTTAAATCACTTTCAAAGGACAGTGATTTTCTCTGAAAGAACAGCATTTAGAAAGTGAAGCAACACTCCATTCCCTTCGTGCAGTGAATTGAAGTGTTGGAACAGAGTGCTTCTCTTTCATATAAACGCATTAGTGTTTCTTGTGAATGCTTGCAAGTTGCTTAAGGCACTTTCAAAGGAAAGTGATTTTCTCTGAAAGGACAGCATTTAGAAACTGAAGCACAACTCCATTCACTTCGCACAGTGAATTGAAGTGTTGGAACACACTGCTTCTCTTTAAGAGAAACGCATGTGAGTTTTTTGTGAATGCTTGAAAGTAGTTTAAGGCACTTTCAAAGGAAAGTGATTTTCTCTGAAAGGACAGCATTTAGAAAGTGAAGCAACACTCCATTCACTTCGCACAGTGAATTGAAGTGTTGGAACAGACTGCTTCTCTTTCAGAGAAATGCATGTGAGTTTCTTCCTAATGCTTGCAAGTAGCTTAAGGCACTATCAAAGGAAAGTGATTTTCTCTGAAAGGACAGCATTTAGAAAGTGAAGCAACACTCCATTCACTTCGCACAGTGAATTGAAGTGTTGGAACAGACTGCTTCTCTTTCAGAGAAACACATGTGAGTTTCTTCCTAATGCTTGCAAGTAGCTTAAGGCACTTTCAAAGGAAAGTGATTTTCTCTGAATGGACAGCATTTAGAAAGTGAAGCAACAATCCATGCACTTCGCACAGTGAATTGAAGTGTTGGAACTGACTGCTTCTCTTTCAGAGAAACGCATGTGAGTTTCTGGTGAATGCTTGTAAGTAGCTTAAGGCACTTTCAAAGGACAGTGATTTTCTCTGAAAGGACAGCATTTAGAAAGTGAAGCAACACTCCATTCCCTTCGTGCTGTGAATTGAAGTGTTGGAACAGAGTGCTTCTCTTTCATATAAACGCATTAGTGTTTCTTGTGAATGCTTGCAAGTTGCTTAAGGCACTTTCAAAGGAAAGTGATTTTCTCTGAAAGGACATAATTTAGAAAGTGAAGCAACACTCCATTCACTTCGCACAGTGAATTGTAGTGTTGGAACAGACTGCTTCTCTTTCAGAGAAATGCATGTGAGTTTCTGTTGAATGCTTGTAAGCAGCTTAAGGCACTTTCAAAGGAAAGTGATTTTCTCTGAAAGGACAGCATTTAGAAAGTGAAGCAACACTCCATTCACTTCGCACATTGAATTGAAGTGTTGGAACAGACTGCTTCTCTTTCAGAGAAACGCATGTGAGTTTCTGGTGAATGCTTGTAAGTAGCTTAAGGCACTTTCAAAGGAAAGTGATTTTCTCTGAAAGGACAGCATTTAGAAAGTGAGGCAACACTCCATTCACTTCACACAGTGAATTGAAGTGTTGGAACAGACTGCTTCTCTTTCAGAGAAACGCATGTGAGTTTCTTCCTAATGCTTGCAAGTAGCTTAAGGCACTTTCAAAGGAAAGTGATTTTCTCTGAAAGGACAGCATTTAGAAAGTGAAGCAACACTTCATTCACTTCGCACAGTGAATTGAAGTGTTGGAACAGACTGCTTCTCTTTCAGAGAAATTCATGTGAGTTTAAGTTGAATGGTTGTAAGTAGCTTAAGGCACTTTCAAAGGAAAGTGATTTTCTCTGAAAGGACAGCATTTAGAAAGTGAAGCAACACTCCATTCACTTAGCAGAGTGAATTGAAGTTTTGGAACAGACTGCTTCTCTTTCAGAGAAACGCATGTGAGTTTCTGGTGAATGCTTGTAAGTAGCTTAAGGCACTTTCAAAGGAAAGTGATTTTCTCTGAAAGGACAGCATTTAGAAAGTGAAGCAACACTCCATTCACTTCGCACAGTGAATTGAAGTGTTGGAACAGACTGCTTCTCTTTCAGAGAAACGCATGTGAGTTTCTGGTGAATGCTTGTAAGTAGCTTAAGGCACTTTCAAAGGAAAGTGATTTTCTCTGAAAGGACAGCATTTAGAAAGTGAAGCAACACTCCATTCACTTCGCACAGTGAATTGAAGTGTTGGAACAGACTGCTTCTCTTTCAGAGAAACGCATGTGAGTTTCTGGTGAATGCCTGCAAGTAGCTTAAGGCACTTTCAAAGGAAAGTGATTTTCTCTGAAAGGACAGCATTTAGAAAGTGAAGCAACACTCCATTCACTTCGCACAGTGAATTGAAGTGTTGGAACAGACTGCTTTTCTTTCAAAGAAACGCATGTGAGTTTCTTCCTAATGCTTGCAAGTAGCTTAAGGCACTATCAAAGGAAGGTGATTTTCTCTGAAAGGACAGCATTTAGAAAGTGAAGCAACACTCCATTCACTTCGCACAGTGAATTGAAGTGTTGGAACAGACTGCTTCTCTTTCAGAGCAACGCATGTGAGTTTCTGGTGAATGCTTATAAGTAGCTTAAATCACTTTCAAAGGACAGTGATTTTCTCTGAAAGAACAGCATTTAGAAAGTGAAGCAACACTCCATTGCCTTCGTGCAGTGAATTGAAGTGTTGGAACAGAGTGCTTCTCTTTCATATAAACGCATTAGTGTTTCTTGTGAATGCTTGCAAGTTGCTTAAGGCACTTTCAAAGGAAAGTGATTTTCTCTGAAAGGACAGCATTTAGAACGTGAGGCAACACTCTATTCACTTCACACAGTGAATTGAAGTGTTGGAACAGACTGCTTCTCTTTCAGAGAAATGCATGTGAGTTTCTTCCTAATGCTTGCAAGTAACTTAAGGCACTATCAAAGGAAAGTGATTTTCTCTGAAAGGACAGCATTTAGAAAGTGAAGCAACACTCCATTCACTTCGCACAGTGAATTGAAGTGTTGGAACAGAGTGCTTCTCTTTCAGAGAAACACATGTGAGTTTCTTCCTAATGCTTGCAAGTAGCTTAAGGCACTTTCAAAGGAAAGTGATTTTCTCTGAAAGGACAGCATTTAGAAAGTGAAGCAACTCTCCATTCACTTCGCACAGTGAAATGAAGTGTTGGAACAGAGTGCTTCTCTTTAAGAGAAATTCATGTGAGTTTCTGGTGAATGCTTGTAAGTAGCTTAAGGCACTTTCAAAGGAAAGTGATTTTCTCTGAAAGGACAGCATTTAGAAAGTGAAGCAACACTACATTCACTTCGCACAGTGAATTGAAGTGTTGGAACAGACTGCTTCTCTTTCAGAGAAACGCATGTGAGTTTCTGGTGAATGCTTGTAAGTAGCTTAAGGCACTTTCAAAGGAAAGTGATTTTCTCTGAAAGGACAGCATTTAAAAAGTGAAGCAACACTCCATTCACTTCGCACAGTGAATTGAAGTGTTGGAACAGACTGCTTCTCTTTCAGAGAAACGCATGTGAGTTTCTGGTGAATGCTTGTAAGTAGTTTAAGGCACTTTCAAAGGAAAGTGATTTTCTCTGAAAGGACAGCATTTAGAAAGTGAAGCAACACTCCATTCACTTCGCACAGTGAATTGAAGTGTTGGAACAGACTGCTTCTCTTTCAGAGAAACGCATGTGAGTTTCTGGTGAATGCTTGTAAGTAGCTTAAGGCACTTTCAAAGGACAGTGATTTTCTCTGAAAGGACAGCATTTTGAAGGTGAAGCAACACTCCATTCCCTTCGTGCAGTGAATTGAAGTGTTGGAACAGAGTGCTTCTCTTTCATATAAACACATTAGTGTTTCTTGTGAATGCTTGCAAGTTGCTTAAGGCACTTTCAAAGGAAAGTGATTTTCTCTGAAAGGACATAATTAAGAAAGTGAAGCAACACTCCATTCACTTCGCACAGTGAATTGAAGTGTTGGAACAGACTGCTTCTCTTTCAGAGAAATGCATGTTAGTTTCTGTTGAATGCTTGTAAGTAGCTTAAGGCACTTTCAAAGGAAAGTGATTTTCTCTGAAAGGACAGCATTTAGAAAGTGATGCAACACTCCATTCACTTCGCACAGTGAATTGAAGTGTTGGAACAGTCTGCTTCTCTTTCAGAGAAACGCATGTGAGTTTCTTCCTAATGCTTGCAAGTAGCTTAAGGCACTTTCAAAGGAAAGTGATTTTCTCTGAAAGGACAGCATTTAGAAAGTGAAGCAACACTCCATTCACTTCGCACAGTGAATTGAAGTGTTGGAACAGACTGCTTCTCTTTCAGAGAAACGCATGTGAGTTTCTGGTGAATGCTTGTAAGTAGCTTAAGGCACTTTCAAAGGAAAGTGATTTTCTCTGAAAGGACAGCATATAGAAACTGAAGCAACACTCAATTCCCTTCGTGCAGTGAATTGAAGTGTTGGAACAGAGTGCTTCTCTTTCATAGAAACGCATTAGTGTTTCTTGTGAATGCTTGCAAATTGCTTAAGGCACTTTCAAAGGAAAGTGATTTTCTCTGAAAGGACAGCATTTAGAAACTGAAGCATAACTCCATTCACTTCGCACAGTGAATTGAAGTGTTGGAACACACTGCTTCTCTTTAAGAGAAATGCATTTGAGTTTTTTGTGAATGCTTGAAAGTAGTTTAAGGCACTTTCAAAGGAAAGTGATTTTCTCTGAAAGGACAGCATTTAGAAAGTGAAGCAACACTCCATTCACTTCGCACAGTGAATTGAAGTGTTGGAACTGACTGCTTCTCTTTCAGAGAAACGCATGTGAGTTTCTGGTGAATGCTTGTAAGTAGCTTAAGGCACTTTCAAAGGAAAGTGATTTTCTCTGAAAGGACAGCATTTAGAACGTGAGGCAACACTCTATTCACTTCACACAGTGAATTGAAGTGTTGGAACAGACTGCGTCTCTTTCAGAGAAATGCATGTGAGTTTCTTCCTAATGCTTGCAAGTAACTTAAGGCACTATCAAAGGAAAGTGATTTTCTCTGAAAGGACAGCATTTAGAAAGTGAAGCAACACTCCATTCACTTCGCACAGTGAATTGAAGTGTTGGAACAGACTGCTTCTCTTTCAGAGAAACACATGTGAGTTTCTTCCTAATGCTTGCAAGTAGCTTAAGGCACTTTCAAAGGAAAGTGATTTTCTCTGAAAGGACAGCATTTAGAAAGTGAAGCAACTCTCCATTCACTTCGCACAGTGAATTGAAGTGTTGGAACAGACTGCTTCTCTTTCAGAGAAACACATGTGAGTTTCTTCCTAATGCTTGCAAGTAGCTTAAGGCACTTTCAAAGGAAAGTGATTTTCTCTGAAAGGACAGCATTTAGAAAGTGAAGCAACACTCCATTCACTTCGCACAGTGAATTGAAGTGTTGGAACAGACTGCTTCTCTTTCAGAGAAACACATGTGAGTTTCTTCCTAATGCTTGCAAGTAGCTTAAGGCACTTTCAAAGGAAAGTGATTTTCTCTGAAAGGACAGCTTTTAGAAAGTGAAGCAACACTCCATTCACTTCGCACAGTGAATTGAAGTGTTGGAACAGACTGCTTCTCTTTCAGAGAAACACATGTGAGTTTCTTCCTAATGCTTGCAAGTAGCTTAAGGCACTTTCAAAGGAAAGTGATTTTCTCTGAAAGGACAGCATTTAGAAAGTGAAGCAACTCTCCATTCACTTCGCACAGTGAAATGAAGTGTTGGAACAGACTGCTTCTCTTTAAGAGAAATTCATGTGAGTTTCTGGTGAATGCTTGTAAGTAGCTTAAGGCACTTTCAAAGGAAAGTGATTTTCTCTGAAAGGACAGCATTTAGAAAGTGAAGCAACACTACATTCACTTCGCACAGTGAATTGAAGTGTTGGAACAGACTGCTTCTCTTTCAGAGAAACGCATGTGAGTTTCTGGTGAATGCTTGTAAGTAGCTTAAGGCACTTTCAAAGGAAAGTGATTTTCTCTGAAAGGACAGCATTTAAAAAGTGAAGCAACACTCCATTCACTTCGCACAGTGAATTGAAGTGTTGGAACAGACTGCTTCTCTTTCAGAGAAACGCATGTGAGTTTCTGGTGAATGCTTGTAAGTAGTTTAAGGCACTTTCAAAGGAAAGTGATTTTCTCTGAAAGGACAGCATTTAGAAAGTGAAGCAACACTCCATTCACTTCGCACAGTGAATTGAAGTGTTGGAACAGACTGCTTCTCTTTCAGAGAAACGCATGTGAGTTTCTGGTGAATGCTTGTAAGTAGCTTAAGGCACTTTCAAAGGACAGTGATTTTCTCTGAAAGGACAGCATTTTGAAGGTGAAGCAACACTCCATTCCCTTCGTGCAGTGAATTGAAGTGTTGGAACAGAGTGCTTCTCTTTCATATAAACACATTAGTGTTTCTTGTGAATGCTTGCAAGTTGCTTAAGGCACTTTCAAAGGAAAGTGATTTTCTCTGAAAGGACATAATTAAGAAAGTGAAGCAACACTCCATTCACTTCGCACAGTGAATTGAAGTGTTGGAACAGACTGCTTCTCTTTCAGAGAAATGCATGTTAGTTTCTGTTGAATGCTTGTAAGTAGCTTAAGGCACTTTCAAAGGAAAGTGATTTTCTCTGAAAGGACAGCATTTAGAAAGTGATGCAACACTCCATTCACTTCGCACAGTGAATTGAAGTGTTGGAACAGTCTGCTTCTCTTTCAGAGAAACGCATGTGAGTTTCTTCCTAATGCTTGCAAGTAGCTTAAGGCACTTTCAAAGGAAAGTGATTTTCTCTGAAAGGACAGCATTTAGAAAGTGAAGCAACACTCCATTCACTTCGCACAGTGAATTGAAGTGTTGGAACAGACTGCTTCTCTTTCAGAGAAACGCATGTGAGTTTCTGGTGAATGCTTGTAAGTAGCTTAAGGCACTTTCAAAGGAAAGTGATTTTCTCTGAAAGGACAGCATATAGAAACTGAAGCAACACTCAATTCCCTTCGTGCAGTGAATTGAAGTGTTGGAACAGAGTGCTTCTCTTTCATAGAAACGCATTAGTGTTTCTTGTGAATGCTTGCAAATTGCTTAAGGCACTTTCAAAGGAAAGTGATTTTCTCTGAAAGGACAGCATTTAGAAACTGAAGCATAACTCCATTCACTTCGCACAGTGAATTGAAGTGTTGGAACACACTGCTTCTCTTTAAGAGAAATGCATTTGAGTTTTTTGTGAATGCTTGAAAGTAGTTTAAGGCACTTTCAAAGGAAAGTGATTTTCTCTGAAAGGACAGCATTTAGAAAGTGAAGCAACACTCCATTCACTTCGCACAGTGAATTGAAGTGTTGGAACTGACTGCTTCTCTTTCAGAGAAACGCATG
This sequence comes from Myodes glareolus, assembly GCF_982192425.1. Lineage (NCBI taxonomy): Eukaryota > Metazoa > Chordata > Mammalia > Rodentia > Cricetidae > Myodes > Myodes glareolus. The sequence continues at coordinate 812,460 of NW_028263215.1, forward strand.
TGAGTTTCTGGTGAATGCTTGTAAGTAGCTTAAGGCACTTTCAAAGGAAAGTGATTTTCTCTGAAAGGACAGCATTTAGAACGTGAGGCAACACTCTATTCACTTCACACAGTGAATTGAAGTGTTGGAACAGACTGCGTCTCTTTCAGAGAAATGCATGTGAGTTTCTTCCTAATGCTTGCAAGTAACTTAAGGCACTATCAAAGGAAAGTGATTTTCTCTGAAAGGACAGCATTTAGAAAGTGAAGCAACACTCCATTCACTTCGCACAGTGAATTGAAGTGTTGGAACAGACTGCTTCACTTTCAGAGAAACACATGTGAGTTTCTTCCTAATGCTTGCAAGTAGCTTAAGGCACTTTCAAAGGAAAGTGATTTTCTCTGAAAGGACAGCATTTAGAAAGTGAAGCAACTCTCCATTCACTTCGCACAGTGAAATGAAGTGTTGGAACAGACTGCTTCTCTTTAAGAGAAATTCATGTGAGTTTAAGTTGAATGCTTGTAAGTTGCTTAAGGCACTTTCAAAGGAAAGTGATTTTCTCTGAAAGGACAGCATTTAGAAAGTGAAGCAACACTCCATTTACTTCGCAGAGTGAATTGAAGTTTTGGAACATACTGCTTCTCTTTCAGAGAAACGAATGTGAGTTTCTGGTGAATGCTTGTAAGTAGCTTAAGGCACTTTCAAAGGAAAGTGATTTTCTCTGAAAGGACAGCATTTAGAAAGTGAAGCAACACTCCATTCACTTCGCACAGTGAATTGAAGTGTTGGAACAGACTGCTTCTCTTTCAGAGAAACGCATGTGAGTTTCTTCCTAATGCTTGTAAGTAGCTTAAGGCACTTTCAAAGGAAAGTGATTTTCTCTGAAAGGACAGCATTTAGAAAGTGAAGCAACACTCAATTCCCTTCGTGCAGTGAATTGAAGTGTTGGAAGAGAGTGCTTCTCTTTCACAGAAACGCATTAGTGTTTCTTGTGAATGCTTGCAAATTGCTTAAGACACTTTCAAAGGAAAGTGATTTTCTCTGAAAGGACAGCATTTAGAAACTGAAGCACAACTCCATTCACTTCGCACAGTGAATTGAAGTGTTGGAACACACTGCTTCTCTTTAAGAGAAACGCATGTGAGTTTTTTGTGAATGCTTGAAAGTAGTTTAAGGCACTTTCAAAGGAAAGTGATTTTCTCTGAAAGGACAGCATTTAGAAAGTGAAGCAACACTCCATTCACTTCGCACAGTGAATTGAAGTGTTGGAACAGACTGCTTCTCTTTCAGAGAAATGCATGTGAGTTTCTTCCTAATGCTTGCAAGTAGCTTAAGGCACTATCAAAGGAAAGTGATTTTCTCTGAAAGGACAGCATTTAGAAAGTGAAGCAACACTCCATTCACTTCGCACAGTGAATTGAAGTGTTGGAACAGACTGCTTCTCTTTCAGAGAAACACATGTGAGTTTCTTCCTAATGCTTGCAAGTAGCTTAAGGCACTTTCAAAGGAAAGTGATTTTCTCTGAATGGACAGCATTTAGAAAGTGAAGCAACAATCCATGCACTTCGCACAGTGAATTGAAGTGTTGGAACTGACTGCTTCTCTTTCAGAGAAACGCATGTGAGTTTCTGGTGAATGCTTGTAAGTAGCTTAAGGCACTTTCAAAGGACAGTGATTTTCTCTGAAAGGACAGCATTTAGAAAGTGAAGCAACACTCCATTCCCTTCGTGCAGTGAATTGAAGTGTTGGAACAGAGTGCTTCTCTTTCATATAAACGCATTAGTGTTTCTTGTGAATGCTTGCAAGTTGCTTAAGGCACTTTCAAAGGAAAGTGATTTTCTCTGAAAGGACATAATTTAGAAAGTGAAGCAACACTCCATTCACTTCGCACAGTGAATTGAAGTGTTGGAACAGACTGCTTCTCTTTCAGAGAAATGCATGTGAGTTTCTGTTGAATGCTTGTAAGCAGCTTAAGGCACTTTCAAAGGAAAGTGATTTTCTCTGAAAGGACAGCATTTAGAAAGTGAAGCAACACTCCATTCACTTCGCACATTGAATTGAAGTGTTGGAACAGACTGCTTCTCTTTCAGAGAAACGCATGTGAGTTTCTGGTGAATGCTTGTAAGTAGCTTAAGGCACTTTCAAAGGAAAGTGATTTTCTCTGAAAGGACAGCATTTAGAAAGTGAGGCAACACTCCATTCACTTCACACAGTGAATTGAAGTGTTGGAACAGACTGCTTCTCTTTCAGAGAAACGCATGTGAGTTTCTTCCTAATGCTTGCAAGTAGCTTAAGGCACTTTCAAAGGAAAGTGATTTTCTCTGAAAGGACAGCATTTAGAAAGTGAAGCAACACTTCATTCACTTCGCACAGTGAATTGAAGTGTTGGAACAGACTGCTTCTCTTTCAGAGAAATTCATGTGAGTTTAAGTTGAATGGTTGTAAGTAGCTTAAGGCACTTTCAAAGGAAAGTGATTTTCTCTGAAAGGACAGCATTTAGAAAGTGAAGCAACACTCCATTCACTTAGCAGAGTGAATTGAAGTTTTGGAACAGACTGCTTCTCTTTCAGAGAAACGCATGTGAGTTTCTGGTGAATGCTTGTAAGTAGCTTAAGGCACTTTCAAAGGAAAGTGATTTTCTCTGAAAGGACAGCATTTAGAAAGTGAAGCAACACTCCATTCACTTCGCACAGTGAATTGAAGTGTTGGAACAGACTGCTTCTCTTTCAGAGAAACGCATGTGAGTTTCTGGTGAATGCTTGTAAGTAGCTTAAGGCACTTTCAAAGGAAAGTGATTTTCTCTGAAAGGACAGCATTTAGAAAGTGAAGCAACACTCCATTCACTTCGCACAGTGAATTGAAGTGTTGGAACAGACTGCTTCTCTTTCAGAGAAACGCATGTGAGTTTCTGGTGAATGCCTGCAAGTAGCTTAAGGCACTTTCAAAGGAAAGTGATTTTCTCTGAAAGGACAGCATTTAGAAAGTGAAGCAACACTCCATTCACTTCGCACAGTGAATTGAAGTGTTGGAACAGACTGCTTTTCTTTCAAAGAAACGCATGTGAGTTTCTTCCTAATGCTTGCAAGTAGCTTAAGGCACTATCAAAGGAAGGTGATTTTCTCTGAAAGGACAGCATTTAGAAAGTGAAGCAACACTCCATTCACTTCGCACAGTGAATTGAAGTGTTGGAACAGACTGCTTCTCTTTCAGAGCAACGCATGTGAGTTTCTGGTGAATGCTTATAAGTAGCTTAAATCACTTTCAAAGGACAGTGATTTTCTCTGAAAGAACAGCATTTAGAAAGTGAAGCAACACTCCATTCCCTTCGTGCAGTGAATTGAAGTGTTGGAACAGAGTGCTTCTCTTTCATATAAACGCATTAGTGTTTCTTGTGAATGCTTGCAAGTTGCTTAAGGCACTTTCAAAGGAAAGTGATTTTCTCTGAAAGGACAGCATTTAGAACGTGAGGCAACACTCTATTCACTTCACACAGTGAATTGAAGTGTTGGAACAGACTGCTTCTCTTTCAGAGAAATGCATGTGAGTTTCTTCCTAATGCTTGCAAGTAACTTAAGGCACTATCAAAGGAAAGTGATTTTCTCTGAAAGGACAGCATTTAGAAAGTGAAGCAACACTCCATTCACTTCGCACAGTGAATTGAAGTGTTGGAACAGAGTGCTTCTCTTTCAGAGAAACACATGTGAGTTTCTTCCTAATGCTTGCAAGTAGCTTAAGGCACTTTCAAATGAAAGTGATTTTCTCTGAAAGGACAGCATTTAGAAAGTGAAGCAACTCTCCATTCACTTCGCACAGTGAAATGAAGTGTTGGAACAGACTGCTTCTCTTTAAGAGAAATTCATGTGAGTTTCTGGTGAATGCTTGTAAGTAGCTTAAGGCACTTTCAAAGGAAAGTGATTTTCTCTGAAAGGACAGCATTTAGAAAGTGAAGCAACACTACATTCACTTCGCACAGTGAATTGAAGTGTTGGAACAGACTGCTTCTCTTTCAGAGAAACGCATGTGAGTTTCTGGTGAATGCTTGTAAGTAGCTTAAGGCACTTTCAAAGGAAAGTGATTTTCTCTGAAAGGACAGCATTTAAAAAGTGAAGCAACACTCCATTCACTTCGCACAGTGAATTGAAGTGTTGGAACAGACTGCTTCTCTTTCAGAGAAACGCATGTGAGTTTCTGGTGAATGCTTGTAAGTAGTTTAAGGCACTTTCAAAGGAAAGTGATTTTCTCTGAAAGGACAGCATTTAGAAAGTGAAGCAACACTCCATTCACTTCGCACAGTGAATTGAAGTGTTGGAACAGACTGCTTCTCTTTCAGAGAAACGCATGTGAGTTTCTGGTGAATGCTTGTAAGTAGCTTAAGGCACTTTCAAAGGACAGTGATTTTCTCTGAAAGGACAGCATTTTGAAGGTGAAGCAACACTCCATTCCCTTCGTGCAGTGAATTGAAGTGTTGGAACAGAGTGCTTCTCTTTCATATAAACACATTAGTGTTTCTTGTGAATGCTTGCAAGTTGCTTAAGGCACTTTCAAAGGAAAGTGATTTTCTCTGAAAGGACATAATTAAGAAAGTGAAGCAACACTCCATTCACTTCGCACAGTGAATTGAAGTGTTGGAACAGACTGCTTCTCTTTCAGAGAAATGCATGTTAGTTTCTGTTGAATGCTTGTAAGTAGCTTAAGGCACTTTCAAAGGAAAGTGATTTTCTCTGAAAGGACAGCATTTAGAAAGTGATGCAACACTCCATTCACTTCGCACAGTGAATTGAAGTGTTGGAACAGTCTGCTTCTCTTTCAGAGAAACGCATGTGAGTTTCTTCCTAATGCTTGCAAGTAGCTTAAGGCACTTTCAAAGGAAAGTGATTTTCTCTGAAAGGACAGCATTTAGAAAGTGAAGCAACACTCCATTCACTTCGCACAGTGAATTGAAGTGTTGGAACAGACTGCTTCTCTTTCAGAGAAACGCATGTGAGTTTCTGGTGAATGCTTGTAAGTAGCTTAAGGCACTTTCAAAGGAAAGTGATTTTCTCTGAAAGGACAGCATATAGAAACTGAAGCAACACTCAATTCCCTTCGTGCAGTGAATTGAAGTGTTGGAACAGAGTGCTTCTCTTTCATAGAAACGCATTAGTGTTTCTTGTGAATGCTTGCAAATTGCTTAAGGCACTTTCAAAGGAAAGTGATTTTCTCTGAAAGGACAGCATTTAGAAACTGAAGCATAACTCCATTCACTTCGCACAGTGAATTGAAGTGTTGGAACACACTGCTTCTCTTTAAGAGAAATGCATTTGAGTTTTTTGTGAATGCTTGAAAGTAGTTTAAGGCACTTTCAAAGGAAAGTGATTTTCTCTGAAAGGACAGCATTTAGAAAGTGAAGCAACACTCCATTCACTTCGCACAGTGAATTGAAGTGTTGGAACTGACTGCTTCTCTTTCAGAGAAACGCATGTGAGTTTCTGGTGAATGCTTGTAAGTAGCTTAAGGCACTTTCAAAGGAAAGTGATTTTCTCTGAAAGGACAGCATTTAGAACGTGAGGCAACACTCTATTCACTTCACACAGTGAATTGAAGTGTTGGAACAGACTGCGTCTCTTTCAGAGAAATGCATGTGAGTTTCTTCCTAATGCTTGCAAGTAACTTAAGGCACTATCAAAGGAAAGTGATTTTCTCTGAAAGGACAGCATTTAGAAAGTGAAGCAACACTCCATTCACTTCGCACAGTGAATTGAAGTGTTGGAACAGACTGCTTCTCTTTCAGAGAAACACATGTGAGTTTCTTCCTAATGCTTGCAAGTAGCTTAAGGCACTTTCAAAGGAAAGTGATTTTCTCTGAAAGGACAGCATTTAGAAAGTGAAGCAACTCTCCATTCACTTCGCACAGTGAAATGAAGTGTTGGAACAGACTGCTTCTCTTTAAGAGAAATTCATGTGAGTTTAAGTTGAATGCTTGTAAGTTGCTTAAGGCACTTTCAAAGGAAAGTGATTTTCTCTGAAAGGACAGCATTTAGAAAGTGAAGCAACACTCCATTTACTTCGCAGAGTGAATTGAAGTTTTGGAACATACTGCTTCTCTTTCAGAGAAACGAATGTGAGTTTCTGGTGAATGCTTGTAAGTAGCTTAAGGCACTTTCAAAGGAAAGTGATTTTCTCTGAAAGGACAGCATTTAGAAAGTGAAGCAACACTACATTCACTTCGCACAGTGAATTGAAGTGTTGGAACAGACTGCTTCTCTTTCAGAGAAACGCATGTGAGTTTCTGGTGAATGCTTGTAAGTAGCTTAAGGCACTTTCAAAGGAAAGTGATTTTCTCTGAAAGGACAGCATTTAAAAAGTGAAGCAACACTCCATTCACTTCGCACAGTGAATTGAAGTGTTGGAACAGACTGCTTCTCTTTCAGAGAAACGCATGTGAGTTTCTGGTGAATGCTTGTAAGTAGTTTAAGGCACTTTCAAAGGAAAGTGATTTTCTCTGAAAGGACAGCATTTAGAAACTGAAGCAACACTCCATTCACTTCGCACAGTGAATTGAAGTGTTGGAACAGACTGCTTCTCTTTCAGAGAAACGCATGTGAGTTTCTGGTGAATGCTTGTAAGTAGCTTAAGGCACTTTCAAAGGACAGTGATTTTCTCTGAAAGGACAGCATTTTGAAGGTGAAGCAACACTCCATTCCCTTCGTGCAGTGAATTGAAGTGTTGGAACAGAGTGCTTCTCTTTCATATAAACGCATTAGTGTTTCTTGTGAATGCTTGCAAGTTGCTTAAGGCACTTTCAAAGGAAAGTGATTTTCTCTGAAAGGACATAATTAAGAAAGTGAAGCAACACTCCATTCACTTCGCACAGTGAATTGAAGTGTTGGAACAGACTGCTTCTCTTTCAGAGAAATGCATGTTAGTTTCTGTTGAATGCTTGTAAGTAGCTTAAGGCACTTTCAAAGGAAAGTGATTTTCTCTGAAAGGACAGCATTTAGAAAGTGATGCAACACTCCATTCACTTCGCACAGTGAATTGAAGTGTTGGAACAGTCTGCTTCTCTTTCAGAGAAACGCATGTGAGTTTCTTCCTAATGCTTGCAAGTAGCTTAAGGCACTTTCAAAGGAAAGTGATTTTCTCTGAAAGGACAGCATTTAGAAAGTGAAGCAACACTCCATTCACTTCGCACAGTGAATTGAAGTGTTGGAACAGACTGCTTCTCTTTCAGAGAAACGCATGTGAGTTTCTGGTGAATGCTTGTAAGTAGCTTAAGGCACTTTCAAAGGAAAGTGATTTTCTCTGAAAGGACAGCATTTAGAAACTGAAGCAACACTCAATTCCCTTCGTGCAGTGAATTGAAGTGTTGGAACAGAGTGCTTCTCTTTCATAGAAACGCATTAGTGTTTCTTGTGAATGCTTGCAAATTGCTTAAGGCACTTTCAAAGGAAAGTGATTTTCTCTGAAAGGACAGCATTTAGAAACTGAAGCATAACTCCATTCACTTCGCACAGTGAATTGAAGTGTTGGAACAGTCTGCTTCTCTTTAAGAGAAATGCATTTGAGTTTTTTGTGAATGCTTGAAAGTAGTTTAAGGCACTTTCAAAGGAAAGTGATTTTCTCTGAAAGGACAGCATTTAGAAAGTGAAGCAACACTCCATTCACTTCGCACAGTGAATTGAAGTGTTGGAACTGACTGCTTCTCTTTCAGAGAAACGCATGTGAGTTTCTGGTGAATGCTTGTAAGTAGCTTAAGGCACTTTCAAAGAAAAGTGATTTTCTCTGAAAGGACAGCATTTAGAACGTGAGGCAACACTCTATTCACTTCACACAGTGAATTGAAGTGTTGGAACAGACTGCTTCTCTTTCAGAGAAATGCATGTGAGTTTCTTCCTAATGCTTGCAAGTAACTTAAGGCACTATCAAAGGAAAGTGATTTTCTCTGAAAGGACAGCATTTAGAAAGTGAAGCAACACTCCATTCACTTCGCACAGTGAATTGAAGTGTTGGAACAGACTGCTTCTCTTTCAGAGAAACACATGTGATTTTCTTCCTAATGCTTGCAAGTAGCTTAAGGCACTTTCAAAGGAAAGTGATTTTCTCTGAAAGGACAGCATTTAGAAAGTGAAGCAACTCTCCATTCACTTCGCACAGTGAAATGAAGTGTTGGAACAGACTGCTTCTCTTTAAGAGAAATTCATGTGAGTTTAAGTTGAATGCTTGTAAGTAGCTTAAGGCACTTTCAAAGGAAAGTGATTTTCTCTGAAAGGACAGCATTTAGAAAGTGAAGCAACACTCCATTCACTTCGCAGAGTGAATTGAAGTTTTGGAACAGACTGCTTCTCTTTCAGAGAAACGCATGTGAGTTTCTGGTGAATGCTTGTAAGTAGCTTAAGGCACTTTCAAAGGAAAGTGATTTTCTCTGAAAGGACAGCATTTAGAAAGTGAAGCAACACTACATTCACTTCGCACAGTGAATTGAAGTGTTGGAACAGACTGCTTCTCTTTCAGAGAAACGCATGTGAGTTTCTGGTGAATGCTTGTAAGTAGCTTAAGGCACTTTCAAAGGAAAGTGATTTTCTCTGAAAGGACAGCATTTAAAAAGTGAAGCAACACTCCATTCACTTCGCACAGTGAATTGAAGTGTTGGAACAGACTGCTTCTCTTTCAGAGAAACGCATGTGAGTTTCTGGTGAATGCTTGTAAGTAGTTTAAGGCACTTTCAAAGGAAAGTGATTTTCTCTGAAAGGACAGCATTTAGAAAGTGAAGCAACACTCCATTCACTTCGCACAGTGAATTGAAGTGTTGGAACAGACTGCTTCTCTTTCAGAGAAACGCATGTGAGTTTCTGGTGAATGCTTGTAAGTAGCTTAAGGCACTTTCAAAGGAAAGTGATTTTCTCTGAAAGGACAGCATTTAGAAAGTGAAGCAACACTCACTTCCCTTCGTGCAGTGAATTGAAGTGTTGGAACAGAGTGCTTCTCTTTCATAGAAACGCATTAGTGTTTCTTGTGAATGCTTGCAAATTGCTTAAGGCACTTTCAAAGGAAAGTGATTTTCTCTGAAAGGACAGCATTTAGAAAGTGAAGCAACACTCCATTCACTTCGCACAGTGAATTGAAGTGTTGGAACAGACTGCTTCTCTTTCAGAGAAACGCATGTGAGGTTCTGGTGAATGCTTGTAAGTAGCTTAAGGCACTTTCAAAGGAAAGTGATTTTCTCTGAAAGGACAGCATTTAGAACGTGAGGCAACACTCTATTCACTTCACACAGTGAATTGAAGTGTTGGAACAGACTGCTTCTCTTTCAGAGAAATGCATGTGAGTTTCTTCCTAATGCTTGCAAGTAGCTTAAGGCACTATCAAAGGAAAGTGATTTTCTCTGAAAGGACAGCATTTAGAAAGTAAAGCAACACTCCATTCACTTCGCACAGTGAATTGAAGTGTTGGAACAGACTGCTTCTCTTTCAGAGAAACACATGTGAGTTTCTTCCTAATGCTTGCAAGTCGCTTAAGGCACTTTCAAAGGAAAGTGATTTTCTCTGAAAGGACAGCATTTAGAAAGTGAAGCAACAATCCATGCACTTCGCACAGTGAATTGAAGTGTTGGAACCGACTGCTTCTCTTTCAGAGAAACGCATGTGAGTTTCTGGTGAATGCTTGTAAGTAGCTTAAGGCACTTTCAAAGGACAGTGATTTTCTCTGAAAGGACAGCATTTAGAAAGTGAAGCAACACTCCATTCCCTTCGTGCAGTGAATTGAAGTGTTGGAACAGAGTGCTTCTCTTTCATATAAACGCATTAGTGTTTCTTGTGAATGCTTGCAAGTTGCTTAAGGCACTTTGAAAGGAAAGTGATTTTCTCTGAAAGGACATAATTGAGAAAGTGAAGCAACACTCCATTCACTTCGCACAGTGAATTGAAGTGTTGGAACAGACTGCTTCTCTTTCAGAGAAATGCATGTGAGTTTCTGTTGAATGCTTGTAAGCAGCTTAAGGCACTTTCAAAGGAAAGTGATTTTCTCTGAAAGGACAGCATTTAGAAAGTGAGGCAACACTCCATTCACTTCGCACAGTGAATTGAAGTGTTGGAACAGACTGCTTCTCTTTCAGAGAAACGCATGTGAGTTTCTTCCTAATGCTTGCAAGTAGCTTAAGGCACTTTAAAAGGAAAGTGATTTTCTCTGAAAGGACAGCATTTAGAAAGTGAAGCAACACTCCATTCACTTCGCACAGTGAATTGAAGTATTGGAACAGACTGCTTCTCTTTCAGAGAAACGCATGTGAGTTTCTGGTGAATGCTTGTAAGTAGCTTAAGGCACTTTCAAAGGAAAGTGATTTTCTCTGAAAGGACAGCATTTAGAAAGTGAAGCAACACTCCATTCACTTCGCACTGTGAATTGAAGTGTTGGAACAGACTGCTTCTCTTTCAGAGAAACGCATGTGAGTTTCTGGTGAATGCTTGTAAGTAGCTTAAGGCACTTTCAAAGGAAAGTGATTTTCTCTAAAAGGACAGCATTTAGAAAGTGAAGCAACACTCCATTCACTTCGCACAGTGAATTGAAGTGTTGGAACAGACTGCTTCTCTTTCAGAGAAACGCATGTTAGTTTCTGGTGAATGCTTGTAAGTAGCTTAAGGCACTTTCAAAGGAAAGTGATTTTCTCTGAAAGGACATAATTTAGAAAGTGAAGCAACACTCCATTCACTTCGCACAGTGAATTGAAGTGTTGGAACAGACTGCTTCTCTTTCAGAGAAATGCATGTGAGTTTCTGTTGAATGCTTGTAAGCAGCTTAAGGCACTTTCAAAGGAAAGTGATTTTCTCTGAAAGGACAGCATTTAGAAAGTGAAGCAACACTCCATTCACTTCGCACATTGAATTGAAGTGTTGGAACAGACTGCTTCTCTTTCAGAGAAACGCATGTGAGTTTCTGGTGAATGCTTGTAAGTAGCTTAAGGCACTTTCAAAGGAAAGTGATTTTCTCTGAAAGGACAGCATTTAGAAAGTGAGGCAACACTCCATTCACTTCACACAGTGAATTGAAGTGTTGGAACAGACTGCTTCTCTTTCAGAGAAACGCATGTGAGTTTCTTCCTAATGCTTGCAAGTAGCTTAAGGCACTTTCAAAGGAAAGTGATTTTCTCTGAAAGGACAGCATTTAGAAAGTGAAGCAACACTCCATTCACTTCGCACAGTGAATTGAAGTGTTGGAACAGACTGCTTCTCTTTCAGAGAAACGCATGAGTTTCTGGTGAATGCTTGTAAGTAGCTTAAGGCACTTTCAAAGGAAAGTGATTTTCTCTGAAAGGACAGCATTTAGAAAGTGAAGCAACACTCCATTCACTTCGCACAGTGAATTGAAGTGTTGGAACAGACTGCTTCTCTTTCAGAGAAACTCATGTGAGTTTAAGTTGAATGCTTGTAAGTAGCTTAAGGCACTTTCAAAGGAAAGTGATTTTCTCTGAAAGGACAGCATTTAGAAAGTGAAGCAACACTCCATTCACTTCGCACAGTGAATTGAAGTGTTGGAACAGACTGCTTCTCTTTCAGAGAAACGCATGTGAGTTTCTGGTGAATGCTTGTAAATAGCTTAAGGCACTTTCAAAGGAAAGTGATTTTCTCTGAAAGGACAGCATTTAGAAAGTGAAGCAACACTCAATTCCCTTCGTGCAGTGAATTGAAGTGTTGGAAGAGAGTGCTTCTCTTTCACAGAAACGCATTAGTGTTTCTTGTGAATGCTTGCAAATTGCTTAAGACACTTTCAAAGGAAAGTGATTTTCTCTGAAAGGACAGCATTTAGAAACTGAAGCACAACTCCATTCACTTCGCACAGTGAATTGAAGTGTTGGAACACACTGCTTCTCTTTAAGCGAAACGCATGTGAGTTTTTTGTGAATGCTTGAAAGTAGTTTAAGGCACTTTCAAAGGAAAGTGATTTTCTCTGAAAGGACAGCATTTAGAAAGTGAAGCAACACTCCATTCACTTCGCACAGTGAATTGAAGTGTTGGAACAGACTGCTTCTCTTTCAGAGAAATGCATGTGAGTTTCTTCCTAATGCTTGCAAGTAGCTTAAGGCACTATCAAAGGAAAGTGATTTTCTCTGAAAGGACAGCATTTAGAAAGTGAAGCAACACTCCATTCACTTCGCACAGTGAATTGAAGTGTTGGAACAGACTGCTTCTCTTTCAGAGAAACACATGTGAGTTTCTTCCTAATGCTTGCAAGTAGCTTAAGGCACTTTCAAAGGAAAGTGATTTTCTCTGAAAGGACAGCATTTAGAAAGTGAAGCAACAATCCATGCACTTCGCACAGTGAATTGAAGTGTTGGAACTGACTGCTTCTCTTTCAGAGAAACGCATGTGAGTTTCTGGTGAATGCTTGTAAGTAGCTTAAGGCACTTTCAAAGGACAGTGATTTTCTCTGAAAGGACAGCATTTAGAAAGTGAAGCAACACTCCATTCCCTTCGTGCAGTGAATTGAAGTGTTGGAACAGAGTGCTTCTCTTTCATATAAACGCATTAGTGTTTCTTGTGAATGCTTGCAAGTTGCTTAAGGCACTTTCAAAGGAAAGTGATTTTCTCTGAAAGGACATAATTTAGAAAGTGAAGCAACACTCCATTCACTTCGCACAGTGAATTGAAGTGTTGGAACAGACTGCTTCTCTTTCAGAGAAATGCATGTGAGTTTCTGTTGAATGCTTGTAAGCAGCTTAAGGCACTTTCAAAGGAAAGTGATTTTCTCTGAAAGGACAGCATTTAGAAAGTGAAGCAACACTCCATTCACTTCGCACATTGAATTGAAGTGTTGGAACAGACTGCTTCTCTTTCAGAGAAACGCATGTGAGTTTCTGGTGAATGCTTGTAAGTAGCTTAAGGCACTTTCAAAGGAAAGTGATTTTCTCTGAAAGGACAGCATTTAGAAAGTGAGGCAACACTCCATTCACTTCACACAGTGAATTGAAGTGTTGGAACAGACTGCTTCTCTTTCAGAGAAACGCATGTGAGTTTCTTCCTAATGCTTGCAAGTAGCTTAAGGCACTTTCAAAGGAAAGTGATTTTCTCTGAAAGGACAGCATTTAGAAAGTGAAGCAACACTTCATTCACTTCGCACAGTGAATTGAAGTGTTGGAACAGACTGCTTCTCTTTCAGAGAAATTCATGTGAGTTTAAGTTGAATGGTTGTAAGTAGCTTAAGGCACTTTCAAAGGAAAGTGATTTTCTCTGAAAGGACAGCATTTAGAAAGTGAAGCAACACTCCATTCACTTAGCAGAGTGAATTGAAATTTTGGAACAGACTGCTTCTCTTTCAGAGAAACGCATGTGAGTTTCTGGTGAATGCTTGTAAGTAGCTTAAGGCACTTTCAAAGGAAAGTGATTTTCTCTGAAAGGACAGCATTTAGAAAGTGAAGCAACACTCCATTCACTTCGCACAGTGAATTGAAGTGTTGGAACAGACTGCTTCTCTTTCAGAGAAATGCATATGAGTTTCTGGTGAATGCTTGTAAGTAGCTTAAGGCACTTTCAAAGGAAAGTGATTTTCTCTGAAAGGACAGCATTTAGAAAGTGAAGCAACACTCCATTCACTTCGCACAGTGAATTGAAGTGTTGGAACAGACTGCTTCTCTTTAAGAGAAACGCATGTGAGTTTTTTGTGAATGCTTGAAAGTAGTTTAAGGCACTTTCAAAGGAAAGTGATTTTCTCTGAAAGGACAGCATTTAGAAACTGAAGCAACACTCCATTCACTTCGCACAGTGAATTGAAGTGTTGGAACAGACTGCTTCTCTTTAAGAGAAACGCATGTGAGTTTCTGGTGAATGCTTGTAAGTAGCTTAAGGCACTTTCAAAGGACAGTGATTTTCTCTGAAAGGACAGCATTTAGAAAGTGAAGCAACACTCCATTCCCTTCGTGCAGTGAATTGAAGTGTTGGAACAGAGTGCTTCTCTTTCATATAAACGCATTAGTGTTTCTTGTGAATGCTTGCAAGTTGCTTAAGGCACTTTGAAAGGAAAGTGATTTTCTCTGAAAGGACATAATTGAGAAAGTGAAGCAACACTCCATTCACTTCGCACAGTGAATTGAAGTGTTGGAACAGACTGCTTCTCTTTCAGAGAAATGCATGTGAGTTTCTGTTGAATGCTTGTAAGCAGCTTAAGGCACTTTCAAAGGAAAGTGATTTTCTCTGAAAGGACAGCATTTAGAAAGTGAAGCAACACTCCATTCACTTCGCACATTGAATTGAAGTGTTGGAACAGACTGCTTCTCTTTCAGAGAAACGCATGTGAGTTTCTGGTGAATGCTTGTAAGTAGCTTAAGGCACTTTCAAAGGAAAGTGATTTTCTCTGAAAGGACAGCATTTAGAAAGTGAGGCAACACTCCATTCACTTCACACAGTGAATTGAAGTGTTGGAACAGACTGCTTCTCTTTCAGAGAAACGCATGTGAGTTTCTTCCTAATGCTTGCAAGTAGCTTAAGGCACTTTAAAAGGAAAGTGATTTTCTCTGAAAGGACAGCATTTAGAAAGTGAAGCAACACTCCATTCACTTCGCACATTGAATTGAAGTGTTGGAACAGACTGCTTCTCTTTCAGAGAAACGCATGAGTTTCTGGTGAATGCTTGTAAGTAGCTTAAGGCACTTTCAAAGGAAAGTGATTTTCTCTGAAAGGACAGCATTTAGAAAGTGAAGCAACACTCCATTCACTTCGCACAGTGAATTGAAGTGTTGGAACAGACTGCTTCTCTTTCAGAGAAATTCATGTGAGTTTTAGTTGAATGCTTGTAAGTAGCTTAAGGCACTTTCAAAGGAAAGTGATTTTCTCTGAAAGGACATAATTTAGAAAGTGAAGCAACACTCCATTCACTTCGCAGAGTGAATTGAAGTTTTGGAACAGACTGCTTCTCTTTCAGAGAAACGCATGTGAGTTTCTGGTGAATGCTTGTAAGTAGCTTAAGGCACTTTCAAAGGAAAGTGATTTTCTCTGAAAGGACAGCACTTAGAAAGTGAAGCAACACTCCATTCACTTCGCACAGTGAATTGAAGTGTTGGAACAGACTGCTTCTCTTTCAGAGAAATGCATGTGAGTTTCTGTTGAATGCTTGTAAGCAGCTTAAGGCACTTTCAAAGGAAAGTGATTTTCTCTGAAAGGACAGCATTTAGAAAGTGAAGCAACACTCCATTCACTTCGCACATTGAATTGAAGTGTTGGAACAGACTGCTTCTCTTTCAGAGAAACGCATGTGAGTTTCTGGTGAATGCTTGTAAGTAGCTTAAGGCACTTTCAAAGGAAAGTGATTTTCTCTGAAAGGACAGCATTTAGAAACTGAAGCACAACTCCATTCACTTCGCACAGTGAATTGAAGTGTTGGAACACACTGCTTCTCTTTAAGCGAAACGCATGTGAGTTTTTTGTGAATGCTTGAAAGTAGTTTAAGGCACTTTCAAAGGAAAGTGATTTTCTCTGAAAGGACAGCATTTAGAAAGTGAAGCAACACTCCATTCACTTCGCACAGTGAATTGAAGTGTTGGAACAGACTGCTTCTCTTTCAGAGAAATGCATGTGAGTTTCTTCCTAATGCTTGCAAGTAGCTTAAGGCACTATCAAAGGAAAGTGATTTTCTCTGAAAGGACAGCATTTAGAAAGTGAAGCAACACTCCATTCACTTCGCACAGTGAATTGAAGTGTTGGAACAGACTGCTTCTCTTTCAGAGAAACACATGTGAGTTTCTTCCTAATGCTTGCAAGTAGCTTAAGGCACTTTCAAAGGAAAGTGATTTTCTCTGAAAGGACAGCATTTAGAAAGTGAAGCAACAATCCATGCACTTCGCACAGTGAATTGAAGTGTTGGAACTGACTGCTTCTCTTTCAGAGAAACGCATGTGAGTTTCTGGTGAATGCTTGTAAGTAGCTTAAGGCACTTTCAAAGGAAAGTGATTTTCTCTGAAAGGACAGCATTTAGAAAGTGAAGCAACACTCCATTCACTTCGCACAGTGAATTGAAGTGTTGGAACAGACTGCTTCTCTTTCAGAGAAATTCATGTGAGTTTTAGTTGAATGCTTGTAAGTAGCTTAAGGCACTTTCAAAGGAAAGTGATTTTCTCTGAAAGGACATAATTTAGAAAGTGAAGCAACACTCCATTCACTTCGCAGAGTGAATTGAAGTTTTGGAACAGACTGCTTCTCTTTCAGAGAAACGCATGTGAGTTTCTGGTGAATGCTTGTAAGTAGCTTAAGGCACTTTCAAAGGAAAGTGATTTTCTCTGAAAGGACAGCACTTAGAAAGTGAAGCAACACTCCATTCACTTCGCACAGTGAATTGAAGTGTTGGAACAGACTGCTTCTCTTTCAGAGAAATGCATGTGAGTTTCTGTTGAATGCTTGTAAGCAGCTTAAGGCACTTTCAAAGGAAAGTGATTTTCTCTGAAAGGACAGCATTTAGAAAGTGAAGCAACACTCCATTCACTTCGCACATTGAATTGAAGTGTTGGAACAGACTGCTTCTCTTTCAGAGAAACGCATGTGAGTTTCTGGTGAATGCTTGTAAGTAGCTTAAGGCACTTTCAAAGGAAAGTGATTTTCTCTGAAAGGACAGCATTTAGAAACTGAAGCACAACTCCATTCACTTCGCACAGTGAATTGAAGTGTTGGAACACACTGCTTCTCTTTAAGCGAAACGCATGTGAGTTTTTTGTGAATGCTTGAAAGTAGTTTAAGGCACTTTCAAAGGAAAGTGATTTTCTCTGAAAGGACAGCATTTAGAAAGTGAAGCAACACTCCATTCACTTCGCACAGTGAATTGAAGTGTTGGAACAGACTGCTTCTCTTTCAGAGAAATGCATGTGAGTTTCTTCCTAATGCTTGCAAGTAGCTTAAGGCACTATCAAAGGAAAGTGATTTTCTCTGAAAGGACAGCATTTAGAAAGTGAAGCAACACTCCATTCACTTCGCCCAGTGAATTGAAGTGTTGGAACAGACTGCTTCTCTTTCAGAGAAACACATGTGAGTTTCTTCCTAATGCTTGCAAGTAGCTTAAGGCACTTTCAAAGGAAAGTGATTTTCTCTGAAAGGACAGCATTTAGAAAGTGAAGCAACAATCCATGCACTTCGCACAGTGAATTGAAGTGTTGGAACTGACTGCTTCTCTTTCAGAGAAACGCATGTGAGTTTCTGGTGAATGCTTGTAAGTAGCTTAAGGCACTTTCAAAGGACAGTGATTTTCTCTGAAAGGACAGCATTTAGAAAGTGAAGCAACACTCCATTCCCTTCGTGCAGTGAATTGAAGTGTTGGAACAGAGTGCTTCTCTTTCATATAAACGCATTAGTGTTTCTTGTGAATGCTTGCAAGTTGCTTAAGGCACTTTCAAAGGAAAGTGATTTTCTCTGAAAGGACATAATTTAGAAAGTGAAGCAACACTCCATTCACTTCGCACAGTGAATTGAAGTGTTGGAACAGACTGCTTCTCTTTCAGAGAAATGCATGTGAGTTTCTGTTGAATGCTTGTAAGCAGCTTAAGGCACTTTCAAAGGAAAGTGATTTTCTCTGAAAGGACAGCATTTAGAAAGTGAAGCAACACTCCATTCACTTCGCACATTGAATTGAAGTGTTGGAACAGACTGCTTCTCTTTCAGAGAAACGCATGTGAGTTTCTGGTGAATGCTTGTAAGTAGCTTAAGGCACTTTCAAAGGAAAGTGATTTTCTCTGAAAGGACAGCATTTAGAAAGTGAGGCAACACTCCATTCACTTCACACAGTGAATTGAAGTGTTGGAACAGACTGCTTCTCTTTCAGAGAAACGCATGTGAGTTTCTTCCTAATGCTTGCAAGTAGCTTAAGGCACTTTCAAAGGAAAGTGATTTTCTCTGAAAGGACAGCATTTAGAAAGTGAAGCAACACTTCATTCACTTCGCACAGTGAATTGAAGTGTTGGAACAGACTGCTTCTCTTTCAGAGAAATGCATGTGAGTTTCTGTTGAATGCTTGTAAGCAGCTTAAGGCACTTTCAAAGGAAAGTGATTTTCTCTGAAAGGACAGCATTTAGAAAGTGAAGCAACACTCCATTCACTTCGCACATTGAATTGAAGTGTTGGAACAGACTGCTTCTCTTTCAGAGAAACGCATGTGAGTTTCTGGTGAATGCTTGTAAGTAGCTTAAGGCACTTTCAAAGGAAAGTGATTTTCTCTGAAAGGACAGCATTTAGAAAGTGAAGCAACACTCCATTCACTTCGCACAGTGAATTGAAGTGTTGGAACAGACTGCTTCTCTTTCAGAGAAACGCATATGAGTTTCTGGTGAATGCTTGTAAGTAGCTTAAGGCACTTTCAAAGGAAAGTGATTTTCTCTGAAAGGACAGCATTTAGAAAGTGAAGCAACACTCCATTCACTTCGCACAGTGAATTGAAGTGTTGGAACAGACTGCTTCTCTTTAAGAGAAACGCATGTGAGTTTTTTGTGAATGCTTGAAAGTAGTTTAAGGCACTTTCAAAGGAAAGTGATTTTCTCTGAAAGGACAGCATTTAGAAACTGAAGCAACACTCCATTCACTTCGCACAGTGAATTGAAGTGTTGGAACAGACTGCTTCTCTTTCAGAGAAACGCATGTGAGTTTCTTCCTAATGCTTGTAAGTAGCTTAAGGCACTTTCAAAGGAAAGTGATTTTCTCTGAAAGGACAGCATTTAGAAAGTGAAGCAACACTCCATTCACTTAGCAGAGTGAATTGAAATTTTGGAACAGACTGCTTCTCTTTCAGAGAAACGCATGTGAGTTTCTGGTGAATGCTTGTAAGTAGCTTAAGGCACTTTCAAAGGACAGTGATTTTCTCTGAAAGGACAGCATTTAGAAAGTGAAGCAACACTCCATTCCCTTCGTGCAGTGAATTGAAGTGTTGGAACAGAGTGCTTCTCTTTCATATAAACGCATTAGTGTTTCTTGTGAATGCTTGCAAGTTGCTTAAGGCACTTTGAAAGGAAAGTGATTTTCTCTGAAAGGACATAATTGAGAAAGTGAAGCAACACTCCATTCACTTCGCACAGTGAATTGAAGTGTTGGAACAGACTGCTTCTCTTTCAGAGAAATGCATGTGAGTTTCTGTTGAATGCTTGTAAGCAGCTTAAGCCACTTTCAAAGGAAAGTGATTTTCTCTGAAAGGACAGCATTTAGAAAGTGAAGCAACACTCCATTCACTTCGCACATTGAATTGAAGTGTTGGAACAGACTGCTTCTCTTTCAGAGAAACGCATGTGAGTTTCTGGTGAATGCTTGTAAGTAGCTTAAGGCACTTTCAAAGGAAAGTGATTTTCTCTGAAAGGACAGCATTTAGAAAGTGAGGCAACACTCCATTCACTTCACACAGTGAATTGAAGTGTTGGAACAGACTGCTTCTCTTTCAGAGAAACGCATGTGAGTTTCTTCCTAATGCTTGCAAGTAGCTTAAGGCACTTTAAAAGGAAAGTGATTTTCTCTGAAATGACAGCATTTAGAAAGTGAAGCAACACTCCATTCACTTCGCACAGTGAATTGAAGTGTTGGAACAGACTGCTTCTCTTTCAGAGAAACGCATGAGTTTCTGGTGAATGCTTGTAAGTAGCTTAAGGCACTTTCAAAGGAAAGTGATTTTCTCTGAAAGGACAGCATTTAGAAAGTGAAGCAACACTCCATTCACTTCGCACAGTGAATTGAAGTGTTGGAACAGACTGCTTCTCTTTCAGAGAAATTCATGTGAGTTTTAGTTGAATGCTTGTAAGTAGCTTAAGGCACTTTCAAAGGAAAGTGATTTTCTCTGAAAGGACAGCATTTAGAAAGTGAAGCAACACTCCATTCACTTCGCAGAGTGAATTGAAGTTTTGGAACAGACTGCTTCTCTTTCAGAGAAACGCATGTGAGTTTCTGGTGAATGCTTGTAAGTAGCTTAAGGCACTTTCAAAGGAAAGTGATTTTCTCTGAAAGGACAGCACTTAGAAAGTGAAGCAACACTCCATTCACTTCGCACAGTGAATTGAAGTGTTGGAACAGACTGCTTCTCTTTCAGAGAAATGCATGTGAGTTTCTGTTGAATGCTTGTAAGCAGCTTAAGGCACTTTCAAAGGAAAGTGATTTTCTCTGAAAGGACAGCATTTAGAAAGTGAAGCAACACTCCATTCACTTCGCACAGTGAATTGAAGTGTTGGAACAGACTGCTTCTCTTTCAGAGAAACGCATGTGAGTTTCTGGTGAATGCTTGTAAGTAGCTTAAGGCACTTTCAAAGGAAAGTGATTTTCTCTGAAAGGACAGCATTTAGAAAGTGAGGCAACACTCCATTCACTTCACACAGTGAATTGAAGTGTTGGAACAGACTGCTTCTCTTTCAGAGAAACGCATGTGAGTTTCTTCCTAATGCTTGCAAGTAGCTTAAGGCACTTTCAAAGGAAAGTGATTTTCTCTGAAAGGACAGCATTTAGAAAGTTAAGCAACACTCCATTCACTTCGCACAGTGAATTGAAGTGTTGGAACAGACTGCTTCTCTTTCAGAGAAACGCATGAGTTTCTGGTGAATGCTTGTAAGTAGCTTAAGGCACTTTCAAAGGAAAGTGATTTTCTCTGAAAGGACAGCATTTAGAAAGTGAAGCAACACTCCATTCACTTCGCACAGTGAATTGAAGTGTTGGAACAGACTGCTTCTCTTTCAGAGAAATTCATGTGAGTTTAAGTTGAATGCTTGTAAGTAGCTTAAGGCAATTTCAAAGGACAGTGATTTTCTCTGAAAGGACAGCATTTAGAAAGTGAAGCAACACTCCATTCACTTCGCAGAGTGAATTGAAGTTTTGGAACAGACTGCTTCTCTTTCAGAGAAACGCATGTGAGTTTCTGGTGAATGCTTGTAAGTAGCTTAAGGCACTTTCAAAGGAAAGTGATTTTCTCTGAAAGGACAGCATTTAGAAAGTGAAGCAACACTCCATTCACTTCGCACAGTGAATTGAAGTGTTGGAACAGACTGCTTCTCTTTCAGAGAAACGCATGTGAGTTTCTGGTGAATGCTTGTAAGTAGCTTAAGGCACTTTCAAAGGAAAGTGATTTTCTCTGAAAGGACAGCATTTAGAAAGTGAAGCAACACTCCATTCACTTCGCACAGTGAATTGAAGTGTTGGAACAGACTGCTTCTCTTTCAGAGAAACGCATGTGAGTTTCTGGTGAATGCTTGTAAGTAGCTTAAGGCACTTTCAAAGGAAAGTGATTTTCTCTGAAAGGACAGCATTTAGAAACTGAAGCAACACTCCATTCACTTCGCACAGTGAATTGAAGTGTTGGAACAGACTGCTTCTCTTTCAGAGAAACGCATGTGAGTTTCTGGTGAATGCTTGTAAGTAGCTTAAGGCACTTTCAAAGGAAAGTGATTTTCTCTGAAAGGACAGCATTTAGAAAGTGAAGCAACACTCAATTCCCTTCGTGCAGTGAATTGAAGTGTTGGAACAGAGTGCTTCTCTTTCACAGAATCGCATTAGTGTTTCTTGTGAATGCTTGCAAATTGCTTAAGACACTTTCAAAGGAAAGTGATTTTCTCTGAAAGGACAGCATTTAGAAACTGAAGCACAACTCCATTCACTTCGCACAGTGAATTGAAGTGTTGGAACACACTGCTTCTCTTTAAGAGAAACGCATGTGAGTTTTTTGTGAATGCTTGAAAGTAGTTTAAGGCACTTTCAAAGGAAAGTGATTTTCTCTGAAAGGACAGCATTTAGAAAGTGAAGCAACACTCCATTCACTTCGCACAGTGAATTGAAGTGTTGGAACAGACTGCTTCTCTTTCAGAGAAATGCATGTGAGTTTCTTCCTAATGCTTGCAAGTAGCTTAAGGCACTATCAAAGGAAAGTGATTTTCTCTGAAAGGACAGCATTTAGAAAGTGAAGCAACACTCCATTCACTTCGCACAGTGAATTGAATTGTTGGAACAGACTGCTTCTCTTTCAAAGAAACACATGTGAGTTTCTTCCTAATGCTTGCAAGTAGCTTAAGGCACTTTCAAAGGAAAGTGATTTTCTCTGAAAGGACAGCATTTAGAAAGTGAAGCAACAATCCATGCACTTCGCACAGTGAATTGAAGTGTTGGAACTGACTGCTTCTCTTTCAGAGAAACGCATGTGAGTTTCTGGTGAATGCTTGTAAGTAGCTTAAGGCACTTTCAAAGGACAGTGATTTTCTCTGAAAGGACAGCATTTAGAAAGTGAAGCAACACTCCATTCCCTTCGTGCAGTGAATTGAAGTGTTGGAACAGAGTGCTTCTCTTTCATATAAACGCATTAGTGTTTCTTGTGAATGCTTGCAAGTTGCTTAAGGCACTTTCAAAGGAAAGTGATTTTCTCTGAAAGGACAGCATTTAGAAAGTGAAGCAGCACTCCATTCACTTCGCAGAGTGAATTGAAGTTTTGGAACAGACTGCTTCTCTTTCAGAGAAACGCATGTGAGTTTCCGGTGAATGCTTGTAAGTAGCTTAAGGCACTTTCAAAGGAAAGTGATTTTCTCTGAAAGGACAGCATTTAGAAAGTGAAGCAAGACTCCATTCACTTCGCACAGTGAATTGAAGTGTTGGAACAGACTGCTTCTCTTTCAGAGAAACGCATGTGAGTTTCTGGTGAATGCTTGTAAGTAGCTTAAGGCACTTTCAAAGGAAAGTGATTTTCTCTGAAAGGACAGCATTTAGAAAGTGAAGCAACACTCCATTCACTTCGCACAGTGAATTGAAGTGTTGGAACAGACTGCTTCTCTTTAAGAGAAACGCATGTGAGTTTTTTGTGAATGCTTGAAAGTAGTTTAAGGCACTTTCAAAGGAAAGTGATTTTCTCTGAAAGGACAGAATTTAGAAAGTGATGCAACACTCCATTCACTTCGCACAGTGAATTGAAGTGTTGGAACAGACTGCTTCTCTTTCAGAGAAACGCATGTGAGTTTCTTCCTAATGCTTGTAAGTAGCTTAAGGCACTTTCAAAGGAAAGTGATTTTCTCTGAAAGGACAGCATTTAGAAAGTGAAGCAACACTCAATTCCCTTCGTGCAGTGAATTGAAGTGTTGGAACAGAGTGCTTCTCTTTCATAGAAACGCATTAGTGTTTCTTGTGAATGCTTGCAAATTGCTTAAGGCACTTTCAAAGGAAAGTGATTTTCTCTGAAAGGACAGCATTTAGAAACTGAAGCACAACTCCATTCACTTCGCACAGTGAATTGAAGTGTTGGAACACACTGCTTCTCTTTAAGAGAAACGCATGTGAGTTTTTTGTGAATGCTTGCAAGTAGCTTAAGGCACTTTCAAAGGAAAGTGATTTTCTCTGAAAGGACAGCATTTAGAAAGTGAAGCAACAATCCATGCACTTCGCACAGTGAATTGAAGTTTTGGAACCGACTGCTTCTCTTTCAGAGAAACGCATGTGAGTTTCTGGTGAATGCTTGTAAGTAGCTTAAGGCACTTTCAAAGGACAGTGATTTTCTCTGAAAGGACAGCATTTAGAAAGTGAAGCAACACTCCATTCCCTTTGTGCAGTGAATTGAAGTGTTGGAACAGAGTGCTTCTCTTTCATATAAACGCATTAGTGTTTCTTGTGAATGCTTGCAAGTTGCTTAAGGGACTTTGAAAGAAAAGTGATTTTCTCTGAAAGGACATAATTGAGAAAGTGAAGCAACACTCCATTCACTTCGCACAGTGAATTGAAGTGTTGGAACAGACTGCTTCACTTTCAGAGAAATGCATGTGAGTTTCTGTTGAATGCTTGTAAGCAGCTTAAGGCACTTTCAAAGGAAAGTGATTTTCTCTGAAAGGACAGCATTTAGAAAGTGAAGCAACACTCCATTCACTTCGCACATTGAATTGAAGTGTTGGAACAGACTGCTTCTCTTTCAGAGAAACGCATGTGAGTTTCTGGTGAATGCTTGTAAGTAGCTTAAGGCACTTTCAAAGGAAAGTGATTTTCTCTGAAAGGACAGCATTTAGAAAGTGAGGCAACACTCCATTCACTTCACACAGTGAATTGAAGTGTTGGAACAGACTGCTTCTCTTTCAGAGAAACGCATGTGAGTTTCTTCCTAATGCTTGCAAGTAGCTTAAGGCACTTTAAAAGGAAAGTGATTTTCTCTGAAAGGACAGCATTTAGAAAGTGAAGCAACACTCCATTCACTTCGCACAGTGAATTGAAGTGTTGGAACAGACTGCTTCTCTTTCAGAGAAACGCATGAGTTTCTGGTGAATGCTTGTAAGTAGCTTAAGGCACTTTCAAAGGAAAGTGATTTTCTCTGAAAGGACAGCATTTAGAAAGTGAAGCAACACTCCATTCACTTCGCACAGTGAATTGAAGTGTTGGAACAGACTGCTTCTCTTTCAGAGAAATTCATGTGAGTTTAAGTTGAATGCTTGTAAGTAGCTTAAGGCACTTTCAAAGGAAAGTGATTTTCTCTGAAAGGACAGCATTTAGAAAGTAAAGCAACACTCCATTCACTTCGCAGAGTGAATTGAAGTTTTGGAACAGACTGCTTCTCTTTCAGAGAAATGCATGTGAGTTTCTGGTGAATGCTTGTAAGTAGCTTAAGGCACTTTCAAAGGAAAGTGATTTTCTCTGAAAGGACAGCATTTAGAAAGTGAAGCAACACTCCATTCACTTCGCACAGTGAATTGAAGTGTTGGAACAGACTGCTTCTCTTTCAGAGAAACGCATGTGAGTTTTTTCCTAATGCTTGTAAGTAGCTTAAGGCACTTTCAAAGGAAAGTGATTTTCTCTGAAAGGACAGCATTTAGAAACTGAAGCAACACTCCATTCACTTCGCACAGTGAATTGAAGTGTTGGAACAGACTGCTTCTCTTTCAGAGAAACGCATGTGAGTTTCTTGTGAATTATTGCAAGTCGCTTAAGGCACTTTCAAAGGAAAGTGATTTTCTCTGAAAGGACAGCATTTAGAAACTGAAGCAACACTCCATTCACTACGCACAGTGAATTGAAGTGTTGGAACACACTACTTCTCTTTAAGAGAAACGCATGTGAGTTTTTTGTGAATGCTTGAAAGTAGTTTAAGGCACTTTCAAAGGAAAGTGATTTTCTCTGAAAGGACATAATTTAGAAAGTGATGGAACACGCCATTCACTTCGCACAGTGAATTGAAGTGTTGGAACAGACTGCTTCTCTTTCATAGAAACGCATTAGTGTTTCTTGGGAATGCTTGCAAGTAGCTTAAGGCACTTTCAAAGGAAATTGATTTTCTCTGAAAGGACAGCGTTTAGATAGTGAAGCAACACTCCATTCACTTCGCGCAGTGAATTGAAGTGTTGGAACAGACTGCTTCTCTTTCAGAGAAACGCATGTGAGTTTCTGGTGAATGCTTGTAAGTAGCTTAAGGCACTTTCAAAGGAAAGTGATTTTCTCTGAAAGGACAGCATTTAGAAAGTGAGGCAACACTCCATTCACTTCACACAGTGAATTTAAGTGTTGGAACAGACTGCTTCTCTTTCAGAGAAACGCATGTGAGTTTCTTCCTAATGCTTGCAGGTAGCTTAAGGCACTTTAAAAGGAAAGTGATTTTCTCTGAAAGGACAGCATTTAGAAAGTGAAGCAACACTCCATTCACTTCGCACAGTGAATTGAAGTGTTGGAACAGACTGCTTCTCTTTCAGAGAAACGCATGAGTTTTTGGTGAATGCTTGTAAGTAGCTTAAGGCACTTTCAAAGGAAAGTGATTTTCTCTGAAAGGACAGCATTTAGAAAGTGAAGCAACTCTCCATTCACTTCGCACAGTGAATTGAAGTGTTGGAACAGACTGCTTCTCTTTCAGAGAAATTCATGTGAGTTTAAGTTGAATGCTTCTAAGTAGCTTAAGGCACTTTCAAAGGAAAGTGATTTTCTCTGAAAGGACAGCATTTAGAAAGTGAAGCAACACTCCATTCACTTCGCAGAGTGAATTGAAGTTTTGGAACAGACTGCTTCTCTTTCAGAGAAACGCATGTGAGTTTCTGTTGAATGCTTGTAAGTAGCTTAAGGCTCTTTCAAAGGAAAGTGATTTTCTATGAAAGGACAGCATTTAGAACGTAAAGCAACACTCCATTCCCTTCGCGCAATGATTTGAAGTGTTGGAACAGACTGCTTCTCTTTCATAGAAACGCATTAGTGTTTCTTGGGAATGCTTGCAAGTAGCTTAAGGCACTTTCAAAGGAAATTGATTTTCTCTGAAAGGACAGCATTTAGATAGTGAAGCAACACTCCATTCACTTCGCACAGTGAATTGAAGTGTTGGAACAGACTGCTTCTCTTTCAGAGAAACGCATGTGAGTTTCTTGTGAATTCTTGCAAGTTGCTTAAGGCACTTTCAAAGGAAAGTGATTTTCTCTGAAAGGACAGCATTTAGAAACTGAAACAACACTCCATTCACTTCGCACTGTGAATTGAAGTGTTGGAACAGACTGCTTCTCTTTCAGAGAAACGCATGTGAGTTTCTTCCTAATGCTTGCAAGTAGCTTAAGGCACTTTCAAACGAAAGTGATTTTCTCTGAAAGGACAGCATTTAGAAAGTGAAGCAACACTCCATTCACTTCGCACAGTGAATTGAAGTGTTGGAACAGTCTGCTTCTCTTTCAGAGAAACGCATGTGAGTTTCTGGTGAATGCTTGTAAGTAGCTTAAGGCACTTTCAAAGGAAAGTGATTTTCTCTGAAAGGACAACATTTAGAAAGTGAAGCAACACTCCATTCACTTCGCACAGTGAATAGAAGTGTTGGAACAGACTGCTTCTCTTTCAGAGAAACACATGTGAGTTTCTGGTGAATGCTTGTAAGTAGCTTAAGGCACTTTCAAATGAAAGTGATTTTCTCTGAAAGGACAGCATTTAGAAAGTGAAGCAACACTCCATTCACTTCGCACAGTGAATTGAAGTGTTGGAACAGACTGCTTCTCTTTCAGAGAAATGCATGTGAGTTTAAGTTGAATGCTTGTAAGTAGCTTAAGGCACTTTCAAAGGACAGTGATTTTCTCTGAAAGGACAGCATTTAGAAAGTGAAGCAACACTCCATTCACTTCGCACAGTGAATTGAAGTGTTGGAACAGACTGCTTCTCTTTCAGAGAAACGCATGTGAGTTTCTGGTGAATGCTTGCAAGTTGCTTAAGGCACTTTCAAAGGAAAGTGATTTTCTCTGAAAGGACAGCATTTAGAAAGTGAGGCAACAATCCATTCACTTCACACAGTGAATTGAAGTGTTGGAACAGTCTGCTTCTCTTTCAGAGAAACGCATGTGAGTTTCTTCCTAATGCTTGCAAGTAGCTTAAGGCACTTTCAAAGGAAAGTGATTTTCTCTGAAAGGACATAATTTAGAAAGTGAAGCAACACTCCATTCACTTCGCACAGTGAATTGAAGTGTTGGAACAGACTGCTTCTCTTTCAGAGAAACGCATGTGAGTTTCTGTTGAATGCTTGTAAGTAGCTTAAGGCACTTTCAAAGGAAAGTGATTTTCTCTGAAAGGACAGCATTTAGAAAGTGAAGCAACACTCCATTCACTTCGCACAGTGAATTGAATTGTTGGAACAGACTGCTTCTCTTTCAGAGAAACGCATGTGAGTTTCTTCCTAATGCTTGTAAGTAGCTTAAGGCACTTTCAAAGGAAAGTGATTTTCTCTGAAAGGACAGCATTTAGAAACTGAAGCAACACTCCATTCACTTCGCACAGTGAATTGAAGTGTTGGAACAGACTGCTTCTCTTTCAGAGAAACGCATGTGAGTTTCTTGTGAATTATTGCAAGTCGCTTAAGGCAATTTCAAAGGAAAGTGATTTTCTCTGAAAGGACAGCATTTAGAAACTGAAGCAACACTCTATTCACTTCGCACATGAATTGAAGTGTTGGAACACACTACTTCTCTTTAAGAGAAACGCATGTGAGTTTTTTGTGAATGCTTGAAAGTAGTTTAAGGCACTTTCAAAGGAAAGTGATTTTCTCTGAAAGGACATAATTTAGAAAGTGATGCAACACTCCATTCACTTCGCACAGTGAATTGAAGTGTTGGAACAGACTGCTTCTCTTTCAGAGAAACGCATGTGAGTTTCTTCCTAATGCTTGTAAGTAGCTTAAGGCACTTTCAAAGGAAAGTGATTTTCTCTGAAAGGACAGCATTAGAAAATGAAGCAACACTCAATTCCCTTCGTGCAGTGAATTGAAGTGTTGGAACAGAGTGCTTCTCTTTCATAGAAACGCATTAGTGTTTCTTGTGAATGCTTGCAAATTGCTTAAGGCACTTTCAAAGGAAAGTGATTTTCTCTGAAAGGACAGCATTTAGAAACTTAAGCAACACTCCATTCACTTCGCACATGAATTGAAGTGTTGGAACAGACTGCTTCTCTTTCAGAGAAACGCATGTGAGTTTCTTGTGAATTATTGCAAGTCGCTTAAGGCACTTTCAAAGGAAAGTGATGTTCTCTGAAAGGACAGCATTTAGAAAGTGAAGCAACACTCCATTCCCTTCGTGCAGTGAATTGAAGTGTTGGAACAGAGTGCTTCTCTTTCATAGAAACGCATTAGTGTTTCTTGTGAATGCTTGCAAGTTGCTTAAGGCACTTTCAAAGGAAAGTGATTTTCTCTAAAAGGACAGCATTTAGAAAGTGAAGCAACACTCAATTCACTTTGTACAGTGAATTGAAGTGTTGGAACAGACTGCTTCTCTTTCAGAGAAATGCATGTGAGTTTCTGTTGAATGCTTGTAAGTAGCTTAAGGCTCTTTCAAAGGAAAGTGATTTTCTATGAAAGGACAGCATTTAGAAAGTAAAGCAACACTCCATTCCCTTCGCGCAATGAATTGAAGTGTTGGAACAGACTGCTTCTCTTTCATAGAAACGCATCAGTGTTTCTTGGGAATGCTTGCAAGTAGCTTAAGGCACTTTCAAAGGAAATTGATTTTCTCTGAAAGGACAGCGTTTAGATAGTGAAGCAACACTCCATTCACTTCGCGCAGTGAATTGAAGTGTTGGAACAGACTGCTTTTCTTTCAGAGAAACGCATGTGAGTTTCTGGTGAATGCTTGTAAGTAGCTTAAGGCACTTTCAAAGGAAAGTGATTTTCTCTGAAAGGACAGCATTTAGAAAGTGAGGCAACACTCCATTCACTTCACACAGTGAATTTAAGTGTTGGAACAGACTGCTTCTCTTTCAGAGAAACGCATGTGAGTTTCTTCCTAATGCTTGCAAGTAGCTTAAGGCACTTTAAAAGGAAAGTGATTTTCTCTGAAAGGACAGCATTTAGAAAGTGAGACAACAATCCATTCACTTCACACAGTGAATTAAAGTGTTGGAACAGTCTGCTTCTCTTTCAGAGAAACGCATGTGAGTTTCTTCCTAATGCTTGCAAGTAGCTTAAGGCACTTTCAAAGGAAAGTGATTTTCTCTGAAAGGACAGCATTTAGAAAGTGAAGCAACACTCCATTCACTTCGCACAGTGAATTGAAGTGTTGGAACAGACTGCTTCTCTTTCAGAGAAACGCATGTGAGTTTCTGGTGAATGCTTGTAAGTAGCTTAAGGCACTTTCAAAGGAAAGTGATTTTCTCTGAAAGGACAGCATTTAGAAAGTGAAGCAACACTCCATTCACTTCGCACAGTGAATTGAAGTGTTGGAACAGACTGCTTCTCTTTCAGAGAAACGCATGTGAGTTTCTTCCTAATGCTTGCAAGTAGCTTAAGGCACTTTCAAAGGAAAGTGATTTTCTCTGAAAGGACAGCATTTAGAAACTGAAGCAACACTCCATTCACTTCGCACAGTGAATTGAAGTGTTGGAACAGACTGCTTCTCTTTCAGAGAAACGCATGTGAGTTTCTTGTGAATTATTGCAAGTCGCTTAAGGCACTTTCAAAGGAAAGTGATTTTCTCTGAAAGGACAGCATTTAGAAACTGAAGCAACACTCCATTCACTTCGCACAGTGAATTGAAGTGTTGGAACACACTACTTCTCTTTAAGAGAAACGCATGTGAGTTTTTTGTGAATGCTTGAAAGTAGTTTAAGGCACTTTCAAAGGAAAGTGATTTTCTCTGAAAGGACATAATTTAGAAAGTGATGCAACACTCCATTCACTTCGCACAGTGAATTGAAGTGTTGGAACAGACTGCTTCTCTTTCAGAGAAACGCATGTGAGTTTCTTCCTAATGCTTGTAAGTAGCTTAAGGCACTTTCAAAGGAAAGTGATTTTCTCTGAAAGGACAGCATTTAGAAAGTGAAGCAACACTCAATTCCCTTCGTGCAGTGAATTGAAGTGTTGGAACAGAGTGCTTCTCTTTCATAGAAACGCATTAGTGTTTCTTGTGAATGCTTGCAAATTGCTTAAGGCACTTTCAAAGGAAAGTGATTTTCTCTGAAAGGACAGCATTTAGAAACTGAAGCAACACTCCATTCATTTCGCACAGTGAATTGAAGTGTTGGAACAGACTGCTTCTCTTTCAGAGAAACGCATGTGAGTTTCTTGTGAATTATGGCAAGTCGCTTAAGGCACTTTCAATGGAAAGTGATTTTCTCTGAAAGGACAGCATTTAGAAAGTGAAGCAACACTCCATTCCCTTCGTGCAGTGAATTGAAGTGTTGGAACAGAGTGCTTCTCTTTCATAGAAACGCATTAGTGTTTCTTGTGAATGCTTGCAAGTTGCTTAAGGCACTTTCAAAGGAAAGTGATTTTCTCTGAAAGGACAGCATTTAGAAAGTGAAGCAACACTCAATTCACATTGTACAGTGAATTGAAGTGTTGGAACAGACTGCTTCTCTTTCAGAGAAATGCATGTGAGTTTCTGTTGAATGCTTGTAAGTAGCTTAAGGCTCTTTCAAAGGAAAGTGATTTTCTATGAAAGGACAGCATTTAGAAAGTAAAGCAACACTCCATTCCCTTCGCGCAATGAATTGAAGTGTTGGAACAGACTGCTTCTCTTTCATAGAAACGCATCAGTGTTTCTTGGGAATGCTTGCAAGTAGCTTAAGGCACTTTCAAAGGAAATTGATTTTCTCTGAAAGGACAGCGTTTAGATAGTGAAGCAACACTCCATTCACTTCGCGCAGTGAATTGAAGTGTTGGAACAGACTGCTTCTCTTTCAGAGAAACGCATGTGAGTTTCTGGTGAATGCTTGTAAGTAGCTTAAGGCACTTTCAAAGGAAAGTGATTTTCTCTGAAAGGACAGCATTTAGAAAGTGAGGCAACACTCCATTCACTTCACACAGTGAATTGAAGTGTTGGAACAGACTGCTTCTCTTTCAGAGAAACGCATGTGAGTTTCTTCCTAATGCTTGTAAGTAGCTTAAGGCACTTTCAAAGGAAAGTGATTTTCTCTGAAAGGACAGCATTTAGAAAGTGAAGCAACACTCAATTCCCTTCGTGCAGTGAATTGAAGTGTTGGAACACAGTGCTTCTCTTTCATAGAAACGCATTAGTGTTTCTTGTGAATGCTTGCAAATTGCTTAAGGCACTTTCAAAGGAAAGTGATTTTCTCTGAAAGGACAGCATTTAGAAACTGAAGCAACACTCCATTCACTTCGCACAGTGAATTGAAGTGTTGGAACACACTGCTTCTCTTTAAGAGAAACGCATGGGAGTTTTTTGTGAATGCTTGAAAGTAGCTTAAGGCACTTTCAAAGGACAGTGATTTTCTCTGAAAGGACAGCATTTAGAAAGTGAAGCAACACTCCATTCCCTTCGTGCAGCGAATTGAAGTGTTGGAACAGAGTGCTTCTCTTTCATATAAACGCATTAGTGTTTCTTGTGAATGCTTGCAAGTCGCTTAAGGCACTTTCCAAGGAAAGTGATTTTCTCTGAAAGGACAGCATTTAGAAAGTGAAGCAACACTCCATTCCCTTCGTGCAGTGAATTGAAGTGTTGGAACAGAGTGCTTCTCTTTCATAGAAACGCATTAGTGTTTCTTGTGAATGCTTGCAAGTTGCTTAAGGCACTTTCAAAGGAAAGTGATTTTCTCTGAAAGGACAGCATTTAGAAAGTGAGGCAACACTCAATTCACTTTGTACAGTGAATTGAAGTGTTGGAACAGACTGCTTCTCTTTCAGAGAAATGCATGTGAGTTTCTGTTGAATGCTTGTAAGTAGCTTAAGGCTCTTTCAAAGGAAAGTGATTTTCTATGAAAGGACAGCATTTAGAAAGTAAAGCAACACTCCATTCCCTTCGCGCAATGAATTGAAGTGTTGGAACAGACTGCTTCTCTTTCATAGAAACGCATCAGTGTTTCTTGGGAATGCTTGCAAGTAGCTTAAGGCACTTTCAAAGGAAATTGATTTTCTCTGAAAGGACAGCGTTTAGATAGTGAAGCAACACTCCATTCACTTCGCACAGTGAATTGAAGTGTTGGAACAGACTGCTTCTCTTTCAGAGAAACGCATGTGAGTTTATGGTGAATGCTTGTAAGTAGCTTAAGGCACTTTCAAAGGAAAGTGATTTTCTCTGAAAGGACAGCATTTAGAAAGTGAGGCAACACTCCATTCACTTCACACAGTGAATTTAAGTGTTGGAACAGACTGCTTCTCTTTCAGAGAAACGCATGTGAGTTTCTTCCTAATGCTTGCAAGTAGCTTAAGGCACTTTAAAAGGAAAGTGATTTTCTCTGAAAGGACAGCATTTAGAAAGTGAAGCACCACTCCATTCACTTCGCACAGTGAATTGAAGTGTTGGAACAGACTGCTTCTCTTTCAGAGAAACGCATGTGAGTTTATTGTGAATTATTGCAAGTCGCTTAAGGCACTTTCAAAGAAAGTGATTTTCTCTGAAAAGACAGCATTTAGAAACTGAAGCAACACTCCATTCACTTCGCACAGTGAATTGAAGTGTTGGAACACACTGCTTCTCTTTAAAAGAAACGCATGTGAGTTTTTTGTGAATGCTTGAAAGCAGTTTAAGGCACTTTCAAAGGAAAGTGATTTTCTCTGAAAGGACAGAATTTAGAAAGTGATGCAACACTCCATTCACTTCGCACAGTGAATTGAAGTGTTGGAACAGACTGCTTCTCTTTCAGAGAAACGCATGTGAGTTTCTTCCTAATGCTTGTAAGTAGCTTAAGGCACTTTCAAAGGAAAGTGATTTTCTCTGAAAGGACAGCATTTAGAAAGTGAAGCAACACTCAATTCCCTTCGTGCAGTGAATTGAAGTGTTGGAACAGAGTGCTTCTCTTTCATAGAAACGCATTAGTGTTTCTTGTGAATGCTTGCAAATTGCTTAAGGCACTTTCAAAGGAAAGTGATTTTCCCTGAAAGGACAGCATTTAGAAACTGAAGCAACACTCCATTCACTTCGCACAGTGAATTGAAGTGTTGGAACACACTGCTTCTCTTTAAGAGAAACGCATGTGAGTTTTTTGTGAATGCTTGAAAGTAGCTTAAGGCACTTTCAAAGCAGAGTGATTTTCTCTGAAAGGACAGCATTTAGAAAGTGAAGCAACACTCCATTCACTTCGCACAGTGAATTGAAATGTTGGAACAGTCTGCTTCTCTCTCAGAGAAACGCATGTGAGTTTCTTCCTAACGCTTGCAAGTAGCTTAAGGCACTTTCAAAGGAAAGTGATTTTCTCTGAAAGGACAGCATTTAGAAAGTGAAGCAACACTCCATTCACTTCGCACAGTGAATTGAAGTGTTGGAACAGACTGCTTCTCTTTCAGAGAAACGCATGTGAGTTTCTGGTGAATGCTTGTAAGTAGCTTAAGGCACTTTCAAAGGAAAGAGATTTTCTCTGAAAGGACAGCATTTAGAAAGTGAAGCAACACTCCATTCACTTCGCACAGTGAATTGAAGTGTTGAAACAGACTGCTTCTCTTTCAGAGAAACGCATGTGAGTTTCTGGTGAATGCTTGTAAGTAGCTTAAGGCACTTTCAAAGGAAAGTGATTTTCTCTGAAAGGACAGCATTTAGAAACTGAAGCAACACTCCATTCACTTCGTGCAGTGAATTGAAGTGTTGGAACAGACTGCTTCTCTTTCAGAGAAACGCATGTGAGTTTCTTGTGAATTATTGCAAGTCTCTTAAGGCACTTTCAAAGGAAAGTGATTTTCTCTGAAAGGACAGCATTTAGAAACTGAAGCAACACTCCATTCACTTCGCACAGTGAATTGAAGTGTTGGAACACACTGCTTCTCTTTAAGAGAAACGCATGTGGTTTTTTGTGAATGCTTGAAAGTAGTTTAAGGCACTTTCAAAGGAAAGTGATTTTCTCTGAAAGGACAGAATTTAGAAAGTGAAGCAACACTCCATTCACTTCGCACAGTGAATTGAAGTGTTGGAACAGACTGCTTCTCTTTCAGAGAAACGCATGTGAGTTTCTTCCTAATGCTTGTATTTTGCTTAAGGCACTTTCAAAGGAAAGTGATTTTCTCTGAAAGGACAGCATTTAGAAAGTGAAGCAACTCTCCATTCACTTCGCACAGTGAATTGAAGTGTTGGAACAGACTGCTTCTCTTTCAGAGAAATTCATGTGAGTTTAAGTTGAATGCTTGTAAGTAGCTTAAGGCACTTTCAAAGGAAAGTGATTTTCTCTGAAAGAACAGCATTTAGAAAGTGAAGCAACACTCCATTCACTTCGCAGAGTGAATTGAAGTTTTGGAACAGACTGCTTCTCTTTCAGAGAAACGCATGTGAGTTTCTGGTGAATGCTTGTAAGTAGCTTAAGGCACTTTCAAAGGAAAGTGATTTTCTCTGAAAGGACAGCATTTAGAAAGTGAAGCAACACTCCATTCACTTCGCACAGTGAATTGAAGTGTTGGAACAGACTGCTTCTCTTTCAGAGAAACGCATGTGAGTTTCTGGTGAATGCTTGTAAGTAGCTTAAGGCACTTTCAAAGGAAAGTGATTTTCTCTGAAAGGACAGCATTTAGAAAGTGAAGCAACACTCCATTCACTTCGCACAGTGAATTGAAGTGTTGGAACAGACTGCTTCTCTTTCAGAGAAACGCATGTGAGTTTCTTGTGAATTATTGCAAGTCGCTTAAGGCACTTTCAAAGGAAAGTGATTTTCTCTGAAAGGACAGCATTTCGAAAGTGAAGCAACACTCCCTTCCCTTCGTGCAGTGAATTGAAGTGTTGGAACAGAGTGCTTCTCTTTCATAGAAACGCATTAGTGTTTCTTGTGAATGCTTGCAAGTTGCTTAAGGCACTTTCAAAGGAAAGTGATTTTCTCTGAAAGGACAGCATTTAGAAAGTGAAGCAACACTCAATTCACTTTGTACAGTGAATTGAAGTGTTGGAACAGACTGCTTCACTTTCAGAGAAATGCATGTGAGTTTCTGTTGAATGCTTGTAAGTAGCTTAAGGCTCTTTCAAAGGAAAGTGATTTTCTATGAAAGGACAGCATTTAGAAAGTAAAGCAACACTCCATTCCCTTCGCGCAATGAATTGAAGTGTTGGAACAGACTGCTTCTCTTTGAGAGAAACGCATGTGAGTTTCTTCCTAATGCTTGCAAGTAGCTTAAGGCACTTTCAAAGGAAAGTGATTTTCTCTGAAAGGACAGCATTTAGAAAGTGAAGCAACACTCCATTCACTTCGCACAGTGAATTGAAGTGTTGGAACAGTCTGCTTCTCTTTCAGAGAAACGCATGTGAGTTTCTGGTGAATGCTTGTAAGTAGCTTAAGGCACTTTCAAAGAAAAGTGATTTTCTCTGAAAGGACAATATTTAGAAAGTGAAGCAACACTCAATTCCCTTCGTGCAGTGAATTGAAGTGTTGGAACAGAGTGCTTCTCTTTCATAGAAACGCATTAGTGTTTCTTGTGAATGCTTGCAAATTGCTTAAGGCACTTTCAAAGGAAAGTGATTTTCCCTGAAAGGACAGCATTTAGAAACTGAAGCAACACTCCATTCACTTCGCACAGTGAATTGAAGTGTTGGAACACACTGCTTCTCTTTAAGAGAAACGCATGTGAGTTTTTTGTGAATGCTTGAAAGTAGCATAAGGCACTTTCAAAGCAGAGTGATTTTCTCTGAAAGGACAGCATTTAGAAAGTGAAGCAACACTCCATTCACTTCGCACAGTGAACTGAAATGTTGGAACAGTCTGCTTCTCTCTCAGAGAAACGCATGTGAGTTTCTTCCTAACGCTTGCAAGTAGCTTAAGGCACTTTCAAAGGAAAGTGATTTTCTCTGAAAGGACAGCATTTAGAAAGTGAAGCAACACTCCATTCACTTCGCACAGTGAATTGAAGTGTTGGAACAGACTGCTTCTCTTTCAGAGAAACGCATGTGAGTTTCTGGTGAATGCTTGTAAGTAGCTTAAGGCACTTTCAAAGGAAAGAGTTTTTCTCTGAAAGGACAGCATTTAGAAAGTGAAGCAACACTCCATTCACTTCGCACAGTGAATTGAAGTGTTGAAACAGACTGCTTCTCTTTCAGAGAAACGCATGTGAGTTTCTGGTGAATGCTTGTAAGTAGCTTAAGGCACTTTCAAAGGAAAGTGATTTTCTCTGAAAGGACAGCATTTAGAAAGTGAAGCACCACTCCATTCACTTCGCACAGTGAATTGAAGTGTTGGAACAGACTGCTTCTCTTTCAGAGAAACGCATGTGAGTTTCTTGTGAATTATTGCAAGTCTCTTAAGGCACTTTCAAAGGAAAGTGATTTTCTCTGAAAGAACAGCATTTAGAAAGTGAAGCAACACTCCATTCACTTCGCAGAGTGAATTGAAGTTTTGGAACAGACTGCTTCTCTTTCAGAGAAATTCATGTGAGTTTAAGTTGAATGCTTGTAAGTAGCTTAAGGCACTTTCAAAGGAAAGTGATTTTCTCTGAAAGAACAGCATTTAGAAAGTGAAGCAACACTCCATTCACTTCGCAGAGTGAATTGAAGTTTTGGAACAGACTGCTTCTCTTTCAGAGAAACGCATGTGAGTTTCTGGTGAATGCTTGTAAGTAGCTTAAGGCACTTTCAAAGGAAAGTGATTTTCTCTGAAAGGACAGCATTTAGAAAGTGAAGCAACACTCCATTCACTTCGCACAGTGAATTGAAGTGTTGGAACAGACTGCTTCTCTTTCAGAGAAACGCATGTGAGTTTCTGGTGAATGCTTGTAAGTAGCTTAAGGCACTTTCAAAGGAAAGTGATTTTCTCTGAAAGGACAGCATTTAGAAAGTGAAGCAACACTCCATTCACTTCGCACACTGAATTGAAGTGTTGGAACAGACTGCTTCTCTTTCAGAGAAACGCATGTGAGTTTCTTGTGAATTATTGCAAGTCGCTTAAGGCACTTTCAAAGGAAAGTGATTTTCTCTGAAAGGACAGCATTTAGAAAGTGAAGCAACACTCCCTTCCCTTCGTGCAGTGAATTGAAGTGTTGGAACAGAGTGCTTCTCTTTCATAGAAACGCATTAGTGTTTCTTGTGAATGCTTGCAAGTTGCTTAAGGCACTTTCAAAGGAAAGTGATTTTCTCTGAAAGGACAGCATTTAGAAAGTGAAGCAACACTCAATTCACTTTGTACAGTGAATTGAAGTGTTGGAACAGACTGCTTCACTTTCAGAGAAATGCATGTGAGTTTCTGTTGAATGCTTGTAAGTAGCTTAAGGCTCTTTCAAAGGAAAGTGATTTTCTATGAACGGACAGCATTTAGAAAGTAAAGCAACACTCCATTCCCTTCGCGCAATGAATTGAAGTGTTGGAACAGACAGCTTCTCTTTCATCGAAACGCATTAGTGTTTCTTGGGAATGCTTGCAAGTAGCTTAAGGCACTTTCAAAGGAGAGTGATTTTCTCTGAAAGGACAGCATTTAGAAACTGAAGCAACACTCCATTCACTTCGCACTGTGAATTGAAGTGTTGGAAGAGACTGCTTCTCTTTCAGAGAAACGCATGTGAGTTTCTGGTGAATGCTTGCAAGTTGCTTAAGGCACTTTCAAAGGAAAGTGATTTTCTCTGAAAGGACAGCATTTAAAAAGTGAAGCAACACTCCATTCACTTCGCACAGTGAATTGAAGTGTTGGAACAGACTGCTTCTCTTTCAGAGAAACGCATGTGAGTTTCTTCCTAATGCTTGTAAGTAGCTTAAGGCACTTTCAAAGGAAAGTGATTTTCTCTGAAAGGACAGCATTTAGAAACTGAAGCAACACTCCATTCACTTCGCACAGTGAATTGAAGTGTTGGAACAGACTGCTTCTCTTTCAGAGAAACGCATGTGAGTTTCTTGTGAATGATTGCAAGTCGCTTAAGGCACTTTCAAAGGAAAGTGATTTTCTCTGAAAGGACAGCATTTAGAAAGTGAAGCAACACTCCATTCACTTCGCACAGTGAATTGAAGTGTTGGAACAGACTGCTTCTCTTTCAGAGAAATTCATGTGAGTTTTAGTTGAATGCTTGTAAGTAGCTTAAGGCACTTTCAAAGGAAAGTGATTTTCTCTGAAAGGACATAATTTAGAAAGTGAAGCAACACTCCATTCACTTCGCAGAGTGAATTGAAGTTTTGGAACAGACTGCTTCTCTTTCAGAGAAACGCATGTGAGTTTCTGGTGAATGCTTGTAAGTAGCTTAAGGCACTTTCAAAGGAAAGTGATTTTCTCTGAAAGGACAGCACTTAGAAAGTGAAGCAACACTCCATTCACTTCGCACAGTGAATTGAAGTGTTGGAACAGACTGCTTCTCTTTCAGAGAAATGCATGTGAGTTTCTGTTGAATGCTTGTAAGCAGCTTAAGGCACTTTCAAAGGAAAGTGATTTTCTCTGAAAGGACAGCATTTAGAAAGTGAAGCAACACTCCATTCACTTCGCACATTGAATTGAAGTGTTGGAACAGACTGCTTCTCTTTCAGAGAAACGCATGTGAGTTTCTGGTGAATGCTTGTAAGTAGCTTAAGGCACTTTCAAAGGAAAGTGATTTTCTCTGAAAGGACAGCATTTAGAAACTGAAGCACAACTCCATTCACTTCGCACAGTGAATTGAAGTGTTGGAACACACTGCTTCTCTTTAAGCGAAACGCATGTGAGTTTTTTGTGAATGCTTGAAAGTAGTTTAAGGCACTTTCAAAGGAAAGTGATTTTCTCTGAAAGGACAGCATTTAGAAAGTGAAGCAACACTCCATTCACTTCGCACAGTGAATTGAAGTGTTGGAACAGACTGCTTCTCTTTCAGAGAAATGCATGTGAGTTTCTTCCTAATGCTTGCAAGTAGCTTAAGGCACTATCAAAGGAAAGTGATTTTCTCTGAAAGGACAGCATTTAGAAAGTGAAGCAACACTCCATTCACTTCGCACAGTGAATTGAAGTGT
The DNA here is from genome assembly GCF_982192425.1 of Myodes glareolus. Taxonomy (NCBI): domain Eukaryota; kingdom Metazoa; phylum Chordata; class Mammalia; order Rodentia; family Cricetidae; genus Myodes; species Myodes glareolus. The sequence continues at coordinate 851,608 of NW_028263215.1, forward strand.
TGGAACAGACTGCTTCTCTTTCAGAGAAACACATGTGAGTTTCTTCCTAATGCTTGCAAGTAGCTTAAGGCACTTTCAAAGGAAAGTGATTTTCTCTGAAAGGACAGCATTTAGAAAGTGAAGCAACAATCCATGCACTTCGCACAGTGAATTGAAGTGTTGGAACTGACTGCTTCTCTTTCAGAGAAACGCATGTGAGTTTCTGGTGAATGCTTGTAAGTAGCTTAAGGCACTTTCAAAGGACAGTGATTTTCTCTGAAAGGACAGCATTTAGAAAGTGAAGCAACACTCCATTCCCTTCGTGCAGTGAATTGAAGTGTTGGAACAGAGTGCTTCTCTTTCATATAAACGCATTAGTGTTTCTTGTGAATGCTTGCAAGTTGCTTAAGGCACTTTCAAAGGAAAGTGATTTTCTCTGAAAGGACATAATTTAGAAAGTGAAGCAACACTCCATTCACTTCGCACAGTGAATTGAAGTGTTGGAACAGACTGCTTCTCTTTCAGAGAAATGCATGTGAGTTTCTGTTGAATGCTTGTAAGCAGCTTAAGGCACTTTCAAAGGAAAGTGATTTTCTCTGAAAGGACAGCATTTAGAAAGTGAAGCAACACTCCATTCACTTCGCACATTGAATTGAAGTGTTGGAACAGACTGCTTCTCTTTCAGAGAAACGCATGTGAGTTTCTGGTGAATGCTTGTAAGTAGCTTAAGGCACTTTCAAAGGAAAGTGATTTTCTCTGAAAGGACAGCATTTAGAAAGTGAGGCAACACTCCATTCACTTCACACAGTGAATTGAAGTGTTGGAACAGACTGCTTCTCTTTCAGAGAAACGCATGTGAGTTTCTTCCTAATGCTTGCAAGTAGCTTAAGGCACTTTCAAAGGAAAGTGATTTTCTCTGAAAGGACAGCATTTAGAAAGTGAAGCAACACTTCATTCACTTCGCACAGTGAATTGAAGTGTTGGAACAGACTGCTTCTCTTTCAGAGAAATGCATGTGAGTTTCTGTTGAATGCTTGTAAGCAGCTTAAGGCACTTTCAAAGGAAAGTGATTTTCTCTGAAAGGACAGCATTTAGAAAGTGAAGCAACACTCCATTCACTTCGCACATTGAATTGAAGTGTTGGAACAGACTGCTTCTCTTTCAGAGAAACGCATGTGAGTTTCTGGTGAATGCTTGTAAGTAGCTTAAGGCACTTTCAAAGGAAAGTGATTTTCTCTGAAAGGACAGCATTTAGAAAGTGAAGCAACACTCCATTCACTTCGCACAGTGAATTGAAGTGTTGGAACAGACTGCTTCTCTTTCAGAGAAACGCATATGAGTTTCTGGTGAATGCTTGTAAGTAGCTTAAGGCACTTTCAAAGGAAAGTGATTTTCTCTGAAAGGACAGCATTTAGAAAGTGAAGCAACACTCCATTCACTTCGCACAGTGAATTGAAGTGTTGGAACAGACTGCTTCTCTTTAAGAGAAACGCATGTGAGTTTTTTGTGAATGCTTGAAAGTAGTTTAAGGCACTTTCAAAGGAAAGTGATTTTCTCTGAAAGGACAGCATTTAGAAACTGAAGCAACACTCCATTCACTTCGCACAGTGAATTGAAGTGTTGGAACAGACTGCTTCTCTTTCAGAGAAACGCATGTGAGTTTCTTCCTAATGCTTGTAAGTAGCTTAAGGCACTTTCAAAGGAAAGTGATTTTCTCTGAAAGGACAGCATTTAGAAAGTGAAGCAACACTCCATTCACTTAGCAGAGTGAATTGAAATTTTGGAACAGACTGCTTCTCTTTCAGAGAAACGCATGTGAGTTTCTGGTGAATGCTTGTAAGTAGCTTAAGGCACTTTCAAAGGACAGTGATTTTCTCTGAAAGGACAGCATTTAGAAAGTGAAGCAACACTCCATTCCCTTCGTGCAGTGAATTGAAGTGTTGGAACAGAGTGCTTCTCTTTCATATAAACGCATTAGTGTTTCTTGTGAATGCTTGCAAGTTGCTTAAGGCACTTTGAAAGGAAAGTGATTTTCTCTGAAAGGACATAATTGAGAAAGTGAAGCAACACTCCATTCACTTCGCACAGTGAATTGAAGTGTTGGAACAGACTGCTTCTCTTTCAGAGAAATGCATGTGAGTTTCTGTTGAATGCTTGTAAGCAGCTTAAGCCACTTTCAAAGGAAAGTGATTTTCTCTGAAAGGACAGCATTTAGAAAGTGAAGCAACACTCCATTCACTTCGCACATTGAATTGAAGTGTTGGAACAGACTGCTTCTCTTTCAGAGAAACGCATGTGAGTTTCTGGTGAATGCTTGTAAGTAGCTTAAGGCACTTTCAAAGGAAAGTGATTTTCTCTGAAAGGACAGCATTTAGAAAGTGAGGCAACACTCCATTCACTTCACACAGTGAATTGAAGTGTTGGAACAGACTGCTTCTCTTTCAGAGAAACGCATGTGAGTTTCTTCCTAATGCTTGCAAGTAGCTTAAGGCACTTTAAAAGGAAAGTGATTTTCTCTGAAATGACAGCATTTAGAAAGTGAAGCAACACTCCATTCACTTCGCACAGTGAATTGAAGTGTTGGAACAGACTGCTTCTCTTTCAGAGAAACGCATGAGTTTCTGGTGAATGCTTGTAAGTAGCTTAAGGCACTTTCAAAGGAAAGTGATTTTCTCTGAAAGGACAGCATTTAGAAAGTGAAGCAACACTCCATTCACTTCGCACAGTGAATTGAAGTGTTGGAACAGACTGCTTCTCTTTCAGAGAAATTCATGTGAGTTTTAGTTGAATGCTTGTAAGTAGCTTAAGGCACTTTCAAAGGAAAGTGATTTTCTCTGAAAGGACAGCATTTAGAAAGTGAAGCAACACTCCATTCACTTCGCAGAGTGAATTGAAGTTTTGGAACAGACTGCTTCTCTTTCAGAGAAACGCATGTGAGTTTCTGGTGAATGCTTGTAAGTAGCTTAAGGCACTTTCAAAGGAAAGTGATTTTCTCTGAAAGGACAGCACTTAGAAAGTGAAGCAACACTCCATTCACTTCGCACAGTGAATTGAAGTGTTGGAACAGACTGCTTCTCTTTCAGAGAAATGCATGTGAGTTTCTGTTGAATGCTTGTAAGCAGCTTAAGGCACTTTCAAAGGAAAGTGATTTTCTCTGAAAGGACAGCATTTAGAAAGTGAAGCAACACTCCATTCACTTCGCACAGTGAATTGAAGTGTTGGAACAGACTGCTTCTCTTTCAGAGAAACGCATGTGAGTTTCTGGTGAATGCTTGTAAGTAGCTTAAGGCACTTTCAAAGGAAAGTGATTTTCTCTGAAAGGACAGCATTTAGAAAGTGAGGCAACACTCCATTCACTTCACACAGTGAATTGAAGTGTTGGAACAGACTGCTTCTCTTTCAGAGAAACGCATGTGAGTTTCTTCCTAATGCTTGCAAGTAGCTTAAGGCACTTTCAAAGGAAAGTGATTTTCTCTGAAAGGACAGCATTTAGAAAGTGAAGCAACACTCCATTCACTTCGCACAGTGAATTGAAGTGTTGGAACAGACTGCTTCTCTTTCAGAGAAACGCATGAGTTTCTGGTGAATGCTTGTAAGTAGCTTAAGGCACTTTCAAAGGAAAGTGATTTTCTCTGAAAGGACAGCATTTAGAAAGTGAAGCAACACTCCATTCACTTCGCACAGTGAATTGAAGTGTTGGAACAGACTGCTTCTCTTTCAGAGAAATTCATGTGAGTTTAAGTTGAATGCTTGTAAGTAGCTTAAGGCAATTTCAAAGGACAGTGATTTTCTCTGAAAGGACAGCATTTAGAAAGTGAAGCAACACTCCATTCACTTCGCAGAGTGAATTGAAGTTTTGGAACAGACTGCTTCTCTTTCAGAGAAACGCATGTGAGTTTCTGGTGAATGCTTGTAAGTAGCTTAAGGCACTTTCAAAGGAAAGTGATTTTCTCTGAAAGGACAGCATTTAGAAAGTGAAGCAACACTCCATTCACTTCGCACAGTGAATTGAAGTGTTGGAACAGACTGCTTCTCTTTCAGAGAAACGCATGTGAGTTTCTGGTGAATGCTTGTAAGTAGCTTAAGGCACTTTCAAAGGAAAGTGATTTTCTCTGAAAGGACAGCATTTAGAAAGTGAAGCAACACTCCATTCACTTCGCACAGTGAATTGAAGTGTTGGAACAGACTGCTTCTCTTTCAGAGAAACGCATGTGAGTTTCTGGTGAATGCTTGTAAGTAGCTTAAGGCACTTTCAAAGGAAAGTGATTTTCTCTGAAAGGACAGCATTTAGAAACTGAAGCAACACTCCATTCACTTCGCACAGTGAATTGAAGTGTTGGAACAGACTGCTTCTCTTTCAGAGAAACGCATGTGAGTTTCTGGTGAATGCTTGTAAGTAGCTTAAGGCACTTTCAAAGGAAAGTGATTTTCTCTGAAAGGACAGCATTTAGAAAGTGAAGCAACACTCAATTCCCTTCGTGCAGTGAATTGAAGTGTTGGAACAGAGTGCTTCTCTTTCACAGAATCGCATTAGTGTTTCTTGTGAATGCTTGCAAATTGCTTAAGACACTTTCAAAGGAAAGTGATTTTCTCTGAAAGGACAGCATTTAGAAACTGAAGCACAACTCCATTCACTTCGCACAGTGAATTGAAGTGTTGGAACACACTGCTTCTCTTTAAGAGAAACGCATGTGAGTTTTTTGTGAATGCTTGAAAGTAGTTTAAGGCACTTTCAAAGGAAAGTGATTTTCTCTGAAAGGACAGCATTTAGAAAGTGAAGCAACACTCCATTCACTTCGCACAGTGAATTGAAGTGTTGGAACAGACTGCTTCTCTTTCAGAGAAATGCATGTGAGTTTCTTCCTAATGCTTGCAAGTAGCTTAAGGCACTATCAAAGGAAAGTGATTTTCTCTGAAAGGACAGCATTTAGAAAGTGAAGCAACACTCCATTCACTTCGCACAGTGAATTGAATTGTTGGAACAGACTGCTTCTCTTTCAAAGAAACACATGTGAGTTTCTTCCTAATGCTTGCAAGTAGCTTAAGGCACTTTCAAAGGAAAGTGATTTTCTCTGAAAGGACAGCATTTAGAAAGTGAAGCAACAATCCATGCACTTCGCACAGTGAATTGAAGTGTTGGAACTGACTGCTTCTCTTTCAGAGAAACGCATGTGAGTTTCTGGTGAATGCTTGTAAGTAGCTTAAGGCACTTTCAAAGGACAGTGATTTTCTCTGAAAGGACAGCATTTAGAAAGTGAAGCAACACTCCATTCCCTTCGTCCAGTGAATTGAAGTGTTGGAACAGAGTGCTTCTCTTTCATATAAACGCATTAGTGTTTCTTGTGAATGCTTGCAAGTTGCTTAAGGCACTTTCAAAGGAAAGTGATTTTCTCTGAAAGGACAGCATTTAGAAAGTGAAGCAGCACTCCATTCACTTCGCAGAGTGAATTGAAGTTTTGGAACAGACTGCTTCTCTTTCAGAGAAACGCATGTGAGTTTCCGGTGAATGCTTGTAAGTAGCTTAAGGCACTTTCAAAGGAAAGTGATTTTCTCTGAAAGGACAGCATTTAGAAAGTGAAGCAAGACTCCATTCACTTCGCACAGTGAATTGAAGTGTTGGAACAGACTGCTTCTCTTTCAGAGAAACGCATGTGAGTTTCTGGTGAATGCTTGTAAGTAGCTTAAGGCACTTTCAAAGGAAAGTGATTTTCTCTGAAAGGACAGCATTTAGAAAGTGAAGCAACACTCCATTCACTTCGCACAGTGAATTGAAGTGTTGGAACAGACTGCTTCTCTTTAAGAGAAACGCATGTGAGTTTTTTGTGAATGCTTGAAAGTAGTTTAAGGCACTTTCAAAGGAAAGTGATTTTCTCTGAAAGGACAGAATTTAGAAAGTGATGCAACACTCCATTCACTTCGCACAGTGAATTGAAGTGTTGGAACAGACTGCTTCTCTTTCAGAGAAACGCATGTGAGTTTCTTCCTAATGCTTGTAAGTAGCTTAAGGCACTTTCAAAGGAAAGTGATTTTCTCTGAAAGGACAGCATTTAGAAAGTGAAGCAACACTCAATTCCCTTCGTGCAGTGAATTGAAGTGTTGGAACAGAGTGCTTCTCTTTCATAGAAACGCATTAGTGTTTCTTGTGAATGCTTGCAAATTGCTTAAGGCACTTTCAAAGGAAAGTGATTTTCTCTGAAAGGACAGCATTTAGAAACTGAAGCACAACTCCATTCACTTCGCACAGTGAATTGAAGTGTTGGAACACACTGCTTCTCTTTAAGAGAAACGCATGTGAGTTTTTTGTGAATGCTTGCAAGTAGCTTAAGGCACTTTCAAAGGAAAGTGATTTTCTCTGAAAGGACAGCATTTAGAAAGTGAAGCAACAATCCATGCACTTCGCACAGTGAATTGAAGTTTTGGAACCGACTGCTTCTCTTTCAGAGAAACGCATGTGAGTTTCTGGTGAATGCTTGTAAGTAGCTTAAGGCACTTTCAAAGGACAGTGATTTTCTCTGAAAGGACAGCATTTAGAAAGTGAAGCAACACTCCATTCCCTTTGTGCAGTGAATTGAAGTGTTGGAACAGAGTGCTTCTCTTTCATATAAACGCATTAGTGTTTCTTGTGAATGCTTGCAAGTTGCTTAAGGGACTTTGAAAGAAAAGTGATTTTCTCTGAAAGGACATAATTGAGAAAGTGAAGCAACACTCCATTCACTTCGCACAGTGAATTGAAGTGTTGGAACAGACTGCTTCACTTTCAGAGAAATGCATGTGAGTTTCTGTTGAATGCTTGTAAGCAGCTTAAGGCACTTTCAAAGGAAAGTGATTTTCTCTGAAAGGACAGCATTTAGAAAGTGAAGCAACACTCCATTCACTTCGCACATTGAATTGAAGTGTTGGAACAGACTGCTTCTCTTTCAGAGAAACGCATGTGAGTTTCTGGTGAATGCTTGTAAGTAGCTTAAGGCACTTTCAAAGGAAAGTGATTTTCTCTGAAAGGACAGCATTTAGAAAGTGAGGCAACACTCCATTCACTTCACACAGTGAATTGAAGTGTTGGAACAGACTGCTTCTCTTTCAGAGAAACGCATGTGAGTTTCTTCCTAATGCTTGCAAGTAGCTTAAGGCACTTTAAAAGGAAAGTGATTTTCTCTGAAAGGACAGCATTTAGAAAGTGAAGCAACACTCCATTCACTTCGCACAGTGAATTGAAGTGTTGGAACAGACTGCTTCTCTTTCAGAGAAACGCATGAGTTTCTGGTGAATGCTTGTAAGTAGCTTAAGGCACTTTCAAAGGAAAGTGATTTTCTCTGAAAGGACAGCATTTAGAAAGTGAAGCAACACTCCATTCACTTCGCACAGTGAATTGAAGTGTTGGAACAGACTGCTTCTCTTTCAGAGAAATTCATGTGAGTTTAAGTTGAATGCTTGTAAGTAGCTTAAGGCACTTTCAAAGGAAAGTGATTTTCTCTGAAAGGACAGCATTTAGAAAGTAAAGCAACACTCCATTCACTTCGCAGAGTGAATTGAAGTTTTGGAACAGACTGCTTCTCTTTCAGAGAAATGCATGTGAGTTTCTGGTGAATGCTTGTAAGTAGCTTAAGGCACTTTCAAAGGAAAGTGATTTTCTCTGAAAGGACAGCATTTAGAAAGTGAAGCAACACTCCATTCACTTCGCACAGTGAATTGAAGTGTTGGAACAGACTGCTTCTCTTTCAGAGAAACGCATGTGAGTTTTTTCCTAATGCTTGTAAGTAGCTTAAGGCACTTTCAAAGGAAAGTGATTTTCTCTGAAAGGACAGCATTTAGAAACTGAAGCAACACTCCATTCACTTCGCACAGTGAATTGAAGTGTTGGAACAGACTGCTTCTCTTTCAGAGAAACGCATGTGAGTTTCTTGTGAATTATTGCAAGTCGCTTAAGGCACTTTCAAAGGAAAGTGATTTTCTCTGAAAGGACAGCATTTAGAAACTGAAGCAACACTCCATTCACTACGCACAGTGAATTGAAGTGTTGGAACACACTACTTCTCTTTAAGAGAAACGCATGTGAGTTTTTTGTGAATGCTTGAAAGTAGTTTAAGGCACTTTCAAAGGAAAGTGATTTTCTCTGAAAGGACATAATTTAGAAAGTGATGGAACACGCCATTCACTTCGCACAGTGAATTGAAGTGTTGGAACAGACTGCTTCTCTTTCATAGAAACGCATTAGTGTTTCTTGGGAATGCTTGCAAGTAGCTTAAGGCACTTTCAAAGGAAATTGATTTTCTCTGAAAGGACAGCGTTTAGATAGTGAAGCAACACTCCATTCACTTCGCGCAGTGAATTGAAGTGTTGGAACAGACTGCTTCTCTTTCAGAGAAACGCATGTGAGTTTCTGGTGAATGCTTGTAAGTAGCTTAAGGCACTTTCAAAGGAAAGTGATTTTCTCTGAAAGGACAGCATTTAGAAAGTGAGGCAACACTCCATTCACTTCACACAGTGAATTTAAGTGTTGGAACAGACTGCTTCTCTTTCAGAGAAACGCATGTGAGTTTCTTCCTAATGCTTGCAGGTAGCTTAAGGCACTTTAAAAGGAAAGTGATTTTCTCTGAAAGGACAGCATTTAGAAAGTGAAGCAACACTCCATTCACTTCGCACAGTGAATTGAAGTGTTGGAACAGACTGCTTCTCTTTCAGAGAAACGCATGAGTTTTTGGTGAATGCTTGTAAGTAGCTTAAGGCACTTTCAAAGGAAAGTGATTTTCTCTGAAAGGACAGCATTTAGAAAGTGAAGCAACTCTCCATTCACTTCGCACAGTGAATTGAAGTGTTGGAACAGACTGCTTCTCTTTCAGAGAAATTCATGTGAGTTTAAGTTGAATGCTTCTAAGTAGCTTAAGGCACTTTCAAAGGAAAGTGATTTTCTCTGAAAGGACAGCATTTAGAAAGTGAAGCAACACTCCATTCACTTCGCAGAGTGAATTGAAGTTTTGGAACAGACTGCTTCTCTTTCAGAGAAACGCATGTGAGTTTCTGTTGAATGCTTGTAAGTAGCTTAAGGCTCTTTCAAAGGAAAGTGATTTTCTATGAAAGGACAGCATTTAGAACGTAAAGCAACACTCCATTCCCTTCGCGCAATGATTTGAAGTGTTGGAACAGACTGCTTCTCTTTCATAGAAACGCATTAGTGTTTCTTGGGAATGCTTGCAAGTAGCTTAAGGCACTTTCAAAGGAAATTGATTTTCTCTGAAAGGACAGCATTTAGATAGTGAAGCAACACTCCATTCACTTCGCACAGTGAATTGAAGTGTTGGAACAGACTGCTTCTCTTTCAGAGAAACGCATGTGAGTTTCTTGTGAATTCTTGCAAGTTGCTTAAGGCACTTTCAAAGGAAAGTGATTTTCTCTGAAAGGACAGCATTTAGAAACTGAAACAACACTCCATTCACTTCGCACTGTGAATTGAAGTGTTGGAACAGACTGCTTCTCTTTCAGAGAAACGCATGTGAGTTTCTTCCTAATGCTTGCAAGTAGCTTAAGGCACTTTCAAACGAAAGTGATTTTCTCTGAAAGGACAGCATTTAGAAAGTGAAGCAACACTCCATTCACTTCGCACAGTGAATTGAAGTGTTGGAACAGTCTGCTTCTCTTTCAGAGAAACGCATGTGAGTTTCTGGTGAATGCTTGTAAGTAGCTTAAGGCACTTTCAAAGGAAAGTGATTTTCTCTGAAAGGACAACATTTAGAAAGTGAAGCAACACTCCATTCACTTCGCACAGTGAATAGAAGTGTTGGAACAGACTGCTTCTCTTTCAGAGAAACGCATGTGAGTTTCTGGTGAATGCTTGTAAGTAGCTTAAGGCACTTTCAAATGAAAGTGATTTTCTCTGAAAGGACAGCATTTAGAAAGTGAAGCAACACTCCATTCACTTCGCACAGTGAATTGAAGTGTTGGAACAGACTGCTTCTCTTTCAGAGAAATGCATGTGAGTTTAAGTTGAATGCTTGTAAGTAGCTTAAGGCACTTTCAAAGGACAGTGATTTTCTCTGAAAGGACAGCATTTAGAAAGTGAAGCAACACTCCATTCACTTCGCACAGTGAATTGAAGTGTTGGAACAGACTGCTTCTCTTTCAGAGAAACGCATGTGAGTTTCTGGTGAATGCTTGCAAGTTGCTTAAGGCACTTTCAAGGAAAGTGATTTTCTCTGAAAGGACAGCATTTAGAAAGTGAGGCAACAATCCATTCACTTCACACAGTGAATTGAAGTGTTGGAACAGTCTGCTTCTCTTTCAGAGAAACGCATGTGAGTTTCTTCCTAATGCTTGCAAGTAGCTTAAGGCACTTTCAAAGGAAAGTGATTTTCTCTGAAAGGACATAATTTAGAAAGTGAAGCAACACTCCATTCACTTCGCACAGTGAATTGAAGTGTTGGAACAGACTGCTTCTCTTTCAGAGAAACGCATGTGAGTTTCTGTTGAATGCTTGTAAGTAGCTTAAGGCACTTTCAAAGGAAAGTGATTTTCTCTGAAAGGACAGCATTTAGAAAGTGAAGCAACACTCCATTCACTTCGCACAGTGAATTGAATTGTTGGAACAGACTGCTTCTCTTTCAGAGAAACGCATGTGAGTTTCTTCCTAATGCTTGTAAGTAGCTTAAGGCACTTTCAAAGGAAAGTGATTTTCTCTGAAAGGACAGCATTTAGAAACTGAAGCAACACTCCATTCACTTCGCACAGTGAATTGAAGTGTTGGAACAGACTGCTTCTCTTTCAGAGAAACGCATGTGAGTTTCTTGTGAATTATTGCAAGTCGCTTAAGGCAATTTCAAAGGAAAGTGATTTTCTCTGAAAGGACAGCATTTAGAAACTGAAGCAACACTCTATTCACTTCGCACATGAATTGAAGTGTTGGAACACACTACTTCTCTTTAAGAGAAACGCATGTGAGTTTTTTGTGAATGCTTGAAAGTAGTTTAAGGCACTTTCAAAGGAAAGTGATTTTCTCTGAAAGGACATAATTTAGAAAGTGATGCAACACTCCATTCACTTCGCACAGTGAATTGAAGTGTTGGAACAGACTGCTTCTCTTTCAGAGAAACGCATGTGAGTTTCTTCCTAATGCTTGTAAGTAGCTTAAGGCACTTTCAAAGGAAAGTGATTTTCTCTGAAAGGACAGCATTAGAAAATGAAGCAACACTCAATTCCCTTCGTGCAGTGAATTGAAGTGTTGGAACAGAGTGCTTCTCTTTCATAGAAACGCATTAGTGTTTCTTGTGAATGCTTGCAAATTGCTTAAGGCACTTTCAAAGGAAAGTGATTTTCTCTGAAAGGACAGCATTTAGAAACTTAAGCAACACTCCATTCACTTCGCACATGAATTGAAGTGTTGGAACAGACTGCTTCTCTTTCAGAGAAACGCATGTGAGTTTCTTGTGAATTATTGCAAGTCGCTTAAGGCACTTTCAAAGGAAAGTGATGTTCTCTGAAAGGACAGCATTTAGAAAGTGAAGCAACACTCCATTCCCTTCGTGCAGTGAATTGAAGTGTTGGAACAGAGTGCTTCTCTTTCATAGAAACGCATTAGTGTTTCTTGTGAATGCTTGCAAGTTGCTTAAGGCACTTTCAAAGGAAAGTGATTTTCTCTAAAAGGACAGCATTTAGAAAGTGAAGCAACACTCAATTCACTTTGTACAGTGAATTGAAGTGTTGGAACAGACTGCTTCTCTTTCAGAGAAATGCATGTGAGTTTCTGTTGAATGCTTGTAAGTAGCTTAAGGCTCTTTCAAAGGAAAGTGATTTTCTATGAAAGGACAGCATTTAGAAAGTAAAGCAACACTCCATTCCCTTCGCGCAATGAATTGAAGTGTTGGAACAGACTGCTTCTCTTTCATAGAAACGCATCAGTGTTTCTTGGGAATGCTTGCAAGTAGCTTAAGGCACTTTCAAAGGAAATTGATTTTCTCTGAAAGGACAGCGTTTAGATAGTGAAGCAACACTCCATTCACTTCGCGCAGTGAATTGAAGTGTTGGAACAGACTGCTTCTCTTTCAGAGAAACGCATGTGAGTTTCTGGTGAATGCTTGTAAGTAGCTTAAGGCACTTTCAAAGGAAAGTGATTTTCTCTGAAAGGACAGCATTTAGAAAGTGAGGCAACACTCCATTCACTTCACACAGTGAATTTAAGTGTTGGAACAGACTGCTTCTCTTTCAGAGAAACGCATGTGAGTTTCTTCCTAATGCTTGCAAGTAGCTTAAGGCACTTTAAAAGGAAAGTGATTTTCTCTGAAAGGACAGCATTTAGAAAGTGAGACAACAATCCATTCACTTCACACAGTGAATTAAAGTGTTGGAACAGTCTGCTTCTCTTTCAGAGAAACGCATGTGAGTTTCTTCCTAATGCTTGCAAGTAGCTTAAGGCACTTTCAAAGGAAAGTGATTTTCTCTGAAAGGACAGCATTTAGAAAGTGAAGCAACACTCCATTCACTTCGCACAGTGAATTGAAGTGTTGGAACAGACTGCTTCTCTTTCAGAGAAACGCATGTGAGTTTCTGGTGAATGCTTGTAAGTAGCTTAAGGCACTTTCAAAGGAAAGTGATTTTCTCTGAAAGGACAGCATTTAGAAAGTGAAGCAACACTCCATTCACTTCGCACAGTGAATTGAAGTGTTGGAACAGACTGCTTCTCTTTCAGAGAAACGCATGTGAGTTTCTTCCTAATGCTTGCAAGTAGCTTAAGGCACTTTCAAAGGAAAGTGATTTTCTCTGAAAGGACAGCATTTAGAAACTGAAGCAACACTCCATTCACTTCGCACAGTGAATTGAAGTGTTGGAACAGACTGCTTCTCTTTCAGAGAAACGCATGTGAGTTTCTTGTGAATTATTGCAAGTCGCTTAAGGCACTTTCAAAGGAAAGTGATTTTCTCTGAAAGGACAGCATTTAGAAACTGAAGCAACACTCCATTCACTTCGCACAGTGAATTGAAGTGTTGGAACACACTACTTCTCTTTAAGAGAAACGCATGTGAGTTTTTTGTGAATGCTTGAAAGTAGTTTAAGGCACTTTCAAAGGAAAGTGATTTTCTCTGAAAGGACATAATTTAGAAAGTGATGCAACACTCCATTCACTTCGCACAGTGAATTGAAGTGTTGGAACAGACTGCTTCTCTTTCAGAGAAACGCATGTGAGTTTCTTCCTAATGCTTGTAAGTAGCTTAAGGCACTTTCAAAGGAAAGTGATTTTCTCTGAAAGGACAGCATTTAGAAAGTGAAGCAACACTCAATTCCCTTCGTGCAGTGAATTGAAGTGTTGGAACAGAGTGCTTCTCTTTCATAGAAACGCATTAGTGTTTCTTGTGAATGCTTGCAAATTGCTTAAGGCACTTTCAAAGGAAAGTGATTTTCTCTGAAAGGACAGCATTTAGAAACTGAAGCAACACTCCATTCATTTCGCACAGTGAATTGAAGTGTTGGAACAGACTGCTTCTCTTTCAGAGAAACGCATGTGAGTTTCTTGTGAATTATGGCAAGTCGCTTAAGGCACTTTCAATGGAAAGTGATTTTCTCTGAAAGGACAGCATTTAGAAAGTGAAGCAACACTCCATTCCCTTCGTGCAGTGAATTGAAGTGTTGGAACAGAGTGCTTCTCTTTCATAGAAACGCATTAGTGTTTCTTGTGAATGCTTGCAAGTTGCTTAAGGCACTTTCAAAGGAAAGTGATTTTCTCTGAAAGGACAGCATTTAGAAAGTGAAGCAACACTCAATTCACATTGTACAGTGAATTGAAGTGTTGGAACAGACTGCTTCTCTTTCAGAGAAATGCATGTGAGTTTCTGTTGAATGCTTGTAAGTAGCTTAAGGCTCTTTCAAAGGAAAGTGATTTTCTATGAAAGGACAGCATTTAGAAAGTAAAGCAACACTCCATTCCCTTCGCGCAATGAATTGAAGTGTTGGAACAGACTGCTTCTCTTTCATAGAAACGCATCAGTGTTTCTTGGGAATGCTTGCAAGTAGCTTAAGGCACTTTCAAAGGAAATTGATTTTCTCTGAAAGGACAGCGTTTAGATAGTGAAGCAACACTCCATTCACTTCGCGCAGTGAATTGAAGTGTTGGAACAGACTGCTTCTCTTTCAGAGAAACGCATGTGAGTTTCTGGTGAATGCTTGTAAGTAGCTTAAGGCACTTTCAAAGGAAAGTGATTTTCTCTGAAAGGACAGCATTTAGAAAGTGAGGCAACACTCCATTCACTTCACACAGTGAATTGAAGTGTTGGAACAGACTGCTTCTCTTTCAGAGAAACGCATGTGAGTTTCTTCCTAATGCTTGTAAGTAGCTTAAGGCACTTTCAAAGGAAAGTGATTTTCTCTGAAAGGACAGCATTTAGAAAGTGAAGCAACACTCAATTCCCTTCGTGCAGTGAATTGAAGTGTTGGAACACAGTGCTTCTCTTTCATAGAAACGCATTAGTGTTTCTTGTGAATGCTTGCAAATTGCTTAAGGCACTTTCAAAGGAAAGTGATTTTCTCTGAAAGGACAGCATTTAGAAACTGAAGCAACACTCCATTCACTTCGCACAGTGAATTGAAGTGTTGGAACACACTGCTTCTCTTTAAGAGAAACGCATGGGAGTTTTTTGTGAATGCTTGAAAGTAGCTTAAGGCACTTTCAAAGGACAGTGATTTTCTCTGAAAGGACAGCATTTAGAAAGTGAAGCAACACTCCATTCCCTTCGTGCAGCGAATTGAAGTGTTGGAACAGAGTGCTTCTCTTTCATATAAACGCATTAGTGTTTCTTGTGAATGCTTGCAAGTCGCTTAAGGCACTTTCCAAGGAAAGTGATTTTCTCTGAAAGGACAGCATTTAGAAAGTGAAGCAACACTCCATTCCCTTCGTGCAGTGAATTGAAGTGTTGGAACAGAGTGCTTCTCTTTCATAGAAACGCATTAGTGTTTCTTGTGAATGCTTGCAAGTTGCTTAAGGCACTTTCAAAGGAAAGTGATTTTCTCTGAAAGGACAGCATTTAGAAAGTGAGGCAACACTCAATTCACTTTGTACAGTAAATTGAAGTGTTGGAACAGACTGCTTCTCTTTCAGAGAAATGCATGTGAGTTTCTGTTGAATGCTTGTAAGTAGCTTAAGGCTCTTTCAAAGGAAAGTGATTTTCTATGAAAGGACAGCATTTAGAAAGTAAAGCAACACTCCATTCCCTTCGCGCAATGAATTGAAGTGTTGGAACAGACTGCTTCTCTTTCATAGAAACGCATCAGTGTTTCTTGGGAATGCTTGCAAGTAGCTTAAGGCACTTTCAAAGGAAATTGATTTTCTCTGAAAGGACAGCGTTTAGATAGTGAAGCAACACTCCATTCACTTCGCACAGTGAATTGAAGTGTTGGAACAGACTGCTTCTCTTTCAGAGAAACGCATGTGAGTTTATGGTGAATGCTTGTAAGTAGCTTAAGGCACTTTCAAAGGAAAGTGATTTTCTCTGAAAGGACAGCATTTAGAAAGTGAGGCAACACTCCATTCACTTCACACAGTGAATTTAAGTGTTGGAACAGACTGCTTCTCTTTCAGAGAAACGCATGTGAGTTTCTTCCTAATGCTTGCAAGTAGCTTAAGGCACTTTAAAAGGAAAGTGATTTTCTCTGAAAGGACAGCATTTAGAAAGTGAAGCACCACTCCATTCACTTCGCACAGTGAATTGAAGTGTTGGAACAGACTGCTTCTCTTTCAGAGAAACGCATGTGAGTTTATTGTGAATTATTGCAAGTCGCTTAAGGCACTTTCAAAGAAAGTGATTTTCTCTGAAAAGACAGCATTTAGAAACTGAAGCAACACTCCATTCACTTCGCACAGTGAATTGAAGTGTTGGAACACACTGCTTCTCTTTAAAAGAAACGCATGTGAGTTTTTTGTGAATGCTTGAAAGCAGTTTAAGGCACTTTCAAAGGAAAGTGATTTTCTCTGAAAGGACAGAATTTAGAAAGTGATGCAACACTCCATTCACTTCGCACAGTGAATTGAAGTGTTGGAACAGACTGCTTCTCTTTCAGAGAAACGCATGTGAGTTTCTTCCTAATGCTTGTAAGTAGCTTAAGGCACTTTCAAAGGAAAGTGATTTTCTCTGAAAGGACAGCATTTAGAAAGTGAAGCAACACTCAATTCCCTTCGTGCAGTGAATTGAAGTGTTGGAACAGAGTGCTTCTCTTTCATAGAAACGCATTAGTGTTTCTTGTGAATGCTTGCAAATTGCTTAAGGCACTTTCAAAGGAAAGTGATTTTCCCTGAAAGGACAGCATTTAGAAACTGAAGCAACACTCCATTCACTTCGCACAGTGAATTGAAGTGTTGGAACACACTGCTTCTCTTTAAGAGAAACGCATGTGAGTTTTTTGTGAATGCTTGAAAGTAGCTTAAGGCACTTTCAAAGCAGAGTGATTTTCTCTGAAAGGACAGCATTTAGAAAGTGAAGCAACACTCCATTCACTTCGCACAGTGAATTGAAATGTTGGAACAGTCTGCTTCTCTCTCAGAGAAACGCATGTGAGTTTCTTCCTAACGCTTGCAAGTAGCTTAAGGCACTTTCAAAGGAAAGTGATTTTCTCTGAAAGGACAGCATTTAGAAAGTGAAGCAACACTCCATTCACTTCGCACAGTGAATTGAAGTGTTGGAACAGACTGCTTCTCTTTCAGAGAAACGCATGTGAGTTTCTGGTGAATGCTTGTAAGTAGCTTAAGGCACTTTCAAAGGAAAGAGATTTTCTCTGAAAGGACAGCATTTAGAAAGTGAAGCAACACTCCATTCACTTCGCACAGTGAATTGAAGTGTTGAAACAGACTGCTTCTCTTTCAGAGAAACGCATGTGAGTTTCTGGTGAATGCTTGTAAGTAGCTTAAGGCACTTTCAAAGGAAAGTGATTTTCTCTGAAAGGACAGCATTTAGAAACTGAAGCAACACTCCATTCACTTCGTGCAGTGAATTGAAGTGTTGGAACAGACTGCTTCTCTTTCAGAGAAACGCATGTGAGTTTCTTGTGAATTATTGCAAGTCTCTTAAGGCACTTTCAAAGGAAAGTGATTTTCTCTGAAAGGACAGCATTTAGAAACTGAAGCAACACTCCATTCACTTCGCACAGTGAATTGAAGTGTTGGAACACACTGCTTCTCTTTAAGAGAAACGCATGTGGTTTTTTGTGAATGCTTGAAAGTAGTTTAAGGCACTTTCAAAGGAAAGTGATTTTCTCTGAAAGGACAGAATTTAGAAAGTGAAGCAACACTCCATTCACTTCGCACAGTGAATTGAAGTGTTGGAACAGACTGCTTCTCTTTCAGAGAAACGCATGTGAGTTTCTTCCTAATGCTTGTATTTTGCTTAAGGCACTTTCAAAGGAAAGTGATTTTCTCTGAAAGGACAGCATTTAGAAAGTGAAGCAACTCTCCATTCACTTCGCACAGTGAATTGAAGTGTTGGAACAGACTGCTTCTCTTTCAGAGAAATTCATGTGAGTTTAAGTTGAATGCTTGTAAGTAGCTTAAGGCACTTTCAAAGGAAAGTGATTTTCTCTGAAAGAACAGCATTTAGAAAGTGAAGCAACACTCCATTCACTTCGCAGAGTGAATTGAAGTTTTGGAACAGACTGCTTCTCTTTCAGAGAAACGCATGTGAGTTTCTGGTGAATGCTTGTAAGTAGCTTAAGGCACTTTCAAAGGAAAGTGATTTTCTCTGAAAGGACAGCATTTAGAAAGTGAAGCAACACTCCATTCACTTCGCACAGTGAATTGAAGTGTTGGAACAGACTGCTTCTCTTTCAGAGAAACGCATGTGAGTTTCTGGTGAATGCTTGTAAGTAGCTTAAGGCACTTTCAAAGGAAAGTGATTTTCTCTGAAAGGACAGCATTTAGAAAGTGAAGCAACACTCCATTCACTTCGCACAGTGAATTGAAGTGTTGGAACAGACTGCTTCTCTTTCAGAGAAACGCATGTGAGTTTCTTGTGAATTATTGCAAGTCGCTTAAGGCACTTTCAAAGGAAAGTGATTTTCTCTGAAAGGACAGCATTTCGAAAGTGAAGCAACACTCCCTTCCCTTCGTGCAGTGAATTGAAGTGTTGGAACAGAGTGCTTCTCTTTCATAGAAACGCATTAGTGTTTCTTGTGAATGCTTGCAAGTTGCTTAAGGCACTTTCAAAGGAAAGTGATTTTCTCTGAAAGGACAGCATTTAGAAAGTGAAGCAACACTCAATTCACTTTGTACAGTGAATTGAAGTGTTGGAACAGACTGCTTCACTTTCAGAGAAATGCATGTGAGTTTCTGTTGAATGCTTGTAAGTAGCTTAAGGCTCTTTCAAAGGAAAGTGATTTTCTATGAAAGGACAGCATTTAGAAAGTAAAGCAACACTCCATTCCCTTCGCGCAATGAATTGAAGTGTTGGAACAGACTGCTTCTCTTTGAGAGAAACGCATGTGAGTTTCTTCCTAATGCTTGCAAGTAGCTTAAGGCACTTTCAAAGGAAAGTGATTTTCTCTGAAAGGACAGCATTTAGAAAGTGAAGCAACACTCCATTCACTTCGCACAGTGAATTGAAGTGTTGGAACAGTCTGCTTCTCTTTCAGAGAAACGCATGTGAGTTTCTGGTGAATGCTTGTAAGTAGCTTAAGGCACTTTCAAAGAAAAGTGATTTTCTCTGAAAGGACAATATTTAGAAAGTGAAGCAACACTCAATTCCCTTCGTGCAGTGAATTGAAGTGTTGGAACAGAGTGCTTCTCTTTCATAGAAACGCATTAGTGTTTCTTGTGAATGCTTGCAAATTGCTTAAGGCACTTTCAAAGGAAAGTGATTTTCCCTGAAAGGACAGCATTTAGAAACTGAAGCAACACTCCATTCACTTCGCACAGTGAATTGAAGTGTTGGAACACACTGCTTCTCTTTAAGAGAAACGCATGTGAGTTTTTTGTGAATGCTTGAAAGTAGCATAAGGCACTTTCAAAGCAGAGTGATTTTCTCTGAAAGGACAGCATTTAGAAAGTGAAGCAACACTCCATTCACTTCGCACAGTGAACTGAAATGTTGGAACAGTCTGCTTCTCTCTCAGAGAAACGCATGTGAGTTTCTTCCTAACGCTTGCAAGTAGCTTAAGGCACTTTCAAAGGAAAGTGATTTTCTCTGAAAGGACAGCATTTAGAAAGTGAAGCAACACTCCATTCACTTCGCACAGTGAATTGAAGTGTTGGAACAGACTGCTTCTCTTTCAGAGAAACGCATGTGAGTTTCTGGTGAATGCTTGTAAGTAGCTTAAGGCACTTTCAAAGGAAAGAGTTTTTCTCTGAAAGGACAGCATTTAGAAAGTGAAGCAACACTCCATTCACTTCGCACAGTGAATTGAAGTGTTGAAACAGACTGCTTCTCTTTCAGAGAAACGCATGTGAGTTTCTGGTGAATGCTTGTAAGTAGCTTAAGGCACTTTCAAAGGAAAGTGATTTTCTCTGAAAGGACAGCATTTAGAAAGTGAAGCACCACTCCATTCACTTCGCACAGTGAATTGAAGTGTTGGAACAGACTGCTTCTCTTTCAGAGAAACGCATGTGAGTTTCTTGTGAATTATTGCAAGTCTCTTAAGGCACTTTCAAAGGAAAGTGATTTTCTCTGAAAGAACAGCATTTAGAAAGTGAAGCAACACTCCATTCACTTCGCAGAGTGAATTGAAGTTTTGGAACAGACTGCTTCTCTTTCAGAGAAATTCATGTGAGTTTAAGTTGAATGCTTGTAAGTAGCTTAAGGCACTTTCAAAGGAAAGTGATTTTCTCTGAAAGAACAGCATTTAGAAAGTGAAGCAACACTCCATTCACTTCGCAGAGTGAATTGAAGTTTTGGAACAGACTGCTTCTCTTTCAGAGAAACGCATGTGAGTTTCTGGTGAATGCTTGTAAGTAGCTTAAGGCACTTTCAAAGGAAAGTGATTTTCTCTGAAAGGACAGCATTTAGAAAGTGAAGCAACACTCCATTCACTTCGCACAGTGAATTGAAGTGTTGGAACAGACTGCTTCTCTTTCAGAGAAACGCATGTGAGTTTCTGGTGAATGCTTGTAAGTAGCTTAAGGCACTTTCAAAGGAAAGTGATTTTCTCTGAAAGGACAGCATTTAGAAAGTGAAGCAACACTCCATTCACTTCGCACACTGAATTGAAGTGTTGGAACAGACTGCTTCTCTTTCAGAGAAACGCATGTGAGTTTCTTGTGAATTATTGCAAGTCGCTTAAGGCACTTTCAAAGGAAAGTGATTTTCTCTGAAAGGACAGCATTTAGAAAGTGAAGCAACACTCCCTTCCCTTCGTGCAGTGAATTGAAGTGTTGGAACAGAGTGCTTCTCTTTCATAGAAACGCATTAGTGTTTCTTGTGAATGCTTGCAAGTTGCTTAAGGCACTTTCAAAGGAAAGTGATTTTCTCTGAAAGGACAGCATTTAGAAAGTGAAGCAACACTCAATTCACTTTGTACAGTGAATTGAAGTGTTGGAACAGACTGCTTCACTTTCAGAGAAATGCATGTGAGTTTCTGTTGAATGCTTGTAAGTAGCTTAAGGCTCTTTCAAAGGAAAGTGATTTTCTATGAACGGACAGCATTTAGAAAGTAAAGCAACACTCCATTCCCTTCGCGCAATGAATTGAAGTGTTGGAACAGACAGCTTCTCTTTCATCGAAACGCATTAGTGTTTCTTGGGAATGCTTGCAAGTAGCTTAAGGCACTTTCAAAGGAGAGTGATTTTCTCTGAAAGGACAGCATTTAGAAACTGAAGCAACACTCCATTCACTTCGCACTGTGAATTGAAGTGTTGGAAGAGACTGCTTCTCTTTCAGAGAAACGCATGTGAGTTTCTGGTGAATGCTTGCAAGTTGCTTAAGGCACTTTCAAAGGAAAGTGATTTTCTCTGAAAGGACAGCATTTAAAAAGTGAAGCAACACTCCATTCACTTCGCACAGTGAATTGAAGTGTTGGAACAGACTGCTTCTCTTTCAGAGAAACGCATGTGAGTTTCTTCCTAATGCTTGTAAGTAGCTTAAGGCACTTTCAAAGGAAAGTGATTTTCTCTGAAAGGACAGCATTTAGAAACTGAAGCAACACTCCATTCACTTCGCACAGTGAATTGAAGTGTTGGAACAGACTGCTTCTCTTTCAGAGAAACGCATGTGAGTTTCTTGTGAATGATTGCAAGTCGCTTAAGGCACTTTCAAAGGAAAGTGATTTTCTCTGAAAGGACAGCATTTAGAAAGTGAAGCAACACTCCATTCACTTCGCACAGTGAATTGAAGTGTTGGAACACACTACTTCTCTTTAAGAGAAACGCATGTGAGTTTTTTGTGAATGCTTGAAAGTAGTTTAAGGCACTTTCAAAGGAAAGTGATTTTCTCTGAAAGGACATAATTTAGAAAGTGAAGCAACACTCCATTCACTTCGCACAGTGAATTGAAGTGTTGGAACAGACTGCTTCTCTTTCAGAGAAACGCATGTGAGTTTCTTCCTAATGCTTGTAAGTAGCTTAGGCACTTTCAAAGGAAAGTGATTTTCACTGAAAGGACAGCATTTAGAAAGTGAAGCAACACTCAATTCCCTTCGTGCAGTGAATTGAAGTGTTGGAACAGAGTGCTTCTCTTTCATAGAAACGCATTAGTGTTTCTTATGAATGCTTGCAAATTGCTTAAGGCACTTTCAAAGGAAAGTGATTTTCTCTGAAAGGACAGCATTTAGAAACTGAAGCAACACTCCATTCACTTCGCAGAGTGAATTGAAGTGTTGGAACAGACTGCTTCTCTTTCAGAAAAACGCATGTGAGTTTCTTGTGAATTATTGCAAGTCGCTTAAGGCACTTTCAAAGGAAAGTGATTTTCTCTGAAAGGACAGCATTTAGAAAGTGAAGCAACACTCCATTCCCTTCGTGCAGTGAATTGAAGTGTTGGAACAGAGTGCTTCTCTTTCATAGAAACGCATTAGTGTTTCTTGTGAATGCTTGCAAGTTGCTTAAGGCACTTTCAAAGGAAAGTGATTTTCTCTGAAAGGACAGCATTTAGAAAGTGAAGCAACACTCAATTCACTTTGTACAGTGAATTGAAGTGTTGGAACAGACTGCTTCTCTTTCAGAGAAATGCATGTGAGTTTCTGTTGAATGCTTGTAAGTAGCTTAAGGCTCTTTCAAAGGAAAGTGATTTTCTATGAAAGAACAGCATTTAGAAAGTAAAGCAACACTCCATTCCCTTCGCGCAATGAATTGAAGTGTTGGAACAGACTGCTTCTCTTTCATAGAAACGCATCAGTGTTTCTTGGGAATGCTTGCAAGTAGCTTAAGGCACTTTCAAAGCAAATTGATTTTCTCTGAAAGGACAGCGTTTAGATAGTGAAGCAACACTCCATTCACTTCGCGCAGTGAATTGAAGTGTTGGAACAGACTGCTTCTCTTTCAGAGAAACGCATGTGAGTTTCTGGTGAATGCTTGTAAGTAGCTTAAGGCACTTTCAAAGGAAAGTGATTTTCTCTGAAAGGACAGCATTTAGAAAGTGAGGCAACACTCCATTCACTTCACACAGTGAATTTAAGTGTTGGAACAGACTGCTTCTCTTTCAGAGAAACGCATGTGAGTTTCTTCCTAATGCTTGCACGTAGCTTAAGGCACTTTAAAAGGAAAGTGATTTTCTCTGAAAGGACAGCATTTAGAAAGTGAAGCAACACTCCATTCACTTCGCACAGTGAATTGAAGTGTTGGAACAGACTGCTTCTCTTTCAGAGAAACGCATGTGAGTTTCTTGTGAATTATTGCAAGTCGCTTAAGGCACTTTCAAAGGAAAGTGATTTTCTCTGAAAGGACAGCATTTAGAAACTGAAGCAACACTCCATTCACTTCGCACAGTGAATTGAAGTGTTGGAACACACTGCTTCTCTTTAAAAGAAATGCATGTGAGTTTTTTGTGAATGCTTGAAAGTAGTTTAAGGCACTTTCAAAGGAAAGTGATTTTCTCTGAAAGGACAGAATTTAGAAAGTGATGCAACACTCCATTCACTTCGCACAGTGAATTAAAGTGTTGGAACAGACTGCTTCTCTTTCAGAGAAACGCATGTGAGTTTCTTCCTAATGCTTGTAAGTAGCTTAAGGCACTTTCAAAGGAAAGTGATTTTCTCTGAAACTACAGCATTTAGAAAGTGAAGCAACACTCAATTCCCTTCGTGCAGTGAATGAAGTGTTGGAACAGAGTGCTTCTCTTTCATAGAAACGCATTAGTGTTTCTTGTGAATGCTTGCACATTGCTTAAGGCACTTTCAAAGGAAAGTGATTTTCTCTGAAAGGACAGCATTTAGAAACTGAAGCAACACTCCATTCACTTCGCACAGTGAATTGAAGTGTTGGAACACACTGCTTCTCTTTAAGAGAAACGCATGTGAGTTTTTTGTGAATGCTTGAAAGTAGCTTAAGGCACTTTCAAAGGAGAGTGATTTTCTCTGAAAGGACAGCATTTAGAAAGTGAAGCAACACTCCATTCACTTCGCACAGTGAATTGAAATGTTGGAACAGTCTGCTTCTCTCTCAGAGAAACGCATGTGAGTTTCTTCCTAACGCTTGCAAGTAGCTTAAGGCACTTTCAAAGGAAAGTGATTTTCTCTGAAAGGACAGCATTTAGAAAGTGAAGCAACACTCCATTCACTTCGCACAGTGAATTGAAGTGTTGGAACAGACTGCTTCTCTTTCAGAGAAACGCATGTGAGTTTCTGGTGAATGCTTGTAAGTAGCTTAAGGCACTTTCAAGGGAAAGAGATTTTCTCTGAAAGGACAGCATTTAGAAAGTGAAGCAACACTCCATTCACTTCGCACAGTGAATTGAAGTGTTGGAACAGACTGCTTCTCTTTCAGAGAAACGCATGTGAGTTTTTGGTGAATGCTTGTAAGTAGCTTAAGGCACTTTCAAAGGAAAGTGATTTTCTCTGAAAGGACAGCATTTAGAAACTGAAGCAACACTCCATTCACTTCGCGCAGTGAATTGAAGTGTTGGAACAGACTGCTTCTCTTTCAGAGAAACGCATGTGAGTTTCTGGTGAATTATTGCAAGTCGCTTAAGGCACTTTCAAAGGAAAGTGATTTTCTCTGAAAGGACAGCATTTAGAAACTGAAGCAACACTCCATTCACTTCGCACAGTGAATTGAAGTGTTGGAACACACTGCTTCTCTTTAAGAGAAACGCATGTGGTTTTTTGTGAATGCTTAAAAGTAGTTTAAGGCACTTTCAAAGGAAAGTGATTTTCTCTGAAAGGACAGAATTTAGAAAGTGATGCAACACTCCATTCACTTCGCACAGTGAATTGAAGTGTTGGAACAGACTGCTTCTCTTTCAGAGAAACGCATGTGAGTTTCTTCCTAATGCTTGTAAGTAGCTTAAGGCACTTTCAAAGGAAAGTGATTTTCTCTGAAACTACAGCATTTAGAAAGTGAAGCAACACTCAATTCCCTTCGTGCAGTGAATGAAGTGTTGGAACAGAGTGCTTCTCTTTCATAGAAACGCATTAGTGTTTCTTGTGAATGCTTGCACATTGCTTAAGGCACTTTCAAAGGAAAGTGATTTTCTCTGAAAGGACAGCATTTAGAAACTGAAGCAACACTCCATTCACTTCGCACAGTGAATTGAAGTGTTGGAACACACTGCTTCTCTTTAAGAGAAACGCATGTGAGTTTCTTGTGAATGCTTGAAAGTAGCTTAAGGCACTTTCAAAGGAGAGTGATTTTCTCTGAAAGGACAGCATTTAGAAAGTGAAGCAACACTCCATTCACTTCGCACAGTGAATTGAAATGTTGGAACAGTCTGCTTCTCTCTCAGAGAAACGCATGTGAGTTTCTTCCTAACGCTTGCAAGTAGCTTAAGGCACTTTCAAAGGAAAGTGATTTTCTCTGAAAGGACAGCATTTAGAAAGTGAAGCAACACTCCATTCACTTCGCACAGTGAATTGAAGTGTTGGAACAGACTGCTTCTCTTTCAGAGAAACGCATGTGAGTTTCTGGTGAATGCTTGTAAGTAGCTTAAGGCACTTTCAAGGGAAAGAGATTTTCTCTGAAAGGACAGCATTTAGAAAGTGAAGCAACACTCCATTCACTTCGCACAGTGAATTGAAGTGTTGGAACAGACTGCTTCTCTTTCAGAGAAACGCATGTGAGTTTTTGGTGAATGCTTGTAAGTAGCTTAAGGCACTTTCAAAGGAAAGTGATTTTCTCTGAAAGGACAGCATTTAGAAACTGAAGCAACACTCCATTCACTTCGCGCAGTGAATTGAAGTGTTGGAACAGACTGCTTCTCTTTCAGAGAAACGCATGTGAGTTTCTTGTGAATTATTGCAAGTCGCTTAAGGCACTTTCAAAGGAAAGTGATTTTCTCTGAAAGGACAGCATTTAGAAACTGAAGCAACACTCCATTCACTTCGCACAGTGAATTGAAGTGTTGGAACACACTGCTTCTCTTTAAGAGAAACGCATGTGGTTTTTTGTGAATGCTTAAAAGTAGTTTAAGGCACTTTCAAAGGAAAGTGATTTTCTCTGAAAGGACAGAATTTAGAAAGTGAAGCAACACTCCATTCACTTCGCACAGTGAATTGAAGTGTTGGAACAGATTGCTTCTCTTTCAGAGAAACGCATGTGAGTTTCTTCCTAATGCTTGTAAGTAGCTTAAGGCACTTTCAAAGGAAAGTGATTTTCTCTGAAAGGACAGCATTTAGAAAGTGAAGCAACACTCCATTCCCTTCGTGCAGTGAATTGAAGTGTTGGAACAGAGTGCTTCTCTTTCATAGAAACGGATTAGTGTTTCTTGTGAATGCTTGCAAATTGCTTAAGGCACTTTCAAAGGAAAGTGATTTTTTCTGAAAGCACAGCATTTAGAAAGTGAAGCAACACTCAATTCACTTTGTACAGTGAATTGACGTGTTGGAACAGACGGCTTCTCTTTCAGAGAAATGCATGTGAGTTTCTGTTGAATGCTTGTAAGTAGCTTAAGGCTCTTTCAAAGGAAAGTGATTTTCTATGAAAGGACAGCATTTAGAAAGTAAAGCAACACTCCATTCCCTTCGCGCAATGAATTGAAGTGTTGGAACAGACTGCTTCTCTTTCAGAGAAACGCATTAGTGTTTCTTGGGAATGCTTGCCAGTAGCTTAAGGTACTTTCAAAGGAAAGTGATTTTCTCTGAAAGGACAGCATTTAGAAAGTGAAGCAACACTCAATTCACTTTGTACAGTGAATTGACGTGTTGGAACAGACGGCTTCTCTTTCAGAGAAATGCATGTGAGTTTCTGGTGAATGCTTGTAAGTAGCTTAAGGCACTTTCAAAGGAAAGTGATTTTCTCTGAAAGGACAGCATTTAGAAAGTGGAGCAACACTCCATTCCCTTCGTGCTGTGAATTGAAGTGTTGGAGCAGAGTGCTTCTCTTTCATATAAACGCATTAGTGTTTCTTGTGAATGCTTGCAAGTTGCTTAAGGCACTTTCAAAGGAAAGTGATTTTCTCTGAAAGGACAGCATTTAGAAACTGAAGCAACACTCCGTTCACTTCGCACAGTGAATTGAAGTGTTGGAACAGACTGCTTCTCTTTAAGAGAAACGCATGTGAGTTTTTTGTGAATGCTTGAAAGTAGTTTAAGGCACTTTTAAAGGAAAGTGATTTTCTCTGAAAGGACAGCATTTAGAAAGTGAAGCAACACTCCATTCACTTCGCACAGTGAATTGAAGTGTTGGAACAGACTGCTTCTCTTTCAGAGAAACGCATGTGAGTTTCTGGTGAATGCTTGTAAGTAGCTTAAGGCACTTTCAAAGGAAAGTGATTTTCTCTGAAAGGACAGCATTTAGAAACTGAAGCAACACTCCATTCACTTCGCGCAGTGAATTGAAGTGTTGGAACAGACTGCTTCTCTTTCAGAGAAACGCATGTGAGTTTCTTGTGTATTATTGCAAGTCGCTTAAGGCACTTTCAAAGGAAAGTGATTTTCTCTGAAAGGACAGCATTTAGAAACTGAAGCAACACTCCATTCACTTCGCACAGTGAATTGAAGTGTTGGAACACACTGCTTCTCTTTAAGAGAAACGCATGTGGTTTTTTGTGAATGCTTGAAAGTAGTGTAAGGCACTTTCAAAGGAAAGTGATTTTCTCTGAAAGGACAGAATTTAGAAAGTGAAGCAACACTCCATTCACTTCGCACAGTGAATTGAAGTGTTGGAACAGACTGCTTCTCTTTCAGAGAAACGCATGTGAGTTTCTGTTGAATGCTTGTAAGGAGCTTAAGGCATTTTCAAAGGAAAGTGATTTTCTCTGAAAGGACAGCATTTAGAAAGTGAGGCAACACTCCATTCACTTCACACAGTGAATTGAAGTGTTGGAACAGACTGCTTCTCTTTCAGAGAAACGCATGTGAGTTTCTTCCTAATGCTTGCAAGTAGCATAAGGCACTTTCAAAGGAAAGTGATTTTCTCTGAAAGGACAGCATTCAGAAAGTGAAGCAACACTCCATTCACTTCGCACAGAGAATTGAAGTGTTGGAACAGACTGCTTCTCTTTCAGAAAAACGCATGTGAGTTTCTTCTTAATGCTTGCAAGTAGCTTAAGGCACTTTCAAAGGAAAGTGATTTTCTCTGAAAGGACAGCATTTAGAAAGTGAAGCAACACTCCATTCACTTCGCACAGTGAATTGAAATGTTGGAACAGACTGCTTCTCTTTCAGAGAAACGCATGTGAGTTTCTGGTGATTGCTTGTAAGTAGCTTAAGGCACTTTCAAAGGAAAGTGATTTTCTCTGAAAGGACAACATTTAGAAAGTGAAGCAACACTCCATTCACTTCGCACAGAGAATTGAAGTTTTGTAACAGAATGCTTCTTTTTCAGAGAAATGCATGTGAGTTTCTGTTGAATGCTTGTAAGTAGCTTAAGGCACTTTCAAAGGAAAGTGATTTTCTCTGAAAGGACAGCATTTAGAAAGTGAAGCAACACTCCATTCACTTCGCACAGAGAATTGATGTGTTGGAACAGACTGCTTCTCTTTCAGAGGAATGCATGTGAGTTTCTGTTGAATGCTTGTAAGTAGCTTAAGGCACTTTCAAAGGAAAGTGATTTTCTCTGAAAGGACAGCATTTAGAAAGTGAAGCAACACTCCATTCACTTCGCACACTGAATTGAAGTGTTGGAACAGACTGCTTCTCTTTCAGAGAAACGCATGTGAGTTTATTCCTAATGCTTGCAAGTAGCTTAAGGTACTTTCAAAGGAAAGTGATTTTCTCTGAAAGGACAGCATTTAGAAAGTGAAGCAACACTCCATTCACTTCGCACAGTGAATTGAAGTGTTGGAACAGACTGCTTCTCTTTCATAGAAACGCATTAGTGTTTCTTGGGAATGCTTGTAAGTAGCTTAAGGCACTTTCAAAGGAAAGTGATTTTCTCTGAAAGGACAGCATTTAGATAGTGAAGCAACACTCCATTCACTTCGCACAGTGAATTGAAGTGTTGAAACAGACTGCTTCTCTTTCAGAGAAACGCATGTGAGTTTCTGTTGAATGCTTGTAAGGAGCTTAAGGCATTTTCAAAGGAAAGTGATTTTCTCTGAAAGGACAGCATTTAGAAAGTGAAGCAACACTCCATTCACTTCGCACAGTGAATTGAAGTGTTGGAACAGACTGCTTCTCTTTCAGAGAAACGCATGTGAGTTTCTTGTGAATTCTTGCAAGTTGCTTAAGGCACTTTCAAAGGAAAGTGATTTTCTCTGAAAGGACAGCATTTAGAAACTGAAGCAACACTCCATTTACTTCGCACAGTGAATTGAAGTGTTGGAACAGACTGCTTCTCTTTCAGAGAAACGCATGTGAGTTTCTTCCTAATGCTTGCAAGTAGCTTAAGGC
Source organism: Myodes glareolus (assembly GCF_982192425.1). Taxonomy (NCBI): domain Eukaryota; kingdom Metazoa; phylum Chordata; class Mammalia; order Rodentia; family Cricetidae; genus Myodes; species Myodes glareolus. Next base: position 880,459 of record NW_028263215.1, read on the forward strand.
ACTTTCAAAGGAAAGTGATTTTCTCTGAAAGGACAGCATTTAGAAAGTGAGGCAACACTCTATTCACTTCACACAGTGAATTGAAGTGTTGGAACAGACTGCTTCTCTTTCAGAGAAACGCATGTGAGTTTCTGGTGAATGCTTGTAAGTAGCTTAAGGCACTTTCAAAGGAAAGTGATTTTCTCTGAAAGGACAGCATTTAGAAAGTAAAGCAACACTCCATTCCCTTCGTGCAGTGAATTGAAGTGTTGGAACAGAATGCTTCTCTTTCATAGAAACGCATTAGTGTTTCTTGTGAATGCTTGCAAGTTGCTTAAGGCACTTTCAAAGGAAAGTGATCTTCTCTGAAAGGACATAATTTAGAAAGTGAAGCAACACTCCATTCACTTCGCACAGTGAATTGAAGTGTTGGAACAGACTGCCTCTCTTTCAGAGAAACGCATGTGAGTTTCTTGTGAATGCTTGTAAGTAGCTTAAGGCACTTTCAAAGGAAAGTGATTTTCTCTGAAAGGACAGCATTTAGAACGTGAGGCAACACTCTATTCACTTCACACAGTGAATTGAAGTGTTGGAACAGACTGCTTCTCTTTCCGAGAAACGCATGTGAGTTTCTTCCTAATGCTTGCAAGTAGCTTAAGGCACTATCAAAGGAAAGTGATTTTCTCTGAAAGGACAGCATTTAGAAAGTGAAGCAACACTCCATTCACTTCGCAGAGTGAATTGAAGTGTTGGAACAGACTGCTTCTCTTTCAGAGAAACGCATGTGAGTTTTTTATGAATGCTTGAAAGAAGTTTAAGGCACTTTCAAAGGAAAGTGATTTTCTCTGAAAGGACAGCATTTAGAAAGTGAGGCAACACTCCATTCACTTCGCACAGTGAATTGAAGTGTTGGAACAGACTGCTTCTCTTTCAGAGAAACGCATGTGAGTTTCTTCCTAATGCTTGCAAGTAGCTTAAGGCACTTTCAAAGGAAAGTGATTTTCTCTGAAAGGACAGCATTTAGAAAGTGAAGCAACACTCCATTCACTTCGCACAGTGAATTGAAGTGTTGGAACAGACTGCTTCTCTTTCAGAGAAACGCATGTGAGTTTCTTGTGAATGCTTGCAAGTTGCTTAAGGCACTTTCAAAGGAAAGTGATTTTCTCTGAAAGGACAGCATTTAGAAACTGAAGCAACACTCCATTCACTTCGCACAGTGAATTGAAGTGTTGGAACAGACTGCTTCTCTTTAAGAGAAACGCATGTGAGTTTTTTGTGAATTCTTGAAAGTAGTTTAAGGCACTTTCAAAGGAAAGTGATTTTCTCTGAAAGGACAGCATTTAGAAACTGAAGCAACACTCCATTCACTTCGCACAGTGAATTGAAGTGTTGGAACAGACTGCTTCTCTTTCAGAGAAACGCATTTGAGTTTCTGGTGAATGCTTGTAAGTAGCTTAAGGCACTTTCAAAGGAAAGTGATTTTCTCTGAAAGGACAGCATTTAGAACGTGAGGCAACACTCTATTCACTTCACACAGTGAATTGAAGTGTTGGAACAGACTGCTTCTCTTTCAGAGAAATGCATGTGAGTTTCTTCCTAATGCTTGCAAGTAGCTTAAGGCACTATCAAAGGAAAGTGATTTTCTCTGAAAGGACAGCATTTAGAAAGTGAAGCAACACTCCATTCACTTCGCACAGTGAATTGAAGTGTTGGAACAGACTGCCTCTCTTTCAGAGAAATGCATGTGAGTTTAAGTTGAATGCTTGTAAGTAGCTTAAGGCACTTTCAAAGGAAAGTGATTTTCTCTGAAAGGACAGCATTTAGAAATGAAGCAACACTCCATTCACGTCGCAGAGTGAATTGAAGTATTGGAGCAGACTGCTTCTCTTTCAGAGAAACGCATGTGAGTTTCTGGTGAATGCTTGTAAGTAGCTTAAGGCACTTTCAAAGGAAAGTGATTTTCTCTGAAAGGACAGCATTTAGAAAGTGAAGCAACACTCCATTAACTTCACACAGTGAATTGAAGTGTTGGAACAGACTGCTTCTCTTTCAGAGAAACGCATGTAAGTTTCTTCCTAATGCTTGCAAGTAGCTTAAGGCACTATCAAAGGAAAGTGATTTTCTCTGAAAGGACAGCATTTAGAAAGTGAAGCAACACTCCATTCACTTCGCACAGTGAATTGAAGTGTTGGAACAGACTGCTTCTCTTTCAGAGAAACGCATGTGAGTTTTTTATGAATGCTTGAAAGAAGTTTAAGGCACTTTCAAAGGAAAGTGATTTTCTCTGAAAGGACAGCATTTAGAAAGTGAGGCAACACTCCATTCACTTCGCACAGTGAATTGAAGTGTTGGAACAGACTGCTTCTCTTTCAGAGAAACGCATGTGAGTTTCTTCCTAATGCTTGCAAGTAGCTTAAGGCACTTTCAAAGGAAAGTGATTTTCTCTGAAAGGACAGCATTTAGAAAGTGAAGCAACACTCCATTCACTTCGCACAGTGAATTGAAGTGTTGGAACTGACTGCTTCTCTTTCAGAAAAACGCATGTGAGTTTCTGGTGAATGCTTATAAGTAGCTTAAGGCACTTTCAAAGGACAGTGATTTTCTCTGAAAGGACAGCATTTAGAAAGTGAAGCAACACTCCATTCCCTTCGTGCAGTGAATTGAAGTGTTTGAACAGAGTGTTTCTCTTTCATATAAACGCATTAGTGTTTCTTGTGAATGCTTGCAAGTTGCTTAAGGCACTTTCAAAGGAAAGTGATTTTCTCAGAAAGGACATAATTTAGAAAGTGAAGCAACACTCCATTCACTTCGCACATTGAATTGAAGTGTTGGAACAGACTGCTTCTCTTTCAGAGAAATGCATGTGAGTTTCTGTTGAATGCTTGTAAGTAGCTTAAGGCACTTTCAAAGGAAAGTGATTTTCTCTGAAAGGACAGCATTTAGAAAGTGAAGCAACACTCCATTCACTTCGCACATTGAATTGAAGTGTTGGAACAGACTGCTTCTCTTTCAGAGAAATGCATGTGAGTTTCTGGTGAATGCTTGTAAGTAGCTTAAGGCACTTTCAAAGGAAAGTGATTTTCTCTGAAAGGACAGCATTTAGAAAGTGAGGCAACACTCCATTCACTTCACACAGTGAATTGAAGTGTTGGTACAGACTGCTTCTCTTTCAGAGAAACGAATGTGAATTTCTGGTGAATGCTTTAAGTAGCTTAAGGCACTTTCAAAGGAAAGTGATTTTCTCTGAAAGGACAGCATTTAGAAAGTGAAGCAACACTCCATTCACTTCGCACAGTGAATTGAAGTGTTGGAACAGACTGCTTCTCTTTCAGAGAAATGCATGAGAGTTTTATGTGAATGCTTGAAAGTAGTTTAAGGCACTTTCAAAGGAAAGTGATTTTCTCTGAAAGGACAGCATTTAGAAAGTGAAGCAACACTCCATTCACTTCGCACAGTGAATTGAAGTGTTGGAACAGACTGCTTCTCTTTCAGAGAAACGCATGTGAGTTTCTGGTGAATGCTTGTAAGTAGCTTAAGGCACTTTCAAAGGAAAGTGATTTTCTCTGAAAGGACAGCATTTAGAACGTGAGGCAACACTCTATTCACTTCACACAGTGAATTGAAGTGTTGGAACAGACTGCTTCTCTTTCAGAGAAACGCATGTGTGTTTCTTCCTAATGCTTGCAAGTAGCTTAAGGCACTATCAAAGGAAAGTGATTTTTCTCTGAAAGGACAGCATTTAGAAAGTGAAGCAACACTCCATTCACTTCGCACAGTGAATTGAAGTGTTGGAACAGACTGCTTCTCTTTCAGAGAAACGCATGTGAGTTTTTTATGAATGCTTGAAAGAAGTTTAAGGCACTTTCAAAGGAAAGTGATTTTCTCTGAAAGGACAGCATTTAGAAAGTGAGGCAACACTCCATTCACTTCGCACAGTGAATTGAAGTGTTGGAACAGACTGCTTCTCTTTCAGAGAAACGCATGTGAGTTTCTTCCTAATGCTTGCAAGTAGCTTAAGGCACTATCAAAGGAAAGTGATTTTCTCTGAAAGGACAGCATTTAGAAAGTGAAGCAACACTCCATTCACTTCGCACAGTGAATTGAAGTATTGGAACAGACTGCTTCTCTTTCAGAGAAATGCATGTGAGTTTAAGTTGAATGCTTGTAAGTAGCTTAAGGCACTTTCAAAGGAAAGTGATTTTCTCTGAAAGGACAGCATTTAGAAAGTGAAGCAACACTCCATTCACTTCGCAGAGTGAATTGAAGTATTGGAACAGACTGCTTCTCTTTCAGAGAAACGCATGTGAGTTTCTGGTGAATGCTTGTAAGTAGCTTAAGGCACTTTCAAAGGAAAGTGATTTTCTCTGAAAGGACAGCATTTAGAAAGTGAAGCAACACTCCATTAACTTCACACACTGAATTGAAGTGTTGGAACAGACTGCTTCTCTTTCAGAGAAACGCATGTAAGTTTCTTCCTAATGCTTGCAAGTAGCTTAAGGCACTATCAAAGGAAAGTGATTTTCTCTGAAAGGACAGCATTTAGAAAGTGAAGCAACACTCCATTCACTTCGCACAGTGAATTGAAGTGTTGGAACAGACTGCTACTCTTTCAGAGAAACGCATGTGAGTTTTTTATGAATGCTTGAAAGAAGTTTAAGGCACTTTCAAAGGAAAGTGATTTTCTCTGAAAGGACAGCATTTAGAAAGTGAGGCAACACTCCATTCACTTCGCACAGTGAATTGAAGTGTTGGAACAGACTGCTTCTCTTTCAGTGAAACGCATGTGAGTTTCTTCCTAATGCTTGCAAGTAGCTTAAGGCACTTTCAAAGGAAATTGATTTTCTCTGAAAGGACAGCATTTAGAAAGTGAAGCAACACTCCATTCACTTCGCACAGTGAATTGAAGTGTTGGAACACACTGCTTCTCTTTCAGAGAAACGCATGTGAGTTTCTGGTGAATGCTTGTAAGTAGCTTAAGGCACTTTCAAAGGAAAGTGATTTTCTCTGAAAGGACAGCATATAGAAAGTGAAGCAACACTCCATTCACTTCGCACAGTGAATTGAAGTGTTGGAACAGACTGCTTCTCTTTCAGAGAAACGCATGTGAGTTTCTGGTGAATGCTTGTAAGTAGCTTAAGGCACTTTCAAAGGAAAGTGATTTTCTCTGAAAGGACAGCATTTAGAACGTGAGGCAACACTCTATTCACTTCACACAGTGAATTGAAGTGTTGGAACAGACTGCTTCTCTTTCAGAGAAATGCATGTGAGTTTCTTCCTAATGCTTGCAAGTAGCTTAAGGCACTATCAAAGGAAAGTGATTTTCTCTGAAAGGACAGCATTTAGAAAGTGAAGCAACACTCCATTCACTTCGCACAGTGAATTGAAGTGTTGGAACAGACTGCTTCTCTTTCAGAGAAATGCATGTGAGTTTAAGTTGAATGCTTGTAAGTAGCTTAAGGCACTTTCAAAGGAAAGTGATTTTCTCTGAAAGGACAGCCTTTAGAAAGTGAAGCAACACTCCATTCACTTCGCAGAGTGAATTGAATTATTGGAACAGACTGCTTCTCTTTCAGAGAAACGCATGTGAGTTTCTGGTGAATGCTTGTAAGTAGCTTAAGGCACTTTCAAAGGAAAGTGATTTTCTCTGAAAGGACAGCATTTAGAAAGTGAAGCAACACTCCATTAACTTCACACAGTGAACTGAAGTGTTGGAACAGACTGCTTCTCTTTCAGAGAAACGCATGTAAGTTTCTTCCTAATGCTTGCAAGTAGCTTAAGGCACTATCAAAGGAAAGTGATTTTCTCTGAAAGGACAGCATTTAGAAAGTGAAGCAACACTCCATTCACTTCGCACAGTGAATTGAAGTGTTGGAACAGACTGCTTCTCTTTCAGAGAAACGCATGTGAGTTTTTTATGAATGCTTGAAAGAAGTTTAAGGCACTTTTAAAGGAAAGTGATTTTCTCTGAAAGGACAGCATTTAGAAAGTGAGGCAACACTCCATTCACTTCGCACAGTGAATTGAAGTGTTGGAACAGACTGCTTCTCTTTCAGAGAAACGCATGTGAGTTTCTTCCTAATGCTTGCAAGTAGCTTAAGGCACTTTCAAAGGAAAGTGATTTTCTCTGAAAGGACAGCATTTAGAAAGTGAAGCAACACTCCATTCACTTCGCACAGTGAATTGAAGTGTTGGAACTGACTGCTTCTCTTTCAGAAAAACGCATGTGAGTTTCTGGTGAATGCTTATAAGTAGCTTAAGGCACTTTCAAAGGACAGTGATTTTCTCTGAAAGGACAGCATTTAGAAAGTGAAGCAACACTCCATTCCCTTCGTGCAGTGAATTGAAGTGTTGGAACAGAGTGCTTCTCTTTCATATAAACGCATTAGTGTTTCTTGTGAATGCTTGCAAGTTGCTTAAGGCACTTTCAAAGGAAAGTGATTTTCTCTGAAAGGACATAATTTAGAAAGTGAAGCAACACTCCATTCACTTCGCACAGTGAATTGAAGTGTTGGAACAGACTGCTTCTCTTTCAGAGAAATGCATGTGAGTTTCTGTTGAATGCTTGTAAGTAGCTTAAGGCACTTTCAAAGGAAAGTGATTTTCTCTGAAAGGACAGCATTTAGAAAGTGAAGCAACACTCCATTCACTTCGCACATTGAATTGAAGTGTTGGAACAGACTGCTTCTCTTTCAGAGAAATGCATGTGAGTTTCTGGTGAATGCTTGTAAGTAGCTTAAGGCACTTTCAAAGGTAAGTGATTTTCTCTGAAAGGACAGCATTTAGGAAGTGAGGCAACACTCCATTCACTTCTCACAGTGAATTGAAGTGTTGGAACAGACTGCTTCTCTTTCAGAGAAACGAATGTGAGTTTCTGGTGAATGCTTTAAGTAGCTTAAGGCACTTTCAAAGGAAAGTGATTTTCTCTGAAAGGACAGCATTTAGAAAGTGAAGCAACACTCCATTCACTTCGCACAGTGAATTGAAGTGTTGGAACAGACTGCTTCTCTTTCAGAGAAATGCATGAGAGTTTTTTGTGAATGCTTGAAAGTAGGTTAAGGCACTATCAAAGGAAAGTGATTTTCTCTGAAAGGACAGCATTTAGAAACTGAAGCAACACTCCATTCACTTCACACAGTGAATTGAAGTGTTGGAACAGACTGCTTCTCTTTCAGAGAAACGCATGTGAGTTTCTGGTGAATGCTTGTAAGTAGCTTAAGGCACTTTCAAAGGAAAGTGATTTTCTCTGAAAGGACAGCATTTAGAACGTGACGCAACACTCTATTCACTTCACACAGTGAATTGAAGTGTTGGAACAGACTGCTTTTCTTTCAGAGAAACGCATGTGAGTTTCTTCCTAATGATTGCAAGTGGCTTAAGGCACTATCAAAGGAGGGTGATTTTTCTCTGAAAGGACAGCATTTAGAAAATGAAGCAACACTCCATTCACTTCGCACAGTGAATTGAAGTGTTGGAACAGACTGCTTCTCTTTCAGAGAAACGCATGTGAGTTTTTTATGAATGCTTGAAAGAAGTTTAAGGCACTTTCAAAGGAAAGTGATATTCTCTGAAAGAACAGCATTTAGAAAGTGAGGCAACACTCCATTCACTTCGCACAGTGAATTGAAGTGTTGGAACAGACTGCTTCTCTTTCAGAGAAACGCATGTGAGTTTCTTCCTAATGCTTGCAAGTAGCTTAAGGCACTTTCAAAGGAAAGTGATTTTCTCTGAAAGAACAGCATTTAGAAAGTGAAGCAACACTCCATTCACTTCGCCCAGTGAATTGAAGTGTTGGAACTGACTGCTTCTCTTTCAGAGAAACGCATGTGAGTTTCTGGTGAATGTTTATAAGTAGCTTAAGGCACTTTCAAAGGACAGTGATTTTCTCTGAAAGGACAGCATTTAGAAAGTGAAGCAACACTCCATTCCCTTCGTGCAGTGAATTGAAGTGTTGGAACAGAGTGCTTCTCTTTCATATAAACGCATTAGTGTTTCTTGTGAATGCTTGCAAGTTGCTTAAGGCACTTTCAAAGGAAAGTGATTTTCTCTGAAAGGACATAATTTAGAAAGTGAAGCAACACTCCATTCACTTCGCACAGTGAATTGAAGTGTTGGAACAGACTGCTTCTCTTTCAGAGAAATGCATGTGAGTTTCTGTTGAATGCTTGTAAGTAGCTTAAGGCACTTTCAAAGGAAAGTGATTTTCTCTGAAAGGACAGCATTTAGAAAGTGAAGCAACACTCCATTCACTTCGCACATTGAATTGAAGTGTTGGAACAGACTGCTTCTCTTTCAGAGAAATGCATGTGAGTTTCTGGTGAATGCTTGTAAGTAGCTTAAGGCACTTTCAAAGGAAAGTGATTTTCTCTGAAAGGACAGCATTTAGGAAGTGAGGCAACACTCCATTCACTTCTCACAGTGAATTGAAGTGTTGGAACAGACTGCTTCTCTTTCAGAGAAAAGCATGTGAGTTTCTGTGGAATGCTTGTAAGTAGCTTAAGGCACTTTCAAAGGAAAGTGATTTTCTCTGAAAGGACAGCATTTAGAAAGTGAAGCAACACTCCATTCACTTCGCACAGTGAATTGAAGTGTTGGAACAGACTGCTTCTCTTTCAGAGAAATGCATGAGAGTTTTTTGTGAATGCTTGAAAGTAGGTTAAGGCACTATCAAAGGAAAGTGATTTTCTCTGAAAGGACAGCATTTAGAAACTGAAGCAACACTCCATTCACTTCACACAGTGAATTGAAGTGTTGGAACAGACTGCTTCTCTTTCAGAGAAACGCATGTGAGTTTCTGGTGAATGCTTGTAAGAAGCTTAAGGCACTTTCAAAGGAAAGTGATTTTCTCTGAAAGGACAGCATTTAGAACGTGACGCAACACTCTATTCACTTCACACAGTGAATTGAAGTGTTGGAACAGACTGCTTTTCTTTCAGAGAAACGCATGTGAGTTTCTTCCTAATGCTTGCAAGTGGCTTAAGGCACTATCAAAGGAGGGTGATTTTTCTCTGAAAGGACAGCATTTAGAAAGTGAAGCAACACTCCATTCACTTCGCACAGTGAATTGAAGTGTTGGAACAGACTGCTTCTCTTTCAGAGAAACGCATGTGAGTTTTTTATGAATGCTTGAAAGAAGTTTAAGGCACTTTCAAAGGAAAGTGATATTCTCTGAAAGAACAGCATTTAGAAAGTGAGGCAACACTCCATTCACTTCGCACAGTGAATTGAAGTGTTGGAACAGACTGCTTCTCTTTCAGAGAAACGCATGTGAGTTTCTTCCTAATGCTTGCAAGTAGCTTAAGGCACTTTCAAAGGAAAGTGATTTTCTCTGAAAGAACAGCATTTAGAAAGTGAAGCAACACTCCATTCACTTCGCCCAGTGAATTGAAGTGTTGGAACTGACTGCTTCTCTTTCAGAGAAACGCATGTGAGTTTCTGGTGAATGTTTATAAGTAGCTTAAGGCACTTTCAAAGGACAGTGATTTTCTCTGAAAGGACAGCATTTAGAAAGTGAAGCAACACTCCATTCCCTTCGTGCAGTGAATTGAAGTGTTGGAACAGAGTGCTTCTCTTTCATATAAACGCATTAGTGTTTCTTGTGAATGCTTGCAAGTTGCTTAAGGCACTTTCAAAGGAAAGTGATTTTCTCTGAAAGGACATAATTTAGAAAGTGAAGCAACACTCCATTCACTTCGCACAGTGAATTGAAGTGTTGGAACAGACTGCTTCTATTTCAGAGAAATGCATGTGAGTTTCTGTTGAATGCTTGTAAGTAGCTCAAGGCACTTTCAAAGGAAAGTGATTTTCTCTGAAAGGACAGCATTTAGAAAGTGAAGCAACACTCCATTCACTTCGCACACTGAATTGAAGTGTTGGAACAGACTGCTTCTCTTTCAGAGAAACGCATGTGAGTTTCTGGTGAATGCTGGTAAGTAGCTTAAGGCACTTTCAAAGGAAAGTGATTTTCTCTGAACGGACAGCATTTAGAAAGTGAGGCAACACTCCATTCACTTCACACAGTGAATTGAAGTGTTGGAACAGACTGCTTCTCTTTCAGAGAAACGCATGTGAGTTTCTGGTGATTGCTTTAAGTAGCTTAAGGCACTTTCAAAGGAAATTGATTTTCTCTGAAAGGACAGCATTTAGAAACTGAAGCAACACTCCATTCACTTCGCACAGTGAATTGAAGTGTTGGAACACACTGCTTCTCTTTCAGAGAAACGCATGTGAGTTTCTGGTGAATGCTTGTAAGTAGCTTAAGGCACTTTCAAAGGAAAGTGATTTTCTCTGAAAGGACAGCATATAGAAAGTGAAGCAACACTCCATTCACTTCGCACAGTGAATTGAAGTGTTGGAACAGACTGCTTCTCTTTCAGAGAAACGCATGTGAGTTTCTGGTGAATGCTTGTAAGTAGCTTAAGGCACTTTGAAAGGAAAGTGATTTTCTCTGAAAGGACAGCATTTAGAACGTGAGGCAACACTCTATTCACTTCACACAGTGAATTGAAGTGTTGGAACAGACTGCTTCTCTTTCAGAGAAATGCATGTGAGTTTCTTCCTAATGCTTGCAAGTAGCTTAAGGCACTATCAAAGGAAAGTGATTTTCTCTGAAAGGACAGCATTTAGAAAGTGAAGCAACACTCCATTCACTTCGCACAGTGAATTGAAGTGTTGGAACAGACTGCTTCTCTTTCAGAGAAATGCATGTGAGTTTAAGTTGAATGCTTGTAAGTAGCTTAAGGCACTTTCAAAGGAAAGTGATTTTCTCTGAAAGGACAGCCTTTAGAAAGTGAAGCAACACTCCATTCACTTCGCAGAGTGAATTGAATTATTGGAACAGACTGCTTCTCTTTCAGAGAAACGCATGTGAGTTTCTGGTGAATGCTTGTAAGTAGCTTAAGGCACTTTCAAAGGAAAGTGATTTTCTCTGAAAGGACAGCATTTAGAAAGTGAAGCAACACTCCATTAACTTCACACAGTGAACTGAAGTGTTGGAACAGACTGCTTCTCTTTCAGAGAAACGCATGTAAGTTTCTTCCTAATGCTTGCAAGTAGCTTAAGGCACTATCAAAGGAAAGTGATTTTCTCTGAAAGGACAGCATTTAGAAAGTGAAGCAACACTCCATTCACTTCGCACAGTGAATTGAAGTGTTGGAACAGACTGCTTCTCTTTCAGAGAAACGCATGTGAGTTTTTTATGAATGCTTGAAAGAAGTTTAAGGCACTTTTAAAGGAAAGTGATTTTCTCTGAAAGGACAGCATTTAGAAAGTGAGGCAACACTCCATTCACTTCGCACAGTGAATTGAAGTGTTGGAACAGACTGCTTCTCTTTCAGAGAAACGCATGTGAGTTTCTTCCTAATGCTTGCAAGTAGCTTAAGGCACTTTCAAAGGAAAGTGATTTTCTCTGAAAGGACAGCATTTAGAAAGTGAAGCAACACTCCATTCACTTCGCACAGTGAATTGAAGTGTTGGAACTGACTGCTTCTCTTTCAGAAAAACGCATGTGAGTTTCTGGTGAATGCTTATAAGTAGCTTAAGGCACTTTCAAAGGACAGTGATTTTCTCTGAAAGGACAGCATTTAGAAAGTGAAGCAACACTCCATTCCCTTCGTGCAGTGAATTGAAGTGTTGGAACAGAGTGCTTCTCTTTCATATAAACGCATTAGTGTTTCTTGTGAATGCTTGCAAGTTGCTTAAGGCACTTTCAAAGGAAAGTGATTTTCTCTGAAAGGACATAATTTAGAAAGTGAAGCAACACTCCATTCACTTCGCACAGTGAATTGAAGTGTTGGAACAGACTGCTTCTCTTTCAGAGAAATGCATGTGAGTTTCTGTTGAATGCTTGTAAGTAGCTTAAGGCACTTTCAAAGGAAAGTGATTTTCTCTGAAAGGACAGCATTTAGAAAGTGAAGCAACACTCCATTCACTTCGAACATTGAATTGAAGTGTTGGAACAGACTGCTTCTCTTTCAGAGAAATGCATGTGAGTTTCTGGTGAATGCTTGTAAGTAGCTTAAGGCACTTTCAAAGGAAAGTGATTTTCTCTGAAAGGACAGCATTTAGGAAGTGAGGCAACACTCCATTCACTTCTCACAGTGAATTGAAGTGTTGGAACAGACTGCTTCTCTTTCAGAGAAACGAATGTGAGTTTCTGGTGAATGCTTTAAGTAGCTTAAGGCACTTTCAAAGGAAAGTGATTTTCTCTGAAAGGACAGCATTTAGAAAGTGACGCAACACTCTATTCACTTCACACAGTGAATTGAAGTGTTGGAACAGACTGCTTCTCTTTCAGAGAAACGCATGTGAGTTTCTTCCTAATGCTTGCAAGTAGCTTAAGGCACTATCAAAGGAGGGTGATTTTTCTCTGAAAGGACAGCATTTAGAAAGTGAAGCAACACTCCATTCACTTCGCACAGTGAATTGAAGTGTTGGAACAGACTGCTTCTCTTTCAGAGAAACGCATGTGAGTTTTTTATGAATGCTTGAAAGAAGTTTAAGGCACTTTCAAAGGAAAGTGATATTCTCTGAAAGAACAGCATTTAGAAAGTGAGGCAACACTCCATTCACTTCGCACAGTGAATTGAAGTGTTGGAACAGACTGCTTCTCTTTCAGAGAAACGCATGTGAGTTTCTTCCTAATGCTTGCAAGTAGCTTAAGGCACTTTCAAAGGAAAGTGATTTTCTCTGAAAGAACAGCATTTAGAAAGTGAAGCAACACTCCATTCACTTCGCCCAGTGAATTGAAGTGTTGGAACTGACTGCTTCTCTTTCAGAGAAACGCATGTGAGTTTCTGGTGAATGTTTATAAGTAGCTTAAGGCACTTTCAAAGGACAGTGATTTTCTCTGAAAGGACAGCATTTAGAAATTGAAGCAACACTCCATTCCCTTCGTGCAGTGAATTGAAGTGTTGGAACAGAGTGCTTCTCTTTCATATAAACCCATTATTGTTTCTTGTGAATGCTTGCAAGTTGCTTAAGGCACTTTCAAAGGAAAGTGATTTTCTCTGAAAGGACATAATTTAGAAAGTGAAGCAACACTCCATTCACTTCGCACAGTGAATTGAAGTGTTGGAACAGACTGCTTCTATTTCAGAGAAATGCATGTGAGTTTCTGTTGAATGCTTGTAAGTAGCTTAAGGCACTTTCAAAGGAAAGTGATTTTCTCTGAAAGGACAGCATTTAGAAAGTGAAGCAACACTCCATTCACTTCGCACACTGAATTGAAGTGTTGGAACAGACTGCTTCTCTTTCAGAGAAACGCATGTGAGTTTCTGGTGAATGCTGGTAAGTAGCTTAAGGCACTTTCAAAGGAAAGTGATTTTCTCTGAACGGACAGCATTTAGAAAGTGAGGCAACACTCCATTCACTTCACACAGTGAATTGAAGTGTTGGAACAGACTGCTTCTCTTTCAGAGAAACGCATGTGAGTTTCTGGTGATTGCTTTAAGTAGCTTAAGGCACTTTCAAAGGAAATTGATTTTCTCTGAAAGGACAGCATTTAGAAACTGAAGCAACACTCCATTCACTTCGCACAGTGAATTGAAGTGTTGGAACACACTGCTTCTCTTTCAGAGAAACGCATGTGAGTTTCTGGTGAATGCTTGTAAGTAGCTTAAGGCACTTTCAAAGGAAAGTGATTTTCTCTGAAAGGACAGCATATAGAAAGTGAAGCAACACTCCATTCACTTCGCACAGTGAATTGAAGTGTTGGAACAGACTGCTTCTCTTTCAGAGAAACGCATGTGAGTTTCTGGTGAATGCTTGTAAGTAGCTTAAGGCACTTTGAAAGGAAAGTGATTTTCTCTGAAAGGACAGCATTTAGAACGTGAGGCAACACTCTATTCACTTCACACAGTGAATTGAAGTGTTGGAACAGACTGCTTCTCTTTCAGAGAAATGCATGTGAGTTTCTTCCTAATGCTTGCAAGTAGCTTAAGGCACTATCAAAGGAAAGTGATTTTCTCTGAAAGGACAGCATTTAGAAAGTGAAGCAACACTCCATTCACTTCGCACAGTGAATTGAAGTGTTGGAACAGACTGCTTCTCTTTCAGAGAAATGCATGTGAGTTTAAGTTGAATGCTTGTAAGTAGCTTAAGGCACTTTCAAAGGAAAGTGATTTTCTCTGAAAGGACAGCCTTTAGAAAGTGAAGCAACACTCCATTCACTTCGCAGAGTGAATTGAATTATTGGAACAGACTGCTTCTCTTTCAGAGAAACGCATGTGAGTTTCTGGTGAATGCTTGTAAGTAGCTTAAGGCACTTTCAAAGGAAAGTGATTTTCTCTGAAAGGACAGCATTTAGAAAGTGAAGCAACACTCCATTAACTTCACACAGTGAACTGAAGTGTTGGAACAGACTGCTTCTCTTTCAGAGAAACGCATGTAAGTTTCTTCCTAATGCTTGCAAGTAGCTTAAGGCACTATCAAAGGAAAGTGATTTTCTCTGAAAGGACAGCATTTAGAAAGTGAAGCAACACTCCATTCACTTCGCACAGTGAATTGAAGTGTTGGAACAGACTGCTTCTCTTTCAGAGAAACGCATGTGAGTTTTTTATGAATGCTTGAAAGAAGTTTAAGGCACTTTCAAAGGAAAGTGATTTTCTCTGAAAGGACAGCATTTAGAAAGTGAGGCAACACTCCATTCACTTCGCACAGTGAATTGAAGTGTTGGAACAGACTGCTTCTCTTTCAGAGAAACGCATGTGAGTTTCTTCCTAATGCTTGCAAGTAGCTTAAGGCACTTTCAAAGGAAAGTGATTTTCTCTGAAAGGACAGCATTTAGAAAGTGAAGCAACACTCCATTCACTTCGCACAGTGAATTGAAGTGTTGGAACTGACTGCTTCTCTTTCAGAAAAACGCATGTGAGTTTCTGGTGAATGCTTATAAGTAGCTTAAGGCACTTTCAAAGGACAGTGATTTTCTCTGAAAGGACAGCATTTAGAAAGTGAAGCAACACTCCATTCCCTTCGTGCAGTGAATTGAAGTGTTGGAACAGAGTGCTTCTCTTTCATATAAACGCATTAGTGTTTCTTGTGAATGCTTGCAAGTTGCTTAAGGCACTTTCAAAGGAAAGTGATTTTCTCTGAAAGGACATAATTTAGAAAGTGAAGCAACACTCCATTCACTTCGCACAGTGAATTGAAGTGTTGGAACACACTGCTTCTCTTTCAGAGAAACGCATGTGAGTTTCTGGTGAATGCTTGTAAGTAGCTTAAGGCACTTTCAAAGGAAAGTGATTTTCTCTGAAAGGACAGCATATAGAAAGTGAAGCAACACTCCATTCACTTCGCACAGTGAATTGAAGTGTTGGAACAGACTGCTTCTCTTTCAGAGAAACGCATGTGAGTTTCTGGTGAATGCTTGTAAGTAGCTTAAGGCACTTTGAAAGGAAAGTGATTTTCTCTGAAAGGACAGCATTTAGAACGTGAGGCAACACTCTATTCACTTCACACAGTGAATTGAAGTGTTGGAACAGACTGCTTCTCTTTCAGAGAAATGCATGTGAGTTTCTTCCTAATGCTTGCAAGTAGCTTAAGGCACTATCAAAGGAAAGTGATTTTCTCTGAAAGGACAGCATTTAGAAAGTGAAGCAACACTCCATTCACTTCGCACAGTGAATTGAAGTGTTGGAACAGACTGCTTCTCTTTCAGAGAAATGCATGTGAGTTTAAGTTGAATGCTTGTAAGTAGCTTAAGGCACTTTCAAAGGAAAGTGATTTTCTCTGAAAGGACAGCCTTTAGAAAGTGAAGCAACACTCCATTCACTTCGCAGAGTGAATTGAATTATTGGAACAGACTGCTTCTCTTTCAGAGAAACGCATGTGAGTTTCTGGTGAATGCTTGTAAGTAGCTTAAGGCACTTTCAAAGGAAAGTGATTTTCTCTGAAAGGACAGCATTTAGAAAGTGAAGCAACACTCCATTAACTTCACACAGTGAACTGAAGTGTTGGAACAGACTGCTTCTCTTTCAGAGAAACGCATGTAAGTTTCTTCCTAATGCTTGCAAGTAGCTTAAGGCACTATCAAAGGAAAGTGATTTTCTCTGAAAGGACAGCATTTAGAAAGTGAAGCAACACTCCATTCACTTCGCACAGTGAATTGAAGTGTTGGAACAGACTGCTTCTCTTTCAGAGAAACGCATGTGAGTTTTTTATGAATGCTTGAAAGAAGTTTAAGGCACTTTCAAAGGAAAGTGATTTTCTCTGAAAGGACAGCATTTAGAAAGTGAGGCAACACTCCATTCACTTCGCACAGTGAATTGAAGTGTTGGAACAGACTGCTTCTCTTTCAGAGAAACGCATGTGAGTTTCTTCCTAATGCTTGCAAGTAGCTTAAGGCACTTTCAAAGGAAAGTGATTTTCTCTGAAAGGACAGCATTTAGAAAGTGAAGCAACACTCCATTCACTTCGCACAGTGAATTGAAGTGTTGGAACTGACTGCTTCTCTTTCAGAAAAACGCATGTGAGTTTCTGGTGAATGCTTATAAGTAGCTTAAGGCACTTTCAAAGGACAGTGATTTTCTCTGAAAGGACAGCATTTAGAAAGTGAAGCAACACTCCATTTCCTTCGTGCAGTGAATTGAAGTGTTGGAACAGAGTGCTTCTCTTTCATATAAACGCATTAGTGTTTCTTGTGAATGCTTGCAAGTTGCTTAAGGCACTTTCAAAGGAAAGTGATTTTCTCTGAAAGGACATAATTTAGAAAGTGAAGCAACACTCCATTCACTTCGCACAGTGAATTGAAGTGTTGGAACAGACTGCTTCTCTTTCAGAGAAATGCATGTGAGTTTCTGTTGAATGCTTGTAAGTAGCTTAAGGCACTTTCAAAGGAAAGTGATTTTCTCTGAAAGGACAGCATTTACAAAGTGAAGCAACACTCCATTCACTTCGCACAGTGAATTGAAGTGTTGGAACAGACTGCTTCTCTTTCAGAGAAACGCATGTGAGTTTCTGGTGAATGCTTGTAAGTAGCTTAAGGCACTTTCAAAGGAAAGTGATTTTCTCTGAAAGGACAGCATTTAGAAAGTGAGGCAACACTCCATTCACTTCACAGAGTGAATTGAAGTGTTGGAACAGACTGCTTCTCTTTCAGAGAAACGCATGTGAGTTTCTGGTGAATGCTTTATGTTGCTTAAGGCACTTTCAAAGGAAAGTGATTTTCTCTGAAAGGACAGCATTTAGAAAGTGAAGCAACACTCCATTCACTTCGCACAGTGAATTGAAGTGTTGGAACAGACTGCTTCTCTTTCAGAGAAACGCATGTGAGTTTCTGGTGAATGCTTGTAAGTAGCTTAAGGCACTTTCAAAGGAAAGTGATTTTCTCTGAAAGGACAGCATATAGAAAGTGAAGCAACACTCCATTCACTTCGCACAGTGAATTGAAGTGTTGGAACAGACTGCTTCTCTTTCAGAGAAACGCATGTGAGTTTCTTCCTAATGCTTGCAAGTAGCTTAAGGCACTTTCAAAGGAAAGTGATTTTCTCTGAAAGGACAGCATTTAGAAAGTGAAGCAACACTCCATTCACTTCGCACAGTGAATTGAAGTGTTGGAACTGACTGCTTCTCTTTCAGAAAAACGCATGTGAGTTTCTGGTGAATGCTTATAAGTAGCTTAAGGCACTTTCAAAAGACAGTGATTTTCTCTGAAAGGACAGCATTTAGAAAGTGAAGCAACACTCCATTCCCTTCGTGCAGTGAATTGAAGTGTTGGAACAGAGTGCTTCTCTTTCATATAAACGCATTAGTGTTTCTTGTGAAAGCTTGCAAGTTGCTTAAGGCACTTTCAAAGGAAAGAGATTTTCTCTGAAAGGACATAATTTAGAAAGTGAAGCAACACTCCATTCACTTCGCAGAGTGAATTGAAGTGTTGGAACAGACTGCTTCTCTTTCAGAGAAACGCATGTGAGTTTCTGGTGAATGCTTGTAAGTAGCTTAAGGCACTTTCAAAGGAAAGTGATTTTCTCTGAAAGGACAGCATTTAGAAAGTGAAGCAACACTCCATTAACTTCACACAGTGAATTGAAGTGTTGGAACAGACTGCTTCTCTTTCAGAGAAACGCATGTGAGTTTCTTCCTAATGCTTGCAAGTAGCTTAAGGCACTATCAAAGGAAAGTGATTTTCTCTGAAAGGACAGCATTTAGAAACTGAAGCAACACTCCATTCACTTCGCACAGTGAATTGAAGTGTTGGAACAGACTGCTTCTCTTTCAGAGAAACGCATGTGAGTTTTTTATGAATGCTTGAAAGAAGTTTAAGGCACTTTCAAAGGAAAGTGATTTTCTCTGAAAGGACAGCATTTAGAAAGTGAGGCAAAACTACATTCACTTCGCACAGTGAATTGAAGTGTTGGAACAGACTGCTTCTCTTTCAGAGAAACGCATGTGAGTTTCTTCCTAATGCTTGCAAGTAGCTTAAGGCACTTTCAAAGGAAAGTGATTTTCTCTGAAAGGACAGCATTTAGAAAGTGAAGCAACACTCCATTCACTTCGCACAGTGAATTGAAGTGTTGGAACAGACTGCTTCTCTTTCAGAGAAACGCATGTGAGTTTCTGGTGAATGCTTGCAAGTAGCTTAAGGCACTTTCAAAGGAAAGTGATTTTCTCTGAAAGGACAGCATATAGAAAGTGAAGCAACACTCCATTCACTTCACACAGTGAATTGAAGTGTTGGAACAGACTGCTTCTCTTTCAGAGAAACGCATGTGAGTTTCTTGTGAATGCTTGCAAGTTGCTTAAGGCACTTTCAAAGGAAATTGATTTTCTCTGAAAGGACAGCATTTAGAAACTGAAGCAACACTCCATTCACTTCACACAGTGAATTGAAGTGTTGGAACACACTGCTTCTCTTTCAGAGAAACGCATGTGAGTTTTTTGTGAATGCTTGAAAGTAGTTTAAGGCACTTTCAAAGGAAAGTGATTTTCTCTGAAAGGACAGCATTTAGAAAGTGAAGCAACACTCCATTCACTTCGCACATTGAATTGAAGTGTTGGAACAGACTGCTTCTCTTTCAGAGAAACGCATGTGAGTTTCTGGTGAATGCTTGTAAGTAGCTTAAGGCACTTTCAAAGGAAAGTGATTTTCTCTGAAAGGACAGCATTTAGAAAGTGAGGCAACACTCCATTCACTTCGCACAGTGAATTGAAGTGTTGGAACACACTGCTTCTCATTAAGAGAAACGCATGTGAGTTTCTGGTGAATGCTTGCAAGTTGCTTAAGGCACTTTCAAAGGAAAGTGATTTTCTCTGAAAGGACAGCATTTAGAAACTGAAGCAACACTCCATTCACTTTGCACAGTGAATTGAAGTGTTGGAACACACTGCTTCTCTTTCAGAGAAACGCATGTGAGTTTCTGGTGAATGCTTGTATGTAGCTTAAGGCACTTTCAAAGGACAGTGATTTTCTCTGAAAGGACAGCATTTAGAAAGTGAAGCAACACTCCATTCCCTTCGTGCAGTGAATTGAAGTGTTGGAACAGAGTGCTTCTCTTTCATATAAACGCATTAGTGTTTCTTGTGAATGCTTGCAAGTTGCTTAAGGCACTTTCAAAGGAAAGTGATTTTCTCTGAAAGGACATAATTTAGAAAGTGAAGCAACACTCCATTCACTTCGCACAGTGAATTGAAGTGTTGGAACAGACTGCTTCTCTTTCAGAGAAATGCATGTGAGTTTCTGTTGAATGCTTGTAAGTAGCTTAAGGCACTTTCAAAGGAAAGTGATTTTCTCTGAAAGGACAGCATTTAGAAAGTGAAGCAACACTCCATTCACTTCGCACATTGAATTGAAGTGTTGGAACAGACTGCTTCTCTTTCAGAGAAACGCATGTGAGTTTCTGGTGAATGCTTGTAAGTAGCTTAAGGCACTTTCAAAGGAAAGTGATTTTCTCTGAAAGGACAGCATTTAGAAAGTGAAGCAACACTCCATTCACTTCGCACAGTGAATTGAAGTGTTGGAACTGACTGCTTCTCTTTCAGAAAAACGCATGTGAGTTTCTGGTGAATGCTTATAAGTAGCTTAAGGCACTTTCAAAGGACAGTGATTTTCTCTGAAAGGACAGCATTTAGAAAGTGAAGCAACACTCCATTCCCTTCGTGCAGTGAATTGAAGTGTTGGAACAGAGTGCTTCTCTTTCATATAAACGCATTAGTGTTTCTTGTGAATGCTTGCAAGTTGCTTAAGGCACTTTCAAAGGAAAGTGATTTTCTCTGAAAGGACATAATTTAGAAAGTGAAGCAACACTCCATTCACTTCGCACAGTGAATTGAAGTGTTGGAACACACTGCTTCTCTTTCAGAGAAACGCATGTGAGTTTCTGGTGAATGCTTGTAAGTAGCTTAAGGCACTTTCAAAGGAAAGTGATTTTCTCTGAAAGGACAGCATATAGAAAGTGAAGCAACACTCCATTCACTTCGCACAGTGAATTGAAGTGTTGGAACAGACTGCTTCTCTTTCAGAGAAACGCATGTGAGTTTCTGGTGAATGCTTGTAAGTAGCTTAAGGCACTTTGAAAGGAAAGTGATTTTCTCTGAAAGGACAGCATTTAGAACGTGAGGCAACACTCTATTCACTTCACACAGTGAATTGAAGTGTTGGAACAGACTGCTTCTCTTTCAGAGAAATGCATGTGAGTTTCTTCCTAATGCTTGCAAGTAGCTTAAGGCACTATCAAAGGAAAGTGATTTTCTCTGAAAGGACAGCATTTAGAAAGTGAAGCAACACTCCATTCACTTCGCACAGTGAATTGAAGTGTTGGAACAGACTGCTTCTCTTTCAGAGAAATGCATGTGAGTTTAAGTTGAATGCTTGTAAGTAGCTTAAGGCACTTTCAAAGGAAAGTGATTTTCTCTGAAAGGACAGCCTTTAGAAAGTGAAGCAACACTCCATTCACTTCGCAGAGTGAATTGAATTATTGGAACAGACTGCTTCTCTTTCAGAGAAACGCATGTGAGTTTCTGGTGAATGCTTGTAAGTAGCTTAAGGCACTTTCAAAGGAAAGTGATTTTCTCTGAAAGGACAGCATTTAGAAAGTGAAGCAACACTCCATTAACTTCACACAGTGAACTGAAGTGTTGGAACAGACTGCTTCTCTTTCAGAGAAACGCATGTAAGTTTCTTCCTAATGCTTGCAAGTAGCTTAAGGCACTATCAAAGGAAAGTGATTTTCTCTGAAAGGACAGCATTTAGAAAGTGAAGCAACACTCCATTCACTTCGCACAGTGAATTGAAGTGTTGGAACAGACTGCTTCTCTTTCAGAGAAACGCATGTGAGTTTTTTATGAATGCTTGAAAGAAGTTTAAGGCACTTTCAAAGGAAAGTGATTTTCTCTGAAAGGACAGCATTTAGAAAGTGAGGCAACACTCCATTCACTTCGCACAGTGAATTGAAGTGTTGGAACAGACTGCTTCTCTTTCAGAGAAACGCATGTGAGTTTCTTCCTAATGCTTGCAAGTAGCTTAAGGCACTTTCAAAGGAAAGTGATTTTCTCTGAAAGGACAGCATTTAGAAAGTGAAGCAACACTCCATTCACTTCGCACAGTGAATTGAAGTGTTGGAACTGACTGCTTCTCTTTCAGAAAAACGCATGTGAGTTTCTGGTGAATGCTTATAAGTAGCTTAAGGCACTTTCAAAGGAAAGTGATTTTCTCTGAAAGGACAGCATTTAGAAAGTGAAGCAACACTCCATTTCCTTCGTGCAGTGAATTGAAGTGTTGGAACAGAGTGCTTCTCTTTCATATAAACGCATTAGTGTTTCTTGTGAATGCTTGCAAGTTGCTTAAGGCACTTTCAAAGGAAAGTGATTTTCTCTGAAAGGACATAATTTAGAAAGTGAAGCAACACTCCATTCACTTCGCACAGTGAATTGAAGTGTTGGAACAGACTGCTTCTCTTTCAGAGAAATGCATGTGAGTTTCTGTTGAATGCTTGTAAGTAGCTTAAGGCACTTTCAAAGGAAAGTGATTTTCTCTGAAAGGACAGCATTTACAAAGTGAAGCAACACTCCATTCACTTCGCACAGTGAATTGAAGTGTTGGAACAGACTGCTTCTCTTTCAGAGAAACGCATGTGAGTTTCTGGTGAATGCTTGTAAGTAGCTTAAGGCACTTTCAAAGGAAAGTGATTTTCTCTGAAAGGACAGCATTTAGAAAGTGAGGCAACACTCCATTCACTTCACAGAGTGAATTGAAGTGTTGGAACAGACTGCTTCTCTTTCAGAGAAACGCATGTGAGTTTCTGGTGAATGCTTTATGTTGCTTAAGGCACTTTCAAAGGAAAGTGATTTTCTCTGAAAGGACAGCATTTAGAAAGTGAAGCAACACTCCATTCACTTCGCACAGTGAATTGAAGTGTTGGAACAGACTGCTTCTCTTTCAGAGAAACGCATGTGAGTTTCTGGTGAATGCTTGTAAGTAGCTTAAGGCACTTTCAAAGGAAAGTGATTTTCTCTGAAAGGACAGCATATAGAAAGTGAAGCAACACTCCATTCACTTCGCACAGTGAATTGAAGTGTTGGAACAGACTGCTTCTCTTTCAGAGAAACGCATGTGAGTTTCTTCCTAATGCTTGCAAGTAGCTTAAGGCACTTTCAAAGGAAAGTGATTTTCTCTGAAAGGACAGCATTTAGAAAGTGAAGCAACACTCCATTCACTTCGCACAGTGAATTGAAGTGTTGGAACTGACTGCTTCTCTTTCAGAAAAACGCATGTGAGTTTCTGGTGAATGCTTATAAGTAGCTTAAGGCACTTTCAAAAGACAGTGATTTTCTCTGAAAGGACAGCATTTAGAAAGTGAAGCAACACTCCATTCCCTTCGTGCAGTGAATTGAAGTGTTGGAACAGAGTGCTTCTCTTTCATATAAACGCATTAGTGTTTCTTGTGAAAGCTTGCAAGTTGCTTAAGGCACTTTCAAAGGAAAGAGATTTTCTCTGAAAGGACATAATTTAGAAAGTGAAGCAACACTCCATTCACTTCGCAGAGTGAATTGAAGTGTTGGAACAGACTGCTTCTCTTTCAGAGAAACGCATGTGAGTTTCTGGTGAATGCTTGTAAGTAGCTTAAGGCACTTTCAAAGGAAAGTGATTTTCTCTGAAAGGACAGCATTTAGAAAGTGAAGCAACACTCCATTAACTTCACACAGTGAATTGAAGTGTTGGAACAGACTGCTTCTCTTTCAGAGAAACGCATGTGAGTTTCTTCCTAATGCTTGCAAGTAGCTTAAGGCACTATCAAAGGAAAGTGATTTTCTCTGAAAGGACAGCATTTAGAAACTGAAGCAACACTCCATTCACTTCGCACAGTGAATTGAAGTGTTGGAACAGACTGCTTCTCTTTCAGAGAAACGCATGTGAGTTTTTTATGAATGCTTGAAAGAAGTTTAAGGCACTTTCAAAGGAAAGTGATTTTCTCTGAAAGGACAGCATTTAGAAAGTGAGGCAAAACTACATTCACTTCGCACAGTGAATTGAAGTGTTGGAACAGACTGCTTCTCTTTCAGAGAAACGCATGTGAGTTTCTTCCTAATGCTTGCAAGTAGCTTAAGGCACTTTCAAAGGAAAGTGATTTTCTCTGAAAGGACAGCATTTAGAAAGTGAAGCAACACTCCATTCACTTCGCACAGTGAATTGAAGTGTTGGAACAGACTGCTTCTCTTTCAGAGAAACGCATGTGAGTTTCTGGTGAATGCTTGCAAGTAGCTTAAGGCACTTTCAAAGGAAAGTGATTTTCTCTGAAAGGACAGCATATAGAAAGTGAAGCAACACTCCATTCACTTCACACAGTGAATTGAAGTGTTGGAACAGACTGCTTCTCTTTCAGAGAAACGCATGTGAGTTTCTTGTGAATGCTTGCAAGTTGCTTAAGGCACTTTCAAAGGAAATTGATTTTCTCTGAAAGGACAGCATTTAGAAACTGAAGCAACACTCCATTCACTTCACACAGTGAATTGAAGTGTTGGAACACACTGCTTCTCTTTCAGAGAAACGCATGTGAGTTTCTGGTGAATGCTTGTATGTAGCTTAAGGCACTTTCAAAGGACAGTGATTTTCTCTGAAAGGACAGCATTTAGAAAGTGAAGCAACACTCCATTCCCTTCGTGCAGTGAATTGAAGTGTTGGAACAGAGTGCTTCTCTTTCATATAAACGCATTAGTGTTTCTTGTGAATGCTTGCAAGTTGCTTAAGGCACTTTCAAAGGAAAGTGATTTTCTCTGAAAGGACATAATTTAGAAAGTGAAGCAACACTCCATTCACTTCGCACAGTGAATTGAAGTGTTGGAACAGACTGCTTCTCTTTCAGAGAAATGCATGTGAGTTTCTGTTGAATGCTTGTAAGTAGCTTAAGGCACTTTCAAAGGAAAGTGATTTTCTCTGAAAGGACAGCATTTAGAAAGTGAAGCAACACTCCATTCACTTCGCACATTGAATTGAAGTGTTGGAACAGACTGCTTCTCTTTCAGAGAAACGCATGTGAGTTTCTGGTGAATGCTTGTAAGTAGCTTAAGGCACTTTCAAAGGAAAGTGATTTTCTCTGAAAGGACAGCATTTAGAAAGTGAAGCAACACTCCATTCACTTCGCACAGTGAATTGAAGTGTTGGAACAGACTGCTTCTCTTTCAGAGAAACGCATGTGAGTTTCTTCCTAATGCTTGCAAGTAGCTTAAGGCACTTTCAAAGGAAAGTGATTTTCTCTGAAAGGACAGCATTTAGAAAGTGAAGCAACACTCCATTCACTTCGCACAGTGAATTGATGTGTTGGAACAGACTGCTTCTCTTTCAGAGAAACGCATGTGAGATTCTGGTGAATGCTTGTAAGTAGCTTAAGGCACATTCAAAGGAAAGTGATTTTCTCTGAAAGGACAGCATTTAGAAAGTGAAGCAACACTCCATTCACTTCGCAGAGTGAATTGAAGTATTGGAACAGACTGCTTCTCTTTCTGAAAACGCATGTGAGTTTCTGGTGAATGCTTGTATGTAGCTTAAGGCACTTTCAAAGGAAAGTGATTTTCTCTGAAAGGACAGCATTTAGAAAGTAAAGCAACACTCCATTCACTTCGCACAGTGAATTGAAGTGTTGGAACACACTGCTTCTCTTTAAGAGAAACGCATGTGAGTTTCTGGTGAATGCTTGCAAGTTGCTTAGGGCACTTTCAAAGGAAAGTGATTTTCTCTGAAAGGACAGCATTTAGAAACTGAAGCAACACTCCATTCACTTCGCACAGTGAATTGAAGTGTTGGAACACACTGCTTCTCTTTAAGAGAACCGCATGTGAGTTTTTTGTGAATGCTTGAAAGTAGTTTAAGGCACTTTCAAAGGAAAGTGATTTTCTCTGAAAGGACAGCATTTAGAAAGTGAAGCAACATTCATTCACTTCTCACAGTGAATTGAAGTGTTGGAACAGACTGCTTCTCTTTCAGAGAAACGCATGTGAGTTTCTTCCTAATGCTTGCAAGTAGCTTAAGGCACTTTCAAAGGAAAGTGATTTTCTCTGAAAGGACAGCATTTAGAAAGTGAAGCAACACTCCATTCACTTCGCACAGTGAATTGAAGTGTTGGAACAGACTGCTTCTCTTTCAGAGAAACGCATGTGAGTTTCTGGTGAATGCTTGTAAGTAGCTTAAGGCACTTTCAAAGGACAGTGATTTTCTCTGAAAGGACAGCATTTAGAAAGTGAAGCAACACTCCATTCCCTTCGTGCAGTAAATTGAAGTGTTGGAACAGAGTGCTTCTCTTTCATATAAAGGCATTAGTGTTTCTTGTGAATGCTTGCATGTTGCTTAAGGCACTTTCAAAGGAAAGTGATTTTCTCTGAAAGGACAGCATTTAGAAAGTGAAACAACACTCCATTCACTTCGCACAGTGAATTGAAGTGTTGGAACAGACTGCTTCTCTTTCAGAGAAACGCATGTGAGTTTCTGGTGAATGCTTGTAAGTAGCTTAAGGCACTTTCAAAGGAAAGTGATTTTCTCTGAAAGGACAGCATTTAGAAAGTGAAGCAACACTCCATTCACTTCGCACAGTGAATTGAAGTGTTGGAACACACTGCTTCTCTTTCAGAGAAACGCATGTTAGTTTCTGGTGAATGCTTGTAAGTAGCTTAAGGCACTTTCAAAGGAAAGTGATTTTCTCTGAAAGGACAGCATTTAGAAACTGAAGCAACACTCCATTCACTTCGCACAGTGAATTGAAGTGTTGGAACAGAGTGCTTCTCTTTCAGAGAAACGCATGTGAGTTTCTTCTGAATTATTGCAAGTCGCTTAAGGCACTTTCAAAGGAAAGTGATTTTCTCTGAAAGGACAGCATTTAGAAAGTGAAGCAACACTCCATTCACTTCGCACAGTGAATTGAAGTGTTGGAACACACTGCTTCTCTTTAAGAGAAACGCATGTGAGTTTTTTGTGAATGCTTGAAAGTAGTTTAAGGCACTTTCAAAGGAAAGTGATTTTCTCTGAAAGGACAGAATTTAGAAAGTGAAGCAACACTCAATTCCCTTCGTGCAGTGAATTGAAGTGTTGGAACAGAGTGCTTCTCTTTCAGAGAAACACATGTGAGTTTCTGGTGAATGCTTGCAAGTTGCTTAAGGCACTTTCAAAGGAAAGTGATTTTCTCTGAAAGGACAGCATTTAGAAAGTGAAGCAACACTCCATTTACTTCGCACAGTGAATAGAAGTGTTGGAACACACTGCTTCTCTTTAAGAGAAACGCATGTGAGTTTTTTGTGAATGCTTGAAAGTAGATTAAGGCCCTTTCAAAGGAAAGTGATTTTCGCTGAAAGGACAGCATTTAGAAAGTGAAGCAACACTCCATTCACTTCGCACAGTGAATTGAAGTGTTGCAACAGACTGCTTCTCTTTCAGAGAAACGCATGTGAGTTTCTGGTGAATGCTTGTAAGTAGCTTAAGGCACTTTCAAAGGAAAGTGATTTTCTCTGAAAGGACAGCATTTAGAACGTGAGGCAACACTCTATTCACTTCACACAGTGAATTGAAGTGTTGGAACAGACTGCTTCTCTTTCAGAGAAACGCATGTGAGTTTCTTCCTAATGCTTGCAAGTAGCTTAAGGCACTATCAAAGGAAAGTGATTTTCTCTGAAAGGACAGCATTTAGAAAGTGAAGCAACACTCCATTCACTTCGCAGAGTGAAATGAAGTGTTGGAACAGACTGCTTCTCTTTCAGAGAAACGCATGTGAGTTTCTGGTGAATGCTTGTAAGTAGCTTAAGGCACTTTCAAAGGACAGTGATTTTCTCTGAAAGGACAGCATTTAGAAAGTGAAGCAACACTCCATTCCCTTCGTGCAGTGAATTGAAGTGTTGGAACAGAGTGCTTCTCTTTCATATAAACGCATTAGTGTTTCTTGTGAATGCTTGCAAGTTGCTTAAGGCACTTTCAAAGGAAAGTGATTTTCTCTGAAAGGACATAATTTAGAAAGTGAAGCAACACTCCATTCACTTCGCACAGTGAATTGAAGTGTTGGAACAGACTGCTTCTATTTCAGAGAAATGCATGTGAGTTTCTGTTGAATGCTTGTAAGTAGCTTAAGGCACTTTCAAAGGAAAGTGATTTTCTCTGAAAGGACAGCATTTAGAAAGTGAAGCAACACTCCATTCACTTCGCACAGTGAATTGAAGTGTTGGAACAGACTGCTTCTCTTTCAGAGAAACGCATGTGAGTTTCTGGTGAATGCTTGTAAGTAGCTTAAGGCACTTTCAAAGGAAAGTGATTTTCTCTGAAAGGACAGCATTTAGAAAGTGAGGCAACACTCCATTCACTTCACACAGTGAATTGAAGTGTTGGAACAGACTGCTTCTCTTTCAGAGAAACGCATGTGAGTTTCTGGTGAATGCTTTAAGTAGCTTAAGGCACTTTCAAAGGAAAGTGATTTTCTCTGAAAGGACAGCATTTAGAAAGTGAAGCAACACTCCATTCACTTCGCACAGTGAATTGAAGTGTTGGAACAGACTGCTTCTCTTTCAGAGAAACGCATGTGAGTTTCTGGTGAATGCTTGTAAGTAGCTTAAGGCACTTTCAAAGGAAAGTGATTTTCTCTGAAAGGACAGCATTTAGAAAGTGAAGCAACACTCCATTCACTTCGCACAGTGAATTGAAGTGTTGGAACACACTGCTTCTATTTAAGAGAAACGCATGTGAGTTTTTTGTGAATGCTTGAAAGTAGTTTAAGGCACTTTCAAAGGAAAGTGATTTTCTCTGAAAGGACAGCATTTAGAAAGTGAAGCAACACTCCATTCACTTCGCACAGTGAATTGAAGTGTTGGAACAGACTGCTTCTCTTTCATATAAACGCCTGTGAGTTTTTTGTGAATGCTTGAAAGTAGTTTAAGGCACTTTCAAAGGAAAGTGATTTTCTCTGAAAGGACAGCATTTAGAAAGTGAAGCAACACTCCATTCACTTCGCACAGTGAATTGAAGTGTTGGAACAGACTGCTTCTCTTTCAGAGAAACGCATGTGAGTTTCTGGTGAATGCTTGTAAGTAGCTTAAGGCACTTTCAAAGGACAGTGATTTTCTCTGAAAGGACAGCATTTAGAAAGTGAAGCAACACTCCATTCCCTTCGTGCAGTGAATTGAAGTGTTGGAACAGAGTGCTTCTCTTTCATATAAACGCATTAGTGTTTCTTGTGAATGCTTGCAAGTTGCTTAAGGCACTTTCAAAGGAAAGTGATTTTCTCTGAAAGGACATAATTTAGAAAGTGAAGCAACACTCCATTCACTTCGCACAGTGAATTGAAGTGTTGGAACAGACTGCTTCTCTTTCAGAGAAATGCATGTGAGTTTCTGTTGAATGCTTGTAAGTAGCTTAAGGCACTTTCAAAGGAAAGTGATTTTCTCTGAAAGGACAGCATTTAGAAAGTGAAGCAACACTCCATTCACTTCGCACATTGAATTGAAGTGTTGGAACAGACTGCTTCTCTTTCAGAGAAACGCATGTGAGTTTCTGGTGAATGCTTGTAAGTAGCTTAAGGCACTTTCAAAGGAAAGTGATTTTCTCTGAAAGGACAGCATTTAGAAAGTGAGGCAACACTCCATTCACTTCACACAGTGAATTGAAGTGTTGGAACAGACTGCTTCTCTTTCAGAGAAACGCATGTGAGTTTCTTCCTAATGCTTGCAAGTAGCTTAAGGCACTTTCAAAGGAAAGTGATTTTCTCTGAAAGGACAGCATTTAGAAAGTGAAGCAACACTCCATTCACTTCGCACAGTGAATTGAAGTGTTGGAACAGACTGCTTCTCTTTCAGAGAAACGCATGTGAGTTTCTTCCTAATGCTTGCAAGTAGCTTAAGGCACTTTCAAAGGAAAGTGATTTTCTCTGAAAGGACAGCATTTAGAAAGCGAAGCAACACTCCATTCACTTCGCACAGTATATTGATGTGTTGGAACAGACTGCTTCTCTTTCAGAGAAACGCATGTGAGTTTCTGGTGAATGCTTGTAAGTAGCTTAAGGCACATTCAAAGGAAAGTGATTTTCTCTGAAAGGACAGCATTTAAAAAGTGAAGCAACACTCCATTCACTTCGCACAGTGAATTGAAGTATTGGAACAGACTGCTTCTCTATCTGAGAAACGCATGTGAGTTTCTGGTGAATGCTTGTAAGTAGCTTAAGGCACTTTCAAAGGAAAGTGATTTTCTCTGAAAGGACAGCATTTAGAAAGTGAAGCAACACTCCATTCACTTCGCACAGTGAATTGAAGTGTTGGAACACACTGCTTCTCTTTCAGAGAAACGCATGTTAGTTTCTGGTGAATGCTTGTAAGTAGCTTAAGGCACTTTCAAAGGAAAGTGATTTTCTCTGAAAGGACAGCATTTAGAAACTGAAGCAACACTCCATTCACTTCGCACAGTGAATTGAAGTGTTGGAACAGAGTGCTTCTCTTTCAGAGAAACGCATGTGAGTTTCTTCTGAATTATTGCAAGTCGCTTAAGGCACTTTCAAAGGAAAGTGATTTTCTCTGAAAGGACAGCATTTAGAAAGTGAAGCAACACTCCATTCACTTCGCACAGTGAATTGAAGTGTTGGAACACACTGCTTCTCTTTAAGAGAAACGCATGTGAGTTTTTTGTGAATGCTTGAAAGTAGTTTAAGGCACTTTCAAAGGAAAGTGATTTTCTCTGAAAGGACAGAATTTAGAAAGTGAAGCAACACTCAATTCCCTTCGTGCAGTGAATTGAAGTGTTGGAACAGAGTGCTTCTCTTTCAGAGAAACACATGTGAGTTTCTGGTGAATGCTTGCAAGTTGCTTAAGGCACTTTCAAAGGAAAGTGATTTTCTCTGAAAGGACAGCATTTAGAAAGTGAAGCAACACTCCATTTACTTCGCACAGTGAATAGAAGTGTTGGAACACACTGCTTCTCTTTAAGAGAAACGCATGTGAGTTTTTTGTGAATGCTTGAAAGTAGATTAAGGCCCTTTCAAAGGAAAGTGATTTTCTCTGAAAGGACAGCATTTAGAAAGTGAAGCAACACTCCATTCACTTCGCACAGTGAATTGAAGTGTTGCAACAGACTGCTTCTCTTTCAGAGAAACGCATGTGAGTTTCTGGTGAATGCTTGTAAGTAGCTTAAGGCACTTTCAAAGGAAAGTGATTTTCTCTGAAAGGACAGCATTTAGAACGTGAGGCAACACTCTATTCACTTCACACAGTGAATTGAAGTGTTGGAACAGACTGCTTCTCTTTCAGAGAAACGCATGTGAGTTTCTTCCTAATGCTTGCAAGTAGCTTAAGGCACTATCAAAGGAAAGTGATTTTCTCTGAAAGGACAGCATTTAGAAAGTGAAGCAACACTCCATTCACTTCGCAGAGTGAAATGAAGTGTTGGAACAGACTGCTTCTCTTTCAGAGAAACGCATGTGAGTTTCTGGTGAATGCTTGTAAGTAGCTTAAGGCACTTTCAAAGGACAGTGATTTTCTCTGAAAGGACAGCATTTAGAAAGTGAAGCAACACTCCATTCCCTTCGTGCAGTGAATTGAAGTGTTGGAACAGAGTGCTTCTCTTTCATATAAACGCATTAGTGTTTCTTGTGAATGCTTGCAAGTTGCTTAAGGCACTTTCAAAGGAAAGTGATTTTCTCTGAAAGGACATAATTTAGAAAGTGAAGCAACACTCCATTCACTTCGCACAGTGAATTGAAGTGTTGGAACAGACTGCTTCTATTTCAGAGAAATGCATGTGAGTTTCTGTTGAATGCTTGTAAGTAGCTTAAGGCACTTTCAAAGGAAAGTGATTTTCTCTGAAAGGACAGCATTTAGAAAGTGAAGCAACACTCCATTCACTTCGTGCAGTGAATTGAAGTGTTGGAACAGACTGCTTCTCTTTCAGAGAAACGCATGTGAGTTTCTGGTGAATGCTTGTAAGTAGCTTAAGGCACTTTCAAAGGAAAGTGATTTTCTCTGAAAGGACAGCATTTAGAAAGTGAGGCAACACTCCATTCACTTCACACAGTGAATTGAAGTGTTGGAACAGACTGCTTCTCTTTCAGAGAAACGCATGTGAGTTTCTGGTGAATGCTTTAAGTAGCTTAAGGCACTTTCAAAGGAAAGTGATTTTCTCTGAAAGGACAGCATTTAGAAAGTGAAGCAACACTCCATTCACTTCGCACAGTGAATTGAAGTGTTGGAACAGACTGCTTCTCTTTCAGAGAAACGCATGTGAGTTTCTGGTGAATGCTTGTAAGTAGCTTAAGGCACTTTCAAAGGAAAGTGATTTTCTCTGAAAGGACAGCATTTAGAAACTGAAGCAACACTCCATTCACTTCGCACAGTGAATTGAAGTGTTGGAACACACTGCTTCTCTTTAAGAGAAACGCATGTGAGTTTTTTGTGAATGCTTGAAAGTAGTTTAAGGCACTTTCAAAGGAAAGTGATTTTCTCTGAAAGGACAGCATTTAGAAAGTGAAGCAACACTCCATTCACTTCGCACAGTGAATTGAAGTGTTGGAACAGACTGCTTCTCTTTCAGAGAAACGCATGTGAGTTTCTGGTGAATGCTTGTAAGTAGCTTAAGGCACTTTCAAAGGAAAGTGATTTTCTCTGAAAGGACAGCATTTAGAAAGTGAGGCAACACTCCATTCACTTCGCACAGTGAATTGAAGTGTTGGAACACACTGCTTCTCTTTAAGAGAAACGCATGTGAGTTTCTGGTAAATGCTTGCAAGTTGCTTAAGGCACTTTCAAAGGAAAGTGATTTTCTCTGAAAGGACAGCATTTAGAAACTGAAGCAACACTCCATTCACTTCGCACAGTGAATTGAAGTGTTGGAACACACTGCTTCTCTTTAAGAGAAACGCATGTGAGTTTTTTGTGAATGCTTGAAAGTAGTTTAAGGCACTTTCAAAGGAAAGTGATTTTCTCTGAAAGGACAGCATTTAGAAAGTGAAGCAACACTCCATTCACTTCGCACAGTGAATTGAA
This sequence comes from Myodes glareolus, assembly GCF_982192425.1. NCBI lineage: Eukaryota > Metazoa > Chordata > Mammalia > Rodentia > Cricetidae > Myodes > Myodes glareolus. The sequence goes on from NW_028263215.1 coordinate 912,856, forward strand.
GTGTTGGAACAGACTGCTTCTATTTAAGAGAAACGCATGTGAGTTTTTTGTGAATGCTTGAAAGTAGTTTAAGGCACTTTCAAAGGAAAGTGATTTTCTCTGAAAGGACAGCATTTAGAAAGTGAAGCAACACTCCATTCACTTCGCACAGTGAATTGAAGTGTTGGAACAGACTGCTTCTCTTTCATATAAACGCCTGTGAGTTTTTTGTGAATGCTTGAAAGTAGTTTAAGGCACTTTCAAAGGAAAGTGATTTTCTCTGAAAGGACAGCATTTAGAAAGTGAAGCAACACTCCATTCACTTCGCACAGTGAATTGAAGTGTTGGAACAGACTGCTTCTCTTTCAGAGAAACGCATGTGAGTTTCTGGTGAATGCTTTAAGTAGCTTAAGGCACTTTCAAAGGAAAGTGATTTTCTCTGAAAGGACAGCATTTAGAAAGTGAAGCAACACTCCATTCACTTCGCACAGTGAATTGAAGTGTTGGAACAGACTGCTTCTCTTTCAGAGAAACGCATGTGAGTTTCTGGTGAATGCTTGTAAGTAGCTTAAGGCACTTTCAAAGGAAAGTGATTTTCTCTGAAAGGACAGCATTTAGAAACTGAAGCAACACTCCATTCACTTCGCACAGTGAATTGAAGTGTTGGAACACACTGCTTCTCTTTAAGAGAAACGCATGTGAGTTTTTTGTGAATGCTTGAAAGTAGTTTAAGGCACTTTCAAAGGAAAGTGATTTTCTCTGAAAGGACAGCATTTAGAAAGTGAAGCAACACTCCATTCACTTCGCACAGTGAATTGAAGTGTTGGAACAGACTGCTTCTCTTTCAGAGAAACGCATGTGAGTTTCTGGTGAATGCTTGTAAGTAGCTTAAGGCACTTTCAAAGGAAAGTGATTTTCTCTGAAAGGACAGCATTTAGAAAGTGAGGCAACACTCCATTCACTTCGCACAGTGAATTGAAGTGTTGGAACACACTGCTTCTCTTTAAGAGAAACGCATGTGAGTTTCTGGTAAATGCTTGCAAGTTGCTTAAGGCACTTTCAAAGGAAAGTGATTTTCTCTGAAAGGACAGCATTTAGAAACTGAAGCAACACTCCATTCACTTCGCACAGTGAATTGAAGTGTTGGAACACACTGCTTCTCTTTAAGAGAAACGCATGTGAGTTTTTTGTGAATGCTTGAAAGTAGTTTAAGGCACTTTCAAAGGAAAGTGATTTTCTCTGAAAGGACAGCATTTAGAAAGTGAAGCAACACTCCATTCACTTCGCACAGTGAATTGAAGTGTTGGAACAGACTGCTTCTATTTAAGAGAAACGCATGTGAGTTTTTTGTGAATGCTTGAAAGTAGTTTAAGGCACTTTCAAAGGAAAGTGATTTTCTCTGAAAGGACAGCATTTAGAAAGTGAAGCAACACTCCATTCACTTCGCACAGTGAATTGAAGTGTTGGAACAGACTGCTTCTCTTTCATATAAACGCCTGTGAGTTTTTTGTGATTGCTTGAAAGTAGTTTAAGGCACTTTCAAAGGAAAGTGATTTTCTCTGAAAGGACAGCATTTAGAAAGTGAAGCAACACTCCATTCACTTCGCACAGTGAATTGAAGTGTTGGAACAGACTGCTTCTCTTTCAGAGAAACGCATGTGAGTTTCTGGTGAATGCTTGTAAGTAGCTTAAGGCACTTTCAAAGGACAGTGATTTTCTCTGAAAGGACAGCATTTAGAAAGTGAAGCAACACTCCATTCCCTTCGTGCAGTGAATTGAAGTGTTGGAACAGAGTGCTTCTCTTTCATATAAACGCATTAGTGTTTCTTGTGAATGCTTGCAAGTTGCTTAAGGCACTTTCAAAGGAAAGTGATTTTCTCTGAAAGGACATAATTTAGAAAGTGAAGCAACACTCCATTCACTTCGCACAGTGAATTGAAGTGTTGGAACAGACTGCTTCTCTTTCAGAGAAATGCATGTGAGTTTCTGTTGAATGCTTGTAAGTAGCTTAAGGCACTTTCAAAGGAAAGTGATTTTCTCTGAAAGGACAGCATTTAGAAAGTGAAGCAACACTCCATTCACTTCGCACATTGAATTGAAGTGTTGGAACAGACTGCTTCTCTTTCAGAGAAACGCATGTGAGTTTCTGGTGAATGCTTGTAAGTAGCTTAAGGCACTTTCAAAGGAAAGTGATTTTCTCTGAAAGGACAGCATTTAGAAAGTGAGGCAACACTCCATTCACTTCACACAGTGAATTGAAGTGTTGGAACAGACTGCTTCTCTTTCAGAGAAACGCATGTGAGTTTCTTCCTAATGCTTGCAAGTAGCTTAAGGCACTTTCAAAGGAAAGTGATTTTCTCTGAAAGGACAGCATTTAGAAAGTGAAGCAACACTCCATTCACTTCGCACAGTGAATTGAAGTGTTGGAACAGACTGCTTCTCTTTCAGAGAAACGCATGTGAGTTTCTTCCTAATGCTTGCAAGTAGCTTAAGGCACTTTCAAAGGAAAGTGATTTTCTCTGAAAGGACAGCATTTAGAAAGCGAAGCAACACTCCATTCACTTCGCACAGTGAATTGATGTGTTGGAACAGACTGCTTCTCTTTCAGAGAAACGCATGTGAGTTTCTGGTGAATGCTTGTAAGTAGCTTAAGGCACATTCAAAGGAAAGTGATTTTCTCTGAAAGGACAGCATTTAAAAAGTGAAGCAACACTCCATTCACTTCGCACAGTGAATTGAAGTATTGGAACAGACTGCTTCTCTATCTGAGAAACGCATGTGAGTTTCTGGTGAATGCTTGTAAGTAGCTTAAGGCACTTTCAAAGGAAAGTGATTTTCTCTGAAAGGACAGCATTTAGAAAGTGAAGCAACACTCCATTCACTTCGCACAGTGAATTGAAATGTTGGAACACACTGCTTCTCTTTCAGAGAAACGCATGTGAGTTTCTGGTGAATGCTTGCAAGTTGCTTAAGGCACTTTCAAAGGAAAGTGATTTTCTCTGAAAGGACAGCATTTAGAAACTGAAGCAACACTCCATTCACTTCGCACAGTGAATTGAAGTGTTGGAACACACTGCTTCTCTTTAAGAGAAACGCATGTGAGTTTTTTGTGAATGCTTGAAAGTAGTTTAAGGCACTTTCAAAGGAAAGTGATTTTCTCTGAAAGGACAGCATTTAGAAAGTGAAGCAACACTCCATTCACTTCGCACAGTGAATTGAAGTGTTGGAACAGACTGCTTCTCTTTCAGAGAAACGCATGTGAGTTTCTTCCTAATGCTTGCAAGTAGCTTAAGGCACTTTCAAAGGAAAGTGATTTTCTCTGAAAGGACAGCATTTAGAAAGTGAAGCAACACTCCATTCACTTCGCACAGTGAATTGAAGTGTTGGAACAGACTGCTTCTCTTTCAGAGAAACACATGTGAGTTTCTGGTGAATGCTTGTAAGTAGCTTAAGGCACTTTCAAAGGAAAGTGATTTTCTCTGAAAGGACAGCATTTAGAAAGTGAAGCAACACTCCATTCCCTTCGTGCAGTGAATTGAAGTGTTGGAACAGAGTGCTTCTCTTTCATATAAACGCATTAGTGTTTCTTGTGAATGCTTGCAAGTTGCTTAAGGCACTTTCAAAGGAAAGTGATTTTCTCTGAAAGGACATAATTTAGAAAGTGAAGCAACACTCCATTCACTTCGCACAGTGAATTGAAGTGTTGGAACAGACTGCTTCTCTTTCAGAGAAATGCATGTGAGTTTCTGTTGAATGCTTGTAAGTAGCTTAAGGCACTTTCAAAGGAAAGTGATTTTCTCTGAAAGGACATAATTTAGAAAGTGAAGCAACACTCCATTCACTTCGCACATTGAATTGAAGTGTTGGAACAGACTGCTTCTCTTTCAGAGAAACGCATGTGAGTTTCTGGTGAATGCTTGTAAGTAGCTTAAGGCACTTTCAAAGGAAAGTGATTTTCTCTGAAAGGACAGCATTTAGAAAGTGAGGCAACACTCCATTCACTTCACACAGTGAATTGAAGTGTTGGAACAGACTGCTTCTCTTTCAGAGAAACGCATGTGAGTTTCTTCCTAATGCTTGCAAGTAGCTTAAGGCACTTTCAAAGGAAAGTGATTTTCTCTGAAAGGACAGCATTTAGAAAGTGAAGCAACACTCCATTCACTTCGCACAGTGAATTGAAGTGTTGGAACAGACTGCTTCTCTTTCAGAGAAACGCATGTGAGTTTCTTCCTAATGCTTGCAAGTAGCTTAAGGCACTTTCAAAGGAAAGTGATTTTCTCTGAAAGGACAGCATTTAGAAAGCGAAGCAACACTCCATTCACTTCGCACAGTGAATTGATGTGTTGGAACAGACTGCTTCTCTTTCAGAGAAACGCATGTGAGTTTCTGGTGAATGCTTGTAAGTAGCTTAAGGCACATTCAAAGGAAAGTGATTTTCTCTGAAAGGACAGCATTTAAAAAGTGAAGCAACACTCCATTCACTTCGCACAGTGAATAGAAGTATTGGAACAGACTGCTTCTCTATCTGAGAAACGCATGTGAGTTTCTGGTGAATGCTTGTAAGTAGCTTAAGGCACTTTCAAAGGAAAGTGATTTTCTCTGAAAGGACAGCATTTAGAAAGTGAAGCAACACTCCATTCACTTCGCACAGTGAATTGAAGTGTTGGAACAGACTGCTTCTCTTTCAGAGAAACGCATGTGAGTTTCTGGTGAATGCTTGCAAGTTGCTTAAGGCACTTTCAAAGGAAAGTGATTTTCTCTGAAAGGACAGCATTTAGAAACTGAAGCAACACTCCATTCACTTCGCACAGTGAATTGAAGTGTTGGAACACACTGCTTGTCTTTAAGAGAAACGCATGTGAGTTTTTTGTGAATGCTTGATAGTAGTTTAAGGCACTTTCAAAGGAAAGTGATTTTCTCTGAAAGGACAGCATTTAGAAAGTGAAGCAACACTCCATTCACTTCGCACAGTGAATTGAAGTGTTGGAACAGACTGCTTCTCTTTCAGAGAAACGCATGTGAGTTTCTTCCTAATGCTTGCAAGTAGCTTAAGGCACTTTCAAAGGAAAGTGATTTTCTCTGAAAGGACAGCATTTAGAAAGTGAAGCAACACTCCATTCACTTCGCACAGTGAATTGAAGTGTTGGAACAGACTGCTTCTCTTTCAGAGAAACACATGTGAGTTTCTGGTGAATGCTTGTAAGTAGCTTAAGGCACTTTCAAAGGAAAGTGATTTTCTCTGAAAGGACAGCATTTAGAAAGTGAAGCAACACTCCATTCCCTTCGTGCAGTGAATTGAAGTGTTGGAACAGAGTGCTTCTCTTTCAGAGAAACGCATTAGTGTTTCTTGTGAATGCTTGCAAGTTGCTTAAGGCACTTTCAAAGGAAAGTGATTTTCTCTGAAAGGACATAATTTAGAAAGTGAAGCAACACTCTATTCACTTCGCACAGTGAATTGAAGTGTTGGAACAGACTGCTTCTCTTTCAGAGAAACGCATGTGAGTTTTTCCTAATGCTTGCAAGTAGCTTAAGGCACTATCAAAGGAAAGTGATTTTCTCTGAAAGGACAGCATTTAGAAAGTGAAGCAACACTCCATTCACTTCGCACAGTGAATTGAAGTGTTGGAACAACCTGCTTCTCTTTCCGAGAAACGAATGTTAGTTTCTGGTGAATGCTTGTAAGTAGCTTAAGGCACTTTCAAAGGAAAGTGATTTTCTCTGAAAGGACAGCATTTAGAAACTGAAGCAACACTCCATTCACTTCGCACAGTGAATTGAAGTGTTGGAACAGAGTGCTTCTCTTTCAGAGAAACGCATGTGAGTTTCTTCTGAATTATTGCAAGTCGCTTAAGGCACTTTCAAAGGAAAGTGATTTTCTCTGAAAGGACAGCATTTACAAAGTGAAGCAACACTCCATTCACTTCGCACAGTGAATTGAAGTGTTGGAACAGACTGCTTCTCTTTCAGAGAAACGCATGTGAGTTTCTGGTGAATGCTTGTAAGTAGCTTAAGGCACTTTCAAAGGAAAGTGATTTTCTCTGAAAGGACAGCATATAGAAAGTGAAGCAACACTCCATTCACTTCGCACAGTGAATTGAAGTGTTGGAACAGACTGCTTCACTTTCAGAGAAACGCATGTGAGTTTCTTGTGAATGCTTGCAAGTTGCTTAAGGCACTTTCAAAGGAAATTGATTTTCTCTGAAAGGACAGCATTTAGAAACTGAAGCAACACTCCATTCACTTCGCACAGTGAATTGAAGTGTTGGAACACACTGCTTCTCTTTAAGAGAAACGCATGTGAGTTTTTTGTGAATGCTTGAAAGTAGTTTAAGGCACTTTCAAAGGAAAGTGATTTTCTCTGAAAGGACAGCATTTAGAAAGTGAAGCAACACTCCATTCACTTCGCACAGTGAATTGAAGTGTTGGAACAGACTGCTTCTCTTTCAGAGAAACGCATGTGAGTTTCTGGTGAATGCTTGTAAGTAGCTTAAGGCACTTTCAAAGGAAAGTGATTTTCTCTGAAAGGACAGCATTTAGAAAGTGAGGCAACACTCCATTCACTTCGCACAGTGAATTGAAGTGTTGGAACACACTGCTTCTCTTTAAGAGAAACGCATGTGAGTTTCTGGTAAATGCTTGCAAGTTGCTTAAGGCACTTTCAAAGGAAAGTGATTTTCTCTGAAAGGACAGCATTTAGAAACTGAAGCAACACTCCATTCACTTCGCACAGTGAATTGAAGTGTTGGAACACACTGCTTCTCTTTAAGAGAAACGCATGCGAGTTTTTTGTGAATGCTTGAAAGTAGTTTAAGGCACTTTCAAAGGAAAGTGATTTTCTCTGAAAGGACAGCATTTAGAAAGTGAAGCAACACTCCATTCACTTCGCACAGTGAATTGAAGTGTTGGAACAGACTGCTTCTCTTTCATATAAACGCCTGTGAGTTTTTTGTGAATGCTTGAAAGTAGTTTAAGGCACATTCAAAGGAAAGTGATTTTCTCTGAAAGGACAGCATTTAGAAAGTGAAGCAACACTCCATTCACTTCGCACAGTGAATTGAAGTGTTGGAACAGACTGCTTCTCTTTCAGAGAAACGCATGTGAGTTTCTTCCTAATGCTTGTAAGTAGCTTAAGGCACTTTCAAAGGACAGTGATTTTCTCTGAAAGGACAGCATTTAGAAAGTGAAGCAACACTCCATTCACTTCGCACAGTGAATTGAAGTGTTGGAACAGACTGCTTCTCTTTCATATAAACGCCTGTGAGTTTTTTGTGAATGCTTGAAAGTAGTTTAAGGCACTTTCAAAGGAAAGTGATTTTCTCTGAAAGGACAGCATTTAGAAAGTGAAGCAACACTCCATTCCCTTCGTGCAGTGAATTGAAGTGTTGGAACAGAGTGCTTCTCTTTCATATAAACGCATTAGTGTTTCTTGTGAATGCTTGCAAGTTGCTTAAGGCACTTTCAAAGGAAAGTGATTTTCTCTGAAAGGACAGCGTTTAGAAAGTGAAGCAACACTCCATTCACTTCGCACAGTGAATTGAAGTGTTGGAACAGACTGCTTCTCTTTCAGAGAAATGCATGTGAGTTTCTGTTGAATGCTTATAAGTAGCTTAAGGCACTTTCAAAGGAAAGTGATTTTCTCTGAAAGGACAGCATTTAGAAAGTGAAGCAACACTCCATTCACTTCGCACATTGAATTGAAGTGTAGGAACAGACTGCTTCTCTTTCAGAGAAACGCATGTGAGTTTCTGGTGAATGCTTGTAAGTAGCTTAAGGCACTTTCAAAGGAAAGTGATTTTCTCTGAAAGGACAGCATTTAGAAAGTGAAGCAACACTCCATTCACTTCGCACATTGAATTGAAGTGTTGGAACAGACTGCTTCTCTTTCAGAGAAACGCATGTGAGTTTCTGGTGAATGCTTGTAAGTAGCTTAAGGCACTTTCAAAGGAAAGTGATTTTCTCTGAAAGGACAGCATTTAGAAAGTGAGGCAACACTCCATTCACTTCACACAGTGAATTGAAGTGTTGGAACAGACTGCTTCTCTTTCAGAGAAACGCATGTGAGTTTCTTCCTAATGCTTGCAAGTAGCTTAAGGCACTTTCAAAGGAAAGTGATTTTCTCTGAAAGGACAGCATTTAGAAAGTGAAGCAACACTCCATTCACTTCGCACAGTGAATTGAAGTGTTGGAACAGACTGCTTCTCTTTCAGAGAAACGCATGTGAGTTTCTTCCTAATGCTTGCAAGTAGCTTAAGGCACTTTCAAAGGAAAGTGATTTTCTCTGAAAGGACAGCATTTAGAAAGCGAAGCAACACTCCATTCACTTCGCACAGTGAATTGATGTGTTGGAACAGACTGCTTCTCTTTCAGAGAAACGCATGTGAGTTTCTGGTGAATGCTTGTAAGTAGCTTAAGGCACATTCAAAGGAAAGTGATTTTCTCTGAAAGGACAGCATTTAAAAAGTGAAGCAACACTCCATTCACTTCGCACAGTGAATTGAAGTATTGGAACAGACTGCTTCTCTATCTGAGAAACGCATGTGAGTTTCTGGTGAATGCTTGTAAGTAGCTTAAGGCACTTTCAAAGGAAAGTGATTTTCTCTGAAAGGACAGCATTTAGAAAGTGAAGCAACACTCCATTCACTTCGCACAGTGAATTGAAGTGTTGGAACACACTGCTTCTCTTTCAGAGAAACGCATGTGAGTTTCTGGTGAATGCTTGCAAGTTGCTTAAGGCACTTTCAAAGGAAAGTGATTTTCTCTGAAAGGACAGCATTTAGAAACTGAAGCAACACTCCATTCACTTCGCACAGTGAATTGAAGTGTTGGAACACACTGCTTCTCTTTAAGAGAAACGCATGTGAGTTTTTTGTGAATGCTTGAAAGTAGTTTAAGGCACTTTCAAAGGAAAGTGATTTTCTCTGAAAGGACAGCATTTAGAAAGTGAAGCAACACTCCATTCACTTCGCACAGTGAATTGAAGTGTTGGAACAGACTGCTTCTCTTTCAGAGAAACGCATGTGAGTTTCTTCCTAATGCTTGCAAGTAGCTTAAGGCACTTTCAAAGGAAAGTGATTTTCTCTGAAAGGACAGCATTTAGAAAGTGAAGCAACACTCCATTCACTTCGCACAGTGAATTGAAGTGTTGGAACAGACTGCTTCTCTTTCAGAGAAACACATGTGAGTTTCTGGTGAATGCTTGTAAGTAGCTTAAGGCACTTTCAAAGGAAAGTGATTTTCTCTGAAAGGACAGCATTTAGAAAGTGAAGCAACACTCCATTCCCTTCGTGCAGTGAATTGAAGTGTTGGAACAGAGTGCTTCTCTTTCATATAAACGCATTAGTGTTTCTTGTGAATGCTTGCAAGTTGCTTAAGGCACTTTCAAAGGAAAGTGATTTTCTCTGAAAGGACATAATTTAGAAAGTGAAGCAACACTCCATTCACTTCGCACAGTGAATTGAAGTGTTGGAACAGACTGCTTCTCTTTCAGAGAAATGCATGTGAGTTTCTGTTGAATGCTTGTAAGTAGCTTAAGGCACTTTCAAAGGAAAGTGATTTTCTCTGAAAGGACATAATTTAGAAAGTGAAGCAACACTCCATTCACTTCGCACATTGAATTGAAGTGTTGGAACAGACTGCTTCTCTTTCAGAGAAACGCATGTGAGTTTCTGGTGAATGCTTGTAAGTAGCTTAAGGCACTTTCAAAGGAAAGTGATTTTCTCTGAAACGACAGCATTTAGAAAGTGAGGCAACACTCCATTCACTTCACACAGTGAATTGAAGTGTTGGAACAGACTGCTTCTCTTTCAGAGAAACGCATGTGAGTTTCTTCCTAATGCTTGCAAGTAGCTTAAGGCACTTTCAAAGGAAAGTGATTTTCTCTGAAAGGACAGCATTTAGAAAGTGAAGCAACACTCCATTCACTTCGCACAGTGAATTGAAGTGTTGGAACAGACTGCTTCTCTTTCAGAGAAACGCATGTGAGTTTCTTCCTAATGCTTGCAAGTAGCTTAAGGCACTTTCAAAGGAAAGTGATTTTCTCTGAAAGGACAGCATTTAGAAAGCGAAGCAACACTCCATTCACTTCGCACAGTGAATTGATGTGTTGGAACAGACTGCTTCTCTTTCAGAGAAACGCATGTGAGTTTCTGGTGAATGCTTGTAAGTAGCTTAAGGCACATTCAAAGGAAAGTGATTTTCTCTGAAAGGACAGCATTTAAAAAGTGAAGCAACACTCCATTCACTTCGCACAGTGAATAGAAGTATTGGAACAGACTGCTTCTCTATCTGAGAAACGCATGTGAGTTTCTGGTGAATGCTTGTAAGTAGCTTAAGGCACTTTCAAAGGAAAGTGATTTTCTCTGAAAGGACAGCATTTAGAAAGTGAAGCAACACTCCATTCACTTCGCACAGTGAATTGAAGTGTTGGAACAGACTGCTTCTCTTTCAGAGAAACGCATGTGAGTTTCTGGTGAATGCTTGCAAGTTGCTTAAGGCACTTTCAAAGGAAAGTGATTTTCTCTGAAAGGACAGCATTTAGAAACTGAAGCAACACTCCATTCACTTCGCACAGTGAATTGAAGTGTTGGAACACACTGCTTCTCTTTAAGAGAAACGCATGTGAGTTTTTTGTGAATGCTTGATAGTAGTTTAAGGCACTTTCAAAGGAAAGTGATTTTCTCTGAAAGGACAGCATTTAGAAAGTGAAGCAACACTCCATTCACTTCGCACAGTGAATTGAAGTATTGGAACAGACTGCTTCTCTTTCAGAGAAACGCATGTGAGTTTCTTCCTAATGCTTGCAAGTAGCTTAAGGCACTTTCAAAGGAAAGTGATTTTCTCTGAAAGGACAGCATTTAGAAAGTGAAGCAACACTCCATTCACTTCGCACAGTGAATTGAAGTGTTGGAACAGACTGCTTCTCTTTCAGAGAAACACATGTGAGTTTCTGGTGAATGCTTGTAAGTAGCTTAAGGCACTTTCAAAGGAAAGTGATTTTCTCTGAAAGGACAGCATTTAGAAAGTGAAGCAACACTCCATTCCCTTCATGCAGTGAATTGAAGTGTTGGAACAGAGTGCTTCTCTTTCAGAGAAACGCATTAGTGTTTCTTGTGAATGCTTGCAAGTTGCTTAAGGCACTTTCAAAGGAAAGTGATTTTCTCTGAAAGGACATAATTTAGAAAGTGAAGCAACACTCTATTCACTTCGCACAGTGAATTGAAGTGTTGGAACAGACTGCTTCTCTTTCAGAGAAACGCATGTGAGTTTTTCCTAATGCTTGCAAGTAGCTTAAGGCACTATCAAAGGAAAGTGATTTTCTCTGAAAGGACAGCATTTAGAAAGTGAAGCAACACTCCATTCACTTCGCACAGTGAATTGAAGTGTTGGAACAACCTGCTTCTCTTTCAGAGAAACGCATGTTAGTTTCTGGTGAATGCTTGTAAGGAGCTTAAGGCACTTTCAAAGGAAAGTGATTTTCTCTGAAAGGACAGCATTTAGAAAGTGAAGCAACACTCCATTCACTTCGCACAGTGAATTGAAGTGTTGGAACAGACTGCTTCTCTTTCAGAGAAACGCATGTGAGTTTCTTCCTAATGCTTTCAAGTAGCTTAAGGCACTTTCAAAGGAAAGTGATTTTCTCTGAAAGGACAGCATTTAGAAAGCGAAGCAACACTCCATTCACTTCGCACAGTGAATTGATGTGTTGGAACAGACTGCTTCTCTTTCAGAGAAACGCATGTGAGTTTCTGGTGAATGCTTGTAAGTAGCTTAAGGCACATTCAAAGGAAAGTGATTTTCTCTGAAAGGACAGCATTTAAAAAGTGAAGCAACACTCCATTCACTTCGCACAGTGAATAGAAGTATTGGAACAGACTGCTTCTCTATCTGAGAAACGCATGTGAGTTTCTGGTGAATGCTTGTAAGTAGCTTAAGGCACTTTCAAAGGAAAGTGATTTTCTCTGAAAGGACAGCATTTAGAAAGTGAAGCAACACTCCATTCACTTCGCACAGTGAATTGAAGTGTTGGAACAGACTGCTTCTCTTTCAGAGAAACGCATGTGAGTTTCTGGTGAATGCTTGCAAGTTGCTTAAGGCACTTTCAAAGGAAAGTGATTTTCTCTGAAAGGACAGCATTTAGAAACTGAAGCAACACTCCATTCACTTCGCACAGTGAATTGAAGTGTTGGAACACACTGCTTCTCTTTAAGAGAAACGCATGTGAGTTTTTTGTGAATGCTTGATAGTAGTTTAAGGCACTTTCAAAGGAAAGTGATTTTCTCTGAAAGGACAGCATTTAGAAAGTGAAGCAACACTCCATTCACTTCGCACAGTGAATTGAAGTGTTGGAACAGACTGCTTCTCTTTCAGAGAAACGCATGTGAGTTTCTTCCTAATGCTTGCAAGTAGCTTAAGGCACTTTCAAAGGAAAGTGATTTTCTCTGAAAGGACAGCATTTAGAAAGTGAAGCAACACTCCATTCACTTCGCACAGTGAATTGAAGTGTTGGAACAGACTGCTTCTCTTTCAGAGAAACACATGTGAGTTTCTGGTGAATGCTTGTAAGTAGCTTAAGGCACTTTCAAAGGAAAGTGATTTTCTCTGAAAGGACAGCATTTAGAAAGTGAAGCAACACTCCATTCCCTTCGTGCAGTGAATTGAAGTGTTGGAACAGAGTGCTTCTCTTTCAGAGAAACGCATTAGTGTTTCTTGTGAATGCTTGCAAGTTGCTTAAGGCACTTTCAAAGGAAAGTGATTTTCTCTGAAAGGACATAATTTAGAAAGTGAAGCAACACTCTATTCACTTCGCACAGTGAATTGAAGTGTTGGAACAGACTGCTTCTCTTTCAGAGAAACGCATGTGAGTTTTTCCTAATGCTTGCAAGTAGCTTAAGGCACTATCAAAGGAAAGTGATTTTCTCTGAAAGGACAGCATTTAGAAAGTGAAGCAACACTCCATTCACTTCGCACAGTGAATTGAAGTGTTGGAACAACCTGCTTCTCTTTCAGAGAAACGCATGTTAGTTTCTGGTGAATGCTTGTAAGTAGCTTAAGGCACTTTCAAAGGAAAGTGATTTTCTCTGAAAGGACAGCATTTAGAAACTGAAGCAACACTCCATTCACTTCGCACAGTGAATTGAAGTGTTGGAACAGAGTGCTTCTCTTTCAGAGAAACGCATGTGAGTTTCTTCTGAATTATTGCAAGTCGCTTAAGGCACTTTCAAAGGAAAGTGATTTTCTCTGAAAGGACAGCATTTAGAAAGTGAAGCAACACTCCATTCACTTCGCACAGTGAATTGAAGTGTTGGAACAGACTGCTTCTCTTTCAGAGAAACGCATGTGAGTTTCTGGTGAATGCTTGTAAGTAGCTTAAGGCACTTTCAAAGGAAAGTGATTTTCTCTGAAAGGACAGCATATAGAAAGTGAAGCAACACTCCATTCACTTCGCACAGTGAATTGAAGTGTTGGAACAGACTGCTTCACTTTCAGAGAAACGCATGTGAGTTTCTTGTGAATGCTTGCAAGTTGCTTAAGGCACTTTCAAAGGAAATTGATTTTCTCTGAAAGGACAGCATTTAGAAACTGAAGCAACACTCCATTCACTTCGCACAGTGAATTGAAGTGTTGGAACACACTGCTTCTCTTTAAGAGAAACGCATGTGAGTTTTTTGTGAATGCTTGAAAGTAGTTTAAGGCACTTTCAAAGGAAAGTGATTTTCTCTGAAAGGACAGCATTTAGAAAGTGAAGCAACACTCCATTCACTTCGCACAGTGAATTGAAGTGTTGGAACAGACTGCTTCTCTTTCAGAGAAACGCATGTGAGTTTCTGGTGAATGCTTGTAAGTAGCTTAAGGCACTTTCAAAGGAAAGTGATTTTCTCTGAAAGGACAGCATTTAGAAAGTGAGGCAACACTCCATTCACTTCGCACAGTGAATTGAAGTGTTGGAACACACTGCTTCTCTTTAAGAGAAACGCATGTGAGTTTCTGGTAAATGCTTGCAAGTTGCTTAAGGCACTTTCAAAGGAAAGTGATTTTCTCTGAAAGGACAGCATTTAGAAACTGAAGCAACACTCCATTCACTTCGCACAGTGAATTGAAGTGTTGGAACACACTGCTTCTCTTTAAGAGAAACGCATGCGAGTTTTTTGTGAATGCTTGAAAGTAGTTTAAGGCACTTTCAAAGGAAAGTGATTTTCTCTGAAAGGACAGCATTTAGAAAGTGAAGCAACACTCCATTCACTTCGCACAGTGAATTGAAGTGTTGGAACAGACTGCTTCTCTTTAAGAGAAACGCATGTGAGTTTTTTGTGAATGCTTGAAAGTAGTTTAAGGCACTTTCAAAGGAAAGTGATTTTCTCTGAAAGGACAGCATTTAGAAAGTGAAGCAACACTCCATTCACTTCGCACAGTGAATTGAAGTGTTGGAACAGACTGCTTCTCTTTCATATAAACGCCTGTGAGTTTTTTGTGAATGCTTGAAAGTAGTTTAAGGCACTTTCAAAGGAAAGTGATTTTCTCTGAAAGGACAGCATTTAGAAAGTGAAGCAACACTCCATTCACTTCGCACAGTGAATTGAAGTGTTGGAACAGACTGCTTCTCTTTCAGAGAAATGCATGTGAGTTTCTGGTGAATGCTTGTAAGTAGCTTAAGGCACTTTCAAAGGACAGTGATTTTCTCTGAAAGGACAGCATTTAGAAAGTGAAGCAACACTCCATTCACTTCGCACAGTGAATTGAAGTGTTGGAACAGACTGCTTCTCTTTCATATAAACGCCTGTGAGTTTTTTGTGAATGCTTGAAAGTAGTTTAAGGCACTTTCAAAGGAAAGTGATTTTCTCTGAAAGGACAGCATTTAGAAAGTGAAGCAACACTCCATTCCCTTCGTGCAGTGAATTGAAGTGTTGGAACAGAGTGCTTCTCTTTCATATAAACGCATTAGTGTTTCTTGTGAATGCTTGCAAGTTGCTTAAGGCACTTTCAAAGGAAAGTGATTTTCTCTGAAAGGACAGCATTTAGAAAGTGAAGCAACACTCCATTCACTTCGCACAGTGAATGAAGTGTTGGAACAGACTGCTTCTCTTTCAGAGAAATGCATGTGAGTTTCTGTTGAATGCTTGTAAGTAGCTTAAGGCACTTTCAAAGGAAAGTGATTTTCTCTGAAAGGACAGCATTTAGAAAGTGAGGCAACACTCCATTCACTTCACACAGTGAATTGAAGAGTTGGAACAGACTGCTTCTCTTTCAGAGAAACGCATGTGAGTTTCTTCCTAATGCTTGCAAGTAGCTTAAGGCACTTTCAAAGGAAAGTGATTTTCTCTGAAAGGACAGCATTTAGAAAGTGAAGCAACACTCCATTCACTTCGCACAGTGAATTGAAGTGTTGGAACAGACTGCTTCTCTTTCAGAGAAACGCATGTGAGTTTCTTCCTAATGCTTGCAAGTAGCTTAAGGCACTTTCAAAGGAAAGTGATTTTCTCTGAAAGGACAGCATTTAGAAAGTGAAGCAACACTCCATTCACTTCGCACAGTGAATTGATGTGTTGGAACAGACTGCTTCTCTTTCAGAGAAACGCATGTGAGTTTCTGGTGAATGCTTGTAAGTACCTTAAGGCACATTCAAAGGAAAGTGATTTTCTCTGAAAGGACAGCATTTAGAAAGTGAAGCAACACTCCATTCACTTCGCAGAGTGAATTGAAGTATTGGAACAGACTGCTTCTCTATCTGAGAAACGCATGTGAGTTTCTGGTGAATGCTTGTAAGTAGCTTAAGGCACTTTCAAAGGAAAGTGATTTTCTCTGAAAGGACAGCATTTAGAAAGTGAAGCAACACTCCATTCACTTCGCACGGTGAATTGAAGTGTTGGAACACACTGCTTCTCTTTAAGAGAAACGCATGTGAGTTTCTGGTGAATGCTTGCAAGTTGCTTAAGGCACTTTCAAAGGAAAGTGATTTTCTCTGAAAGGAGAGCATTTAGAAACTGAAGCAACACTCCATTCACTTCGCACAGTGAATTGAAGTGTTGGAACACACTGCTTCTCTTTAAGAGAAACGCATGTGAGTTTTTTGTGAATGCTTGAAAGTAGTTTAAGGCACTTTCAAAGGAAAGTGATTTTCTCTGAAAGGACAGCATTTAGAAAGTGAAGCAACACTCCATTCACTTCGCACAGTGAATTGAAGTGTTGGAACAGACTGCTTCTCTTTCAGAGAAACGCATGTGAGTTTCTTCCTAATGCTTGCAAGTAGCTTAAGGCACTTTCAAAGGAAAGTGATTTTCTCTGAAAGGACAGCATTTAGAAAGTGAAGCAACACTCCATTCACTTCGCACAGTGAATTGAAGTGTTGGAACAGACTGCTTCTCTTTCAGAGAAACACATGTGAGTTTCTGGTGAATGCTTGTAAGTAGCTTAAGGCACTTTCAAAGGAAAGTGATTTTCTCTGAAAGGACAGCATTTAGAAAGTGAAGCAACACTCCATTCCCTTCGTGCAGTGAATTGAAGTGTTGGAACAGAGTGCTTCTCTTTCATGTAAACGCATTAGTGTTTCTTGTGAATGCTTGCAAGTTGCTTAAGGCACTTTCAAAGGACAGTGATTTTCTCTGAAAGGACATAATTTAGAAAGTGAAGCAACACTCCATTCACTTCGCACAGTGAATTGAAGTGTTGGAACAGACTGCTTCTCTTTCAGAGAAATGCATGTGAGTTTCTGTTGAATGCTTGTAAGTAGCTTAAGGCACTTTCAAAGGAAAGTGATTTTCTCTGAAAGGACAGCATTTAGAAAGTGAAGCAACACTCCATTCACTTCGCACAGTGAATTGAAGTGTTGGAACAGTCTACTTCTCTTTCAGAGAAACGCATGTGAGTTACTTCCTAATGCTTGCAAGTAGCTTAAGGCACTTTCAAAGGAAAGTGATTTTCTCTGAAAGGACAGCATTTAGAAAGTGAAGCAACACTCCATTCACTTCGCACAGTGAATTGAAGTGTTGGAACAGACTGCTTCTCTTTCAGAGAAACGCATGTGAGTTTCTGGTGAATGCTTGTAAGTAGCTTAAGGCACTTTCAAAGGAAAGTGATTTTCTCTGAAAGGACAGCATTTAGAAAGTGAAGCAACACTCCATTCACTTCGCACAGTGAATTGAAGTGTTGGAACACACTGCTTCCCTTTCAGAGAAACGCATGTGAGTTTCTGGTGAATGCTCGTAAGTAGCTTAAGGCACTTTCAAAGGAAAGTGATTTTCTCTGAAAGGACAGCATTTAGAAAGTGAAGCAACACTCCATTCACTTCGCACAGTGAATTGAAGTGTTGGAACAGACTGCTTCTCTTTCAGAGAAACGCATGTGCGTTTCTTGTGAATTATTGCAAGTCGCTTAAGGCACTTTCAAAGGAAAGTGATTTTCTCTGAAAGGACAGCATTTAGAAAGTGAAGCAACACTCCATTCACTTCGCACAGTGAATTGAAGTGTTGGAACAGACTGCTTCTCTTTCAGAGAAACGCATGTGAGTTTCTTCCTAATGCTTGCAAGTAGCTTAAGGCACTTTCAAAGGAAAGTGATTTTCTCTGAAAGGACAGCATTTAGAAAGTGAAGCAACACTCCATTCACTTCGCACAGTGAATTGAAGTGTTGGAACAGACTGCTTCTCTTTCAGAGAAACACATGTGAGTTTCTGGTGAATGCTTGTAAGTAGCTTAAGGCACTTTCAAAGGAAAGTGATTTTCTCTGAAAGGACAGCATTTAGAAAGTGAAGCAACACTCCATTCCCTTCGTGCAGTGAATTGAAGTGTTGGAACAGAGTGCTTCTCTTTCATGTAAACGCATTAGTGTTTCTTGTGAATGCTTGCAAGTTGCTTAAGGCACTTTCAAAGGACAGTGATTTTCTCTGAAAGGACATAATTTAGAAAGTGAAGCAACACTCCATTCACTTCGCACAGTGAATTGAAGTGTTGGAACAGACTGCTTCTCTTTCAGAGAAATGCATGTGAGTTTCTGTTGAATGCTTGTAAGTAGCTTAAGGCACTTTCAAAGGAAAGTGATTTTCTCTGAAAGGACAGCATTTAGAAAGTGAAGCAACACTCCATTCACTTCGCACAGTGAATTGAAGTGTTGGAACAGTCTACTTCTCTTTCAGAGAAACGCATGTGAGTTACTTCCTAATGCTTGCAAGTAGCTTAAGGCACTTTCAAAGGAAAGTGATTTTCTCTGAAAGGACAGCATTTAGAAAGTGAAGCAACACTCCATTCACTTCGCACAGTGAATTGAAGTGTTGGAACAGACTGCTTCTCTTTCAGAGAAACGCATGTGAGTTTCTGGTGAATGCTTGTAAGTAGCTTAAGGCACTTTCAAAGGAAAGTGATTTTCTCTGAAAGGACAGCATTTAGAAAGTGAAGCAACACTCCATTCACTTCGCACAGTGAATTGAAGTGTTGGAACACACTGCTTCCCTTTCAGAGAAACGCATGTGAGTTTCTGGTGAATGCTTGTAAGTAGCTTAAGGCACTTTCAAAGGAAAGTGATTTTCTCTGAAAGGACAGCATTTAGAAAGTGAAGCAACACTCCATTCACTTCGCACAGTGAATTGAAGTGTTGGAACAGACTGCTTCTCTTTCAGAGAAACGCATGTGAGTTTCTTGTGAATTATTGCAAGTCGCTTAAGGCACTTTCAAAGGAAAGTGATTTTCTCTGAAAGGACAGCATTTAGAAACTGAAGCAACACTCCATTCACTTCGCACAGTGAATTGAAGTGTTGGAACACACTGCTTCTCTTTAAGAGAAACGCATGTGAGTTTTTTGTGAATGCTTGAAAGTAGTTTAAGGCACTTTCAAAGGAAAGTGATTTTCTCTGAAAGGACAAAATTTAGAAAGTGATGCAACACTCCATTCACTTCGCACAGTGAATTGAAGTGTTGGAACAGACTGCTTCTCTTTCAGAGAAACGCATGTGAGTTTCTTCCTAATGCTTGTAAGTAGCTTAAGGCACTTTCAAAGGAAAGTGATTTTCTCTGAAAGGACAGCATTTAGAAAGTGAAGCAACACTCAATTCCCTTCGTGCAGTGAATTGAAGTGTTGGAACAGAGTGCTTCTCTTTCAGAGAAACGCATGTGAGTTTCTGGTGAATGCTTGCAAGTTGCTTAAGGAACTTTCAAAGGAAAGTGATTTTCTCTGAAAGGACAGCATTTAGAACGTGAGGCAACACTCCATTCACTTCACACAGTGAATTGAAGTGTTGGAACAGACTGCTTCTCTTTCAGAGAAACGCATGTGAGTTTCTTCCTAATGCTTGAAAGTAGTTTAAGACACTTTCAAAGGAAAGTGATTTTCTCTGAAAGGACAGTATTTAGAAAGTGAAGCAACACTCCATTCACTTCGCACAGTGAATTGAAGTGTTGGAACAGAATGCTTCTCTTTCAGAGAAACGCATGTGAGTTTCTGGTGAATGCTTGCAAGTAGCTTAAGGCACTTTCAAAGGAAAGTGATTTTCTCTGAAAGGACAGCATTTAGAAACTGAAGCAACACTCCATTCACTTCGCACAGTGAATTGAAGTGTTGGAACAGATTGCTTCTCTTTCAGAGAAACGCATGTGAGTTTCTTGTGAATTATTGCAAGTCGCTTAAGGCACTTTCAAAGGAAAGTGATTTTCTCTGAAAGGACAGCATTTAGAAACTGAAGCAACACTCCATTCACTTCGCACAGTGAATTGAAGTGTTGGAACACACTGCTTCTCTTTAAGAGAAACGCATGTGAGTTTTTTGTGAATGCTTGAAAGTAGTTTAAGGCACTTTCAAAGGAAAGTGATTTTCTCTGAAAGGACAGAATTTAGAAAGTGATGCAACACTCCATTCACTTCGCACAGTGAATTGAAGTGTTGGAACAGACTGCTTCTCTTTCAGAGAAACGCATGTGAGTTTCTTCCTAATGCTTGTAAGTAGCTTAAGGCACTTTCAAAGGAAAGTGATTTTCTCTGAAAGGACAGCATTTAGAAAGTGAAGCAACACTCAATTCCCTTCGTGCAGTGAATTGAAGTGTTGGAACAGACTGCTTCTCTTTCATATAAACGCCTGTGAGTTTTTTGTGAATGCTTGAAAGTAGTTTAAGGCACTTTCAAAGGAAAGTGATTTTCTCTGAAAGGACAGCATTTAGAAAGTGAAGCAACACTCCATTCCCTTCGTGCAGTGAATTGAAGTGTTGGAACAGAGTGCTTCTCTTTCATATAAACGCATTAGTGTTTCTTGTGAATGCTTGCAAGTTGCTTAAGGCACTTTCAAAGGAAAGTGATTTTCTCTGAAAGGACAGCATTTAGAAAGTGAAGCAACACTCCATTCACTTCGCACAGTGAATTGAAGTGTTGGAACAGACTGCTTCTCTTTCAGAGAAATGCATGTGAGTTTCTGTTGAATGCTTGTAAGTAGCTTAAGGCACTTTCAAAGGAAAGTGATTTTCTCTGAAAGGACAGCATTTAGAAAGTGAAGCAACACTCCATTCACTTCGCACATTGAATTGAAGTGTAGGAACAGACTGCTTCTCTTTCAGAGAAACGCATGTGAGTTTCTGGTGAATGCTTGTAAGTAGCTTAAGGCACTTTCAAAGGAAAGTGATTTTCTCTGAAAGGACAGCATTTAGAAAGTGAGGCAACACTCCATTCACTTCACACAGTGAATTGAAGTGTTGGAACAGACTGCTTCTCTTTCAGAGAAACGCATGTGAGTTTCTTCCTAATGCTTGCAAGTAGCTTAAGGCACTTTCAAAGGAAAGTGATTTTCTCTGAAAGGACAGCATTTAGAAAGTGAAGCAACACTCCATTCACTTCGCACAGTGAATTGAAGTGTTGGAACAGACTGCTTCTCTTTCAGAGAAACGCATGTGAGTTTCTTCCTAATGCTTGCAAGTAGCTTAAGGCACTTTCAAAGGAAAGTGATTTTCTCTGAAAGGACAGCATTTAGAAAGTGAAGCAACACTCCATTCACTTCGCACAGTGAATTGATGTGTTGGAACAGACTGCTTCTCTTTCAGAGAAACGCATGTGAGTTTCTGGTGAATGCTTGTAAGTACCTTAAGGCACATTCAAAGGAAAGTGATTTTCTCTGAAAGGACAGCATTTAGAAAGTGAAGCAACACTCCATTCACTTCGCAGACTGAATTGAAGTATTGGAACAGACTGCTTCTCTATCTGAGAAACGCATGTGAGTTTCTGGTGAATGCTTGTAAGTAGCTTAAGGCACTTTCAAAGGAAAGTGATTTTCTCTGAAAGGACAGCATTTAGAAAGTGAAGCAACACTCCATTCACTTCGCACAGTGAATTGAAGTGTTGGAACACACTGCTTCTCTTTAAGAGAAACGCATGTGAGTTTCTGGTGAATGCTTGCAAGTTGCTTAAGGCACTTTCAAAGGAAAGTGATTTTCTCTGAAAGGACAGCATTTAGAAACTGAAGCAACACTCCATTCACTTCGCACAGTGAATTGAAGTGTTGGAACACACTGCTTCTCTTTAAGAGAAACGCATGTGAGTTTTTTGTGAATGCTTGAAAGTAGTTTAAGGCACTTTCAAAGGAAAGTGATTTTCTCTGAAAGGACAGCATTTAGAAAGTGAAGCAACACTCCATTCACTTCGCACAGTGAATTGAAGTGTTGGAACAGACTGCTTCTCTTTCAGAGAAACGCATGTGAGTTTCTTCCTAATGCTTGCAAGTAGCTTAAGGCACTTTCAAAGGAAAGTGATTTTCTCTGAAAGGACAGCATTTAGAAAGTGAAGCAACACTCCATTCACTTCGCACAGTGAATTGAAGTGTTGGAACAGACTGCTTCTCTTTCAGAGAAACACATGTGAGTTTCTGGTGAATGCTTGTAAGTAGCTTAAGGCACTTTCAAAGGAAAGTGATTTTCTCTGAACGGACAGCATTTAGAAAGTGAAGCAACACTCCATTCCCTTCGTGCAGTGAATTGAAGTGTTGGAACAGAGTGCTTCTCTTTCATGTAAACGCATTAGTGTTTCTTGTGAATGCTTGCAAGTTGCTTAAGGCACTTTCAAAGGAAAGTGATTTTCTCTGAAAGGACATAATTTAGAAAGTGAAGCAACACTCCATTCACTTCGCACAGTGAATTGAAGTGTTGGAACAGACTGCTTCTCTTTCAGAGAAATGCATGTGAGTTTCTGTTGAATGCTTGTAAGTAGCTTAAGGCACTTTCAAAGGAAAGTGATTTTCTCTGAAAGGACAGCATTTAGAAAGTGAAGCAACACTCCATTCACTTCGCACAGTGAATTGAAGTGTTGGAACAGTCTACTTCTCTTTCAGAGAAACGCATGTGAGTTACTTCCTAATGCTTGCAAGTAGCTTAAGGCACTTTCAAAGGAAAGTGATTTTCTCTGAAAGGACAGCATTTAGAAAGTGAAGCAACACTCCATTCACTTCGCACAGTGAATTGAAGTGTTGGAACAGACTGCTTCTCTTTCAGAGAAACGCATGTGAGTTTCTGGTGAATGCTTGTAAGTAGCTTAAGGCACTTTCAAAGGAAAGTGATTTTCTCTGAAAGGACAGCATTTAGAAAGTGAAGCAACACTCCATTCACTTCGCACAGTGAATTGAAGTGTTGGAACACACTGCTTCCCTTTCAGAGAAACGCATGTGAGTTTCTGGTGAATGCTTGTAAGTAGCTTAAGGCACTTTCAAAGGAAAGTGATTTTCTCTGAAAGGACAGCATTTAGAAAGTGAAGCAACACTCCATTCACTTCGCACAGTGAATTGAAGTGTTGGAACAGACTGCTTCTCTTTCAGAGAAACGCATGTGAGTTTCTTGTGAATTATTGCAAGTCGCTTAAGGCACTTTCAAAGGAAAGTGATTTTCTCTGAAAGGACAGCATTTAGAAACTGAAGCAACACTCCATTCACTTCGCACAGTGAATTGAAGTGTTGGAACACACTGCTTCTCTTTAAGAGAAACGCATGTGAGTTTTTTGTGAATGCTTGAAAGTAGTTTAAGGCACTTTCAAAGGAAAGTGATTTTCTCTGAAAGGACAAAATTTAGAAAGTGATGCAACACTCCATTCACTTCGCACAGTGAATTGAAGTGTTGGAACAGACTGCTTCTCTTTCAGAGAAACGCATGTGAGTTTCTTCCTAATGCTTGTAAGTAGCTTAAGGCACTTTCAAAGGAAAGTGATTTTCTCTGAAAGGACAGCATTTAGAAAGTGAAGCAACACTCAATTCCCTTCGTGCAGTGAATTGAAGTGTTGGAACAGAGTGCTTCTCTTTCAGAGAAACGCATGTGAGTTTCTGGTGAATGCTTGCAAGTTGCTTAAGGAACTTTCAAAGGAAAGTGATTTTCTCTGAAAGGACAGCATTTAGAACGTGAGGCAACACTCCATTCACTTCACACAGTGAATTGAAGTGTTGGAACAGACTGCTTCTCTTTCAGAGAAACGCATGTGAGTTTCTTCCTAATGCTTGAAAGTAGTTTAAGGCACTTTCAAAGGAAAGTGATTTTCTCTGAAAGGACAGTATTTAGAAAGTGAAGCAACACTCCATTCACTTCGCACAGTGAATTGAAGTGTTGGAACAGAATGCTTCTCTTTCAGAGAAACGCATGTGAGTTTCTGGTGAATGCTTGCAAGTAGCTTAAGGCACTTTCAAAGGAAAGTGATTTTCTCTGAAACGACAGCATTTAGAAACTGAAGCAACACTCCATTCACTTCGCACAGTGAATTGAAGTGTTGGAACAGATTGCTTCTCTTTCAGAGAAACGCATGTGAGTTTCTTGTGAATTATTGCAATTCGCTTAAGGCACTTTCAAAGGAAAGTGATTTTCTCTGAAAGGACAGCATTTAGAAACTGAAGCAACACTCCATTCACTTCGCACAGTGAATTGAAGTGTTGGAACAGACTGCTTTTCTTTAAGAGAAACGCATGTGAGTTTTTTTGTGAATGCTTGAAAGTAGTTTAAGGCACTTTCAAAGGAAAGTGGTTTTCTCTGAAAGGACAGCATTTAGAAACTGAAGCAACACTCCATTCACTTCGCACAGTGAATTGAAATGTTGGAACACACTGCTTCTCTTTAAGAGAAACGCATGTGAGTTTTTTGTGAATGCTTGAAAGCTGTTTAAGGCACTTTCAAAGGAAAGTGATTTTCTCTGAAAGGACAGCATTTAGAAAGTGAAGCAACACTCCATTCACTTCGCACAGTGAATTGAAGTGTTGGAACACACTGCTTCTCTTTAAGAGAAACGCATGTGAGTTTCTGGTGAATGCTTGTTAGTAGCTTAAGGCACTTTCAAAGGAAAGTGATTTTCTCTGAAAGGACAGCATTTAGAACGTGAGGCAACACTCTATTCACTTCACACAGTGAATTGAAGTGTTGGAACAGACTGCTTCTCTTTCAGAGAAACGCATGTGAGTTTCTTCCTAATGCTTGCAAGTAGCTTAAGGCACTATCAAAGGAAAGTGATTTTCTCTGAAAGAACAGCATTTAGAAAGTGAAGCAACACTCCATTCACTTCGCAGAGTGAATTGAAGTGTTGGAACAGACTGCTTCTCTTTCAGAGAAACGCATGTGAGTTTCTGGTGAATGCTTGTAAGTAGCTTAAGGCACTTTCAAAGGACAGTGATTTTCTCTGATAGGACAGCATTTAGAAAGTGAAGCAACACTCCATTCCCTTAGTGCAGTGAATTGAAGTGTTGGAACAGAGTGCTTCTCTTTCATATAAACGCATTAGTGTTTCTTGTGAATGCTTGCAAGTTGCTTAAGGCACTTTCAAAGGAAAGTGATTTTCTCTGAAAGGACATAATTTAGAAAGTGAAGCAACACTCCATTCACTTCGCACAGTGAATTGAAGTGTTGGAACAGACTGCTTCTCTTTCAGAGAAATGCATGTGAGTTTCTGTTGAATGCTTGTAAGTAGCTTAAGGCACTTTCAAAGGAAAGTGATTTTCTCTGAAAGGACAGCATTTAGAAAGTGAAGCAACACTCCATTCACTTCGCACATTGAATTGAAGTGTTGGAACAGACTGCTTCTCTTTCAGAGAAACGCATGTGAGTTTCTGGTGAATGCTTGTATGTAGCTTAAGGCACTTTCAAAGGAAAGTGATTTTCTCTGAAAGGACAGCATTTAGAAAGTGAGGCAACACTCCATTCACTTCACACAGTGAATTGAAGTGTTGGAACAGACTGCTTCTCTTTCAGAGAAACGCATGTGAGTTTCTTCCTAATGCTTGCAAGTAGCTTAAGGCACTTTCAAAGGAAAGTGATTTTCTCTGAAAGGACAGCATTTAGAAAGTGAAGCAACACTCCATTCACTTCGCACATTGAATTGAAGTGTTGGAACAGACTGCTTCTCTTTCAGAGAAACGCATGTGAGTTTCTGGTGAATGCTTGTAAGTAGCTTAAGGCACTTTCAAAGGAAAGTGATTTTCTCTGAAAGGACAGCATTTAGAAAGTGAGGCAACACTCCATTCACTTCACACAGTGAATTGAAGTGTTGGAACAGACTGCTTCTCTTTCAGAGAAACGCATGTGAGTTTCTTCCTAATGCTTGCAAGTAGCTTAAGGCACTTTCAAAGGAAAGTTATTTTCTCTGAAAGGACAGCATTTAGAAAGTGAAGCAACACTCCATTCACTTCGCACAGTGAATTGAAGTGTTGGAACAGACTGCTTCTCTTTCAGAGAAACGCATGTGAGTTTCTTCCTAATGCTTGCAAGTAGCTTAAGGCACTTTCAAAGGAAAGTGATTTTCTCTGAAAGGACAGCATTTAGAAAGTGAAGCAACACTCCATTCACTTCGCACAGTGAATTGATGTGTTGGAACCGACTGCTTCTCTTTCAGAGAAACGCATGTGAGTTTCTGGTGAATGCTTGTAAGTAGCTTAAGGCACTTTCAAAGGAAAGTGATTTTCTCTGAAAGGACAACATTTAGAAAGTGAAGCAACACTCCATTCACTTCGCAGAGTGAATTGAAGTATTGGAACAGACTGCTTCTCTTTCTGAGAAACGCATGTGAGTTTCTGGTGAATGCTTGTAAGTAGCTTAAGGCACTTTCAAAGGAAAGTGATTTTCTCTGAAAGGACAGCATTTAGAAAGTGAAGCAACACTCCATTCACTTCGCACAGTGAATTGAAGTGTTGGAACAGACTGCTTCTCTTTCAGAGAAACGCATGTGAGTTTCTTGTGAATTATTGCAAGTCGCTTAAGGCACTTTCAAAGGAAAGTGATTTTCTCTGAAAGGACAGCATTTAGAAAGTGAAGCAACACTCCATTCACTTCGCACAGTGAATTGAAGTGTTGGAACACACTGCTTCTCTTTAAGAGAAACGCATGTGAGTTTTTTGTGAATGCTTGAAAGTAGTTTAACTCACTTTCAAAGGAAAGTGATTTTCTCTGAAAGGACAGAATTTAGAAAGTGATGCAACACTCCCTTCACTTCGCACAGTGAATTGAAGTGTTGGAACAGACTGCTTCTCTTTCAGAGAAACGCATGTCAGTTTCTGTTGAATGCTTCTAAGTAGCTTAAGGCACTTTCAAAGGAAAGTGATTTTCTCTGAAAGGACAGCATTTAGAAAGTGAAGCAACACTCACTTCCCTTCGTGCAGTGAATTGAAGTGTTGGAACAGAGTGCTTCTCTTTCAGAGAAACGCATGTGAGTTTCTGGTGAATGCTTGCAAGTTGCTTAAGGCACTTTCAAAGGAAAGTGATTTTCTCTGAAAGGACAGCATTTAGAAACTGAAGCAACACTCCATTCACTTCGCACAGTGAATTGAAGTGTTGGAACACACTACTTCTCTTTAAGAGAAACGCATGTGAGTTTTTTGTGAATGCTTGAAAGTAGTTTAAGGCACTTTCAAAGGAAAGTGATTTTCTCTGAAAGGACAGCATTTAGAAAGTGAAGCAACACTCCATTCACTTCGCACAGTGAATTGAAGTGTTGGAACAGACTGCTTCTCTTTCAGAGAAACGCATGTGAGTTTCTGGTGAATGCTTGTAAGTAGCTTAAGGCACTTTCAAAGGAAAGTGATTTTCTCTGAAAGGACAGCATTTAGAACGTGAGGCAACACTCTATTCACTTCACACAGTGAATTGAAGTGTTGGAACAGACTGCTTCTCTTTCAGAGAAACGAATGTGAGTTTCATCCTAATGCTTGCAAGTAGCTTAAGGCACTATCAAAGGAAAGTGATTTTCTCTGAAAGGACAGCATTTAGAAAGTGAAGCAACACTCCATTCACTTCGCAGAGTGAATTGAAGTGTTGGAACAGACTGCTTCTCTTTCAGAGAAACGCATGTGAGTTTCTGTTGAATGCTTGTAAGTAGCTTAAGGCACTTTCAAAGGACAGTGATTTTCTCTGAAAGGACAGCATTTAGAAAGTGAAGCAACACTCCATTCCCTTCGTGCTGTGAATTGAAGTGTTGGAACAGAGTGCTTCTCTTTCATATAAACGCATTAGTGTTTCTTGTGAATGCTTGCAAGTTGCTTAAGGCACTTTCAAAGGAAAGTGATTTTCTCTGAAAGGACAGCATTTAGAACGTGAGGCAACACTCTAATCACTTCACACAGTGAATTGAAGTGTTGGAACAGACTGCTTCTCTTTCAGAGAAACGCATGTGAGTTTCTTCCTAATGCTTGCAAGTAGCTTAAGGCACTATCAAAGGAAAGTGATTTTCTCTGAAAGGACAGCATTTGGAAAGTGAAGCAACACTCCATTCACTTCGCACAGTGAATTGAAGTGTTGGAACAGACTGCTTCTCTTTCAGAGAAACGCATGTGAGTTTCTTCCTAATGCTTGTAAGTAGCTTAAGGCACTTTCAAAGGACAGTGATTTTCTCTGAAAGGACAGCATTTAGAAAGTGAAGCAACACTCCATTCCCTTCGTGCAGTGAATTGAAGTGTTGGAACAGAGTGCTTCTCTTTCATATAAACGCATTAGTGTTTCTTGTGAATGCTTGCAAGTTGCTTAAGGCACTTTCAAAGGAAAGTGATTTTCTCTGAAAGGACAGAATTTAGAAAGTGATGCAACACTCCATTCACTTCGCACAGTGAATTGAAGTGTTGGAACAGACTGCTTCTCTTTCAGAGAAACGCATGTGAGTTTCTTCCTAATGCTTGTAAGTAGCTTAAGGCACTTTCAAAGGAAAGTGATTTTCTCTGAAAGGACAGCATTTAGAAAGTGAAGCAACACTCCATTCACTTCGCACAGTGAATTGAAGTGTTGGAACAGACTGCTTCTCTTTCAGAGAAACGCATGTGAGTTTCTGGTGAATGCTTGTAAGTAGCTTAAGGCACTTTCAAAGGAAAGTGATTTTCTCTGAAAGGACAGCATTTAGAAACTGAAGCAACACTCCATTCACTTCGCACAGTGAATTGAAGTGTTGGAACAGACTGCTTCTCTTTCAGAGAAACGCATGTGAGTTTTTTGTGAATGCTTGAAAGTAGTTTAAGGCACTTTCAAAGGAAAGAGATTTTCTCTGAAAGGACAGAATTTAGAAAGTGATGCAACACTCCATTCACTTCGCACAGTGAATTGAAGTGTTGGAACAGACTGCTTCTCTTTCATATAAAAGCATTAGTGTTTCTTCTGAATGCTTGCAAGTTGCTTAAGGCACTTTCAAAGGAAAGTGATTTTCTCTGAAAGGACATAATTAATAAAGTGAAGCAACACTCCATTCACTTCGCACAGTGAATTGAAGTGTTGGAACAGACTGCTTCTCTTTCAGAGAAATGCATGTGAGTTTCTGTTGAATGCTTGTAAGTAGCTTAAGGCACTTTCAAAGGAAAGTGATTTTCTCTGAAAGGACAACATTTAGAAAGTGAAGCAACACTCCATTCACTTCGCACAGTGAATTGAAGTGTTGGAACAGTCTGCTTCTCTTTCAGAGAAACACATGTGAGTTTCTTCCTAATGCTTGTAAGTAGCTTAAGGCACTTTCAAAGGAAAGTGATTTTCTCTGAAAGGACAGCATTTAGAAAGTGAAGCAACACTCCATTCACTTCGCACAGTGAATTGAAGTGTTGGAACAGACTGCTTCTCTTTCAGAGAAACGCATGTGAGTTTCTGGTGAATGCTTGTAAGTAGCTTAAGGCACTTTCAAAGGAAAGTGATTTTCTCTGAAAGGACAGCATTTAGAAAGTGAAGCAACACTCCATTCACTTCGCACAGTGAATTGAAGTGTTGGAACACACTGCTTCTCTTTCAGAGAAACGCATGTGAGTTTCTGGTGAATGCTTGTAAGTAGCTTAAGGCACTTTCAAAGGAAAGTGATTTTCTCTGAAAGGACAGCATTTAGAAACTGAAGCAACACTCCATTCACTTCGCACAGTGAATTGAAGTGTTGGAACAGACTGCTTCTCTTTAAGAGAAACGCATGTGAGTTTTTTGTGAATGCTTGAAAGTAGTTTAAGGCACTTTCAAAGGAAAGTGATTTTCTCTGAACGGACAGAATTTAGAAAGTGATGCAACACTCCATTCACTTTGCACAGTGAATTGAAGTGTTGGAACAGACTGCTTCTCTTTCAGAGAAACGCATGTGAGTTTCTTCCTAATGCTTGTAAGTAGCTTAAGGCACTTTCAAAGGAAAGTGATTTTCTCTGAAAGGACAGCATTTAGAAAGTGAAGCAACACTCAATTCCCTTCGTGCAGTGAATTGAAGTGTTGGAACAGAGTGCTTCTCTTTCATAGAAACGCATTAGTGTTTCTTGTGAATGCTTGCAAATTGCTTAAGGCACTTTCAAAGGAAAGTGGTTTTCTCTGAAAGGACAGCATTTAGAAACTGAAGCAACACTCCATTCACTTCGCACAGTGAATTGAAGTGTTGGAACACACTGCTTCTCTTTAAGAGAAACGCATGTGAGTTTTTTGTGAATGCTTGAAAGCAGTTTAAGGCACTTTCAAAGGAAAGTGATTTTCTCTGAAAGGACAGCATTTAGAAAGTGAAGCAACACTCCATTCACTTCGCACAGTGAATTGAAGTGTTGGAACAGACTGCTTCTCTTTCAGAGAAACGCATGTGAGTTTCTGGTGAATGCTTGTAAGTAGCTTAAGGCACTTTCAAAGGAAAGTGATTTTCTCTGAAAGGACAGCATTTAGAACGTGAGGCAACACTCTATTCACTTCACACAGTGAATTGAAGTGTTGGAACAGACTGCTTCTCTTTCAGAGAAACGCATGTGAGTTTCTTCCTAATGCTTGCAAGTAGCTTAAGGCACTATCAAAGGAAAGTGATTTTCTCTGAAAGAACAGCATTTAGAAAGTGAAGCAACACTCCATTCACTTCGCAGAGTGAATTGAAGTGTTGGAACAGACTGCTTCTCTTTCAGAGAAACGCATGTGAGTTTCTGGTGAATGCTTGTAAGTAGCTTAAGGCACTTTCAAAGGACAGTGATTTTCTCTGAAAGGACAGCATTTAGAAAGTGAAGCAACACTCCATTCCCTTCGTGCAGTGAATTGAAGTGTTGGAACAGAGTGCTTCTCTTTCATATAAACGCATTAGTGTTTCTTGTGAATGCTTGCAAGTTGCTTAAGGCACTTTCAAAGGAAAGTGATTTTCTCTGAAAGGACAGCATTTAGAAAGTGAAGCAACACTCCATTCACTTCGCACATTGAATTGAAGTGTTGGAACAGACTGCTTCTCTTTCAGAGAAACGCATGTGAGTTTCTGGTGAATGCTTGTAAGTAGCTTAAGGCACTTTCAAAGGAAAGTGATTTTCTCTGAAAGGACAGCATTTAGAAAGTGAGGCAACACTCCATTCACTTCACACAGTGAATTGAAGTGTTGGAACAGACTGCTTCTCTTTCAGAGAAATGCATGTGAGTTTCTTCCTAATGCTTGCAAGTAGCTTAAGGCACTTTCAAAGGAAAGTGATTTTCTCTGAAAGGACAGCATTTAGAAAGTGAAGCAACACTCCATTCACTTCGCACATTGAATTGAAGTGTTGGAACAGACTGCTTCTCTTTCAGAGAAACGCATGTGAGTTTCTGGTGAATGCTTGTAAGTAGCTTAAGGCACTTTCAAAGGAAAGTGATTTTCTCTGAAAGGACAGCATTTAGAAAGTGAGGCAACACTCCATTCACTTCACACAGTGAATTGAAGTGTTGGAACAGTCTGCTTTTCTTTCAGAGAAACGCATGTGAGTTTCTTCCTAATGCTTGCAAGTAGCTTAAGGCACTTTCAAAGGAAAGTGATTTTCTCTGAAAGGACAGCATTGAGAAAGTGAAGCAACACTCCATTCACTTCGCACAGTGAATTGAAGTGTTGGAACAGACTGCTTCTCTTTCAGAGAAACGCATGTGAGTTTCTTCCTAATGCTTTCAAGTAGCTTAAGGCACTTTCAAAGGAAAGTGATTTTCTCTGAAAGGACAGCATTTAGAAAGTGAAGCAACACTCCATTCACTTCGCACAGTGAATTGATGTGTTGGAACCGACTGCTTCTCTTTCAGAGAAACGCATGTGAGTTTCTGGTGAATGCTTGTAAGTAGCTTAAGGCACTTTCAAAGGAAAGTGATTTTCTCTGAAAGGACAGCATTTAGAAAGTGAAGCAACACTCCATTCACTTCGCAGAGTGAATTGAAGTATTGGAACAGACTGCTTCTCTTTCTGAGAAACGCATGTGAGTTTCTGGTGAATGCTTGTAAGTAGCTTAAGGCACTTTCAAAGGAAAGTGATTTTCTCTGAAAGGACAGCATTTAGAAAGTGAAGCAACACTCCATTCACTTCGCACAGTGAATTGAAGTGTTGGAACAGACTGCTTCTCTTTCAGAGAAACGCATGTGAGTTTCTTGTGAATTATTGCAAGTCGCTTAAGGCACTTTCAAAGGAAAGTGATTTTCTCTGAAAGGACAGCATTTAGAAAGTGAAGCAACACTCCATTCACTTCGCACAGTGAATTGAAGTGTTGGAACACACTGCTTCTCTTTAAGAGAAACGCATGTGAGTTTTTTGTGAATGCTTGAAAGTAGTTTAACTCACTTTCAAAGGAAAGTGATTTTCTCTGAAAGGACAGAATTTAGAAAGTGATGCAACACTCCCTTCACTTCGCACAGTGAATTGAAGTGTTGGAACAGACTGCTTCTCTTTCAGAGAAACGCATGTGAGTTTCTGTTGAATGCTTGTAAGTAGCTTAAGGCACTTTCAAAGGAAAGTGATTTTCTCTGAAAGGACAGCATTTAGAAAGTGAAGCAACACTCACTTCCCTTCGTGCAGTGAATTGAAGTGTTGGAACAGAGTGCTTCTCTTTCAGAGAAACGCATGTGAGTTTCTGGTGAATGCTTGCAAGTTGCTTAAGGCACTTTCAAAGGAAAGTGATTTTCTCTGAAAGGACAGCATTTAGAAACTGAAGCAACACTCCATTCATATCGCACAGTGAATTGAAGTGTTGGAACACACTGCTTCTCTTTAAGAGAAACGCATGTGAGTTTTTTGTGAATGCTTGAAAGTAGTTTAAGGCACTTTCAAAGGAAAGTGATTTTCTCTGAAAGGACAGCATTTAGAAAGTGAAGCAACACTCCATTCACTTCGCACAGTGAATTGAAGTGTTGGAACAGACTGCTTCTCTTTCAGAGAAACGCATGTGAGTTTCTGGTGAATGCTTGTAAGTAGCTTAAGGCACTTTCAAAGGAAAGTGATTTTCTCTGAAAGGACAGCATTTAGAACGTGAGGCAACACTCTATTCACTTCACACAGTGAATTGAAGTGTTGGAACAGACTGCTTCTCTTTCAGAGAAACGAATGTGAGTTTCATCCTAATGCTTGCAAGTAGCTTAAGGCACTATCAAAGGAAAGTGATTTTCTCTGAAAGGACAGCATTTAGAAAGTGAAGCAACACTCCATTCACTTCGCACAGTGAATTGAAGTGTTGGAACAGACTGCTTCTCTTTCAGAGAAACGCATGTGAGTTTCTGGTGAATGCTTGTAAGTAGCTTAAGGCACTTTCAAAGGACAGTGATTTTCTCTGAAAGGACAGCATTTAGAAAGTGAAGCAACACTCCCTTCCCTTCGTGCAGTGAATTGAAGTGTTGGAACAGAGTGCTTCTCTTTCATATAAACGCATTAGTGTTTCTTGTGAATGCTTGCAAGTTGCTTAAGGCACTTTCAAAGGAAAGTGATTTTCTCTGAAAGGACAGCATTTAGAACGTGAGGCAACACTCTAATCACTTCACACAGTGAATTGAAGTGTTGGAACATACTGCTTCTCTTTCAGAGAAACGCATGTGAGTTTTTTGTGAATGCTTGAAAGTAGTTTAAGGCACTTTCAAAGGAAAGAGATTTTCTCTGAAAGGACAGAATTTAGAAAGTGATGCAACACTCCATTCACTTCGCACAGTGAATTGAAGTGTTGGAACAGACTGCTTCTCTTTCATATAAAAGCATTAGTGTTTCTTCTGAATGCTTGCAAGTTGCTTAAGGCACTTTCAAAGGAAAGTGATTTTCTCTGAAAGGACATAATTAATAAAGTGAAGCAACACTCCATTCACTTCGCACAGTGAATTGAAGTGTTGGAACAGACTGCTTCTCTTTCAGAGAAATGCATGTGAGTTTCTGTTGAATGCTTGTAAGTAGCTTAAGGCACTTTCAAAGGAAAGTGATTTTCTCTGAAAGGACAACATTTAGAAAGTGAAGCAACACTCCATTCACTTCGCACAGTGAATTGAAGTGTTGGAACAGTCTGCTTCTCTTTCAGAGAAACACATGTGAGTTTCTTCCTAATGCTTGTAAGTAGCTTAAGGCACTTTCAAAGGAAAGTGATTTTCTCTGAAAGGACAGCATTTAGAAAGTGAAGCAACACTCCATTCACTTCGCACAGTGAATTGAAGTGTTGGAACAGACTGCTTCTCTTTCAGAGAAACGCATGTGAGTTTCTGGTGAATGCTTGTAAGTAGCTTAAGGCACTTTCAAAGGAAAGTGATTTTCTCTGAAAGGACAGCATTTAGAAAGTGAAGCAACACTCCATTCACTTCGCACAGTGAATTGAAGTGTTGGAACACACTGCTTCTCTTTCAGAGAAACGCATGTGAGTTTCTGGTGAATGCTTGTAAGTAGCTTAAGGCACTTTCAAAGGAAAGTGATTTTCTCTGAAAGGACAGCATTTAGAAACTGAAGCAACACTCCATTCACTTCGCACAGTGAATTGAAGTGTTGGAACAGACTGCTTCTCTTTAAGAGAAACGCATGTGAGTTTTTTGTGAATGCTTGAAAGTAGTTTAAGGCACTTTCAAAGGAAAGTGATTTTCTCTGAACGGACAGAATTTAGAAAGTGATGCAACACTCCATTCACTTCGCACAGTGAATTGAAGTGTTGGAACAGACTGCTTCTCTTTCAGAGAAACGCATGTGAGTTTCTGGTGAATGCTTGTAAGTAGCTTAAGGCACTTTCAAAGGAAAGTGATTTTCTCTGAAAGGACAGCATTTAGAAAGTGAAGCAACACTCCATTCACTTCGCACAGTGAATTGAAGTGTTGGAACAGACTGCTTCTCTTTCAGAGAAACGCATGTGAGTTTCTGATGAATGCTTGTAAGTAGCTTAAGGCACTTTCAAAGGAAAGTGATTTTCTCTGAAAGGACATAATTCAGAAAGTGAAGCAACACTCCATTCACTTCGCACATTGAATTGAAGTGTTGGAACAGACTGCTTCTCTTTCAGAGAAACGCATGTGAGTTTCTGGTGAATGCTTGTAAGTAGCTTAAGGCACTTTCAAAGGAAAGTGATTTTCTCTGAAAGGACAGCATTTAGAAAGTGAGGCAACACTCCATTCACTTCACACAGTGAATTGAAGTGTTGGAAGAGACTGCTTCTCTTTCAGAGAAACGCATGTGAGTTTCTTCCTTATGCTTGCAAGTAGCTTAAGGCACTTTAAAAGGAAAGTGATTTTCTCTGAAAGGACAGCATTTAGAAAGTGAAGCAACACTCCATTCACTTCGCACAGTGAATTGAAGTGTTGGAACAGAGTGCTTCTCTTTCAGAGAAACGCATGAGTTTCTGGTGAATGCTTGTAAGTAGCTTAAGGCACTTTCAAAGGACAGTGATTTTCTCTGAAAGGACAGCATTTAGAAAGTGAAGCAACACTCCATTCACTTCGCACAGTGAATTGAAGTGTTGGAACAGACTGCTTCTCTTTCAGAGAAATTCATGTGAGTTTAAGTTGAATGCTTGTAAGTAGCTTAAGGCACTTTCAAAGGAAAGTGATTTTCTCTGAAAGGACAGCATTTAGAAAGTGAAGCAACACTCCATTCACTTCGCAGAGTGAATTGAAGTTTTGGAACAGACTGCTTCTCTTTCAGAGAAACGCATGTGAGTTTCTGGTGAATGCTTGTAAGTAGCTTAAGGCACTTTAAAAGGAAAGTGATTTTCTCTGAAAGGACAGCATTTAGAAAGTGAAGCAACACTCCATTCACTTCGCACAGTGAATTGAAGTATTTTAACAGACTGCTTCTCTTTCAGAGAAACGCATGTGAGTTTCTGGTGAATGCTTGTAAGTAGCTTAAGGCACTTTCAAAGGAAAGTGATTTTCTCTGAAAGGACAGCATTTAGAAAGTGAAGCAACACTCAATTCCCTTCGTGCAGTGAATTGAAGTGTTGGAACAGAGTGCTTTTCTTTCATAGAAACGCATTAGTGTTTCTTGTGAATGCTTGCAAATTGCTTAAGGCACTTTCAAAGGAAAGTGATTTTCTCTGAAAGAACAGCATTTAGAAACTGAAGCACAACTCCATCCACTTCGCACAGTGAATTGAAGTGTTGGAACACACTGCTTCTCTTTAAGAGAAACGCATGTGAGTTTTTTTGTGAATGCTTGAAAGTAGTTTAAGGCACTTTCAAAGGAAAGTGATTTTCTCTGAAAGGACAGCATTTAGTAAGTGAAGCAACACTCCATTCACTTCGCACAGTGAATTGAAGTGTTGGAACAGACTGCTTCTCTTTCAGAGAAACGCATGTGAGTTTCTGGTGAATGCTTGTAAGTAGCTTAAGGCACTTTCAAAGGAAAGTGATTTTCTCTGAAAGGACAGCATTTAGAACGTGAGGCAACACTCTATTCACTTCACACAGTGAATTGAAGTGTTGGAACAGACTGCTTCTCTTTCAGAGAAATGCATGTGAGTTTCTTCCTAATGCTTTCAAGTAGCTTAAGGCACTATCAAAGGAAAGTGATTTTCTCTGAAAGGACAGCATTTAGAAAGTGAAGCAACACTCCATTCACTTCGCACAGTGAATTGAAGTGTTGGAACAGACTGCTTCTCTTTCAGAGAAACACATGTGAGTTTCTTCCTAATGCTTGCAAGTAGCTTAAGGCACTTTCAAAGGAAAGTGATTTTCTCTGAAAGGACAGCCTTTAGAAAGTGAAGCAACACTCCATTCACTTCGCACAGTGAATTGAAGTGTTGGAACAGACTGCTTCTCTTTCAGAAAAACGCATGTGAGTTTCTGGTGAATGCTTGTAAGTAGCTTAAGGCACTTTCAAAGGAAAGTGATTTTCTCTGAAAGGACAGCATTTAGAAAGTGAAGCAACACTCCATTCACTTCGCACAGTGAATTGAAGTGTTGGAACAGACTGCTTCTCTTTCAGAGAAACGCATGTGAGTTTCTGGTGAATGCTTGTAAGTAGCTTAAGGCACTTTCAAAGGAAAGTGATTTTCTCTGAAAGGACAGCATTTAGAAACTGAAGCAACACTCCATTCACTTCGCACAGTGAATTGAAGTGTTGGAACAGACTGCTTCTCTTTAAGAGAAACGCATGTGAGTTTCTGGTGAATGCTTGTAAGTAGCTTAAGGCACTTTCAAAGGAAAGTGATTTTCTCTGAAAGGACAGCATTTAGAAAGTGAA
This sequence comes from Myodes glareolus, assembly GCF_982192425.1. Taxonomy (NCBI): domain Eukaryota; kingdom Metazoa; phylum Chordata; class Mammalia; order Rodentia; family Cricetidae; genus Myodes; species Myodes glareolus. The sequence continues at coordinate 949,617 of NW_028263215.1, forward strand.
GCAACACTCCATTCACTTCGCACAGTGAATTGAAGTGTTGGAACAGACTGCTTCTCTTTCAGAGAAACGCATGTGAGTTTCTGGTGAATGCTTGTAAGTAGCTTAAGGCACTTTCAAAGGAAAGTGATTTTCTCTGAAAGGACAGCATTTAGAAAGTGAAGCAACACTCCATTCACTTCGCACAGTGAATTGAAGTGTTGGAACAGACTGCTTCTCTTTCAGAGAAACGCATGTGAGTTTCTGGTGAATGCTTGTAAGTAGCTTAAGGCACTTTCAAAGGAAAGTGATTTTCTCTGAAAGGACATAATTCAGAAAGTGAAGCAACACTCCATTCACTTCGCACATTGAATTGAAGTGTTGGAACAGACTGCTTCTCTTTCAGAGAAACGCATGTGAGTTTCTGGTGAATGCTTGTAAGTAGCTTAAGGCACTTTCAAAGGAAAGTGATTTTCTCTGAAAGGACAGCATTTAGAAAGTGAGGCAACACTCCATTCACTTCACACAGTGAATTGAAGTGTTGGAAGAGACTGCTTCTCTTTCAGAGAAACGCATGTGAGTTTCTTCCTTATGCTTGCAAGTAGCTTAAGGCACTTTAAAAGGAAAGTGATTTTCTCTGAAAGGACAGCATTTAGAAAGTGAAGCAACACTCCATTCACTTCGCACAGTGAATTGAAGTGTTGGAACAGAGTGCTTCTCTTTCAGAGAAACGCATGAGTTTCTGGTGAATGCTTGTAAGTAGCTTAAGGCACTTTCAAAGGACAGTGATTTTCTCTGAAAGGACAGCATTTAGAAAGTGAAGCAACACTCCATTCACTTCGCACAGTGAATTGAAGTGTTGGAACAGACTGCTTCTCTTTCAGAGAAATTCATGTGAGTTTAAGTTGAATGCTTGTAAGTAGCTTAAGGCACTTTCAAAGGAAAGTGATTTTCTCTGAAAGGACAGCATTTAGAAAGTGAAGCAACACTCCATTCACTTCGCAGAGTGAATTGAAGTTTTGGAACAGACTGCTTCTCTTTCAGAGAAACGCATGTGAGTTTCTGGTGAATGCTTGTAAGTAGCTTAAGGCACTTTAAAAGGAAAGTGATTTTCTCTGAAAGGACAGCATTTAGAAAGTGAAGCAACACTCCATTCACTTCGCACAGTGAATTGAAGTATTTTAACAGACTGCTTCTCTTTCAGAGAAACGCATGTGAGTTTCTGGTGAATGCTTGTAAGTAGCTTAAGGCACTTTCAAAGGAAAGTGATTTTCTCTGAAAGGACAGCATTTAGAAAGTGAAGCAACACTCAATTCCCTTCGTGCAGTGAATTGAAGTGTTGGAACAGAGTGCTTCTCTTTCATAGAAACGCATTAGTGTTTCTTGTGAATGCTTGCAAATTGCTTAAGGCACTTTCAAAGGAAAGTGATTTTCTCTGAAAGAACAGCATTTAGAAACTGAAGCACAACTCCATCCACTTCGCACAGTGAATTGAAGTGTTGGAACACACTGCTTCTCTTTAAGAGAAACGCATGTGAGTTTTTTTGTGAATGCTTGAAAGTAGTTTAAGGCACTTTCAAAGGAAAGTGATTTTCTCTGAAAGGACAGCATTTAGTAAGTGAAGCAACACTCCATTCACTTCGCACAGTGAATTGAAGTGTTGGAACAGACTGCTTCTCTTTCAGAGAAACGCATGTGAGTTTCTGGTGAATGCTTGTAAGTAGCTTAAGGCACTTTCAAAGGAAAGTGATTTTCTCTGAAAGGACAGCATTTAGAACGTGAGGCAACACTCTATTCACTTCACACAGTGAATTGAAGTGTTGGAACAGACTGCTTCTCTTTCAGAGAAATGCATGTGAGTTTCTTCCTAATGCTTGCAAGTAGCTTAAGGCACTTTCAAAGGAAAGTGATTTTCTCTGAAAGGACAGCATTTAGAAAGTGAAGCAACACTCCATTCACTTCGCACATTGAATTGAAGTGTTGGAACAGACTGCTTCTCTTTCAGAGAAACGCATGTGAGTTTCTGGTGAATGCTTGTAAGTAGCTTAAGGCACTTTCAAAGGAAAGTGATTTTCTCTGAAAGGACAGCATTTAGAAAGTGAGGCAACACTCCATTCACTTCACACAGTGAATTGAAGTGTTGGAACAGTCTGCTTTTCTTTCAGAGAAACGCATGTGAGTTTCTTCCTAATGCTTGCAAGTAGCTTAAGGCACTTTCAAAGGAAAGTGATTTTCTCTGAAAGGACAGCATTGAGAAAGTGAAGCAACACTCCATTCACTTCGCACAGTGAATTGAAGTGTTGGAACAGACTGCTTCTCTTTCAGAGAAACGCATGTGAGTTTCTTCCTAATGCTTTCAAGTAGCTTAAGGCACTTTCAAAGGAAAGTGATTTTCTCTGAAAGGACAGCATTTAGAAAGTGAAGCAACACTCCATTCACTTCGCACAGTGAATTGATGTGTTGGAACCGACTGCTTCTCTTTCAGAGAAACGCATGTGAGTTTCTGGTGAATGCTTGTAAGTAGCTTAAGGCACTTTCAAAGGAAAGTGATTTTCTCTGAAAGGACAGCATTTAGAAAGTGAAGCAACACTCCATTCACTTCGCAGAGTGAATTGAAGTATTGGAACAGACTGCTTCTCTTTCTGAGAAACGCATGTGAGTTTCTGGTGAATGCTTGTAAGTAGCTTAAGGCACTTTCAAAGGAAAGTGATTTTCTCTGAAAGGACAGCATTTAGAAAGTGAAGCAACACTCCATTCACTTCGCACAGTGAATTGAAGTGTTGGAACAGACTGCTTCTCTTTCAGAGAAACGCATGTGAGTTTCTTGTGAATTATTGCAAGTCGCTTAAGGCACTTTCAAAGGAAAGTGATTTTCTCTGAAAGGACAGCATTTAGAAAGTGAAGCAACACTCCATTCACTTCGCACAGTGAATTGAAGTGTTGGAACACACTGCTTCTCTTTAAGAGAAACGCATGTGAGTTTTTTGTGAATGCTTGAAAGTAGTTTAACTCACTTTCAAAGGAAAGTGATTTTCTCTGAAAGGACAGAATTTAGAAAGTGATGCAACACTCCCTTCACTTCGCACAGTGAATTGAAGTGTTGGAACAGACTGCTTCTCTTTCAGAGAAACGCATGTGAGTTTCTGTTGAATGCTTGTAAGTAGCTTAAGGCACTTTCAAAGGAAAGTGATTTTCTCTGAAAGGACAGCATTTAGAAAGTGAAGCAACACTCACTTCCCTTCGTGCAGTGAATTGAAGTGTTGGAACAGAGTGCTTCTCTTTCAGAGAAACGCATGTGAGTTTCTGGTGAATGCTTGCAAGTTGCTTAAGGCACTTTCAAAGGAAAGTGATTTTCTCTGAAAGGACAGCATTTAGAAACTGAAGCAACACTCCATTCATATCGCACAGTGAATTGAAGTGTTGGAACACACTGCTTCTCTTTAAGAGAAACGCATGTGAGTTTTTTGTGAATGCTTGAAAGTAGTTTAAGGCACTTTCAAAGGAAAGTGATTTTCTCTGAAAGGACAGCATTTAGAAAGTGAAGCAACACTCCATTCACTTCGCACAGTGAATTGAAGTGTTGGAACAGACTGCTTCTCTTTCAGAGAAACGCATGTGAGTTTCTGGTGAATGCTTGTAAGTAGCTTAAGGCACTTTCAAAGGAAAGTGATTTTCTCTGAAAGGACAGCATTTAGAACGTGAGGCAACACTCTATTCACTTCACACAGTGAATTGAAGTGTTGGAACAGACTGCTTCTCTTTCAGAGAAACGAATGTGAGTTTCATCCTAATGCTTGCAAGTAGCTTAAGGCACTATCAAAGGAAAGTGATTTTCTCTGAAAGGACAGCATTTAGAAAGTGAAGCAACACTCCATTCACTTCGCACAGTGAATTGAAGTGTTGGAACAGACTGCTTCTCTTTCAGAGAAACGCATGTGAGTTTCTGGTGAATGCTTGTAAGTAGCTTAAGGCACTTTCAAAGGACAGTGATTTTCTCTGAAAGGACAGCATTTAGAAAGTGAAGCAACACTCCATTCCCTTCGTGCAGTGAATTGAAGTGTTGGAACAGAGTGCTTCTCTTTCATATAAACGCATTAGTGTTTCTTGTGAATGCTTGCAAGTTGCTTAAGGCACTTTCAAAGGAAAGTGATTTTCTCTGAAAGGACAGCATTTAGAACGTGAGGCAACACTCTAATCACTTCACACAGTGAATTGAAGTGTTGGAACATACTGCTTCTCTTTCAGAGAAACGCATGTGAGTTTTTTGTGAATGCTTGAAAGTAGTTTAAGGCACTTTCAAAGGAAAGAGATTTTCTCTGAAAGGACAGAATTTAGAAAGTGATGCAACACTCCATTCACTTCGCACAGTGAATTGAAGTGTTGGAACAGACTGCTTCTCTTTCATATAAAAGCATTAGTGTTTCTTCTGAATGCTTGCAAGTTGCTTAAGGCACTTTCAAAGGAAAGTGATTTTCTCTGAAAGGACATAATTAATAAAGTGAAGCAACACTCCATTCACTTCGCACAGTGAATTGAAGTGTTGGAACAGACTGCTTCTCTTTCAGAGAAATGCATGTGAGTTTCTGTTGAATGCTTGTAAGTAGCTTAAGGCACTTTCAAAGGAAAGTGATTTTCTCTGAAAGGACAACATTTAGAAAGTGAAGCAACACTCCATTCACTTCGCACAGTGAATTGAAGTGTTGGAACAGTCTGCTTCTCTTTCAGAGAAACACATGTGAGTTTCTTCCTAATGCTTGTAAGTAGCTTAAGGCACTTTCAAAGGAAAGTGATTTTCTCTGAAAGGACAGCATTTAGAAAGTGAAGCAACACTCCATTCACTTCGCACAGTGAATTGAAGTGTTGGAACAGACTGCTTCTCTTTCAGAGAAACGCATGTGAGTTTCTGGTGAATGCTTGTAAGTAGCTTAAGGCACTTTCAAAGGAAAGTGATTTTCTCTGAAAGGACAGCATTTAGAAAGTGAAGCAACACTCCATTCACTTCGCACAGTGAATTGAAGTGTTGGAACACACTGCTTCTCTTTCAGAGAAACGCATGTGAGTTTCTGGTGAATGCTTGTAAGTAGCTTAAGGCACTTTCAAAGGAAAGTGATTTTCTCTGAAAGGACAGCATTTAGAAACTGAAGCAACACTCCATTCACTTCGCACAGTGAATTGAAGTGTTGGAACAGACTGCTTCTCTTTAAGAGAAACGCATGTGAGTTTTTTGTGAATGCTTGAAAGTAGTTTAAGGCACTTTCAAAGGAAAGTGATTTTCTCTGAACGGACAGAATTTAGAAAGTGATGCAACACTCCATTCACTTCGCACAGTGAATTGAAGTGTTGGAACAGACTGCTTCTCTTTCAGAGAAACGCATGTGAGTTTCTGGTGAATGCTTGTAAGTAGCTTAAGGCACTTTCAAAGGAAAGTGATTTTCTCTGAAAGGACAGCATTTAGAAAGTGAAGCAACACTCCATTCACTTCGCACAGTGAATTGAAGTGTTGGAACAGACTGCTTCTCTTTCAGAGAAACGCATGTGAGTTTCTGATGAATGCTTGTAAGTAGCTTAAGGCACTTTCAAAGGAAAGTGATTTTCTCTGAAAGGACATAATTCAGAAAGTGAAGCAACACTCCATTCACTTCGCACATTGAATTGAAGTGTTGGAACAGACTGCTTCTCTTTCAGAGAAACGCATGTGAGTTTCTGGTGAATGCTTGTAAGTAGCTTAAGGCACTTTCAAAGGAAAGTGATTTTCTCTGAAAGGACAGCATTTAGAAAGTGAGGCAACACTCCATTCACTTCACACAGTGAATTGAAGTGTTGGAAGAGACTGCTTCTCTTTCAGAGAAACGCATGTGAGTTTCTTCCTTATGCTTGCAAGTAGCTTAAGGCACTTTAAAAGGAAAGTGATTTTCTCTGAAAGGACAGCATTTAGAAAGTGAAGCAACACTCCATTCACTTCGCACAGTGAATTGAAGTGTTGGAACAGAGTGCTTCTCTTTCAGAGAAACGCATGAGTTTCTGGTGAATGCTTGTAAGTAGCTTAAGGCACTTTCAAAGGACAGTGATTTTCTCTGAAAGGACAGCATTTAGAAAGTGAAGCAACACTCCATTCACTTCGCACAGTGAATTGAAGTGTTGGAACAGACTGCTTCTCTTTCAGAGAAATTCATGTGAGTTTAAGTTGAATGCTTGTAAGTAGCTTAAGGCACTTTCAAAGGAAAGTGATTTTCTCTGAAAGGACAGCATTTAGAAAGTGAAGCAACACTCCATTCACTTCGCAGAGTGAATTGAAGTTTTGGAACAGACTGCTTCTCTTTCAGAGAAACGCATGTGAGTTTCTGGTGAATGCTTGTAAGTAGCTTAAGGCACTTTAAAAGGAAAGTGATTTTCTCTGAAAGGACAGCATTTAGAAAGTGAAGCAACACTCCATTCACTTCGCACAGTGAATTGAAGTATTTTAACAGACTGCTTCTCTTTCAGAGAAACGCATGTGAGTTTCTGGTGAATGCTTGTAAGTAGCTTAAGGCACTTTCAAAGGAAAGTGATTTTCTCTGAAAGGACAGCATTTAGAAAGTGAAGCAACACTCAATTCCCTTCGTGCAGTGAATTGAAGTGTTGGAACAGAGTGCTTCTCTTTCATAGAAACGCATTAGTGTTTCTTGTGAATGCTTGCAAATTGCTTAAGGCACTTTCAAAGGAAAGTGATTTTCTCTGAAAGAACAGCATTTAGAAACTGAAGCACAACTCCATCCACTTCGCACAGTGAATTGAAGTGTTGGAACACACTGCTTCTCTTTAAGAGAAACGCATGTGAGTTTTTTTGTGAATGCTTGAAAGTAGTTTAAGGCACTTTAAAAGGAAAGTGATTTTCTCTGAAAGGACAGCATTTAGTAAGTGAAGCAACACTCCATTCACTTCGCACAGTGAATTGAAGTGTTGGAACAGACTGCTTCTCTTTCAGAGAAACGCATGTGAGTTTCTGGTGAATGCTTGTAAGTAGCTTAAGGCACTTTCAAAGGAAAGTGATTTTCTCTGAAAGGACAGCATTTAGAACGTGAGGCAACACTCTATTCACTTCACACAGTGAATTGAAGTGTTGGAACAGACTGCTTCTCTTTCAGAGAAATGCATGTGAGTTTCTTCCTAATGCTTTCAAGTAGCTTAAGGCACTATCAAAGGAAAGTGATTTTCTCTGAAAGGACAGCATTTAGAAAGTGAAGCAACACTCCATTCACTTCGCACAGTGAATTGAAGTGTTGGAACAGACTGCTTCTCTTTCAGAGAAACACATGTGAGTTTCTTCCTAATGCTTGCAAGTAGCTTAAGGCACTTTCAAAGGAAAGTGATTTTCTCTGAAAGGACAGCATTTAGAAAGTGAAGCAACACTCCATTCACTTCGCACAGTGAATTGAAGTGTTGGAACAGACTGCTTCTCTTTCAGAGAAACACGTGTGAGTTTCTTCCTAATGCTTGCAAGTAGCTTAAGGCACTTTCAAAGGAAAGTGATTTTCTCTGAAAGGACAGCATTTAGAAAGTGAAGCAACAATCCATGCACTTCGCACAGTGAATTGAAGTGTTGGAACCGACTGCTTCTCTTTCAGAGAAACGCATGTGAGTTTCTGGTGAATGCTTGTAAGTAGCTTAAGGCACTTTCAAAGGACAGTGATTTTCTCTGAAAGGACAGCATTTAGAAAGTGAAGCAACACTCCATTCCCTTCGTGCAGTGAATTGAAGTGTTGGAACAGAGTGCTTCTCTTTCATATAAACGCATTAGTGTTTCTTGTGAATGCTTGCAAGTTGCTTAAGGCACTTTCAAAGGAAAGTGATTTTCTCTGAAAGGACATAATTTAGAAAGTGAAGCAACACTCCATTCACTTCGCACAGTGAATTGAAGTGTTGGAACAGACTGTTTCTCTTTCAGAGAAATGCATGTGAGTTTCTGTTGAATGCTTGTAAGCAGCTTAAGGCACTTTCAAAGGAAAGTGATTTTCTCTGAAAGGACAGCATTTAGAAAGTGAAGCAACACTCCATTCACTTCGCACATTGAATTGAAGTGTTGGAAAAGACTGCTTCTCTTTCAGAGAAACGCATGTGAGTTTCTGGTGAATGCTAGTAAGTAGCTTAAGGCACTTTCAAAGGAAAGTGATTTTCTCTGAAAGGACAGCATTTAGAAAGTGAGGCAACACTCCATTCACTTCACACAGTGAATTGAAGTGTTGGAACAGACTGCTTCTCTTTCAGAGAAACGCATGTGAGTTTCTTCCTAATGCTTGCAAGTAGCTTAAGGCACTTTAAAAGGAAAGTGATTTTCTCTGAAAGGACAGCATTTAGAAAGTGAAGCAACACTCCATTCACTTCGCACAGTGAATTGAAGTGTTGGAACAGACTGCTTCTCTTTCAGAGAAACGCATGAGTTTCTGGTGAATGCTTGTAAGTAGCTTAAGGCACTTTCAAAGGAAAGTGATTTTCTCTGAAAGGACAGCATTTAGAAAGTGAAGCAACACTCCATTCACTTCGCACAGTGAAGTGAAGTGTTGGAACAGACTGCTTCTCTTTCAGAGAAATTCATGTGAGTTTAAGTTGAATGCTTGTAAGTAGCTTAAGGCACTTTCAAAGGAAAGTGATTTTCTCTGAAAGGACAGCATTTAGAAAGTGAAGCAACACTCCATTCACTTCGCAGAGTGAATTGAAGTTTTGGAACAGACTGCTTCTCTTTAAGAGAAACGCATGTGAGTTTCTGGTGAATGCTTGTAAGTAGCTTAAGGCACTTTCAAAAGAAAGTGATTTTCTCTGAAAGGACAGCATTTAGAAAGTGAAGCAACACTCCATTCACTTCGCACAGTGAATTGAAGTGTTGGAACAGACTGCTTCTCTTTCAGAGAAACGCATGTGAGTTTCTGGTGAATGCTTGTAAGTAGCTTAAGGCACTTTCAAAAGAAAGTGATTTTCTCTGAAAGGACAGCATTTAGAAAGTGAAGCAACACTCCATTCACTTCGCACAGTGAATTGAAGTGTTGGAACAGACTGCTTCTCTTTCAGAGAAACGCTTGTGAGTTTCTGGTGAATGCTTGAAAGTAGCTTAAGGCACTTTCAAAGGAAAGTGATTTTCTCTGAAAGGACAGCATTTAGAAACTGAAGCAACACTCCATTCACTTCGCACAGTGAATTGAAGTGTTGGAACAGACTGCTTCTCTTTCAGAGAAACGCATGTGAGTTTTTTGTGAATGCTTGAAAGTAGTTTAAGGCACTTTCAAAGGAAAGTGATTTTCTCTGAAAGGACAGCATTTAGAAAGTGAAGCAACACTCCATTCACTTCGCACATTGAATTGAAGTGTTGGAAAAGACTGCTTCTCTTTCAGAGAAACGCATGTGAGTTTCTGGTGAATGCTTGTAAGTAGCTTAAGGCACTTTCAAAGGAAAGTGATTTTCTCTGAAAGGACAGCATTTAGAAAGTGAGGCAACACTCCATTCACTTCACACAGTGAATTGAAGTGTTGGAACAGACTGCTTCTCTTTCAGAGAAACGCATGTGAGTTTCTTCCTAATGCTTGCAAGTAGCTTAAGGCACTTTAAAAGGAAAGTGATTTTCTCTGAAAGGACAGCATTTAGAAAGTGAAGCAACACTCCATTCACTTCGCACAGTGAATTGAAGTGTTGGAACAGACTGCTTCTCTTTCAGAGAAATGCATGAGTTTCTGGTGAATGCTTGTAAGTAGCTTAAGGCACTTTCAAAGGAAAGTGATTTTCTCTGAAAGGACAGCATTTAGAAATTGAAGCAGCACTCCATTCACTTCGCACAGTGAATTGAAGTGTTGGAACAGACTGCTTCTCTTTCAGAGAAATTCATGTGAGTTTAAGTTGAATGCTTGTAAGTAGCTTAAGGCACTTTCAAAGGAAAGTGATTTTCTCTGAAAGGACAGCATTTAGAAAGTGAAGCAACACTCCATTCACTTCGCACAGTGAATTGAAGTTTTGGAACAGACTGCTTCTCTTTCAGAGAAACGCATGTGAGTTTCTGGTGAATGTTTGTAAGTAGCTTAAGGCACTTTCAAAGGAAAGTGATTTTCTCTGAAAGGACAGCATTTAGAAACTGAAGCAACACTCCATTCACTTCGCACAGTGAATTGAAGTGTTGGAACAGACTGCTTCTCTTTCAGAGAAACGCATGTGAGTTTTTTGTGAATGCTTGAAAGTAGTTTAAGGCACTTTCAAAGGAAAGTGATTTTCTCTGAAAGGACAGCATTTAGAAAGTGAAGCAACACTCCATTCACTTCGCACATTGAATTGAAGTGTTGGAAAAGACTGCTTCTCTTTCAGAGAAACGCATGTGAGTTTCTGGTGAATGCTTGTAAGTAGCTTAAGGCACTTTCAAAGGAAAGTGATTTTCTCTGAAAGGACAGCATTTAGAAAGTGAGGCAACACTCCATTCACTTCACACAGTGAATTGAAGTGTTGGAACAGACTGCTTCTCTTTCAGAGAAACGCATGTGAGTTTCTTCCTAATGCTTGCAAGTAGCTTAAGGCACTTTCAAAGGAAAGTGATTTTCTCTGAAAGGACAGCATTTAGAAAGTGAAGCAACACTCCATTCACTTCGCACAGTGAATTGAAGTGTTGGAACAGACTGCTTCTCTTTCAGAGAAATGCATGTGAGTTTCTGTTGAATGCTTGTAAGCAGCTTAAGGCACTTTCAAAGGAAAGTGATTTTCTCTGAAAGGACAGCATTTAGAAAGTGAAGCAACACTCCATTCACTTCGCACATTGAATTGAAGTGTTGGAACAGACTGCTTCTCTTTCAGAGAAACGCATGTGAGTTTCTGGTGAATGCTTGTAAGTAGCTTAAGGCACTTTCAAAGGAAAGTGATTTTCTCTGAAAGGACAGCATTTAGAAAGTGAGGCAACACTCCATTCACTTCACACAGTGAATTGAAGTGTTGGAACAGACTGCTTCTCTTTCAGAGAAACGCATGTGAGTTTCTTCCTAATGCTTGCAAGTAGCTTAAGGCACTTTAAAAGGAAAGTGATTTTCTCTGAAAGGACAGCATTTAGAAAGTGAAGCAACACTCCATTCACTTCGCACAGTGAATTGAAGTGTTGGAACAGACTGCTTCTCTTTCAGAGAAATGCATGAGTTTCTGGTGAATGCTTGTAAGTAGCTTAAGGCACTTTCAAAGGAAAGTGATTTTCTCTGAAAGGACAGCATTTAGAAATTGAAGCAGCACTCCATTCACTTCGCACAGTGAATTGAAGTGTTGGAACAGACTGCTTCTCTTTCAGAGAAATTCATGTGAGTTTAAGTTGAATGCTTGTAAGTAGCTTAAGGCACTTTCAAAGGAAAGTGATTTTCTCTGAAAGGACAGCATTTAGAAAGTGAAGCAACACTCCATTCACTTCGCACAGTGAATTGAAGTGTTGGAACAGACTGCTTCTCTTTCAGAGAAATTCATGTGAGTTTAAGTTGAATGCTTGCAAGTAGCTTAAGGCACTTTCAAAGGAAAGTGATTTTCTCTGAAAGGACAGCATTTAGAAAGTGAAGCAACACTCCATTCACTTCGCAGAGTGAATTGAAGTTTTGGAACAGACTGCTTCTCTTTCAGAGAAACGCATGTGATTTTCTGGTGAATGCTTGTAAGTAGCTTAAGGCACTTTCAAAGGAAAGTGATTTTCTCTCAAAGGACAGCATTTAGAAAGTGAAGCAACACTCCATTCACTTCGCACAGTGAATTGAAGTGTTGGAACAGACTGCTTCTCTTTCAGAGAAACGCATGTGAGTTTCTGGTGAATGCTTGTAAGTAGCTTAAGGCACTTTCAAAGAAAGTGATTTTCTCTGAAAGGACAGCATTTAGAAACTGAAGCAACACTCCATTCACTTCGCACAGTGAATTGAAGTGTTGGAACAGACTGCTTCTCTTTCAGAGAAATTCATGTGAGTTTAAGTTGAATGCTTGCAAGTAGCTTAAGGCACTTTCAAAGGAAAGTGATTTTCTCTGAAAGGACAGCATTTAGAAAGTGAAGCAACACTCCATTCACTTCGCAGAGTGAATTGAAGTTTTGGAACAGACTGCTTCTCTTTCAGAGAAACGCATGTGATTTTCTGGTGAATGCTTGTAAGTAGCTTAAGGCACTTTCAAAGGAAAGTGATTTTCTCTGAAAGGACAGCATTTAGAAAGTGAAGCAACACTCCATTCACTTCGCACAGTGAATTGAAGTGTTGGAACAGACTGCTTCTCTTTCAGAGAAACGCATGTGAGTTTCTGGTGAATGCTTGTAAGTAGCTTAAGGCACTTTCAAAGAAAGTGATTTTCTCTGAAAGGACAGCATTTAGAAACTGAAGCAACACTCCATTCACTTCGCACAGTGAATTGAAGTGTTGGAACAGACTGCTTCTCTTTCAGAGAAATTCATGTGAGTTTAAGTTGAATGCTTGCAAGTAGCTTAAGGCACTTTCAAAGGAAAGTGATTTTCTCTGAAAGGACAGCATTTAGAAAGTGAAGCAACACTCCATTCACTTCGCAGAGTGAATTGAAGTTTTGGAACAGACTGCTTCTCTTTCAGAGAAACGCATGTGATTTTCTGGTGAATGCTTGTAAGTAGCTTAAGGCACTTTCAAAGGAAAGTGATTTTCTCTGAAAGGACAGCATTTAGAAAGTGAAGCAACACTCCATTCACTTCGCACAGTGAATTGAAGTGTTGGAACAGACTGCTTCTCTTTCAGAGAAACGCATGTGAGTTTCTGGTGAATGCTTGTAAGTAGCTTAAGGCACTTTCAAAGAAAGTGATTTTCTCTGAAAGGACAGCATTTAGAAACTGAAGCAACACTCCATTCACTTCGCACAGTGAATTGAAGTGTTGGAACAGACTGCTTCTCTTTCAGAGAAACGCATGTGAGTTTTTTGTGAATGCTTGAAAGTAGTTTAAGGCACTTTCAAAGGAAAGTGATTTTCTCTGAAAGGACAGAATTTAGAAAGTGATGCAACACTCCATTCACTTCGCACAGTGAATTGAAGTGTTGGAACAGACTGCTTCTCTTTCAGAGAAACGCATGTGAGTTTCTTCCTAATGCTTGTAAGTAGCTTAAGGCACTTTCAAAGGAAAGTGATTTTCTCTGAAAGGACTGCATTTAGAAAGTGAAGCAACAATCCATGCACTTCGCACAGTGAATTGAAGTGTTGGAACCGACTGCTTCTCTTTCAGAGAAACGCATATGAGTTTCTGGTGAATGCTTGTAAGTAGCTTAAGGCACTTTCAAAGGACAGTGATTTTCTCTGAAAGGACAGCATTTAGAAAGTGAAGCAACACTCCATTCCCTTCGTGCAGTGAATTGAAGTGTTGGAACAGAGTGCTTCTCTTTCATATAAACGCATTAGTGTTTCTTGTGAATGCTTGCAAATTGCTTAAGGCACTTTCAAAGGAAAGTGATTTTCTCTGAAAGGACATAATTTAGAAAGTGAAGCAACACTCCATTCACTTCGCACAGTGAATTGAAGTGTTGGAACAGACTGCTTCTCTTTCAGAGAAATGCATGTGAGTTTCTGTTGAATGCTTGTAAGCAGCTTAAGGCACTTTCAAAGGAAAGTGATTTTCTCTGAAAGGACAGCATTTAGAAAGTGATGCAACACTCCATTCACTTCGCACATTGAATTGAAGTGTTGGAACAGACTGCTTCTCTTTCAGAGAAACGCATGTGAGCTTCTGGTGAATGCTTGTAAGTAGCTTAAGGCACTTTCAAAGGAAAGTGATTTTCTCTGAAAGGACAGAATTTAGAAAGTGATGCAACACTCCATTCACTTCACACAGTGGATTGAAGTGTTGGAACAAACTGCTTCTCTTTCAGAGAAACGCATGTGAGTTTCTTCCTAATGCTTGCAAGTAGCTTAAGGCACTTTCAAAGGAAAGTGATTTTCTCTGAAAGGACAGCATTTAGAAAGTGAAGCAACACTCCATTCACTTCGCACAGTGAATTGAAGTGTTGGAACAGACTGCTTCTCTTTCAGAGAAACGCATGAGTTTCTGGTGAATGTTTGTAAGTAGCTTAAGGCACTTTCAAAGGAAAGTGATTTTCTCTGAAAGGACAGCATTTAGAAAGTGAAGCAACACTCCATTCACTTCGCACAGTGAATTGAAGTGTTGGAACAGACTGCTTCTCTTTCAGAGAAATTCATGTGAGTTTCTGGTGAATGCTTGTAAGTAGCTTAGGGCACTTTCAAAGGAAAGTGATTTTCTCTGAAAGGACAGCATTTAGAAAGTGAAGCAACACTCCATTCACTTCGCACAGTGAATTGAAGTGTTGGAACAGACTGCTTCTCTTTCAGAGAAATGCATGTGAGTTTCTGTTGAATGCTTGTAAGCAGCTTAAGGCACTTTCAAAGGAAAGTGATTTTCTCTGAAAGGACAGCATTTAGAAAGTGAAGCAACACTCCATTCACTTCGCATAGTGAATTGAAGTGTTGGAACAGACTGCTTCTCTTTCAGAGAAATGCATGTGAGTTTCTGTTGAATGCTTGTAAGCAGCTTAAGGCACTTTCAAAGGAAAGTGATTTTCTCTGAAAGGACAGCATTTAGAAAGTGAAGCAACACTCCATTCACTTCGCACATTGAATTGAAGTGTTGGAACAGACTGCTTCTCTTTCAGAGAAACGCATGTGAGTTTCTGGTGAATGCTTGTAAGTAGCTTAAGGCACTTTCAAAGGAAAGTGATTTTCTCTGAAAGGACAGCATTTAGAAAGTGAGGCAACACTCCATTCACTTCACACAGTGAATAGAAGTGTTGGAACAGACTGCTTCTCTTTCAGAGAAACGCATGTGAGTTTCTTCCTAATGCTTGCAAGTAGCTTAAGGCACTTTAAAAGGAAAGTGATTTTCTCTGAAAGGACAGCATTTAGAAAGTGAAGCAACACTCCATTCACTTCGCACAGTGAATTGAAGTGTTGGAACAGACTGCTTCTCTTTCAGAGAAACGCATGAGTTTCTGGTGAATGCTTGTAAGTAGCTTAAGGCACTTTCAAAGGAAAGTGATTTTCTCTGAAAGGACAGCATTTAGAAAGTGAAGCAACACTCCATTCACTTCGCACAGTGAATTGAAGTGTTGGAACAGACTGCTTCTCTTTCAGAGAAATTCATGTGAGTTTAAGTTGAATGCTTGCAAGTAGCTTAAGGCACTTTCAAAGGAAAGTGATTTTCTCTGAAAGGACAGCATTTAGAAAGTGAAGCAACACTCCATTCACTTCGCAGAGTGAATTGAAGTTTTGGAACAGACTGCTTCTCTTTCAGAGAAACGCATGTGAGTTTCTGGTGAATGCTTGTAAGTAGCTTAAGGCACTTTCAAAGGAAAGTGATTTTCTCTCAAAGGACAGCATTTAGAAAGTGAAGCAACACTCCATTCACTTCGCACAGTGAATTGAAGTGTTGGAACAGACTGCTTCTCTTTCAGAGAAACGCATGTGAGTTTCTGGTGAATGCTTGTAAGTAGCTAAGGCACTTTCAAAGGAAAGTGATTTTCTCTGAAAGGACAGCATTTAGAAAGTGAAGCAACACTCCATTCACTTCGCACAGTGAATTGAAGTGTTGGAACAGACTGCTTCTCTTTCAGAGAAACGCATGTGAGTTTCTGGTGAATGCTTGTAAGTAGCTTAAGGCACTTTCAAAGAAAGTGATTTTCTCTGAAAGGACAGCATTTAGAAACTGAAGCAACACTCCATTCACTTCGCACAGTGAATTGAAGTGTTGGAACAGACTGCTTCTCTTTCAGAGAAACGCATGTGAGTTTTTTGTGAATGCTTGAAAGTAGTTTAAGGCACTTTCAAAGGAAAGTGATTTTTCTCTGAAAGGACAGAATTTAGAAAGTGATGCAACACTCCATTCACTTCGCACAGTGAATTGAAGTGTTGGAACAGACTGCTTCTCTTTCAGAGAAACGCATGTGAGTTTCTTCCTAATGCTTGTAAGTAGCTTAAGGCACTTTCAAAGGAAAGTGATTTTCTCTGAAAGGACTGCATTTAGAAAGTGAAGCAACAATCCATGCACTTCGCACAGTGAATTGAATTGTTGGAACCGACTGCTTCTCTTTCAGAGAAACGCATATGAGTTTCTGGTGAATGCTTGTAAGTAGCTTAAGGCACTTTCAAAGGACAGTGATTTTCTCTGAAAGGACAGCATTTAGAAAGTGAAGCAACACTCCATTCCCTTCGTGCAGTGAATTGAAGTGTTGGAACAGAGTGCTTCTCTTTCATATAAACGCATTAGTGTTTCTTGTGAATGCTTGCAAATTGCTTAAGGCACTTTCAAAGGAAAGTGATTTTCTCTGAAAGGACATAATTTAGAAAGTGAAGCAACACTCCATTCACTTCGCACAGTGAATTGAAGTGTTGGAACAGACTGCTTCTCTTTCAGAGAAATGCATGTGAGTTTCTGTTGAATGCTTGTAAGCAGCTTAAGGCACTTTCAAAGGAAAGTGATTTTCTCTGAAAGGACAGCATTTAGAAAGTGATGCAACACTCCATTCACTTCGCACATTGAATTGAAGTGTTGGAACAGACTGCTTCTCTTTCAGAGAAACGCATGTGAGTTTCTGGTGAATGCTTGTAAGTAGCTTAAGGCACTTTCAAAGGAAAGTGATTTTCTCTGAAAGGACAGAATTTAGAAAGTGATGCAACAGTCCATTCACTTCAAACAGTGAATTGAAGTGTTGGAACAAACTGCTTCTCTTTCAGAGAAACGCATGTGAGTTTCTTCCTAATGCTTGCAAGTAGCTTAAGGCACTTTCAAAGGAAAGTGATTTTCTCTGAAAGGACAGCATTTAGAAAGTGAAGCAACACTCCATTCACTTCGCACAGTGAATTGAAGTGTTGGAACAGACTGCTTCTCTTTCAGAGAAACGCATGAGTTTCTGGTGAATGCTTGTAAGTAGCTTAAGGCACTTTCAAAGGAAAGTGATTTTCTCTGAAAGGACAGCATTTAGAAAGTGAAGCAACACTCCATTCACTTCGCACAGTGAATTGAAGTGTTGGAACAGACTGCTTCTCTTTCAGAGAAATTCATGTGAGTTTAAGTTGAATGCTTGTAAGTAGCTTAAGGCACTTTCAAAGGAAAGTGATTTTCTCTGAAAGGACAGCATTTAGAAAGTGAAGCAACACTCCATTCACTTCGCACAGTGAATTGAAGTGTTGGAAAAGACTGCTTCTCTTTCAGAGAAATGCATGTGAGTTTCTGTTGAATGCTTGTAAGCAGCTTAAGGCACTTTCAAAGGAAAGTGATTTTCTCTGAAAGGACAGCATTTAGAAAGTGAAGCAACACTCCATTCACTTCGCACATTGAATTGAAGTGTTGGAACAGACTGCTTCTCTTTCAGAGAAACGCATGTGAGTTTCTGGTGAATGCTTGTAAGTAGCTTAAGGCACTTTCAAAGGAAAGTGATTTTCTCTGAAAGGACAGCATTTAGAAAGTGAAGCAACACTCCATTCACTTCGCACAGTGAATTGAAGTGTTGGAACAGACTGCTTCTCTTTCAGAGAAACGCATGAGTTTCTGGTGAATGCTTGTAAGTAGCTTAAGGCACTTTCAAAGGAAAGTGATTTTCTCTGAAAGGACAGCATTTAGAAAGTGAAGCAACACTCCATTCACTTCGCACAGTGAATTGAAGTGTTGGAACACACTGCTTCTCTTTCAGAGAAATTCATGTGAGTTTAAGTTGAATGCTTGCAAGTAGCTTAAGGCACTTTCAAAGGAAAGTGATTTTCTCTGAAAGGACAGCGTTTAGAAACTGAAGCAACACTCCATTCCCTTCGCAGAGTGAATTGAAGTTTTGGAACAGACTGCTTCTCTTTCAGAGAAACGCATGTGAGTTTCTGGTGAATGCTTGTAAGTAGCTTAAGGCACTTTAAAAGGAAAGTGATTTTCTCTGAAAGGACAGCATTTAGAAAGTGAAGCAACACTCCATTCACTTCGCACAGTGAATTGAAGTGTTGGAACAGACTGCTTCTCTTTCAGAGAAACGCATGTGAGTTTCTGGTGAATGCTTGTAAGTAGCTTAAGGCACTTTCAAAGGAAAGTGATTTTCTCTGAAAGGACAGCATTTAGAAAGTGAAGCAACACTCCATTCACTTCGCACATTGAATTGAAGTGTTGGAACAGACTGCTTCTCTTTCAGAGAAACGCATGTGAGTTTCTGGTGAATGCTTGTAAGTAGCTTAAGGCACTTTCAAAGGAAAGTGATTTTCTCTGAAAGGACAGCATTTAGAAACTGAAGCAACACTCCATTCACTTCGCACAGTGAATTGAAGTGTTGGAACAGACTGCTTCTCTTTCAGAGAAACGCATGTGAGTTTTTTGTGAATGCTTGAAAGTAGTTTAAGGCACTTTCAAAGGAAAGTGTTTTTCTCTGAAAGGACAGAATTTAGAAAGTGATGCAACACTCCATTCACTTCGCACAGTGAATTGAAGTGTTGGAACAGACTGCTTCTCTTTCAGAGAAACGCATGTGAGTTTCTTCCTAATGCTTGTAAGTAGCTTAAGGCACTTTCAAAGGACAGTGATTTTCTCTGAAAGGACAGCATTTAGAAAGTGAAGCAACACTCAATTCCCTTCGTACAGTGAATTGAAGTGTTGGAACAGAGTGCTTCTCTTTCATAGAAACGCATTAGTGTTTCTTGTGAATGCTTGCAAATTGCTTAAGGCACTTTCAAAGGAAAGTGATTTTCTCTGAAAGGACAGCATTTAGAAACTGAAGCACAACTCCATTCACTTCGCACAGTGAATTGAAGTGTTGGAACACACTGCTTCTCTTTCAGAGAAACGCATGTGAGTTTTTTGTGAATGCTTGAAAGTAGTTTAAGGCACTTTCAAAGGAAAGTGATTTTCTCTGAAAGGACAGCATTTAGAAAGTGAAGCAACACTCCATTCACTTCGCACAGTGAATTGAAGTGTTAGAACAGACTGCTTCTCTTTCAGAGAAACGCATGTGAGTTTCTGGTGAATGCTTGTAAGTAGCTTAAGGCACTTTCAAAGGAAAGTGATTTTCTCTGAAAGGACAGCATTTAGAACGTGAGGCAACACTCTATTCACTTCACACAGTGAATTGAAGTGTTGGAACAGACTGCTTCTCTTTCAGAGAAATGCATGTGAGTTTCTTCCTAATGCTTTCAAGTAGCTTAAGGCACTATCAAAGGAAAGTGATTTTCTCTGAAAGGACAGCATTTAGAAAGTGAAGCAACACTCCATTCACTTCGCACAGTGAATTGAAGTGTTGGAACAGACTGCTTCTCTTTCAGAGAAACACATGTGAGTTTCTTCCTAATGCTTGCAAGTAGCTTAAGGCACTTTCAAAGGAAAGTGATTTTCTCTGAAAGGACAGCATTTAGAAAGTGAAGCAACAATCCATGCACTTCGCACAGTGAATTGAAGTGTTGGAACCGACTGCTTCTCTTTCAGAGAAACGCATGTGAGTTTCTGGTGAATGCTTGTAAGTAGCTTAAGGCACTTTCAAAGGACAGTGATTTTCTCTGAAAGGACAGCATTTAGAAAGTGAAGCAACACTCCATTCCCTTCGTGCAGTGAATTGAAGTGTTGGAACAGAGTGCTTCTCTTTCATATAAATGCATTAGTGTTTCTTGTGAATGCTTGCAAGTTGCTTAAGGCACTTTCAAAGGAAAGTGATTTTCTCTGAAAGGACATAATTGAGAAAGTGAAGCAACACTCCATTCACTTCGCACAGTGAATTGAAGTGTTGGAACAGACTGCTTCTCTTTCAGAGAAATGCATGTGAGTTTCTGTTGAATGCTTGTAAGCAGCTTAAGGCACTTTCAAAGGAAAGTGATTTTCTCTGAAAGGACAGCATTTAGAAAGTGAAGCAACACTCCATTCACTTCGCACAGTGAATTGAAGTGTTGGAACAGACTGCTTCTCTTTCAGAGAAACGCATGTGAGTTTCTGGTGAATGCTTGTAAGTAGCTTAAGGCACTTTCAAAGGAAAGTGATTTTCTCTGAAAGGACAGCATTTAGAAAGTGAGGCAACACTCCATTCACTTCACACAGTGAATTGAAGTGTTGGAACAGACTGCTTCTCTTTCAGAGAAACGCATGTGAGTTTCTTCCTAATGCTTGCAAGTAGCTTAAGGCACTTTAAAAGGAAAGTGATTTTCTCTGAAAGGACAGCATTTAGAAAGTGAAGCAACACTCCATTCACTTCGCACAGTGAATTGAAGTGTTGGAACAGACTGCTTCTCTTTCAGAGAAACGCATGTGTTTCTGGTGAATGCTTGTAAGTAGCTTAAGGCACTTTCAAAGGAAAGTGATTTTCTCTGAAAGGACAGCATTTAGAAAGTGAAGCAACACTCCATTCACTTCGCACAGTGAATTGAAGTGTTGGAACAGACTGCTTCTCTTTCAGAGAAATTCATGTGAGTTTAAGTTGAATGCTTGTAAGTAGCTTAAGGCACTTTCAAAGGAAAGTGATTTTCTATGAAAGGACAGCATTTAGAAAGTGAAGCAACACTCCATTCACTTCGCAGAGTGAATTGAAGTTTTGGAACAGACTGCTTCTCTTTCAGAGAAACGCATGTGAGTTTCTGGTGAATGCTTGTAAGTAGCTTAAGGCACTTTCAAAGGAAAGTGATTTTCTCTGAAAGGACAGCATTTGGAAAGTGAAGCAACACTCCATTCACTTCGCACAGTGAATTGAAGTGTTGGAACAGACTGCTTCTCTTTCAGAGAAACGCATGTGAGTTTCTGGTGAATGCTTGTAAGTAGCTTAAGGCACTTTCAAAGGAAAGTGATTTTCTCTGAAAGGACAGCATTTAGAAAGTGAAGCAACACTCCATTCACTTCGCACAGTGAATTGAAGTGTTGGAACAGACTGCTTCTCTTTCAGAGAAACGCATGTGAGTTTCTTGTGAATTATTGCAAGTCGCTTAAGGCACTTTCAAAGGAAAGTGATTTTCTCTGAAAGGACAGCATTTAGAAAGTGAAGCAACACTCCATTCCCTTCGTGCAGTGAATTGAAGTGTTGGAACAGAGTGCTTCTCTTTCATAGAAACGCATTAGTGTTTCTTGTGAATGCTTGCAAGTTGCTTAAGGCACTTTCAAAGGAAAGTGATTTTCTCTGAAAGGACAGCATTTAGAAAGTGAAGCAACACTCAATTCACTTTGTACAGTGAATTGAAGTGTTGGAACAGACTGCTTCTCTTTCAGAGAAATGCATGTGAGTTTCTGTTGAATGCTTGTAAGTAGCTTAAGGCTCTTTCAAAGGAAAGTGATTTTCTATGAAAGGACAGCATTTAGAAAGTAAAGCAACACTCCATTCCCTACGCGCAATGAATTGAAGTGTTGGAACAGACTGCTTCTCTTTCATAGAATCGCATTAGTGTTTCTTGGGAATGCTTGCAAGTAGCTTAAGGCACTTTCAAAGGAAATTGATTTTCTCTGAAAGGACAGCATTTAGAAAGTGAAGCAACACTCCATTCACTTCGCACAGTGAATTGAAGTGTTGGAACAGACTGCTTCTCTTTCAGAGAAACGCATGAGTTTCTGGTGAATGCTTGTAAGTAGCTTAAGGCACTTTCAAAGGACAGTGATTTTCTCTGAAAGGACAGCATTTAGAAAGTGAAGCAACACTCCATTCCCTTCGTGCAGTGAATTGAAGTGTTGGAACAGAGTGCTTCTCTTTCATATAAATGCATTAGTGTTTCTTGTGAATGCTTGCAAGTTGCTTAAGGCACTTTCAAAGGAAAGTGATTTTCTCTGAAAGGACATAATTGAGAAAGTGAAGCAACACTCCATTCACTTCGCACAGTGAATTGAAGTGTTGGAACAGACTGCTTCTCTTTCAGAGAAATGCATGTGAGTTTCTGTTGAATGCTTGTAAGCAGCTTAAGGCACTTTCAAAGGAAAGTGATTTTCTCTGAAAGGACAGCATTTAGAAAGTGAAGCAACACTCCATTCACTTCGCACAGTGAATTGAAGTGTTGGAACAGACTGCTTCTCTTTCAGAGAAACGCATGTGAGTTTCTGGTGAATGCTTGTAAGTAGCTTAAGGCACTTTCAAAGGAAAGTGATTTTCTCTGAAAGGACAGCATTTAGAAAGTGAGGCAACACTCCATTCACTTCACACAGTGAATTGAAGTGTTGGAACAGACTGCTTCTCTTTCAGAGAAACGCATGTGAGTTTCTTCCTAATGCTTGCAAGTAGCTTAAGGCACTTTAAAAGGAAAGTGATTTTCTCTGAAAGGACAGCATTTAGAAAGTGAAGCAACACTCCATTCACTTCGCACAGTGAATTGAAGTGTTGGAACAGACTGCTTCTCTTTCAGAGAAACGCATGTGTTTCTGGTGAATGCTTGTAAGTAGCTTAAGGCACTTTCAAAGGAAAGTGATTTTCTCTGAAAGGACAGCATTTAGAAAGTGAAGCAACACTCCATTCACTTCGCACAGTGAATTGAAGTGTTGGAACAGACTGCTTCTCTTTCAGAGAAATTCATGTGAGTTTAAGTTGAATGCTTGTAAGTAGCTTAAGGCACTTTCAAAGGAAAGTGATTTTCTATGAAAGGACAGCATTTAGAAAGTGAAGCAACACTCCATTCACTTCGCAGAGTGAATTGAAGTTTTGGAACAGACTGCTTCTCTTTCAGAGAAACGCATGTGAGTTTCTGGTGAATGCTTGTAAGTAGCTTAAGGCACTTTCAAAGGAAAGTGATTTTCTCTGAAAGGACAGCATTTGGAAAGTGAAGCAACACTCCATTCACTTCGCACAGTGAATTGAAGTGTTGGAACAGACTGCTTCTCTTTCAGAGAAACGCATGTGAGTTTCTGGTGAATGCTTGTAAGTAGCTTAAGGCACTTTCAAAGGAAAGTGATTTTCTCTGAAAGGACAGCATTTAGAAAGTGAAGCAACACTCCATTCACTTCGCACAGTGAATTGAAGTGTTGGAACAGACTGCTTCTCTTTCAGAGAAACGCATGTGAGTTTCTTGTGAATTATTGCAAGTCGCTTAAGGCACTTTCAAAGGAAAGTGATTTTCTCTGAAAGGACAGCATTTAGAAAGTGAAGCAACACTCCATTCCCTTCGTGCAGTGAATTGAAGTGTTGGAACAGAGTGCTTCTCTTTCATAGAAACGCATTAGTGTTTCTTGTGAATGCTTGCAAGTTGCTTAAGGCACTTTCAAAGGAAAGTGATTTTCTCTGAAAGGACAGCATTTAGAAAGTGAAGCAACACTCAATTCACTTTGTACAGTGAATTGAAGTGTTGGAACAGACTGCTTCTCTTTCAGAGAAATGCATGTGAGTTTCTGTTGAATGCTTGTAAGTAGCTTAAGGCTCTTTCAAAGGAAAGTGATTTTCTATGAAAGGACAGCATTTAGAAAGTAAAGCAACACTCCATTCCCCACGCGCAATGAATTGAAGTGTTGGAACAGACTGTTTCTCTTTCATAGAATCGCATTAGTGTTTCTTGGGAATGCTTGCAAGTAGCTTAAGGCACTTTCAAAGGAAATTGATTTTCTCTGAAAGGACAGCATTTAGAAAGTGAAGCAACACTCCATTCACTTCGCACAGTGAATTGAAGTGTTGGAACAGACTGCTTCTCTTTCAGAGAAACGCATGAGTTTCTGGTGAATGCTTGTAAGTAGCTTAAGGCACTTTCAAAGGAAAGTGATTTTCTCTGAAAGGACAGCATTTAGAAAGTGAAGCAACTCTCCATTCACTTCGCACAGTGAATTGAAGTGTTGGAACAGACTGCTTCTCTTTCAGAGAAATTCATGTGAGTTTAAGTTGAATGCTTGTAAGTAGCTTAAGGCACTTTCAAAGGAAAGTGATTTTCTCTGAAAGGACAGCATTTAGAAAGTGAAGCAACACTCCATTCACTTCGCAGAGTGAATTGAAGTTTTGGAACAGACTGCTTCTCTTTCAGAGAAACGCATGTGAGTTTCTGTTGAATGCTTGTAAGTAGCTTAAGGCACTTTCAAAGGAAAGTGATTTTCTCTGAAAGGACAGCATTTAGAAAGTGAGGCAACACTCCATTCACTTCGCACAGTGAATTGAAGTGTTGGAACAGACTGCTTCTCTTTCAGAGAAACGCATGTGAGTTTCTTGTGAATTATTGCAAGTCGCTTAAGGCACTTTCAAAGGAAAGTGATTTTCTCTGAAAGGACAGCATTTAGAAAGTGAAGCAACACTCCATTCCCTTCGTGCAGTGAATTGAAGTGTGGGAACAGAGTGCTTCTCTTTCATAGAAACGCATTAGTGTTTCTTGTGAATGCTTGCAAGTTGCTTAAGGCACTTTCAAAGGAAAGTGATTTTCTCTGAAAGGACAGCATTTAGAAAGTGAAGCAACACTCAATTCACTTTGTACAGTGAATTGAAGTGTTGGAACAGACTGCTTCTCTTTCAGAGAAATGCATGTGAGTTTCTGTTGAATGCTTGTAAGTAGCTTAAGGCTCTTTCAAAGGAAAGTGATTTTCTATGAAAGGACAGCATTTAGAAAGTAAAGCAACACTCCATTCCCTTCGCGCAATGAATTGAAGTGTTGGAACAGACTGCTTCTCTTTCATAGAAACGCATTAGTGTTTCTTGGGAATGCTTGCAAGTAGCTTAAGGCACTTTCAAAGGAAATTGATTTTCTCTGAAAGGACAGCATTTAGATAGTGAAGCAACACTCCATTCACTTCGCACAGTGAATTGAAGTGTTGGAACAGACTGCTTCTCTTTCAGAGAAACGCATGTGAGTTTCTTGTGAATTCTTGCAAGTTGCTTAAGGCACTTTCAAAGGAAAGTGATTTTCTCTGAAAGGACAGCATTTAGAAACTGAAGCAACACTCCATTCACTTCGCACTGTGAATTGAAGTGTTGGAACAGACTGCTTCTCTTTCAGAGAAACGCATGTGAGTTTCTTCCTAATGCTTGCATGTAGCTTAAGGCACTTTAAAGGAAAGTGATTTTCTCTGAAAGGACAACATTTAGAAAGTGAAGCAACACTCCATTCACTTCGCACAGTGAATTGAAGTGTTGGAACAGACTGCTTCTCTTTCAGAGAAACGCATGTGAGTTTCTGGTTAATGCTTGTAAGTAGCTTAAGGCACTTTCAAAGGAAAGTGATTTTCTCTGAAAGGACAGCATTTAGAAAGTGAAGCAACACTCCATTCACTTCGCACAGTGAATTGAAGTGTTGGAACAGACTGCTTCTCTTTAAGAGAAACGCATGTGAGTTTTTTGTGAATGCTTGAAAGTAGTTTAAGGCACTTTCAAAGGAAAGTGATTTTCTCTGAACGGACAGAATTTAGAAAGTGATGCAACACTCCATTCACTTCGCACAGTGAATTGAAGTGTTGGAACAGACTGCTTCTCTTTCAGAGAAACGCATGAGTTTCTGGTGAATGCTTGTAAGTAGCTTAAGGCACTTTCAAAGGAAAGTGATTTTCTCTGAAAGGACAGCATTTAGAAAGTGAAGCAACACTCCATTCACTTCGCACAGTGAATTGAAGTGTTGGAACACACTGCTTCTCTTTCAGAGAAATTCATGTGAGTTTAAGTTGAATGCTTGCAAGTAGCTTAAGGCACTTTCAAAGGAAAGTGATTTTCTCTGAAAGGACAGCGTTTAGAAACTGAAGCAACACTCCATTCCCTTCGCAGAGTGAATTGAAGTTTTGGAACAGACTGCTTCTCTTTCAGAGAAACGCATGTGAGTTTCTGGTGAATGCTTGTAAGTAGCTTAAGGCACTTTAAAAGGAAAGTGATTTTCTCTGAAAGGACAGCATTTAGAAAGTGAAGCAACACTCCATTCACTTCGCACAGTGAATTGAAGTGTTGGAACAGACTGCTTCTCTTTCAGAGAAACGCATGTGAGTTTCTGGTGAATGCTTGTAAGTAGCTTAAGGCACTTTCAAAGGAAAGTGATTTTCTCTGAAAGGACAGCATTTAGAAAGTGAAGCAACACTCCATTCACTTCGCACATTGAATTGAAGTGTTGGAACAGACTGCTTCTCTTTCAGAGAAACGCATGTGAGTTTCTGGTGAATGCTTGTAAGTAGCTTAAGGCACTTTCAAAGGAAAGTGATTTTCTCTGAAAGGACAGCATTTAGAAAGTGAAGCAACACTCCATTCACTTCGCACAGTGAATTGAAGTGTTGGAACAGACTGCTTCTCTTTCAGAGAAACGCATGTGAGTTTTTTGTGAATGCTTGAAAGTAGTTTAAGGCACTTTCAAAGGAAAGTGTTTTTCTCTGAAAGGACAGAATTTAGAAAGTGATGCAACACTCCATTCACTTCGCACAGTGAATTGAAGTGTTGGAACACACTGCTTCTCTTTCAGAGAAACGCATGTGAGTTTTTTGTGAATGCTTGAAAGTAGTTTAAGGCACTTTCAAAGGAAAGTGATTTTCTCTGAAAGGACATAATTGAGAAAGTGAAGCAACACTCCATTCACTTCGCACAGTGAATTGAAGTGTTGGAACAGACTGCTTCTCTTTCAGAGAAATGCATGTGAGTTTCTGTTGAATGCTTGTAAGCAGCTTAAGGCACTTTCAAAGGAAAGTGATTTTCTCTGAAAGGACAGCATTTAGAAAGTGAAGCAACACTCCATTCACTTCGCACAGTGAATTGAAGTGTTGGAACAGACTGCTTCTCTTTCAGAGAAACGCATGTGAGTTTCTGGTGAATGCTTGTAAGTAGCTTAAGGCACTTTCAAAGGAAAGTGATTTTCTCTGAAAGGACAGCATTTAGAAAGTGAGGCAACACTCCATTCACTTCACACAGTGAATTGAAGTGTTGGAACAGACTGCTTCTCTTTCAGAGAAACGCATGTGAGTTTCTTCCTAATGCTTGCAAGTAGCTTAAGGCACTTTAAAAGGAAAGTGATTTTCTCTGAAAGGACAGCATTTAGAAAGTGAAGCAACACTCCATTCACTTCGCACAGTGAATTGAAGTGTTGGAACAGACTGCTTCTCTTTCAGAGAAACGCATGTGTTTCTGGTGAATGCTTGTAAGTAGCTTAAGGCACTTTCAAAGGAAAGTGATTTTCTCTGAAAGGACAGCATTTAGAAAGTGAAGCAACACTCCATTCACTTCGCACAGTGAATTGAAGTGTTGGAACAGACTGCTTCTCTTTCAGAGAAATTCATGTGAGTTTAAGTTGAATGCTTGTAAGTAGCTTAAGGCACTTTCAAAGGAAAGTGATTTTCTATGAAAGGACAGCATTTAGAAAGTGAAGCAACACTCCATTCACTTCGCAGAGTGAATTGAAGTTTTGGAACAGACTGCTTCTCTTTCAGAGAAACGCATGTGAGTTTCTGGTGAATGCTTGTAAGTAGCTTAAGGCACTTTCAAAGGAAAGTGATTTTCTCTGAAAGGACAGCATTTGGAAAGTGAAGCAACACTCCATTCACTTCGCACAGTGAATTGAAGTGTTGGAACAGACTGCTTCTCTTTCAGAGAAACGCATGTGAGTTTCTGGTGAATGCTTGTAAGTAGCTTAAGGCACTTTCAAAGGAAAGTGATTTTCTCTGAAAGGACAGCATTTAGAAAGTGAAGCAACACTCCATTCACTTCGCACAGTGAATTGAAGTGTTGGAACAGACTGCTTCTCTTTCAGAGAAACGCATGTGAGTTTCTTGTGAATTATTGCAAGTCGCTTAAGGCACTTTCAAAGGAAAGTGATTATCTCTGAAAGGACAGCATTTAGAAAGTGAAGCAACACTCCATTCCCTTCGTGCAGTGAATTGAAGTGTTGGAACAGAGTGCTTCTCTTTCATAGAAACGCATTAGTGTTTCTTGTGAATGCTTGCAAGTTGCTTAAGGCACTTTCAAAGGAAAGTGATTTTCTCTGAAAGGACAGCATTTAGAAAGTGAAGCAACACTCAATTCACTTTGTACAGTGAATTGAAGTGTTGGAACAGACTGCTTCTCTTTCAGAGAAATGCATGTGAGTTTCTGTTGAATGCTTGTAAGTAGCTTAAGGCTCTTTCAAAGGAAAGTGATTTTCTATGAAAGGACAGCATTTAGAAAGTAAAGCAACACTCCATTCCCTACGCGCAATGAATTGAAGTGTTGGAACAGACTGCTTCTCTTTCATAGAATCGCATTAGTGTTTCTTGGGAATGCTTGCAAGTAGCTTAAGGCACTTTCAAAGGAAATTGATTTTCTCTGAAAGGACAGCATTTAGAAAGTGAAGCAACACTCCATTCACTTCGCACAGTGAATTGAAGTGTTGGAACAGACTGCTTCTCTTTCACCAGAAACGCATGAGTTTCTGGTGAATGCTTGTAAGTAGCTTAAGGCACTTTCAAAGGACAGTGATTTTCTCTGAAAGGATAGCATTTAGAAAGTGAAGCAACACTCCATTCCCTTCGTGCAGTGAATTGAAGTGTTGGAACAGAGTGCTTCTCTTTCATATAAATGCATTAGTGTTTCTTGTGAATGCTTGCAAGTTGCTTAAGGCACTTTCAAAGGAAAGTGATTTTCTCTGAAAGGACATAATTGAGAAAGTGAAGCAACACTCCATTCACTTCGCACAGTGAATTGAAGTGTTGGAACAGACTGCTTCTCTTTCAGAGAAATGCATGTGAGTTTCTGTTGAATGCTTGTAAGCAGCTTAAGGCACTTTCAAAGGAAAGTGATTTTCTCTGAAAGGACAGCATTTAGAAAGTGAAGCAACACTCCATTCACTTCGCACAGTGAATTGAAGTGTTGGAACAGACTGCTTCTCTTTCAGAGAAACGCATGTGAGTTTCTGGTGAATGCTTGTAAGTAGCTTAAGGCACTTTCAAAGGAAAGTGATTTTCTCTGAAAGGACAGCATTTAGAAAGTGAGGCAACACTCCATTCACTTCACACAGTGAATTGAAGTGTTGGAACAGACTGCTTCTCTTTCAGAGAAACGCATGTGAGTTTCTTCCTAATGCTTGCAAGTAG
Organism: Myodes glareolus; assembly: GCF_982192425.1. NCBI lineage: Eukaryota > Metazoa > Chordata > Mammalia > Rodentia > Cricetidae > Myodes > Myodes glareolus. The sequence goes on from NW_028263215.1 coordinate 978,484, forward strand.
CTTAAGGCACTTTAAAAGGAAAGTGATTTTCTCTGAAAGGACAGCATTTAGAAAGTGAAGCAACACTCCATTCACTTCGCACAGTGAATTGAAGTGTTGGAACAGACTGCTTCTCTTTCAGAGAAACGCATGTGTTTCTGGTGAATGCTTGTAAGTAGCTTAAGGCACTTTCAAAGGAAAGTGATTTTCTCTGAAAGGACAGCATTTAGAAAGTGAAGCAACACTCCATTCACTTCGCACAGTGAATTGAAGTGTTGGAACAGACTGCTTCTCTTTCAGAGAAATTCATGTGAGTTTAAGTTGAATGCTTGTAAGTAGCTTAAGGCACTTTGAAAGGAAAGTGATTTTCTATGAAAGGACAGCATTTAGAAAGTGAAGCAACACTCCATTCACTTCGCAGAGTGAATTGAAGTTTTGGAACAGACTGCTTCTCTTTCAGAGAAACGCATGTGAGTTTCTGGTGAATGCTTGTAAGTAGCTTAAGGCACTTTCAAAGGAAAGTGATTTTCTCTGAAAGGACAGCATTTGGAAAGTGAAGCAACACTCCATTCACTTCGCACAGTGAATTGAAGTGTTGGAACAGACTGCTTCTCTTTCAGAGAAACGCATGTGAGTTTCTGGTGAATGCTTGTAAGTAGCTTAAGGCACTTTCAAAGGAAAGTGATTTTCTCTGAAAGGACAGCATTTAGAAAGTGAAGCAACACTCCATTCACTTCGCACAGTGAATTGAAGTGTTGGAACAGACTGCTTCTCTTTCAGAGAAACGCATGTGAGTTTCTTGTGAATTATTGCAAGTCGCTTAAGGCACTTTCAAAGGAAAGTGATTTTCTCTGAAAGGACAGCATTTAGAAAGTGAAGCAACACTCCATTCCCTTCGTGCAGTGAATTGAAGTGTTGGAACAGAGTGCTTCTCTTTCATAGAAACGCATTAGTGTTTCTTGTGAATGCTTGCAAGTTGCTTAAGGCACTTTCAAAGGAAAGTGATTTTCTCTGAAAGGACAGCATTTAGAAAGTGAAGCAACACTCAATTCACTTTGTACAGTGAATTGAAGTGTTGGAACAGACTGCTTCTCTTTCAGAGAAATGCATGTGAGTTTCTGTTGAATGCTTGTAAGTAGCTTAAGGCTCTTTCAAAGGAAAGTGATTTTCTATGAAAGGACAGCATTTAGAAAGTAAAGCAACACTCCATTCCCTACGCGCAATGAATTGAAGTGTTGGAACAGACTGCTTCTCTTTCATAGAATCGCATTAGTGTTTCTTGGGAATGCTTGCAAGTAGCTTAAGGCACTTTAAAAGGAAAGTGATTTTCTCTGAAAGGACAGCATTTAGAAAGTGAAGCAACACTCCATTCACTTCGCACAGTGAATTGAAGTGTTGGAACAGACTGCTTCTCTTTCAGAGAAACGCATGAGTTTCTGGTGAATGCTTGTAAGTAGCTTAAGGCACTTTCAAAGGAAAGTGATTTTCTCTGAAAGGACAGCATTTAGAAAGTGAAGCAACTCTCCATTCACTTCGCACAGTGAATTGAAGTGTTGGAACAGACTGCTTCTCTTTCAGAGAAATTCATGTGAGTTTAAGTTGAATGCTTGTAAGTAGCTTAAGGCACTTTCAAAGGAAAGTGATTTTCTCTGAAAGGACAGCATTTAGAAAGTGAAGCAACACTCCATTCACTTCGCAGAGTGAATTGAAGTTTTGGAACAGACTGCTTCTCTTTCAGAGAAACGCATGTGAGTTTCTGTTGAATGCTTGTAAGTAGCTTAAGGCACTTTCAAAGGAAAGTGATTTTCTCTGAAAGGACAGCATTTAGAAAGTGAGGCAACACTCCATTCACTTCGCACAGTGAATTGAAGTGTTGGAACAGACTGCTTCTCTTTCAGAGAAACGCATGTGAGTTTCTTGTGAATTATTGCAAGTCGCTTAAGGCACTTTCAAAGGAAAGTGATTTTCTCTGAAAGGACAGCATTTAGAAAGTGAAGCAACACTCCATTCCCTTCGTGCAGTGAATTGAAGTGTGGGAACAGAGTGCTTCTCTTTCATAGAAACGCATTAGTGTTTCTTGTGAATGCTTGCAAGTTGCTTAAGGCACTTTCAAAGGAAAGTGATTTTCTCTGAAAGGACAGCATTTAGAAAGTGAAGCAACACTCAATTCACTTTGTACAGTGAATTGAAGTGTTGGAACAGACTGCTTCTCTTTCAGAGAAATGCATGTGAGTTTCTGTTGAATGCTTGTAAGTAGCTTAAGGCTCTTTCAAAGGAAAGTGATTTTCTATGAAAGGACAGCATTTAGAAAGTAAAGCAACACTCCATTCCCTTCGCGCAATGAATTGAAGTGTTGGAACAGACTGCTTCTCTTTCATAGAAACGCATTAGTGTTTCTTGGGAATGCTTGCAAGTAGCTTAAGGCACTTTCAAAGGAAATTGATTTTCTCTGAAAGGACAGCATTTAGATAGTGAAGCAACACTCCATTCACTTCGCACAGTGAATTGAAGTGTTGGAACAGACTGCTTCTCTTTCAGAGAAACGCATGTGAGTTTCTTGTGAATTCTTGCAAGTTGCTTAAGGCACTTTCAAAGGAAAGTGATTTTCTCTGAAAGGACAGCATTTAGAAACTGAAGCAACACTCCATTCACTTCGCACTGTGAATTGAAGTGTTGGAACAGACTGCTTCTCTTTCAGAGAAACGCATGTGAGTTTCTTCCTAATGCTTGCATGTAGCTTAAGGCACTTTAAAGGAAAGTGATTTTCTCTGAAAGGACAACATTTAGAAAGTGAAGCAACACTCCATTCACTTCGCACAGTGAATTGAAGTGTTGGAACAGACTGCTTCTCTTTCAGAGAAACGCATGTGAGTTTCTGGTTAATGCTTGTAAGTAGCTTAAGGTACTTTCAAAGGAAAGTGATTTTCTCTGAAAGGACAGCATTTAGAAAGTGAAGCAACACTCCATTCACTTCGCACAGTGAATTGAAGTGTTGGAACAGACTGCTTCTCTTTCAGAGAAACGCATGTGAGTTTCTGGTGAATGCTTGTAAGTAGCTTAAGGCACTTTCAAAGGAAAGTGATTTTCTCTGAAAGGACAGCATTTAGAAAGTGAAGCAACACTCCATTCACTTCGCACAGTGAATTGAAGTGTTGGAACAGACTGCTTCTCTTTCAGAGAAACGCATGTGAGTTTCTGGTGAATGCTTGTAAGTAGCTTAAGGCACTTTCAAAGGAAAGTGATTTTCTCTGAAAGGACAGCATTTAGAAACTGAAGCAACACTCCATTCACTTCGCACAGTGAATTGAAGTGTTGGAACAGACTGCTTCTCTTTCAGAGAAACGCAAGTGAGTTTCTTGTGAATTATTGCAAGTCGCTTAAGGCACTTTCAAAGGAAAGTGATTTTCTCTGAAAGGACAGCATTTAGAAAGTGAAGCAACACTCCATTCACTTCGCACAGTGAATTGAAGTGTTGGAACAGACTGCTTCTCTTTAAGAGAAACGCATGTGAGTTTTTTGTGAATGCTTGAAAGTAGTTTAAGGCACTTTCAAAGGAAAGTGATTTTCTCTGAAAGGACAGAATTTAGAAAGTGATGCAACACTCCATTCACTTCGCACAGTGAATTGAAGTGTTGGAACAGACTGCTTCTCTTTCAGAGAAACGCATGTGAGTTTCTTCCTAATACTTGTAAGTAGCTTAAGGCACTTTCAAAGGAAAGTGATTTTCTCTGAAAGGACAGCATTTAGAAAGTGAAGCAACACTCCATTCCCTTCGTGCAGTGAATTGAAGTGTTGGAACAGAGTGCTTCTCTTTCATATAAACGCATTAGTGTTTCTTGAGAATGCTTGCAAGTTGCTTAAGGCGCTTTCAAAGGAAAGTGATTTTCTCTGAAAGGACAGCATTTAGAAAGTGAAGCAACACTCCATTCACTTCGCAGAGTGAATTGAAGTGTTGGAACAGACTGCTTCTCTTTCAGAGAAATGCATGTGAGTTTCTGTTGAATGCTTGTAAGTAGCTTAAGGCACTTTCAAAGGAAAGTGATTTTCTCTGAAAGGACAGCATTTAGAAAGTGAAGCAACACTCCATTCACTTCGCACGTTGAATTGAAGTGTTGGAACAGACTGCTTCTCTTTCAGAGAAACGCATGTGAGTTTCTGGTGAATGCTTGTAAGTAGCTTAAGGCACTTTCAAAGGAAAGTGATTTTCTCTGAAAGGACAGCATTTAGAAAGTGAGGCAACACTCCATTCACTTCACACAGTGAATTGAAGTGTTGGAACAGACTGCTTCTCTTTCAGAGAAACGCATGTGAGTTTCTTCCTAATGCTTGCAAGTAGCTTAAGGCACTTTCAAAGGAAAGTGATTTTCTCTGAAAGGACAGCATTTAGAAAGTGAAGCATCACTCCATTCACTTCGCACAGTGAATTGAAATGTTGGAATAGTCTGCTTCTCTATCAGAGAAACGCATGTGAGTTTCTTCCTAACGCTTGCAAGTAGCTTAAGGCACTTTCAAAGGAAAGCGATTTTCTCTGAAAGGACAGCATTTAGAAAGTGAAGCAACACTCCATTCACTTCGCACAGTGAATTGAAGTGTTGGAACAGACTGCTTCTCTTTCAGAGAAACGCATGTGAGTTTCTGGTGAATGCTTGTAAGTAGCTTAAGGGACTTTCAAAGGAAAGTGATTTTCTCTGAAAGGACAGCATTTAGAAAGTGAAGCAACACTCCATTCCCTTCGTGCAGTGAATTGAAGTGTTGGAACAGAGTGCTTCTCTTTCATAGAAACGCATTAGTGTTTCTTGTGAATGCTTGCAAATTGCTTAAGGCACTTTCAAAGGAAAGTGATTTTCTCTGAAAGGACAGCATTTAGAAAGTGAAGCAACACTCAATTCACTTTGTACAGTGAATTGACGTGTTGGAACAGACTGCTTCTCTTTCAGAGAAATGCATGTGAGTTTCTGTTGAATGCTTGTAAGTAGCTTAAGGCTCTTTCAAAGGAAAGTGATTTTCTATGAAAGGACAGCATTTAGAAAGTAAAGCAACACTCCATTCCCTTCGCGCAATGAATTGAAGTGTTGGAACAGACTGCTTCTCTTTCATAGAAACGCATTAGTGTTTCTTGGGAATGCTTGCAAGTAGCTTAAGGCACTTTCAAAGGAAATTGATTTTCTCTGAAAGGACAGCATTTAGATAGTGAAGCAACACTCCATTCACTTCGCACAGTGAATTGAAGTGTTGGAACAGACTGCTTCTCTTTCAGAGAAACGCATGTGAGTTTCTTGTGAATTCTTGCAAGTTGCTTAAGGCACTTTCAAAGGAAAGTGATTTTCTCTGAAAGGACAGCATTTAGAAACTGAAGCAACACTCCATTCACTTCGCACTGTGAATTGAAGTGTTGGAACAGACTGCTTCTCTTTCAGAGAAACGCATGTGAGTTTCTTCCTAATGCTTGCATGTAGCTTAAGGCACTTTAAAGGAAAGTGATTTTCTCTGAAAGGACAACATTTAGAAAGTGAAGCAACACTCCATTCACTTCGCACAGTGAATTGAAGTGTTGGAACAGACTGCTTCTCTTTCAGAGAAACGCATGTGAGTTTCTGGTTAATGCTTGTAAGTAGCTTAAGGCACTTTCAAAGGAAAGTGATTTTCTCTGAAAGGACAGCATTTAGAAAGTGAAGCAACACTCCATTCACTTCGCACAGTGAATTGAAGTGTTGGAACAGACTGCTTCTCTTTCAGAGAAACGCATGTGAGTTTCTGGTGAATGCTTGTAAGTAGCTTAAGGCACTTTCAAAGGAAAGTGATTTTCTCTGAAAGGACAGCATTTAGAAAGTGAAGCAACACTCCATTCACTTCGCACAGTGAATTGAAGTGTTGGAACAGACTGCTTCTCTTTCAGAGAAACGCATGTGAGTTTCTGGTGAATGCTTGTAAGTAGCTTAAGGCACTTTCAAAGGAAAGTGATTTTCTCTGAAAGGACAGCATTTAGAAACTGAAGCAACACTCCATTCACTTCGCACAGTGAATTGAAGTGTTGGAACAGACTGCTTCTCTTTCAGAGAAACGCAAGTGAGTTTCTTGTGAATTATTGCAAGTCGCTTAAGGCACTTTCAAAGGAAAGTGATTTTCTCTGAAAGGACAGCATTTAGAAAGTGAAGCAACACTCCATTCACTTCGCACAGTGAATTGAAGTGTTGGAACAGACTGCTTCTCTTTAAGAGAAACGCATGTGAGTTTTTTGTGAATGCTTGAAAGTAGTTTAAGGCACTTTCAAAGGAAAGTGATTTTCTCTGAAAGGACAGAATTTAGAAAGTGATGCAACACTCCATTCACTTCGCACAGTGAATTGAAGTGTTGGAACAGACTGCTTCTCTTTCAGAGAAACGCATGTGAGTTTCTTCCTAATACTTGTAAGTAGCTTAAGGCACTTTCAAAGGAAAGTGATTTTCTCTGAAAGGACAGCATTTAGAAAGTGAAGCAACACTCCATTCCCTTCGTGCAGTGAATTGAAGTGTTGGAACAGAGTGCTTCTCTTTCATATAAACGCATTAGTGTTTCTTGAGAATGCTTGCAAGTTGCTTAAGGCGCTTTCAAAGGAAAGTGATTTTCTCTGAAAGGACAGCATTTAGAAAGCGAAGCAACACTCCATTCACTTCGCACAGTGAATTGAAGTGTTGGAACAGACTGCTTCTCTTTCAGAGAAATGCATGTGAGTTTCTGTTGAATGCTTGTAAGTAGCTTAAGGCACTTTCAAAGGAAAGTGATTTTCTCTGAAAGGACAGCATTTAGAAAGTGAAGCAACACTCCATTCACTTCGCACGTTGAATTGAAGTGTTGGAACAGACTGCTTCTCTTTCAGAGAAACGCATGTGAGTTTCTGGTGAATGCTTGTAAGTAGCTTAAGGCACTTTCAAAGGAAAGTGATTTTCTCTGAAAGGACAGCATTTAGAAAGTGAGGCAACACTCCATTCACTTCACACAGTGAATTGAAGTGTTGGAACAGACTGCTTCTCTTTCAGAGAAACGCATGTGAGTTTCTTCCTAATGCTTGCAAGTAGCTTAAGGCACTTTCAAAGGAAAGTGATTTTCTCTGAAAGGACAGCATTTAGAAAGTGAAGCATCACTCCATTCACTTCGCACAGTGAATTGAAATGTTGGAATAGTCTGCTTCTCTATCAGAGAAACGCATGTGAGTTTCTTCCTAACGCTTGCAAGTAGCTTAAGGCACTTTCAAAGGAAAGTGATTTTCTCTGAAAGGACAGCATTTAGAAAGTGAAGCAACACTCCATTCACTTCGCACAGTGAATTGAAGTGTTGGAACAGACTGCTTCTCTTTCAGAGAAACGCATGTGAGTTTCTGGTGAATGCTTGTAAGTAGCTTAAGGCACTTTCAAAGGAAAGTGATTTTCTCTGAAAGGACAGCATTTAGAAAGTGAAGCAACACTCCATTCCCTTCGTGCAGTGAATTGAAGTGTTGGAACAGAGTGCTTCTCTTTCATAGAAACGCATTAGTGTTTCTTGTGAATGCTTGCAAATTGCTTAAGGCACTTTCAAAGGAAAGTGATTTTCTCTGAAAGGACAGCATTTAGAAAGTGAAGCAACACTCAATTCACTTTGTACAGTGAATTGACGTGTTGGAACAGACTGCTTCTCTTTCAGAGAAATGCATGTGAGTTTCTGTTGAATGCTTGTAAGTAGCTTAAGGCTCTTTCAAAGGAAAGTGATTTTCTATGAAAGGACAGCATTTAGAAAGTAAAGCAACACTCCATTCCCTTCGCGCAATGAATTGAAGTGTTGGAACAGACTGCTTCTCTTTCATAGAAACGCATTAGTGTTTCTTGGGAATGCTTGCAAGTAGCTTAAGGCACTCTCAAAGGAAAGTGATTTTCTCTGAAAGGACAGCATTTAGATAGTGAAGCAACACTCCATTCACTTCGCACAGTGAATTGAAGTGTTGGAACATACTGCTTCTCTTTCAGAGAAACGCATGTGAGTTTCTTGTGAATTCTTGCAAGTTGCTTAAGGCACTTTCAAAGGAAAGTGATTTTCTCTGAAAGGACAGCATTTAGAAAGTGAGGCAGCACTCCATTCACTTCGCACAGTGAATTGAAGTGTTGGAACAGACTGCTTCTCTTTCAGAGAAATGCATGTGAGTTTCTGTTGAATGCTTGAAAGTAGCTTAAAGCACTTTCAAAGGAAAGTAATTTTCTCTGAAAGGACAGCATTTAGAAAGTGAAGCAACACTCCATTCACTTCGCACAGTGAATTGAAGTGTTGGAGCAGACTGCTTCTCTTTCATAGAAACGCATTAGTGTTTCTTGGGAATGCTTGCAAGTAGCTTAAGGCACTTTCAAAGGAAAGTGATTTTCTCTGAAAGGACAGCATTTAGATAGTGAAGCAACACTCCATTCACTTCGCACAGTGAATTGAAGTGTTGAAACAGACTGCTTCTCTTTCAGAGAAACGCATGTGAGTTTCTGTTCAATGCTTGTAAGTAGCTTAAGGCATTTTCAAAGGAAAGTGATTTTCTCTGAAAGGACAGCATTTAGAAAGTGAAGCAACACTCAATTCACTTTGTACAGTGAATTGAAGTGTTGGAACAGACTGCTTCTCTTTCAGAGAAATGCATGTGAGTTTCTGTTGAATGCTTGTAAGTAGCTTAAGGCTCTTTCAAAGGAAAGTGATTTTCTATGAAAGGACAGCATTTAGAAAGTAAAGCAACACTCCATTCCCTTCGCGCAATGAATTGAAGTGTTGGAACAGACTGCTTCTCTTTCATAGAAACGCATTAGTGTTTCTTGGGAATGCTTGCAAGTAGCTTAAGGCACTTTCAAAGGAAATTGATTTTCTCTGAAAGGACAGCATTTAGATAGTGAAGCAACACTCCATTCACTTCGCACAGTGAATTGAAGTGTTGGAACAGACTGCTTCTCTTTCAGAGAAACGCATGTGAGTTTCTTGTGAATTCTTGCAAGTTGCTTAAGGCACTTTCAAAGGAAAGTGATTTTCTCTGAAAGGACAGCATTTAGAAACTGAAGCAACACTCCATTCACTTCGCACTGTGAATTGAAGTGTTGGAACAGACTGCTTCTCTTTCAGAGAAACGCATGTGAGTTTCTTCCTAATGCTTGCATGTAGCTTAAGGCACTTTAAAGGAAAGTGATTTTCTCTGAAAGGACAACATTTAGAAAGTGAAGCAACACTCCATTCACTTCGCACAGTGAATTGAAGTGTTGGAACAGACTGCTTCTCTTTCAGAGAAACGCATGTGAGTTTCTGGTTAATGCTTGTAAGTAGCTTAAGGCACTTTCAAAGGAAAGTGATTTTCTCTGAAAGGACAGCATTTAGAAAGTGAAGCAACACTCCATTCACTTCGCACAGTGAATTGAAGTGTTGGAACAGACTGCTTCTCTTTCAGAGAAACGCATGTGAGTTTCTGGTGAATGCTTGTAAGTAGCTTAAGGCACTTTCAAAGGAAAGTGATTTTCTCTGAAAGGACAGCATTTAGAAAGTGAAGCAACACTCCATTCACTTCGCACAGTGAATTGAAGTGTTGGAACAGACTGCTTCTCTTTCAGAGAAACGCATGTGAGTTTCTGGTGAATGCTTGTAAGTAGCTTAAGGCACTTTCAAAGGAAAGTGATTTTCTCTGAAAGGACAGCATTTAGAAACTGAAGCAACACTCCATTCACTTCGCACAGTGAATTGAAGTGTTGGAACAGACTGCTTCTCTTTCAGAGAAACGCAAGTGAGTTTCTTGTGAATTATTGCAAGTCGCTTAAGGCACTTTCAAAGGAAAGTGATTTTCTCTGAAAGGACAGCATTTAGAAAGTGAAGCAACACTCCATTCACTTCGCACAGTGAATTGAAGTGTTGGAACAGACTGCTTCTCTTTAAGAGAAACGCATGTGAGTTTTTTGTGAATGCTTGAAAGTAGTTTAAGGCACTTTCAAAGGAAAGTGATTTTCTCTGAAAGGACAGAATTTAGAAAGTGATGCAACACTCCATTCACTTCGCACAGTGAATTGAAGTGTTGGAACAGACTGCTTCTCTTTCAGAGAAACGCATGTGAGTTTCTTCCTAATACTTGTAAGTAGCTTAAGGCACTTTCAAAGGAAAGTGATTTTCTCTGAAAGGACAGCATTTAGAAAGTGAAGCAACACTCCATTCCCTTCGTGCAGTGAATTGAAGTGTTGGAACAGAGTGCTTCTCTTTCATATAAACGCATTAGTGTTTCTTGAGAATGCTTGCAAGTTGCTTAAGGCGCTTTCAAAGGAAAGTGATTTTCTCTGAAAGGACAGCATTTAGAAAGTGAAGCATCACTCCATTCACTTCGCACAGTGAATTGAAATGTTGGAATAGTCTGCTTCTCTATCAGAGAAACGCATGTGAGTTTCTTCCTAACGCTTGCAAGTAGCTTAAGGCACTTTCAAAGGAAAGTGATTTTCTCTGAAAGGACAGCATTTAGAAAGTGAAGCAACACTCCATTCACTTCGCACAGTGAATTGAAGTGTTGGAACAGACTGCTTCTCTTTCAGAGAAACGCATGTGAGTTTCTGGTGAATGCTTGTAAGTAGCTTAAGGCACTTTCAAAGGAAAGTGATTTTCTCTGAAAGGACAGCATTTAGAAAGTGAAGCAACACTCCATTCCCTTCGTGCAGTGAATTGAAGTGTTGGAACAGAGTGCTTCTCTTTCATAGAAACGCATTAGTGTTTCTTGTGAATGCTTGCAAATTGCTTAAGGCACTTTCAAAGGAAAGTGATTTTCTCTGAAAGGACAGCATTTAGAAAGTGAAGCAACACTCAATTCACTTTGTACAGTGAATTGACGTGTTGGAACAGACTGCTTCTCTTTCAGAGAAATGCATGTGAGTTTCTGTTGAATGCTTGTAAGTAGCTTAAGGCTCTTTCAAAGGAAAGTGATTTTCTATGAAAGGACAGCATTTAGAAAGTAAAGCAACACTCCATTCCCTTCGCGCAATGAATTGAAGTGTTGGAACAGACTGCTTCTCTTTCATAGAAACGCATTAGTGTTTCTTGGGAATGCTTGCAAGTAGCTTAAGGCACTCTCAAAGGAAAGTGATTTTCTCTGAAAGGACAGCATTTAGATAGTGAAGCAACACTCCATTCACTTCGCACAGTGAATTGAAGTGTTGGAACAGACTGCTTCTCTTTCAGAGAAACGCATGTGAGTTTCTTGTGAATTCTTGCAAGTTGCTTAAGGCACTTTCAAAGGAAAGTGATTTTCTCTGAAAGGACAGCATTTAGAAAGTGAGGCAGCACTCCATTCACTTCGCACAGTGAATTGAAGTGTTGGAACAGACTGCTTCTCTTTCAGAGAAATGCATGTGAGTTTCTGTTGAATGCTTGAAAGTAGCTTAAAGCACTTTCAAAGGAAAGTAATTTTCTCTGAAAGGACAGCATTTAGAAAGTGAAGCAACACTCCATTCACTTCGCACAGTGAATTGAAGTGTTGGAGCAGACTGCTTCTCTTTCATAGAAACGCATTAGTGTTTCTTGGGAATGCTTGCAAGTAGCTTAAGGCACTTTCAAAGGAAAGTGATTTTCTCTGAAAGGACAGCATTTAGATAGTGAAGCAACACTCCATTCACTTCGCACAGTGAATTGAAGTGTTGAAACAGACTGCTTCTCTTTCAGAGAAACGCATGTGAGTTTCTGTTCAATGCTTGTAAGGAGCTTAAGGCATTTTCAAAGGAAAGTGATTTTCTCTGAAAGGACAGCATTTAGAAAGTGAGGCAACACTCCATTCACTTCACACAGTGAATTGAAGTGTTGGAACAGACTGCTTCTCTTTCAGAGAAACGCATGTGAGTTTCTTCCTAATGCTTGCAAGTAGCATAGGGCACTTTCAAAGGAAAGTGATTTTCTCTGAAAGGACAGCATTTAGAAAGTGAAGCAACACTCCATTCACTTCGCACAGAGAATTGAAATGTTGGAACAGACTGCTTCTCTTTCAGAGAAACGCATGTGAGTTTCTTCTTAATGCTTGCAAGTAGCTTAAGGCACTTTCAAAGGAAAGTGATTTTCTCTGAAAGGACAGCATTTAGAAAGTGAAGCAACACTGCATTCACTTCGCACAGTGAATTGAAGTGTTGGAACAGACTGCTTCTCTTTAAGAGAAACGCATGTGAGTTTCTGGTGAATGCTTGTAAGTAGCTTAAGGCACTTTCAAAGGAAAGTGATTTTCTCTGAAAGGACAACATTTAGAAAGTGAAGCAACACTCCATTCACTTCGCACAGAGAATTGAAGTGTTGTAACAGAATGCTTCTTTTTCAGAGAAATGCATGTGAGTTTCTGTTGAATGCTTGTAAGTAGCTTAAGGCACTTTCAAAGGAAAGTGATTTTCTCTGAAAGGACATAATTTAGAAAGTGAAGCAACACTCCATTCACTTCGCACAGAGAATTGATCGGTTGGAACAGACTGCCTCTCTTTCAGAGGAATGCATGTGAGTTTCTGTTGAATGCTTGTAAGTAGCTTAAGGCACTTTCAAAGGAAAGTGATTTTCTCTGAAAGGACAGCATTTAGAAAGTGAAGCAACACTCCATTCACTTCGCACAGTGAATTGAAGTGTTGGAACAGACTGCTTCTCTTTCAGAGAAACGCATGTGAGTTTATTCCTAATGCCTGCAAGTAGCTTAAGGTACTTTCAAAGGAAAGTGAATTTCTCTGAAAGGACAGCATTTAGAAAGTGAAGCAACACTCCATTCACTTCGCCCAGTGAATTGAAGTGTTGGACCAGACTGCTTCTCTTTCAGAGAAACACAAGTGGGTTTCTGGTGAATGCTTGTAAGTAGCTTAAGGCACTTTCAAAGGAAAGTGATTTTCTCTGAAAGGACAGCATTTAGAAAGTGGAGCAACACTCCATTCCCTTCGTGCTGTGAATTGAAGTGTTGGAGCAGAGTGCTTCTCTTTCATATAAACGCATTAGTGTTTCTTGTGAATGCTTGCAAGTTGCTTAAGGCACTTTCAAAGGAAAGTGATTTTCTCTGAAAGGACAGCATTTAGAAACTGAAGCAACACTCCGTTCACTTCGCACAGTGAATTGAAGTGTTGGAACAGACTGTTTCTCTTTAAGAGAAACGCATGTGAGTTTTTTGTGAATGCTTGAAAGTCGTTTAAGGCACTTTCAAAGGAAAGTGATTTTCTCTGAAAGGACAGCATTTAGAAAGTGAAGCAACACTCCATTCACTTCGCACAGTGAATTGAAGTGTTGGAACAGACTGCTTCTCTTTCAGAGAAACGCATGTGAGTTTCTGGTGAATGCTTGTAAGTAGCTTAAGGCACTTTCAAAGGAAAGTGATTTTCTCTGAAAGGACAGAATTTAGAACGTGAGGCAACACTCTATTCACTTCACACAGTGAATTGAAGTGTTGGAACAGACTGCTTCTCTTTCAGAGAAACGCATGTGAGTGTCTTCCTAATGCTTGCAAGTAGCTTAAGGCACTATCAAAGGAAAGTGATTTTCTCTGAAAGGACAGCATTTAGAAAGTGAAGCAACACTCCATTCACTTCGCACAGTGAATTGAAGTGTTGGAACAGACTGCTTCTCTTTCAGAGAAACGCATGTGAGTTTTTTATGAATGCTTGAAAGTAGTTTAAGGCACTTTCAAAGGAAAGTGATTTTCTCTGAAAGGACAGCATTTAGAAAGTGAGGCAACACTCCATTCACTTCGCACAGTGAATTGAAGTGTTGGAACAGACTGCTTCTCTTTCAGAGAAACGCATGTGAGTTTCTTCCTAATCCTTGCAAGTAGGTTAAGACACTTTCAAAGGAAAGTGATTTTCTCTGAAAGGACAGCATTTAGAAAGTGAAGCAACACTCCATTCACTTCGCACAGTGAATTGAAGTGTTGGAACCGACTGCTTCTCTTTCAGAGAAACGCATGTGACTTTCTGGTGAATGCTTATAAGTAGCTTAAGGCACTTTCAAAGGACAGTGATTTTCTCTGAAAGGACAGCATTTAGAAAGTGAAGCAACACTCCAATCCCTTCGTGCAGTGAATTGAAGTGTTGGAACAGAGTGCTTCTCTTTCATATAAACGCATTAGTGTTTCTTGTGAATGCTTGCAAGTTGCTTAAGGCACTTTCAAAGGAAAGTGATTTTCTCTGAAAGGACAGCATTTAGAAAGTGAAGCAACACTCCATTCACTTCGCACAGTGAATTGAAGTGTTGGAACAGTCTGCTTCTCTTTCAGAGAAACGCATGTGAGTTTCTTCCTAATGCTTGCAAGTAGCTTAAGGCACTTTCAAAGGAAAGTGATTTTCTCTGAAAGGACAGCATTTAGAAAGTGAAGCAACACTCCATTCACTTCGCACAGTGAATTGAAGTGTTGGAACAGACTGCTTCTCTTTCAGAGAAACGCATGTGAGTTTCCGGTGAATGCTTGCAAGTAGCTTAAGGCACTTTCAAAGGAAAGTGATTTTCTCTGAAAGGACAGCATTTAGAAAGTGAAGCAACACTCCATTCACTTCGCACAGTGAATTGAAGTGTTGGAACAGACTGCTTCTCTTTCAGAGAAACGCATGTGAGTTTCTTCCTAATGCTTGCAAGTAGCTTAAGGCACTATCAAAGGAAAGTGATTTTCTCTGAAAGGACAGCATTTAGAAAGTGAAGCAACACTAAATTCACTTCGCACAGTGAATTGAAGTGTTGGAACAGACTGCTTCTCTTTCAGAGAAACGCATGTGAGTTTTTTATGAATGCTTGAAAGTAGTTAAAGGCACTTTCAAAGGAAAGTGATTTTCTCTGAAAGGACAGCATTTAGAAAGTGAGGCAACACTCCATTCACTTCACAGAGTGACTTGAAGTGTTGGAACAGACTGCTTCTCTTTCAGAGAAACGCATGTGAGTTTCTTCCTAATGCTTGCAAGTAGCTTAAGGCACTTTCAAAGGAAAGTGATTTTCTTTGAAAGTACAGCATTTAGAAAGTGAAGCAACACTCCATTCACTTCGCACAGTGAATTGAAGTGTTGGAACAGTCTGCTCCTCTTTCAGAGAATCGCATGTGAGTTTCTTCCTAATGCTTGCAAGTAGCTTAAGGCACTTTCAAAGGAAAGTGATTTTCTCTGAAAGGCCAGCATTTAGAAAGTGAAGCAACACTCCATTCACTTCGCACAGTGAATTGAAGTGTTGGAACAGACTGCTTCTCTTTCAGAGAAACGCATGTGAGTTTCCGGTGAATGCTTGTAAGTAGCTTAAGGCACTTTCAAAGGAAAGTGATTTTCTCTGAAAGGACAGCATTTAGAAAGTGAAGCAACACTCCATTCACTTCGCACAGTGAATTGAAGTGTTGGAACAGACTGCTTCTCTTTCAGAGAAACGCATGTGAGTTTCTGGTGAATGCTTGTAAGGAGCTTAAGGCACTTTCAAAGGAAAGTGATTTTCTCTGAAAGGACAGCATTTAGAAAGTGAAGCAACACTCCATTCACTTCGCAGAGTGAATTGAAGTATTGGAACAGACTGCTTCTCTTTCAGAGAAACGGATGTGAGTTTCTGGTGAATGCTTGTAAGTAGCTTCAGGCACTTTCAAAGGAAAGTGATTTTCTCTGAAAGGACAGCATTTAGAAAGTGAAGCAACACTCCATTCACTTCGCACAGTGAATTGAAGTGTTGGAACAGACTGCTTCTCTTTCAGAGAAACGCATGTGAGTTTCTGGTGAATGCTTGTAAGTAGCTTAAGGCACTTTCAAAGGAAAGTGATTTTCTCTGAAAGGACAGCATTTAGAAAGTGAAGCAACACTCCATTCACTTCGCACAGTGAATTGAAGTGTTGGAACAGACTGCTTCTCTTTAAGAGAAACGCATGTGAGTTTTTTGTGAATGCTTGAAAGTAGTTTAAGGCACTTTCAAAGGAAAGTGATTTTCTCTGAAAGGACAGAATTTAGAAAGTGATGCAACACTCCATTCACTTCGCACAGTGAATTGAAGTGTTGGAACAGACTGCTTCTCTTTCAGAGAAACGCATGTGAGTTTCTTCCTAATACTTGTAAGTAGCTTAAGGCACTTTCAAAGGAAAGTGATTTTCTCTGAAAGGACAGCATTTAGAAAGTGAAGCAACACTCCATTCCCTTCGTGCAGTGAATTGAAGTGTTGGAACAGAGTGCTTCTCTTTCAGAGAAACGCATTAGTGTTTCTTGAGAATGCTTGCAAGTTGCTTAAGGCGCTTTCAAAGGAAAGTGATTTTCTCTGAAAGGACAGCATTTAGAAAGTGAAGCAACACTCCATTCACTTCGCACAGTGAATTGAAATGTTGGAACAGACTGCTTCTCTTTCAGAGAAATGCATGTGAGTTTCTGTTGAATGCTTGTAAGTAGCTTAAGGCACTTTCAAAGGAAAGTGATTTTCTCTGAAAGGACAGCATTTAGAAAGTGAAGCAACACTCCATTCACTTCGCACGTTGAATTGAAGTGTTGGAACAGACTGCTTCTCTTTCAGAGAAACGCATGTGAGTTTCTGGTGAATGCTTGTAAGTAGCTTAAGGCACTTTCAAAGGAAAGTGATTTTCTCTGAAAGGACAGCATTTAGAAAGTGAGGCAACACTCCATTCACTTCACACAGTGAATTGAAGTGTTGGAACAGACTGCTTCTCTTTCAGAGAAACGCATGTGAGTTTCTTCCTAATGCTTGCAAGTAGCTTAAGGCACTTTCAAAGGAAAGTGATTTTCTCTGAAAGGACAGCATTTAGAAAGTGAAGCATCACTCCATTCACTTCGCACAGTGAATTGAAATGTTGGAATAGTCTGCTTCTCTATCAGAGAAACGCATGTGAGTTTCTTCCTAACGCTTGCAAGTAGCTTAAGGCACTTTCAAAGGAAAGTGATTTTCTCTGAAAGGACAGCATTTAGAAAGTGAGGCAGCACTCCATTCACTTCGCACAGTGAATTGAAGTGTTGGAACAGACTGCTTCTCTTTCAGAGAAATGCATGTGAGTTTCTGTTGAATGCTTGAAAGTAGCTTAAAGCACTTTCAAAGGAAAGTAATTTTCTCTGAAAGGACAGCATTTAGAAAGTGAAGCAACACTCCATTCACTTCGCACAGTGAATTGAAGTGTTGGAGCAGACTGCTTCTCTTTCATAGAAACGCATTAGTGTTTCTTGGGAATGCTTGCAAGTAGCTTAAGGCACTTTCAAAGGAAAGTGATTTTCTCTTAAAGGACAGCATTTAGATAGTGAAGCAACACTCCATTCACTTCGCACAGTGAATTGAAGTGTTGAAACAGACTGCTTCTCTTTCAGAGAAACGCATGTGAGTTTCTGTTCAATGCTTGTAAGGAGCTTAAGGCATTTTCAAAGGAAAGTGATTTTCTCTGAAAGGACAGCATTTAGAAAGTGAAGCAACACTCAATTCACTTTGTACAGTGAATTGAAGTGTTGGAACAGACTGCTTCTCTTTCAGAGAAATGCATGTGAGTTTCTGTTGAATGCTTGTAAGTAGCTTAAGGCTCTTTCAAAGGAAAGTGATTTTCTATGAAAGGACAGCATTTAGAAAGTAAAGCAACACTCCATTCCCTTCGCGCAATGAATTGAAGTGTTGGAACAGACTGCTTCTCTTTCAGAGAAACGCATTAGTGTTTCTTGGGAATGCTTGCAAGTAGCTTAAGGCACTTTCAAAGGAAATTGATTTTCTCTGAAAGGACAGCATTTAGATAGTGAAGCAACACTCCATTCACTTCGCACAGTGAATTGAAGTATTGGAACAGACTGCTTCTCTTTCAGAGAAACGCATGTGAGTTTCTTGTGAATTCTTGCAAGTTGCTTAAGGCACTTTCAAAGGAAAGTGATTTTCTCTGAAAGGACAGCATTTAGAAACTGAAGCAACACTCCATTCACTTCGCACTGTGAATTGAAGTGTTGGAACAGACTGCTTCTCTTTCAGAGAAACGCATGTGAGTTTCTTCCTAATGCTTGCATGTAGCTTAAGGCACTTTAAAGGAAAGTGATTTTCTCTGAAAGGACAACATTTAGAAAGTGAAGCAACACTCCATTCACTTCGCACAGTGAATTGAAGTGTTGGAACAGACTGCTTCTCTTTCAGAGAAACGCATGTGAGTTTCTGGTGAATGCTTGTAAGTAGCTTAAGGCACTTTCAAAGGAAAGTGATTTTCTCTGAAAGGACAGCATTTAGAAAGTGAAGCAACACTCCATTCACTTCGCACAGTGAATTGAAGTGTTGGAACAGACTGCTTCTCTTTCAGAGAAACGCATGTGAGTTTCTGGTGAATGCTTGTAAGTAGCTTAAGGCACTTTCAAAGGAAAGTGATTTTCTCTGAAAGGACAGCATTTAGAAACTGAAGCAACACTCCATTCACTTCGCACAGTGAATTGAAGTGTTGGAACAGACTGCTTCTCTTTCAGAGAAACGCAAGTGAGTTTCTTGTGAATTATTGCAAGTCGCTTAAGGCACTTTCAAAGGAAAGTGATTTTCTCTGAAAGGACAGCATTTAGAAAGTGAAGCAACACTCCATTCACTTCGCACAGTGAATTGAAGTGTTGGAACAGACTGCTTCTCTTTAAGAGAAACGCATGTGAGTTTTTTGTGAATGCTTGAAAGTAGTTTAAGGCACTTTCAAAGGAAAGTGATTTTCTCTGAAGGGACAGAATTTAGAAAGTGATGCAACACTCCATTCACTTCGCACAGTGAATTGAAGTGTTGGAACAGACTGCTTCTCTTTCAGAGAAACGCATGTGAGTTTCTTCCTAATACTTGTAAGTAGCTTAAGGCACTTTCAAAGGAAAGTGATTTTCTCTGAAAGGACAGCATTTAGAAAGTGAAGCAACACTCCATTCCCTTCGTGCAGTGAATTGAAGTGTTGGAACAGAGTGCTTCTCTTTCATATAAACGCATTAGTGTTTCTTGAGAATGCTTGCAAGTTGCTTAAGGCGCTTTCAAAGGAAAGTGATTTTCTCTGAAAGGACAGCATTTAGAAAGTGAAGCAACACTCCATTCACTTCGCACAGTGAATTGAAGTGTTGGAACAGACTGCTTCTCTTTCAGAGAAATGCATGTGAGTTTCTGTTGAATGCTTGTAAGTAGCTTAAGGCACTTTCAAAGGAAAGTGATTTTCTCTGAAAGGACAGCATTTAGAAAGTGAAGCAACACTCCATTCACTTCGCACGTTGAATTGAAGTGTTGGAACAGACTGCTTCTCTTTCAGAGAAACGCATGTGAGTTTCTGGTGAATGCTTGTAAGTAGCTTAAGGCACTTTCAAAGGAAAGTGATTTTCTCTGAAAGGACAGCATTTAGAAAGTGAGGCAACACTCCATTCACTTCACACAGTGAATTGAAGTGTTGGAACAGACTGCTTCTCTTTCAGAGAAACGCATGTGAGTTTCTTCCTAATGCTTGCAAGTAGCTTAAGGCACTTTCAAAGGAAAGTGATTTTCTCTGAAAGGACAGCATTTAGAAAGTGAAGCATCACTCCATTCACTTCGCACAGTGAATTGAAATGTTGGAATAGTCTGCTTCTCTATCAGAGAAACGCATGTGAGTTTCTTCCTAACGCTTGCAAGTAGCTTAAGGCACTTTCAAAGGAAAGTGATTTTCTCTGAAAGGACAGCATTTAGAAAGTGAAGCAACACTCCATTCACTTCGCACAGTGAATTGAAGTGTTGGAACAGACTGCTTCTCTTTCAGAGAAACGCATGTGAGTTTCTGGTGAATGCTTGTAAGTAGCTTAAGGCACTTTCAAAGGAAAGTGATTTTCTCTGAAAGGACAGCATTTAGAAAGTGAAGCAACACTCCATTCCCTTCGTGCAGTGAATTGAAGTGTTGGAACAGAGTGCTTCTCTTTCATAGAAACGCATTAGTGTTTCTTGTGAATGCTTGCAAATTGCTTAAGGCACTTTCAAAGGAAAGTGATTTTCTCTGAAAGGACAGCATTTAGAAAGTGAAGCAACACTCAATTCACTTTGTACAGTGAATTGACGTGTTGGAACAGACTGCTTCTCTTTCAGAGAAATGCATGTGAGTTTCTGTTGAATGCTTGTAAGTAGCTTAAGGCTCTTTCAAAGGAAAGTGATTTTCTATGAAAGGACAGCATTTAGAAAGTAAAGCAACACTCCATTCCCTTCGCGCAATGAATTGAAGTGTTGGAACAGACTGCTTCTCTTTCATAGAAACGCATTAGTGTTTCTTGGGAATGCTTGCAAGTAGCTTAAGGCACTCTCAAAGGAAAGTGATTTTCTCTGAAAGGACAGCATTTAGATAGTGAAGCAACACTCCATTCACTTCGCACAGTGAATTGAAGTGTTGGAACAGACTGCTTCTCTTTCAGAGAAACGCATGTGAGTTTCTTGTGAATTCTTGCAAGTTGCTTAAGGCACTTTCAAAGGAAAGTGATTTTCTCTGAAAGGACAGCATTTAGAAAGTGAGGCAGCACTCCATTCACTTCGCACAGTGAATTGAAGTGTTGGAACAGACTGCTTCTCTTTCAGAGAAATGCATGTGAGTTTCTGTTGAATGCTTGAAAGTAGCTTAAAGCACTTTCAAAGGAAAGTAATTTTCTCTGAAAGGACAGCATTTAGAAAGTGAAGCAACACTCCATTCACTTCGCACAGTGAATTGAAGTGTTGGAGCAGACTGCTTCTCTTTCATAGAAACGCATTAGTGTTTCTTGGGAATGCTTGCAAGTAGCTTAAGGCACTTTCAAAGGAAAGTGATTTTCTCTGAAAGGACAGCATTTAGATAGTGAAGCAACACTCCATTCACTTCGCACAGTGAATTGAAGTGTTGAAACAGACTGCTTCTCTTTCAGAGAAACGCATGTGAGTTTCTGTTCAATGCTTGTAAGGAGCTTAAGGCATTTTCAAAGGAAAGTGATTTTCTCTGAAAGGACAGCATTTAGAAAGTGAGGCAACACTCCATTCACTTCACACAGTGAATTGAAGTGTTGGAACAGACTGCTTCTCTTTCAGAGAAACGCATGTGAGTTTCTTCCTAATGCTTGCAAGTAGCATAGGGCACTTTCAAAGGAAAGTGATTTTCTCTGAAAGGACAGCATTTAGAAAGTGAAGCAACACTCCATTCACTTCGCACAGAGAATTGAAGTGTTGGAACAGACTGCTTCTCTTTCAGAGAAACGCATGTGAGTTTCTTCTTAATGCTTGCAAGTAGCTTAAGGCACTTTCAAAGGAAAGTGATTTTCTCTGAAAGGACAGCATTTAGAAAGTGAAGCAACACTGCATTCACTTCGCACAGTGAATTGAAGTGTTGGAACAGACTGCTTCTCTTTAAGAGAAACGCATGTGAGTTTCTGGTGAATGCTTGTAAGTAGCTTAAGGCACTTTCAAAGGAAAGTGATTTTCTCTGAAAGGACAACATTTAGAAAGTGAAGCAACACTCCATTCACTTCGCACAGAGAATTGAAGTGTTGTAACAGAATGCTTCTTTTTCAGAGAAATGCATGTGAGTTTCTGTTGAATGCTTGTAAGTAGCTTAAGGCACTTTCAAAGGAAAGTGATTTTCTCTGAAAGGACATAATTTAGAAAGTGAAGCAACACTCCATTCACTTCGCACAGAGAATTGATCGGTTGGAACAGACTGCCTCTCTTTCAGAGGAATGCATGTGAGTTTCTGTTGAATGCTTGTAAGTAGCTTAAGGCACTTTCAAAGGAAAGTGATTTTCTCTGAAAGGACAGCATTTAGAAAGTGAAGCAACACTCCATTCACTTCGCACAGTGAATTGAAGTGTTGGAACAGACTGCTTCTCTTTCAGAGAAACGCATGTGAGTTTATTCCTAATGCCTGCAAGTAGCTTAAGTTACTTTCAAAGGAAAGTGAATTTCTCTGAAAGGACAGCATTTAGAAAGTGAAGCAACACTCCATTCACTTCGCCCAGTGAATTGAAGTGTTGGACCAGACTGCTTCTCTTTCAGAGAAACACAAGTGGGTTTCTGGTGAATGCTTGTAAGTAGCTTAAGGCACTTTCAAAGGAAAGTGATTTTCTCTGAAAGGACAGCATTTAGAAAGTGGAGCAACACTCCATTCCCTTCGTGCTGTGAATTGAAGTGTTGGAGCAGAGTGCTTCTCTTTAATATAAACGCATTAGTGTTTCTTGTGAATGCTTGCAAGTTGCTTAAGGCACTTTCAAAGGAAAGTGATTTTCTCTGAAAGGACAGCATTTAGAAACTGAAGCAACACTCCGTTCACTTCGCACAGTGAATTGAAGTGTTGGAACAGACTGCTTCTCTTTAAGAGAAACGCATGTGAGTTTTTTGTGAATGCTTGAAAGTCGTTTAAGGCACTTTCAAAGGAAAGTGATTTTCTCTGAAAGGACAGCATTTAGAAAGTGAAGCAACACTCCATTCACTTCGCACAGTGAATTGAAGTGTTGGAACAGACTGCTTCTCTTTCAGAGAAACGCATGTGAGTTTCTGGTGAATGCTTGTAAGTAGCTTAAGGCACTTTCAAAGGAAAGTGATTTTCTCTGAAAGGACAGAATTTAGAACGTGAGGCAACACTCTATTCACTTCACACAGTGAATTGAAGTGTTGGAACAGACTGCTTCTCTTTCAGAGAAACGCATGTGAGTTTCTTCCTAATGCTTGCAAGTAGCTTAAGGCACTATCAAAGGAAAGTGATTTTCTCTGAAAGGACAGCATTTAGAAAGTGAAGCAACACTCCATTCACTTCGCACAGTGAATTGAAGTGTTGGAACAGACTGCTTCTCTTTCAGAGAAACGCATGTGAGTTTTTTATGAATGCTTGAAAGTAGTTTAAGGCACTTTCAAAGGAAAGTGATTTTCTCTGAAAGGACAGCATTTAGAAAGTGAGGCAACACTCCATTCACTTCGCACAGTGAATTGAAGTGTTGGAACAGACTGCTTCTCTTTCAGAGAAACGCATGTGAGTTTCTTCCTAATCCTTGCAAGTAGGTTAAGACACTTTCAAAGGAAAGTGATTTTCTCTGAAAGGACAGCATTTAGAAAGTGAAGCAACACTCCATTCACTTCGCACAGTGAATTGAAGTGTTGGAACCGACTGCTTCTCTTTCAGAGAAACGCATGTGACTTTCTGGTGAATGCTTATAAGTAGCTTAAGGCACTTTCAAAGGACAGTGATTTTCTCTGAAAGGACAGCATTTAGAAAGTGAAGCAACACTCCAATCCCTTCGTGCAGTGAATTGAAGTGTTGGAACAGAGTGCTTCTCTTTCATATAAACGCATTAGTGTTTCTTGTGAATGCTTGCAAGTTGCTTAAGGCACTTTCAAAGGAAAGTGATTTTCTCTGAAAGGACAGCATTTAGAAAGTGAAGCAACACTCCATTCACTTCGCACAGTGAATTGAAGTGTTGGAACAGTCTGCTTCTCTTTCAGAGAAACGCATGTGAGTTTCTTCCTAATGCTTGCAAGTAGCTTAAGGCACTTTCAAAGGAAAGTGATTTTCTCTGAAAGGACAGCATTTAGAAAGTGAAGCAACACTCCATTCACTTCGCACAGTGAATTGAAGTGTTGGAACAGACTGCTTCTCTTTCAGAGAAACGCATGTGAGTTTCCGGTGAATGCTTGCAAGTAGCTTAAGGCACTTTCAAAGGAAAGTGATTTTCTCTGAAAGGACAGCATTTAGAAAGTGAAGCAACACTCCATTCACTTCGCACAGTGAATTGAAGTGTTGGAACAGACTGCTTCTCTTTCAGAGAAACGCATGTGAGTTTCTTCCTAATGCTTGCAAGTAGCTTAAGGCACTATCAAAGGAAAGTGATTTTCTCTGAAAGGACAGCATTTAGAAAGTGAAGCAACACTAAATTCACTTCGCACAGTGAATTGAAGTGTTGGAACAGACTGCTTCTCTTTCAGAGAAACGCATGTGAGTTTTTTATGAATGCTTGAAAGTAGTTAAAGGCACTTTCAAAGGAAAGTGATTTTCTCTGAAAGGACAGCATTTAGAAAGTGAGGCAACACTCCATTCACTTCACAGAGTGACTTGAAGTGTTGGAACAGACTGCTTCTCTTTCAGAGAAACGCATGTGAGTTTCTTCCTAATGCTTGCAAGTAGCTTAAGGCACTTTCAAAGGAAAGTGATTTTCTTTGAAAGTACAGCATTTAGAAAGTGAAGCAACACTCCATTCACTTCGCACAGTGAATTGAAGTGTTGGAACAGTCTGCTCCTCTTTCAGAGAATCGCATGTGAGTTTCTTCCTAATGCTTGCAAGTAGCTTAAGGCACTTTCAAAGGAAAGTGATTTTCTCTGAAAGGACAGCATTTAGAAAGTGAAGCAACACTCCATTCACTTCGCACAGTGAATTGAAGTGTTGGAACAGACTGCTTCTCTTTCAGAGAAACGCATGTGAGTTTCCGGTGAATGCTTGTAAGTAGCTTAAGGCACTTTCAAAGGAAAGTGATTTTCTCTGAAAGGACAGCATTTAGAAAGTGAAGCAACACTCCATTCACTTCGCACAGTGAATTGAAGTGTTGGAACAGACTGCTTCTCTTTCAGAGAAACGCATGTGAGTTTCTGGTGAATGCTTGTAAGGAGCTTAAGGCACTTTCAAAGGAAAGTGATTTTCTCTGAAAGGACAGCATTTAGAAAGTGAAGCAACACTCCATTCACTTCGCAGAGTGAATTGAAGTATTGGAACAGACTGCTTCTCTTTCAGAGAAACGGATGTGAGTTTCTGGTGAATGCTTGTAAGTAGCTTCAGGCACTTTCAAAGGAAAGTGATTTTCTCTGAAAGGACAGCATTTAGAAAGTGAAGCAACACTCCATTCACTTCGCACAGTGAATTGAAGTGTTGGAACAGACTGCTTCTCTTTCAGAGAAACGCATGTGAGTTTCTGGTGAATGCTTGTAAGTAGCTTAAGGCACTTTCAAAGGAAAGTGATTTTCTCTGAAAGGACAGCATTTAGAAAGTGAAGCAACACTCCATTCACTTCGCACAGTGAATTGAAGTGTTGGAACAGACTGCTTCTCTTTCAGAGAAACGTATGTGAGTTTCTTGTGAATACTTGCAAGTTGCTTAAGGCACTTTCAAAGGAAAGTGATTTTCTCTGAAAGGACAGCATTTAGAAAGTGAGGCAACACTCCATTCACTTCGCACAGTGAATTGAAGTGTTGGAACAGACTGCTTCTCTTTCAGAGAAACACATGTGAGTTTCTTCCTAATGCTTGCAAGTAGCTTAAGGCACTTTCAAAGGAAAGTGATGCTCCTGAAAGGACAGCATTTAGAAAGTGAAGCAACACTCCATTCACTTCGCACAGTGAATTGAAGTGTTGGAACAGACTGCTTCTCTTTCAGAGAAACGCATGTGAGTTTCTGGTGAATGCTTGTTCGTAGCTTAAGGCACTTTCAAAGGAAAGTCATTTTCTCTGAAAGGACATAATTTAGAAAGTGAAACAACACTCCATTCACTTTGCACAGTGAATTGAAGTGTTGGAACAGAATGCTTCTCTTTCAGAGAAATGGATGTGAGTTTTTTATGAATGCTTGAAAGTAGTTTAAGGCACTTTCAAAGGAAAGTGATTTTCTCTGAAAAGACAGCATTTAGAAAGTGAAGCAACACTCCATTCACTTCGCACAGTGAATTGAAGTGTTGGAACAGTCTGCTTCTCTTTCAGAGAAACGCATGTGAGTTTCTTCCTAATGCTTGCAAGTAGCTTAAGGCACTTTCAAAGGAAAGTGATTTTCTCTGAAAGGACAGCATTTAGAAAGTGAAGCAACACTCCATTCACTTCGCACAGTGAATTGAAGTGTTGGAACAGTCTGCTTCTCTTTCAGAGAAACGCATGTGAGTTTCTTCCTAATGCTTGCAAGTAGCTTAAGGCACTTTCAAAGGAAAGTGATTTTCTCTGAAAGGACAGCATTTAGAAAGTGAAGCAACACTCCATTCACTTCGCACAGTGAATTGAAGTGTTGGAACAGACTGCTTCTCTTTCAGAGAAACGCATGTGAGTTTCCGGTGAATGCTTGTAAGTAGCTTAAGGCACTTTCAAAGGAAAGTGATTTTCTCTGAAAGGACAGCATTTAGAAAGTGAAGCAACACTCCATTCACTTCGCACAGTGAATTGAAGTGTTGGAACAGACTGCTTCTCTTTCAGAGAAACGCATGTGAGTTTCTTCCTAATGCTTGCAAGTAGCTTAAGGCACTATCAAAGGAAAGTGATTTTCTCTGAAAGGACAGCATTTAGAAAGTGAAGCAACACTAAATTCACTTCGCACAGTGAATTGAAGTGTTGGAACAGACTGCTTCTCTTTCAGAGAAACGCATGTGAGTTTTTTATGAATGCTTGAAAGTAGTTAAAGGCACTTTCAAAGGAAAGTGATTTTCTCTGAAAGGACAGCATTTAGAAAGTGAAGCAACACTCCATTCACTTCACACAGTGACTTGAAGTGTTGGAACAGACTGCTTCTCTTTCAGAGAAACGCATGTGAGTTTCTTCCTAATGCTTGCAAGTAGCTTAAGGCACTTTCAAAGGAAAGTGATTTTCTCTGAAAGTACAGCATTTAGAAAGTGAAGCAACACTCCATTCACTTCGCACAGTGAATTGAAGTGTTGGAACAGTCTGCTCCTCTTTCAGAGAATCGCATGTGAGTTTCTTCCTAATGCTTGCAAGTAGCTTAAGGCACTTTCAAAGGAAAGTGATTTTCTCTGAAAGGACAGCATTTAGAAAGTGAAGCAACACTCCATTCACTTCGCACAGTGAATTGAAGTGTTGGAACAGACTGCTTCTCTTTCAGAGAAACGCATGTGAGTTTCCGGTGAATGCTTGTAAGTAGCTTAAGGCACTTTCAAAGGAAAGTGATTTTCTCTGAAAGGACAGCATTTAGAAAGTGAAGCAACACTCCATTCACTTCGCACAGTGAATTGAAGTGTTGGAACAGACTGCTTCTCTTTCAGAGAAACGCATGTGAGTTTCTTGTGAATGCTTGTAAGTAGCTTAAGGCACTTTCAAAGGAAAGTGATTTTCTCTGAAAGGACAGCATTTAGAAAGTGAAGCAACACTCCATTCACTTCGCAGAGTGAATTGAAGTATTGGAACAGACTGCTTCTCTTTCAGAGAAACGGATGTGAGTTTCTGGTGAATGCTTGTAAGTAGCTTCAGGCACTTTCAAAGGAAAGTGATTTTCTCTGAAAGGACAGCATTTAGAAAGTGAAGCAACACTCCATTCACTTCGCACAGTGAATTGAAGTGTTGGAACAGACTGCTTCTCTTTCAGAGAAATGCATGTGAGTTTCTGGTGAATGCTTGTAAGTAGCTTAAGGCACTTTCAAAGGAAAGTGATTTTCTCTGAAAGGACAGCATTTAGAAAGTGAAGCAACACTCCATTCACTTCGCACAGTGAATTGAAGTGTTGGAACAGACTGCTTCTCTTTCAGAGAAACGTATGTGAGTTTCTTGTGAATACTTGCAAGTTGCTTAAGGCACTTTCAAAGGAAAGTGATTTTCTCTGAAAGGACAGCATTTAGAAAGTGAGGCAACACTCCATTCACTTCGCACAGTGAATTGAAGTGTTGGAACAGACTGCTTCTCTTTCAGAGAAACACATGTGAGTTTCTTCCTAATGCTTGCAAGTAGCTTAAGGCACTTTCAAAGGAAAGTGATTTTCCTGAAAGGACAGCATTTAGAAAGTCAAGCAACACTCCATTCACTTCGCACAGTGAATTGAAGTGTTGGAACCGACTGCTTCTCTTTCAGAGAAACGCATGTGAGTTTCTGGTGAATGCTTGTTAGTAGCTTAAGGCACTTTCAAAGGAAAGTGATTTTCTCTGAAAGGACATAATTTAGAAAGTGAAGCAACACTCCATTCACTTTGCACAGTGAATTGAAGTGTTGGAACAGAATGCTTCTCTTTCAGAGAAACGGATGTGAGTTTTTTATGAATGCTTGAAAGTAGTTTAAGGCACTTTAAAAGGAAAGTGATTTTCTCTGAAAGGACAGCATTTAGAAAGTGAAGCAACACTCCATTCACTTCGCACAGTGAATTGAAGTGTTGGAACAGTCTGCTTCTCTTTCAGAGAAACGCATGTGAGTTTCTTCCTAATGCTTGCAAGTAGCTTAAGGCACTTTCAAAGGAAAGTGATTTTCTCTGAAAGGACAGCATTTAGAAAGTGACGCAACACTCCATTCACTTCGCACAGTGAATTGAAGTGTTGGAACAGTCTGCTTCTCTTTCAGAGAAACGCATGTGAGTTTTTTCCTAATGCTTGCAAGTAGCTTAAGGCACTTTCAAAGGAAAGTGATTTTCTCTGAAAGGACAGCATTTAGAAACTGAAGCAACACTCCATTCACTTCGCACAGTGAATTGAAGTGTTGGAACAGACTGCTTTTCTTTCAGAGAAACGCATGTGAGTTTCTTCCTAATGCTTGCAAGTAGCTTAAGGCACTATCAAAGGAAAGTGATTTTCTCTGAAAGGACAGCATTTAGAATTTGAAGCAACACTCCATTCACTTCGCACAGTGAATTGAAATGTTGGAACAGACTGCTTCTCTTTCAGAGAAACGCATGTGAGTTTTTTATGATTGCTTGCAAGTAGCTTAAGGCAATTTCAAAGGACAGTGATTTTCTCTGAAAGGACAGCATTTAGAAAGTGAAGCACCACTCCATTCCCTTCGTGCAGTGAATTGAAGTGTTGGAACAGAGTGCTTCTCTTTCATATAAACGCATTAGTGTTTCTTGTGAATGCTTGCAAGTTGCTTAAGGCACTTTCAAAGGAAAGTGATTTTCTCTGAAAGGACATAATTTAGAAAGTGAAGCAACACTCCATTCACTTCGCACAGTGAATTGAAGTGTTGGAACAGACTGCTTCTCTTTCAGAGAAATGCATGTGAGTTTCTGTTGAATGCTTGTAAGCAGCTTAAGGCCCTTTCAAAGGAAAGTGATTTTCTCTGAAAGTACAGCATTTAGAAAGTGAAGCAACACTCCATTCACTTCGCACATTGAATTGAAGTGTTGGAACAGACTGCTTCTCTTTCAGAGAAACGCATGTGAGTTTCTGGTGAATGCTTGTAAGGAGCTTAAGGCACTTTCAAAGGAAAGTGATTTTCTCTGAAAGTACAGCATTTAGAAAGTGAGGCAACACTCCATTCACTTCACACAGTGAATTGAAGTGTTGGAACAGACTGCTTCTCTTTCAGAGAAACGCATGTGAGTTTCTTCCTAATGCTTGCAAGTAGCTTAAGGCACTTTCAAAGGAAAGTGATTTTCTCTGAAAGGACAGCATTTAGAAAGTGAAGCAACACTCCATTCACTTCGCACAGTGAATTGAAGTGTTGGAACAGTCTGCTTCTCTTTCAGAGAAACGCATGTGAGTTTCTTCCTAATGCTTGCAAGTAGCTTAAGGCACTTTCAAAGGAAAGTGATTTTCTCTGAAAGGACAGCATTTAGAAAGTGAAGCAACACTCCATTCACTTCGCACAGTGAATTGAAGTGTTGGAACAGACTGCTTCTCTTTCAGAGAAACGCATGTGAGTTTCCGGTGAATGCTTGTAAGTAGCTTAAGGCACTTTCTAAGGAAAGTGATTTTCTCTGAAAGGACAGCATTTAGAAAGTGAAGCAACACTCCATTCACTTCGCACAAAGAATTGAAGTGTTGCAACAGACTGCTTCTCTTTCAGAGAAACGCATGTGAGTTTCTTCCTAATGCTTGCAAGTAGCTTAAGGCACTATCAAAGGAAAGTGATTTTCTCTGAAAGGACAGCATTTAGAAAGTGAAGCAACACTCCATTCACTTCGCACAGTGAATTGAAGTGTTGGAACAGACTGCTTCTCTTTCAGAGAAACTCATGTGAGTTTTTTATGAATGCTTGAAAGTAGTTAAAGGCACTTTCAAAGGAAAGTGATTTTCTCTGAAAGGACAGCATTTAGAAAGTGAGGCAACACTCCATTCACTTCACACAGTACTTGAGGTGTTGGAACAGACTGCTTCTCTTTCAGAGAAATGCATGTGAGTTTCTTCCTAATGCTTGCAAGTAGCTTAAGGCACTTTCAAAGGAAAGTGATTTTCTCTGAAAGGACAGCATTTAGAAAGTGAAGCAACACTCCATTCACTTCGCAAAGTGAATTGAAGTGTTGGAACAGTCTGCTCCTCTTTCAGAGAAACGCATGTGAGTTTCTTCCTAATGCTTGCAAGTAGCTTAAGGCACTTTCAAAGGAAAGTGATTTTCTCTGAAAGGACAGCATTTAGAAAGTGAAGCAACACTCCATTCACTCCGCACAGTGAATTGAAGTGTTGGAACAGACTGCTTCTCTTTCAGAGAAACGCATGTGAGTTTCCGGTGAATGCTTGTAAGTAGCTTAAGGCACTTTCAAAGGAAAGTGATTTTCTCTGAAAGAACAGCATTTAGAAAGTGAAGCAACACTCCATTCACTTCGCACAGTGAATTGAACTGTTGGAACAGACTGCTTCTCTTTCAGAGAAATGCATGTGAGTTTAAGTTGAATGCTTGTAAGAAGCTTAAGGCACTTTCAAAGAAAAGTGATTTTCTCTGAAAGGACAGCATTTAGAAAGTGAAGCAACACTCCATTCACTTCGCACAGTGAATTGAAGTATTGGAACAGACTGCTTCTCTTTCAGAGAAACGGATGTGAGTTTCTGGTGAATGCTTGTAAGTAGCTTAAGGCACTTTCAAAGGACAGTGATTTTCTCTGAAAGGACAGCATTTAGAAAGTGAAGCAACACTCCATTCACTTCGCACAGTGAATTGAAGTGTTGGAACAGACTGCTTCTCTTTCATATAAACGCATTAGTGTTTCTTGTGAATGCTTGCAAGTTGCTTAAGGCACTTTCAAAGGAAAGTGATTTTCTCTGAAAGGACATAATTTAGAAAGTGAAGCAACACTCCATTCACTTCGCACAGTGAATTGAAGTGTTGGAACAGACTGCTTCTCTTTCAGAGAAATGCATGTGAGTGTCTGTTGAATGCTTGTAAGTAGCTTAAGGCACTTTCAAAGGAAAGTGATTTTCTCTGAAAGGACAGCATTTAGAAAGTGAAGCAACACTCCATTCACTTCGCACAGTGAATTGAAGTGTTGGAACAAACTGCTTCTCTTTCAGAGAAACGCATGTGAGTTTCTGGTGAATGCTTGTAAGTAGCTTAAGGCACTTTCAAAGGAAAGTGATTTTCTCTGAAAGGACAGCATTTAGAAAGTGAGGCAACACTCCATTCACTTAACACAGTGAATTGAAGTGTTGGAACAGACTGCTTCTCTTTCAGAGAAACGCATGTGAGTTTCTTCCTAATGCTTGCAAGTAGCTTAAGGCACTTTCAAAGGAAAGTGATTTTCTCTGAAAGAACAGCATTTAGAAAGTGAAGCAACACTCCATTCACTTCGCACAGTGAATTGAACTGTTGGAACAGACTGCTTCTCTTTCAGAGAAATGCATGTGAGTTTAAGTTGAATGCTTGTAAGAAGCTTAAGGCACTTTCAAAGAAAAGTGATTTTCTCTGAAAGGACAGCATTTAGAAAGTGAAGCAACACTCCATTCACTTCGCACAGTGAATTGAAGTATTGGAACAGACTGCTTCTCTTTCAGAGAAACGGATGTGAGTTTCTGGTGAATGCTTGTAAGTAGCTTAAGGCACTTTCAAAGGACAGTGATTTTCTCTGAAAGGACAGCATTTAGAAAGTGAAGCAACACTCCATTCACTTCGCACAGTGAATTGAAGTGTTGGAACAGACTGCTTCTCTTTCATATAAACGCATTAGTGTTTCTTGTGAATGCTTGCAAGTTGCTTAAGGCACTTTCAAAGGAAAGTGATTTTCTCTGAAAGGACATAATTTAGAAAGTGAAGCAACACTCCATTCACTTCGCACAGTGAATTGAAGTGTTGGAACAGACTGCTTCTCTTTCAGAGAAATGCATGTGAGTGTCTGTTGAATGCTTGTAAGTAGCTTAAGGCACTTTCAAAGGAAAGTGATTTTCTCTGAAAGGACAGCATTTAGAAAGTGAAGCAACACTCCATTCACTTCGCACAGTGAATTGAAGTGTTGGAACAAACTGCTTCTCTTTCAGAGAAACGCATGTGAGTTTCTGGTGAATGCTTGTAAGTAGCTTAAGGCACTTTCAAAGGAAAGTGATTTTCTCTGAAAGGACAGCATTTAGAAAGTGAGGCAACACTCCATTCACTTAACACAGTGAATTGAAGTGTTGGAACAGACTGCTTCTCTTTCAGAGAAACGCATGTGAGTTTCTTCCTAATGCTTGCAAGTAGCTTAAGGCACTTTCAAAGGAAAGTGATTTTCTCTGAAAGGACAGCATTTAGAAAGTGAAGCAACACTCCATTCACTTCGCACAAGGAATTGAAGTGTTGGAACAGTCTGCTTCTCTTTCAGAGAAACGCATGTGAGTTTCTTCCTAATGCTTGCAAGTAGCTTAAGGCACTTTCAAAGGAAAGTGATTTTCTCTGAAAGGACAGCATTTAGAAATGAAGCAACACTCCATTCACTTCGCACAGTGAATTGAAGTGTTGGAACAGACTGCTTTTCTTTCAGAGAAACGCATGTGAGTTTCTTCCTAATGCTTGCAAGTAGCTTAAGGCACTATCAAAGGAAAGTGATTTTCTCTGAAAGGACAGCATTTAGAAAGTGAAGCAACACTCCATTCACTTCGCACAGTGAATTGAAGTGTTGGAACAGACTGCTTCTCTTTCAGAGCAACGCATGTGAGTTTCTGGTGAATGCTTATAAGTAGCTTAAATCACTTTCAAAGGACAGTGATT
The DNA here is from genome assembly GCF_982192425.1 of Myodes glareolus. Classification (NCBI taxonomy): domain Eukaryota; kingdom Metazoa; phylum Chordata; class Mammalia; order Rodentia; family Cricetidae; genus Myodes; species Myodes glareolus. Next base: position 1,011,140 of record NW_028263215.1, read on the forward strand.
TTCTCTGAAAGAACAGCATTTAGAAAGTGAAGCAACACTCCATTCCCTTCGTGCAGTGAATTGAAGTGTTGGAACAGAGTGCTTCTCTTTCATATAAACGCATTAGTGTTTCTTGTGAATGCTTGCAAGTTGCTTAAGGCACTTTCAAAGGAAAGTGATTTTCTCTGAAAGGACATAATTTAGAAAGTGAAGCAACACTCCATTCACTTCGCACAGTGAATTGAAGTGTTGGAACAGACTGCTTCTCTTTCAGAGAAATGCATGTGAGTTTCTGTTGAATGCTTGTAAGTAGCTTAAGGCACTTTCAAAGGAAAGTGATTTTCTCTGAAAGGACAGCATTTAGAAAGTGAAGCAACACTCCATTCACTTCGCACATTGAATTGAAGTGTTGGAACAGACTGCTTCTCTTTCAGAGAAACGCATGTGAGTTTCTGGTGAATGCTTGTAAGTAGCTTAAGGCACTTTCAAAGGAAAGTGATTTTCTCTGAAAGGACAGCATTTAGAAAGTGAGGCAACACTCCATTCACTTCGCACAGTGAATTGAAGTGTTGGAACAGACTGCTTCTCTTTCAGAGAAACACATGTGAGTTTCTTCCTAATGCTTGCAAGTAGCTTAAGGCACTTTCAAAGGAAAGTGATTTTCCTGAAAGGACAGCATTTAGAAAGTGAAGCAACACTCCATTCACTTCGCACAGTGAATTGAAGTGTTGGAACCGACTGCTTCTCTTTCAGAGAAACGCATGTGAGTTTCTGGTGAATGCTTGTTAGTAGCTTAAGGCACTTTCAAAGGAAAGTGATTTTCTCTGAAAGGACATAATTTAGAAAGTGAAGCAACACTCCATTCACTTTGCACAGTGAATTGAAGTGTTGGAACAGAATGCTTCTCTTTCAGAGAAACGGATGTGAGTTTTTTATGAATGCTTGAAAGTAGTTTAAGGCACTTTCAAAGGAATGTGATTTTCTCTGAAAGGACAGCATTTAGAAAGTGAAGCAACACTCCATTCACTTCGCACAGTGAATTGAAGTGTTGGAACAGTCTGCTTCTCTTTCAGAGAAACGCATGTGAGTTTCTTCCTAATGCTTGCAAGTAGCTTAAGGCACTTTCAAAGGAAAGTGATTTTCTCTGAAAGGACAGCATTTAGAAAGTGAAGCAACACTCCATTCACTTCGCACAGTGAATTGAAGTGTTGGAACAGTCTGCTTCTCTTTCAGAGAAACGCATGTGAGTTTTTTCCTAATGCTTGCAAGTAGCTTAAGGCACTTTCAAAGGAAAGTGATTTTCTCTGAAAGGACAGCATTTAGAAACTGAAGCAACACTCCATTCACTTCGCACAGTGAATTGAAGTGTTGGAACAGACTGCTTTTCTTTCAGAGAAACGCATGTGAGTTTCTTCCTAATGCTTGCAAGTAGCTTAAGGCACTATTAAAGGAAAGTGATTTTCTCTGAAAGGACAGCATTTAGAATGTGAAGCAACAATCCATTCACTTCGCACAGTGAATTGAAGTGTTGGAACAGACTGCTTCTCTTTCAGAGAAACGCATGTGAGTTTTTTATGATTGCTTGCAAGTAGCTTAAGGCAATTTCAAAGGACAGTGATTTTCTCTGAAAGGACAGCATTTAGAAAGTGAAGCAACACTCCATTCCCTTCGTGCAGTGAATTGAAGTGTTGGAACAGAGTGCTTCTCTTTCATATAAACGCATTAGTGTTTCTTGTGAATGCTTGCAAGTTGCTTAAGGCACTTTCAAAGGAAAGTGATTTTCTCTGAAAGGACATAATTTAGAAAGTGAAGCAACACTCCATTCACTTCGCACAGTGAATTGAAGTGTTGGAACAGACTGCTTCTCTTTCAGAGAAATGCATGTGAGTTTCTGTTGAATGCTTGTAAGTAGCTTAAGGCACTTTCAAAGGAAAGTGATTATCTCTGAAAGGACAGCATTTAGAAAGTGAAGCAACACTCCATTCACTTCGCACATTGAATTGAAGTGTTGGAACAGACTGCTTCTCTTTCAGAGAAACGCATGTGAGTTTCTGGTGAATGCTTGTAAGGAGCTTAAGGCACTTTCAAAGGAAAGTGATTTTCTCTGAAAGTACAGCATTTAGAAAGTGAGGCAACACTCCATTCACTTCACACAGTGAATTGAAGTGTTGGAACAGACTGCTTCTCTTTCAGAGAAACGCATGTGAGTTTCTTCCTAATGCTTGCAAGTAGCTTAAGGCACTTTCAAAGGAAAGTGATTTTCTCTGAAAGGACAGCATTTAGAAAGTGAAGCAACACTCCATTCACTTCGCACAGTGAATTGAAGTGTTGGAACAGTCTGCTTCTCTTTCAGAGAAACGCATGTGAGTTTCTTCCTAATGCTTGCAAGTAGCTTAAGGCACTTTCAAAGGAAAGTGATTTTCTCTGAAAGGACAGCATTTAGAAAGTGAAGCAACACTCCATTCACTTCGCACAGTGAATTGAAGTGTTGGAACAGACTGCTTCTCTTTCAGAGAAACGCATGTGAGTTTCCGGTGAATGCTTGTAAGTAGCTTAAGGCACTTTCAAAGGAAAGTGATTTTCTCTGAAAGGACAGCATTTAGAAAGTGAAGCAACACTCCATTCACTTCGCACAAAGAATTGAAGTGTTGCAACAGACTGCTTCTCTTTCAGAGAAACGCATGTGAGTTTCTTCCTAATGCTTGCAAGTAGCTTAAGGCACTATCAAAGGAAAGTGATTTTCTCTGAAAGGACAGCATTTAGAAAGTGAAGCAACACTGAATTCACTTCGCACAGTGAATTGAAGTGTTGGAACAGACTGCTTCTCTTTCAGAGAAACGCATGTGAGTTTTTTATGAATGCTTGAAAGTAGTTAAAGGCACTTTCAAAGGAAAGTGATTTTCTCTGAAAGGACAGCATTTAGAAAGTGAGGCAACACTCCATTCACTTCACACAGTGACTTGAGGTGTTGGAACAGACTGCTTCTCTTTCAGAGAAATGCATGTGAGTTTCTTCCTAATGCTTGCAAGTAGCTTAAGGCACTTTCAAAGGAAAGTGATTTTCTCTGAAAGGACAGCATTTAGAAAGTGAAGCAACACTCCATTCACTTCGCAAAGTGAATTGAAGTGTTGGAACAGTCTGCTCCTCTTTCAGAGAAACGCATGTGAGTTTCTTCCTAATGCTTGCAAGTAGCTTAAGGCACTTTCAAAGGAAAGTGATTTTCTCTGAAAGGACAGCATTTAGAAAGTGAAGCAACACTCCATTCACTCCGCACAGTGAATTGAAGTGTTGGAACAGACTGCTTCTCTTTCAGAGAAACGCATGTGAGTTTCCGGTGAATGCTTGTAAGTAGCTTAAGGCACTTTCAAAGGAAAGTGATTTTCTCTGAAAGAACAGCATTTAGAAAGTGAAGCAACACTCCATTCACTTCGCACAGTGAATTGAACTGTTGGAACAGACTGCTTCTCTTTCAGAGAAATGCATGTGAGTTTAAGTTGAATGCTTGTAAGAAGCTGAAGGCACTTTCAAAGAAAAGTGATTTTCTCTGAAAGGACAGCATTTAGAAAGTGAAGCAACACTCCATTCACTTCGCACAGTGAATTGAAGTATTGGAACAGACTGCTTCTCTTTCAGAGAAACGGATGTGAGTTTCTGGTGAATGCTTGTAAGTAGCTTAAGGCACTTTCAAAGGACAGTGATTTTCTCTGAAAGGACAGCATTTAGAAAGTGAAGCAACACTCCATTCACTTCGCACAGTGAATTGAAGTGTTGGAACAAACTGCTTCTCTTTCATATAAACGCATTAGTGTTTCTTGTGAATGCTTGCAAGTTGCTTAAGGCACTTTCAAAGGAAAGTGATTTTCTCTGAAAGGACATAATTTAGAAAGTGAAGCAACACTCCATTCACTTCGCACAGTGAATTGAAGTGTTGGAACAGACTGCTTCTCTTTCAGAGAAATGCATGTGAGTGTCTGTTGAATGCTTGTAAGTAGCTTAAGGCACTTTCAAAGGAAAGTGATTTTCTCTGAAAGGACAGCATTTAGAAAGTGAGGCAACACTCCATTCACTTCACACAGTGAATTGAAGTGTTGGAACAGACTGCTTCTCTTTCAGAGAAACGCATGTGAGTTTCTTCCTAATGCTTGCAAGTAGCTTAAGGCACTTTCAAAGGAAAGTGATTTTCTCTGAAAGGACAGCATTTAGAAAGTGAAGCAACACTCCATTCACTTCGCACAAGGAATTGAAGTGTTGGAACAGTCTGCTTCTCTTTCAGACAAACGCATGTGAGTTTCTTCCTAATGCTTGCAAGTAGCTTAAGGCACTTTCAAAGGAAAGTGATTTTCTCTGAAAGGACAGCATTTAGAAAGTGAAGCAACACTCCATTCACTTCGCACAGTGAATTGAAGTGTTGGAACAGACTGCTTTTCTTTCAGAGAAACGCATGTGAGTTTCTTCCTAATGCTTGCAAGTAGCTTAAGGCACTATCAAAGGAAAGTGATTTTCTCTGAAAGGACAGCATTTAGAAAGTGAAGCAACACTCCATTCACTTCGCACAGTGAATTGAAGTGTTGGAACAGACTGCTTCTCTTTCAGAGCAACGCATGTGAGTTTCTGGTGAATGCTTATAAGTAGCTTAAATCACTTTCAAAGGACAGTGATTTTCTCTGAAAGAACAGCATTTAGAAAGTGAAGCAACACTCCATTCCCTTCGTGCAGTGAATTGAAGTGTTGGAACAGAGTGCTTCTCTTTCATATAAACGCATTAGTGTTTCTTGTGAATGCTTGCAAGTTGCTTAAGGCACTTTCAAAGGAAAGTGATTTTCTCTGAAAGGACATAATTTAGAAAGTGAAGCAACACTCCATTCACTTCGCACAGTGAATTGAAGTGTTGGAACAGACTGCTTCTCTTTCAGAGAAATGCATGTGAGTTTCTGTTGAATGCTTGTAAGTAGCTTAAGGCACTTTCAAAGGAAAGTGATTTTCTCTGAAAGGACAGCATTTAGAAAGTGAAGCAACACTCCATTCACTTCGCACATTGAATTGAAGTGTTGGAACAGACTGCTTCTCTTTCAGAGAAACGCATGTGAGTTTCTGGTGAATGCTTGTAAGTAGCTTAAGGCACTTTCAAAGGAAAGTGATTTTCTCTGAAAGGACAGCATTTAGAAAGTGAGGCAACACTCCATTCACTTCACACAGTGAATTGAAGTGTTGGAACAGACTGCTTCTCTTTCAGAGAAACGCATGTGAGTTTCTTCCTAATGCTTGCAAGTAGCTTAAGGCACTTTCAAAGGAAAGTGATTTTCTCTGAAAGGACAGCATTTAGAAAGTGAAGTAACACCCCATTCACTTCGCACAGTGAATTGAAGTGTTGGAACAGTCTGCTTTTCTTTCAGAGAAACGCATGTGAGTTTCTTCCTAATGCTTGCAAGTAGCTTAAGGCACTTTCAAAGGAAAGTGATTTTCTCTGAAAGGACAGCATTTAGAAAGTGAAGCAACACTCCATTCACTTCGCACAGTGAATTGAAGTGTTGGAACAGACTGCTTCTCTTTCAGAGAAACGCATGTGAGTTTCCGGTGAATGCTTGTAAGTAGCTTAAGGCACTTTCAAAGGAAAGTGATTTTCTCTGAAAGGACAGCATTTAGAAAGTGAAGCAACACTCCATTCACTTCGCACAGTGAATTGAAGTGTTGGAACAGACTGCTTCTCTTTCAGAGAAATGCATGTGAGTTTAAGTTGAATGCTTGTAAGTAGCTTAAGGCACTATCAAAGGAAAGTGATTTTCTCTGAAAGGACAGCATTTAGAAAGTGAAGCAACACTCCATTCACTTCGCACAGTGAATTGAAGTGTTGGAACACACTGCTTCTGTTTCAGAGAAACGTATGTGAGTTTCTTGTGAATGCTTGCAAGTTGCTTAAGGCACTTTCAAAGGAAAGTGATTTTCTCTGAAAGGACAGCATGTAGAAAGTGAAGCAACACTCCGTTCACTTCGCACAGTGAATTGAAGTGTTGGAACAGACTGCTTCTCTTTCAGAGAAACGCATGTGAGTTTCTGGTGAATGCTTGTAAGTAGCTTAAGGCACTTTCAAAGGACAGTGATTTTCTCTGAAAGGACAGCATTTTGAAGGTGAAGCAACACTCCATTCCCTTCGTGCAGTGAATTGAAGTGTTGGAACAGAGTGCTTCTCTTTCATATAAACGCATTAGTGTTTCTTGTGAATGCTTGCAAGTTGCTTAAGGCACTTTCAAAGGAAAGTGATTTTCTCTGAAAGGACATAATTAAGAAAGTGAAGCAACACTCCATTCACTTCGCACAGTGAATTGAAGTGTTGGAACAGACTGCTTCTCTTTCAGAGAAATGCATGTTAGTTTCTGTTGAATGCTTGTAAGTAGCTTAAGGCACTTTCAAAGGAAAGTGATTTTCTCTGAAAGTACAGCATTTAGAAAGTGATGCAACACTCCATTCACTTCGCACAGTGAATTGAAGTGTTGGAACAGTCTGCTTCTCTTTCAGAGAAACGCATGTGAGTTTCTTCCTAATGCTTGCAAGTAGCTTAAGGCAATTTCAAAGGAAAGTGATTTTCTCTGAAAGGACAGCATTTAGAAAGTGAAGCAACACTCCATTCACTTCGCACAGTGAATTGAAGTGTTGGAACAGACTGCTTCTCTTTCAGAGAAACGCATGTGAGTTTCTGGTGAATGCTTGTAAGGAGCTTAAGGCACTTTCAAAGGAAAGTGATTTTCTCTGAAAGGACAGCATTTAGAAAGTGAAGCAACACTCCATTCACTTCGCAGAGTGAATTGAAGTATTGGAACAGACTGCTTCTCTTTCAGAGAAACGGATGTGAGTTTCTGGTGAATGCTTGTAAGTAGCTTCAGGCACTTTCAAAGGAAAGTGATTTTCTCTGAAAGGACAGCATTTAGAAAGTGAAGCAACACTCCATTCACTTCGCACAGTGAATTGAAGTGTTGGAACAGACTGCTTCTCTTTCAGAGAAACGCATGTGAGTTTCTGGTGAATGCTTGTAAGTAGCTTAAGGCACTTTCAAAGGAAAGTGATTTTCTCTGAAAGGACAGCATTTAGAAAGTGAAGCAACACTCCATTCACTTCGCACAGTGAATTGAAGTGTTGGAACAGACTGCTTCTCTTTCAGAGAAACGTATGTGAGTTTCTTGTGAATACTTGCAAGTTGCTTAAGGCACTTTCAAAGGAAAGTGATTTTCTCTGAAAGGACAGCATTTAGAAAGTGAGGCAACACTCCATTCACTTCGCACAGTGAATTGAAGTGTTGGAACAGACTGCTTCTCTTTCAGAGAAACACATGTGAGTTTCTTCCTAATGCTTGCAAGTAGCTTAAGGCACTTTCAAAGGAAAGTGATGCTCCTGAAAGGACAGCATTTAGAAAGTGAAGCAACACTCCATTCACTTCGCACAGTGAATTGAAGTGTTGGAACAGACTGCTTCTCTTTCAGAGAAACGCATGTGAGTTTCTGGTGAATGCTTGTTCGTAGCTTAAGGCACTTTCAAAGGAAAGTCATTTTCTCTGAAAGGACATAATTTAGAAAGTGAAACAACACTCCATTCACTTTGCACAGTGAATTGAAGTGTTGGAACAGAATGCTTCTCTTTCAGAGAAACGGATGTGAGTTTTTTATGAATGCTTGAAAGTAGTTTAAGGCACTTTCAAAGGAAAGTGATTTTCTCTGAAAGGACAGCATTTAGAAAGTGAAGCAACACTCCATTCACTTCGCACAGTGAATTGAAGTGTTGGAACAGTCTGCTTCTCTTTCAGAGAAACGCATGTGAGTTTCTTCCTAATGCTTGCAAGTAGCTTAAGGCACTTTCAAAGGAAAGTGATTTTCTCTGAAAGGACAGCATTTAGAAAGTGAAGCAACACTCCATTCACTTCGCACAGTGAATTGAAGTGTTGGAACAGTCTGCTTCTCTTTCAGAGAAACGCATGTGAGTTTCTTCCTAATGCTTGCAAGTAGCTTAAGGCACTTTCAAAGGAAAGTGATTTTCTCTGAAAGGACAGCATTTAGAAAGTGAAGCAACACTCCATTCACTTCGCACAGTGAATTGAAGTGTTGGAACAGACTGCTTCTCTTTCAGAGAAACGCATGTGAGTTTCCGGTGAATGCTTGCAAGTAGCTTAAGGCACTTTCAAAGGAAAGTGATTTTCTCTGAAAGGACAGCATTTAGAAAGTGAAGCAACACTCCATTCACTTCGCACAGTGAATTGAAGTGTTGGAACAGACTGCTTCTCTTTCAGAGAAACGCATGTGAGTTTCTTCCTAATGCTTGCAAGTAGCTTAAGGCACTATCAAAGGAAAGTGATTTTCTCTGAAAGGACAGCATTTAGAAAGTGAAGCAACACTAAATTCACTTCGCACAGTGAATTGAAGTGTTGGAACAGACTGCTTCTCTTTCAGAGAAACGCATGTGAGTTTTTTATGAATGCTTGAAAGTAGTTAAAGGCACTTTCAAAGGAAAGTGATTTTCTCTGAAAGGACAGCATTTAGAAAGTGAAGCAACACTCCATTCACTTCACACAGTGACTTGAAGTGTTGGAACAGACTGCTTCTCTTTCATATAAACGCATTAGTGTTTCTTGTGAATGCTTGCAAGTTGCTTAAGGCACTTTCAAAGGAAAGTGATTTTCTCTGAAAGAACAGCATTTAGAAAGTGAAGCAACACTCCATTCACTTCGCACAGTGAATTGAAGTGTTGGAACAGACTGCTTCTCTTTCATATAAACGCATTAGTGTTTCTTGTGAATGCTTGCAAGTTGCTTAAGGCACTTTCAAAGGAAAGTGATTTTCTCTGAAAGGACATAATTTAGAAAGTGAAGCAACACTCCATTCACTTCGCACAGTGAATTGAAGTGTTGGAACAGACTGCTTCTCTTTCAGAGAAATGCATGTGAGTGTCTGTTGAATGCTTGTAAGTAGCTTAAGGCACTTTCAAAGGAAAGTGATTTTCTCTGAAAGGACAGCATTTAGAAAGTGAAGCAACACTCCATTCACTTCGCACAGTGAATTGAAGTGTTGGAACAAACTGCTTCTCTTTCAGAGAAACGCATGTGAGTTTCTGGTGAATGCTTGTAAGTAGCTTAAGGCACTTTCAAAGGAAAGTGATTTTCTCTGAAAGGACAGCATTTAGAAAGTGAGGCAACACTCCATTCACTTAACACAGTGAATTGAAGTGTTGGAACAGACTGCTTCTCTTTCAGAGAAACGCATGTGAGTTTCTTCCTAATGCTTGCAAGTAGCTTAAGGCACTTTCAAAGGAAAGTGATTTTCTCTGAAAGGACAGCATTTAGAAAGTGAAGCAACACTCCATTCACTTCGCACAAGGAATTGAAGTGTTGGAACAGTCTGCTTCTCTTTCAGAGAAACGCATGTGAGTTTCTTCCTAATGCTTGCAAGTAGCTTAAGGCACTTTCAAAGGAAAGTGATTTTCTCTGAAAGGACAGCATTTAGAAAGTGAAGCAACACTCCATTCACTTCGCACAGTGAATTGAAGTGTTGGAACAGACTGCTTTTCTTTCAGAGAAACGCATGTGAGTTTCTTCCTAATGCTTGCAAGTAGCTTAAGGCACTATCAAAGGAAAGTGATTTTCTCTGAAAGGACAGCATTTAGAAAGTGAAGCAGCACTCCATTCACTTCGCACAGTGAATTGAAGTGTTGGAACAGACTGCTTCTCTTTCAGAGCAACGCATGTGAGTTTCTGGTGAATGCTTATAAGTAGCTTAAATCACTTTCAAAGGACAGTGATTTTCTCTGAAAGAACAGCATTTAGAAAGTGAAGCAACACTCCATTCCCTTCGTGCAGTGAATTGAAGTGTTGGAACAGAGTGCTTCTCTTTCATATAAACGCATTAGTGTTTCTTGTGAATGCTTGCAAGTTGCTTAAGGCACTTTCAAAGGAAAGTGATTTTCTCTGAAAGGACATAATTTAGAAAGTGAAGCAACACTCCATTCACTTCGAACAGTGAATTGAAGTGTTGGAACAGACTGCTTCTCTTTCAGAGAAATGCATGTGAGTTTCTGTTGAATGCTTGTAAGTAGCTTAAGGCACTTTCAAAGGAAAGTGATTTTCTCTGAAAGGACAGCATTTAGAAAGTGAAGCAACACTCCATTCACTTCGCACATTGAATTGAAGTGTTGGAACAGACTGCTTCTCTTTCAGAGAAACGCATGTGAGTTTCTGGTGAATGCTTGTAAGTAGCTTAAGGCACTTTCAAAGGAAAGTGATTTTCTCTGAAAGGACAGCATTTAGAAAGTGAGGCAACACTCCATTCACTTCGCACAGTGAATTGAAGTGTTGGAACAGACTGCTTCTCTTTCAGAGAAACACATGTGAGTTTCTTCCTAATGCTTGCAAGTAGCTTAAGGCACTTTCAAAGGAAAGTGATTTTCCTGAAAGGACAGCATTTAGAAAGTGAAGCAACACTCCATTCACTTCGCACAGTGAATTGAAGTGTTGGAACCGACTGCTTCTCTTTCAGAGAAACGCATGTGAGTTTCTGGTGAATGCTTGTTAGTAGCTTAAGGCACTTTCAAAGGAAAGTGATTTTCTCTGAAAGGACATAATTTAGAAAGTGAAGCAACACTCCATTCACTTTGCACAGTGAATTGAAGTGTTGGAACAGAATGCTTCTCTTTCAGAGAAACGGATGTGAGTTTTTTTATGAATGCTTGAAAGTAGTTTAAGGCACTTTCAAAGGAATGTGATTTTCTCTGAAAGGACAGCATTTAGAAAGTGAAGCAACACTCCATTCACTTCGCACAGTGAATTGAAGTGTTGGAACAGTCTGCTTCTCTTTCAGAGAAACGCATGTGAGTTTCTTCCTAATGCTTGCAAGTAGCTGAAGGCACTTTCAAAGGAAAGTGATTTTCTCTGAAAGGACAGCATTTAGAAAGTGAAGCAACACTCCATTCACTTCGCACAGTGAATTGAAGTGTTGGAACAGTCTGCTTCTCTTTCAGAGAAACGCATGTGAGTTTTTTCCTAATGCTTGCAAGTAGCTTAAGGCACTTTCAAAGGAAAGTGATTTTCTCTGAAAGGACAGCATTTAGAAACTGAAGCAACACTCCATTCACTTCGCACAGTGAATTGAAGTGTTGGAACAGACTGCTTTTCTTTCAGAGAAACGCATGTGAGTTTCTTCCTAATGCTTGCAAGTAGCTTAAGGCACTATTAAAGGAAAGTGATTTTCTCTGAAAGGACAGCATTTGGAATGTGAAGCAACAATCCATTCACTTCGCACAGTGAATTGAAGTGTTGGAACAGACTGCTTCTCTTTCAGAGAAACGCATGTGAGTTTTTTATGATTGCTTGCAAGTAGCTTAAGGCAATTTCAAAGGACAGTGATTTTCTCTGAAAGGACAGCATTTAGAAAGTGAAGCAACACTCCATTCCCTTCGTGCAGTGAATTGAAGTGTTGGAACAGAGTGCTTCTCTTTCATATAAACGCATTAGTGTTTCTTGTGAATGCTTGCAAGTTGCTTAAGGCACTTTCAAAGGAAAGTGATTTTCTCTGAAAGGACATAATTTAGAAAGTGAAGCAACACTCCATTCACTTCGCACAGTGAATTGAAGTGTTGGAACAGACTGCTTCTCTTTCAGAGAAATGCATGTGAGTTTCTGTTGAATGCTTGTAAGTAGCTTAAGGCACTTTCAAAGGAAAGTGATTTTCTCTGAAAGGACAGCATTTAGAAAGTGAAGCAACACTCCATTCACTTCGCACATTGAATTGAAGTGTTGGAACAGACTGCTTCTCTTTCAGAGAAACGCATGTGAGTTTCTGGTGAATGCTTGTAAGGAGCTTAAGGCACTTTCAAAGGAAAGTGATTTTCTCTGAAGTACAGCATTTAGAAAGTGAGGCAACACTCCATTCACTTCACACAGTGAATTGAAGTGTTGGAACAGACTGCTTCTCTTTCAGAGAAACGCATGTGAGTTTCTTCCTAATGCTTGCAAGTAGCTTAAGGCACTTTCAAAGGAAAGTGATTTTCTCTGAAAGGACAGCATTTAGAAAGTGAAGCAACACTCCATTCACTTCGCACAGTGAATTGAAGTGTTGGAACAAACTGCTTCTCTTTCATATAAACGCATTAGTGTTTCTTGTGAATGCTTGCAAGTTGCTTAAGGCACTTTCAAAGGAAAGTGATTTTCTCTGAAAGGACATAATTTAGAAAGTGAAGCAACACTCCATTCACTTCGCACAGTGAATTGAAGTGTTGGAACAGACTGCTTCTCTTTCAGAGAAATGCATGTGAGTGTCTGTTGAATGCTTGTAAGTAGCTTAAGGCACTTTCAAAGGAAAGTGATTTTCTCTGAAAGGACAGCATTTAGAAAGTGAGGCAACACTCCATTCACTTCACACAGTGAATTGAAGTGTTGGAACAGACTGCTTCTCTTTCAGAGAAACGCATGTGAGTTTCTTCCTAATGCTTGCAAGTAGCTTAAGGCACTTTCAAAGGAAAGTGATTTTCTCTGAAAGGACAGCATTTAGAAAGTGAAGCAACACTCCATTCACTTCGCACAAGGAATTGAAGTGTTGGAACAGTCTGCTTCTCTTTCAGACAAACGCATGTGAGTTTCTTCCTAATGCTTGCAAGTAGCTTAAGGCACTTTCAAAGGAAAGTGATTTTCTCTGAAAGGACAGCATTTAGAAAGTGAAGCAACACTCCATTCACTTCGCACAGTGAATTGAAGTGTTGGAACAGACTGCTTTTCTTTCAGAGAAACGCATGTGAGTTTCTTCCTAATGCTTGCAAGTAGCTTAAGGCACTATCAAAGGAAAGTGATTTTCTCTGAAAGGACAGCATTTAGAAAGTGAAGCAACACTCCATTCACTTCGCACAGTGAATTGAAGTGTTGGAACAGACTGCTTCTCTTTCAGAGCAACGCATGTGAGTTTCTGGTGAATGCTTATAAGTAGCTTAAATCACTTTCAAAGGACAGTGATTTTCTCTGAAAGAACAGCATTTAGAAAGTGAAGCAACACTCCATTCCCTTCGTGCAGTGAATTGAAGTGTTGGAACAGAGTGCTTCTCTTTCATATAAACGCATTAGTGTTTCTTGTGAATGCTTGCAAGTTGCTTAAGGCACTTTCAAAGGAAAGTGATTTTCTCTGAAAGGACATAATTTAGAAAGTGAAGCAACACTCCATTCACTTCGCACAGTGAATTGAAGTGTTGGAACAGACTGCTTCTCTTTCAGAGAAATGCATGTGAGTTTCTGTTGAATGCTTGTAAGTAGCTTAAGGCACTTTCAAAGGAAAGTGATTTTCTCTGAAAGGACAGCATTTAGAAAGTGAAGCAACACTCCATTCACTTCGCACATTGAATTGAAGTGTTGGAACAGACTGCTTCTCTTTCAGAGAAACGCATGTGTGTTTCTGGTGAATGCTTGTAAATAGCTTAAGGCACTTTCAAAGGAAAGTGATTTTCTCTGAAAGGACAGCATTTAGAAAGTGAGGCAACACTCCATTCACTTCACACAGTGAATTGAAGTGTTGGAACAGACTGCTTCTCTTTCAGAGAAACGCATGTGAGTTTCTTCCTAATGCTTGCAAGTAGCTTAAGGCACTTTCAAAGGAAAGTGATTTTCTCTGAAAGGACAGCATTTAGAAAGTGAAGTAACACCCCATTCACTTCGCACAGTGAATTGAAGTGTTGGAACAGTCTGCTTTTCTTTCAGAGAAACGCATGTGAGTTTCTTCCTAATGCTTGCAAGTAGCTTAAGGCACTTTCAAAGGAAAGTGATTTTCTCTGAAAGGACAGCATTTAGAAAGTGAAGCAACACTCCATTCACTTCGCACAGTGAATTGAAGTGTTGGAACAGACTGCTTCTCTTTCAGAGAAACGCATGTGAGTTTCCGGTGAATGCTTGTAAGTAGCTTAAGGCACTTTCAAAGGAAAGTGATTTTCTCTGAAAGGACAGCATTTAGAAAGTGAAGCAACACTCCATTCACTTCGCACAGTGAATTGAAGTGTTGGAACAGACTGCTTCTCTTTCAGAGAAACGCATGTGAGTTTCTGGTGAATGCTTGTAAGTAGCTTAAGGCACTTTCAAAGGACAGTGATTTTCTCTGAAAGGACAGCATTTTGAAGGTGAAGCAACACTCCATTCCCTTCGTGCAGTGAATTGAAGTGTTGGAACAGAGTGCTTCTCTTTCATATAAACGCATTAGTGTTTCTTGTGAATGCTTGCAAGTTGCTTAAGGCACTTTCAAAGGAAAGTGATTTTCTCTGAAAGGACATAATTAAGAAAGTGAAGCAACACTCCATTCACTTCGCACAGTGAATTGAAGTGTTGGAACAGACTGCTTCTCTTTCAGAGAAATGCATGTTAGTTTCTGTTGAATGCTTGTAAGTAGCTTAAGGCACTTTCAAAGGAAAGTGATTTTCTCTGAAAGTACAGCATTTAGAAAGTGATGCAACACTCCATTCACTTCGCACAGTGAATTGAAGTGTTGGAACAGTCTGCTTCTCTTTCAGAGAAACGCATGTGAGTTTCTTCCTAATGCTTGCAAGTAGCTTAAGGCACTTTCAAAGGAAAGTGATTTTCTCTGAAAGGACAGCATTTAGAAAGTGAAGCAACACTCCATTCACTTCGCACAGTGAATTGAAGTGTTGGAACAGACTGCTTCTCTTTCAGAGAAACGCATGTGAGTTTCTGGTGAATGCTTGTAAGTAGCTTAAGGCACTTTCAAAGGAAAGTGATTTTCTCTGAAAGGACAGCATTTAGAAACTGAAGCAACACTCAATTCCCTTCGTGCAGTGAATTGAAGTGTTGGAACAGAGTGCTTCTCTTTCATAGAAACGCATTAGTGTTTCTTGTGAATGCTTGCAAATTGCTTAAGGCACTTTCAAAGGAAAGTGATTTTCTCTGAAAGGACAGCATTTAGAAACTGAAGCATAACTCCATTCACTTCGCACAGTGAATTGAAGTGTTGGAACACACTGCTTCTCTTTAAGAGAAACGCATTTGAGTTTTTTGTGAATGCTTGAAAGTAGTTTAAGGCACTTTCAAAGGAAAGTGATTTTCTCTGAAAGGACAGCATTTAGAAAGTGAAGCAACACTCCATTCACTTCGCACAGTGAATTGAAGTGTTGGAACTGACTGCTTCTCTTTCAGAGAAACGCATGTGAGTTTCTGGTGAATGCTTGTAAGTAGCTTAAGGCACTTTCAAAGGAAAGTGATTTTCTCTGAAAGGACAGCATTTAGAACGTGAGGCAACACTCTATTCACTTCACACAGTGAATTGAAGTGTTGGAACAGACTGCTTCTCTTTCAGAGAAATGCATGTGAGTTTCTTCCTAATGCTTGCAAGTAACTTAAGGCACTATCAAAGGAAAGTGATTTTCTCTGAAAGGACAGCATTTAGAAAGTGAAGCAACACTCCATTCACTTCGCACAGTGAATTGAAGTGTTGGAACAGAGTGCTTCTCTTTCAGAGAAACACATGTGAGTTTCTTCCTAATGCTTGCAAGTAGCTTAAGGCACTTTCAAAGGAAAGTGATTTTCTCTGAAAGGACAGCATTTAGAAAGTGAAGCAACTCTCCATTCACTTCGCACAGTGAAATGAAGTGTTGGAACAGACTGCTTCTCTTTAAGAGAAATTCATGTGAGTTTAAGTTGAATGCTTGTAAGTAGCTTAAGGCACTTTCAAAGGAAAGTGATTTTCTCTGAAAGGACAGCATTTAGAAAGTGAAGCAACACTCCATTCAATTCGCAGAGTGAATTGAAGTTTTGGAACAGACTGCTTCTCTTTCAGAGAAACGCATGTGAGTTTCTTCCTAATGCTTGCAAGTAGCTTAAGGCACTTTCAAAGGAAAGTGATTTTCTCTGAAAGGACAGCATTTAGAAAGTGAAGCAACACTCCATTCACTTCGCACAGTGAATTGAAGTGTTGGAAGAGACTGCTTCTCTTTCAGAGAAACGCATGTGAGATTCCGGTGAATGCTTGTAAGTAGCTTAAGGCACTTTCAAAGGAAAGTGATTTTCTCTGAAAGGACAGCATTTTAAAAGTGAAGCAACACTCCATTCACTTCGCACAGTGAATTGAAGTGTTGGAACAGACTGCTTCTCTTTCAGAGAAACACATGTGAGTTTCTGGTGAATGCTTGTAAGTAGTTTAAGGCACTTTCAAAGGAAAGTGATTTTCTCTGAAAGGACAGCATTTAGAAAGTGAAGCAACACTCCATTCACTTCGCACAGTGAATTGAAGTGTTGGAACAGACTGCTTCTCTTTCAGAGAAACGCATGTGAGTTTCTGGTGAATGCTTGTAAGTAGCTTAAGGCACTTTCAAAGGAAAGTGATTTTCTCTGAAAGGACAGCATTTAGAAAGTGAAGCAACACTCAATTCCCTTCGTGCAGTGAATTGAAGTGTTGGAACAGAGTGCTTCTCTTTCATAGAAACGCATTAGTGTTTCTTGTGAATGCTTGCAAATTGCTTAAGGCACTTTCAAAGGAAAGTGATTTTCTCTGAAAGGACAGCATTTAGAAAGTGAAGCAACACTCCATTCACTTCGCACAGTGAATTGAAGTGTTGGAACAGACTGCTTCTCTTTCAGAGAAACGCATGTGAGGTTCTGGTGAATGCTTGTAAGTAGCTTAAGGCACTTTCAAAGGAAAGTGATTTTCTCTGAAAGGACAGCATTTAGAACGTGAGGCAACACTCTATTCACTTCACACAGTGAATTGAAGTGTTGGAACAGACTGCTTCTCTTTCAGAGAAATGCATGTGAGTTTCTTCCTAATGCTTGCAAGTAGCTTAAGGCACTATCAAAGGAAAGTGATTTTCTCTGAAAGGACAGCATTTAGAAAGTAAAGCAACACTCCATTCACTTCGCACAGTGAATTGAAATGTTGGAACAGACTGCTTCTCTTTCAGAGAAACACATGTGAGTTTCTTCCTAATGCTTGCAAGTCGCTTAAGGCACTTTCAAAGGAAAGTGATTTTCTCTGAAAGGACAGCATTTAGAAAGTGAAGCAACAATCCATGCACTTCGCACAGTGAATTGAAGTGTTGGAACAGACTGCTTCTCTTTCAGAGAAACGCATGTGAGTTTCTGGTGAATGCTTGTAAGTAGCTTAAGGCACTTTCAAAGGAAAGTGATTTTCTCTGAAAGGACAGCATTTAGAATGTGAGGCAACACTCCATTCACTTCACACAGTGAATTGAAGTGTTGGAACAGAGTGCTTCTCTTTCATATAAACGCATGTGAGTTTCTTCCTAATGCTTGCAAGTAGCTTAAGGCACTTTTAAAGGAAAGTGATTTTCTCTGAAAGGACAGCATTTAGAAAGTGAAGCAACACTCCATTCACTTCGCACAGTGAATTGAACTGTTGGAACAGACTGCTTCTCTTTCAGAGAAACGCATGTGAGTTTCTGGTGAATTCTTGTAAGTAGCTTAAGGCACTTTCAAAGGAAAGTGATTTTCTCTGAAAGGACAGCATTTAGAAAGTGAAGCAACACTCCATTCACTTCGCACAGTGAATTGAAGTGTTGTAACAGACTGCTTCTCTTTCAGAGAAACGCATGTGAGTTTCTGGTGAATGCTTGTAAGTAGCTTAAGGCACTTTCAAAGGAAAGTGATTTTCTCTGAAAGGACAGCATTTAGAAAGTGAAACAACACTCCATTCACTTCGCACAGTGAATTGAAGTGTTGGAACAGACTGCTTCTCTTTCAGAGAAACGCATGTGAGTTTCTGGTGAATGCTTGTAAGTAGCTTAAGGCACTTTCAAAGGAAAGTGATTTTCTCTGAAAGGACATAATTTAGAAAGTGAAGCAACACTCCATTCACTTCGCACAGTGAATTGAAGTGTTGGAACAGACTGCTTCTCTTTCAGAGAAATGCATGTGAGTTTCTGTTGAATGCTTGTAAGCAGCTTAAGGCACTTTCAAAGGAAAGTGATTTTCTCTGAAAGGACAGCATTTAGAAAGTGAAGCAACACTACATTCACTTCGCACATTGAATTGAAGTGTTGGAACAGACTGCTTCTCTTTCAGAGAAACGCATGTGAGTTTCTGGTGAATGCTTGTAAGTAGCTTAAGGCACTTTCAAAGGAAAGTGATTTTCTCTGAAAGGACAGCATTTAGAAAGTGAGGCAACACTCCATTCACTTCACACAGTGAATTGAAGTGTTGGAACAGACTGCTTCTCTTTCAGAGAAACGCATGTGAGTTTCTTCCTAATGCTTGCAAGTAGCTTAAGGCACTTTCAAAGGAAAGTGATTTTCTCTGAAAGGACAGCATTTAGAAAGTGAAGCAACACTCCATTCACTTCGCACAGTGAATTGAAGTGTTGGAACAGACTGCTTCTCTTTCAGAGAAACACATGAGTTTCTGGTGAATGCTTGTAAGTAGCTTAAGGCACTTTCAAAGGAAAGTGATTTTCTCTGAAAGGACAGCATTTAGAAAATGAAGCAACACTCCATTCACTTCGCACAGTGAACTGAAGTGTTGGAACAGACTGCTTCTCTTTCAGAGAAATTCATGTGAGTTTAAGTTGAATGCTTGTAAGTAGCTTAAGGCACTTTCAAAGGAAAGTGATTTTCTCTGAAAGGACAGCATTTAGAAAGTGAAGCAACACTCAATTCCCTTCGTGCAGTGAATTGAAGTGTTGGAAGAGAGTGCTTCTCTTTCACAGAAACGCATTAGTGTTTCTTGTGAATGCTTGCAAATTGCTTAAGACACTTTCAAAGGAAAGTGATTTTCTCTGAAAGGACAGCATTTAGAAACTGAAGCACAACTCCATTCACTTCGCACAGTGAATTGAAGTGTTGGAACACACTGCTTCTCTTTAAGAGAAACGCATGTGAGTTTTTTGTGAATGCTTGAAAGTAGTTTAAGGCACTTTCAAAGGAAAGTGATTTTCTCTGAAAGGACAGCATTTAGAAAGTGAAGCAACACTCCATTCACTTCGCACAGTGAATTGAAGTGTTGGAACAGACTGCTTCTCTTTCAGAGAAATGCATGTGAGTTTCTTCCTAATGCTTGCAAGTAGCTTAAGGCACTATCAAAGGAAAGTGATTTTCTCTGAAAGGACAGCATTTAGAAAGTGAAGCAACACTTCATTCACTTCGCACAGTGAATTGAAGTGTTGGAACAGACTGCTTCTCTTTCAGAGAAACACATGTGAGTTTCTTCCTAATGCTTGCAAGTAGCTTAAGGCACTTTCAAAGGAAAGTGATTTTCTCTGAAAGGACAGCATTTAGAAAGTGAAGCAACAATCCATGCACTTCGCACAGTGAATTGAAGTGTTGGAACTGACTGCTTCTCTTTCAGAGAAACGCATGTGAGTTTCTGGTGAATGCTTGTAAGTAGCTTAAGGCACTTTCAAAGGACAGTGATTTTCTCTGAAAGGACAGCATTTAGAAAGTGAAGCAACACTCCATTCCCTTCGTGCAGTGAATTGAAGTGTTGGAACAGAGTGCTTCTCTTTCATATAAACGCATTAGTGTTTCTTGTGAATGCTTGCAAGTTGCTTAAGGCACTTTCAAAGGAAAGTGATTTTCTCTGAAAGGACATAATTTAGAAAGTGAAGCAACACTCCATTCACTTCGCACAGTGAATTGAAGTGTTGGAACAGACTGCATCTCTTTCAGAGAAATGCATGTGAGTTTCTGTTGAATGCTTGTAAGCAGCTTAAGGCACTTTCAAAGGAAAGTGATTTTCTCTGAAAGGACAGCATTTAGAAAGTGAAGCAACACTCCATTCACTTCGCACATTGAATTGAAGTGTTGGAACAGACTGCTTCTCTTTCAGAGAAACGCATGTGAGTTTCTGGTGAATGCTTGTAAGTAGCTTAAGGCACTTTCAAAGGAAAGTGATTTTCTCTGAAAGGACAGCATTTAGAAAGTGAGGCAACACTCCATTCACTTCACACAGTGAATTGAAGTGTTGGAACAGACTGCTTCTCTTTCAGAGAAACGCATGTGAGTTTCTTCCTAATGCTTGCAAGTAGCTTAAGGCACTTTCAAAGGAAAGTGATTTTCTCTGAAAGGACAGCATTTAGAAAGTGAAGCAACACTCCATTCACTTCGCACAGTGAATTGAAGTGTTGGAACAGACTGCTTCTCTTTCAGAGAAACACATGAGTTTCTGGTGAATGCTTGTAAGTAGCTTAAGGCACTTTCAAAGGAAAGTGATTTTCTCTGAAAGGACAGCATTTAGAAAATGAAGCAACACTCCATTCACTTCGCTCAGTGAACTGAAGTGTTGGAACAGACTGCTTCTCTTTCAGAGAAATTCATGTGAGTTTAAGTTGAATGCTTGTAAGTAGCTTAAGGCACTTTCAAAGGAAAGTGATTTTCTCTGAAAGGACAGCATTTAGAAAGTGAAGCAACACTCAATTCCCTTCGTGCAGTGAATTGAAGTGTTGGAAGAGAGTGCTTCTCTTTCACAGAAACGCATTAGTGTTTCTTGTGAATGCTTGCAAATTGCTTAAGACACTTTCAAAGGAAAGTGATTTTCTCTGAAAGGACAGCATTTAGAAACTGAAGCACAACTCCATTCACTTCGCACAGTGAATTGAAGTGTTGGAACACACTGCTTCTCTTTAAGAGAAACGCATGTGAGTTTTTTGTTAATGCTTGAAAGTAGTTTAAGGCACTTTCAAAGGAAAGTGATTTTCTCTGAAAGGACAGCATTTAGAAAGTGAAGCAACACTCCATTCACTTCGCACAGTGAATTGAAGTGTTGGAACAGACTGCTTCTCTTTCAGAGAAATGCATGTGAGTTTCTTCCTAATGCTTGCAAGTAGCTTCAGGCACTATCAAAGGAAAGTGATTTTCTCTGAAAGGACAGCATTTAGAAAGTGAAGCAACACTTCATTCACTTCGCACAGTGAATTGAAGTGTTGGAACAGACTGCTTCTCTTTCAGAGAAACACATGTGAGTTTCTTCCTAATGCTTGCAAGTAGCTTAAGGCACGTTCAAAGGAAAGTGATTTTCTCTGAAAGGACAGCATTTAGAAAGTGAAGCAACAATCCATGCACTTCGCACAGTGAATTGAAGTGTTGGAACTGACTGCTTCTCTTTCAGAGAAACGCATGTGAGTTTCTGGTGAATGCTTGTAAGTAGCTTAAGGCACTTTCAAAGGACAGTTATTTTCTCTGAAAGGACAGCATTTAGAAAGTGAAGCAACACTCCATTCCCTTCGTGCAGTGAATTGAAGTGTTGGAACAGAGTGCTTCTCTTTCATATAAACGCATTAGTGTTTCTTGTGAATGCTTGCAAGTTGCTTAAGGCACTTTCAAAGGAAAGTGATTTTCTCTGAAAGGACATAATTTAGAAAGTGAAGCAACACTCCATTCACTTCGCACAGTGAATTGAAGTGTTGGAACAGACTGCATCTCTTTCAGAGAAATGCATGTGAGTTTCTGTTGAATGCTTGTAAGCAGCTTAAGGCACTTTCAAAGGAAAGTGATTTTCTCTGAAAGGACAGCATTTAGAAAGTGAAGCAACACTCCATTCCCTTCGCACATTGAATTGAAGTGTTGGAACAGACTGCTTCTCTTTCAGAGAAACGCATGTGAGTTTCTGGTGAATGCTTGTAAGTAGCTTAAGGCACTTTCAAAGGAAAGTGATTTTCTCTGAAAGGACAGCATTTAGAAAGTGAGGCAACACTCCATTCACTTCACACAGTGAATTGAAGTGTTGGAACAGACTGCTTCTCTTTCAGAGAAACGCATGTGAGTTTCTTCCTAATGCTTGCAAGTAGCTTAAGGCACATTCAAAGGAAAGTGATTTTCTCTGAAAGGACAGCATTTAGAAAGTGAAGCAACACTTCATTCACTTCGCACAGTGAATTGAAGTGTTGGAACAGACTGCTTCTCTTTCAGAGAAATTCATGTGAGTTTAAGTTGAATGGTTGTAAGTAGCTTAAGGCACTTTCAAAGGAAAGTGATTTTCTCTGAAAGGACAGCATTTAGAAAGTGAAGCAACACTCCCTTCACTTAGCAGAGTGAATTGAAGTTTTGGAACAGACTGCTTCTCTTTCAGAGAAACGCATGTGAGTTTCTGGTGAATGCTTGTAAGTAGCTTAAGGCACTTTCAAAGGAAAGTGATTTTCTCTGAAAGGACAGCATTTAGAAAGTGAAGCAACACTCCATTCACTTCGCACAGTGAATTGAAGTGTTGGAACAGACTGCTTCTCTTTCAGAGAAACGCATGTGAGTTTCTGGTGAATGCTTGTAAGTAGCTTAAGGCACTTTCAAAGGAAAGTGATTTTCTCTGAAAGGACAGCATTTAGAAAGTGAAGCAACACTCCATTCACTTCGCACAGTGAATTGAAGTGTTGGAACAGACTGCTTCTCTTTAAGAGAAACGCATGTGAGTTTTTTGTGAATGCTTGAAAGTAGTTTAAGGCACTTTCAAAGGAAAGTGATTTTCTCTGAAAGGACAGCATTTAGAAACTGAAGCAACACTCCATTCACTCCGCACAGTGAATTGAAGTGTTGGAACAGACTGCTTCTCTTTCAGAGAAACGCATGTGAGTTTCTTCCTAATGCTTGTAAGTAGCTTAAGGCACTTTCAAAGGAAAGTGATTTTCTCTGAAAGGACAGCATTTAGAAAGTAAAGCAACACTCAATTCCCTTCGTGCAGTGAATTGAAGTGTTGGAACAGAGTGCTTCTCTTTCATAGAAACGCATTAGTGTTTCTTGTGAATGCTTGCAAATTGCTTAAGGCACTTTCAAAGGAAAGTGATTTTCTCTAAAGGACAGCATTTAGAAACTGAAGCACAACTCCATTCACTTCGCACAGTGAATTGAAGTGTTGGAACACACTGCTTCTCTTTAAGAGAAACGCATGTGAGTTTTTTGTGAATGCTTGCAAGTAGCTTAAGGCACTTTCAAAGGAAAGTGATTTTCTCTGA
The DNA here is from genome assembly GCF_982192425.1 of Myodes glareolus. Taxonomy (NCBI): domain Eukaryota; kingdom Metazoa; phylum Chordata; class Mammalia; order Rodentia; family Cricetidae; genus Myodes; species Myodes glareolus. The sequence goes on from NW_028263215.1 coordinate 1,034,020, forward strand.
AAGGACAGCATTTAGAAAGTGAAGCAACAATCCATGCACTTCGCACAGTGAATTGAAGTGTTGGAACCGACTGCTTCTCTTTCAGAGAAACGCATGTGAGTTTCTGGTGAATGCTTGTAAGTAGCTTAAGGCACTTTCAAAGGACAGTGATTTTCTCTGAAAGGACAGCATTTAGAAAGTGAAGCAACACTCCATTCCCTTCGTGCAGTGAATTGAAGTGTTGGAACAGAGTGCTTCTCTTTCATATAAACGCATTAGTGTTTCTTGTGAATGCTTGCAAGTTGCTTAAGGCACTTTGAAAGGAAAGTGATTTTCTCTGAAAGGACATAATTGAGAAAGTGAAGCAACACTCCATTCACTTCGCACAGTGAAGTGAAGTGTTGGAACAGACTGCTTCACTTTCAGAGAAATGCATGTGAGTTTCTGTTGAATGCTTGTAAGCAGCTTAAGGCACTTTCAAAGGAAAGTGATTTTCTCTGAAAGGACAGCATTTAGAAAGTGAAGCAACACTCCATTCACTTCGCACATTGAATTGAAGTGTTGGAACAGACTGCTTCTCTTTCAGAGAAACGCATTTGAGTTTCTGGTGAATGCTTGTAAGTAGCTTAAGGCACTTTCAAAGGAAAGTGATTTTCTCTGAAAGGACAGCATTTAGAAAGTGAGGCAACACTCCATTCACTTCACACAGTGAATTGAAGTGTTGGAACAGACTGCTTCTCTTTCAGAGAAACGCATGTGAGTTTCTTCCTAATGCTTGCAAGTAGCTTAAGGCACTTTAAAAGGAAAGTGATTTTCTCTGAAAGGACAGCATTTAGAAAGTGAAGCAACACTCCATTCACTTCGCACAGTGAATTGAAGTGTTGGAACAGACTGCTTCTCTTTCAGAGAAACGCATGAGTTTCTGGTGAATGCTTGTAAGTAGCTTAAGGCACTTTCAAAGGAAAGTGATTTTCTCTGAAAGGACAGCATTTAGAAAGTGAAGCAACACTCCATTCACTTCGCACAGTGAATTGAAGTGTTGGAACAGACTGCTTCTCTTTCAGAGAAATTCATGTGAGTTTCTGGTGAATGCTTGTAAGTAGCTTAAGGCACTTTCAAAGGAAAGTGATTTTCTCTGAAAGGACAGCATTTAGAAAGTAAAGCAACACTCCATTCACTTCGCAGAGTGAATTGAAGTTTTGGAACAGACTGCTTCTCTTTCAGAGAAACGCATGTGAGTTTCTGGTGAATGCTTGTAAGTAGCTTAAGGCACTTTCAAAGGAAAGTGATTTTCTCTGAAAGGACAGCATTTAGAAAGTGAAGCAACACTCCATTCACTTCGCACAGTGAATTGAAGTGTTGGAACAGACTGCTTCTCTTTCAGAGAAACGCATGTGAGTTTTTTCCTAATGCTTGTAAGTAGCTTAAGGCACTTTCAAAGGAAAGTGATTTTCTCTGAAAGGACAGCATTTAGAAACTGAAGCAACACTCCATTCACTTCGCACAGTGAATTGAAGTGTTGGAACAGACTGCTTCTCTTTCAGAGAAACGCATGTGAGTTTCTTGTGAATTATTGCAAGTCGCTTAAGGCACTTTCAAAGGAAAGTGATTTTCTCTGAAAGGACAGCATTTAGAAACTGAAGCAACACTCCATTCACTACGCACAGTGAATTGAAGTGTTGGAACACACTACTTCTCTTTAAGAGAAACGCATGTGAGTTTTTTGTGAATGCTTGAAAGTAGTTTAAGGCACTTTCAAAGGAAAGTGATTTTCTCTGAAAGGACATAATTTAGAAAGTGATGCAACACTCCATTCACTTCGCACAGTGAATTGAAGTGTTGGAACAGACTGCTTCTCTTTCATAGAAACGCATTAGTGTTACTTGGGAATGCTTGCAAGTAGCTTAAGGCACTTTCAAAGGAAATTGATTTTCTCTGAAAGGACAGCGTTTAGATAGTGAAGCAACACTCCATTCACTTCTCGCAGTGAATTGAAGTGTTGGAACAGACTGCTTCTCTTTCAGAGAAACGCATGTGAGTTTCTGGTGAATGCTTGTAAGTAGCTTAAGGCACTTTCAAAGGAAAGTGATTTTCTCTGAAAGGACAGCATTTAGAAAGTGAGGCAACACTCCATTCACTTCACACAGTGAATTTAAGTGTTGGAACAGACTGCTTCTCTTTCAGAGAAACGCATGTGAGTTTCTTCCTAATGCTTGCAAGTAGCTTAAGGCACTTTAAAAGGAAAGTGATTTTCTCTGAAAGGACAGCATTTAGAAAGTGAAGCAACACTCCATTCACTTCGCACAGTGAATTGAAGTGTTGGAACAGACTGCTTCTCTTTCAGAGAAACGCATGAGTTTCTGGTGAATGCTTGTAAGTAGCTTAAGGCACTTTCAAAGGAAGGTGATTTTCTCTGAAAGGACAGCATTTAGAAAGTGAAGCAACTCTCCATTCACTTCGCACAGTGAATTGAAGTGTTGGAGCAGACTGCTTCTCTTTCAGAGAAATTCATGTGAGTTTAAGTTGAATGCTTGTAAGTAGCTTAAGGCACTTTCACAGGAAAGTGATTTTCTCTGAAAGGACAGCATTTAGAAAGTGAAGCAACACTCCATTCACTTCGCAGAGTGAATTGAAGTTTTGGAACAGACTGCTTCTCTTTCAGAGAAACGCATGTGAGTTTCTGTTGAATGCTTGTAAGTAGCTTAAGGCTCTTTCAAAGGAAAGTGATTTTCTATGAAAGGACAGCATTTAGAAAGTAAAGCAACACTCCATTCCCTTCGCACAGTGAATTGAAGTGTTGGAACAGACTGCTTCTCTTTAAGAGAAACGCATGTGAGTTTTTTGTGAATGCTTGAAAGTAGTTTAAGGCACTTTCAAAGGAAAGTGATTTTCTCTGAAAGGACAGAATTTAGAAAGTGATGCAACACTCCATTCACTTCGCACAGTGAATTGAAGTGTTGGAACAGACTGCTTCTCTTTCAGAGAAACGCATGTGAGTTTCTTCCTAATGCTTGTAAGTAGCTTAAGGCACTTTCAAAGGAAAGTGATTTTCTCTGAAAGGACAGCATTTAGAAAGTGAAGCAACACTCAATTCCCTTCGTGCAGTGAATTGAAGTGTTGGAACAGAGTGCTTCTCTTTCACAGAAACGCATTAGTGTTTCTTGTGAATGCTTGCAAATTGCTTAAGGCACTTTCAAAGGAAAGTGATTTTCTCTGAAAGGACAGCATTTAGAAACTGAAGCACAACTCCATTCACTTCGCACAGTGAATTGAAGTGTTGGAACACACTGCTTCTCTTTAAGAGACACGCATGTGAGTTTTTTGTGAATGCTTGCAAGTAGCTTAAGGCACTTTCAAAGGAAAGTGATTTTCTCTGAAAGGACAGCATTTAGAAAGTGAAGCAACAATCCATGTACTTCGCACAGTGAATTGAAGTGTTGGAACCGACTGCTTCTCTTTCAGAGAAACGCATGTGAGTTTCTGGTGAATGCTTGTAAGTAGCTTAAGGCACTTTCAAAGGACAGTGATTTTCTCTGAAAGGACAGCATTTAGAAAGTGAAGCAACACTCCATTCCCTTCGTGCAGTGAATTGAAGTGTTGGAACAGAGTGCTTCTCTTTCATATAAACGCATTAGTGTTTCTTGTGAATGCTTGCAAGTTGCTTAAGGCACTTTGAAAGGAAAGTGATTTTCTCTGAAAGGACATAATTGAGAAAGTGAAGCAACACTCCATTCACTTCGCACAGTGAAGTGAAGTGTTGGAACAGACTGCTTCACTTTCAGAGAAATGCATGTGAGTTTCTGTTGAATGCTTGTAAGCAGCTTAAGGCACTTTCAAAGGAAAGTGATTTTCTCTGAAAGGACAGCATTTAGAAAGTGAAGCAACACTCCATTCACTTCGCACATTGAATTGAAGTGTTGGAACAGACTGCTTCTCTTTCAGAGAAACGCATGTGAGTTTCTGGTGAATGCTTGTAAGTAGCTTAAGGCACTTTCAAAGGAAAGTGATTTTCTCTGAAAGGACAGCATTTAGAAAGTGAGGCAACACTCCATTCACTTCACACAGTGAATTGAAGTGTTGGAACAGACTGCTTCTCTTTCAGAGAAACGCATGTGAGTTTCTTCCTAATGCTTGCAAGTAGCTTAAGGCACTTTAAAAGGAAAGTGATTTTCTCTGAAAGGACAGCATTTAGAAAGTGAAGCAACACTCCATTCACTTCGCACAGTGAATTGAAGTGTTGGAACAGACTGCTTCTCTTTCAGAGAAACGCATGAGTTTCTGGTGAATGCTTGTAAGTAGCTTAAGGCACTTTCAAAGGAAAGTGATTTTCTCTGAAAGGACAGCATTTAGAAAGTGAAGCAACACTCCATTCACTTCGCACAGTGAATTGAAGTGTTGGAACAGACTGCTTCTCTTTCAGAGAAATTCATGTGAGTTTCTGGTGAATGCTTGTAAGTAGCTTAAGGCACTTTCAAAGGAAAGTGATTTTCTCTGAAAGGACAGCATTTAGAAAGTAAAGCAACACTCCATTCACTTCGCAGAGTGAATTGAAGTTTTGGAACAGACTGCTTCTCTTTCAGAGAAACGCATGTGAGTTTCTGGTGAATGCTTGTAAGTAGCTTAAGGCACTTTCAAAGGAAAGTGATTTTCTCTGAAAGGACAGCATTTAGAAAGTGAAGCAACACTCCATTCACTTCGCACAGTGAATTGAAGTGTTGGAACAGACTGCTTCTCTTTCAGAGAAACGCATGTGAGTTTTTTCCTAATGCTTGTAAGTAGCTTAAGGCACTTTCAAAGGAAAGTGATTTTCTCTGAAAGGACAGCATTTAGAAACTGAAGCAACACTCCATTCACTTCGCACAGTGAATTGAAGTGTTGGAACAGACTGCTTCTCTTTCAGAGAAACTCATGTGAGTTTCTTGTGAATTATTGCAAGTCGCTTAAGGCACTTTCAAAGGAAAGTGATTTTCTCTGAAAGGACAGCATTTAGAAACTGAAGCAACACTCCATTCACTACGCACAGTGAATTGAAGTGTTGGAACACACTACTTCTCTTTAAGAGAAACGCATGTGAGTTTTTTGTGAATGCTTGAAAGTAGTTTAAGGCACTTTCAAAGGAAAGTGATTTTCTCTGAAAGGACATAATTTAGAAAGTGATGCAACACTCCATTCACTTCGCACAGTGAATTGAAGTGTTGGAACAGACTGCTTCTCTTTCATAGAAACGCATTAGTGTTACTTGGGAATGCTTGCAAGTAGCTTAAGGCACTTTCAAAGGAAATTGATTTTCTCTGAAAGGACAGCGTTTAGATAGTGAAGCAACACTCCATTCACTTCTCGCAGTGAATTGAAGTGTTGGAACAGACTGCTTCTCTTTCAGAGAAACGCATGTGAGTTTCTGGTGAATGCTTGTAAGTAGCTTAAGGCACTTTCAAAGGAAAGTGATTTTCTCTGAAAGGACAGCATTTAGAAAGTGAGGCAACACTCCATTCACTTCACACAGTGAATTTAAGTGTTGGAACAGACTGCTTCTCTTTCAGAGAAACGCATGTGAGTTTCTTCCTAATGCTTGCAAGTAGCTTAAGGCACTTTAAAAGGAAAGTGATTTTCTCTGAAAGGACAGCATTTAGAAAGTGAAGCAACACTCCATTCACTTCGCACAGTGAATTGAAGTGTTGGAACAGACTGCTTCTCTTTCAGAGAAACGCATGAGTTTCTGGTGAATGCTTGTAAGTAGCTTAAGGCACTTTCAAAGGAAGGTGATTTTCTCTGAAAGGACAGCATTTAGAAAGTGAAGCAACTCTCCATTCACTTCGCACAGTGAATTGAAGTGTTGGAGCAGACTGCTTCTCTTTCAGAGAAATTCATGTGAGTTTAAGTTGAATGCTTGTAAGTAGCTTAAGGCACTTTCACAGGAAAGTGATTTTCTCTGAAAGGACAGCATTTAGAAAGTGAAGCAACACTCCATTCACTTCGCAGAGTGAATTGAAGTTTTGGAACAGACTGCTTCTCTTTCAGAGAAACGCATGTGAGTTTCTGTTGAATGCTTGTAAGTAGCTTAAGGCTCTTTCAAAGGAAAGTGATTTTCTATGAAAGGACAGCATTTAGAAAGTAAAGCAACACTCCATTCCCTTCGCGCAATGAATTGAAGTGTTGGAACAGACTGCTTCTCTTTCATAGAAACGCATTAGTGTTTCTTGGGAATGCTTGCAAGTAGCTTAAGGCACTTTCAAAGGAAATTGATTTTCTCTGAAAGGACAGCATTTAGATAGTGAAGCAACACTCCATTCACTTCGCACAGTGAATTGAAGTGTTGGAACCGACTGCTTCTCTTTCAGAGAAACGCATGTGAGTTTCTTGTGAATTCTTGCAAGTTGCTTAAGGCACTTTCAAAGGAAAGTGATTTTCTCTGAAAGGACAGCATTTAGAAACTGAAGCAACACTCCATTCACTTCGCACTGTGAATTGAAGTGTTGGAACAGACTGCTTCTCTTTCAGAGAAACGCATGTGAGTTTCTTCCTAATGCTTGCAAGTAGCTTAAGGCACTTTCAAAGGAAAGTGATTTTCTCTGAAAGGACAGCATTTAGAAAGTGAAGCAACACTCCATTCACTTCGCACAGTGAATTGAAGTGTTGGAACAGACTGCTTCTCTTTCAGAGAAACGCATGTGAGTTTCTGGTGAATGCTTGTAAGTAGCTTAAGGCACTTTCAAAGGAAAGTGATTTTCTCTGAAAGGACAGCATTTAGAAAGTGAAGCAACACTCCATTCACTGCGCACAGTGAATTGAAGTGTTGGAACAGACTGCTTCTCTTTAAGAGAAACGCATGTGAGTTTTTTGTGAATGCTTGAAAGTAGTTTAAGGCACTTTCAAAGGAAAGTGATTTTCTCTGAAAGGACAGAATTTAGAAAGTGATGCAACACTCCATTCACTTCGCACAGTGAATTGAAGTGTTGGAACAGACTGCTTCTCTTTCAGAGAAACGCATGTGAGTTTCTTCCTAATGCTTGTAAGTAGCTTAAGGCACTTTCAAAGGAAAGTGATTTTCTCTGAAAGGACAGCATTTAGAAAGTGAAGCAACACTCAATTCCCTTCGTGCAGTGAATTGAAGTGTTGGAACAGAGTGCTTCTCTTTCATAGAAACGCATTAGTGTTTCTTGTGAATGCTTGCAAATTGCTTAAGGCACTTTCAAAGGAAAGTGATTTTCTCTGAAAGGACAGCATTTAGAAACTGAAGCACAACTCCATTCACTTCGCACAGTGAATTGAAGTGTTGGAACACACTGCTTCTCTTTAAGAGAAACGCATGTGAGTTTTTTGTGAATGCTTGCAAGTAGCTTAAGGCACTTTCAAAGGAAAGTGATTTTCTCTGAAAGGACAGCATTTAGAAAGTGAAGCAACAATCCATGCACTTCGCACAGTGAATTGAAGTGTTGGAACCGACTGCTTCTCTTTCAGAGAAACGCATGTGAGTTTCTGGTGAATGCTTGTAAGTAGCTTAAGGCACTTTCAAAGGACAGTGATTTTCTCTGAAAGGACAGCATTTAGAAAGTGAAGCAACACTCCATTCCCTTCGTGCAGTGAATTGAAGTGTTGGAACAGAGTGCTTCTCTTTCATATAAACGCATTAGTGTTTCTTGTGAATGCTTGCAAGTTGCTTAAGGCACTTTGAAAGGAAAGTGATTTTCTCTGAAAGGACATAATTGAGAAAGTGAAGCAACACTCCATTCACTTCGCACAGTGAAGTGAAGTGTTGGAACAGACTGCTTCACTTTCAGAGAAATGCATGTGAGTTTCTGTTGAATGCTTGTAAGCAGCTTAAGGCACTTTCAAAGGAAAGTGATTTTCTCTGAAAGGACAGCATTTAGAAAGTGAAGCAACACTCCATTCACTTCGCACATTGAATTGAAGTGTTGAAACAGACTGCTTCTCTTTCAGAGAAACGCATGTGAGTTTCTGGTGAATGCTTGTAAGTAGCTTAAGGCACTTTCAAAGGAAAGTGATTTTCTCTGAAAGGACAGCATTTAGAAAGTGAGGCAACACTCCATTCACTTCACACAGTGAATTGAAGTGTTGGAACAGACTGCTTCTCTTTCAGAGAAACGCATGTGAGTTTCTGGTGAATGCTTGCAAGTAGCTTAAGGCACTTTAAAAGGAAAGTGATTTTCTCTGAAAGGACAGCATTTAGAAAGTGAAGCAACACTCCATTCACTTCGCACAGTGAATTGAAGTGTTGGAACAGACTGCTTCTCTTTCAGAGAAACGCATGAGTTTCTGGTGAATGCTTGTAAGTAGCTTAAGGCACTTTCAAAGGAAAGTGATTTTCTCTGAAAGGACAGCATTTAGAAATTGAAGCAACACTCCATTCACTTCGCACAGTGAATTGAAGTGTTGGAACAGACTGCTTCTCTTTCAGAGAAATTCATGTGAGTTTAAGTTGAATGCTTGTAAGTAGCTTAAGGCACTTTCAAAGGAAAGTGATTTTCTCTGAAAGGACAGCATTTAGAAAGTAAAGCAACACTCCATTCACTTCGCAGAGTGAATTGAAGTTTTGGAACAGACTGCTTCTCTTTCAGAGAAACGCATGTGAGTTTCTGGTGAATGCTTGTAAGTAGCTTAAGGCACTTTCAAAGGAAAGTGATTTTCTCTGAAAGGACAGCATTTAGAAAGTGAAGCAACACTCCATTCACTTCGTACAGTGAATTGAAGTGTTGGAACACACTGCTTCTCTTTCAGAGAAACGCATGTGAGTTTTTTCCTAATGCTTGTAAGTAGCTTAAGGCACTTTCAAAGGAAAGTGATTTTCTCTGAAAGGACAGCATTTAGAAACTGAAGCAACACTCCATTCACTTCGCACAGTGAATTGAAGTGTTGGAACAGACTGCTTCTCTTTCAGAGAAACGCATGTGAGTTTCTTGTGAATTATTGCAAGTCGCTTAAGGCACTTTCAAAGGAAAGTGATTTTCTCTGAAAGGACAGCATTTAGAAACTGAAGCAACACTCCATTCACTACGCACAGTGAATTGAAGTGTTGGAACACACTACTTCTCTTTAAGAGAAACGCATGTGAGTTTTTTGTGAATGCTTGAAAGTAGTTTAAGGCACTTTCAAAGGAAAGTGATTTTCTCTGAAAGGACATAATTTAGAAAGTGATGGAACACTCCATTCACTTCGCACAGTGAATTGAAGTGTTGGAACAGACTGCTTCTCTTTCAGAGAAACGCATTAGTGTTACTTGGGAATGCTTGCAAGTAGCTTAAGGCACTTTCAAAGGAAATTGATTTTCTCTGAAAGGACAGCGTTTAGATAGTGAAGCAACACTCCATTCACTTCTCGCAGTGAATTGAAGTGTTGGAACAGACTGCTTCTCTTTCAGAGAAACGCATGTGAGTTTCTGGTGAATGCTTGTAAGTAGCTTAAGGCACTTTCAAAGGAAAGTGATTTTCTCTGAAAGGACAGCATTTAGAAAGTGAGGCAACACTCCATTCACTTCACACAGTGAATTTAAGTGTTGGAACAGACTGCTTCTCTTTCAGAGAAACGCATGTGAGTTTCTTCCTAATGCTTGCAAGTAGCTTAAGGCACTTTAAAAGGAAAGTGATTTTCTCTGAAAGGACAGCATTTAGAAAGTGAAGCAACACTCCATTCACTTCGCACAGTGAATTGAAGTGTTGGAACAGACTGCTTCTCTTTCAGAGAAACGCATGAGTTTCTGGTGAATGCTTGTAAGTAGCTTAAGGCACTTTCAAAGGAAGGTGATTTTCTCTGAAAGGACAGCATTTAGAAAGTGAAGCAACTCTCCATTCACTTCGCACAGTGAATTGAAGTGTTGGAGCAGACTGCTTCTCTTTCAGAGAAATTCATGTGAGTTTAAGTTGAATGCTTGTAAGTAGCTTAAGGCACTTTCAAAGGAAAGTGATTTTCTCTGAAAGGACAGCATTTAGAAAGTGAAGCAACACTCCATTCACTTCGCAGAGTGAATTGAAGTTTTGGAACAGACTGCTTCTCTTTCAGAGAAACGCATGTGAGTTTCTGTTGAATGCTTGTAAGTAGCTTAAGGCTCTTTCAAAGGAAAGTGATTTTCTATGAAAGGACAGCATTTAGAAAGTAAAGCAACACTCCATTCCCTTCGCGCAATGAATTGAAGTGTTGGAACAGACTGCTACTCTTTCATAGAAACGCATTAGTGTTTCTTGGGAATGCTTGCAAGTAGCTTAAGGCACTTTCAAAGGAAATTGATTTTCTCTGAAAGGACAGCATTTAGATAGTGAAGCAACACTCCATTCACTTCGCACAGTGAATTGAAGTGTTGGAACCGACTGCTTCTCTTTCAGAGAAACGCATGTGAGTTTCTTGTGAATTCTTGCAAGTTGCTTAAGGCACTTTCAAAGGAAAGTGATTTTCTCTGAAAGGACAGCATTTAGAAACTGAAGCAACACTCCATTCACTTCGCACTGTGAATTGAAGTGTTGGAACAGACTGCTTCTCTTTCAGAGAAACGCATGTGAGTTTCTTCCTAATGCTTGCAAGTAGCTTAAGGCACTTTCAAAAGAAAGTGATTTTCTCTGAAAGGACAGCATTTAGAAAGTGAAGCAACACTCCATTCACTTCGCACAGTGAATTGAAGTGTTGGAACAGACTGCTTCTCTTTCAGAGAAACGCATGTGAGTTTCTGGTGAATGCTTGTAAGTAGCTTAAGGCACTTTCAAAGGAAAGTGATTTTCTCTGAAAGGACAACATTTAGAAAGTGAAGCAACACTCCATTCACTTCACACAGTGAATTGAAGTGTTGGAACAGACTGCTTCTCTTTCAGAGAAACGCATGTGAGTTTCTGGTGAATGCTTGTAAGTAGCTTAAGGCACTTTCAAATGAAAGTGATTTTCTCTGAAAGGACAGCATTTAGAAAGTGAAGCAACACTCCATTCACTTCGCACAGTGAATTGAAGTGTTGGAACAGACTGCTTCTCTTTCAGAGAAACGCATGTGAGTTTCTGGTGAATGCTTGTAAGTAGCTTAAGGCACTTTCAAAGGACAGTGATTTTCTCTGAAAGGACAGCATTTAGAAAGTGAAGCAACACTCCATTCCCTTCGTGCAGTGAATTGAAGTGTTGGAACAGAGTGCTTCTCTTTCATATAAACGCATTAGTGTTTCTTGTGAATGCTTGCAAGTTGCTTAAGGCACTTTGAAAGGAAAGTGATTTTCTCTGAAAGGACATAATTGAGAAAGTGAAGCAACACTCCATTCACTTCGCACTGTGAAGTGAAGTGTTGGAACAGACTGCTTCACTTTCAGAGAAATGCATGTGAGTTTCTGTTGAATGCTTGTAAGCAGCTTAAGGCACTTTCAAAGGAAAGTGATTTTCTCTGAAAGGACAGCATTTAGAAAGTGAAGCAACACTCCATTCACTTCGCACATTGAATTGAAGTGTTGGAACAGACTGCTTCTCTTTCAGAGAAACGCATGTGAGTTTCTGGTGAATGCTTGTAAGTAGCTTAAGGCACTTTCAAAGGAAAGTGATTTTCTCTGAAAGGACAGCATTTAGAAAGTGAGGCAACACTCCATTCACTTCACACAGTGAATTGAAGTGTTGGAACAGACTGCTTCTCTTTCAGAGAAACGCATGTGAGTTTCTTCCTAATGCTTGCAAGTAGCTTAAGGCACTTTAAAAGGAAAGTGATTTTCTCTGAAAGGACAGCATTTAGAAAGTGAAGCAACACTCCATTCACTTCGCACAGTGAATTGAAGTGTTGGAACAGACTGCTTCTCTTTCAGAGAAACGCATGAGTTTCTGGTGAATGCTTGTAAGTAGCTTAAGGCACTTTCAAAGGAAAGTGATTTTCTCTGAAAGGACAGCATTTAGAAAGTGAAGCAACACTCCATTCACTTCGCACAGTGAATTGAAGTGTTGGAACAGACTGCTTCTCTTTCAGAGAAATTCATGTGAGTTTAAGTTGAATGCTTGTAAGTAGCTTAAGGCACTTTCAAAGGAAAGTGATTTTCTCTGAAAGGACAGCATTTAGAAAGTAAAGCAACACTCCATTCACTTCGCAGAGTGAATTGAAGTTTTGGAACAGACTGCTTCTCTTTCAGAGAAACGCATATGAGTTTCTGGTGAATGCTTGTAAGTAGCTTAAGGCACTTTCAAAGGAAAGTGATTTTCTCTGAAAGGACAGCATTTAGAAAGTGAAGCAACACTCCATTCACTTCGCACAGTGAATTGAAGTGTTGGAACAGACTGCTTCTCTTTCAGAGAAACGCATGTGAGTTTTTTCCTAATGCTTGTAAGTAGCTTAAGGCACTTTCAAAGGAAAGTGATTTTCTCTGAAAGGACAGCATTTAGAAACTGAAGCAACACTCCATTCACTTCGCACAGTGAATTGAAGTGTTGGAACACACTACTTCTCTTTAAGAGAAACGCATGTGAGTTTTTTGTGAATGCTTGAAAGTAGTTTAAGGCACTTTCAAAGGAAAGTGATTTTCTCTGAAAGGACATAATTTAGAAAGTGATGCAACACTCCATTCACTTCGCACAGTGAATTGAAGTGTTGGAACAGACTGCTTCTCTTTCAGAGAAACGCATGTGAGTTTCTTCCTAATGCTTGTAAGTAGCTTAAGGCACTTTCAAAGGAAAGTGATTTTCTCTGAAAGGACAGCATTTAGAAAGTGAAGCAACACTCAATTCCCTTCGTGCAGTGAATTGAAGTGTTGGAACAGAGTGCTTCTCTTTCATAGAAACGCATGTGAGTTTCTTCCTAATGCTTGTAAGTAGCTTAAGGCACTTTCAAAGGAAAGTGATTTTCTCTGAAAGGACAGCATTTAGAAAGTGAAGCAACACTCAATTCCCTTCGTGCAGTGAATTGAAGTGTTGGAACAGAGTGCTTCTCTTTCATAGAAACGCATTAGTGTTTCTTGTGAATGCTTGCAAATTGCTTAAGGCACTTTCAAAGGAAAGTGATTTTCTCTGAAAGGACAGCATTTAGAAACTGAAGCAACACTCCATTCATTTCGCACAGTGAATTGAAGTGTTGGAACAGACTGCTTCTCTTTCAGAGAAACGCATGTGAGTTTCTTGTGAATTATGGCAAGTCGCTTAAGGCACTTTCAATGGAAAGTGATTTTCTCTGAAAGGACAGCATTTAGAAAGTGAAGCAACACTCCATTCCCTTCGTGCAGTGAATTGAAGTGTTGGAACAGAGTGCTTATCTTTCATAGAAACGCATTAGTGTTTCTTGTGAATGCTTGCAAGTTGCTTAAGGCACTTTCAAAGGAAAGTGATTTTCTCTGAAAGGACAGCATTTAGAAAGTGAAGCAACACTCAATTCACTTTGTACAGTGAATTGAAGTGTTGGAACAGACTGCTTCTCTTTCAGAGAAATGCATGTGAGTTTCTGTTGAATGCTTGTAAGTAGCTTAAGGCTCTTTCAAAGGAAAGTGATTTTCTATGAAAGGACAGCATTTAGAAAGTAAAGCAACACTCCATTCCCTTCGCGCAATGAATTGAAGTGTTGGAACAGACTGCTTCTCTTTCATAGAAACGCATCAGTGTTTCTTGGGAATGCTTGCAAGTTGCTTAAGGCACTTTCAAAGGAAAGTGATTTTCTCTGAAAGGACAGCGTTTAGATAGTGAAGCAACACTCCATTCACTTCGCGCAGTGAATTGAAGTGTTGGAACAGACTGCTTCTCTTTCAGAGAAACGCATGTGAGTTTCTGGTGAATGCTTGTAAGTAGCTTAAGGCACTTTCAAAGGAAAGTGATTTTCTCTGAAAGGACAGCATTTAGAAAGTGAAGCAACACTCCATTCACTTCGCACAGTGAATTGAAGTGTTGGAACAGACTGCTTCTCTTTCAGAGAAACGCATGTGAGTTTCTTGTGAATTATTGCAAATCGCTTAAGGCACTTTCAAAGGAAAGTGATTTTCTCTGAAAGGACAGCATTTAGAAACTGAAGCAACACTCCATTCACTTCGCACAGTGAATTGAAGTGTTGGAACACACTGCTTCTCTTTAAAAGAAACGCATGTGAGTTTTTTGTGAATGCTTGAAAGCAGTTTAAGGCACTTTCAAAGGAAAGTGATTTTCTCTGAAAGGACAGAATTTAGAAAGTGATGCAACACTCCAATCACTTCGCACAGTGGATTGAAGTGTTGGAACAGACTGCTTCTCTTTCAGAGAAACGCATGTGAGTTTCTTCCTAATGCTTGTAAGTAGCTTAAGGCACTTTCAAAGGAAAGTGATTTTCTCTGAAAGGACAGCATTTAGAAAGTGAAGCAACACTAAATTCCCTTCGTGCAGTGAATTGAAGTGTTGGAACAGAGTGCTTCTCTTTCATAGAAACGCATTAGTGTTTCTTGTGAATGCTTGCAAATTGCTTAAGGCACTTTCAAAGGAAAGTGATTTTCTCTGAAAGGACAGCATTTAGAAACTGAAGCAACACTCCATTCACTTCGCACAGTGAATTGAAGTGTTGGAACACACTGCTTCTCTTTAAGAGAAACGCATGTGAGTTTTTTGTGAATGCTTGAAAGTAGCTTAAGGCACTTTCAAAGGACAGTGATTTTCTCTGAAAGGACAGCATTTAGAAAGTGAAGCAACACTCCATTCCCTTCGTGCAGCGAATTGAAGTGTTGGAACAGAGTGCTTCTCTTTCATATAAACGCATTAGTGTTTCTTGTGAATGCTTGCAAGTCGCTTAAGGCACTTTCAAAGGAAAGTGATTTTCTCTGAAAGGACAGCATTTAGAAAGTGAAGCAACACTCCATTCCCTTCGTGCAGTGAATTGAAGTGTTGGAACAGAGTGCTTCTCTTTCATAGAAACGCATTAGTGTTTCTTGTGAATGCTTGCAAGTTGCTTAAGGCACTTTCAAAGGAAAGTGATTTTCTCTGAAAGGACAGCATTTAGAAAGTGAGGCAACACTCAATTCACTTTGTACAGTGAATTGAAGTGTTGGAACAGACTGCTTCTCTTTCAGAGAAATGCATGTGAGTTTCTGTTGAATGCTTGTAAGTAGCTTAAGGCTCTTTCAAAGGAAAGTGATTTTCTATGAAAGGACAGCATTTAGAAAGTAAAGCAACACTCCATTCCCTTCGCGCAATGAATTGAAGTGTTGGAACAGACTGCTTCTCTTTCATAGAAACGCATCAGTGTTTCTTGGGAATGCTTGCAAGTAGCTTAAGGCACATTCAAAGGAAATTGATTTTCTCTGAAAGGACAGCGTTTAGATAGTGAAGCAACACTCCATTCGCTTCGCGCAGTGAATTGAAGTGTTGGAACAGACTGCTTCTCTTTCAGAGAAACGCATGTGAGTTTATGGTGAATGCTTGTAAGTAGCTTAAGGCACTTTCAAAGGAAAGTGATTTTCTCTGAAAGGACAGCATTTAGAAAGTGAGGCAAAACTCCATTCACTTCACACAGTGAATTTAAGTGTTGGAACAGACTGCTTCTCTTTCAGAGAAACGCATGTGAGTTTCTTCCTAATGCTTGCAAGTAGCTTAAGGCACTTTAAAAGGAAAGTGATTTTCTCTGAAAGGACAGCATTTAGAAAGTGAAGCAACACTCCATTCACTTCGCACAGTGAATTGAAGTGTTGGAACAGACTGCTTCTCTTTCAGAGAAACGCATGTGAGTTTATTGTGAATTATTGCAAGTCGCTTAAGGCACTTTAAAAGGAAAGTGATTTTCTCTGAAAGGACAGCATTTAGAAAGTGAGACAACAATCCATTCACTTCACACAGTGAATTGAAGTGTTGGAACAGTCTGCTTCTCTTTCAGAGAAACGCATGTGAGTTTCTTCCTAATGCTTGCAAGTAGCTTAAGGCACTTTCAAAGGAAAGTGATTTTCTCTGAAAGGACAGCATTTAGAAAGTGAAGCAACACTCCATTCACTTCGCACAGTGAATTGAAGTGTTGGAACAGACTGCTTCTCTTTCAGAGAAACGCATGTGAGTTTCTGGTGAATGCTTGTAAGTAGCTTAAGGCACTTTCAAAGGAAAGTGATTTTCTCTGAAAGGACAGCATTTAGAAAGTGAAGCAACACTCCATTCACTTCGCACAGTGAATTGAAGTGTTGGAACAGACTGCTTCTCTTTCAGAGAAACGCATGTGAGTTTCTTCCTAATGCTTGTAAGTAGCTTAAGGCACTTTCAAAGGAAAGTGATTTTCTCTGAAAGGACAGCATTTAGAAACTGAAGCAACACTCCATTCACTTCGCACAGTGAATTGAAGTGTTGGAACACACTGCTTCTCTTTCAGAGAAACGCATGTGAGTTTCTTGTGAATTATTGCAAGTCGCTTAAGGCACTTTCAAAGGAAAGTGATTTTCTCTGAAAGGACAGCATTTAGAAACTGAAGCAACACTCCATTCACTTCGCACAGTGAATTGAAGTGTTGGAACACACTACTTCTCTTTAAGAGAAACGCATGTGAGTTTTTTGTGAATGCTTGAAAGTAGTTTAAGGCACTTTCAAAGGAAAGTGATTTTCTCTGAAAGGACATAATTTAGAAAGTGATGCAACACTCCATTCACTTCGCACAGTGAATTGAAGTGTTGGAACAGACTGCTTCTCTTTCAGAGAAACGCATGTGAGTTTCTTCCTAATGCTTGTAAGTAGCTTAAGGCACTTTCAAAGGAAAGTGATTTTCTCTGAAAGGACAGCATTTAGAAAGTGAAGCAACACTCAATTCCCTTCGTGCAGTGAATTGAAGTGTTGGAACAGAGTGCTTCTCTTTCATAGAAACGCATGTGAGTTTCTTCCTAATGCTTGTAAGTAGCTTAAGGCACTTTCAAAGGAAAGTGATTTTCTCTGAAAGGACAGCATTTAGAAAGTGAAGCAACACTCAATTCCCTTCGTGCAGTGAATTGAAGTGTTGGAACAGACTGCTTCTCTTTCATAGAAACGCATTAGTGTTTCTTGTGAATGCTTGCAAATTGCTTAAGGCACTTTCAAAGGAAAGTGATTTTCTCTGAAAGGACAGCATTTAGAAACTGAAGCAACACTCCATTCATTTCGCACAGTGAATTGAAGTGTTGGAACAGACTGCTTCTCTTTCAGAGAAACGCATGTGAGTTTCTTGTGAATTATGGCAAGTCGCTTAAGGCACTTTCAATGGAAAGTGATTTTCTCTGAAAGGACAGCATTTAGAAAGTGAAGCAACACTCCATTCCCTTCGTGCAGTGAATTGAAGTGTTGGAACAGAGTGCTTATCTTTCATAGAAACGCATTAGTGTTTCTTGTGAATGCTTGCAAGTTGCTTAAGGCACTTTCAAAGGAAAGTGATTTTCTCTGAAAGGACAGCATTTAGAAAGTGAAGCAACACTCAATTCACTTTGTACAGTGAATTGAAGTGTTGGAACAGACTGCTTCTCTTTCAGAGAAATGCATGTGAGTTTCTGTTGAATGCTTGTAAGTAGCTTAAGGCTCTTTCAAAGGAAAGTGATTTTCTATGAAAGGACAGCATTTAGAAAGTAAAGCAACACTCCATTCCCTTCGCGCAATGAATTGAAGTGTTGGAACAGACTGCTTCTCTTTCATAGAAACGCATCAGTGTTTCTTGGGAATGCTTGCAAGTTGCTTAAGGCACTTTCAAAGGAAAGTGATTTTCTCTGAAAGGACAGCGTTTAGATAGTGAAGCAACACTCCATTCACTTCGCGCAGTGAATTGAAGTGTTGGAACAGACTGCTTCTCTTTCAGAGAAACGCATGTGAGTTTCTGGTGAATGCTTGTAAGTAGCTTAAGGCACTTTCAAAGGAAAGTGATTTTCTCTGAAAGGACAGCATTTAGAAAGTGAAGCAACACTCCATTCACTTCGCACAGTGAATTGAAGTGTTGGAACAGACTGCTTCTCTTTCAGAGAAACGCATGTGAGTTTCTTGTGAATTATTGCAAATCGCTTAAGGCACTTTCAAAGGAAAGTGATTTTCTCTGAAAGGACAGCATTTAGAAACTGAAGCAACACTCCATTCACTTCGCACAGTGAATTGAAGTGTTGGAACACACTGCTTCTCTTTAAAAGAAACGCATGTGAGTTTTTTGTGAATGCTTGAAAGCAGTTTAAGGCACTTTCAAAGGAAAGTGATTTTCTCTGAAAGGACAGAATTTAGAAAGTGATGCAACACTCCAATCACTTCGCACAGTGAATTGAAGTGTTGGAACAGACTGCTTCTCTTTCAGAGAAACGCATGTGAGTTTCTTCCTAATGCTTGTAAGTAGCTTAAGGCACTTTCAAAGGAAAGTGATTTTCTCTGAAAGGACAGCATTTAGAAAGTGAAGCAACACTAAATTCCCTTCGTGCAGTGAATTGAAGTGTTGGAACAGAGTGCTTCTCTTTCATAGAAACGCATTAGTGTTTCTTGTGAATGCTTGCAAATTGCTTAAGGCACTTTCAAAGGAAAGTGATTTTCTCTGAAAGGACAGCATTTAGAAACTGAAGCAACACTCCATTCACTTCGCACAGTGAATTGAAGTGTTGGAACACACTGCTTCTCTTTAAGAGAAACGCATGTGAGTTTTTTGTGAATGCTTGAAAGTAGCTTAAGGCACTTTCAAAGGACAGTGATTTTCTCTGAAAGGACAGCATTTAGAAAGTGAAGCAACACTCCATTCCCTTCGTGCAGCGAATTGAAGTGTTGGAACAGAGTGCTTCTCTTTCATATAAACGCATTAGTGTTTCTTGTGAATGCTTGCAAGTCGCTTAAGGCACTTTCAAAGGAAAGTGATTTTCTCTGAAAGGACAGCATTTAGAAAGTGAAGCAACACTCCATTCCCTTCGTGCAGTGAATTGAAGTTTTGGAACAGAGTGCTTCTCTTTCATAGAAACGCATTAGTGTTTCTTGTGAATGCTTGCAAGTTGCTTAAGGCACTTTCAAAGGAAAGTGATTTTCTCTGAAAGGACAGCATTTAGAAAGTGAGGCAACACTCAATTCACTTTGTACAGTGAATTGAAGTGTTGGAACAGACTGCTTCTCTTTCAGAGAAATGCATGTGAGTTTCTGTTGAATGCTTGTAAGTAGCTTAAGGCTCTTTCAAAGGAAAGTGATTTTCTATGAAAGGACAGCATTTAGAAAGTAAAGCAACACTCCATTCCCTTCGCGCAATGAATTGAAGTGTTGGAACAGACTGCTTCTCTTTCATAGAAACGCATCAGTGTTTCTTGGGAATGCTTGCAAGTAGCTTAAGGCACTTTCAAAGGAAATTGATTTTCTCTGAAAGGACAGCGTTTAGATAGTGAAGCAACACTCCATTCGCTTCGCGCAGTGAATTGAAGTGTTGGAACAGACTGCTTCTCTTTCAGAGAAACGCATGTGAGTTTATGGTGAATGCTTGTAAGTAGCTTAAGGCACTTTCAAAGGAAAGTGATTTTCTCTGAAAGGACAGCATTTAGAAAGTGAGGCAACACTCCATTCACTTCACACAGTGAATTTAAGTGTTGGAACAGACTGCTTCTCTTTCAGAGAAACGCATGTGAGTTTCTTCCTAATGCTTGCAAGTAGCTTAAGGCACTTTAAAAGGAAAGTGATTTTCTCTGAAAGGACAGCATTTAGAAAGTGAAGCAACACTCCATTCACTTCGCACAGTGAATTGAAGTGTTGGAACAGACTGCTTCTCTTTCAGAGAAACGCATGTGAGTTTATTGTGAATTATTGCAAGTCGCTTAAGGCACTTTCAAAGGAAAGTGATTTTCTCTGAAAGGACAGCATTTAGAAACTGAAGCAACACTCCATTCACTTCGCACAGTGAATTGAAGTGTTGGAACACACTGCTTCTCTTTAAAAGAAACGCATGTGAGTTTTTTGTGAATGCTTGAAAGCAGTTTAAGGCACTTTCAAAGGAAAGTGATTTTCTCTGAAAGGACAGAATTTAGAAAGTGATGCAACACTCCATTCACTTCGCACAGTGAATTGAAGTGTTGGAACAGACTGCTTCTCTTTCAGAGAAACGCATGTGAGTTTCTTCCTAATGCTTGTAAGTAGCTTAAGGCACTTTCAAAGGAAAGTGATTTTCTCTGAAAGGACAGCATTTAGAAAGTGAAGCAACACTCCATTCACTTCGCACAGTGAATTGAAGTGTTGGAACAGACTGCTTCTCTTTCAGAGAAACGCATGTGAGTTTCTTCCTAATGCTTGTAAGTAGCTTAAGGCACTTTCAAAGGAAAGTGATTTTCTCTGAAAGGACAGCATTTAGAAACTGAAGCAACACTCCATTCACTTCGCACAGTGAATTGAAGTGTTGGAACACACTGCTTCTCTTTCAGAGAAACGCATGTGAGTTTCTTGTGAATTATTGCAAGTCGCTTAAGGCACTTTCAAAGGAAAGTGATTTTCTCTGAAAGGACAGCATTTAGAAACTGAAGCAACACTCCATTCACTTCGCACAGTGAATTGAAGTGTTGGAACACACTACTTCTCTTTAAGAGAAACGCATGTGAGTTTTTTGTGAATGCTTGAAAGTAGTTTAAGGCACTTTCAAAGGAAAGTGATTTTCTCTGAAAGGACATAATTTAGAAAGTGATGCAACACTCCATTCACTTCGCACAGTGAATTGAAGTGTTGGAACAGACTGCTTCTCTTTCAGAGAAACGCATGTGAGTTTCTTCCTAATGCTTGTAAGTAGCTTAAGGCACTTTCAAAGGAAAGTGATTTTCTCTGAAAGGACAGCATTTAGAAAGTGAAGCAACACTCAATTCCCTTCGTGCAGTGAATTGAAGTGTTGGAACAGAGTGCTTCTCTTTCATAGAAACGCATGTGAGTTTCTTCCTAATGCTTGTAAGTAGCTTAAGGCACTTTCAAAGGAAAGTGATTTTCTCTGAAAGGACAGCATTTAGAAAGTGAAGCAACACTCAATTCCCTTCGTGCAGTGAATTGAAGTGTTGGAACAGACTGCTTCTCTTTCATAGAAACGCATTAGTGTTTCTTGTGAATGCTTGCAAATTGCTTAAGGCACTTTCAAAGGAAAGTGATTTTCTCTGAAAGGACAGCATTTAGAAACTGAAGCAACACTCCATTCATTTCGCACAGTGAATTGAAGTGTTGGAACAGACTGCTTCTCTTTCAGAGAAACGCATGTGAGTTTCTTGTGAATTATGGCAAGTCGCTTAAGGCACTTTCAATGGAAAGTGATTTTCTCTGAAAGGACAGCATTTAGAAAGTGAAGCAACACTCCATTCCCTTCGTGCAGTGAATTGAAGTGTTGGAACAGAGTGCTTATCTTTCATAGAAACGCATTAGTGTTTCTTGTGAATGCTTGCAAGTTGCTTAAGGCACTTTCAAAGGAAAGTGATTTTCTCTGAAAGGACAGCATTTAGAAAGTGAAGCAACACTCAATTCACTTTGTACAGTGAATTGAAGTGTTGGAACAGACTGCTTCTCTTTCAGAGAAATGCATGTGAGTTTCTGTTGAATGCTTGTAAGTAGCTTAAGGCTCTTTCAAAGGAAAGTGATTTTCTATGAAAGGACAGCATTTAGAAAGTAAAGCAACACTCCATTCCCTTCGCGCAATGAATTGAAGTGTTGGAACAGACTGCTTCTCTTTCATAGAAACGCATCAGTGTTTCTTGGGAATGCTTGCAAGTTGCTTAAGGCACTTTCAAAGGAAAGTGATTTTCTCTGAAAGGACAGCGTTTAGATAGTGAAGCAACACTCCATTCACTTCGCGCAGTGAATTGAAGTGTTGGAACAGACTGCTTCTCTTTCAGAGAAACGCATGTGAGTTTCTGGTGAATGCTTGTAAGTAGCTTAAGGCACTTTCAAAGGAAAGTGATTTTCTCTGAAAGGACAGCATTTAGAAAGTGAAGCAACACTCCATTCACTTCGCACAGTGAATTGAAGTGTTGGAACAGACTGCTTCTCTTTCAGAGAAACGCATGTGAGTTTCTTGTGAATTATTGCAAATCGCTTAAGGCACTTTCAAAGGAAAGTGATTTTCTCTGAAAGGACAGCATTTAGAAACTGAAGCAACACTCCATTCACTTCGCACAGTGAATTGAAGTGTTGGAACACACTGCTTCTCTTTAAAAGAAACGCATGTGAGTTTTTTGTGAATGCTTGAAAGCAGTTTAAGGCACTTTCAAAGGAAAGTGATTTTCTCTGAAAGGACAGAATTTAGAAAGTGATGCAACACTCCAATCACTTCGCACAGTGAATTGAAGTGTTGGAACAGACTGCTTCTCTTTCAGAGAAACGCATGTGAGTTTCTTCCTAATGCTTGTAAGTAGCTTAAGGCACTTTCAAAGGAAAGTGATTTTCTCTGAAAGGACAGCATTTAGAAAGTGAAGCAACACTAAATTCCCTTCGTGCAGTGAATTGAAGTGTTGGAACAGAGTGCTTCTCTTTCATAGAAACGCATTAGTGTTTCTTGTGAATGCTTGCAAATTGCTTAAGGCACTTTCAAAGGAAAGTGATTTTCTCTGAAAGGACAGCATTTAGAAACTGAAGCAACACTCCATTCACTTCGCACAGTGAATTGAAGTGTTGGAACACACTGCTTCTCTTTAAGAGAAACGCATGTGAGTTTTTTGTGAATGCTTGAAAGTAGCTTAAGGCACTTTCAAAGGACAGTGATTTTCTCTGAAAGGACAGCATTTAGAAAGTGAAGCAACACTCCATTCCCTTCGTGCAGCGAATTGAAGTGTTGGAACAGAGTGCTTCTCTTTCATATAAACGCATTAGTGTTTCTTGTGAATGCTTGCAAGTCGCTTAAGGCACTTTCAAAGGAAAGTGATTTTCTCTGAAAGGACAGCATTTAGAAAGTGAAGCAACACTCCATTCCCTTCGTGCAGTGAATTGAAGTTTTGGAACAGAGTGCTTCTCTTTCATAGAAACGCATTAGTGTTTCTTGTGAATGCTTGCAAGTTGCTTAAGGCA
This sequence comes from Myodes glareolus, assembly GCF_982192425.1. Taxonomy (NCBI): domain Eukaryota; kingdom Metazoa; phylum Chordata; class Mammalia; order Rodentia; family Cricetidae; genus Myodes; species Myodes glareolus. The sequence goes on from NW_028263215.1 coordinate 1,056,859, forward strand.
CTTTCAAAGGAAAGTGATTTTCTCTGAAAGGACAGCATTTAGAAAGTGAGGCAACACTCAATTCACTTTGTACAGTGAATTGAAGTGTTGGAACAGACTGCTTCTCTTTCAGAGAAATGCATGTGAGTTTCTGTTGAATGCTTGTAAGTAGCTTAAGGCTCTTTCAAAGGAAAGTGATTTTCTATGAAAGGACAGCATTTAGAAAGTAAAGCAACACTCCATTCCCTTCGCGCAATGAATTGAAGTGTTGGAACAGACTGCTTCTCTTTCATAGAAACGCATCAGTGTTTCTTGGGAATGCTTGCAAGTAGCTTAAGGCACTTTCAAAGGAAATTGATTTTCTCTGAAAGGACAGCGTTTAGATAGTGAAGCAACACTCCATTCGCTTCGCGCAGTGAATTGAAGTGTTGGAACAGACTGCTTCTCTTTCAGAGAAACGCATGTGAGTTTATGGTGAATGCTTGTAAGTAGCTTAAGGCACTTTCAAAGGAAAGTGATTTTCTCTGAAAGGACAGCATTTAGAAAGTGAGGCAACACTCCATTCACTTCACACAGTGAATTTAAGTGTTGGAACAGACTGCTTCTCTTTCAGAGAAACGCATGTGAGTTTCTTCCTAATGCTTGCAAGTAGCTTAAGGCACTTTAAAAGGAAAGTGATTTTCTCTGAAAGGACAGCATTTAGAAAGTGAAGCAACACTCCATTCACTTCGCACAGTGAATTGAAGTGTTGGAACAGACTGCTTCTCTTTCAGAGAAACGCATGTGAGTTTATTGTGAATTATTGCAAGTTGCTTAAGGCACTTTCAAAGGAAAGTGATTTTCTCTGAAAGGACAGCATTTAGAAACTGAAGCAACACTCCATTCACTTCGCACAGTGAATTGAAGTGTTGGAACACACTGCTTCTCTTTAAAAGAAACGCATGTGAGTTTTTTGTGAATGCTTGAAAGCAGTTTAAGGCACTTTCAAAGGAAAGTGATTTTCTCTGAAAGGACAGAATTTAGAAAGTGATGCAACACTCCATTCACTTCGCACAGTGAATTGAAGTGTTGGAACAGACTGCTTCTCTTTCAGAGAAACGCATGTGAGTTTCTTCCTAATGCTTGTAAGTAGCTTAAGGCACTTTCAAAGGAAAGTGATTTTCTCTGAAAGGACAGCATTTAGAAAGTGAAGCAACACTCAATTCCCTTCGTGCAGTGAATTGAAGTGTTGGAACAGAGTGCTTCTCTTTCATAGAAACGCATTAGTGTTTCTTGTGAATGCTTGCAAATTGCTTAAGGCACTTTCAAAGGAAAGTGATTTTCCCTGAAAGGACAGCATTTAGAAACTGAAGCAACACTCCATTCACTTCGCACAGTGAATTGAAGTGTTGGAACACACTGCTTCTCTTTAAGAGAAACGCATGTGAGTTTTTTGTGAATGCTTGAAAGTAGCTTAAGGCACTTTCAAAGCAGAGTGATTTTCTCTGAAAGGACAGCATTTAGAAAGTGAAGCAACACTCCATTCACTTCGCACAGTGAATTGAAATGTTGGAACAGTCTGCTTCTCTCTCAGAGAAACGCATGTGAGTTTCTTCCTAACGCTTGCAAGTAGCTTAAGGCACTTTCAAAGGAAAGTGATTTTCTCTGAAAGGACAGCATTTAGAAAGTGAAGCAACACTCCATTCACTTCGCACAGTGAATTGAAGTGTTGGAACAGACTGCTTCTCTTTCAGAGAAACGCATGTGAGTTTCTGGTGAATGCTTGTAAGTAGCTTAAGGCACTTTCAAAGGAAAGAGATTTTCTCTGAAAGGACAGCATTTAGAAAGTAAAGCAACACTCCATTCACTTCGCACAGTGAATTGAAGTGTTGAAACAGACTGCTTCTCTTTCAGAGAAACGCATGTGAGTTTCTTGTGAATTATTGCAAGTCTCTTAAGGCACTTTCAAAGGAAAGTGATTTTCTCTGAAAGGACAGCATTTAGAAACTGAAGCAACACTCCATTCACTTCGCACAGTGAATTGAAGTGTTGGAACACACTGCTTCTCTTTAAGAGAAACGCATGTGGTTTTTTGTGAATGCTTGAAAGTAGTTTAAGGCACTTTCAAAGGAAAGTGATTTTCTCTGAAAGGACAGAATTTAGAAAGTGAAGCAACACTCCATTCACTTCGCACAGTGAATTGAAGTGTTGGAACAGACTGCTTCTCTTTCAGAGAAACGCATGTGAGTTTCTTCCTAATGCTTGTAAGTAGCTTAAGGCACTTTCAAAGGAAAGTGATTTTCTCTGAAAGGACAGCATTTAGAAAGTGAAGCAACTCTCCATTCACTTCGCACAGTGAATTGAAGTGTTGGAACAGACTGCTTCTCTTTCAGAGAAATTCATGTGAGTTTAAGTTGAATGCTTGTAAGTAGCTTAAGGCACTTTCAAAGGAAAGTGATTTTCTCTGAAAGAACAGCATTTAGAAAGTGAAGCAACACTCCATTCACTTCGCAGAGTGAATTGAAGTTTTGGAACAGACTGCTTCTCTTTCAGAGAAACGCATGTGAGTTTCTGGTGAATGCTTGTAAGTAGCTTAAGGCACTTTCAAAGGAAAGTGATTTTCTCTGAAAGGACAGCATTTAGAAAGTGAAGCAACACTCAATTCACTTTGTACAGTGAATTGAAGTGTTGGAACAGACTGCTTCTCTTTCAGAGAAATGCATGTGAGTTTCTGTTGAATGCTTGTAAGTAGCTTAAGGCTCTTTCAAAGGAAAGTGATTTTCTATGAAAGGACAGCATTTAGAAAGTAAAGCAACACTCCATTCCCTTCGCGCAATGAATTGAAGTGTTGGAACAGACTGCTTCTCTTTCATAGAAACGCATCAGTGTTTCTTGGGAATGCTTGCAAGTTGCTTAAGGCACTTTCAAAGGAAAGTGATTTTCTCTGAAAGGACAGCGTTTAGATAGTGAAGCAACACTCCATTCACTTCGCGCAGTGAATTGAAGTGTTGGAACAGACTGCTTCTCTTTCAGAGAAACGCATGTGAGTTTCTGGTGAATGCTTGTAAGTAGCTTAAGGCACTTTCAAAGGAAAGTGATTTTCTCTGAAAGGACAGCATTTAGAAAGTGAAGCAACACTCCATTCACTTCGCACAGTGAATTGAAGTGTTGGAACAGACTGCTTCTCTTTCAGAGAAACGCATGTGAGTTTCTTGTGAATTATTGCAAATCGCTTAAGGCACTTTCAAAGGAAAGTGATTTTCTCTGAAAGGACAGCATTTAGAAACTGAAGCAACACTCCATTCACTTCGCACAGTGAATTGAAGTGTTGGAACACACTGCTTCTCTTTAAAAGAAACGCATGTGAGTTTTTTGTGAATGCTTGAAAGCAGTTTAAGGCACTTTCAAAGGAAAGTGATTTTCTCTGAAAGGACAGAATTTAGAAAGTGATGCAACACTCCAATCACTTCGCACAGTGAATTGAAGTGTTGGAACAGACTGCTTCTCTTTCAGAGAAACGCATGTGAGTTTCTTCCTAATGCTTGTAAGTAGCTTAAGGCACTTTCAAAGGAAAGTGATTTTCTCTGAAAGGACAGCATTTAGAAAGTGAAGCAACACTAAATTCCCTTCGTGCAGTGAATTGAAGTGTTGGAACAGAGTGCTTCTCTTTCATAGAAACGCATTAGTGTTTCTTGTGAATGCTTGCAAATTGCTTAAGGCACTTTCAAAGGAAAGTGATTTTCTCTGAAAGGACAGCATTTAGAAACTGAAGCAACACTCCATTCACTTCGCACAGTGAATTGAAGTGTTGGAACACACTGCTTCTCTTTAAGAGAAACGCATGTGAGTTTTTTGTGAATGCTTGAAAGTAGCTTAAGGCACTTTCAAAGGACAGTGATTTTCTCTGAAAGGACAGCATTTAGAAAGTGAAGCAACACTCCATTCCCTTCGTGCAGCGAATTGAAGTGTTGGAACAGAGTGCTTCTCTTTCATATAAACGCATTAGTGTTTCTTGTGAATGCTTGCAAGTCGCTTAAGGCACTTTCAAAGGAAAGTGATTTTCTCTGAAAGGACAGCATTTAGAAAGTGAAGCAACACTCCATTCCCTTCGTGCAGTGAATTGAAGTTTTGGAACAGAGTGCTTCTCTTTCATAGAAACGCATTAGTGTTTCTTGTGAATGCTTGCAAGTTGCTTAAGGCACTTTCAAAGGAAAGTGATTTTCTCTGAAAGGACAGCATTTAGAAAGTGAGGCAACACTCAATTCACTTTGTACAGTGAATTGAAGTGTTGGAACAGACTGCTTCTCTTTCAGAGAAATGCATGTGAGTTTCTGTTGAATGCTTGTAAGTAGCTTAAGGCTCTTTCAAAGGAAAGTGATTTTCTATGAAAGGACAGCATTTAGAAAGTAAAGCAACACTCCATTCCCTTCGCGCAATGAATTGAAGTGTTGGAACAGACTGCTTCTCTTTCATAGAAACGCATCAGTGTTTCTTGGGAATGCTTGCAAGTAGCTTAAGGCACTTTCAAAGGAAATTGATTTTCTCTGAAAGGACAGCGTTTAGATAGTGAAGCAACACTCCATTCGCTTCGCGCAGTGAATTGAAGTGTTGGAACAGACTGCTTCTCTTTCAGAGAAACGCATGTGAGTTTATGGTGAATGCTTGTAAGTAGCTTAAGGCACTTTCAAAGGAAAGTGATTTTCTCTGAAAGGACAGCATTTAGAAAGTGAGGCAACACTCCATTCACTTCACACAGTGAATTTAAGTGTTGGAACAGACTGCTTCTCTTTCAGAGAAACGCATGTGAGTTTCTTCCTAATGCTTGCAAGTAGCTTAAGGCACTTTAAAAGGAAAGTGATTTTCTCTGAAAGGACAGCATTTAGAAAGTGAAGCAACACTCCATTCACTTCGCACAGTGAATTGAAGTGTTGGAACAGACTGCTTCTCTTTCAGAGAAACGCATGTGAGTTTATTGTGAATTATTGCAAGTCGCTTAAGGCACTTTCAAAGGAAAGTGATTTTCTCTGAAAGGACAGCATTTAGAAACTGAAGCAACACTCCATTCACTTCGCACAGTGAATTGAAGTGTTGGAACACACTGCTTCTCTTTAAAAGAAACGCATGTGAGTTTTTTGTGAATGCTTGAAAGCAGTTTAAGGCACTTTCAAAGGAAAGTGATTTTCTCTGAAAGGACAGAATTTAGAAAGTGATGCAACACTCCATTCACTTCGCACAGTGAATTGAAGTGTTGGAACAGACTGCTTCTCTTTCAGAGAAACGCATGTGAGTTTCTTCCTAATGCTTGTAAGTAGCTTAAGGCACTTTCAAAGGAAAGTGATTTTCTCTGAAAGGACAGCATTTAGAAAGTGAAGCAACACTCAATTCCCTTCGTGCAGTGAATTGAAGTGTTGGAACAGAGTGCTTCTCTTTCATAGAAACGCATTAGTGTTTCTTGTGAATGCTTGCAAATTGCTTAAGGCACTTTCAAAGGAAAGTGATTTTCCCTGAAAGGACAGCATTTAGAAACTGAAGCAACACTCCATTCACTTCGCACAGTGAATTGAAGTGTTGGAACACACTGCTTCTCTTTAAGAGAAACGCATGTGAGTTTTTTGTGAATGCTTGAAAGTAGCTTAAGGCACTTTCAAAGCAGAGTGATTTTCTCTGAAAGGACAGCATTTAGAAAGTGAAGCAACACTCCATTCACTTCGCACAGTGAATTGAAATGTTGGAACAGTCTGCTTCTCTCTCAGAGAAACGCATGTGAGTTTCTTCCTAACGCTTGCAAGTAGCTTAAGGCACTTTCAAAGGAAAGTGATTTTCTCTGAAAGGACAGCATTTAGAAAGTGAAGCAACACTCCATTCACTTCGCACAGTGAATTGAAGTGTTGGAACAGACTGCTTCTCTTTCAGAGAAACGCATGTGAGTTTCTGGTGAATGCTTGTAAGTAGCTTAAGGCACTTTCAAAGGAAAGAGATTTTCTCTGAAAGGACAGCATTTAGAAAGTAAAGCAACACTCCATTCACTTCGCACAGTGAATTGAAGTGTTGAAACAGACTGCTTCTCTTTCAGAGAAACGCATGTGAGTTTCTTGTGAATTATTGCAAGTCTCTTAAGGCACTTTCAAAGGAAAGTGATTTTCTCTGAAAGGACAGCATTTAGAAACTGAAGCAACACTCCATTCACTTCGCACAGTGAATTGAAGTGTTGGAACACACTGCTTCTCTTTAAGAGAAACGCATGTGGTTTTTTGTGAATGCTTGAAAGTAGTTTAAGGCACTTTCAAAGGAAAGTGATTTTCTCTGAAAGGACAGAATTTAGAAAGTGAAGCAACACTCCATTCACTTCGCACAGTGAATTGAAGTGTTGGAACAGACTGCTTCTCTTTCAGAGAAACGCATGTGAGTTTCTTCCTAATGCTTGTAAGTAGCTTAAGGCACTTTCAAAGGAAAGTGATTTTCTCTGAAAGGACAGCATTTAGAAAGTGAAGCAACTCTCCATTCACTTCGCACAGTGAATTGAAGTGTTGGAACAGACTGCTTCTCTTTCAGAGAAATTCATGTGAGTTTAAGTTGAATGCTTGTAAGTAGCTTAAGGCACTTTCAAAGGAAAGTGATTTTCTCTGAAAGAACAGCATTTAGAAAGTGAAGCAACACTCCATTCACTTCGCAGAGTGAATTGAAGTTTTGGAACAGACTGCTTCTCTTTCAGAGAAACGCATGTGAGTTTCTGGTGAATGCTTGTAAGTAGCTTAAGGCACTTTCAAAGGAAAGTGATTTTCTCTGAAAGGACAGCATTTAGAAAGTGAAGCAACACTCCATTCACTTCGCACAGTGAATTGAAGTGTTGGAACAGACTGCTTCTCTTTCAGAGAAACGCATGTGAGTTTCTGGTGAATGCTTGTAAGTAGCTTAAGGCACTTTCAAAGGAAAGTGATTTTCTCTGAAAGGACAGCATTTAGAAAGTGAAGCAACACTCCCTTCCCTTCGTGCAGTGAATTGAAGTGTTGGAACAGAGTGCTTCTCTTTCATAGAAACGCATTAGTGTTTCTTGTGAATGCTTGCAAGTTGCTTAAGGCACCTTCAAAGAAAGTGATTTTCTCTGAAAGGACAGCATTTAGAAAGTGAAGCAACACTCAATTCACTTTGTACAGTGAATTGAAGTGTTGGAACAGACTGCTTCACTTTCAGAGAAATGCATGTGAGTTTCTGTTGAATGCTTGTAAGTAGCTTAAGGCTCTTTCAAAGGAAAGTGATTTTCTATGAACGGACAGCATTTAGAAAGTAAAGCAACACTCCATTCCCTTCGCGCAATGAATTGAAGTGTTGGAACAGACTGCTTCTCTTTCATAGAAACGCATTAATGTTTCTTGGGAATGCTTGCAAGTAGCTTAAGGCACTTTCAAAGGAAATTGATTTTCTCTGAAAGGACAGCATTTAGATAGTGAAGCAACACTCCATTCACTTCGCACAGTGAATTGAAGTGTTGGAACAGACTGCTTCTCTTTCAGAGAAACGCATGTGAGTTTCTTGTGAATTCTTGCAAGTTGCTTAAGGCACTTTCAAAGGAAAGTGATTTTCTCTGAAAGGACAGCATTTAGAAACTGAAGCAACACTCCATTCACTTCGCACTGTGAATTGAAGTGTTGGAACAGACTGCTTCTCTTTGAGAGAAACGCATGTGAGTTTCTTCCTAATGCTTGCAAGTAGCTTAAGGCACTTTCAAAGGAAAGTGATTTTCTCTGAAAGGACAGCATTTAGAAAGTGAAGCAACACTCCATTCACTTCGCACAGTGAATTGAAGTGTTGGAACAGTCTGCTTCTATTTCAGAGAAACGCATGTGAGTTTCTGGTGAATGCTTGTAAGTAGCTTAAGGCACTTTCAAAGAAAAGTGATTTTCTCTGAAAGGACAATATTTAGAAAGTGAAGCAACACTCCATTCACTTCACACAGTGAATTGAAGTGTTGGAACAGACTGCTTCTCTTTCAGAGAAACGCATGTGAGTTTCTTCCTAATGCTTGTAAGTAGCTTAAGGCACTTTCAAAGGAAAGTGATTTTCTCTGAAAGGACAGCATTTAGAAAGTGAAGCAACACTCCATTCACTTCGCACATTGAATTGAAGTGTTGGAACAGACTGCTTCTCTTTCAGAGAAATGCATGTGAGTTTAAGTTGAATGCTTGTAAGTAGCTTAAGGCACTTTCAAAGGAAATTGATTTTCTCTGAAAGGACAGCGTTTAGATAGTGAAGCAACACTCCATTCGCTTCGCGCAGTGAATTGAAGTGTTGGAACAGACTGCTTCTCTTTCAGAGAAACGCATGTGAGTTTATGGTGAATGCTTGTAAGTAGCTTAAGGCACTTTCAAAGGAAAGTGATTTTCTCTGAAAGGACAGCATTTAGAAAGTGAGGCAACACTCCATTCACTTCACACAGTGAATTTAAGTGTTGGAACAGACTGCTTCTCTTTCAGAGAAACGCATGTGAGTTTCTTCCTAATGCTTGCAAGTAGCTTAAGGCACTTTAAAAGGAAAGTGATTTTCTCTGAAAGGACAGCATTTAGAAAGTGAAGCAACACTCCATTCACTTCGCACAGTGAATTGAAGTGTTGGAACAGACTGCTTCTCTTTCAGAGAAACGCATGTGAGTTTATTGTGAATTATTGCAAGTCGCTTAAGGCACTTTCAAAGGAAAGTGATTTTCTCTGAAAGGACAGCATTTAGAAACTGAAGCAACACTCCATTCACTTCGCACAGTGAATTGAAGTGTTGGAACACACTGCTTCTCTTTAAAAGAAACGCATGTGAGTTTTTTGTGAATGCTTGAAAGCAGTTTAAGGCACTTTCAAAGGAAAGTGATTTTCTCTGAAAGGACAGAATTTAGAAAGTGATGCAACACTCCATTCACTTCGCACAGTGAATTGAAGTGTTGGAACAGACTGCTTCTCTTTCAGAGAAACGCATGTGAGTTTCTTCCTAATGCTTGTAAGTAGCTTAAGGCACTTTCAAAGGAAAGTGATTTTCTCTGAAAGGACAGCATTTAGAAAGTGAAGCAACACTCAATTCCCTTCGTGCAGTGAATTGAAGTGTTGGAACAGAGTGCTTCTCTTTCATAGAAACGCATTAGTGTTTCTTGTGAATGCTTGCAAATTGCTTAAGGCACTTTCAAAGGAAAGTGATTTTCCCTGAAAGGACAGCATTTAGAAACTGAAGCAACACTCCATTCACTTCGCACAGTGAATTGAAGTGTTGGAACACACTGTTTCTCTTTAAGAGAAAGGCATGTGAGTTTTTTGTGAATGCTTGAAAGTAGCTTAAGGCACTTTCAAAGCAGAGTGATTTTCTCTGAAAGGACAGCATTTAGAAAGTGAAGCAACACTCCATTCACTTCGCGCAGTGAATTGAAGTGTTGGAACAGACTGCTTCTCTTTCAGAGAAACGCATGTGAGTTTCTTGTGAATTATTGCAAGTCTCTTAAGGCACTTTCAAAGGAAAGTGATTTTCTCTGAAAGGACAGCATTTAGAAACTGAAGCAACACTCCATTCACTTCGCACAGTGAATTGAAGTGTTGGAACACACTGCTTCTCTTTAAGAGAAACGCATGTGGTTTTTTGTGAATGCTTGAAAGTAGTTTAAGGCACTTTCAAAGGAAAGTGATTTTCTCTGAAAGGACAGAATTTAGAAAGTGAAGCAACACTCTATTCACTTCGCACAGTGAATTGAAGTGTTGGAACAGACTGCTTCTCTTTCAGAGAAACGCATGTGAGTTTCTTCCTAATGCTTGTAAGTAGCTTAAGGCACTTTCAAAGGAAAGTGATTTTCTCTGAAAGGACAGCATTTAGAAAGTGAAGCAACTCTCCATTCACTTCGCACAGTGAATTGAAGTGTTGGAACAGACTGCTTCTCTTTCAGAGAAATTCATGTGAGTTTAAGTTGAATGCTTGTAAGTAGCTTAAGGCACTTTCAAAGGAAAGTGATTTTCTCTGAAAGGACAGCATTTAGAAAGTGAAGCAACACTCCATTCACTTCGCAGAGTGAATTGAAGTTTTGGAACAGACTGCTTCTCTTTCAGAGAAACGCATGTGAGTTTCTGGTGAATGCTTGTAAGTAGCTTAAGGCACTTTCAAAGGAAAGTGATTTTCTCTGAAAGGACAGCATTTAGAAAGTGAAGCAACACTCCATTCACTTCGCACAGTGAATTGAAGTGTTGGAACAGACTGCTTCTCTTTCAGAGAAACGCATGTGAGTTTCTGGTGAATGCTTGTAAGTAGCTTAAGGCACTTTCAAAGGAAAGTGATTTTCTCTGAAAGGACAGCATTTAGAAAGTGAAGCAACACTCCATTCACTTCGCACAGTGAATTGAAGTGTTGGAACAGACTGCTTCTCTTTCAGAGAAACGCATGTGAGTTTCTTGTGAATTATTGCAAGTCGCTTAAGGCACTTTCAAAGGAAAGTGATTTTCTCTGAAAGGACAGCATTTCGAAAGTGAAGCAACACTCCCTTCCCTTCGTGCAGTGAATTGAAGTGTTGGAACAGAGTGCTTCTCTTTCATAGAAACGCATTAGTGTTTCTTGTGAATGCTTGCAAGTTGCTTAAGGCACTTTCAAAGGAAAGTGATTTTCTCTGAAAGGACAGCATTTAGAAAGTGAAGCAACACTCAATTCACTTTGTACAGTGAATTGAAGTGTTGGAACAGACTGCTTCACTTTCAGAGAAATGCATGTGAGTTTCTGTTGAATGCTTGTAAGTAGCTTAAGGCTCTTTCAAAGGAAAGTGATTTTCTATGAAAGGACAGCATTTAGAAAGTAAAGCAACACTCCATTCCCTTCGCGCAATGAATTGAAGTGTTGGAACAGACTGCTTCTCTTTGAGAGAAACGCATGTGAGTTTCTTCCTAATGCTTGCAAGTAGCTTAAGGCACTTTCAAAGGAAAGTGATTTTCTCTGAAAGGACAGCATTTAGAAAGTGAAGCAACACTCCATTCACTTCGCACAGTGAATTGAAGTGTTGGAACAGTCTGCTTCTCTTTCAGAGAAACGCATGTGAGTTTCTGGTGAATGCTTGTAAGTAGCTTAAGGCACTTTCAAAGAAAAGTGATTTTCTCTGAAAGGACAATATTTAGAAAGTGAAGCAACACTCAATTCCCTTCGTGCAGTGAATTGAAGTGTTGGAACAGAGTGCTTCTCTTTCATAGAAACGCATTAGTGTTTCTTGTGAATGCTTGCAAATTGCTTAAGGCACTTTCAAAGGAAAGTGATTTTCCCTGAAAGGACAGCATTTAGAAACTGAAGCAACACTCCATTCACTTCGCACAGTGAATTGAAGTGTTGGAACACACTGCTTCTCTTTAAGAGAAACGCATGTGAGTTTTTTGTGAATGCTTGAAAGTAGCTTAAGGCACTTTCAAAGCAGAGTGATTTTCTCTGAAAGGACAGCATTTAGAAAGTGAAGCAACACTCCATTCACTTCGCACAGTGAATTGAAATGTTGGAACAGTCTGCTTCTCTCTCAGAGAAACGCATGTGAGTTTCTTCCTAACGCTTGCAAGTAGCTTAAGGCACTTTCAAAGGAAAGTGATTTTCTCTGAAAGGACAGCATTTAGAAAGTGAAGCAACACTCCATTCACTTCGCACAGTGAATTGAAGTGTTGGAACAGACTGCTTCTCTTTCAGAGAAACGCATGTGAGTTTCTGGTGAATGCTTGTAAGTAGCTTAAGGCACTTTCAAAGGAAAGAGATTTTCTCTGAAAGGACAGCATTTAGAAAGTGAAGCAACACTCCATTCACTTCGCACAGTGAATTGAAGTGTTGAAACAGACTGCTTCTCTTTCAGAGAAACGCATGTGAGTTTCTGGTGAATGCTTGTAAGTAGCTTAAGGCACTTTCAAAGGAAAGTGATTTTCTCTGAAAGGACAGCATTTAGAAACTGAAGCAACACTCCATTCACTTCGCACAGTGAATTGAAGTGTTGGAACAGACTGCTTCTCTTTCAGAGAAACGCATGTGAGTTTCTTGTGAATTATTGCAAGTCTTTTAAGGCACTTTCAAAGGAAAGTGATTTTCTCTGAAAGAACAGCATTTAGAAAGTGAAGCAACACTCCATTCACTTCGCAGAGTGAATTGAAGTTTTGGAACAGACTGCTTCTCTTTCAGAGAAATTCATGTGAGTTTAAGTTGAATGCTTGTAAGTAGCTTAAGGCACTTTCAAAGGAAAGTGATTTTCTCTGAAAGAACAGCATTTAGAAAGTGAAGCAACACTCCATTCACTTCGCAGAGTGAATTGAAGTTTTGGAACAGACTGCTTCTCTTTCAGAGAAACGCATGTGAGTTTCTGGTGAATGCTTGTAAGTAGCTTAAGGCACTTTCAAAGGAAAGTGATTTTCTCTGAAAGGACAGCATTTAGAAAGTGAAGCAACACTCCATTCACTTCGCACAGTGAATTGAAGTGTTGGAACAGACTGCTTCTCTTTCAGAGAAACGCATGTGAGTTTCTGGTGAATGCTTGTAAGTAGCTTAAGGCACTTTCAAAGGAAAGTGATTTTCTCTGAAAGGACAGCATTTAGAAAGTGAAGCAACACTCCATTCACTTCGCACACTGAATTGAAGTGTTGGAACAGACTGCTTCTCTTTCAGAGAAACGCATGTGAGTTTCTTGTGAATTATTGCAAGTCGCTTAAGGCACTTTCAAAGGAAAGTGATTTTCTCTGAAAGGACAGCATTTAGAAAGTGAAGCAACACTCCCTTCCCTTCGTGCAGTGAATTGAAGTGTTGGAACAGAGTGCTTCTCTTTCATAGAAACGCATTAGTGTTTCTTGTGAATGCTTGCAAGTTGCTTAAGGCACTTTCAAAGGAAAGTGATTTTCTCTGAAAGGACAGCATTTAGAAAGTGAAGCAACACTCAATTCACTTTGTACAGTGAATTGAAGTGTTGGAACAGACTGCTTCTCTTTCATAGAAACGCATTAGTGTTTCTTGGGAATGCTTGCAAGTAGCTTAAGGCACTTTCAAAGGAAATTGATTTTCTCTGAAAGGACAGCATTTAGATAGTGAAGCAACACTCCATTCACTTCGCACAGTGAATTGAAGTGTTGGAACAGACTGCTTCTCTTTCAGAGAAACGCATGTGAGTTTCTTGTGAATTCTTGCAAGTTGCTTAAGGCACTTTCAAAGGAAAGTGATTTTCTCTGAAAGGACAGCATTTAGAAACTGAAGCAACACTCCATTCACTTCGCACTGTGAATTGAAGTGTTGGAACAGACTGCTTCTCTTTGAGAGAAACGCATGTGAGTTTCTTCCTAATGCTTGCAAGTAGCTTAAGGCACTTTCAAAGGAAAGTGATTTTCTCTGAAAGGACAGCATTTAGAAAGTGAAGCAACACTCCATTCACTTCGCACAGTGAATTGAAGTGTTGGAACAGTCTGCTTCTCTTTCAGAGAAACGCATGTGAGTTTCTGGTGAATGCTTGTAAGTAGCTTAAGGCACTTTCAAAGAAAAGTGATTTTCTCTGAAAGGACAATATTTAGAAAGTGAAGCAACACTCAATTCCCTTCGTGCAAGGAATTGAAGTGTTGGAACAGAGTGCTTCTCTTTCATAGAAACGCATTAGTGTTTCTTGTGAATGCTTGCAAATTGCTTAAGGCACTTTCAAAGGAAAGTGATTTTCCCTGAAAGGACAGCATTTAGAAACTGAAGCAACACTCCATTCACTTCGCACAGTGAATTGAAGTGTTGGAACACACTGCTTCTCTTTAAGAGAAACGCATGTGAGTTTTTTGTGAATGCTTGAAAGTAGCTTAAGGCACTTTCAAAGCAGAGTGATTTTCTCTGAAAGGACAGCATTTAGAAAGTGAAGCAACACTCCATTCACTTCGCACAGTGAATTGAAATGTTGGAACAGTCTGCTTCTCTCTCAGAGAAACGCATGTGAGTTTCTTCCTAACGCTTGCAAGTAGCTTAAGGCACTTTCAAAGGAAAGTGATTTTCTCTGAAAGGACAGCATTTAGAAAGTGAAGCAACACTCCATTCACTTCGCACAGTGAATTGAAGTGTTGGAACAGTCTGCTTCTCTTTCAGAGAAACGCATGTGAGTTTCTGGTGAATGCTTGTAAGTAGCTTAAGGCACTTTCAAAGGAAAGAGATTTTCTCTGAAAGGACAGCATTTAGAAAGTGAAGCAACACTCCATTCACTTCGCACAGTGAATTGAAGTGTTGAAACAGACTGCTTCTCTTTCAGAGAAACGCATGTGAGTTTCTGGTGAATGCTTGTAAGTAGCTTAAGGCACTTTCAAAGGAAAGTGATTTTCTCTGAAAGGACAGCATTTAGAAACTGAAGCAACACTCCATTCACTTCGCACAGTGAATTGAAGTGTTGGAACAGACTGCTTCTCTTTCAGAGAAACGCATGTGAGTTTCTTGTGAATTATTGCAAGTCTCTTAAGGCACTTTCAAAGGAAAGTGATTTTCTCTGAAAGAACAGCATTTAGAAAGTGAAGCAACACTCCATTCACTTCGCAGAGTGAATTGAAGTTTTGGAACAGACTGCTTCTCTTTCAGAGAAATTCATGTGAGTTTAAGTTGAATGCTTGTAAGTAGCTTAAGGCACTTTCAAAGGAAAGTGATTTTCTCTGAAAGAACAGCATTTAGAAAGTGAAGCAACACTCCATTCACTTCGCAGAGTGAATTGAAGTTTTGGAACAGACTGCTTCTCTTTCAGAGAAACGCATGTGAGTTTCTGGTGAATGCTTGTAAGTAGCTTAAGGCACTTTCAAAGGAAAGTGATTTTCTCTGAAAGGACAGCATTTAGAAAGTGAAGCAACACTCCATTCACTTCGCACAGTGAATTGAAGTGTTGGAACAGACTGCTTCTCTTTCAGAGAAACGCATGTGAGTTTCTGGTGAATGCTTGTAAGTAGCTTAAGGCACTTTCAAAGGAAAGTGATTTTCTCTGAAAGGACAGCATTTAGAAAGTGAAGCAACACTCCATTCACTTCGCACACTGAATTGAAGTGTTGGAACAGACTGCTTCTCTTTCAGAGAAACGCATGTGAGTTTCTTGTGAATTATTGCAAGTCGCTTAAGGCACTTTCAAAGGAAAGTGATTTTCTCTGAAAGGACAGCATTTAGAAAGTGAAGCAACACTCCCTTCCCTTCGTGCAGTGAATTGAAGTGTTGGAACAGAGTGCTTCTCTTTCATAGAAACGCATTAGTGTTTCTTGTGAATGCTTGCAAGTTGCTTAAGGCACTTTCAAAGGAAAGTGATTTTCTCTGAAAGGACAGCATTTAGAAAGTGAAGCAACACTCAATTCACTTTGTACAGTGAATTGAAGTGTTGGAACAGACTGCTTCTCTTTCATAGAAACGCATTAGTGTTTCTTGGGAATGCTTGCAAGTAGCTTAAGGCACTTTCAAAGGAAATTGATTTTCTCTGAAAGGACAGCATTTAGATAGTGAAGCAACACTCCATTCACTTCGCACAGTGAATTGAAGTGTTGGAACAGACTGCTTCTCTTTCAGAGAAACGCATGTGAGTTTCTTGTGAATTCTTGCAAGTTGCTTAAGGCACTTTCAAAGGAAAGTGATTTTCTCTGAAAGGACAGCATTTAGAAACTGAAGCAACACTCCATTCACTTCGCACTGTGAATTGAAGTGTTGGAACAGACTGCTTCTCTTTGAGAGAAACGCATGTGAGTTTCTTCCTAATGCTTGCAAGTAGCTTAAGGCACTTTCAAAGGAAAGTGATTTTCTCTGAAAGGACAGCATTTAGAAAGTGAAGCAACACTCCATTCACTTCGCACAGTGAATTGAAGTGTTGGAACAGTCTGCTTCTCTTTCAGAGAAACGCATGTGAGTTTCTGGTGAATGCTTGTAAGTAGCTTAAGGCACTTTCAAAGAAAAGTGATTTTCTCTGAAAGGACAATATTTAGAAAGTGAAGCAACACTCCATTCACTTCGCACAGTGAATTGAAGTGTTGGAACAGACTGCTTCTCTTTCAGAGAAACGCATGTGAGTTTCTGGTGAATGCTTGTAAGTAGCTTAAGGCACGTTCAAAGGAAAGTGATTTTCTCTGAAAGGACAGAATTTAGAAAGTGAAGCAACACTCCATTCACTTCGCACATTGAATTGAAGTGTTGGAACAGACTGCTTCTCTTTCAGAGAAATGCAAGTGAGTTTAAGTTGAATGCTTGTAAGTAGCTTAAGGCACTTTCAAAGGAAAGTGATTTTCTCTGAAAGGACAGCATTTAGAAAGTGAAGCAACACTCCATTCACTTCGCAGAGTGAATTGAAGTATTGGAACAGACTGCTTCTCTTTCGGAGAAACGCATGTGAGTTTCTGGCGAATGCTTGTAAGTAGCTTAAGGCACTTTCAAAGAAAAGTGATTTTCTCTGAAAGGACAGCATTTAGAAAGTGAAGCAACACTCCATTCACTTCGCACAGTGAATTGAAGTGTTGGAAGAGACTGCTTCTCTTTCAGAGAAATGCATGTGAGTTTCTGGTGAATGCTTGCAAGTTGCTTAAGGCACTTTCAAAGGAAAGTGATTTTCTCTGAAAGGACAGCATTTAGAAAGTGAGGCAACACTCCATTCACTTCACACAGTGAATTGAAGTGTTGGAACAGTCTGCTTCTCTTTCAGAGAAACGCATGTGAGTTTCTTCCTAATGC
Source organism: Myodes glareolus (assembly GCF_982192425.1). Taxonomy (NCBI): domain Eukaryota; kingdom Metazoa; phylum Chordata; class Mammalia; order Rodentia; family Cricetidae; genus Myodes; species Myodes glareolus. The sequence goes on from NW_028263215.1 coordinate 1,073,476, forward strand.
TTGCAAGTAGCTTAAGGCACTTTCAAAGGAAAGTGATTTTCTCTGAAAGGACAGCATTTAGAAAGTGAAGCAACACTCCATTCACTTCGCACAGTGAATTGAAGTGTTGGAACACACTACTTCTCTTTAAGAGAAACGCATGTGAGTTTTTTGTGAATGCTTGAAAGTAGTTTAAGGCACTTTCAAAGGAAAGTGATTTTCTCTGAAAGGACATAATTTAGAAAGTGATGCAACACTCCATTCACTTCGCACAGTGAATTGAAGTGTTGGAACAGACTGCTTCTCTTTCAGAGAAACGCATGTGAGTTTCTTCCTAATGCTTGTAAGTAGCTTAAGGCACTTTCAAAGGAAAGTGATTTTCTCTGAAAGGACAGCATTTAGAAAGTGAAGCAACACTCAATTCCCTTCGTGCAGTGAATTGAAGTGTTGGAACAGAGTGCTTCTCTTTCATAGAAACGCATTAGTGTTTCTTGTGAATGCTTGCAAATTGCTTAAGGCACTTTCAAAGGAAAGTGATTTTCTCTGAAAGGACAGCATTTAGAAACTGAAGCAACACTCCATTCACTTCGCAGAGTGAATTGAAGTGTTGGAACAGACTGCTTCTCTTTCAGAAAAACGCATGTGAGTTTCTTGTGAATTATTGCAAGTCGCTTAAGGCACTTTCAAAGGAAAGTGATTTTCTCTGAAAGGACAGCATTTAGAAAGTGAAGCAACACTCCATTCCCTTCGTGCAGTGAATTGAAGTGTTGGAACAGAGTGCTTCTCTTTCATAGAAACGCATTAGTGTTTCTTGTGAATGCTTGCAAGTTGCTTAAGGCACTTTCAAAGGAAAGTGATTTTCTCTGAAAGGACAGCATTTAGAAAGTGAAGCAACACTCAATTCACTTTGTACAGTGAATTGAAGTGTTGGAACAGACTGCTTCTCTTTCAGAGAAATGCATGTGAGTTTCTGTTGAATGCTTGTAAGTAGCTTAAGGCTCTTTCAAAGGAAAGTGATTTTCTATGAAAGGACAGCATTTAGAAAGTAAAGCAACACGCCATTCCCTTCGTGCAATGAATTGAAGTGTTGGAACAGACTGCTTCTCTTTCATAGAAACGCATCAGTGTTTCTTGGGAATGCTTGCAAGTAGCTTAAGGCACTTTCAAAGGAAATTGATTTTCTCTGAAAGGACAGCGTTTAGATAGTGAAGCAACACTCCATTCACTTCGCGCAGTGAATTGAAGTGTTGGAACAGACTGCTTCTCTTTCAGAGAAACGCATGTGAGTTTCTGGTGAATGCTTGTAAGTAGCTTAAGGCACTTTCAAAGGAAAGTGATTTTCTCTGAAAGGACAGCATTTAGAAAGTGAGGCAACACTCCATTCACTTCACACAGTGAATTTAAGTGTTGGAACAGACTGCTTCTCTTTCAGAGAAACGCATGTGAGTTTCTTCCTAATGCTTGCACGTAGCTTAAGGCACTTTCAAAGGAAAGTGATTTTCTCTGAAAGGACAGCATTTAGAAAGTGAAGCAACACTCCATTCACTTCGCACACTGAATTGAAGTGTTGGAACAGACTGCTTCTCTTTCAGAGAAACGCATGTGAGTTTCTTGTGAATTATTGCAAGTCGCTTAAGGCACTTTCAAAGGAAAGTGATTTTCTCTGAAAGGACAGCATTTAGAAAGTGAAGCAACACTCCCTTCCCTTCGTGCAGTGAATTGAAGTGTTGGAACAGAGTGCTTCTCTTTCATAGAAACGCATTAGTGTTTCTTGTGAATGCTTGCAAGTTGCTTAAGGCACTTTCAAAGGAAAGTGATTTTCTCTGAAAGGACAGCATTTAGAAAGTGAAGCAACACTCAATTCACTTTGTACAGTGAATTGAAGTGTTGGAACAGACTGCTTCTCTTTCATAGAAACGCATTAGTGTTTCTTGGGAATGCTTGCAAGTAGCTTAAGGCACTTTCAAAGGAAATTGATTTTCTCTGAAAGGACAGCATTTAGATAGTGAAGCAACACTCCATTCACTTCGCACAGTGAATTGAAGTGTTGGAACAGACTGCTTCTCTTTCAGAGAAACGCATGTGAGTTTCTTGTGAATTCTTGCAAGTTGCTTAAGGCACTTTCAAAGGAAAGTGATTTTCTCTGAAAGGACAGCATTTAGAAACTGAAGCAACACTCCATTCACTTCGCACTGTGAATTGAAGTGTTGGAACAGACTGCTTCTCTTTGAGAGAAACGCATGTGAGTTTCTTCCTAATGCTTGCAAGTAGCTTAAGGCACTTTCAAAGGAAAGTGATTTTCTCTGAAAGGACAGCATTTAGAAAGTGAAGCAACACTCCATTCACTTCGCACAGTGAATTGAAGTGTTGGAACAGTCTGCTTCTCTTTCAGAGAAACGCATGTGAGTTTCTGGTGAATGCTTGTAAGTAGCTTAAGGCACTTTCAAAGAAAAGTGATTTTCTCTGAAAGGACAATATTTAGAAAGTGAAGCAACACTCCATTCACTTCGCACAGTGAATTGAAGTGTTGGAACAGACTGCTTCTCTTTCAGAGAAACGCATGTGAGTTTCTGGTGAATGCTTGTAAGTAGCTTAAGGCACTTTCAAAGGAAAGTGATTTTCTCTGAAAGGACAGCATTTAGAAAGTGAAGCAACACTCCATTCACTTCGCACATTGAATTGAAGTGTTGGAACAGACTGCTTCTCTTTCAGAGAAATGCAAGTGAGTTTAAGTTGAATGCTTGTAAGTAGCTTAAGGCACTTTCAAAGGAAAGTGATTTTCTCTGAAAGGACAGCATTTAGAAAGTGAAGCAACACTCCATTCACTTCGCAGAGTGAATTGAAGTATTGGAACAGACTGCTTCTCTTTCGGAGAATCGCATGTGAGTTTCTGGCGAATGCTTGTAAGTAGCTTAAGGCACTTTCAAAGAAAAGTGATTTTCTCTGAAAGGACAGCATTTAGAAAGTGAAGCAACACTCCATTCACTTCGCACAGTGAATTGAAGTGTTGGAAGAGACTGCTTCTCTTTCAGAGAAACGCATGTGAGTTTCTGGTGAATGCTTGCAAGTTGCTTAAGGCACTTTCAAAGGAAAGTGATTTTCTCTGAAAGGACAGCATTTAGAAAGTGAGGCAACACTCCATTCACTTCACACAGTGAATTGAAGTGTTGGAACAGACTGCTTCTCTTTCAGAGAAACGCATGTGAGTTTCTTCCTAATGCTTGCAAGTAGCTTAAGGCACTTTCAAAGGAAAGTGATTTTCTCTGAAAGGACAGCATTTAGAAAGTGAAGCAACACTCCATTCACTTCGCACAGTGAATTGAAGTGTTGGAACACACTACTTCTCTTTAAGAGAAACGCATGTGAGTTTTTTGTGAATGCTTGAAAGTAGTTTAAGGCACTTTCAAAGGAAAGTGATTTTCTCTGAAAGGACATAATTTAGAAAGTGATGCAACACTCCATTCACTTCGCACAGTGAATTGAAGTGTTGGAACAGACTGCTTCTCTTTCAGAGAAACGCATGTGAGTTTCTTCCTAATGCTTGTAAGTAGCTTAAGGCACTTTCAAAGGAAAGTGATTTTCTCTGAAAGGACAGCATTTAGAAAGTGAAGCAACACTCAATTCCCTTCGTGCAGTGAATTGAAGTGTTGGAACAGAGTGCTTCTCTTTCATAGAAACGCATTAGTGTTTCTTGTGAATGCTTGCAAATTGCTTAAGGCACTTTCAAAGGAAAGTGATTTTCTCTGAAAGGACAGCATTTAGAAACTGAAGCAACACTCCATTCACTTCGCACAGTGAATTGAAGTGTTGGAACAGACTGCTTCTCTTTCAGAAAAACGCATGTGAGTTTCTTGTGAATTATTGCAAGTCGCTTAAGGCACTTTCAAAGGAAAGTGATTTTCTCTGAAAGGACAGCATTTAGAAAGTGAAGCAACACTCCATTCCCTTCGTGCAGTGAATTGAAGTGTTGGAACAGAGTGCTTCTCTTTCATAGAAACGCATTAGTGTTTCTTGTGAATGCTTGCAAGTTGCTTAAGGCACTTTCAAAGGAAAGTGATTTTCTCTGAAAGGACAGCATTTAGAAAGTGAAGCAACACTCAATTCACTTTGTACAGTGAATTGAAGTGTTGGAACAGACTGCTTCTCTTTCAGAGAAATGCATGTGAGTTTCTGTTGAATGCTTGTAAGTAGCTTAAGGCTCTTTCAAAGGAAAGTGATTTTCTATGAAAGGACAGCATTTAGAAAGTAAAGCAACACTCCATTCCCTTCGTGCAATGAATTGAAGTGTTGGAACAGACTGCTTCTCTTTCATAGAAACGCATCAGTGTTTCTTGGGAATGCTTGCAAGTAGCTTAAGGCACTTTCAAAGGAAATTGATTTTCTCTGAAAGGACAGCGTTTAGATAGTGAAGCAACACTCCATTCACTTCGCGCAGTGAATTGAAGTGTTGGAACAGACTGCTTCTCTTTCAGAGAAACGCATGTGAGTTTCTGGTGAATGCTTGTAAGTAGCTTAAGGCACTTTCAAAGGAAAGTGATTTTCTCTGAAAGGACAGCATTTAGAAAGTGAGGCAACACTCCATTCACTTCACACAGTGAATTTAAGTGTTGGAACAGACTGCTTCTCTTTCAGAGAAACGCATGTGAGTTTCTTCCTAATGCTTGCACGTAGCTTAAGGCACTTTAAAAGGAAAGTGATTTTCTCTGAAAGGACAGCATTTAGAAAGTGAAGCAACACTCCATTCACTTCGCACAGTGAATTGAAGTGTTGGAACAGACTGCTTCTCTTTCAGAGAAACGCATGTGAGTTTCTTGTGAATTATTGCAAGTCGCTTAAGGCACTTTCAAAGGAAAGTGATTTTCTCTGAAAGGACAGCATTTAGAAACTGAAGCAACACTCCATTCACTTCGCACAGTGAATTGAAGTGTTGGAACACACTGCTTCTCTTTAAAAGAAATGCATGTGAGTTTTTTGTGAATGCTTGAAAGTAGTTTAAGGCACTTTCAAAGGAAAGTGATTTTCTCTGAAAGGACAGAATTTAGAAAGTGATGCAACACTCCATTCACTTCGCACAGTGAATTGAAGTGTTGGAACAGACTGCTTCTCTTTCAGAGAAACGCATGTGTGTTTCTTCCTAATGCTTGTAAGTAGCTTAAGGCACTTTCAAAGGAAAGTCATTTTCTCTGAAACTACAGCATTTAGAAAGTGAAGCAACACTCAATTCCCTTCGTGCAGTGAATTGAAGTGTTGGAACAGAGTGCTTCTCTTTCATAGAAACGCATTAGTGTTTCTTGTGAATGCTTGCACATTGCTTAAGGCACTTTCAAAGGAAAGTGATTTTCTCTGAAAGGACAGCATTTAGAAACTGAAGCAACACTCCATTCACTTCGCACAGTGAATTGAAGTGTTGGAACACACTGCTTCTCTTTAAGAGAAACGCATGTGAGTTTTTTGTGAATGCTTGAAAGTAGCTTAAGGCACTTTCAAAGGAGAGTGATTTTCTCTGAAAGGACAGCATTTAGAAAGTGAAGCAACACTCCATTCACTTCGCACAGTGAATTGAAATGTTGGAACAGTCTGCTTCTCTCTCAGAGAAACGCATGTGAGTTTCTTCCTAACGCTTGCAAGTAGCTTAAGGCACTTTCAAAGGAAAGTGATTTTCTCTGAAAGGACAGCATTTAGAAAGTGAAGCAACACTCCATTCACTTCGCACAGTGAATTGAAGTGTTGGAACAGACTGCTTCTCTTTCAGAGAAACGCATGTGAGTTTCTGGTGATTGCTTGTAAGTAGCTTAAGGCACTTTCAAGGGAAAGAGATTTTCTCTGAAAGGACAGCATTTAGAAAGTGAAGCAACACTCCATTCACTTCGCACAGTGAATTGAAGTGTTGGAACAGACTGCTTCTCTTTCAGAGAAACGCATGTGAGTTTCTGGTGAATGCTTGTAAGTAGCTTAAGGCACTTTCAAAGGAAAGTGATTTTCTCTGAAAGGACAGAATTTAGAAAGTGAAGCAACACTCCATTCACTTCGCACAGTGAATTGAAGTGTTGGAACAGATTGCTTCTCTTTCAGAGAAACGCATGTGAGTTTCTTCCTAATGCTTGTAAGTAGCTTAAGGCACTTTCAAAGGAAAGTGATTTTCTCTGAAAGGACAGCATTTAGAAAGTGAAGCAACACTCCATTCACTTCGTGCAGTGAATTGAAGTGTTGGAACAGAGTGCTTCTCTTTCATAGAAACGGATTAGTGTTTCTTGTGAATGCTTGCAAATTGCTTAAGGCACTTTCAAAGGAAAGTGATTTTTTCTGAAAGCACAGCATTTAGAAAGTGAAGCAACACTCAATTCACTTTGTACAGTGAATTGACGTGTTGGAACAGACGGCTTCTCTTTCAGAGAAATGCATGTGAGTTTCTGTTCAATGCTTGTAAGTAGCTTAAGGCTCTTTCAAAGGAAAGTGATTTTCTATGAAAGGACAGCATTTAGAAAGTAAAGCAACACTCCATTCCCTTCGCGCAATGAATTGAAGTGTTGGAACAGACTGCTTCTCTTTCAGAGAAACGCATTAGTGTTTCTTGGGAATGCTTGCCAGTAGCTTAAGGTACTTTCAAAGGAAAGTGATTTTCTCTGAAAGGACAGCATTTAGAAAGTGAAGCAACACTCCATTCACTTCGCAGAGTGAATTGAAGTATTGGAACAGACTGCTTCTCTTTCGGAGAAACGCATGTGAGTTTCTGGCGAATGCTTGTAAGTAGCTTAAGGCACTTTCAAAGAAAAGTGATTTTCTCTGAAAGGACAGCATTTAGAAAGTGAAGCAACACTCCATTCACTTCGCACAGTGAATTGAAGTGTTGGAACAGACTGCTTCTCTTTCAGAGAAACGCATGTGAGTTTCTGGTGAATGCTTGCAAGTTGCTTAAGGCACTTTCAAAGGAAAGTGATTTTCTCTGAAAGGACAGCATTTAGAAAGTGAGGCAACACTCCATTCACTTCACACAGTGAATTGAAGTGTTGGAACAGTCTGCTTCTCTTTCAGAGAAACGCATGTGAGTTTCTTCCTAATGCTTGCAAGTAGCTTAAGGCACTTTCAAAGGAAAGTGATTTTCTCTGAAAGGACAGCATTTAGAAAGTGAAGCAACACTCCATTCACTTCGCACAGTGAATTGAAGTGTTGGAACACACTACTTCTCTTTAAGAGAAACGCATGTGAGTTTTTTGTGAATGCTTGAAAGTAGTTTAAGGCACTTTCAAAGGAAAGTGATTTTCTCTGAAAGGACATAATTTAGAAAGTGATGCAACACTCCATTCACTTCGCACAGTGAATTGAAGTGTTGGAACAGACTGCTTCTCTTTCAGAGAAACGCATGTGAGTTTCTTCCTAATGCTTGTAAGTAGCTTAAGGCACTTTCAAAGGAAAGTGATTTTCTCTGAAAGGACAGCATTTAGAAAGTGAAGCAACACTCAATTCCCTTCGTGCAGTGAATTGAAGTGTTGGAACAGAGTGCTTCTCTTTCATAGAAACGCATTAGTGTTTCTTGTGAATGCTTGCAAATTGCTTAAGGCACTTTCAAAGGAAAGTGATTTTCTCTGAAAGGACAGCATTTAGAAACTGAAGCAACACTCCATTCACTTCGCAGAGTGAATTGAAGTGTTGGAACAGACTGCTTCTCTTTCAGAAAAACGCATGTGAGTTTCTTGTGAATTATTGCAAGTCGCTTAAGGCACTTTCAAAGGAAAGTGATTTTCTCTGAAAGGACAGCATTTAGAAAGTGAAGCAACACTCCATTCCCTTCGTGCAGTGAATTGAAGTGTTGGAACAGAGTGCTTCTCTTTCATAGAAACGCATTAGTGTTTCTTGTGAATGCTTGCAAGTTGCTTAAGGCACTTTCAAAGGAAAGTGATTTTCTCTGAAAGGACAGCATTTAGAAAGTGAAGCAACACTCAATTCACTTTGTACAGTGAATTGAAGTGTTGGAACAGACTGCTTCTCTTTCAGAGAAATGCATGTGAGTTTCTGTTGAATGCTTGTAAGTAGCTTAAGGCTCTTTCAAAGGAAAGTGATTTTCTATGAAAGGACAGCATTTAGAAAGTAAAGCAACACTCCATTCCCTTCGTGCAATGAATTGAAGTGTTGGAACAGACTGCTTCTCTTTCATAGAAACGCATCAGTGTTTCTTGGGAATGCTTGCAAGTAGCTTAAGGCACTTTCAAAGGAAATTGATTTTCTCTGAAAGGACAGCGTTTAGATAGTGAAGCAACACTCCATTCACTTCGCGCAGTGAATTGAAGTGTTGGAACAGACTGCTTCTCTTTCAGAGAAACGCATGTGAGTTTCTGGTGAATGCTTGTAAGTAGCTTAAGGCACTTTCAAAGGAAAGTGATTTTCTCTGAAAGGACAGCATTTAGAAAGTGAGGCAACACTCCATTCACTTCACACAGTGAATTTAAGTGTTGGAACAGACTGCTTCTCTTTCAGAGAAACGCATGTGAGTTTCTTCCTAATGCTTGCACGTAGCTTAAGGCACTTTAAAAGGAAAGTGATTTTCTCTGAAAGGACAGCATTTAGAAAGTGAAGCAACACTCCATTCACTTCGCACAGTGAATTGAAGTGTTGGAACAGACTGCTTCTCTTTCAGAGAAACGCATGTGAGTTTCTTGTGAATTATTGCAAGTCGCTTAAGGCACTTTCAAAGGAAAGTGATTTTCTCTGAAAGGACAGCATTTAGAAACTGAAGCAACACTCCATTCACTTCGCACAGTGAATTGAAGTGTTGGAACACACTGCTTCTCTTTAAAAGAAATGCATGTGAGTTTTTTGTGAATGCTTGAAAGTAGTTTAAGGCACTTTCAAAGGAAAGTGATTTTCTCTGAAAGGACAGAATTTAGAAAGTGATGCAACACTCCATTCACTTCGCACAGTGAATTGAAGTGTTGGAACAGACTGCTTCTCTTTCAGAGAAACGCATGTGAGTTTCTTCCTAATGCTTGTAAGTAGCTTAAGGCACTTTCAAAGGAAAGTGATTTTCTCTGAAACTACAGCATTTAGAAAGTGAAGCAACACTCAATTCCCTTCGTGCAGTGAATTGAAGTGTTGGAACAGAGTGCTTCTCTTTCATAGAAACGCATTAGTGTTTCTTGTGAATGCTTGCACATTGCTTAAGGCACTTTCAAAGGAAAGTGATTTTCTCTGAAAGGACAGCATTTAGAAACTGAAGCAACACTCCATTCACTTCGCACAGTGAATTGAAGTGTTGGAACACACTGCTTCTCTTTAAGAGAAACGCATGTGAGTTTTTTGTGAATGCTTGAAAGTAGCTTAAGGCACTTTCAAAGGAGAGTGATTTTCTCTGAAAGGACAGCATTTAGAAAGTGAAGCAACACTCCATTCACTTCGCACAGTGAATTGAAATGTTGGAACAGTCTGCTTCTCTCTCAGAGAAACGCATGTGAGTTTCTTCCTAACGCTTGCAAGTAGCTTAAGGCACTTTCAAAGGAAAGTGATTTTCTCTGAAAGGACAGCATTTAGAAAGTGAAGCAACACTCCATTCACTTCGCACAGTGAATTGAAGTGTTGGAACAGACTGCTTCTCTTTCAGAGAAACGCATGTGAGTTTCTGGTGATTGCTTGTAAGTAGCTTAAGGCACTTTCAAGGGAAAGAGATTTTCTCTGAAAGGACAGCATTTAGAAAGTGAAGCAACACTCCATTCACTTCGCGCAGTGAATTGAAGTGTTGGAACAGACTGCTTCTCTTTCAGAGAAACGCATGTGAGTTTCTGGTGAATGCTTGTAAGTAGCTTAAGGCACTTTCAAAGGAAAGTGATTTTCTCTGAAAGGACAGCATTTAGAAAGTGAGGCAACACTCCATTCACTTCACACAGTGAATTTAAGTGTTGGAACAGACTGCTTCTCTTTCAGAGAAACGCATGTGAGTTTCTTCCTAATGCTTGCACGTAGCTTAAGGCACTTTAAAAGGAAAGTGATTTTCTCTGAAAGGACAGCATTTAGAAAGTGAAGCAACACTCCATTCACTTCGCACAGTGAATTGAAGTGTTGGAACAGACTGCTTCTCTTTCAGAGAAACGCATGTGAGTTTCTTGTGAATTATTGCAAGTCGCTTAAGGCACTTTCAAAGGAAAGTGATTTTCTCTGAAAGGACAGCATTTAGAAACTGAAGCAACACTCCATTCACTTCGCACAGTGAATTGAAGTGTTGGAACACACTGCTTCTCTTTAAAAGAAATGCATGTGAGTTTTTTGTGAATGCTTGAAAGTAGTTTAAGGCACTTTCAAAGGAAAGTGATTTTCTCTGAAAGGACAGAATTTAGAAAGTGATGCAACACTCCATTCACTTCGCACAGTGAATTGAAGTGTTGGAACAGACTGCTTCTCTTTCAGAGAAACGCATGTGAGTTTCTTCCTAATGCTTGTAAGTAGCTTAAGGCACTTTCAAAGGAAAGTGATTTTCTCTGAAACTACAGCATTTAGAAAGTGAAGCAACACTCAATTCCCTTCGTGCAGTGAATTGAAGTGTTGGAACAGAGTGCTTCTCTTTCATAGAAACGCATTAGTGTTTCTTGTGAATGCTTGCACATTGCTTAAGGCACTTTCAAAGGAAAGTGATTTTCTCTGAAAGGACAGCATTTAGAAACTGAAGCAACACTCCATTCACTTCGCACAGTGAATTGAAGTGTTGGAACACACTGCTTCTCTTTAAGAGAAACGCATGTGAGTTTTTTGTGAATGCTTGAAAGTAGCTTAAGGCACTTTCAAAGGAGAGTGATTTTCTCTGAAAGGACAGCATTTAGAAAGTGAAGCAACACTCCATTCACTTCGCACAGTGAATTGAAATGTTGGAACAGTCTGCTTCTCTCTCAGAGAAACGCATGTGAGTTTCTTCCTAACGCTTGCAAGTAGCTTAAGGCACTTTCAAAGGAAAGTGATTTTCTCTGAAAGGACAGCATTTAGAAAGTGAAGCAACACTCCATTCACTTCGCACAGTGAATTGAAGTGTTGGAACAGACTGCTTCTCTTTCAGAGAAACGCATGTGAGTTTCTGGTGATTGCTTGTAAGTAGCTTAAGGCACTTTCAAGGGAAAGAGATTTTCTCTGAAAGGACAGCATTTAGAAAGTGAAGCAACACTCCATTCACTTCGCACAGTGAATTGAAGTGTTGGAACAGAGTGCTTCTCTTTCATAGAAACGGATTAGTGTTTCTTGTGAATGCTTGCAAATTGCTTAAGGCACTTTCAAAGGAAAGTGATTTTTTCTGAAAGCACAGCATTTAGAAAGTGAAGCAACACTCAATTCACTTTGTACAGTGAATTGACGTGTTGGAACAGACGGCTTCTCTTTCAGAGAAATGCATGTGAGTTTCTGTTCAATGCTTGTAAGTAGCTTAAGGCTCTTTCAAAGGAAAGTGATTTTCTATGAAAGGACAGCATTTAGAAAGTAAAGCAACACTCCATTCCCTTCGCGCACTGAATTTAAGTGTTGGAACAGACTGCTTCTCTTTCAGAGAAACGCATTAGTGTTTCTTGGGAATGCTTGCCAGTAGCTTAAGGTACTTTCAAAGGAAAGTGATTTTCTCTGAAAGGACAGCATTTAGAAAGTGAAGCAACACTCAATTCACTTTGTACAGTGAATTGACGTGTTGGAACAGACGGCTTCTCTTTCAGAGAAATGCATGTGAGTTTCTGGTGAATGCTTGTAAGTAGCTTAAGGCACTTTCAAAGGAAAGTGATTTTCTCTGAAAGGACAGCATTTAGAAAGTGGAGCAACACTCCATTCCCTTCGTGCTGTGAATTGAAGTGTTGGAGCAGAGTGCTTCTCTTTCATATAAACGCATTAGTGTTTCTTGTGAAAGCTTGCAAGTTGCTTAAGGCACTTTCAAAGGAAAGTGATTTTCTCTGAAAGGACAGCATTTAGAAACTGAAGCAACACTCCGTTCACTTCGCACAGTGAATTGAAGTGTTGGAACAGACTGCTTCTCTTTAAGAGAAACGCATGTGAGTTTTTTGTGAATGCTTGAAAGTAGTTTAAGGCACTTTTAAAGGAAAGTGATTTTCTCTGAAAGGACAGCATTTAGAAAGTGAAGCAACACTCCATTCACTTCGCAGAGTGAATTGAAGTTTTGGAACAGACTGCTTCTCTTTCAGAGAAACGCATGTGAGTTTCTGGTGAATGCTTGTAAGTAGCTTAAGGCACTTTCAAAGGAAAGTGATTTTCTCTGAAAGGACAGCATTTAGAAACTGAAGCAACACTCCATTCACTTCGCGCAGTGAATTGAAGTGTTGGAACAGACTGCTTCTCTTTCAGAGAAACGCATGTGAGTTTCTTGTGAATTATTGCAAGTCGCTTAAGGCACTTTCAAAGGAAAGTGATTTTCTCTGAAAGGACAGCATTTAGAAACTGAAGCAACACTCCATTCACTTCGCACAGTGAATTGAAGTGTTGGAACACACTGCTTCTCTTTAAGAGAAACGCATGTGGTTTTTTGTGAATGCTTGAAAGTAGTTTAAGGCACTTTCAAAGGAAAGTGATTTTCTCTGAAAGGACAGAATTTAGAAAGTGAAGCAACACTCCATTCACTTCGCACAGTGAATTGAAGTGTTGGAACAGACTGCTTCTCTTTCAGAGAAACGCATGTGAGTTTCTGTTGAATGCTTGTAAGGAGCTTAAGGCATTTTCAAAGGAAAGTGATTTTCTCTGAAAGGACAGCATTTAGAAAGTGAGGCAACACTCCATTCACTTCACACAGTGAATTGAAGTGTTGGAACAGACTGCTTCTCTTTCAGAGAAACGCATGTGAGTTTCTTCCTAATGCTTGCAAGTAGCATAAGGCACTTTCAAAGGAAAGTGATTTTCTCTGAAAGGACAGCATTCAGAAAGTGAAGCATCACTCCATTCACTTCGCACAGAGAATTGAAGTGTTGGAACAGACTGCTTCTCTTTCAGAGAAACGCATGTGAGATTCTTCTTAATGCTTGCAAGTAGCTTAAGGCACTTTCAAAGGAAAGTGATTTTCTCTGAAAGGACAGCATTTAGAAAGTGAAGCAACACTCCAATCACTTCGCACAGTGAATTGAAGTGTTGGAACAGACTGCTTCTCTTTCAGAGAAACGCATGTGAGTTTCTGGTGATTGCTTGTAAGTAGCTTAAGGCACTTTCAAAGGAAAGTGATTTTCTCTGAAAGGACAACATTTAGAAAGTGAAGCAACACTCCATTCACTTCGCACAGAGAATTGAAGTTTTGTAACAGAATGCTTCTTTTTCAGAGAAATGCATGTGAGTTTCTGTTGAATGCTTGTAAGTAGCTTAAGGCACTTTCAAAGGAAAGTGATTTTCTCTGAAAGGACAGCATTTAGAAAGTGAAGCAACACTCCATTCACTTCGCACAGAGAATTGATGTGTTGGAACAGACTGCTTCTCTTTCAGAGGAATGCATGTGAGTTTCTGTTGAATGCTTGTAAGTAGCTTAAGGCACTTTCAAAGGAAAGTGATTTTCTCTGAAAGGACAGCATTTAGAAAGTGAAGCACCACTCCATTCACTTCGCACACTGAATTGAAGTGTTGGAACAGACTGCTTCTCTTTCAGAGAAACGCATGTGAGTTTATTCCTAATGCTTGCAAGTAGCTTAAGGTACTTTCAAAGGAAAGTGATTTTCTCTGAAAGGACAGCATTTAGAAAGTGAAGCAACACTCCATTCACTTCGCACAGTGAATTGAAGTGTTGGAACAGAGTGCTTCTCTTTCATAGAAACGCATTAGTGTTTCTTGGGAATGCTTGTAAGTAGCTTAAGGCACTTTCAAAGGAAAGTGATTTTCTCTGAAAGGACAGCATTTAGATAGTGAAGCAACACTCCATTCACTTCGCACAGTGAATTGAAGTGTTGAAACAGACTGCTTCTCTTTCAGAGAAACGCATGTGAGTTTCTGTTGAATGCTTGTAAGGAGCTTAAGGCATTTTCAAAGGAAAGTGATTTTCTCTGAAAGGACAGCATTTAGAAAGTGAGACAACACTCCATTCACTTCACACAGTGAATTGAAGTGTTGGAACAGACTGCTTCTCTTTCAGAGAAACGCATGTGAGTTTCTTCCTAATGCTTGCAAGTACCATAAGGCACTTTCAAAGGAAAGTGATTTTCTCTGAAAGGACAGCATTTAGAAAGTGAAGCAACACTCCATTCACTTCACACAGTGAATTGAAGTGTTGGAACAGACTGCTTCTCTTTCAGAGAAACGCATGTGAGTTTCTTGTGAATTCTTGCAAGTTGCTTAAGGCACTTTCAAAGGAAAGTGATTTTCTCTGAAAGACAGCATTTAGAAAGTGAGGCAGCACTCCATTCACTTCGCACAGTGAATTGAAGTGTTGGAACAGACTGCTTCTCTTTCAGAGAAATGCATGTGAGTTTCTGTTGAATGCTTGAAAGTAGCTTAAAGCACTTTCAAAGGAAAGTAATTTTCTCTGAAAGGACAGCATTTAGAAAGTGAAGCAACACTCGATTCACTTCGCACAGTGAATTGAAGTGTTGGAACAGACTGCTTCTCTTTCAGAGAAACGCATTAGTGTTTCTTGGGAATGCTTGCAAGTAGCTTAAGGCACTTTCAAAGGAAAGTGATTTTCTCTGAAAGGACAGCATTTAGATAGTGAAGCAACACTCCATTCACTTCGCACAGTGAATTGAAGTGTTGAAACAGACTGCTTCTCTTTCAGAGAAACGCATGTGAGTTTCTGTTGAATGCTTGTAAGGAGCTTAAGGCATTTTCAAAGGAAAGTAATTTTCTCTGAAAGGACAGCATTTAGAAAGTGAGGCAACACTCCATTCACTTCACACAGTGAATTGAAGTGTTGGAACAGACTGCTTCTCTTTCAGAGAAACGCATGTGAGTTTCTTCCTAATGCTTGCAAGTAGCATAAGTCACTTTCAAAGGAAAGTGATTTTCTCTGAAAGGACAGCATTTAGAATGTGAAGCAACACTCCATTCACTTCGCACAGAGAATTGAAGTGTTGGAACAGACTGCTTCTCTTTCAGAGAAACGCATGTGAGTTTCTGGTGATTCCTTGTAAGTAGCTTAAGGCACTTTCAAAGGAAAGTGATTTTCTCTGAAAGGACAACATTTAGAAAGTGAAGCAACACTCCATTCACTTCGCACAGAGAATTGAAGTTTTGTAACAGAATGCTTCTTTTTCAGAGAAATGCATGTGAGTTTCTGTTGAATGCTTGTAAGTAGCTTAAGGCACTTTCAAAGGAAAGTGATTTTCTCTTAAAGGACAGCATTTAGAAAGTGAAGCAACACTCCATTCACTTCGCACAGAGAATTGATGTGTTGGAACAGACTGCTTCTCTTTCAGAGGAATGCATGTGAGTTTCTGTTGAATGCTTGTAAGTAGCTTAAGGCACTTTCAAAGGAAAGTGATTTTCTCTGAAAGGACAGCATTTAGAAAGTGAAGCAACACTCCATTCACTTCGCACACTGAATTGAAGTGTTGGAACAGACTGCTTCTCTTTCAGAGAAACGCATGTGAGTTTATTCCTAATGCTTGCAAGTAGCTTAAGGTACTTTCAAAGGAAAGTGATTTTCTCTGAAAGGACAGCATTTAGAAAGTGAAGCAACACTCCATTCACTTCGCACAGTGAATTGAAGTATTGGAACAGACTGCTTCTCTTTCATAGAAACGCATTAGTGTTTCTTGGGAATGCTTGTAAGTAGCTTAAGGCACTTTCAAAGGAAAGTGATTTTCTCTGAAAGGACAGCATTTAGATAGTGAAGCAACACTCCATTCACTTCGCACAGTGAATTGAAGTGTTGAAACAGACTGCTTCTCTTTCAGAGAAACGCATGTGAGTTTCTGTTGAATGCTTGTAAGGAGCTTAAGGCATTTTCAAAGGAAAGTGATTTTCTCTGAAAGGACAGCATTTAGAAAGTGAGGCAACACTCCATTCACTTCACACAGTGAATTGAAGTGTTGGAACAGACTGCTTCTCTTTCAGAGAAACGCATGTGAGTTTCTTCCTAATGCTTGCAAGTAGCATAAGGCACTTTCAAAGGAAAGTGATTTTCTCTGAAAGGACAGCATTTAGAAAGTGAAGCAACACTCCATTCACTTCGCACAGAGAATTGAAGTGTTGGAACAGACTGCTTCTCTTTCAGAGAAATGCATGTGAGTTTCTTCTTAATGCTTGCAAGTAGCTTAAGGCACTTTCAAAGGAAAGTGATTTTCTCTGAAAGGACAGCATTTAGAAAGTGAAGCAACACTCCATTCACTTCGCACAGTGAATTGAAGTGTTGGAACAGACTGCTTCTCTTTCAGAGAAACGCATGTGAGTTTCTGGTGATTGCTTGTAAGTAGCTTAAGGCACTTTCAAAGGAAAGTGATTTTCTCTGAAAGGACAACATTTAGAAAGTGAAGCAACACTCCATTCACTTCGCACAGAGAATTGAAGTGTTGCAACAGAATGCTTCTTTTTCAGAGAAATGCATGTGAGTTTCTGTTGAATGCTTGTAAGTAGCTTAAGGCACTTTCAAAGGAAAGTGATTTTCTCTGAAAGGACAGCATTTAGAAAGTGAAGCAACACTCCATTCACTTCGCACAGAGAATTGATGTGTTGGAACAGACTGCTTCTCTTTCAGAGGAATGCATGTGAGTTTCTGGTGAATGCTTGTAAGTAGCTTAAGGCATTTTCAAAGGAAAGTGATTTTTCTCTGAAAGGACAGCATTTAGAAAGTGAAGCAACACTCCATTCACTTCGCACAGTGAATTGAAGTGTTGGAACAGACTGCTTCTCTTTCAGAGAAACGCATGTGAGTTTATTCCTAATGCTTGCAAGTAGCTTAAGGTACTTTCAAAGGAAAGTGATTTTCTCTGAAAGGACAGCATTTAGAAAGTGAAGCAACACTCCATTCACTTCGCACAGTGAATTGAAGTGTTGGACCAGACTGCTTCTCTTTCAGAGAAATGCAAGTGGGTTTCTGGTGAATGCTTGTAAGTAGCTTAAGGCAATTTCAAAGGAAAGTGATTTTCTCTGAAAGGACAGCATTTAGAAAGTGGAGCAACACTCCATTCCCTTCGTGCTGTGAATTGAAGTGTTGGAGCAGAGTGCTTCTCTTTCATATAAACGCATTAGTGTTTCTTGTGAATGCTTGCAAGTTGCTTAAGGCACTTTCAAAGGAAAGTGATTTTCTCTGAAAGGACAGCATTTAGAAACTGAAGCAACACTCCATTCACTTCGCACAGTGAATTGAAGTGTTGGAACACACTGCTTCTCTTTAAGAGTAACGCATGTGGTTTTTTGTGAATGCTTGAAAGTAGTTTAAGGCACTTTCAAAGGAAAGTGATTTTCTCTGAAAGGACAGAATTTAGAAAGTGAAGCAACACTCCATTTACTTCGCACAGTGAATTGAAGTGTTGGAACAGACTGCTTCTCTTTCGGAGAAACGCATGTGAGTTTCTGTTGAATGCTTGTAAGGAGCTTAAGGCATTTTCAAAGGAAAGTGATTTTCTCTGAAAGGACAGCATTTAGAAAGTGAGGCAACACTCCATTCACTTCACACAGTGAATTGAAGTGTTGGAACAGACTGCTTCTCTTTCAGAGAAACGCATGTGAGTTTCTTCCTAATGCTTGCAAGTAGCATAAGGCACTTTCAAAGGAAAGTGATTTTCTCTGAAAGGACAGCATTCAGAAAGTGAAGCAACACTCCATTCACTTCGCACAGAGAATTGAAGTGTTGGAACAGACTGCTTCTCTTTCAGAGAAACGCATGTGAGTTTCTTCTTAATGCTTGCAAGTAGCTTAAGGCACTTTCAAAGGAAAGTGATTTTCTCTGAAAGGACAACATTTAGAAAGTGAAGCAACACTCCACTCACTTCGCACAGAGAATTGAAGTTTTGTAACAGAATGCTTCTTTTTCAGAGAAATGCATGTGAGTTTCTGTTGAATGCTTGTTAGTAGCTTAAGGCACTTTCAAAGGAAAGTGATTTTCTCTGAAAGGACAGCATTTAGAAAGTGAAGCAACACTCCATTCACTTCGCACAGAGAATTGATGTGTTGGAACAGACTGCTTCTCTTTCAGAGGAATGCATGTGAGTTTCTGTTGAATGCTTGTAAGTAGCTTAAGGCACTTTCAAAGGAAAGTGATTTTCTCTGAAAGGACAGCATTTAGAAAGTGAAGCAACACTCCATTCACTTCGCACACTGAATTGAAGTGTTGGAACAGACTGCTTCTCTTTCAGAGAAACGCATGTGAGTTTATTCCTAATGCTTGCAAGTAGCTTAAGGTACTTTCAAAGGAAAGTGATTTTCTCTGAAAGGACAGCATTTAGAAAGTGAAGCAACACTCCATTCACTTCGCACAGTGAATTGAAGTGTTGGAACAGACTGCTTCTCTTTCATAGAAACGCATTAGTGTTTCTTGGGAATGCTTGTAAGTAGCTTAAGGCACTTTCAAAGGAAAGTGATTTTCTCTGAAAGGACAGCATTTAGATAGTGAAGCAACACTCCATTCACTTCGCACAGTGAATTGAAGTGTTGAAACAGACTGCTTCTCTTTCAGAGAAACGCATGTGAGTTTCTGTTGAATGCTTGTAAGGAGCTTAAGGCATTTTCAAAGGAAAGTGATTTTCTCTGAAAGGACAGCATTTAGAAAGTGAGGCAACACTCCATTCACTTCACACAGTGAATTGAAGTGTTGGAACAGACTGCTTCTCTTTCAGAGAAACGCATGTGAGTTTCTTCCTAATGCTTGCAAGTACCATAAGGCACTTTCAAAGGAAAGTGATTTTCTCTGAAAGGACAGCATTTAGAAAGTGAAGCAACACTCCATTCACTTCGCACAGTGAATTGAAGTGTTGGAACAGACTGCTTCTCTTTCAGAGAAACGCATGTGAGTTTCTTGTGAATTCTTGCAAGTTGCTTAAGGCACTTTCAAAGGAAAGTGATTTTCTCTGAAAGGACAGCATTTAGAAAGTGAGGCAGCACTCCATTCACTTCGCACAGTGAATTGAAGTGTTGGAACAGACTGCTTCTCCTTCAGAGAAATGCATGTGAGTTTCTGTTGAATGCTTGAAAGTAGCTTAAAGCACTTTCAAAGGAAAGTAATTTTCTCTGAAAGGACAGCATTTAGAAAGTGAAGCTACACTCCATTCACTTCGCACAGTGAATTGAAGTGTTGGAACAGACTGCTTCTCTTTCAGAGAAACGCATTAGTGTTTCTTGGGAATGCTTGCAAGTAGCTTAAGGCACTTTCAAAGGAAAGTGATTTTCTCTGAAAGGACAGCATTTAGATAGTGAAGCAACACTCCATTCACTTCGCACAGTGAATTGAAGTTTTGAAACAGACTGCTTCTCTTTCAGAGAAACGCATGTGAGTTTCTGTTGAATGCTTGTAAGGAGCTTAAGGCATTTTCAAAGGAAAGTGATTTTCTCTGAAAGGACAGCATTTAGAAAGTGAGGCAACACTCCATTCACTTCACACAGTGAATTGAAGTGTTGGAACAGACTGCTTCTCTTTCAGAGAAACGCATGTGAGTTTCTTCCTAATGCTTGCAAGTAGCATAAGGCACTTTCAAAGGAAAGTGATTTTCTCTGAAAGGACAGCATTTAGAAAGTGAAGCAACACTCCATTCACTTCGCACAGAGAATTGAAGTGTTGGAACAGACTGCTTCTCTTTCAGAGAAATGCATGTGAGTTTCTTCTTAATGCTTGCAAGTAGCTTAAGGCACTTTCAAAGGAAAGTGATTTTCTCTGAAAGGACAGCATTTAGAAAGTGAAGCAACACTCCATTCACTTCGCACAGTGAATTGAAGTGTTGGAACAGACTGCTTCTCTTTCAGAGAAACGCATGTGAGTTTCTGGTGATTGCTTGTAAGTAGCTTAAGGCACTTTCAAAGGAAAGTGATTTTCTCTGAAAGGACAACATTTAGAAAGTGAAGCAACACTCCATTCACTTCGCACAGAGAATTGAAGTGTTGCAACAGAATGCTTCTTTTTCAGAGAAATGCATGTGAGTTTCTGTTGAATGCTTGTAAGTAGCTTAAGGCACTTTCAAAGGAAAGTGATTTTCTCTGAAAGGACAGCATTTAGAAAGTGAAGCAACACTCCATTCACTTCGCACAGAGAATTGATGTGTTGGAACAGACTGCTTCTCTTTCAGAGGAATGCATGTGAGTTTCTGGTGAATGCTTGTAAGTAGCTTAAGGCACTTTCAAAGGAAAGTGATTTTTCTCTGAAAGGACAGCATTTAGAAAGTGAAGCAACACTCCATTCACTTCGCACAGTGAATTGAAGTGTTGGAACAGACTGCTTCTCTTTCAGAGAAACGCATGTGAGTTTATTCCTAATGCTTGCAAGTAGCTTAAGGTACTTTCAAAGGAAAGTGATTTTCTCTGAAAGGACAGCATTTAGAAAGTGAAGCAACACTCCATTCACTTCGCACAGTGAATTGAAGTGTTGGACCAGACTGCTTCTCTTTCAGAGAAATGCAAGTGGGTTTCTGGTGAATGCTTGTAAGTAGCTTAAGGCAATTTCAAAGGAAAGTGATTTTCTCTGAAAGGACAGCATTTAGAAAGTGGAGCAACACTCCATTCCCTTCGTGCTGTGAATTGAAGTGTTGGAGCAGAGTGCTTCTCTTTCATATAAACGCATTAGTGTTTCTTGTGAATGCTTGCAAGTTGCTTAAGGCACTTTCAAAGGAAAGTGATTTTCTCTGAAAGGACAGCATTTAGAAACTGAAGCAACATTCCATTCACTTCGCACAGTGATTGAAGTGTTGGAACACACTGCTTCTCTTTAAGAGTAACGCATGTGGTTTTTTGTGAATGCTTGAAAGTAGTTTAAGGCACTTTCAAAGGAAAGTGATTTTCTCTGAAAGGACAGCATTCAGAAAGTGAAGCAACACTCCATTCACTTCGCACAGAGAATTGAAGTGTTGGAACAGACTGCTTCTCTTTCAGAGAAACGCATGTGAGTTTCTTCTTAATGCTTGCAAGTAGCTTAAGGCACTTTCAAAGGAAAGTGATTTTCTCTGAAAGGACAACATTTAGAAAGTGAAGCAACACTCCACTCACTTCGCACAGAGAATTGAAGTTTTGTAACAGAATGCTTCTTTTTCAGAGAAATGCATGTGAGTTTCTGTTGAATGCTTGTTAGTAGCTTAAGGCACTTTCAAAGGAAAGTGATTTTCTCTGAAAGGACAGCATTTAGAAAGTGAAGCAACACTCCATTCACTTCGCACAGAGAATTGATGTGTTGGAACAGACTGCTTCTCTTTCAGAGGAATGCATGTGAGTTTCTGTTGAATGCTTGTAAGTAGCTTAAGGCACTTTCAAAGGAAAGTGATTTTCTCTGAAAGGACAGCATTTAGAAAGTGAAGCAACACTCCATTCACTTCGCACACTGAATTGAAGTGTTGGAACAGACTGCTTCTCTTTCAGAGAAACGCATGTGAGTTTATTCCTAATGCTTGCAAGTAGCTTAAGGTACTTTCAAAGGAAAGTGATTTTCTCTGAAAGGACAGCATTTAGAAAGTGAAGCAACACTCCATTCACTTCGCACAGTGAATTGAAGTGTTGGAACAGACTGCTTCTCTTTCATAGAAACGCATTAGTGTTTCTTGGGAATGCTTGTAAGTAGCTTAAGGCACTTTCAAAGGAAAGTGATTTTCTCTGAAAGGACAGCATTTAGATAGTGAAGCAACACTCCATTCACTTCGCACAGTGAATTGAAGTGTTGAAACAGACTGCTTCTCTTTCAGAGAAACGCATGTGAGTTTCTGTTGAATGCTTGTAAGGAGCTTAAGGCATTTTCAAAGGAAAGTGATTTTCTCTGAAAGGACAGCATTTAGAAAGTGAGGCAACACTCCATTCACTTCACACAGTGAATTGAAGTGTTGGAACAGACTGCTTCTCTTTCAGAGAAACGCATGTGAGTTTCTTCCTAATGCTTGCAAGTACCATAAGGCACTTTCAAAGGAAAGTGATTTTCTCTGAAAGGACAGCATTTAGAAAGTGAAGCAACACTCCATTCACTTCGCACAGTGAATTGAAGTGTTGGAACAGACTGCTTCTATTTCAGAGAAACGCATGTGAGTTTCTTGTGAATTCTTGCAAGTTGCTTAAGGCACTTTCAAAGGAAAGTGATTTTCTCTGAAAGGACAGCATTTAGAAAGTGAGGCAGCACTCCATTCACTTCGCACAGTGAATTGAAGTGTTGGAACAGACTGCTTCTCTTTCAGAGAAATGCATGTGAGTTTCTGTTGAATGCTTGAAAGTAGCTTAAAGCACTTTCAAAGGAAAGTAATTTTCTCTGAAAGGACAGCATTTAGAAAGTGAAGCAACACTCCATTCACTTCGCACAGTGAATTGAAGTGTTGGAACAGACTGCTTCTCTTTCAGAGAAACGCATTAGTGTTTCTTGGGAATGCTTGCAAGTAGCTTAAGGCACTTTCAAAGGAAAGTGATTTTCTCTGAAAGGACAGCATTTAGATAGTGAAGCAACACTCCATTCACTTCGCACAGTGAATTGAAGTGTTGAAACAGACTGCTTCTCTTTCAGAGAAACGCATGTGAGTTTCTGTTGAATGCTTGTAAGGAGCTTAAGGCATTTTCAAAGGAAAGTGATTTTCTCTGAAAGGACAGCATTTAGAAAGTGAGGCAACACTCCATTCACTTCACACAGTGAATTGAAGTGTTGGAACAGACTGCTTCTCTTTCAGAGAAACGCATGTGAGTTTCTTCCTAATGCTTGCAAGTAGCATAAGGCACTTTCAAAGGAAAGTGATTTTCTCTGAAAGGACAGCATTTAGAAAGTGAAGCAACACTCCATTCACTTCGCACAGAGAATTGAAGTGTTGGAACAGACTGCTTCTCTTTCAGAGAAACGCATGTGAGTTTCTTCTTAATGCTTGCAAGTAGCTTAAGGCACTTTCAAAGGAAAGTGATTTTCTCTGAAAGGACAGCATTTAGAAAGTGAAGCAACACTCCATTCACTTCGCACAGTGAATTGAAGTGTTGGAACAGACTGCTTCTCTTTCAGAGAAACGCATGTGAGTTTCTGGTGATTCCTTGTAAGTAGCTTAAGGCACTTTCAAAGGAAAGTGATTTTCTCTGAAAGGACAACATTTAGAAAGTGAAGCAACACTCCATTCACTTCGCACAGAGAATTGAAGTTTTGTAACAGAATGCTTCTTTTTCAGAGAAATGCATGTGAGTTTCTGTTGAATGCTTGTAAGTAGCTTAAGGCACTTTCAAAGGAAAGTGATTTTCTCTGAAAGGACAGCATTTAGAAAGTGAAGCAACACTCCATTCACTTCGCACAAAGAATTGATGTGTTGGAACAGACTGCTTCTCTTTCAGAGGAATGCATGTGAGTTTCTGTTGAATGCTTGTAAGTAGCTTAAGGCACTTTCAAAGGAAAGTGATTTTCTCTGAAAGGACAGCATTTAGAAAGTGAAGCAACACTCCATTCACTTCGCACACTGAATTGAAGTGTTGGAACAGACTGCTTCTCTTTCAGAGAAACGCATGTGAGTTTATTCCTAATGCTTGCAAGTAGCTTAAGGTACTTTCAAAGGAAAGTGATTTTCTCTGAAAGGACAGCATTTAGAAAGTGAAGCAACACTCCATTCACTTCGCACAGTGAATTGATTTGTTGGAACAGACTGCTTCTCTTTCATAGAAACGCATTAGTGTTTCTTGGGAATGCTTGTAAGTAGCTTAAGGCACTTTCAAAGGAAAGTGATTTTCTCTGAAAGGACAGCATTTAGATAGTGAAGCAACACTCCATTCACTTCGCACAGTGAATTGAAGTGTTGAAACAGACTGCTTCTCTTTCAGAGAAACGCATGTGAGTTTCTGTTGAATGCTTGTAAGGAGCTTAAGGCATTTTCAAAGGAAAGTGATTTTCTCTGAAAGGACAGCATTTAGAAAGTGAGGCAACACTCCATTCACTTCACACAGTGAATTGAAGTGTTGGAACAGACTGCTTCTCTTTCAGAGAAACGCATGTGAGTTTCTTCCTAATGCTTGCAAGTAGCATAAGGCACTTTCAAAGGAAAGTGATTTTCTCTGAAAGGACAGCATTTAGAAAGTGAAGCAACACTCCATTCACTACGCACAGAGAATTGAAGTGTTGGAACAGACTGCTTCTCTTTCAGAGAAACGCATGTGAGTTTCTTCTTAATGCTTGCAAGTAGCTTAAGGCACTTTCAAAGGAAAGTGATTTTCTCTGAAAGGACAGCATTTAGAAAGTGAAGCAACACTCCATTCACTTCGCACAGTGAATTGAAGTGTTGGAACAGACTGCTTCTCTTTCAGAGAAACGCATGTGAGTTTCTGGTGATTGCTTGTAAGTAGCTTAAGGCACTTTCAAAGGAAAGTGATTTTCTCTGAAAGGACAACATTTAGAAAGTGAAGCAACACTCCATTCACTTCGCACAGAGAATTGAAGTGTTGCAACAGAATGCTTCTTTTTCAGAGAAATGCATGTGAGTTTCTGTTGAATGCTTGTAAGTAGCTTAAGGCACTTTCAAAGGAAAGTGATTTTCTCTGAAAGGACAGCATTTAGAAAGTGAAGCAACACTCCATTCACTTCGCACAGAGAATTGATGTGTTGGAACAGACTGCTTCTCTTTCAGAGGAATGCATGTGAGTTTCTGGTGAATGCTTGTAAGTAGCTTAAGGCACTTTCAAAGGAAAGTGATTTTTCTCTGAAAGGACAGCATTTAGAAAGTGAAGCAACACTCCATTCACTTCGCACAGTGAATTGAAGTGTTGGAACAGACTGCTTCTCTTTCAGAGAAACGCATGTGAGTTTATTCCTAATGCTTGCAAGTAGCTTAAGGTACTTTCAAAGGAAAGTGATTTTCTCTGAAAGGACAGCATTTAGAAAGTGAAGCAACACTCCATTCACTTCGCACAGTGAATTGAAGTGTTGGACCAGACTGCTTCTCTTTCAGAGAAACGCAAGTGGGTTTCTGGTGAATGCTTGTAAGTAGCTTAAGGCAATTTCAAAGGAAAGTGATTTTCTCTGAAAGGACAGCATTTAGAAAGTGGAGCAACACTCCATTCCCTTCGTGCTGTGAATTGAAGTGTTGGAGCAGAGTGCTTCTCTTTCATATAAACGCATTAGTGTTTCTTGTGAATGCTTGCAAGTTGCTTAAGGCACTTTCAAAGGAAAGTGATTTTCTCTGAAAGGACAGCATTTAGAAACTGAAGCAACACTCCGTTCACTTCGCACAGTGAATTGAACTGTTGGAACAGACTGCTTCTCTTTAAGAGAAACGCATGTGAGTTTTTTGTGAATGCTTGAAAGTAGTTTAAGGCACTTTCAAAGGAAAGTGATTTTCTCTGAAAGGACAGCATTTAGAAAGTGAAGCAACACTCCATTCACTTCGCACAGTGAATTGAAGTGTTGGAACAGACTGCTTCTCTTTCAGAGAAACGCATGTGAGTTTCTGGTGAATGCTTGTAAGTAGCTTAAGGCACTTTCAAAGGAAAGTGATTTTCTCTGAAAGGACAGCATTTAGAACGTGAGGCAACACTCTATTCACTTCACACAGTGAATTGAAGTGTTGGAACAGACTGCTTCTCTTTCAGAGAAACGCATGTGAGTTTCTTCCTAATGCTTGCAAGTAGCTTAAGGCACTATCAAAGGAAAGTGATTTTCTCTGAAAGGACAGCATTTAGAAAGTGAAGCAACACTCCATTCACTTCGCACAGTGAACTGAAGTGTTGGAACAGACTGCTTCTCTTTCAGAGAGACGCATGTGAGTTTTTTATGAATGCTTGAAAGTAGTTTAAGGCACTTTCAAAGGAAAGTGATTTTCTCTGAAAGGACAGCATTTAGAAAGTGAGGCAACACTCCATTCACTTCGCACAGTGAATTGAAGTGTTGGAACAGACTGCTTCTCTTTCAGAGAAACGCATGTGAGTTTCTTCCTAATGCTTGCAAGTAGCTTAAGACACTTTCAAAGGAAAGTGATTTTCTCTGAAAGGACAGCATTTAGAAAGTGAAGCAACACTCCATTCACTTCGCACAGTGAATTGAAGTGTTGGAACCGACTGCTTCTCTTTCAGAGAAACGCATGTGAGTTTCTGGTGAATGCTTATAAGTAGCTTAAGGCACTTTCAAAGGACAGTGATTTTCTCTGAAAGGACAGCATTTAGACAGTGAAGCAACACTCCAATCCCTTCGTGCAGTGAATTGAAGTGTTGGAACAGAGTGCTTCTCTTTCATATAAACGCATTAGTGTTTCTTGTGAATGCTTGCAAGTTGCTTAAGGCACTTTCAAAGGAAAGTGATTTTCTCTGAAAGGACAGCATTTAGAAAGTGAAGCAACACTCCATTCACTTCGCACAGTGAATTGAAGTGTTGGAACAGTCTGCTTCTCTTTCAGAGAAACGCATGTGAGTTTCTTCCTAATGCTTGCACGTAGCTTAAGGCACTTTCAAAGGAAAGTGATTTTCTCTGAAAGGACAGCATTTAGAAAGTGAAGCAACACTCCATTCACTTCGCACAGTGAATTGAAGTGTTGGAACAGACTGCTTCTCTTTCAGAGAAACGCATGTGAGTTTCCGGTGAATGCTTGTAAGTAGCTTAAGGCACTTTCAAAGGAAAGTGATTTTCTCTGAAAGGACAGCATTTAGAAAGTGAAGCAACACTCCATTCACTTCGCACAGTGAATTGAAGTGTTGGAACAGACTGATTCTCTTTCAGAGAAACGCATGTGAGTTTCTTCCTAATGCTTGCAAGTAGCTTAAGGCACTATCAAAGGAAAGTGATTTTCTCTGAAAGGACAGCATTTAGAAAGTGAAGCAACACTGAATTCACTTCGCACAGTAAATTGAAGTGTTGGAACAGACTGCTTCTCTTTCAGAGAAACGCATGTGAGTTTTTTATGAATGCTTGAAAGTAGTTAAAGGCACTTTCAAAGGAAAGTGATTTTCTCTGAAAGGACAGCATTTAGAAAGTGAGGCAACACTCCATTCACTTCACACAGTGACTTGAAGTGTTGGAACAGACTGCTTCTCTTTCAGAGAAACGCATGTGAGTTTCTTCCTAATGCTTGCAAGTAGCTTAAGGCACTTTCAAAGGAAAGTGATTTTCTCTGAAAGTACAGCATTTAGAAAGTGAAGCAACACTCCATTCACTTCGCACAGTGAATTGAAGTGTTGGAACAGTCTGCTCCTCTTTCAGAGAAACGCATGTGAGTTTCTTCCTAATGCTTGCAAGTAGCTTAAGGCACTTTCAAAGGAAAGTGATTTTCTCTGAAAGGACAGTATTTAGAAAGTGAAGCAACACTCCATTCACTTCGCACAGTGAATTGAAGTGTTGGAACAAACTGCTTCTCTTTCAGAGAAACGCATGTGAGTTTACGGTGAATGCTTGTAAGTAGCTTAAGGCACTTTCAAAGGAAAGAGATTTTCTCTGAAAGGACAGCATTTAGAAAGAGAAGCAACACTCCATTCACTTCGCACAGTGAATTGAAGTGTTGGAACAGACTGCTTCTCTTTCAGAGAAACGCATGTGAGTTTCTTGTGAATGCTTGTAAGTAGCTTAAGGCACTTTCAAAGGAAAGTGATTTTCTCTGAAAGGACAGCATTTAGAAAGTGAAGCAACACTCCATTCACTTCGCAGAGTGAATTGAAGTATTGGAACAGACTGCTTCTCTTTCAGAGAAACGGATGTGAGTTTCTGGTGAATGCTTGTAAGTAGCTTAAGGCACTTTCAAAGGAAAGTGATTTTCTCTGAAAGGACAGCATTTAGAAAGTGAAGCAACACTCCATTCACTTCGCAGAGTGAATTGAAGTGTTGGAACAGACTGCTTCTCTTTCAGAGAAACGCATGTGAGTTTCTGGTGAATGCTTGTAAGTAGCTTAAGGCACTTTCAAAGGAAAGTGATTTTCTCTGAAAGGACAGCATTTAGAAAGTGAAGCAACACTCCATTCACTTCGCACAGTGAATAGAAGTGTTGGAACAGACTGCTTCTCTTTCAGAGAAACGTGTGTGAGTTTCTTGTGAATACTTGCAAGTTGCTTAAGGCACTTTCAAAGGAAAGTGATTTTCTCTGAAAGGACAGCATTTAGAAAGTGAGGCAACACTCCATTCACTTCGCACAGTGAATTGAAGTGTTGGAACAGACTGCTTCTCTTTCAGAGAAACACATGTGAGTTTCTTCCTAATGCTTGCAAGTAGCTTAAGGCACTTTCAAAGGAAAGTGATTTTCCTGAAAGGACAGCATTTAGAAAGTGAAGCAACACTCCATTCACTTCGCACAGTGAATTGAAGTGTTGGAACCGACTGCTTCTCTTTCAGAGAAACGCATGTGAGTTTCTGGTGAATGCTTGTTAGTAGCTTAAGTCACTTTCAAAGGAAAGTGATTTTCTCTGAAAGGACATAATTTAGAAAGTGAAGCAACACTCCATTCACTTTGCACAGTGAATTGAAGTGTTTGAACAGAATGCTTCTCTTTCAGAGAAACGGATGTGAGTTTTTTATGAATGCTTGAAAGTAGTTTAAGGCACTTTCAAAGGAAAGTGATTTTCTCTGAAAGGACAGCATTTAGAAAGTGAAGCAACACTCCATTCACTTCGCACAGTGAATTGAAGTGTTGGAACAGTCTGCTTCTCTTTCAGAGAAATGCATGTGAGTTTCTTCCTAATGCTTGCAAGTAGCTTAAGGCACTTTCAAAGGAAAGTGATTTTCTCTGAAAGGACAGCATTTAGAAAGTGAAGCAACACTCCATTCACTTCGCACAGTGAATTGAAGTGTTGGAACAGTCTGCTTCTCTTTCAGAGAAACGCATGTGAGTTTCTTCCTAATGCTTGCAAGTAGCTTAAGGCACTTTCAAAGGAAAGTGATTTTCTCTGAAAGGACAGCATTTAGAAAGTGAAGCAACACTCCATTCACTTCGCACAGTGAATTGAAGTGTTGGAACAGACTGCTTTTCTTTCAGAGAAACGCATGTGAGTTTCTTCCTAATGCTTGCAAGTAGCTTAAGGCACTATCAAAGGAAAGTGTTTTTCTCTGAAAGGACAGCATTTAGAAAGTGAAGCAACACTCCATTCACTTCGCACAGTGAATTGAAGTGTTGGAACAGACTGCTTCTCTTTCAGAGAAACGCATGTGAGTTTTTTATTATTGCTTGCAAGTAGCTTAAGGCACTTTCAAAGGAAAGTGATTTTCTCTGAAAGGACAGCATTTAGAAAGTGAGGCAACACTCCATTCACTTCGCACAGTGAAATGAAGTGTTGGAACAGACTGCTTCTCTTTCAGAGAAACGCATGTGAGTTTCTTCCTAATGCTTGCAAGTAGCTTAAGGCACTTTCAAAGGAAAGTGATTTTCTCTGAAAGGACAGCATTTAGAAAGTGAAGCAACACTCCATTCACTTCGCACAGTGAATTGAAGTGTTGGAACTGACTGCTTCTCTTTCAGAGCAACGCATGTGAGTTTCTGGTGAATGCTTATAAGTAGCTTACGGCACTTTCCAAAGACAGTGATTTTCTCTGAAAGGACAGCATTTAGAAAGTGAAGCAACACTCCATTCCCTTCGTGCAGTGAATTGAAGTGTTGGAACAGAGCGCTTCTCTTTCATATAAACGCATTAGTGTTTCTTGTGAATGCTTGCAAGTTGCTTAAGGCACTTTCAAAGGAAAGTGATTTTCTCTGAAAGGACATAATTTAGAAAGTGAAGCAACACTCCATTCACTTCGCACAGTGAATTGAAGTGTTGGAACAGACTGCTTCTCTTTCAGAGAAATGCATGTGAGTTTCTGTTGAATGCTTGTAAGTAGCTTAAGGCACTTTCAAAGGAAAGTGATTTTCTCTGAAAGGACAGCATTTAGAACGTGAAGCAACACTCCATTCACTTCGCACATTGAATTGAAGTGTTGGAACAGACTGCTTCTCTTTCAGAGAAACGCATGTGAGTTTCTGGTGAATGCTTGTAAGGAGCTTAAGGCACTTTCAAAGGAAAGTGATTTTCTCTGAAAGGACAGCATTTAGAAAGTGAGGCAACACTCCATTCACTTCACACAGTGAATTGAAGTGTTGGAACAGACTGCTTCTCTTTCAGAGAAACGCATGTGAGTTTCTTCCTAATGCTTGCAAGTAGCTTAAGGCACTTTCAAAGGAAAGTGATTTTCTCTGAAAGGACAGCATTTAGAAAGTGAAGCAACACTCCATTCACTTCGCACAGTGAATTGAAGTGTTGGAACAGTCTGCTTCTCTTTCAGAGAAACGCATGTGAGTTTCTTCCTAATGCTTGCAAGTAGCTTAAGGCACTTTCAAAGGAAAGTGATTTTCTCTGAAAGGACAGCATTTAGAAAGTGAAGCAACACTCCATTCACTTCGCACAGTGAATTGAAGTGTTGGAACAGACTGCTTCTCTTTCAGAGAAACGCATGTGAGTTTCCGGTGAATGCTTGTAATTAGCTTAAGGCACTTTCAAAGGAAAGTGATTTTCTCTGAAAGGACAGCATTTAGAAACTGAAGCAACACTCCATTCACTTCGCACAGTGAATTGAAGTGTTGGAACAGACTGCTTCTCTTTCAGAGAAACGCATGTGAGTTTCTTCCTAATGCTTGCAAGTAGCTTAAGGCACTTTCAAAGGAAAGTGATTTTCTCTGAAAGGACAGCATTTAGAAAGTGAAGCAACACTCCATTCACTTCGCACAGTGAATTGAAGTGTTGGAACAGTCTGCTCCTCTTTCAGAGAAACGCATGTGAGTTTCTTCCTAATGCTTGCAAGTAGCTTAAGGCACTTTCAAAGGAAAGTGATTTTCTCTGAAAGGACAGCATTTAGAAAGTGAAGCAACACTCCATTCACTTCGCACAGTGAATTGAAGTGTTGGAACAGACTGCTTCTCTTTCAGAGAAACGCATGTGAGTTTTTTATGATTGCTTGCAAGTAGCTTAAGGCACTTTCAAAGGAAAGTGATTTTCTCTGAAAGGACAGCATTTAGAAAGTGAGGCAACACTCCATTCACTTCGCACAGTGAAATGAAGTGTTGGAACAGACTGCTTCTCTTTCAGAGAAACACATGTGAGTTTCTTCCTAATGCTTGCAAGTAGCTTAAGGCACTTTCAAAGGAAAGTGATTTTCTCTGAAAGGACAGCATTTAGAAAGTGAAGCAACACTCCATTCACTTCGCACAGTGAATTGAAGTGTTGGAACTGACTGCTTCTCTTTCAGAGCAACGCATGTGAGTTTCTGGTGAATGCTTATAAGTAGCTTAAGGCACTTTCAAAGGACAGTGATTTTCTCTGAAAGGACAGCATTTAGAAAGTGAAGCAACACTCCATTCCCTTCGTGCAGTGAATTGAAGTGTTGGAACAGAGCGCTTCTCTTTCATATAAACGCATTAGTGTTTCTTGTGAATGCTTGCAAGTTGCTTAAGGCACTTTCAAAGGAAAGTGATTTTCTGTGAAAGGACATAATTTAGAAAGTGAAGCAACACTCCATTCACTTCGCACAGTGAATTGAAGTGTTGGAACAGTCTGCTTCTCTTTCAGAGAAACGCATGTGAGTTTCTTCCTAATGCTTGCAAGTAGCTTAAGGCACTTTCAAAGGAAAGTGATTTTCTCTGAAAGTACAGCATTTAGAAAGTGAAGCAACACTCCATTCACTTCGCACAGTGAATTGAAGTGTTGGAACAGACTGCTTCTCTTTCAGAGAAACGCATGTGAGTTTCCGGTGAATGCTTGTAAGTAGCTTAAGGCACTTTCAAAGGAAAGTGATTTTCTCTGAAAGGACAGCATTTAGAAAGTGAAGCAACACTCCATTCACTTCGCACAGTGAATTGAAGTGTTGGAACAGACTGCTTCTCTTTCAGAGAAACGCATGTGAGTTTCTTCCTAATGCTTGCAAGTAGCTTAAGGCACTATCAAAGGAAAGTGATTTTCTCTGAAAGGACATAATTTAGAAAGTGAAGCAACACTAAATTCATTTCGCACAGTGAATTGAAGTGTTGGAACAGACTGCTTCTCTTTCAGAGAAACGCATGTGAGTTTTTTATGAATGCTTGAAAGTAGTTAAAGGCACTTTCAAAGGAAAGTGATTTTCTCTGAAAGGACAGCATTTAGAAAGTGAGGCAACACTCCATTCACTTCACACAGTGACTTGAAGTGTTGGAACAGACTGCTTCTCTTTCAGAGAAACGCATGTGAGTTTCTTCCTAATGCTTGCAAGTAGCTTAAGGCACTTTCAAAGGAAAGTGATTTTCTCTGAAAGGACAGCATTTAGAAAGTGAAGCAACACTCCATTCACTTCGCACAGTGAATTGAAGTGTTGGAACAGTCTGCTCCTCTTTCAGAGAAACGCATGTGAGTTTCTTCCTAATGCTTGCAAGTAGCTTAAGGCACTTTCAAAGGAAAGTGATTTTCTCTGAAAGGACAGCATTTAGAAAGTGAAGCAACACTCCATTCACTTCGCACAGTGAAATGAAGTGTTGGAACAGACTGCTTCTCTTTCAGAGAAACGCATGTGAGTTTCCGGTGAATGCTTGTAAGTAGCTTAAGGCACTTTCAAAGGAAAGTGATTTTCTCTGAAAGGACAGCATTTAGAAAGTGAAGCAACACTCCATTCACTTCGCACAGTGAATTGAAGTGTTGGAACAGACTGCTTCTCTTTCAGAGAAATGCATGTGAGTTTAAGTTGAATGCTTGTAAGTAGCTTAAGGCACTTTCAAAGGAAAGAGATTTTCTCTGAAAGGACAGCATTTAGAAAGTAAAGCAACACTCCATTCACTTCGCACAGTGAATTGAAGTATTGGAACAGACTGCTTCTCTTTCAGAGAAACGGATGTGAGATTCTGGTGAATGCTTGTAAGTAGCTTAAGGCACTTTCAAAGGAACGTGATTTTCTCTGAAAGGACAGCATTTAGAAAGTGAAGCAACACTCCATTCACTTCGCACAGTGAATTGAAGTGTTGGAACAGACTGCTTCTCTTTCATATAAACGCATGTGAGTTTCTGGTGAATGCTTGCAAGTTGCTTAAGGCACTTTCAAAGGAAAGTGATTTTCTTTGAAAGGACATAATTTAGAAAGTGAAGCAACACTCCATTCACTTCGCACAGTGAA
Organism: Myodes glareolus; assembly: GCF_982192425.1. Lineage (NCBI taxonomy): Eukaryota > Metazoa > Chordata > Mammalia > Rodentia > Cricetidae > Myodes > Myodes glareolus. The sequence goes on from NW_028263215.1 coordinate 1,106,531, forward strand.
TTGAAGTGTTGGAACAGACTGCTTCTCTTTCAGAGAAATGTATGTGAGTGTCTGTTGAATGCTTGTAAGTAGCTTAAGGCACTTTCAAAGGAAAGTGATTTTCTCTGAAAGGACAGCATTTAGAAAGTGAAGCAACACTCCATTCACTTCGCACAGTGAATTGAAGTGTTGGAACAGACTGCTTCTCTTTCAGAGAAACGCATGTGAGTTTCTTCCTAATGCTTGCAAGTAGCTTAAGGCACTTTCAAAGGAAAGTGATTTTCTCTGAAAGGACAGCATTTAGAAAGTGAAGCAACACTCCATTCACTTCGCACAGTGAATTGAAGTGCTGGAACAGTCTGCTTCTCTTTCAGAGAAACGCATGTGAGTTTCTTCCTTATGCTTGCAAGTAGCTTAAGGCACTTTCAAAGGAAAGTGATTTTCTCTGAAAGGACAGCATTTAGAAAGTGAAGCAACACTCCATTCACTTCGCACAGTGAATTGAAGTGTTGGAACAGACTGCTTTTCTTTCAGAGAAACGCATGTGAGTTTCTTCCTAATGCTTGCAAGTAGCTTAAGGCACTATCAAAGGAAAGTGATTTTCTCTGAAACGACAGCATTTAGAAAGTGAAGCAACACTCCATTCACTTCGCACAGTGAATTGAAGTGTTGGAACAGACTGCTTCTCTTTCAGAGCAACGCATGTGAGTTTCTGGTGAATGCTTATAAGTAGCTTAAATCACTTTCAAAGGACAGTGATTTTCTCTGAAAGGACAGCATTTAGAAAGTGAAGCAACACTCCATTCCCTTCGTGCAGTGAATTGAAGTGTTGGAACAGAGTGCTTCTCTTTCATATAAACGCATTAGTGTTTCTTGTGAATGCTTGCAAGTTGCTTAAGGCACTTTCAAAGGAAAGTGATTTTCTCTGAAAGGACATAATTTAGAAAGTGAAGCAACACTCCATTCACTTCGCACATTGAATTGAAGTGTTGGAACAGACTGCTTCTCTTTCAGAGAAATGCATGTGAGTTTCTGTTGAATGCTTGTAAGTAGCTTAAGGCACTTTCAAAGGAAAGTGATTTTCTCTGAAAGGACAGCATTTAGAAAGTGAAGCAACACTCCATTCACTTAGCACATTGAATTGAAGTGTTGGAACAGACTGCTTCTCTTTCAGAGAAACGCATGTGAGTTTCTGGTGAATGCTTGTAAGTAGCTTAAGGCACTTTCAAAGGAAAGTGATTTTCTCTGAAAGGACAGCATTTAGAAAGTGAGGCAACACTCCGTTCACTTCGCACAGTGAATTGAAGTGTTGGAACAGTCTGCTTCTCTTTTAGAGAAACGCATGTGAGTTTCTTCCTAATGCTTGCAAGTAGCTTAAGGCACTTTCAAAGGAAAGTGATTTTCTCTGAAAGGACAGCATTTAGAAAGTGAAGCAACACTCCATTCACTTCGCACAGTGAATTGAAGTGTTGGAACAGACTGCTTCTCTTTCAGAGAAACGCATGTGAGTTTCCGGTGAATGCTTGTAAGTAGCTTAAGGCACTTTCAAAGGAAAGTGATTTTCTCTGAAAGGACAGCATTTAGAAAGTGAAACAACACTCCATTCACTTCGCACAGTGAATTGAAGTGTTGGAACAGACTGCTTCTCTTTCAGAGAAATGCATGTGAGTTTAAGTTGAATGCTTGTAAGTAGCTTAAGGCACTTTCAAAGGAAAGTGATTTTCTCTGAAAGGACAGCATTTAGAAAGTGAAGCAACACTCCATTCACTTCGCACAGTGAATTGAAGTGTTGGAACAGACTGCTTCTCTTTCAGAGAAACGTATGTGAGTTTCTTGTGAATGCTTGCAAGTTGCTTAAGGCACTTTCAAAGGAAAGTGATTTTCTCTGAAAGGACAGCATTTAGAAAGTGAAGCAACACTCCGTTCACTTCGCACAGTGAATTGAAGTGTTGGAACAGACTGCTTCTCTTTCAGAGAAACGCATGTGAGTTTCTGGTGAATGCTTGCAAGTTGCTTAAGGCACTTTCAAAGGAAAGTGATTTTCTCTGAAAGGACAGCATTTAGAAAGTGAGGCAACACTCCATTCACTTCACACAGTGAATTGAAGTGTTGGAACAGTCTGCTTCTCTTTCAGAGAAACGCATGTGAGTTTCGTCCTAATGCTTGCAAGTAGCTTAAGGCACTTTCAAAGGAAAGTGATTTTCTCTGAAAGGACAGCATTTAGAAAGTGAAGCAACACTCCATTCCCTTCGAGCAGTGAATTGAAGTGTTGGAACACACTGCTTCTCTTTCATATAAACGCATTAGTGTTTCTTGTGAATGCTTGCAAGTTGCTTAAGGCACTTTCAAAGGAAAGTGATTTTCTCTGAAAGGACATACTTTAGAAAGTGAAGCAACACTCCATTCACTTCGCACAGTGAATTGAAGTGTTGGAACAGACTGCTTCTCTTTCAGAGAAATGCATGTGAGTTTCTGTTGAACGCTTGTAAGTAGCTTAAGGCACTTTCAAAGGAAAGTGATTTTCTCTGAAAGGACAGCATTTAGAAAGTGCAGCAACACTCCATTCACTTCGCACATTGAATTGAAGTGTTGGAACAGACTGCTTCTCTTTCAGAGAAACGCATGTGAGTTTCTGGTGAATGCTTGTAAGTAGCTTAAGGCACTTTTAAAGGAAAGTGATTTTCTCTGAAAGGACAGCATTTAGAAAGTGAGGCAACACTCCATTCACTTCACACAGTGAATTGAAGTGTTGGAACAGACTGCTTCTCTTTCAGAGAAACGCATGTGAGTTTCTTCCTAATGCTTGCAAGTAGCTTAAGGCACTTTCAAAGGAAAGTGATTTTCTCTGAAAGGACAGCATTTAGAAAGTGAAGCAACACTCCATTCACTTCGCACAGTGAATTGAAATGTTGGAACAGTCTGCTTCTCTTTCAGAGAAACGCATGTGAGTTTCTTCCTAATGCTTGCAAGTAGCTTAAGGCACTTTCAAAGGAAAGTGATTTTCTCTGAAAGGACAGCATTTAGAAAGTGAAGCAACACTCCATTCATTTCGCACAGTGAATTGAAGTGTTGGAACAGACTGCTTCTCTTTCAGAGAAACGCATGTGAGTTTCTGGTGAATGCTTGTAAGTAGCTTAAGGCACTTTCAAAGGAAAGTGATTTTCTCTGAAAGGACAGCATTTAGAAAGTGAAGCAACACTCCATTCACTTCGCACAGTGAATTGAAGTGTTGGAACAGACTGCTTCTCTTTCAGAGAAATGCATGTGAGTTTAAGTTGAATGCTTGTAAGTAGCTTAAGGCACTTTCAAAGGAAAGTGATTTTCCCTGAAAGGACAGCATTGAGAAAGTGAAGCAGCACTCCATTCACTTCGCAGAGTGAATTGAAGTATTGGAACAGACTGCTTCTCTTTCAGAGAAACGCATGTGAGTTTCTGGTGAATGCTTGTAAGTAGCTTAAGGCACTTTCAAAGGAAAGTGATTTTCTCTGAAAGGACAGCATTTAGAAAGTGAAGCAACACTCCATTCACTTCGCACAGTGAATTGAAGTGTTGGAACAGACTGCTTCTCTTTCAGAGAAACGCATGTGAGTTTCTTCCTAATGCTTGCAAGTCGCTTAAGGCACTTTCAAAGGAAAGTGATTTTCTCTGAAAGGACAGCATTTATAAAGTGAAGCAACACTCCATTCACTTCGCACAGTGAATTGAAGTGTTGGAACAGACTGCTTCTCTTTAAGAGAAACGCATGTGAGTTTTTTGTGAATGCTTGAAAGTAGTTTAAGGCACTTTCAAAGGAAAGTGATTTTCTCTGAAAGGACAGAATTTAGAAAGTGATGCAACACTCCATTCACTTCGCACAGTGAATTGAAGTGTTGGAACAGACTGCTTCTCTTTCAGAGAAACGCATGTGAGTTTCTTCCTAATGCTTGTAAGTAGCTTAAGGCACTTTCAAAGGAAAGTGATTTTCTCTGAAAGGACAGCATTTAGAAAGTGAAGCAACACTCCATTCACTTCGTGCAGTGAATTGAAGTGTTGGAACAGACTGCTACTCTTTCAGAGAAATACATGTGAGTTTCTGTTGAATGCTTGTAAGTAGCTTAAGGCTCTTTCAAAGGAAAGTGATTTTCTATGAAAGGACAGCATTTAGAAAGTAAAGCAACACTCCATTCCCTTCGCGCAATGAATTGAAGTGTTGGAACAGACTGCTTCTCTTTCAGAGAAACGCATGTGAGTTTCTTCCTAATGCTCGCAAGTAGCTTAAGGCACTTTCAAAGGAAAGTGATTTTCTCTGATTGGACAGCATTTAGAAAGTGAGGCAACACTCCATTCACTTCGCACAGTGAATTGAAGTGTTGGAACAGACTGCTTCTCTTTCAGAGAAACGCATGTGAGTTTCTGGTGAATGCTTGTAAGTAGCTTAACGCACTTTCAAAGGAAAGTGATTTTCTCTGAAAGGACAACATTTAAAAAGTGAAGCAACACTCCATTCCCTTCGTGCAGTGAATTGAAGTGTTGGAACAGAGTGCTTCTCATTCATAGAAACGCATTAGTGTTTCTTGTGAATGCTTGCAAGTTGCTTAAGGCACTTTCAAAGGAAAGTGATTTTCTCTGAAAGGACAGCATTTAGAAAGTGAAGCAACACTCCATTCACTTTGTACAGTGAATTGTAGTGTTGGAACAGACTGCTTCTCTTTCAGAGAAATGCATGTGAGTTTCTGTTGAATGCTTGTAAGTAGCTTAAGGCTCTTTCAAAGGAAAGTGATTTTCTCTGAAAGGACAGCATTTAGAAAGTAAAGCAACACTCCATTCCCTTCGCACAATAAATTGAAGTGTTGGAAGAGACTGCTTCTCTTTCATAGAAACGCATTATTGTGTCTTGTGAATGCTTGCAAGTAACTTAAGGCACATTCAAAGGAAAATGATTTTCTCTGAAAGGACAGCATTTAGAAAGTGAAGCAACACTCCATTCACTTCGCACAGAGAATTGAAGTGTTGGAACAGATTACTTCTCTTTCAGAGAAATGCATGTGAGTTTCTGTTGAATGCTTGTAAGTAGCTTAAGGCACATTCAAAGGAAAGGGATTTTCTCTGAAAGGACAGCATTTAGAAAGTGAAGCAACACTCCATTCACTTCGCACTGTGACTTGAAGTGTTGGAACAGACTGCTTCTCTTTCAGAGAAACGCATGTGAGTTTTTTGTGAATGCTTGAAAGTAGTTTAAGGCACTTTCAAAGGAAAGTGTTTTTCTCTGAAAATACAGAATTTAGAAAGTGAAGCAACACTCCATTCACTTCGCACAGTGAATTGAAGTGTTGGAACAGACTGCTTCTCTTTCAGAGAAACGCATGTGAGTTTCTTCCTAATGCTCGCAAGTAGCTTAAGGCACTTCCAAAGGAAGGTGATTTTCTCTGATTGGACAGCATTTAGAAAGTGAAGCAACACTCCATTCACTTCGCACAGTGAATTGAAGTGTTGGAACAGACTGCTTCTCTTTCAGAGAAACGCATGTGAGTTTCTGGTGAATGCTTGTAAGTAGCTTAAGGCACTTTCAAAGGACAGTGATTTTCTCTGAAAGGACAGCATTTAGAAAGTGAAGCAACACTCCATTCCCTTCGTGCAGTGAATTGAAGTGTTGGAACAGAGTGCTTCTCATTCATAGAAACGCATTAGTGTTTCTTGTGAATGCTTGCAAGTTGCTTAAGGCACTTTCAAAGGAAAGTGATTTTCTCTGAAAGGACAGCATTTAGAAAGTGAAGCAACACTCCATTCACTTTGTACAGTGAATTGAAGTGTTGGAACAGACTGCTTCTCTTTCCGAGAAATGCATGTGAGTTTCTGTTGAATGCTTGTAAGTAGCTTAAGGCTCTTTCAAAGGAAAGTGATTTTCTCTGAAAGGACAGCATTTAGAAAGTGAAGCAACACTCCATTCACTTCGCACAGTGAATTGAAGTGTTGGAATAGACTGCTTCTCTTTCAGAGAAACGCATGTGAGTTTCTTTTGAATGCTTGCAAGTTGCTTAAGGCACATTCAAAGGAAAGTGATTTTCTCTGAAAGGACAGCATTTAGAAACTGAAGCAACACTCCATTCACTTCGCACAGTGAATTGAAGTGTTGGAACAGACTGCTTCTCTTTCAGAGAAACGCATGTGAGTTTCTGGTGAATGCTTGTAAGTAGCTTAAGGCACTTTCAAAGGAAAGTGATTTTCTCTGATTGGACAGCATTTAGAAAGTGAAGCAACACTCCATTCGCTTCGCACAGTGAATTGAAGTGTTGGAACAGACTGCTTCTCTTTCAGAGAAACGCCTGTGAGTTTCTTTTGAATGCTTGCAAGTTGCTTAAGGCACATTCAAAGGAAAGTGATTTTCTCTGAAAGGACAGCATTTAGAAAGTGAAGCAACACTCCATTCACTTCGCACAGTGAATTGAAGTGTTCGAACAGACTGCTTCTCTTTAAGAGAAACGCATGTGAGTTTTTTGTGAATGCTTGAAAGTAGTTTAAGGCACTTTCAAAGGAAAGTGATTTTCTCTGAAAGGACAGTATTTAGAAAGTGAAGCAACACTCCATTCACTTCGCACTGTGAATTGAAGCGTTGGAACAGACTGCTTCTCTTTCAGAGAAACGCATGTGAGTTTTTTGTGAATGCTTGAAAGTAGTTTAAGGCACTTTCAAAGGAAAGTGTTTTTCTCTGAAAGGACAGAATTTAGAAAGTGAAGCAACACTCCATTCACTTCGCACAGTGAATTGAAGTGTTGGAACAGACTGCTCCTCTTTCAGAGAAACGCATGTGATTTCTTCCTAATGCTTGCAAGTAGCTTAAGGCACTTTCAAAGGAAAGTGATTTTCTCTGATTGGACAGCATTTAGAAAGTGAAGCAACACTCCATTCACTTCGCAGAGTGAATTGAAGTATTGGAACAGACTGCTTCTCTTTCAGAGAAACACATGTGAGTTTCTGGTGAATGCTTGTAAGTAGCTTAAGGCACTTTCAAAGGAAAGTGATTTTCTCTGAAAGGACAGCATTTAGAAAGTGAAGCAACACTCCATTCACTTCGCACAGTGAATTGAAGTGTTGGAACAGACTGCTTCTCTTTCAGAGAAACGCATGTGAGTTTCTTTTGAATGCTTGCAAGTTGCTTAAGGCACATTCAAAGGAATGTGATTTTCTCTGAAAGGACAGCAATTAGAAACTGAAGCAACACTCCATTCACTTCGCACAGTGAATTGAAGTGTTCGAACAGACTGCTTCTCTTTAAGAGAAACGCATGTGAGTTTTTTGTGAATGCTTGAAAGTAGTTTAAGGCACTGTAAAAGGAAAGTGATTTTGTCTGAAAGGACAGCATTTAGAAAGTGAAGCAACACTCCATTCACTTCGCACGGTGAATTGAAGTGTTGGACCAGACTGCTTCACTTTCAGAGAAACGCATGTGAGTTTCTGGTGAATGCTTGTAAGTAGCTTAAGGCACATTCAAAGGAAAATGATTTTCTCTGAAAGGACAGCATTTAGAAAGTGAAGCAACACTCCATTCACTTCGCACAGTGAATTGAAGTGTTGGAACAGACTGCTTCTCTTTCAGAGAAACGCATGTGAGTTTCTGGTGAATGCTTGTTAGTAGCTTAAGGCACTTTCAAAGGAAAGTGATTTTCTCTGAAAGGACAGCATTTAGAAAGTGAGGCAACACTCCATTCACTTCACACAGTGAATTGAAGTGTTGGAACAGACTGCTTCTCTTTCAGAGAAACGCATGTGAGTTTCTTCCTAATGCTTGCAAGTAGCTTAAGGCACTTTCAAAGGAAAGTGATTTTCTCTGAAAGGACAGCATTTAGAAAGTGAAGTAACACTCCATTCACTTCGCACAGTGAATTGAAGTGTTGGAACAGTCTGCTTCTCTTTCAGAGAAACGCATGTGAGTTTCTTCCTAATGCTTGCAAGTAGCTTAACGCACTTTCAAAGGAAAGTGATTTTCTCTGAAAGGACAGCATTTAGAAAGTGAAGCAACACTCCATTCACTTCGCACAGTGAATTGAAGTGTTGGAACAGACTGCTTCTCTTTCAGAGAAACGCATGTGAGTTTCCGGTGAATGCTTGTAGTAGCTTAAGGCACTTTCAAAGGAAAGTGATTTTCTCTGAAAGGACAGCATTTAGAAAGTGAAGCAACACTCCATTCACTTCGCACAGTGAATTGAAATGTTGGAACAGTCTGCTTCTCTTTCAGAGAAACGCATGTGAGTTTCTTCCTAATGCTTGCAAGTAGCTTAAGGCACTTTCAAAGGAAAGTGATTTTCTCTGAAAGGACAGCATTTAGAAAGTGAAGCAACACTCCATTCACTTCGCACAGTGAATTGAAGTGTTGGAACAGACTGCTTCTCTTTCAGAGAAACGCATGTGAGTTTCTGGTGAATGCTTGTAAGTAGCTTAAGGCACTTTCAAAGGAAAGTGATTTTCTCTGAAAGGACAGCATTTAGAAAGTGAAGCAACACTCCATTCACTTCGCACATTGAATTGAAGTGTTGGAACAGACTGCTTCACTTTCAGAGAAATGCATGTGAGTTTAAGTTGAATGCTTGTAAGTAGCTTAAGGCACTTTCAAAGGAAAGTGATTTTCCCTGAAAGGACAGCATTTAGAAAGTGAAGCAGCACTCCATTCACTTCGCAGAGTGAATTGAAGTATTGGAACAGACTGCTTCTCTTTCAGAGAAACGCATGTGAGTTTCTGGTGAATGCTTGTAAGTAGCTTAAGGCACTTTCAAAGGAAAGTGATTTTCTCTGAAAGGACAGAATTTAGAAAGTGAAGCAACACTCCATTCACTTCGCACAGTGAATTGAAGTGTTGGAACAGACTGCTTCTCTTTCAGAGAAACGCATGTGAGTTTCTTCCTAATGCTCGCAAGTAGCTTAAGGCACTTCCAAAGGAAGGTGATTTTCTCTGATTGGACAGCATTTAGAAAGTGAAGCAACACTCCATTCACTTCGCACAGTGAATTGAAGTGTTGGAACAGACTGCTTCTCTTTCAGAGAAACGCATGTGAGTTTCTGGTGAATGCTTGTAAGTAGCTTAAGGCACTTTCAAAGGACAGTGATTTTCTCTGAAAGGACAGCATTTAGAAAGTGAAGCAACACTCCATTCCCTTCGTGCAGTGAATTGAAGTGTTGGAACAGAGTGCTTCTCATTCATAGAAACGCATTAGTGTTTCTTGTGAATGCTTGCAAGTTGCTTAAGGCACTTTCAAAGGAAAGTGATTTTCTCTGAAAGGACAGCATTTAGAAAGTGAAGCAACACTCCATTCACTTTGTACAGTGAATTGAAGTGTTGGAACAGACTGCTTCTCTTTCCGAGAAATGCATGTGAGTTTCTGTTGAATGCTTGTAAGTAGCTTAAGGCTCTTTCAAAGGAAAGTGATTTTCTCTGAAAGGACAGCATTTAGAAAGTGAAGCAACACTCCATTCACTTCGCACAGTGAATTGAAGTGTTGGAATAGACTGCTTCTCTTTCAGAGAAACGCATGTGAGTTTCTTTTGAATGCTTGCAAGTTGCTTAAGGCACATTCAAAGGAAAGTGATTTTCTCTGAAAGGACAGCATTTAGAAACTGAAGCAACACTCCATTCACTTCGCACAGTGAATTGAAGTGTTGGAACAGACTGCTTCTCTTTCAGAGAAACGCATGTGAGTTTCTGGTGAATGCTTGTAAGTAGCTTAAGGCACTTTCAAAGGAAAGTGATTTTCTCTGATTGGACAGCATTTAGAAAGTGAAGCAACACTCCATTCGCTTCGCACAGTGAATTGAAGTGTTGGAACAGACTGCTTCTCTTTCAGAGAAACGCCTGTGAGTTTCTTTTGAATGCTTGCAAGTTGCTTAAGGCACATTCAAAGGAAAGTGATTTTCTCTGAAAGGACAGCATTTAGAAAGTGAAGCAACACTCCATTCACTTCGCACAGTGAATTGAAGTGTTCGAACAGACTGCTTCTCTTTAAGAGAAACGCATGTGAGTTTTTTGTGAATGCTTGAAAGTAGTTTAAGGCACTTTCAAAGGAAAGTGATTTTCTCTGAAAGGACAGTATTTAGAAAGTGAAGCAACACTCCATTCACTTCGCACTGTGAATTGAAGCGTTGGAACAGACTGCTTCTCTTTCAGAGAAACGCATGTGAGTTTTTTGTGAATGCTTGAAAGTAGTTTAAGGCACTTTCAAAGGAAAGTGTTTTTCTCTGAAAGGACAGAATTTAGAAAGTGAAGCAACACTCCATTCACTTCGCACAGTGAATTGAAGTGTTGGAACAGACTGCTCCTCTTTCAGAGAAACGCATGTGATTTCTTCCTAATGCTTGCAAGTAGCTTAAGGCACTTTCAAAGGAAAGTGATTTTCTCTGATTGGACAGCATTTAGAAAGTGAAGCAACACTCCATTCACTTCGCAGAGTGAATTGAAGTATTGGAACAGACTGCTTCTCTTTCAGAGAAACACATGTGAGTTTCTGGTGAATGCTTGTAAGTAGCTTAAGGCACTTTCAAAGGAAAGTGATTTTCTCTGAAAGGACAGCATTTAGAAAGTGAAGCAACACTCCATTCACTTCGCACAGTGAATTGAAGTGTTGGAACAGACTGCTTCTCTTTCAGAGAAACGCATGTGAGTTTCTTTTGAATGCTTGCAAGTTGCTTAAGGCACATTCAAAGGAATGTGATTTTCTCTGAAAGGACAGCAATTAGAAACTGAAGCAACACTCCATTCACTTCGCACAGTGAATTGAAGTGTTCGAACAGACTGCTTCTCTTTAAGAGAAACGCATGTGAGTTTTTTGTGAATGCTTGAAAGTAGTTTAAGGCACTGTAAAAGGAAAGTGATTTTGTCTGAAAGGACAGCATTTAGAAAGTGAAGCAACACTCCATTCACTTCGCACGGTGAATTGAAGTGTTGGACCAGACTGCTTCACTTTCAGAGAAACGCATGTGAGTTTCTGGTGAATGCTTGTAAGTAGCTTAAGGCACATTCAAAGGAAAATGATTTTCTCTGAAAGGACAGCATTTAGAAAGTGAAGCAACACTCCATTCACTTCGCACAGTGAATTGAAGTGTTGGAACAGACTGCTTCTCTTTCAGAGAAACGCATGTGAGTTTCTGGTGAATGCTTGTTAGTAGCTTAAGGCACTTTCAAAGGAAAGTGATTTTCTCTGAAAGGACAGCATTTAGAAAGTGAGGCAACACTCCATTCACTTCACACAGTGAATTGAAGTGTTGGAACAGACTGCTTCTCTTTCAGAGAAACGCATGTGAGTTTCTTCCTAATGCTTGCAAGTAGCTTAAGGCACTTTCAAAGGAAAGTGATTTTCTCTGAAAGGACAGCATTTAGAAAGTGAAGTAACACTCCATTCACTTCGCACAGTGAATTGAAGTGTTGGAACAGTCTGCTTCTCTTTCAGAGAAACGCATGTGAGTTTCTTCCTAATGCTTGCAAGTAGCTTAACGCACTTTCAAAGGAAAGTGATTTTCTCTGAAAGGACAGCATTTAGAAAGTGAAGCAACACTCCATTCACTTCGCACAGTGAATTGAAGTGTTGGAACAGACTGCTTCTCTTTCAGAGAAACGCATGTGAGTTTCCGGTGAATGCTTGTAGTAGCTTAAGGCACTTTCAAAGGAAAGTGATTTTCTCTGAAAGGACAGCATTTAGAAAGTGAAGCAACACTCCATTCACTTCGCACAGTGAATTGAAATGTTGGAACAGTCTGCTTCTCTTTCAGAGAAACGCATGTGAGTTTCTTCCTAATGCTTGCAAGTAGCTTAAGGCACTTTCAAAGGAAAGTGATTTTCTCTGAAAGGACAGCATTTAGAAAGTGAAGCAACACTCCATTCACTTCGCACAGTGAATTGAAGTGTTGGAACAGACTGCTTCTCTTTCAGAGAAACGCATGTGAGTTTCTGGTGAATGCTTGTAAGTAGCTTAAGGCACTTTCAAAGGAAAGTGATTTTCTCTGAAAGGACAGCATTTAGAAAGTGAAGCAACACTCCATTCACTTCGCACATTGAATTGAAGTGTTGGAACAGACTGCTTCACTTTCAGAGAAATGCATGTGAGTTTAAGTTGAATGCTTGTAAGTAGCTTAAGGCACTTTCAAAGGAAAGTGATTTTCCCTGAAAGGACAGCATTTAGAAAGTGAAGCAGCACTCCATTCACTTCGCAGAGTGAATTGAAGTATTGGAACAGACTGCTTCTCTTTCAGAGAAACGCATGTGAGTTTCTGGTGAATGCTTGTAAGTAGCTTAAGGCACTTTCAAAGGAAAGTGATTTTCTCTGAAAGGACAGAATTTAGAAAGTGAAGCAACACTCCATTCACTTCGCACAGTGAATTGAAGTGTTGGAACAGACTGCTTCTCTTTAAGAGAAACGCATGTGAGTTTCTTCCTAATGCTTGCAAGTCGCTTAAGGCACTTTCAAAGGAAAGTGATTTTCTCTGAAAGGACAGCATTTAGAAAGTGAAGCAACACTCCATTCACTTCGCACAGTGAATTGAAGTGTTTGAACAGACTGCTTCTCTTTCAGAGAAACGCATGTGAGTTTCTTTTGAATGCTTGCAAGTTGCTTAAGGCACATTCAAAGGAAAGTGAATTTCTCTGAAAGGACAGCATTTAGAAACTGAAGCAACACTCCATTCACTTCGCACAGTGAATTGAAGTGTTCGAACAGACTGCATCTCTTTAAGAGTAACGCATGTGAGTTTTTTGTGAATGCTTGAAAGTAGTTTAAGGCACTTTAAAAGGAAAGTGATTTTGTCAGAAAGGACAGCATTTAGAAAGTGAAGCAACACTCCATTCACTTCGCACGGTGAATTGAAGTGTTGGACCAGACTGCTTCTCTTTCAGAGAAACGCATGTGAGTTTCTGGTGAATGCTTGTAAGTAGCTTAAGGCACTTTCAAAGGAAAATGATTTTCTCTGAAAGGACAGCATTTAGAAAGTGAAGCAACACTCCATTCACTTCGCACAGTGAATTGAAGTGTTGGAACAGACTGCTTCTCTTTCAGAGAAACGCATGTGAGTTTTTTGTGAATGCTTGAAAGTAGTTTAAGGCACTTTCAATGGAAAGTGATTTTCTCTGAAAGGACAGCATTTAGAAAGTGAGGCAACACTCCATTCACTTCGCACAGTGAATTGAAGTGTTGGAACAGACTGCTTCTCTTTCAGAGAAACGCATGTGAGTTTCTTCCTAATGCTTGCAAGTAGCTTAAGGCACTTTCAAAGGAAAGTCATTTTCTCTGAAAGGACAGCATTTAGAAAGTGAAGCAACACTCCATTCACTTCGCACAGTGAATTGAAGTGTTGGAACAGACTGCTTCTCTTTCAGAGAAACGCATGTGAGTTTCTTCCTGATGCTTGCAAGTAGCTTAAGGCACTTTCAAAGGAAAGTGATTTTCTCTGAAAGGACAGCATTTAGAAAGTGAAGCAACACTCCATTCACTTCGCACAGTGAATTGAAGTGTTGGAACAGTCTGCTCCTCTTTCAGAGAAACGCATGTGAGTTTCTTCCTAATGCTTGCAAGTAGCTTAAGGCACTTTCAAAGGAAAGTGATTTTCTCTGAAAGGACAGCATTTAGAAAGTGAAGCAACACTCCATTCACTTCGCACAGAGAATTGAAGTGTTGGAACAGATTACTTCTCTTTCAGAGAAATGCATGTGAGTTTCTGTTGAATGCTTGTAAGTAGCTTAAGGCACATTCAAAGGAAAGGGATTTTCTCTGAAAGGACAGCATTTAGAAAGTGAAGCAACACTCCATTCACTTCGCACTGTGACTTGAAGTGTTGGAACAGACTGCTTCTCTTTCAGAGAAACGCATGTGAGTTTTTTGTGAATGCTTGAAAGTAGTTTAAGGCACTTTCAAAGGAAAGTGTTTTTCTCTGAAAATACAGAATTTAGAAAGTGAAGCAACACTCCATTCACTTCGCACAGTGAATTGAAGTGTTGGAACAGACTGCTTCTCTTTCAGAGAAACGCATGTGAGTTTCTTCCTAATGCTCGCAAGTAGCTTAAGGCACTTCCAAAGGAAGGTGATTTTCTCTGATTGGACAGCATTTAGAAAGTGAAGCAACACTCCATTCACTTCGCACAGTGAATTGAAGTGTTGGAACAGACTGCTTCTCTTTCAGAGAAACGCATGTGAGTTTCTGGTGAATGCTTGTAAGTAGCTTAAGGCACTTTCAAAGGACAGTGATTTTCTCTGAAAGGACAGCATTTAGAAAGTGAAGCAACACTCCATTCCCTTCGTGCAGTGAATTGAAGTGTTGGAACAGAGTGCTTCTCATTCATAGAAACGCATTAGTGTTTCTTGTGAATGCTTGCAAGTTGCTTAAGGCACTTTCAAAGGAAAGTGATTTTCTCTGAAAGGACAGCATTTAGAAAGTGAAGCAACACTCCATTCACTTTGTACAGTGAATTGAAGTGTTGGAACAGACTGCTTCTCTTTCCGAGAAATGCATGTGAGTTTCTGTTGAATGCTTGTAAGTAGCTTAAGGCTCTTTCAAAGGAAAGTGATTTTCTCTGAAAGGACAGCATTTAGAAAGTGAAGCAACACTCCATTCACTTCGCACAGTGAATTGAAGTGTTGGAATAGACTGCTTCTCTTTCAGAGAAACGCATGTGAGTTTCTTTTGAATGCTTGCAAGTTGCTTAAGGCACATTCAAAGGAAAGTGATTTTCTCTGAAAGGACAGCATTTAGAAACTGAAGCAACACTCCATTCACTTCGCACAGTGAATTGAAGTGTTGGAACAGACTGCTTCTCTTTCAGAGAAACGCATGTGAGTTTCTGGTGAATGCTTGTAAGTAGCTTAAGGCACTTTCAAAGGAAAGTGATTTTCTCTGATTGGACAGCATTTAGAAAGTGAAGCAACACTCCATTCGCTTCGCACAGTGAATTGAAGTGTTGGAACAGACTGCTTCTCTTTCAGAGAAACGCCTGTGAGTTTCTTTTGAATGCTTGCAAGTTGCTTAAGGCACATTCAAAGGAAAGTGATTTTCTCTGAAAGGACAGCATTTAGAAAGTGAAGCAACACTCCATTCACTTCGCACAGTGAATTGAAGTGTTCGAACAGACTGCTTCTCTTTAAGAGAAACGCATGTGAGTTTTTTGTGAATGCTTGAAAGTAGTTTAAGGCACTTTCAAAGGAAAGTGATTTTCTCTGAAAGGACAGTATTTAGAAAGTGAAGCAACACTCCATTCACTTCGCACTGTGAATTGAAGCGTTGGAACAGACTGCTTCTCTTTCAGAGAAACGCATGTGAGTTTTTTGTGAATGCTTGAAAGTAGTTTAAGGCACTTTCAAAGGAAAGTGTTTTTCTCTGAAAGGACAGAATTTAGAAAGTGAAGCAACACTCCATTCACTTCGCACAGTGAATTGAAGTGTTGGAACAGACTGCTCCTCTTTCAGAGAAACGCATGTGATTTCTTCCTAATGCTTGCAAGTAGCTTAAGGCACTTTCAAAGGAAAGTGATTTTCTCTGATTGGACAGCATTTAGAAAGTGAAGCAACACTCCATTCACTTCGCAGAGTGAATTGAAGTATTGGAACAGACTGCTTCTCTTTCAGAGAAACACATGTGAGTTTCTGGTGAATGCTTGTAAGTAGCTTAAGGCACTTTCAAAGGAAAGTGATTTTCTCTGAAAGGACAGCATTTAGAAAGTGAAGCAACACTCCATTCACTTCGCACAGTGAATTGAAGTGTTGGAACAGACTGCTTCTCTTTCAGAGAAACGCATGTGAGTTTCTTTTGAATGCTTGCAAGTTGCTTAAGGCACATTCAAAGGAATGTGATTTTCTCTGAAAGGACAGCAATTAGAAACTGAAGCAACACTCCATTCACTTCGCACAGTGAATTGAAGTGTTCGAACAGACTGCTTCTCTTTAAGAGAAACGCATGTGAGTTTTTTGTGAATGCTTGAAAGTAGTTTAAGGCACTGTAAAAGGAAAGTGATTTTGTCTGAAAGGACAGCATTTAGAAAGTGAAGCAACACTCCATTCACTTCGCACGGTGAATTGAAGTGTTGGACCAGACTGCTTCACTTTCAGAGAAACGCATGTGAGTTTCTGGTGAATGCTTGTAAGTAGCTTAAGGCACATTCAAAGGAAAATGATTTTCTCTGAAAGGACAGCATTTAGAAAGTGAAGCAACACTCCATTCACTTCGCACAGTGAATTGAAGTGTTGGAACAGACTGCTTCTCTTTCAGAGAAACGCATGTGAGTTTCTGGTGAATGCTTGTTAGTAGCTTAAGGCACTTTCAAAGGAAAGTGATTTTCTCTGAAAGGACAGCATTTAGAAAGTGAGGCAACACTCCATTCACTTCACACAGTGAATTGAAGTGTTGGAACAGACTGCTTCTCTTTCAGAGAAACGCATGTGAGTTTCTTCCTAATGCTTGCAAGTAGCTTAAGGCACTTTCAAAGGAAAGTGATTTTCTCTGAAAGGACAGCATTTAGAAAGTGAAGTAACACTCCATTCACTTCGCACAGTGAATTGAAGTGTTGGAACAGTCTGCTTCTCTTTCAGAGAAACGCATGTGAGTTTCTTCCTAATGCTTGCAAGTAGCTTAACGCACTTTCAAAGGAAAGTGATTTTCTCTGAAAGGACAGCATTTAGAAAGTGAAGCAACACTCCATTCACTTCGCACAGTGAATTGAAGTGTTGGAACAGACTGCTTCTCTTTCAGAGAAACGCATGTGAGTTTCCGGTGAATGCTTGTAGTAGCTTAAGGCACTTTCAAAGGAAAGTGATTTTCTCTGAAAGGACAGCATTTAGAAAGTGAAGCAACACTCCATTCACTTCGCACAGTGAATTGAAATGTTGGAACAGTCTGCTTCTCTTTCAGAGAAACGCATGTGAGTTTCTTCCTAATGCTTGCAAGTAGCTTAAGGCACTTTCAAAGGAAAGTGATTTTCTCTGAAAGGACAGCATTTAGAAAGTGAAGCAACACTCCATTCACTTCGCACAGTGAATTGAAGTGTTGGAACAGACTGCTTCTCTTTCAGAGAAACGCATGTGAGTTTCTGGTGAATGCTTGTAAGTAGCTTAAGGCACTTTCAAAGGAAAGTGATTTTCTCTGAAAGGACAGCATTTAGAAAGTGAAGCAACACTCCATTCACTTCGCACATTGAATTGAAGTGTTGGAACAGACTGCTTCACTTTCAGAGAAATGCATGTGAGTTTAAGTTGAATGCTTGTAAGTAGCTTAAGGCACTTTCAAAGGAAAGTGATTTTCCCTGAAAGGACAGCATTTAGAAAGTGAAGCAGCACTCCATTCACTTCGCAGAGTGAATTGAAGTATTGGAACAGACTGCTTCTCTTTCAGAGAAACGCATGTGAGTTTCTGGTGAATGCTTGTAAGTAGCTTAAGGCACTTTCAAAGGAAAGTGATTTTCTCTGAAAGGACAGAATTTAGAAAGTGAAGCAACACTCCATTCACTTCGCACAGTGAATTGAAGTGTTGGAACAGACTGCTTCTCTTTAAGAGAAACGCATGTGAGTTTCTTCCTAATGCTTGCAAGTCGCTTAAGGCACTTTCAAAGGAAAGTGATTTTCTCTGAAAGGACAGCATTTAGAAAGTGAAGCAACACTCCATTCACTTCGCACAGTGAATTGAAGTGTTTGAACAGACTGCTTCTCTTTCAGAGAAACGCATGTGAGTTTCTTTTGAATGCTTGCAAGTTGCTTAAGGCACATTCAAAGGAAAGTGAATTTCTCTGAAAGGACAGCATTTAGAAACTGAAGCAACACTCCATTCACTTCGCACAGTGAATTGAAGTGTTCGAACAGACTGCATCTCTTTAAGAGTAACGCATGTGAGTTTTTTGTGAATGCTTGAAAGTAGTTTAAGGCACTTTAAAAGGAAAGTGATTTTGTCAGAAAGGACAGCATTTAGAAAGTGAAGCAACACTCCATTCACTTCGCACGGTGAATTGAAGTGTTGGACCAGACTGCTTCTCTTTCAGAAAACGCATGTGAGTTTCTGGTGAATGCTTGTAAGTAGCTTAAGGCACTTTCAAAGGAAAATGATTTTCTCTGAAAGGACAGCATTTAGAAAGTGAAGCAACACTCCATTCACTTCGCACAGTGAATTGAAGTGTTGGAACAGACTGCTTCTCTTTCAGAGAAACGCATGTGAGTTTTTTGTGAATGCTTGAAAGTAGTTTAAGGCACTTTCAATGGAAAGTGATTTTCTCTGAAAGGACAGCATTTAGAAAGTGAGGCAACACTCCATTCACTTCGCACAGTGAATTGAAGTGTTGGAACAGACTGCTTCTCTTTCAGAGAAACGCATGTGAGTTTCTTCCTAATGCTTGCAAGTAGCTTAAGGCACTTTCAAAGGAAAGTGATTTTCTCTGAAAGGACAGCATTTAGAAAGTGAAGCAACACTCCATTCACTTCGCACAGTGAATTGAAGTGTTGGAACAGACTGCTTCTCTTTCAGAGAAACGCATGTGAGTTTCTTCCTGATGCTTGCAAGTAGCTTAAGGCACTTTCAAAGGAAAGTGATTTTCTCTGAAAGGACAGCATTTAGAAAGTGAAGCAACACTAAATTCACTTCGCACAGTGAATTGAAGTGTTGGAACAGACTGCTTCTCTTTCAGAGAAACGCATGTGAGTTTTTTATGAATGCTTGAAAGTAGTTAAAGGCACTTTCAAAGGAAAGTGATTTTCTCTGAAAGGACAGCATTTAGAAAGTGAGGCAACACTCCATTCACTTCACACAGTGACTTGGAGTGTTGGAACAGTCTGCTTCTCTTTCAGAGAAACGCATGTGAGTTTCTTCCTAATGCTTGCAAGTAGCTTAAGGCACTTTCAAAGGAAAGTGATTTTCTCTGAAAGGACAGCATTTAGAAAGGGAAGCAACACTCCATTCACTTCGCACAGTGAATTGAAGTGTTGGAACAGTCTGCTCCTCTTTCAGAGAAACGCATGTGAGTTTCTTCCTAATGCTTGCAAGTAGCTTAAGGCACTTTCAAAGGAAAGTGATTTTCTCTGAAAGGACAGCATTTAGAAAGTGAAGCAACACTCCATTCACTTCGCACAGTGAATTGAAGTGTTGGAACAGACTGCTTCTCTTTCAGAGAAACGCATGTGAGTTTCCGGTGAATGCTTGTAAGTAGCTTAAGGCACTTTCAAAGGAAAGTGATTTTCTCTGAAAGGACAGCATTTAGAAAGTGAAGCAACACTCCATTCACTTCGCACAGTGAATTGAAGTGTTGGAACAGACTGCTTCTCTTTCAGAGAAATGCATGTGAGTTTAAGTTGAATGCTTGTAAGTAGCTTAAGGCACTTTCAAAGGAAAGTGATTTTCTCTGAAAGGACAGCATTTAGAAAGTGAAGCAACACTCCATTCACTTTGCACAGTGAATTGAAGTATTGGAACAGACTGCTTTTCTTTCAGAGAAACGGATGTGAGTTTCTGGTGAATGCTTGTAAGTAGCTTAAGGCACTTTCAAAGGAAAGTGATTTTCTCTGAAAGGACAGCATTTAGAAAGTGAAGCAACACTCCATTCACTTCGCACAGTGAATTGAAGTGTTGGAACAGACTGCTTCTCTTTCATATAAACGCATTAGTGTTTCTTGTGAATGCTTGCAAGTAGCTTAAGGCACTTTCAAAGGAAAGTGATTTTCTCTGAAAGGACAGCATTTAGAAAGTGAAGCAACAATCCATGCACTTCGCACAGTGAATTGAAGTGTTGGAACCGACTGCTTCTCTTTCAGAGAAACGCATGTGAGTTTCTGGTGAATGCTTGTAAGTAGCTTAAGGCACTTTCAAAGGACAGTGATTTTCTCTGAAAGGACAGCATTTAGAAAGTGAAGCAACACTCCATTCCCTTCGTGCAGTGAATTGAAGTGTTGGAACAGAGTGCTTCTCTTTCATATAAACGCATTAGTGTTTCTTGTGAATGCTTGCAAGTTGCTTAAGGCACTTTGAAAGGAAAGTGAGTTTCTCTGAAAGGACATAATTGAGAAAGTGAAGCAACACTCCATTCACTTCGCACAGTGAAGTGAAGTGTTGGAACAGACTGCTTCACTTTCAGAGAAATGCATGTGAGTTTCTGTTGAATGCTTGTAAGCAGCTTAAGGCACTTTCAAAGGAAAGTGATTTTCTCTGAAAGGACAGCATTTAGAAAGTGAAGCAACACTCCATTCACTTCGCACATTGAATTGAAGTGTTGGAACAGACTGCTTCTCTTTCAGAGAAACGCATGTGAGTTTCTGGTGAATGCTTGTAAGTAGCTTAAGGCACTTTCAAAGGAAAGTGATTTTCTCTGAAAGGACAGCATTTAGAAAGTGAGGCAACACTCCATTCACTTCACACAGTGAATTGAAGTGTTGGAACAGACTGCTTCTCTTTCAGAGAAACGCATGTGAGTTTCTTCCTAATGCTTGCAAGTAGCTTAAGGCACTTTAAAAGGAAAGTGATTTTCTCTGAAAGGACAGCATTTAGAAAGTGAAGCAACACTCCATTCACTTCGCACAGTGAATTGAAGTGTTGGAACAGACTGCTTCTCTTTCAGAGAAACGCATGAGTTTCTGGTGAATGCTTGTAAGTAGCTTAAGGCACTTTCAAAGGAAAGTGATTTTCTCTGAAAGGACAGCATTTAGAAAGTGAAGCAACACTCCATTCACTTCGCACAGTGAATTGAAGTGTTGGAACAGACTGCTTCTCTTTCAGAGAAATTCATGTGAGTTTAAGTTGAATGCTTGTAAGTAGCTTAAGGCACTTTCAAAGGAAAGTGATTTTCTCTGAAAGGACAGCATTTAGAAAGTAAAGCAACACTCCATTCACTTCGCAGAGTGAATTGAAGTTTTGGAACAGACTGCTTCTCTCTCAGAGAAACGCATGTGAGTTTCTGGTGAATGCTTGTAAGTAGCTTAAGGCACTTTCAAAGGAAAGTGATTTTCTCTGAAAGGACAGCATTTAGAAAGTGAAGCAACACTCCATTCACTTCGCACAGTGAATTGAAGTGTTGGAACAGACTGCTTCTCTTTCAGAGAAACGCATGTGAGTTTTTTCCTAATGCTTGTAAGTAGCTTAAGGCACTTTCAAAGGAAAGTGATTTTCTCTGAAAGGACAGCATTTAGAAACTGAAGCAACACTCCATTCACTTCGCACAGTGAATTGAAGTGTTGGAACAGACTGCTTCTCTTTCAGAGAAACGCATGTGAGTTTCTTGTGAATTATTGCAAGTCGCTTAAGGCACTTTCAAAGGAAAGTGATTTTCTCTGAAAGGACAGCATTTAGAAACTGAAGCAACACTCCATTCACTACGCACAGTGAATTGAAGTGTTGGAACACACTACTTCTCTTTAAGAGAAACGCATGTGAGTTTTTTGTGAATGCTTGAAAGTAGTTTAAGGCACTTTCAAAGGAAAGTGATTTTCTCTGAAAGGACATAATTTAGAAAGTGATGGAACACTCCATTCACTTCGCACAGTGAATTGAAGTGTTGGAACAGACTGCTTCTCTTTCATAGAAACGCATTAGTGTTACTTGGGAATGCTTGCAAGTAGCTTAAGGCACTTTCAAAGGAAATTGATTTTCTCTGAAAGGACAGCGTTTAGATAGTGAAGCAACACTCCATTCACTTCTCGCAGTGAATTGAAGTGTTGGAACAGACTGCTTCTCTTTCAGAGAAACGCATGTGAGTTTCTGGTGAATGCTTGTAAGTAGCTTAAGGCACTTTCAAAGGAAAGTGATTTTCTCTGAAAGGACAGCATTTAGAAAGTGAGGCAACACTCCATTCACTTCACACAGTGAATTTAAGTGTTGGAACAAACTGCTTCTCTTTCAGAGAAACGCATGTGAGTTTCTTCCTAATGCTTGCAAGTAGCTTAAGGCACTTTAAAAGGAAAGTGATTTTCTCTGAAAGGACAGCATTTAGAAAGTGAAGCAACACTCCATTCACTTCGCACAGTGAATTGAAGTGTTGGAACAGACTGCTTCTCTTTCAGAGAAACGCATGAGTTTCTGGTGAATGCTTGTAAGTAGCTTAAGGCACTTTCAAAGGAAGGTGATTTTCTCTGAAAGGACAGCATTTAGAAAGTGAAGCAACTCTCCATTCACTTCGCACAGTGAATTGAAGTGTTGGAGCAGACTGCTTCTCTTTCAGAGAAATTCATGTGAGTTTAAGTTGAATGCTTGTAAGTAGCTTAAGGCACTTTCAAAGGAAAGTGATTTTCTATGAAAGGACAGCATTTAGAAAGTAAAGCAACACTCCATTCCCTTCGCGCAATGAATTGAAGTGTTGGAACAGACTGCTTCTCTTTCATAGAAACGCATTAGTGTTTCTTGGGAATGCTTGCAAGTAGCTTAAGGCACTTTCAAAGGAAATTGATTTTCTCTGAAAGGACAGCATTTAGATAGTGAAGCAACACTCCATTCACTTCGCACAGTGAATTGAAGTGTTGGAACCGACTGCTTCTCTTTCAGAGAAACGCATGTGAGTTTCTTGTGAATTTCTGCAAGTTGCTTAAGGCACTTTCAAAGGAAGGTGATTTTCTCTGAAAGGACAGCATTTAGAAAGTGAAGCAACACTCCATTCACTTCGCAGAGTGAATTGAAGTTTTGGAACAGACTGCTTCTCTTTCAGAGAAACGCATGTGAGTTTCTGTTGAATGCTTGTAAGTAGCTTAAGGCTCTTTCAAAGGAAAGTGATTTTCTATGAAAGGACAGCATTTAGAAAGTAAAGCAACACTCCATTCCCTTCGCGCAATGAATTGAAGTGTTGGAACAGACTGCTTCTCTTTCATAGAAACGCATTAGTGTTTCTTGGGAATGCTTGCAAGTAGCTTAAGGCACTTTCAAAGGAAATTGATTTTCTCTGAAAGGACAGCATTTAGATAGTGAAGCAACACTCCATTCACTTCGCACAGTGAATTGAAGTGTTGGAACCGACTGCTTCTCTTTCAGAGAAACGCATGTGAGTTTCTTGTGAATTTCTGCAAGTTGCTTAAGGCACTTTCAAAGGAAAGTGATTTTCTCTGAAAGGACAGCATTTAGAAACTGAAGCAACACTCCATTCACTTCGCACTGTGAATTGAAGTGTTGGAACAGACTGCTTCTCTTTCAGAGAAACGCATGTGAGTTTCTTCCTAATGCTTGCAAGTAGCTTAAGGCACTTTCAAAGGAAAGTGATTTTCTCTGAAAGGACAGCATTTAGAAAGTGAAGCAACACTCCATTCACTTCGCACAGTGAATTGAAGTGTTGGAACAGACTGCTTCTCTTTCAGAGAAACGCATGTGAGTTTCTGGTGAATGCTTGTAAGTAGCTTAAGGCACTTTCAAAGGAAAGTGATTTTCTCTGAAAGGACAACATTTAGAAAGTGAAGCAACACTCCATTCACTTCACACAGTGAATTGAAGTGTTGGAACAGACTGCTTCTCTTTCAGAGAAACGCATGTGAGTTTCTGGTGAATGCTTGTAAGTAGCTTAAGGCACTTTCAAATGAAAGTGATTTTCTCTGAAAGGACAGCATTTAGAAAGTGAAGCAACACTCCATTCACTTCGCACAGTGAATTGAAGTGTTGGAACAGACTGCTTCTCTTTCAGAGAAACGCATGTGAGTTTCTTGTGAATTTCTGCAAGTTGCTTAAGGCACTTTCAAAGGAAGGTGATTTTCTCTGAAAGGACAGCATTTAGAAAGTGAAGCAACACTCCATTCACTTCGCAGAGTGAATTGAAGTTTTGGAACAGACTGCTTCTCTTTCAGAGAAACGCATGTGAGTTTCTGTTGAATGCTTGTAAGTAGCTTAAGGCTCTTTCAAAGGAAAGTGATTTTCTATGAAAGGACAGCATTTAGAAAGTAAAGCAACACTCCATTCCCTTCGCGCAATGAATTGAAGTGTTGGAACAGACTGCTTCTCTTTCATAGAAACGCATTAGTGTTTCTTGGGAATGCTTGCAAGTAGCTTAAGGCACTTTCAAAGGAAATTGATTTTCTCTGAAAGGACAGCATTTAGATAGTGAAGCAACACTCCATTCACTTCGCACAGTGAATTGAAGTGTTGGAACCGACTGCTTCTCTTTCAGAGAAACGCATGTGAGTTTCTTGTGAATTTCTGCAAGTTGCTTAAGGCACTTTCAAAGGAAAGTGATTTTCTCTGAAAGGACAGCATTTAGAAACTGAAGCAACACTCCATTCACTTCGCACTGTGAATTGAAGTGTTGGAACAGACTGCTTCTCTTTCAGAGAAACGCATGTGAGTTTCTTCCTAATGCTTGCAAGTAGCTTAAGGCACTTTCAAAGGAAAGTGATT
Source organism: Myodes glareolus (assembly GCF_982192425.1). NCBI lineage: Eukaryota > Metazoa > Chordata > Mammalia > Rodentia > Cricetidae > Myodes > Myodes glareolus. The sequence goes on from NW_028263215.1 coordinate 1,130,780, forward strand.
TTCTCTGAAAGGACAGCATTTAGAAAGTGAAGCAACACTCCATTCACTTCGCACAGTGAATTGAAGTGTTGGAACAGACTGCTTCTCTTTCAGAGAAACGCATGTGAGTTTCTGGTGAATGCTTGTAAGTAGCTTAAGGCACTTTCAAAGGAAAGTGATTTTCTCTGAAAGGACAACATTTAGAAAGTGAAGCAACACTCCATTCACTTCACACAGTGAATTGAAGTGTTGGAACAGACTGCTTCTCTTTCAGAGAAACGCATGTGAGTTTCTGGTGAATGCTTGTAAGTAGCTTAAGGCACTTTCAAATGAAAGTGATTTTCTCTGAAAGGACAGCATTTAGAAAGTGAAGCAACACTCCATTCACTTCGCACAGTGAATTGAAGTGTTGGAACAGACTGCTTCTCTTTCAGAGAAACGCATGTGAGTTTCTGGTGAATGCTTGTAAGTAGCTTAAGGCACTTTCAAAGGACAGTGATTTTCTCTGAAAGGACAGCATTTAGAAAGTGAAGCAACACTCCATTCCCTTCGTGCAGTGAATTGAAGTGTTGGAACAGAGTGCTTCTCTTTCATATAAACGCATTAGTGTTTCTTGTGAATGCTTGCAAGTTGCTTAAGGCACTTTGAAAGGAAAGTGATTTTCTCTGAAAGGACATAATTGAGAAAGTGAAGCAACACTCCATTCACTTCGCACTGTGAAGTGAAGTGTTGGAACAGACTGCTTCACTTTCAGAGAAATGCATGTGAGTTTCTGTTGAATGCTTGTAAGCAGCTTAAGGCACTTTCAAAGGAAAGTGATTTTCTCTGAAAGGACAGCATTTAGAAAGTGAAGCAACACTCCATTCACTTCGCACATTGAATTGAAGTGTTGGAACAGACTGCTTCTCTTTCAGAGAAACGCATGTGAGTTTCTGGTGAATGCTTGTAAGTAGCTTAAGGCACTTTCAAAGGAAAGTGATTTTCTCTGAAAGGACAGCATTTAGAAAGTGAGGCAACACTCCATTCACTTCACACAGTGAATTGAAGTGTTGGAACAGACTGCTTCTCTTTCAGAGAAACGCATGTGAGTTTCTTCCTAATGCTTGCAAGTAGCTTAAGGCACTTTAAAAGGAAAGTGATTTTCTCTGAAAGGACAGCATTTAGAAAGTGAAGCAACACTCCATTCACTTCGCACAGTGAATTGAAGTGTTGGAACAGACTGCTTCTCTTTCAGAGAAACGCATGAGTTTCTGGTGAATGCTTGTAAGTAGCTTAAGGCACTTTCAAAGGAAAGTGATTTTCTCTGAAAGGACAGCATTTAGAAAGTGAAGCAACACTCCATTCACTTCGCACAGTGAATTGAAGTGTTGGAACAGACTGCTTCTCTTTCAGAGAAATTCATGTGAGTTTAAGTTGAATGCTTGTAAGTAGCTTAAGGCACTTTCAAAGGAAAGTGATTTTCTCTGAAAGGACAGCATTTAGAAAGTAAAGCAACACTCCATTCACTTCGCAGAGTGAATTGAAGTTTTGGAACAGACTGCTTCTCTTTCAGAGAAACGCATGTGAGTTTCTGGTGAATGCTTGTAAGTAGCTTAAGGCACTTTCAAAGGAAAGTGATTTTCTCTGAAAGGACAGCATTTAGAAAGTGAAGCAACACTCCATTCACTTCGCACAGTGAATTGAAGTGTTGGAACAGACTGCTTCTCTTTCAGAGAAACGCATGTGAGTTTTTTCCTAATGATTGTAAGTAGCTTAAGGCACTTTCAAAGGAAAGTGATTTTCTCTGAAAGGACAGCATTTAGAAACTGAAGCAACACTCCATTCACTTCGCACAGTGAATTGAAGTGTTGGAACACACTACTTCTCTTTAAGAGAAACGCATGTGAGTTTTTTGTGAATGCTTGAAAGTAGTTTAAGGCACTTTCAAAGGAAAGTGATTTTCTCTGAAAGGACATAATTTAGAAAGTGATGCAACACTCCATTCACTTCGCACAGTGAATTGAAGTGTTGGAACAGACTGCTTCTCTTTCAGAGAAACGCATGTGAGTTTTTTGTTAATGCTTGAAAGTAGTTTAAGGCACTTTCAAAGGAAAGTGATTTTCTCTGAAAGGACAGCATTTAGAAAGTGAAGCAACACTCCATTCACTTCGCACAGTGAATAGAAGTGTTGGAACAGACTGCTTCTCTTTCAGAGAAACGCATGTGAGTTTCTTCCTAATGCTTGTAAGTAGCTTAAGGCACTTTCAAAGGAAAGTGATTTTCTCTGAAAGGACAGCATTTAGAAAGTGAAGCAACACTCAATTCCCTTCGTGCAGTGAATTGAAGTGTTGGAACAGAGTGCTTCTCTTTCATAGAAACGCATTAGTGTTTCTTGTGAATGCTTGCAAATTGCTTAAGGCACTTTCAAAGGAAAGTGATTTTCTCTGAAAGGACAGCATTTAGAAACTGAAGCAACACTCCATTCATTTCGCACAGTGAATTGAAGTGTTGGAACAGACTGCTTCTCTTTCAGAGAAACGCATGTGAGTTTCTTGTGAATTATGGCAAGTCGCTTAAGGCACTTTCAATGGAAAGTGATTTTCTCTGAAAGGACAGCATTAGGAAAGTGAAGCAACACTCCATTCCCTTCGTGCAGTGAATTGAAGTGTTGGAACAGAGTGCTTATCTTTCATAGAAACGCATTAGTGTTTCTTGTGAATGCTTGCAAGTTGCTTAAGGCACTTTCAAAGGAAAGTGATTTTCTCTGAAAGGACAGCATTTAGAAAGTGAAGCAACACTCAATTCACTTTGTACAGTGAATTGAAGTGTTGGAACAGACTGCTTCTCTTTCAGAGAAATGCATGTGAGTTTCTGTTGAATGCTTGTAAGTAGCTTAAGGCTCTTTCAAAGGAAAGTGATTTTCTATGAAAGGACAGCATTTAGAAAGTAAAGCAACACTCCATTCCCTTCGCGCAATGAATTGAAGTGTTGGAACAGACTGCTTCTCTTTCATAGAAACGCATCAGTGTTTCTTGGGAATGCTTGCAAGTTGCTTAAGGCACTTTCAAAGGAAAGTGATTTTCTCTGAAAGGACAGCGTTTAGATAGTGAAGCAACACTCCATTCACTTCGCGCAGTGAATTGAAGTGTTGGAACAGACTGCTTCTCTTTCAGAGAAACGCATGTGAGTTTCTGGTGAATGCTTGTAAGTAGCTTAAGGCACTTTCAAAGGAAAGTGATTTTCTCTGAAAGGACAGCATTTAGAAAGTGAAGCAACACTCCATTCACTTCGCACAGTGAATTGAAGTGTTGGAACAGACTGCTTCTCTTTCAGAGAAACGCATGTGAGTTTCTTGTGAATTATTGCAAATCACTTAAGGCACTTTCAAAGGAAAGTGATTTTCTCTGAAAGGACAGCATTTAGAAACTGAAGGAACACTCCATTCACTTCGCACAGTGAATTGAAGTGTTGGAACACACTGCTTCTCTTTAAAAGAAACGCATGTGAGTTTTTTGTGAATGCTTGAAAGCAGTTTAAGGCACTTTCAAAGGAAAGTGATTTTCTCTGAAAGGACAGAATTTAGAAAGTGATGCAACACTCCAATCACTTCGCACAGTGAATTGAAGTGTTGGAACAGACTGCTTCTCTTTCAGAGAAACGCATGTGAGTTTCTTCCTAATGCTTGTAAGTAGCTTAAGGCACTTTCAAAGGACAGTGATTTTCTCTGAAAGGACAGCATTTAGAAAGTGAAGCAACACTAAATTCCCTTCGTGCAGTGAATTGAAGTGTTGGAACAGAGTGCTTCTCTTTCATAGAAACGCATTAGTGTTTCTTGTGAATGCTTGCAAATTGCTTAAGGCACTTTCAAAGGAAAGTGATTTTCTCTGAAAGGACAGCATTTAGAAACTGAAGCAACACTCCATTCACTTCGCACAGTGAATTGAAGTGTTGGAACACACTGCTTCTCTTTAAGAGAAACGCATGTGAGTTTTTTGTGAATGCTTGAAAGTAGCTTAAGGCACTTTCAAAGGACAGTGATTTTCTCTGAAAGGACAGCATTTAGAAAGTGAAGCAACACTCCATTCCCTTCGTGCAGCGAATTGAAGTGTTGGAACAGAGTGCTTCTCTTTCATATAAACGCATTAGTGTTTCTTGTGAATGCTTGCAAGTCGCTTAAGGCACTTTCAAAGGAAAGTGATTTTCTCTGAAAGGACAGCATTTAGAAAGTGAAGCAACACTCCATTCCCTTCGTGCAGTGAATTGAAGTGTTGGAACAGAGTGCTTCTCTTTCATAGAAACGCATTAGTGTTTCTTGTGAATGCTTGCAAGTTGCTTAAGGCACTTTCAAAGGAAAGTGATTTTCTCTGAAAGGACAGCATTTAGAAAGTGAGGCAACACTCAATTCACTTTGTACAGTGAATTGAAGTGTTGGAACAGACTGCTTCTCTTTCAGAGAAATGCATGTGAGTTTCTGTTGAATGCTTGTAAGTAGCTTAAGGCTCTTTCAAAGGAAAGTGATTTTCTATGAAAGGACAGCATTTAGAAAGTAAAGCAACACTCCATTCCCTTCGCGCAATGAATTGAAGTGTTGGAACAGACTGCTTCTCTTTCATAGAAACGCATCAGTGTTTCTTGGGAATGCTTGCAAGTAGCTTAAGGCACTTTCAAAGGAAATTGATTTTCTCTGAAAGGACAGCGTTTAGATAGTGAAGCAACACTCCATTCGCTTCGCGCAGTGAATTGAAGTGTTGGAACAGACTGCTTCTCTTTCAGAGAAACGCATGTGAGTTTATGGTGAATGCTTGTAAGTAGCTTAAGGCACTTTCAAAGGAAAGTGATTTTCTCTGAAAGGACAGCATTTAGAAAGTGAGGCAACACTCCATTCACTTCACACAGTGAATTTAAGTGTTGGAACAGACTGCTTCTCTTTCAGAGAAACGCATGTGAGTTTCTTCCTAATGCTTGCAAGTAGCTTTAGGCACTTTAAAAGGAAAGTGATTTTCTCTGAAAGGACAGCATTTAGAAAGTGAAGCAACACTCCATTCACTTCGCACAGTGAATTGAAGTGTTGGAACAGACTGCTTCTCTTTCAGAGAAACGCATGTGAGTTTATTGTGAATTATTGCAAGTCGCTTAAGGCACTTTAAAAGGAAAGTGATTTTCTCTGAAAGGACAGCATTTAGAAAGTGAGACAACAATCCATTCACTTCACACAGTGAATTGAAGTGTTGGAACAGTCTGCTTCTCTTTCAGAGAAACGCATGTGAGTTTCTTCCTAATGCTTGCAAGTAGCTTAAGGCACTTTCAAAGGAAAGTGATTTTCTCTGAAAGGACAGCATTTAGAAAGTGAAGCAACACTCCATTCACTTCGCACAGTGATTGAAGTGTTGGAACAGACTGCTTCTCTTTCAGAGAAACGCATGTGAGTTTCTGGTGAATGCTTGTAAGTAGCTTAAGGCACTTTCAAAGGAAAGTGATTTTCTCTGAAAGGACAGCATTTAGAAAGTGAAGCAACACTCCATTCACTTCGCACAGTGAATTGAAGTGTTGGAACAGACTGCTTCTCTTTCAGAGAAACGCATGTGAGTTTCTTCCTAATGCTTGTAAGTAGCTTAAGGCACTTTCAAAGGAAAGTGATTTTCTCTGAAAGGACAGCATTTAGAAACTGAAGCAACACTCCATTCACTTCGCACAGTGAATTGAAGTGTTGGAACAGACTGCTTCTCTTTCAGAGAAACGCATGTGAGTTTCTTGTGAATTATTGCAAGTCGCTTAAGGCACTTTCAAAGGAAAGTGATTTTCTCTGAAAGGACAGCATTTAGAAACTGAAGCAACACTCCATTCACTTCGCACAGTGAATTGAAGTGTTGGAACACACTACTTCTCTTTAAGAGAAACGTATGTGAGTTTTTTGTGAATGCTTGAAAGTAGTTTAAGGCACTTTCAAAGGAAAGTGATTTTCTCTGAAAGGACATAATTTAGAAAGTGATGCAACACTCCATTCACTTCGCACAGTGAATTGAAGTGTTGGAACAGACTGCTTCTCTTTCAGAGAAACGCATGTGAGTTTCTTCCTAATGCTTGTAAGTAGCTTAAGGCACTTTCAAAGGAAAGTGATTTTCTCTGAAAGGACAGCATTTAGAAAGTGAAGCAACACTCAATTCCCTTCGTGCAGTGAATTGAAGTGTTGGAACAGACTGCTTCTCTTTCATAGAAACGCATTAGTGTTTCTTGTGAATGCTTGCAAATTGCTTAAGGCACTTTCAAAGGAAAGTGATTTTCTCTGAAAGGACAGCATTTAGAAACTGAAGCAACACTCCATTCATTTCGCACAGTGATTTGAAGTGTTGGAACAGACTGCTTCTCTTTCAGAGAAACGCATGTGAGTTTCTTGTGAATTATGGCAAGTCGCTTAAGGCACTTTCAATGGAAAGTGATTTTCTCTGAAAGGACAGCATTTAGAAAGTGAAGCAACACTCCATTCCCTTCGTGCAGTGAATTGAAGTGTTGGAACAGAGTGCTTATCTTTCATAGAAACGCATTAGTGTTTCTTGTGAATGCTTGCAAGTTGCTTAAGGCACTTTCAAAGGAAAGTGATTTTCTCTGAAAGGACAGCATTTAGAAAGTGAAGCAACACTCTATTCACTTTGTACAGTGAATTGAAGTGTTGGAACAGACTGCTTCTCTTTCAGAGAAATGCATGTGAGTTTCTGTTGAATGCTTGTAAGTAGCTTAAGGCTCTTTCAAAGGAAAGTGATTTTCTATGAAAGGACAGCATTTAGAAAGTAAAGCAACACTCCATTCCCTTCGCGCAATGAATTGAAGTGTTGGAACAGACTGCTTCTCTTTCATAGAAACGCATCAGTGTTTCTTGGGAATGCTTGCAAGTTGCTTAAGGCACTTTCAAAGGAAAGTGATTTTCTCTGAAAGGACAGCGTTTAGATAGTGAAGCAACACTCCATTCACTTCGCGCAGTGAATTGAAGTGTTGGAACAGACTGCTTCTCTTTCAGAGAAACGCATGTGAGTTTCTGGTGAATGCTTGTAAGTAGCTTAAGGCACTTTCAAAGGAAAGTGATTTTCTCTGAAAGGACAGCATTTAGAAAGTGAAGCAACACTCCATTCACTTCACACAGTGAATTGAAGTGTTGGAACAGACTGCTTCTCTTTCAGAGAAACGCATGTGAGTTTCTGGTGAATGCTTGTAAGTAGCTTAAGGCACTTTCAAATGAAAGTGATTTTCTCTGAAAGGACAGCATTTAGAAAGTGAAGCAACACTCCATTCACTTCGCACAGTGAATTGAAGTGTTGGAACAGACTGCTTCTCTTTCAGAGAAACGCATGTGAGTTTCTGGTGAATGCTTGTAAGTAGCTTAAGGCACTTTCAAAGGACAGTGATTTTCTCTGAAAGGACAGCATTTAGAAAGTGAAGCAACACTCCATTCCCTTCGTGCAGTGAATTGAAGTGTTGGAACAGAGTGCTTCTCTTTCATATAAACGCATTAGTGTTTCTTGTGAATGCTTGCAAGTTGCTTAAGGCACTTTGAAAGGAAAGTGATTTTCTCTGAAGGGACATAATTGAGAAAGTGAAGCAACACTCCATTCACTTCGCACTGTGAAGTGAAGTGTTGGAACAGACTGCTTCACTTTCAGAGAAATGCATGTGAGTTTCTGTTGAATGCTTGTAAGCAGCTTAAGGCACTTTCAAAGGAAAGTGATTTTCTCTGAAAGGACAGCATTTAGAAAGTGAAGCAACACTCCATTCACTTCGCACATTGAATTGAAGTGTTGGAACAGACTGCTTCTCTTTCAGAGAAACGCATGTGAGTTTCTGGTGAATGCTTGTAAGTAGCTTAAGGCACTTTCAAAGGAAAGTGATTTTCTCTGAAAGGACAGCATTTAGAAAGTGAGGCAACACTTCATTCACTTCACACAGTGAATTGAAGTGTTGGAACAGACTGCTTCTCTTTCAGAGAAACGCATGTGAGTTTCTTCCTAATGCTTGGAAGTAGCTTAAGGCACTTTAAAAGGAAAGTGATTTTCTCTGAAAGGACAGCATTTAGAAAGTGAAGCAACACTCCATTCACTTCGCACAGTGAATTGAAGTGTTGGAACAGACTGCTTCTCTTTCAGAGAAACGCATGAGTTTCTGGTGAATGCTTGTAAGTAGCTTAAGGCACTTTCAAAGGAAAGTGATTTTCTCTGAAAGGACAGCATTTAGAAAGTGAAGCAACACTCCATTCACTTCGCACAGTGAATTGAAGTGTTGGAACAGACTGCTTCTCTTTCAGAGAAATTCATGTGAGTTTAAGTTGAATGCTTGTAAGTAGCATAAGGCACTTTCAAAGGAAAGTGATTTTCTCTGAAAGGACAGCATTTAGAAAGTAAAGCAACACTCCATTCACTTCGCAGAGTGAATTGAAGTTTGGGAACAGACTGCTTCTCTTTCAGAGAAACGCATGTGAGTTTCTGGTGAATGCTTGTAAGTAGCTTAAGGCACTTTCAAAGGAAAGTGATTTTCTCTGAAAGGACAGCATTTAGAAAGTGAAGCAACACTCCATTCACTTCGCACAGTGAATTGAAGTGTTGGAACAGACTGCTTCTCTTTCAGAGAAACGCATGTGAGTTTTTTCCTAATGCTTGTAAGTAGCTTAAGGCACTTTCAAAGGAAAGTGATTTTCTCTGAAAGGACAGCATTTAGAAACTGAAGCAACACTCCATTCACTTCGCACAGTGAATTGAAGTGTTGGAACACACTACTTCTCTTTAAGAGAAACGCATGTGAGTTTTTTGTGAATGCTTGAAAGTAGTTTAAGGCACTTTCAAAGGAAAGTGATTTTCTCTGAAAGGACATAATTTAGAAAGTGATGCAACACTCCATTCACTTCGCACAGTGAATTGAAGTGTAGGAACAGACTGCTTCTCTTTCAGAGAAACGCATGTGAGTTTCTTCCTAATGCTTGTAAGTAGCTTAAGGCACTTTCAAAGGAAAGTGATTTTCTCTGAAAGGACAGCATTTAGAAAGTGAAGCAACACTCAATTCCCTTCGTGCAGTGAATTGAAGTGTTGGAACAGAGTGCTTCTCTTTCATAGAAACGCATGTGAGTTTCTTCCTAATGCTTGTAAGTAGCTTAAGGCACTTTCAAAGGAAAGTGATTTTCTCTGAAAGGACAGCATTTAGAAAGTGAAGCAACACTCAATTCCCTTCGTGCAGTGAATTGAAGTGTTGGAACAGAGTGCTTCTCTTTCATAGAAACGCATTAGTGTTTCTTGTGAATGCTTGCAAATTGCTTAAGGCACTTTCAAAGGAAAGTGATTTTCTCTGAAAGGACAGCATTTAGAAACTGAAGCAACACTCCATTCATTTCGCACAGTGAATTGAAGTGTTGGAACAGACTGCTTCTCTTTCAGAGAAACGCATGTGAGTTTCTTGTGAATTATGGCAAGTCGCTTAAGGCACTTTCAATGGAAAGTGATTTTCTCTGAAAGGACAGCTTTTAGAAAGTGAAGCAACACTCCATTCCCTTCGTGCAGTGAATTGAAGTGTTGGAACAGAGTGCTTATCTTTCATAGAAACGCATTAGTGTTTCTTGTGAATGCTTGCAAGTTGCTTAAGGCACTTTCAAAGGAAAGTGATTTTCTCTGAAAGGACAGCATTTAGAAAGTGAAGCAACACTCAATTCACTTTGTCCAGTGAATTGAAGTGTTGGAACAGACTGCTTCTCTTTCAGAGAAATGCATGTGAGTTTCTGTTGAATGCTTGTAAGTAGCTTAAGGCTCTTTCAAAGGAAAGTGATTTTCTATGAAAGGACAGCATTTAGAAAGTAAAGCAACACTCCATTCCCTTCGCGCAATGAATTGAAGTGTTGGAACAGACTGCTTCTCTTTCATAGAAACGCATCAGTGTTTCTTGGGAATGCTTGCAAGTTGCTTAAGGCACTTTCAAAGGAAAGTGATTTTTCTCTGAAAGGACAGCGTTTAGATAGTGAAGCAACACTCAATTCACTTCGCGCAGTGAATTGAAGTGTTGGAACAGACTGCTTCTCTTTCAGAGAAACGCATGTGAGTTTCTGGTGAATGCTTGTAAGTAGCTTAAGGCACTTTCAAAGGAAAGTGATTTTCTCTGAAAGGACAGCATTTAGAAAGTGAAGCAACACTCCATTCACTTCGCACAGTGAATTGAAGTGTTGGAACAGACTGCTTCTCTTTCAGAGAAACGCATGTGAGTTTCTTGTGAATTATTGAAAATCGCTTAAGGCACTTTCAAAGGAAAGTGATTTTCTCTGAAAGGACAGCATTTAGAAACTGAAGGAACACTCCATTCACTTCGCACAGTGAATTGAAGTGTTGGAACACACTGCTTCTCTTTAAAAGAAACGCATGTGAGTTTTTTGTGAATGCTTGAAAGCAGTTTAAGGCACTTTCAAAGGAAAGTGATTTTCTCTGAAAGGACAGAATTTAGAAAGTGATGCAACACTCCAATCACTTCGCACAGTGAATTGAAGTGGTGGAACAGACTGCTTCTCATTCAGAGAAACGCATGTGAGTTTCTTCCTAATGCTTGTAAGTAGCTTAAGGCACTTTCAAAGGAAAGTGATTTTCTCTGAAAGGACAGCATTTAGAAAGTGAAGCAACACTAAATTCCCTTCGTGCAGTGAATTGAAGTGTTGGAACAGAGTGCTTCTCTTTCATAGAAACGCATTAGTGTTTCTTGTGAATGCTTGCAAATTGCTTAAGGCACTTTCAAAGGAAAGTGATTTTCTCTGAAAGGACAGCATTTAGAAACTGAAGCAACACTCCATTCACTTCGCACAGTGAATTGAAGTGTTGGAACACACTGCTTCTCTTTAAGAGAAACGCATGTGAGTTTTTTGTGAATGCTTGAAAGTAGCTTAAGGCACTTTCAAAGGACAGTGATTTTCTCTGAAAGGACAGCATTTAGAAAGTGAAGCAACACTCCATTCCCTTCGTGCAGCGAATTGAAGTGTTGGAACAGAGTGCTTCTCTTTCATATAAACGCATTAGTGTTTCTTGTGAATGCTTGCAAGTCGCTTAAGGCACTTTCAAAGGAAAGTGATTTTCTCTGAAAGGACAGCATTTAGAAAGTGAAGCAACACTCCATTCCCTTCGTGCAGTGAATTGAAGTGTTGGAACAGAGTGCTTCTCTTTCATAGAAACGCATTAGTGTTTCTTGTGAATGCTTGCAAGTTGCTTAAGGCACTTTCAAAGGAAAGTGATTTTCTCTGAAAGGACAGCATTTAGAAAGTGAAGCAACACTCCATTCACTTCGCACAGTGAATTGAAGTGTTGGAACAGACTGCTTCTCTTTCAGAGAAACGCATGTGAGTTTATTGTGAATTATTGCAAGTCGCTTAAGGCACTTTAAAAGGAAAGTGATTTTCTCTGAAAGGACAGCATTTAGAAAGTGAGACAACAATCCATTCACTTCACACAGTGAATTGAAGTGTTGGAACAGTCTGCTTCTCTTTCAGAGAAACGCATGTGAGTTTCTTCCTAATGCTTGCAAGTAGCTTAAGGCACTTTCAAAGGAAAGTGATTTTCTCTGAAAGGACAGCATTTAGAAAGTGAAGCAACACTCCATTCACTTCGCACAGTGATTGAAGTGTTGGAACAGACTGCTTCTCTTTCAGAGAAACGCATGTGAGTTTCTGGTGAATGCTTGTAAGTAGCTTAAGGCACTTTCAAAGGAAAGTGATTTTCTCTGAAAGGACAGCATTTAGAAAGTGAAGCAACACTCCATTCACTTCGCACAGTGAATTGAAGTGTTGGAACAGACTGCTTCTCTTTCAGAGAAACGCATGTGAGTTTCTTCCGAATGCTTGTAAGTAGCTTAAGGCACTTTCAAAGGAAAGTGATTTTCTCTGAAAGGACAGCATTTAGAAACTGAAGCAACACTCCATTCACTTCGCACAGTGAATTGAAGTGTTGGAACAGACTGCTTCTCTTTCAGAGAAACGCATGTGAATTTCTTGTGAATTATTGCAAGTCGCTTAAGGCACTTTCAAAGGAAAGTGATTTTCTCTGAAAGGACAGCATTTAGAAACTGAAGCAACACTCCATTCACTTCGCACAGTGAATTGAAGTGTTGGAACACACTACTTCTCTTTAAGAGAAACGTATGTGAGTTTTTTGTGAATGCTTGAAAGTAGTTTAAGGCACTTTCAAAGGAAAGTGATTTTCTCTGAAAGGACATAATTTAGAAAGTGATGCAACACTCCATTCACTTCGCACAGTGAATTGAAGTGTTGGAACAGACTGCTTCTCTTTCAGAGAAACGCATGTGAGTTTCTTCCTAATGCTTGTAAGTAGCTTAAGGCACTTTCAAAGGAAAGTGATTTTCTCTGAAAGGACAGCATTTAGAAAGTGAAGCAACACTCAATTCCCTTCGTGCAGTGAATTGAAGTGTTGGAACAGAGTGCTTCTCTTTCATAGAAACGCATGTGAGTTTCTTCCTAATGCTTGTAAGTAGCTTAAGGCACTTTCAAAGGAAAGTGATTTTCTCTGAAAGGACAGCATTTAGAAAGTGAAGCAACACTCAATTCCCTTCGTGCAGTGAATTGAAGTGTTGGAACAGACTGCTTCTCTTTCATAGAAACGCATTAGTGTTTCTTGTGAATGCTTGCAAATTGCTTAAGGCACTTTCAAAGGAAAGTGATTTTCTCTGAAAGGACAGCATTTAGAAACTGAAGCAACACTCCATTCATTTCGCACAGTGAATTGAAGTGTTGGAACAGACTGCTTCTCTTTCAGAGAAACGCATGTGAGTTTTGTGAATTATGGCAAGTCGCTTAAGGCACTTTCAATGGAAAGTGATTTTCTCTGAAAGGACAGCATTTAGAAAGTGAAGCAACACTCCATTCCCTTCGTGCAGTGAATTGAAGTGTTGGAACAGAGTGCTTATCTTTCATAGAAACGCATTAGTGTTTCTTGTGAATGCTTGCAAGTTGCTTAAGGCACTTTCAAAGGAAAGTGATTTTCTCTGAAAGGACAGCATTTAGAAAGTGAAGCAACACTCTATTCACTTTGTACAGTGAATTGAAGTGTTGGAACAGACTGCTTCTCTTTCAGAGAAATGCATGTGAGTTTCTGTTGAATGCTTGTAAGTAGCTTAAGGCTCTTTCAAAGGAAAGTGATTTTCTATGAAAGGACAGCATTTAGAAAGTAAAGCAACACTCCATTCCCTTCGCGCAATGAATTGAAGTGTTGGAACAGACTGCTTCTCTTTCATAGAAACGCATCAGTGTTTCTTGGGAATGCTTGCAAGTTGCTTAAGGCACTTTCAAAGGAAAGTGATTTTCTCTGAAAGGACAGCGTTTAGATAGTGAAGCAACACTCCATTCACTTCGCGCAGTGAATTGAAGTGTTGGAACAGACTGCTTCTCTTTCAGAGAAACGCATGTGAGTTTCTGGTGAATGCTTGTAAGTAGCTTAAGGCACTTTCAAAGGAAAGTGATTTTCTCTGAAAGGACAGCATTTAGAAAGTGAAGCAACACTCCATTCACTTCGCACAGTGAATTGAAGTGTTGGAACAGACTGCTTCTCTTTCAGAGAAACGCATGTGAGTTTCTTGTGAATTATTGCAAATCGCTTAAGGCACTTTCAAAGGAAAGTGATTTTCTCTGAAAGGACAGCATTTAGAAACTGAAGCAACACTCCATTCACTTCGCACAGTGAATTGAAGTGTTGGAACACACTGCTTCTCTTTAAAAGAAACGCATGTGAGTTTTTTGTGAATGCTTGAAAGCAGTTTAAGGCACTTTCAAAGGAAAGTGATTTTCTCTGAAAGGACAGAATTTAGAAAGTGATGCAACACTCCAATCACTTCGCACAGTGAATTGAAGTGTTGGAACAGACTGCTTCTCTTTCAGAGAAACGCATGTGAGTTTCTTCCTAATGCTTGTAAGTAGCTTAAGGCACTTTCAAAGGAAAGTGATTTTCTCTGAAAGGACAGCATTTAGAAAGTGAAGCAACACTAAATTCCCTTCGTGCAGTGAATTGAAGTGTTGGAACAGAGTGCTTCTCTTTCATAGAAACGCATTAGTGTTTCTTGTGAATGCTTGCAAATTGCTTAAGGCACTTTCAAAGGAAAGTGATTTTCTCTGAAAGGACAGCATTTAGAAACTGAAGCAACACTCCATTCACTTCGCACAGTGAATTGAAGTGTTGGAACACACTGCTTCTCTTTAAGAGAAACGCATGTGAGTTTTTTGTGAATGCTTGAAAGTAGCTTAAGGCACTTTCAAAGGACAGTGATTTTCTCTGAAAGGACAGCATTTAGAAAGTGAAGCAACACTCCATTCCCTTCGTGCAGCGAATTGAAGTGTTGGAACAGAGTGCTTCTCTTTCATATAAACGCATTAGTGTTTCTTGTGAATGCTTGCAAGTCGCTTAAGGCACTTTCAAAGGAAAGTGATTTTCTCTGAAAGGACAGCATTTAGAAAGTGAAGCAACACTCCATTCCCTTCGTGCAGTGAATTGAAGTGTTGGAACAGAGTGCTTCTCTTTCATAGAAACGCATTAGTGTTTCTTGTGAATCCTTGCAAGTTGCTTAAGGCACTTTCAAAGGAAAGTGATTTTCTCTGAAAGGACAGCATTTAGAAAGTGAGGCAACACTCAATTCACTTTGTACAGTGAATTGAAGTGTTGGAACAGACTGCTTCTCTTTCAGAGAAATGCATGTGAGTTTCTGTTGAATGCTTGTAAGTAGCTTAAGGCTCTTTCAAAGGAAAGTGATTTTCTATGAAAGGACAGCATTTAGAAAGTAAAGCAACACTCCATTCCCTTCGCGCAATGAATTGAAGTGTTGGAACAGACTGCTTCTCTTTCATAGAAACGCATCAGTGTTTCTTGGGAATGCTTGCAAGTAGCTTAAGGCACTTTCAAAGGAAATTGATTTTCTCTGAAAGGACAGCGTTTAGATAGTGAAGCAACACTCCATTCGCTTCGCGCAGTGAATTGAAGTGTTGGAACAGACTGCTTCTCTTTCAGAGAAACGCATGTGAGTTTATGGTGAATGCTTGTAAGTAGCTTAAGGCACTTTCAAAGGAAAGTGATTTTCTCTGAAAGGACAGCATTTAGAAAGTGAGGCAACACTCCATTCACTTCACACAGTGAATTTAAGTGTTGGAACAGACTGCTTCTCTTTCAGAGAAACGCATGTGAGTTTCTTCCTAATGCTTGCAAGTAGCTTAAGGCACTTTAAAAGGAAAGTGATTTTCTCTGAAAGGACAGCATTTAGAAAGTGAAGCAACACTCCATTCACTTCGCACAGTGAATTGAAGTGTTGGAACAGACTGCTTCTCTTTCAGAGAAACGCATGTGAGTTTATTGTGAATTATTGCAAGTCGCTTAAGGCACTTTCAAAGGAAAGTGATTTTCTCTGAAAGGACAGCATTTAGAAACTGAAGCAACACTCCATTCACTTCGCACAGTGAATTGAAGTGTTGGAACACACTGCTTCTCTTTAAAAGAAACGCATGTGAGTTTTTTGTGAATGCTTGAAAGCAGTTTATGGCACTTTCAAAGGAAAGTGATTTTCTCTGAAAGGACAGAATTTAGAAAGTGATACAACACTCCATTCACTTCGCACAGTGAATTGAAGTGTTGGAACAGACTGCTTCTCTTTCAGAGAAACGCATGTGAGTTTCTTCCTAATGCTTGTAAGTAGCTTAAGGCACTTTCAAAGGAAAGTGATTTTCTCTGAAAGGACAGCATTTAGAAAGTGAAGCAACACTCAATTCCCTTCGTGCAGTGAATTGAAGTGTTGGAACAGAGTGCTTCTCTTTCATAGAAACGCATAAGTGTTTCTTGTGAATGCTTGCAAATTGCTTAAGGCACTTTCAAAGGAAAGTGATTTTCCCTGAAAGGACAGCATTTAGAAACTGAAGCAACACTCCATTCACTTCGCACAGTGAATTGAAGTGTTGGAACACACTGCTTCTCTTTAAGAGAAACGCATGTGAGTTTTTTGTGAATGCTTGAAAGTAGCTTAAGGCACTTTCAAAGCAGAGTGATTTTCTCTGAAAGGACAGCATTTAGAAAGTGAAGCAACACTCCATTCACTTCGCACAGTGAATTGAAATGTTGGAACAGTCTGCTTCTCTCTCAGAGAAACGCATGTGAGTTCCTTCCTAACGCTTGCAAGTAGCTTAAGGCACTTTCAAAGGAAAGTGATTTTCTCTGAAAGGACAGCATTTAGAAAGTGAAGCAACACTCCATTCACTTCGCACAGTGAATTGAAGTGTTGGAACAGACTGCTTCTCTTTCAGAGAAACGCATGTGAGTTTCTGGTGAATGCTTGTAAGTAGCTTAAGGCACTTTCAAAGGAAAGAGATTTTCTCTGAAAGGACAGCATTTAGAAAGTGAAGCAACACTCCATTCACTTCGCACAGTGAATTGAAGTGTTGAAACAGACTGCTTCTCTTTCAGAGAAACGCATGTGAGTTTCTTGTGAATTATTGCAAGTCTCTTAAGGCACTTTCAAAGGAAAGTGATTTTCTCTGAAAGGACAGCATTTAGAAACTGAAGCAACACTCCATTCACTTCGCACAGTGAATTGAAGTGTTGGAACACACTGCTTCTCTTTCAGAGAAACGCATGTGAGTTTCTTGTGAATTATTGCAAGTCTCTTAAGGCACTTTCAAAGGAAAGTGATTTTCTCTGAAAGGACAGCATTTAGAAACTGAAGCAACACTCCATTCACTTCGCGCAGTGAATTGAAGTGTTGGAACAGACTGCTTCTCTTTCAGAGAAACGCATGTGAGTTTCTTGTGAATTATTGCAAGTCTCTTAAGGCACTTTCAAAGGAAAGTGATTTTCTCTGAAAGGACAGCATTTAGAAACTGAAGCAACACTCCATTCACTTCGCACAGTGAATTGAAGTGTTGGAACACACTGCTTCTCTTTAAGAGATACGCATGTGGTTTTTTGTGAATGCTTGAAAGTAGTTTAAGGCACTTTCAAAGGAAAGTGATTTTCTCTGAAAGGACAGAATTTAGAAAGTGAAGCAACACTCCATTCACTTCGCACAGTGAATTGAAGTGTTGGAACAGACTGCTTCTCTTTCAGAGAAACGCATGTGAGTTTCTTCCTAATGCTTGTAAGTAGCTTAAGGCACTTTCAAAGGAAAGTGATTTTCTCTGAAAGGACAGCATTTAGAAAGTGAAGCAACTCTCCATTCACTTCGCACAGTGAATTGAAGTGTTGGAACAGACTGCTTCTCTTTCAGAGAAATTCATGTGAGTTTAAGTTGAATGCTTGTAAGTAGCTTAAGGCACTTTCAAAGGAAAGTGATTTTCTCTGAAAGAACAGCATTTAGAAAGTGAAGCAACACTCCATTCACTTCGCAGAGTGAATTGAAGTTTTGGAACAGACTGCTTCTCTTTCAGAGAAACGCATGTGAGTTTCTGGTGAATGCTTGTAAGTAGCTTAAGGCACTTTCAAAGGAAAGTGATTTTCTCTGAAAGGACAGCATTTAGAAAGTGAAGCAACACTCCATTCACTTCGCACAGTGAATTGAAGTGTTGGAACAGACTGCTTCTCTTTCAGAGAAACGCATGTGAGTTTCTGGTGAATGCTTGTAAGTAGCTTAAGGCACTTTCAAAGGAAAGTGATTTTCTCTGAAAGGACAGCATTTAGAAAGTGAAGCAACACTCCATTCACTTCGCACAGTGAATTGAAGTGTTGGAACAGACTGCTTCTCTTTCAGAGAAACGCATGTGAGTTTCTTGTGAATTATTGCAAGTCGCTTAAGGCACTTTCAAAGGAAAGTGATTTTCTCTGAAAGGACAGCATTTCGAAAGTGAAGCAACACTCCCTTCCCTTCGTGCAGTGAATTGAAGTGTTGGAACAGAGTGCTTCTCTTTCATAGAAACGCATTAGTGTTTCTTGTGAATGCTTGCAAGTTGCTTAAGGCACTTTCAAAGGAAAGTGATTTTCTCTGAAAGGACAGCATTTAGAAAGTGAAGCAACACTCAATTCACTTTGTACAGTGAATTGAAGTGTTGGAACAGACTGCTTCACTTTCAGAGAAATGCATGTGAGTTTCTGTTGAATGCTTGTAAGTAGCTTAAGGCTCTTTCAAAGGAAAGTGATTTTCTATGAAAGGACAGCATTTAGAAAGTAAAGCAACACTCCATTCCCTTCGCGCAATGAATTGAAGTGTTGGAACAGACTGCTTCTCTTTGAGAGAAACGCATGTGAGTTTCTTCCTAATGCTTGCAAGTAGCTTTAGGCACTTTCAAAGGAAAGTGATTTTCTCTGAAAGGACAGCATTTAGAAAGTGAAGCAACACTCCATTCACTTCGCACAGTGAATTGAAGTGTTGGAACAGTCTGCTTCTCTTTCAGAGAAACGCATGTGAGTTTCTGGTGAATGCTTGTAAGTAGCTTAAGGCACTTTCAAAGAAAAGTGATTTTCTCTGAAAGGACAATATTTAGAAAGTGAAGCAACACTCAATTCCCTTCGTGCAGTGAATTGAAGTGTTGGAACAGAGTGCTTCTCTTTCATAGAAACGCATTAGTGTTTCTTGTGAATGCTTGCAAATTGCTTAAGGCACTTTCAAAGGAAAGTGATTTTCCCTGAAAGGACAGCATTTAGAAACTGAAGCAACACTCCATTCACTTCGCACAGTGAATTGAAGTGTTGGAACACACTGCTTCTCTTTAAGAGAAACGCATGTGAGTTTTTTGTGAATGCTTGAAAGTAGCTTAAGGCACTTTCAAAGCAGAGTGATTTTCTCTGAAAGGACAGCATTTAGAAAGTGAAGCAACACTCCATTCACTTCGCACAGTGAATTGAAATGTTGGAACAGTCTGCTTCTCTCTCAGAGAAACGCATGTGAGTTTCTTCCTAACGCTTGCAAGTAGCTTAAGGCACTTTCAAAGGAAAGTGATTTTCTCTGAAAGGACAGCATTTAGAAAGTGAAGCAACACTCCATTCACTTCGCACAGTGAATTGAAGTGTTGGAACAGACTGCTTCTCTTTCAGAGAAACGCATGTGAGTTTCTGGTGAATGCTTGTAAGTAGCTTAAGGCACTTTCAAAGGAAAGAGATTTTCTCTGAAAGGACAGCATTTAGAAAGTGAAGCAACACTCCATTCACTTCGCACAGTGAATTGAAGTGTTGAAACAGACTGCTTCTCTTTCAGAGAAACGCATGTGAGTTTCTGGTGAATGCTTGTAAGTAGCTTAAGGCACTTTCAAAGGAAAGTGATTTTCTCTGAAAGGACAGCATTTAGAAACTGAAGCAACACTCCATTCACTTCGCACAGTGAATTGAAGTGTTGGAACAGACTGCTTCTCTTTCAGAGAAACGCATGTGAGTTTCTTGTGAATTATTGCAAGTCTCTTAAGGCACTTTCAAAGGAAAGTGATTTTCTCTGAAAGAACAGCATTTAGAAAGTGAAGCAACACTCCATTCACTTCGCAGAGTGAATTGAAGTTTTGGAACAGACTGCTTCTCTTTCAGAGAAATTCATGTGAGTTTAAGTTGAATGCTTGTAAGTAGCTTAAGGCACTTTCAAAGGAAAGTGATTTTCTCTGAAAGAACAGCATTTAGAAAGTGAAGCAACACTCCATTCACTTCGCAGAGTGAATTGAAGTTTTGGAACAGACTGCTTCTCTTTCAGAGAAACGCATGTGAGTTTCTGGTGAATGCTTGTAAGTAGCTTAAGGCACTTTCAAAGGAAAGTGATTTTCTCTGAAAGGACAGCATTTAGAAAGTGAAGCAACACTCCATTCACTTCGCACAGTGAATTGAAGTGTTGGAACAGACTGCTTCTCTTTCAGAGAAACGCATGTGAGTTTCTGGTGAATGCTTGTAAGTAGCTTAAGGCACTTTCAAAGGAAAGTGATTTTCTCTGAAAGGACAGCATTTAGAAAGTGAAGCAACACTCCATTCACTTCGCACACTGAATTGAAGTGTTGGAACAGACTGCTTCTCTTTCAGAGAAACGCATGTGAGTTTCTTGTGAATTATTGCAAGTCGCTTAAGGCACTTTCAAAGGAAAGTGATTTTCTCTGAAAGGACAGCATTTAGAAAGTGAAGCAACACTCCCTTCCCTTCGTGCAGTGAATTGAAGTGTTGGAACAGAGTGCTTCTCTTTCATAGAAACGCATTAGTGTTTCTTGTGAATGCTTGCAAGTTGCTTAAGGCACTTTCAAAGGAAAGTGATTTTCTCTGAAAGGACAGCATTTAGAAAGTGAAGCAACACTCAATTCACTTTGTACAGTGAATTGAAGTGTTGGAACAGACTGCTTCACTTTCAGAGAAATGCATGTGAGTTTCTGTTGAATGCTTGTAAGTAGCTTAAGGCTCTTTCAAAGGAAAGTGATTTTCTATGAACGGACAGCATTTAGAAAGTAAAGCAACACTCCATTCCCTTCGCGCAATGAATTGAAGTGTTGGAACAGACTGCTTCTCTTTCATAGAAACGCATTAGTGTTTCTTGGGAATGCTTGCAAGTAGCTTAAGGCACTTTCAAAGGAAATTGATTTTCTCTGAAAGGACAGCATTTAGATAGTGAAGCAACACTCCATTCACTTCGCACAGTGAATTGAAGTGTTGGAACAGACTGCTTCTCTTTCAGAGAAACGCATGTGAGTTTCTTGTGAATTCTTGCAAGTTGCTTAAGGCACTTTCAAAGGAAAGTGATTTTCTCTGAAAGGACAGCATTTAGAAACTGAAGCAACACTCCATTCACTTCGCACTGTGAATTGAAGTGTTGGAACAGACTGCTTCTCTTTGAGAGAAACGCATGTGAGTTTCTTCCTAATGCTTGCAAGTAGCTTAAGGCACTTTCAAAGGAAAGTGATTTTCTCTGAAAGGACAGCATTTAGAAAGTGAAGCAACACTCCATTCACTTCGCACAGTGAATTGAAGTGTTGGAACAGTCTGCTTCTCTTTCAGAGAAACGCATGTGAGTTTCTGGTGAATGCTTGTAAGTAGCTTAAGGCACTTTCAAAGAAAAGTGATTTTCTCTGAAAGGACAATATTTAGAAAGTGAAGCAACACTCCATTCACTTCGCACAGTGAATTGAAGTGTTGGAACAGACTGCTTCTCTTTCAGAGAAACGCATGTGAGTTTCTTCCTAATGCTTGTAAGTAGCTTAAGGCACTTTCAAAGGAAAGTGATTTTCTCTGAAAGGACAGCATTTAGAAAGTGAAGCAACACTCCATTCACTTCGCACATTGAATTGAAGTGTTGGAACTGACTGCTTCTCTTTCAGAGAAATGCATGTGAGTTTAAGTTGAATGCTTGTAAGTAGCTTAAGGCACTTTCAAAGGAAATTGATTTTCTCTGAAAGGACAGCGTTTAGATAGTGAAGCAACACTCCATTCGCTTCGCGCAGTGAATTGAAGTGTTGGAACAGACTGCTTCTCTTTCAGAGAAACGCATGTGAGTTTATGGTGAATGCTTGTAAGTAGCTTAAGGCACTTTCAAAGGAAAGTGATTTTCTCTGAAAGGACAGCATTTAGAAAGTGAGGCAACACTCCATTCACTTCACACAGTGAATTTAAGTGTTGGAACAGACTGCTTCTCTTTCAGAGAAACGCATGTGAGTTTCTTCCTAATGCTTGCAAGTAGCTTAAGGCACTTTAAAAGGAAAGTGATTTTCTCTGAAAGGACAGCATTTAGAAAGTGAAGCAACACTCCATTCACTTCGCACAGTGAATTGAAGTGTTGGAACAGACTGCTTCTCTTTCAGAGAAACGCATGTGAGTTTATTGTGAATTATTGTAAGTCGCTTAAGGCACTTTCAAAGGAAAGTGATTTTCTCTGAAAGGACAGCATTTAGAAACTGAAGCAACACTCCATTCACTTCGCACAGTGAATTGAAGTGTTGGAACACACTGCTTCTCTTTAAAAGAAACGCATGTGAGTTTTTTGTGAATGCTTAAAAGCAGTTTAAGGCACTTTCAAAGGAAAGTGATTTTCTCTGAAAGGACAGAATTTAGAAAGTGATGCAACACTCCATTCACTTCGCACAGTGAATTGAAGTGTTGGAACAGACTGCTTCTCTTTCAGAGAAACGCATGTGAGTTTCTTCCTAATGCTTGTAAGTAGCTTAAGGCACTTTCAAAGGAAAGTGATTTTCTCTGAAAGGACAGCATTTAGAAAGTGAAGCAACACTCAATTCCCTTCGTGCAGTGAATTGAAGTGTTGGAACAGAGTGCTTCTCTTTCATAGAAACGCATTAGTGTTTCTTGTGAATGCTTGCAAATTGCTTAAGGCACTTTCAAAGGAAAGTGATTTTCCCTGAAAGGACAGCATTTAGAAACTGAAGCAACACTCCATTCACTTCGCACAGTGAATTGAAGTGTTGGAACACACTGCTTCTCTTTAAGAGAAACGCATGTGAGTTTTTTGTGAATGCTTGAAAGTAGCTTAAGGCACTTTCAAAGCAGAGTGATTTTCTCTGAAAGGACAGCATTTAGAAAGTGAAGCAACACTCCATTCACTTCGCACAGTGAATTGAAATGTTGGAACAGTCTGCTTCTCTCTCAGAGAAACGCATGTGAGTTTCTTCCTAACGCTTGCAAGTAGCTTAAGGCACTTTCAAAGGAAAGTGATTTTCTCTGAAAGGACAGCATTTAGAAAGTGAAGCAACACTCCATTCACTTCGCACAGTGAATTGAAGTGTTGGAACAGACTGCTTCTCTTTCAGAGAAACGCATGTGAGTTTCTGGTGAATGCTTGTAAGTAGCTTAAGGCACTTTCAAAGGAAAGAGATTTTCTCTGAAAGGACAGCATTTAGAAAGTGAAGCAACACTCCATTCACTTCGCACAGTGAATTGAAGTGTTGAAACAGACTGCTTCTCTTTCAGAGAAACGCATGTGAGTTTCTGGTGAATGCTTGTAAGTAGCTTAAGGCACTTTCAAAGGAAAGTGATTTTCTCTGAAAGGACAGCATTTAGAAACTGAAGCAACACTCCATTCACTTCGCGCAGTGAATTGAAGTGTTGGAACAGACTGCTTCTCTTTCAGAGAAACGCATGTGAGTTTCTTGTGAATTATTGCAAGTCTCTTAAGGCACTTTCAAAGGAAAGTGATTTTCTCTGAAAGGACAGCATTTAGAAACTGAAGCAACACTCCATTCACTTCGCACAGTGAATTGAAGTGTTGGAACACACTGCTTCTCTTTAAGAGAAACGCATGTGGTTTTTTGTGAATGCTTGAAAGTAGTTTAAGGCACTTTCAAAGGAAAGTGATTTTCTCTGAAAGGACAGAATTTAGAAAGTGAAGCAACACTCCATTCACTTCGCACAGTGAATTGAAGTGTTGGAACAGACTGCTTCTCTTTCAGAGAAACGCATGTGAGTTTCTTCCTAATGCTTGTAAGTAGCTTAAGGCACTTTCAAAGGAAAGTGATTTTCTCTGAAAGGACAGCATTTAGAAAGTGAAGCAACTCTCCATTCACTTCGCACAGTGAATTGAAGTGTTGGAACAGACTGCTTCTCTTTCAGAGAAATTCATGTGAGTTTAAGTTGAATGCTTGTAAGTAGCTTAAGGCACTTTCAAAGGAAAGTGATTTTCTCTGAAAGGACAGCATTTAGAAAGTGAAGCAACACTCCATTCACTTCGCACAGTGAATTGAAGTGTTGGAACAGTCTGCTTCTCTTTCAGAGAAACGCATGTGAGTTTCTGGTGAATGCTTGTAAGTAGCTTAAGGCACTTTCAAAGAAAAGTGATTTTCTCTGAAAGGACAATATTTAGAAAGTGAAGCAACACTCCATTCACTTCGCACAGTGAATTGAAGTGTTGGAACAGACTGCTTCTCTTTCAGAGAAACGCATGTGAGTTTCTTCCTAATGCTTGTAAGTAGCTTAAGGCACTTTCAAAGGAAAGTGATTTTCTCTGAAAGGACAGCATTTAGAAAGTGAAGCAACACTCCATTCACTTCGCACATTGAATTGAAGTGTTGGAACTGACTGCTTCTCTTTCAGAGAAATGCATGTGAGTTTAAGTTGAATGCTTGTAAGTAGCTTAAGGCACTTTCAAAGGAAATTGATTTTCTCTGAAAGGACAGCGTTTAGATAGTGAAGCAACACTCCATTCGCTTCGCGCAGTGAATTGAAGTGTTGGAACAGACTGCTTCTCTTTCAGAGAAACGCATGTGAGTTTATGGTGAATGCTTGTAAGTAGCTTAAGGCACTTTCAAAGGAAAGTGATTTTCTCTGAAAGGACAGCATTTAGAAAGTGAGGCAACACTCCATTCACTTCACACAGTGAATTTAAGTGTTGGAACAGACTGCTTCTCTTTCAGAGAAACGCATGTGAGTTTCTTCCTAATGCTTGCAAGTAGCTTAAGGCACTTTAAAAGGAAAGTGATTTTCTCTGAAAGGACAGCATTTAGAAAGTGAAGCAACACTCCATTCACTTCGCACAGTGAATTGAAGTGTTGGAACAGACTGCTTCTCTTTCAGAGAAACGCATGTGAGTTTATTGTGAATTATTGTAAGTCGCTTAAGGCACTTTCAAAGGAAAGTGATTTTCTCTGAAAGGACAGCATTTAGAAACTGAAGCAACACTCCATTCACTTCGCACAGTGAATTGAAGTGTTGGAACACACTGCTTCTCTTTAAAAGAAACGCATGTGAGTTTTTTGTGAATGCTTGAAAGCAGTTTAAGGCACTTTCAAAGGAAAGTGATTTTCTCTGAAAGGACAGAATTTAGAAAGTGATGCAACACTCCATTCACTTCGCACAGTGAATTGAAGTGTTGGAACAGACTGCTTCTCTTTCAGAGAAACGCATGTGAGTTTCTTCCTAATGCTTGTAAGTAGCTTAAGGCACTTTCAAAGGAAAGTGATTTTCTCTGAAAGGACAGCATTTAGAAAGTGAAGCAACACTCAATTCCCTTCGTGCAGTGAATTGAAGTGTTGGAACAGAGTGCTTCTCTTTCATAGAAACGCATTAGTGTTTCTTGTGAATGCTTGCAAATTGCTTAAGGCACTTTCAAAGGAAAGTGATTTTCCCTGAAAGGACAGCATTTAGAAACTGAAGCAACACTCCATTCACTTCGCACAGTGAATTGAAGTGTTGGAACACACTGCTTCTCTTTAAGAGAAACGCATGTGAGTTTTTTGTGAATGCTTGAAAGTAGCTTAAGGCACTTTCAAAGCAGAGTGATTTTCTCTGAAAGGACAGCATTTAGAAAGTGAAGCAACACTCCATTCACTTCGCACAGTGAATTGAAATGTTGGAACAGTCTGCTTCTCTCTCAGAGAAACGCATGTGAGTTTCTTCCTAACGCTTGCAAGTAGCTTAAGGCACTTTCAAAGGAAAGTGATTTTCTCTGAAAGGACAGCATTTAGAAAGTGAAGCAACACTCCATTCACTTCGCACAGTGAATTGAAGTGTTGGAACAGACTGCTTCTCTTTCAGAGAAACGCATGTGAGTTTCTGGTGAATGCTTGTAAGTAGCTTAAGGCACTTTCAAAGGAAAGAGATTTTCTCTGAAAGGACAGCATTTAGAAAGTGAAGCAACACTCCATTCACTTCGCACAGTGAATTGAAGTGTTGAAACAGACTGCTTCTCTTTCAGAGAAACGCATGTGAGTTTCTGGTGAATGCTTGTAAGTAGCTTAAGGCACTTTCAAAGGAAAGTGATTTTCTCTGAAAGGACAGCATTTAGAAACTGAAGCAACACTCCATTCACTTCGCGCAGTGAATTGAAGTGTTGGAACAGACTGCTTCTCTTTCAGAGAAACGCATGTGAGTTTCTTGTGAATTATTGCAAGTCTCTTAAGGCACTTTCAAAGGAAAGTGATTTTCTCTGAAAGGAAGGCATTTAGAAACTGAAGCAACACTCCATTCACTTCGCACAGTGAATTGAAGTGTTGGAA
Source organism: Myodes glareolus (assembly GCF_982192425.1). Lineage (NCBI taxonomy): Eukaryota > Metazoa > Chordata > Mammalia > Rodentia > Cricetidae > Myodes > Myodes glareolus. Next base: position 1,156,605 of record NW_028263215.1, read on the forward strand.
CACACTGCTTCTCTTTAAGAGAAACGCATGTGGTTTTTTGTGAATGCTTGAAAGTAGTTTAAGGCACTTTCAAAGGAAAGTGATTTTCTCTGAAAGGACAGAATTTAGAAAGTGAAGCAACACTCCATTCACTTCGCACAGTGAATTGAAGTGTTGGAACAGACTGCTTCTCTTTCAGAGAAACGCATGTGAGTTTCTTCCTAATGCTTGTAAGTAGCTTAAGGCACTTTCAAAGGAAAGTGATTTTCTCTGAAAGGACAGCATTTAGAAAGTGAAGCAACTCTCCATTCACTTCGCACAGTGAATTGAAGTGTTGGAACAGACTGCTTCTCTTTCAGAGAAATTCATGTGAGTTTAAGTTGAATGCTTGTAAGTAGCTTAAGGCACTTTCAAAGGAAAGTGATTTTCTCTGAAAGGACAGCATTTAGAAAGTGAAGCAACACTCCATTCACTTCGCAGAGTGAATTGAAGTTTTGGAACAGACTGCTTCTCTTTCAGAGAAACGCATGTGAGTTTCTGGTGAATGCTTGTAAGTAGCTTAAGGCACTTTCAAAGGAAAGTGATTTTCTCTGAAAGGACAGCATTTAGAAAGTGAAGCAACACTCCATTCACTTCGCACAGTGAATTGAAGTGTTGGAACAGACTGCTTCTCTTTCAGAGAAACGCATGTGAGTTTCTGGTGAATGCTTGTAAGTAGCTTAAGGCACTTTCAAAGGAAAGTGATTTTCTCTGAAAGGACAGCATTTAGAAAGTGAAGCAACACTCCATTCACTTCGCACAGTGAATTGAAGTGTTGGAACAGACTGCTTCTCTTTCAGAGAAACGCATGTGAGTTTCTTGTGAATTATTGCAAGTCGCTTAAGGCACTTTCAAAGGAAAGTGATTTTCTCTGAAAGGACAGCATTTCGAAAGTGAAGCAACCCTCCCTTCCCTTCGTGCAGTGAATTGAAGTGTTGGAACAGAGTGCTTCTCTTTCATAGAAACGCATTAGTGTTTCTTGTGAATGCTTGCAAGTTGCTTAAGGCACTTTCAAAGGAAAGTGATTTTCTCTGAAAGGACAGCATTTAGAAACTGAAGCAACACTCCATTCACTTCGCACAGTGAATTGAAGTGTTGGAACACACTGCTTCTCTTTAAGAGAAACGCATGTGAGTTTTTTGTGATTGCTTGAAAGTAGCTTAAGGCACTTTCAAAGCAGAGTGATTTTCTCTGAAAGGACAGCATTTAGAAAGTGAAGCAACACTCCATTCACTTCGCACAGTGAATTGAAATGTTGGAACAGTCTGCTTCTCTCTCAGAGAAACGCATGTGAGTTTCTTCCTAACGCTTGCAAGTAGCTTAAGGCACTTTCAAAGGAAAGTGATTTTCTCTGAAAGGACAGCATTTAGAAAGTGAAGCAACACTCCATTCACTTCGCACAGTGAATTGAAGTGTTGGAACAGACTGCTTCTCTTTCAGAGAAACGCATGTGAGTTTCTGGTGAATGCTTGTAAGTAGCTTAAGGCACTTTCAAAGGAAAGAGATTTTCTCTGAAAGGACAGCATTTAGAAAGTGAAGCAACACTCCATTCACTTCGCACAGTGAATTGAAGTGTTGAAACAGACTGCTTCTCTTTCAGAGAAACGCATGTGAGTTTCTGGTGAATGCTTGTAAGTAGCTTAAGGCACTTTCAAAGGAAAGTGATTTTCTCTGAAAGGACAGCATTTAGAAACTGAAGCAACACTCCATTCACTTCGCGCAGTGAATTGAAGTGTTGGAACAGACTGCTTCTCTTTCAGAGAAACGCATGTGAGTTTCTTGTGAATTATTGCAAGTCTCTTAAGGCACTTTCAAAGGAAAGTGATTTTCTCTGAAAGGACAGCATTTAGAAACTGAAGCAACACTCCATTCACTTCGCACAGTGAATTGAAGTGTTGGAACACACTGCTTCTCTTTAAGAGAAACGCATGTGGTTTTTTGTGAATGCTTGAAAGTAGTTTAAGGCACTTTCAAAGGAAAGTGATTTTCTCTGAAAGGACAGAATTTAGAAAGTGAAGCAACACTCCATTCACTTCGCACAGTGAATTGAAGTGTTGGAACAGACTGCTTCTCTTTCAGAGAAACGTATGTGAGTTTCTTGTGAATGCTTGCAAGTTGCTTAAGGCACTTTCAAAGGAAAGTGATTTTCTCTGAAAGGACAGCATTTAGAAAGTGAAGCAACACTCCGTTCACTTCGCACAGTGAATTGAAGTGTTGGAACAGACTGCTTCTCTTTCAGAGAAACGCATGTGAGTTTCTTGTGAATTATTGCAAGTCTCTTAAGGCACTTTCAAAGGAAAGTGATTTTCTCTGAAAGAACAGCATTTAGAAAGTGAAGCAACACTCCATTCACTTCGCAGAGTGAATTGAAGTTTTGGAACAGACTGCTTCTCTTTCAGAGAAATTCATGTGAGTTTAAGTTGAATGCTTGTAAGTAGCTTAAGGCACTTTCAAAGGAAAGTGATTTTCTCTGAAAGAACAACATTTAGAAAGTGAAGCAACACTCCATTCACTTCGCAGAGTGAATTGAAGTTTTGGAACAGACTGCTTCTCTTTCAGAGAAACGCATGTGAGTTTCTGGTGAATGCTTGTAAGTAGCTTAAGGCACTTTCAAAGGAAAGTGATTTTCTCTGAAAGGACAGCATTTAGAAAGTGAAGCAACACTCCATTCACTTCGCACAGTGAATTGAAGTGTTGGAACAGACTGCTTCTCTTTCAGAGAAACGCATGTGAGTTTCTGGTGAATGCTTGTAAGTAGCTTAAGGCACTTTCAAAGGAAAGTGATTTTCTCTGAAAGGACAGCATTTAGAAAGTGAAGCAACACTCCATTCACTTCGCACACTGAATTGAAGTGTTGGAACAGACTGCTTCTCTTTCAGAGAAACGCATGTGAGTTTCTTGTGAATTATTGCAAGTCGCTTAAGGCACTTTCAAAGGAAAGTGATTTTCTCTGAAAGGACAGCATTTAGAAAGTGAAGCAACACTCCCTTCCCTTCGTGCAGTGAATTGAAGTGTTGGAACAGAGTGCTTCTGTTTCATAGAAACGCATTAGTGTTTCTTGTGAATGCTTGCAAGTTGCTTAAGGCACTTTCAAAGGAAAGTGATTTTCTCTGAAAGGACAGCATTTAGAAAGTGAAGCAACACTCAATTCACTTTGTACAGTGAATTGAAGTGTTGGAACAGAAAGCTTCTCTTTCATAGAAACGCATTAGTGTTTCTTGGGAATGCTTGCAAGTAGCTTAAGGCACTTTCAAAGGAAATTGATTTTCTCTGAAAGGACAGCATTTAGATAGTGAAGCAACACTCCATTCACTTCGCACAGTGAATTGAAGTGTTGGAACAGACTGCTTCTCTTTCAGAGAAACGCATGTGAGTTTCTTGTGAATTCTTGCAAGTTGCTTAAGGCACTTTCAAAGGAAAGTGATTTTCTCTGAAAGGACAGCATTTAGAAACTGAAGCAACACTCCATTCACTTCGCACTGTGAATTGAAGTGTTGGAACAGACTGCTTCTCTTTGAGAGAAACGCATGTGAGTTTCTTCCTAATGCTTGCAAGTAGCTTAAGGCACTTTCAAAGGAAAGTGATTTTCTCTGAAAGGACAGCATTTAGAAAGTGAAGCAACACTCCATTCACTTCGCACAGTGAATTGAAGTGTTGGAACAGTCTGCTTCTCTTTCAGAGAAACGCATGTGAGTTTCTGGTGAATGCTTGTAAGTAGCTTAAGGCACTTTCAAAGAAAAGTGATTTTCTCTGAAAGGACAATATTTAGAAAGTGAAGCAACACTCCATTCACTTCGCACAGTGAATTGAAGTGTTGGAACAGACTGCTTCTCTTTCAGAGAAACGCATGTGAGTTTCTGGTGAATGCTTGTAAGTAGCTTAAGGCACTTTCAAAGGAAAGTGATTTTCTCTGAAAGGACAGCATTTAGAAAGTGAAGCAACACTCCATTCACTTCGCACATTGAATTGAAGTGTTGGAACAGACTGCTTCTCTTTCAGAGAAATGCATGTGAGTTTAAGTTGAATGCTTGTAAGTAGCTTAAGGCACTTTCAAAGGAAAGTGATTTTCTCTGAAAGGACAGCATTTAGAAAGTGAAGCAACACTCCATTCACTTCGCAGAGTGAATTGAAGTATTGGAACAGACTGCTTCTCTTTCGGAGAAACGCATGTGAGTTTCTGGTGAATGCTTGTAAGTAGCTTAAGGCACTTTCAAAGAAAAGTGATTTTCTCTGAAAGGACAGCATTTAGAAAGTGAAGCAACACTCCATTCACTTCGCACAGTGAATTGAAGTGTTGGAACAGACTGCTTCTCTTTCAGAGAAACGCATGTGAGTTTCTTCCTAATGCTTGTAAGTAGCTTAAGGCACTTTCAAAGGAAAGTGATTTTCTCTGAAAGGACAGCATTTAGAAAGTGAAGCAACACTCCATTCACTTCGCACAGTGAATTGAAGTGTTGGAACTGACTGCTTCTCTTTCAGAGAAATGCATGTGAGTTTAAGTTGAATGCTTGTAAGTAGCTTAAGGCACTTTCAAAGGAAATTGATTTTCTCTGAAAGGACAGCGTTTAGATAGTGAAGCAACACTCCATTCGCTTCGCGCAGTGAATTGAAGTGTTGGAACAGACTGCTTCTCTTTCAGAGAAACGCATGTGAGTTTATGGTGAATGCTTGTAAGTAGCTTAAGGCACTTTCAAAGGAAAGTGATTTTCTCTGAAAGGACAGCATTTAGAAAGTGAGGCAACACTCCATTCACTTCACACAGTGAATTTAAGTGTTGGAACAGACTGCTTCTCTTTCAGAGAAACGCATGTGAGTTTCTTCCTAATGCTTGCAAGTAGCTTAAGGCACTTTCAAAGGAAAGTGATTTTCTCTGAAAGGACAGCATTTAGAAAGTGAAGCAACACTCCATTCACTTCGCACAGTGAATTGAAGTGTTGGAACAGACTGCTTCTCTTTCAGAGAAACGCATGTGAGTTTATTGTGAATTATTGTAAGTCGCTTAAGGCACTTTCAAAGGAAAGTGATTTTCTCTGAAAGGACAGCATTTAGAAACTGAAGCAACACTCCATTCACTTCGCACAGTGAATTGAAGTGTTGGAACACACTGCTTCTCTTTAAAAGAAACGCATGTGAGTTTTTTGTGAATGCTTGAAAGCAGTTTAAGGCACTTTCAAAGGAAAGTGATTTTCTCTGAAAGGACAGAATTTAGAAAGTGATGCAACACTCCATTCACTTCGCACAGTGAATTGAAGTGTTGGAACAGACTGCTTCTCTTTCAGAGAAACGCATGTGAGTTTCTTCCTAATGCTTGTAAGTAGCTTAAGGCACTTTCAAAGGAAAGTGATTTTCTCTGAAAGGACAGCATTTAGAAAGTGAAGCAACACTCAATTCCCTTCGTGCAGTGAATTGAAGTGTTGGAACAGAGTGCTTCTCTTTCATAGAAACGCATTAGTGTTTCTTGTGAATGCTTGCAAATTGCTTAAGGCACTTTCAAAGGAAAGTGATTTTCCCTGAAAGGACAGCATTTAGAAACTGAAGCAACACTCCATTCACTTCGCACAGTGAATTGAAGTGTTGGAACACACTGCTTCTCTTTAAGAGAAACGCATGTGAGTTTTTTGTGAATGCTTGAAAGTAGCTTAAGGCACTTTCAAAGCAGAGTGATTTTCTCTGAAAGGACAGCATTTAGAAAGTGAAGCAACACTCCATTCACTTCGCACAGTGAATTGAAATGTTGGAACAGTCTGCTTCTCTCTCAGAGAAACGCATGTGAGTTTCTTCCTAACGCTTGCAAGTAGCTTAAGGCACTTTCAAAGGAAAGTGATTTTCTCTGAAAGGACAGCATTTAGAAAGTGAAGCAACACTCCATTCACTTCGCACAGTGAATTGAAGTGTTGGAACAGACTGCTTCTCTTTCAGAGAAACGCATGTGAGTTTCTGGTGAATGCTTGTAAGTAGCTTAAGGCACTTTCAAAGGAAAGAGATTTTCTCTGAAAGGACAGCATTTAGAAAGTGAAGCAACACTCCATTCACTTCGCACAGTGAATTGAAGTGTTGAAACAGACTGCTTCTCTTTCAGAGAAACGCATGTGAGTTTCTGGTGAATGCTTGTAAGTAGCTTAAGGCACTTTCAAAGGAAAGTGATTTTCTCTGAAAGGACAGCATTTAGAAACTGAAGCAACACTCCATTCACTTCGCGCAGTGAATTGAAGTGTTGGAACAGACTGCTTCTCTTTCAGAGAAACGCATGTGAGTTTCTTGTGAATTATTGCAAGTCTCTTAAGGCACTTTCAAAGGAAAGTGATTTTCTCTGAAAGGAAGGCATTTAGAAACTGAAGCAACACTCCATTCACTTCGCACAGTGAATTGAAGTGTTGGAACACACTGCTTCTCTTTAAGAGAAACGCATGTGGTTTTTTGTGAATGCTTGAAAGTAGTTTAAGGCACTTTCAAAGGAAAGTGATTTTCTCTGAAAGGACAGAATTTAGAAAGTGAAGCAACACTCCATTCACTTCGCACAGTGAATTGAAGTGTTGGAACAGACTGCTTCTCTTTCAGAGAAACGCATGTGAGTTTCTTCCTAATGCTTGTAAGTAGCTTAAGGCACTTTCAAAGGAAAGTGATTTTCTCTGAAAGGACAGCATTTAGAAAGTGAAGCAACTCTCCATTCACTTCGCACAGTGAATTGAAGTGTTGGAACAGACTGCTTCTCTTTCAGAGAAATTCATGTCAGTTTAAGTTGAATGCTTGTAAGTAGCTTAAGGCACTTTCAAAGGAAAGTGATTTTCTCTGAAAGGACAGCATTTAGAAAGTGAAGCAACACTCCATTCACTTCGCAGAGTGAATTGAAGTTTTGGAACAGACTGCTTCTCTTTCAGAGAAACGCATGTGAGTTTCTGGTGAATGCTTGTAAGTAGCTTAAGGCACTTTCAAAGGAAAGTGATTTTCTCTGAAAGGACAGCATTTAGAAAGTGAAGCAACACTCCATTCACTTCGCACAGTGAATTGAAGTGTTGGAACAGACTGCTTCTCTTTCAGAGAAACGCATGTGAGTTTCTGGTGAATGCTTGTAAGTAGCTTAAGGCACTTTCAAAGGAAAGTGATTTTCTCTGAAAGGACAGCATTTAGAAAGTGAAGCAACACTCCATTCACTTCGCACAGTGAATTGAAGTGTTGGAACAGACTGCTTCTCTTTCAGAGAAACGCATGTGAGTTTCTTGTGAATTATTGCAAGTCGCTTAAGGCACTTTCAAAGGAAAGTGATTTTCTCTGAAAGGACAGCATTTCGAAAGTGAAGCAACCCTCCCTTCCCTTCGTGCAGTGAATTGAAGTGTTGGAACAGAGTGCTTCTCTTTCATAGAAACGCATTAGTGTTTCTTGTGAATGCTTGCAAGTTGCTTAAGGCACTTTCAAAGGAAAGTGATTTTCTCTGAAAGGACAGCATTTAGAAACTGAAGCAACACTCCATTCACTTCGCACAGTGAATTGAAGTGTTGGAACACACTGCTTCTCTTTAAGAGAAACGCATGTGAGTTTTTTGTGATTGCTTGAAAGTAGCTTAAGGCACTTTCAAAGCAGAGTGATTTTCTCTGAAAGGACAGCATTTAGAAAGTGAAGCAACACTCCATTCACTTCGCACAGTGAATTGAAATGTTGGAACAGTCTGCTTCTCTCTCAGAGAAACGCATGTGAGTTTCTTCCTAACGCTTGCAAGTAGCTTAAGGCACTTTCAAAGGAAAGTGATTTTCTCTGAAAGGACAGCATTTAGAAAGTGAAGCAACACTCCATTCACTTCGCACAGTGAATTGAAGTGTTGGAACAGACTGCTTCTCTTTCAGAGAAACGCATGTGAGTTTCTGGTGAATGCTTGTAAGTAGCTTAAGGCACTTTCAAAGGAAAGAGATTTTCTCTGAAAGGACAGCATTTAGAAAGTGAAGCAACACTCCATTCACTTCGCACAGTGAATTGAAGTGTTGAAACAGACTGCTTCTCTTTCAGAGAAACGCATGTGAGTTTCTGGTGAATGCTTGTAAGTAGCTTAAGGCACTTTCAAAGGAAAGTGATTTTCTCTGAAAGGACAGCATTTAGAAACTGAAGCAACACTCCATTCACTTCGCGCAGTGAATTGAAGTGTTGGAACAGACTGCTTCTCTTTCAGAGAAACGCATGTGAGTTTCTTGTGAATTATTGCAAGTCTCTTAAGGCACTTTCAAAGGAAAGTGATTTTCTCTGAAAGGACAGCATTTAGAAACTGAAGCAACACTCCATTCACTTCGCACAGTGAATTGAAGTGTTGGAACACACTGCTTCTCTTTAAGAGAAACGCATGTGGTTTTTTGTGAATGCTTGAAAGTAGTTTAAGGCACTTTCAAAGGAAAGTGATTTTCTCTGAAAGGACAGAATTTAGAAAGTGAAGCAACACTCCATTCACTTCGCACAGTGAATTGAAGTGTTGGAACAGACTGCTTCTCTTTCAGAGAAACGTATGTGAGTTTCTTGTGAATGCTTGCAAGTTGCTTAAGGCACTTTCAAAGGAAAGTGATTTTCTCTGAAAGGACAGCATTTAGAAAGTGAAGCAACACTCCGTTCACTTCGCACAGTGAATTGAAGTGTTGGAACAGACTGCTTCTCTTTCAGAGAAACGCATGTGAGTTTCTTGTGAATTATTGCAAGTCTCTTAAGGCACTTTCAAAGGAAAGTGATTTTCTCTGAAAGAACAGCATTTAGAAAGTGAAGCAACACTCCATTCACTTCGCAGAGTGAATTGAAGTTTTGGAACAGACTGCTTCTCTTTCAGAGAAATTCATGTGAGTTTAAGTTGAATGCTTGTAAGTAGCTTAAGGCACTTTCAAAGGAAAGTGATTTTCTCTGAAAGAACAACATTTAGAAAGTGAAGCAACACTCCATTCACTTCGCAGAGTGAATTGAAGTTTTGGAACAGACTGCTTCTCTTTCAGAGAAACGCATGTGAGTTTCTGGTGAATGCTTGTAAGTAGCTTAAGGCACTTTCAAAGGAAAGTGATTTTCTCTGAAAGGACAGCATTTAGAAAGTGAAGCAACACTCCATTCACTTCGCATCGTGAATTGAAGTGTTGGAACAGACTGCTTCTCTTTCAGAGAAACGCATGTGAGTTTCTGGTGAATGCTTGTAAGTAGCTTAAGGCACTTTCAAAGGAAAGTGATTTTCTCTGAAAGGACAGCATTTAGAAAGTGAAGCAACACTCCATTCACTTCGCACACTGAATTGAAGTGTTGGAACAGACTGCTTCTCTTTCAGAGAAACGCATGTGAGTTTCTTGTGAATTATTGCAAGTCGCTTAAGGCACTTTCAAAGGAAAGTGATTTTCTCTGAAAGGACAGCATTTAGAAAGTGAAGCAACACTCCCTTCCCTTCGTGCAGTGAATTGAAGTGTTGGAACAGACTGCTTCTCTTTCAGAGAAACGCATGTGAGTTTCTTCCTAATGCTTGTAAGTAGCTTAAGGCACTTTCAAAGGAAAGTGATTTTCTCTGAAAGGACAGCATTTAGAAACTGAAGCAACACTCCATTCACTTCGCACAGTGAATTGAAGTGTTGGAACAGACTGCTTCTCTTTCAGAGAAACGCATGTGAGTTTCTTGTGAATGATTGCAAGTCGCTTAAGGCACTTTCAAAGGAAAGTGATTTTCTCTGAAAGGACAGCATTTAGAAAGTGAAGCAACACTCCATTCACTTCGCACAGTGAATTGAAGTGTTGGAACACACTACTTCTCTTTAAGAGAAACGCATGTGAGTTTTTTGTGAATGCTTGAAAGTAGTTTAAGGCACTTTCAAAGGAAAGTGATTTTCTCTGAAAGGACATAATTTAGAAAGTGATGCAACACTCCATTCACTTCGCACAGTGAATTGAAGTGTTGGAACAGACTGCTTCTCTTTCAGAGAAACGCATGTGAGTTTCTTCCTAATGCTTGTAAGTAGCTTAAGGCACTTTCAAAGGAAAGTGATTTTCTCTGAAAGGACAGCATTTAGAAAGTGAAGCAACACTCAATTCCCTTCGTGCAGTGAATTGAAGTGTTGGAACAGAGTGCTTCTCTTTCATAGAAACGCATTAGTGTTTCTTGTGAATGCTTGCAAATTGCTTAAGGCACTTTCAAAGGAAAGTGATTTTCTCTGAAAGGACAGCATTTAGAAACTGAAGCAACACTCCATTCACTTCGCAGAGTGAATTGAAGTGTTGGAACAGACTGCTTCTCTTTCAGAAAAACGCATGTGAGTTTCTTGTGAATTATTGCAAGTCGCTTAAGGCACTTTCAAAGGAAAGTGATTTTCTCTGAAAGGACAGCATTTAGAAAGTGAAGCAACACTCCATTCCCTTCGTGCAGTGAATTGAAGTGTTGGAACAGAGTGTTCATTCACTTTCATAGAAACGCATTAGTGTTTCTTGTGAATGCTTGCAAGTTGCTTAAGGCACTTTCAAAGGAAAGTGATTTTCTCTGAAAGGACAGCATTTAGAAAGTGAAGCAACACTCAATTCACTTTGTACAGTGAATTGAAGTGTTGGAACAGACTGCTTCTCTTTCAGAGAAATGCATGTGAGTTTCTGTTGAATGCTTGTAAGTAGCTTAAGGCTCTTTCAAAGGAAAGTGATTTTCTACGAAAGGACAGCATTTAGAAAGTAAAGCAACACTCCATTCCCTTCGTGCAATGAATTGAAGTGTTGGAACAGACTGCTTCTCTGTCATAGAAACGCATCAGTGTTTCTTGGGAATGCTTGCAAGTAGCTTAAGGCACTTTCAAAGGAAATTGATTTTCTCTGAAAGCACAGCGTTTAGATAGTGAAGCATCACTCCATTCACTTCGCGCAGTGAATTGAAGTGTTGGAACAGACTGCTTCTCTTTCAGAGAAACGCATGTGAGTTTCTGGTGAATGCTTGTAAGTAGCTTAAGGCACTTTCAAAGGAAAGTGATTTTCTCTGAAAGGACAGCATTTAGAAAGTGAGGCAACACTCCATTCACTTCACACAGTGAATTTAAGTGTTGGAACAGACTGCTTCTCTTTCAGAGAAACGCATGTGAGTTTCTTGTGAATTATTGCAAGTCGCTTAAGGCACTTTCAAAGGAAAGTGATTTTCTCTGAAAGGACAGCATTTAGAAACTGAAGCAACACTCCATTCACTTCGCACAGTGAATTGAAGTGTTGGAACACACTGCTTCTCTTTAAAAGAAATGCATGTGAGTTTTTTGTGAATGCTTGAAAGTAGTTTAAGGCACTTTCAAAGGAAAGTGATTTTCTCTGAAAGGACAGAATTTAGAAAGTGATGCAACACTCCATTCACTTCGCACAGTGAATTGAAGTGTTGGAACAGACTGCTTCTCTTTCAGAGAAACGCATGTGAGTTTCTTCCTAATGCTTGTAAGTAGCTTAAGGCACTTTCAAAGGAAAGTGATTTTCTCTGAAACTACAGCATTTAGAAAGTGAAGCAACACTAAATTCCCTTCGTGCAGTGAATTGAAGTGTTGGAACAGAGTGCTTCTCTTTCATAGAAACGCATTAGTGTTTCTTGTGAATGCTTGCACATTGCTTAAGGCACTTTCAAAGGAAAGTGATTTTCTCTGAAAGGACAGCATTTAGAAACTGAAGCAACACTCCATTCACTTCGCACAGTGAATTGAAGGGTTGGAACACACTGCTTCTCTTTAAGAGAAACGCATGTGAGTTTTTTGTGAATGCTTGAAAGTAGCTTAAGGCACTTTCAAACGAGAGTGATTTTCTCTGAAAGGACAGCATTTAGAAAGTGAAGCAACACTCCATTCACTTCGCACAGTGAATTGAAATGTTGGAACAGTCTGCTTCTCTCTCAGAGAAACGCATGTGAGTTTCTTCCTAACGCTTGCAAGTAGCTTAAGGCACTTTCAAAGGAAAGTGATTTTCTCTGAAAGGACAGCATTTAGAAAGTGAAGCAACACTCCATTCACTTCGCACAGTGAATTGAAGTGTTGGAACAGACTGCTTCTCTTTCAGAGAAACGCATGTGAGTTTCTGGTGAATGCTTGTAAGTAGCTTAAGGCACTTTCAAGGGAAAGAGATTTTCTCTGAAAGGACAGCATTTAGAAAGTGAAGCAACACTCCATTCACTTCGCACAGTGAATTGAAGTGTTGGAACAGACTGCTTCTCTTTCAGAGAAACGCATGTGAGTTTCTGGTGAATGCTTGTAAGTAGCTTAAGGCACTTTCAAAGGAAAGTGATTTTCTCTGAAAGGACAGAATTTAGAAAGTGAAGCAACACTCCATTCACTTCGCACAGTGAATTGAAGTGTTGGAACAGATTGCTTCTCTTTCAGAGAAACGCATGTGAGTTTCTTCCTAATGCTTGTAAGTAGCTTAAGGCACTTTCAAAGGAAAGTGATTTTCTCTGAAAGGACAGCATTTAGAAAGTGAAGCAACACTCCATTCACTTCGTGCAGTGAATTGAAGTGTTGGAACAGAGTGCTTCTCTTTCATAGAAACGGATTAGTGTTTCTTGTGAATGCTTGCAAATTGCTTAAGGCACTTTCAAAGGAAAGTGATTTTTTCTGAAAGCACAGCATTTAGAAAGTGAAGCAACACTCAATTCACTTTGTACAGTGAATTGACGTGTTGGAACAGACGGCTTCTCTTTCAGAGAAATGCATGTGAGTTTCTGTTCAATGCTTGTAAGTAGCTTAAGGCTCTTTCAAAGGAAAGTGATTTTCTATGAAAGGACAGCATTTAGAAAGTAAAGCAACACTCCATTCCCTTCGCGCAATGAATTGAAGTGTTGGAACAGACTGCTTCTCTTTCAGAGAAACGCATTAGTGTTTCTTGGGAATGCTTGCCAGTAGCTTAAGGTACTTTCAAAGGAAAGTGATTTTCTCTGAAAGGACAGCATTTAGAAAGTGAAGCAACACTCAATTCACTTTGTACAGTGAATTGACGTGTTGGAACAGACGGCTTCTCTTTCAGAGAAATGCATGTGAGTTTCTGGTGAATGCTTGTAAGTAGCTTAAGGCACTTTCAAAGGAAAGTGATTTTCTCTGAAAGGACAGCATTTAGAAAGTGGAGCAACACTCCATTCCCTTCGTGCTGTGAATTGAAGTGTTGGAGCAGAGTGCTTCTCTTTCATATAAACGCATTAGTGTTTCTTGTGAAAGCTTGCAAGTTGCTTAAGGCACTTTCAAAGGAAAGTGATTTTCTCTGAAAGGACAGCATTTAGAAACTGAAGCAACACTCCGTTCACTTCGCACAGTGAATTGAAGTGTTGGAACAGACTGCTTCTCTTTAAGAGAAACGCATGTGAGTTTTTTGTGAATGCTTGAAAGTAGTTTAAGGCACTTTTAAAGGAAAGTGATTTTCTCTGAAAGGACAGCATTTAGAAAGTGAAGCAACACTCCATTCACTTCGCGCAATGAATTGAAGTTTTGGAACAGACTGCTTCTCTTTCAGAGAAACGCATGTGAGTTTCTGGTGAATGCTTGTAAGTAGCTTAAGGCACTTTCAAAGGAAAGTGATTTTCTCTGAAAGGACAGCATTTAGAAACTGAAGCAACACTCCATTCACTTCGCGCAGTGAATTGAAGTGTTGGAACAGACTGCTTCTCTTTCAGAGAAACGCATGTGAGTTTCTTGTGAATTATTGCAAGTCGCTTAAGGCACTTTCAAAGGAAAGTGATTTTCTCTGAAAGGACAGCATTTAGAAACTGAAGCAACACTCCATTCACTTCGCACAGTGAATTGAAGTGTTGGAACACACTGCTTCTCTTTAAGAGAAACGCATGTGGTTTTTTGTGAATGCTTGAAAGTAGTTTAAGGCACTTTCAAAGGAAAGTGATTTTCTCTGAAAGGACAGAATTTAGAAAGTGAAGCAACACTCCATTCACTTCGCACAGTGAATTGAAGTGTTGGAACAGACTGCTTCTCTTTCAGAGAAACGCATGTGAGTTTCTGTTGAATGCTTGTAAGGAGCTTAAGGCATTTTCAAAGGAAAGTGATTTTCTCTGAAAGGACAGCATTTAGAAAGTGAGGCAACACTCCATTCACTTCACACAGTGAATTGAAGTGTTGGAACAGACTGCTTCTCTTTCAGAGAAACGCATGTGAGTTTCTTCCTAATGCTTGCAAGTAGCATAAGGCACTTTCAAAGGAAAGTGATTTTCTCTGAAAGGACAGCATTCAGAAAGTGAAGCAACACTCCATTCACTTCGCACAGAGAATTGAAGTGTTGGAACAGACTGCTTCTCTTTCAGAGAAACGCATGTGAGTTTCTTCTTAATGCTTACAAGTAGCTTAAGGCACTTTCAAAGGAAAGTGATTTTCTCTGAAAGGACAGCATTTAGAAAGTGAAGCAACACTCCAATCACTTCGCACAGTGAATTGAAGTGTTGGAACAGACTGCTTCTCTTTCAGAGAAACGCATGTGAGTTTCTGGTGATTGCTTGTAAGTAGCTTAAGGCACTTTCAAAGGAAAGTGATTTTCTCTGAAAGGACAACATTTAGAAAGTGAAGCAACACTCCATTCACTTCGCACAGAGAATTGAAGTTTTGTAACAGAATGCTTCTTTTTCAGAGAAATGCATGTGAGTTTCTGTTGAATGCTTGTAAGTAGCTTAAGGCACTTTCAAAGGAAAGTGATTTTCTCTGAAAGGACAGCATTTAGAAAGTGAAGCAACACTCCATTCACTTCGCACAGAGAATTGATGTGCTGGAACAGACTGCTTCTCTTTCATAGGAATGCATGTGAGTTTCTGTTGAATGCTTGTAAGTAGCTTAAGGCACTTTCAAAGGAAAGTGATTTTCTCTGAAAGGACAGCATTTAGAAAGTGAAGCAACACTCCATTCACTTCGCACACTGAATTGAAGTGTTGGAACAGACTGCTTCTCTTTCAGAGAAACGCATGTGAGTTTATTCCTAATGCTTGCAAGTAGCTTAAGGTACTTTCAAAGGAAAGTGATTTTCTCTGAAAGGACAGCATTTAGAAAGTGAAGCAACACTCCATTCACTTCGCACAGTGAATTGAAGTGTTGGAACAGAGTGCTTCTCTTTCATAGAAACGCATTAGTGTTTCTTGGGAATGCTTGTAAGTAGCTTAAGGCACTTTCAAAGGAAAGTGATTTTCTCTGAAAGGACAGCATTTAGATAGTGAAGCAACACTCCATTCACTTCGCACAGTGAATTGAAGTGTTGAAACAGACTGCTTCTCTTTCAGAGAAACGCATGTGAGTTTCTGTTGAATGCTTGTAAGGAGCTTAAGGCATTTTCAAAGGAAAGTGATTTTCTCTGAAAGGACAGCATTTAGAAAGTGAGGCAACACTCCATTCACTTCACACAGTGAATTGAAGTGTTGGAACAGACTGCTTCTCTTTCAGAGAAACGCATGTGAGTTTCTTCCTAATGCTTGCAAGTACCATAAGGCACTTTCAAAGGAAAGTGATTTTCTCTGAAAGGACAGCATTTAGAAAGTGAAGCAACACTCCATTCACTTCACACAGTGAATTGAAGTGTTGGAACAGACTGCTTCTCTTTCAGAGAAACGCATGTGAGTTTCTTGTGAATTCTTGCAAGTTGCTTAAGGCACTTTCAAAGGAAAGTGATTTTCTCTGAAAGGACAGCATTTAGAAAGTGAGGCAGCACTCCATTCACTTCGCACAGTGAATTGAAGTGTTGGAACAGACTGCTTCTCTTTCAGAGAAATGCATGTGAGTTTCTGTTGAATGCTTGAAAGTAGCTTAAAGCACTTTCAAAGGAAAGTAATTTTCTCTGAAAGGACAGCATTTAGAAAGTGAAGCAACACTCGATTCACTTCGCACAGTGAATTGAAGTGTTGGAACAGACTGCTTCTCTTTCAGAGAAACGCATTAGTGTTTCTTGGGAATGCTTGCAAGTAGCTTAAGGCACTTTCAAAGGAAAGTGATTTTCTCTGAAAGGACAGCATTTAGATAGTGAAGCAACACTCCATTCACTTCGCACAGTGAATTGAAGTGTTGAAACAGACTGCTTCTCTTTCAGAGAAACGCATGTGAGTTTCTGTTGAATGCTTGTAAGGAGCTTAAGGCATTTTCAAAGGAAAGTGATTTTCTCTGAAAGGACAGCATTTAGAAAGTGAGGCAACACTCCATTCACTTCACACAGTGAATTGAAGTGTTGGAACAGACTGCTTCTCTTTCAGAGAAACGCATGTGAGTTTCTTCCTAATGCTTGCAAGTACCATAAGGCACTTTCAAAGGAAAGTGATTTTCTCTGAAAGGACAGCATTTAGAAACTGAAGCAACACTCCATTCACTTCGCACAGAGAATTGAAGTGTTGGAACAGACTGCTTCTCTTTCAGAGAAACGCATGTGAGTTTCTTCTTAATGCTTGCAAGTAGCTTAAGGCACTTTCAAAGGAAAGTGATTTTCTCTGAAAGGACAGCATTTAGAAAGTGAAGCAACACTCCATTCACTTCGCACAGTGAATTGAAGTGTTGGAACAGACTGCTTCTCTTTCAGAGAAACGCATGTGAGTTTCTGGTGATTCCTTGTAAGTAGCTTAAGGCACTTTCAAAGGAAAGTGATTTTCTCTGAAAGGACAACATTTAGAAAGTGAAGCAACACTCCATTCACTTCGCACAGAGAATTGAAGTTTTGTAACAGAATGCTTCTTTTTCAGAGAAATGCATGTGAGTTTCTGTTGAATGCTTGTAAGTAGCTTAAGGCACTTTCAAAGGAAAGTGATTTTCTCTGAAAGGACAGCATTTAGAAAGTGAAGCAACACTCCATTCACTTCGCACAGAGAATTGATGTGTTGGAACAGACTGCTTCTCTTTCAGAGGAATGCATGTGAGTTTCTGTTGAATGCTTGTAAGTAGCTTAAGGCACTTTCAAAGGAAAGTGATTTTCTCTGAAAGGACAGCATTTAGAAAGTGAAGCAACACTCCATTCACTTCGCACACTGAATTGAAGTGTTGGAACAGACTGCTTCTCTTTCAGAGAAACGCATGTGAGTTTATTCCTAATGCTTGCAAGTAGCTTAAGGTACTTTCAAAGGAAAGTGATTTTCTCTGAAAGGACAGCATTTAGAAAGTGAAGCACCACTCCATTCACTTCGCACAGTGAATTGAAGTGTTGGAACAGACTGCTTCTCTTTCATAGAAACGCATTAGTGTTTCTTGGGAATGCTTGTAAGTAGCTTAAGGCACTTTCAAAGGAAAGTGATTTTCTCTGAAAGGACAGCATTTAGATAGTGAAGCAACACTCCATTCACTTCGCACAGTGAATTGAAGTGTTGAAACAGACTGCTTCTCTTTCAGAGAAACGCATGTGAGTTTCTGTTGAATGCTTGTAAGGAGCTTAAGGCATTTTCAAAGGAAAGTGATTTTCTCTGAAAGGACAGCATTTAGAAAGTGAGGCAACACTCCATTCACTTCACACAGTGAATTGAAGTGTTGGAACAGACTGCTTCTCTTTCAGAGAAACGCATGTGAGTTTCTTCCTAATGCTTGCAAGTAGCATAAGGCACTTTCAAAGGAAAGTGATTTTCTCTGAAAGGACAGCATTTAGAAAGTGAAGCAACACTCCATTCACTTCGCACAGAGAATTGAAGTGTTGGAACAGACTGCTTCTCTTTCAGAGAAACGCATGTGAGTTTCTTCTTAATGCTTGCAAGTAGCTTAAAGCACTTTCAAAGGAAAGTGATTTTCTCTGAAAGGACAGCATTTAGAAAGTGAAGCAACACTCCATTCACTTCGCACAGTGAATTGAAGTGTTGGAACAGACTGCTTCTCTTTCAGAGAAACGCATGTGAGTTTCTGGTGATTGCTTGTAAGTAGCTTAAGGCACTTTCAAAGGAAAGTGATTTTCTCTGAAAGGACAACATTTAGAAAGTGAAGCAACACTCCATTCACTTCGCACAGAGAATTGAAGTGTTGCAACAGAATGCTTCTTTTTCAGAGAAATGCATGTGAGTTTCTGTTGAATGCTTGTAAGTAGCTTAAGGCACTTTCAAAGGAAAGTGATTTTCTCTGAAAGGACAGCATTTAGAAAGTGAAGCAACACTCCATTCACTTCGCACAGAGAATTGATGTGTTGGAACAGACTGCTTCTCTTTCAGAGGAATGCATGTGAGTTTCTGGTGAATGCTTGTAAGTAGCTTAAGGCACTTTCAAAGGAAAGTGATTTTTCTCTGAAAGGACAGCATTTAGAAAGTGAAGCAACACTCCATTCACTTCGCACAGTGAATTGAAGTGTTGGAACAGACTGCTTCTCTTTCAGAGAAACGCATGTGAGTTTATTCCTAATGCTTGCAAGTAGCTTAAGGTACTTTCAAAGGAAAGTGATTTTCTCTGAAAGGACAGCATTTAGAAAGTGAAGCAACACTCCATTCACTTCGCACAGTGAATTGAAGTGTTGGACCAGACTGCTTCTCTTTCAGAGAAATGCAAGTGGGTTTCTGGTGAATGCTTGTAAGTAGCTTAAGGCAATTTCAAAGGAAAGTGATTTTCTCTGAAAGGACAGCATTTAGAAAGTGGAGCAACACTCCATTCCCTTCGTGCTGTGAATTGAAGTGTTGGAGCAGAGTGCTTCTCTTTCATATAAACGCATTAGTGTTTCTTGTGAATGCTTGCAAGTTGCTTAAGGCACTATCAAAGGAAAGTGATTTTCTCTGAAAGGACAGCATTTAGAAACTGAAGCAACACTCCATTCACTTCGCACAGTGAATTGAAGTGTTGGAACACACTGCTTCTCTTTAAGAGTAACGCATGTGGTTTTTTGTGAATGCTTGAAAGTAGTTTAAGGCACTTTCAAAGGAAAGTGATTTTCTCTGAAAGGACAGAATTTAGAAAGTGAAGCAACACTCCATTTACTTCGCACAGTGAATTGAAGTGTTGGAACAGACTGCTTCTCTTTCAGAGAAACGCATGTGAGTTTCTGTTGAATGCTTGTAAGGAGCTTAAGGCATTTTCAAAGGAAAGTGATTTTCTCTGAAAGGACAGCATTTAGAAAGTGAGGCAACACTCCATTCACTTCACACAGTGAATTGAAGTGTTGGAACAGACTGCTTCTCTTTCAGAGAAACGCATGTGAGTTTCTTCCTAATGCTTGCAAGTAGCATAAGGCACTTTCAAAGGAAAGTGATTTTCTCTGAAAGGACAGCATTCAGAAAGTGAAGCAACACTCCATTCACTTCGCACAGAGAATTGAAGTGTTGGAACAGACTGCTTCTCTTTCAGAGAAACGCATGTGAGTTTCTTCTTAATGCTTGCAAGTAGCTTAAGGCACTTTCAAAGGAAAGTGATTTTCTCTGAAAGGACAGCATTTAGAAAGTGAAGCAACACTCCATTCACTTCGCACAGTGAATTGAAGTGTTGGAACAGACTGCTTCTCTTTCAGAGAAACGCATGTGAGTTTCTGGTGATTGCTTGTAAGTAGCTTAAGGCACTTTCAAAGGAAAGTGATTTTCTCTGAAAGGACAACATTTAGAAAGTGAAGCAACACTCCATTCACTTCGCACAGAGAATTGAAGTTTTGTAACAGAATGCTTCTTTTTCAGAGAAATGCATGTGAGTTTCTGTTGAATGCTTGTAAGTAGCTTAAGGCACTTTCAAAGGAAAGTGATTTTCTCTGAAAGGACAGCATTTAGAAAGTGAAGCAACACTCCATTCACTTCGCACAGAGAATTGATGTGTTGGAACAGACTGCTTCTCTTTCAGAGGAATGCATGTGAGTTTCTGTTGAATGCTTGTAAGTAGCTTAAGGCACTTTCAACGGAAAGTGATTTTCTCTGAAAGGACAGCATTTAGAAAGTGAAGCAACACTCCATTCACTTCGCACAGTGAATTGAAGTGTTGGAACAGACTGCTTCTCTTTCATAGAAACGCATTAGTGTTTCTTGGGAATGCTTGTAAGTAGCTTAAGGCACTTTCAAAGGAAAGTGATTTTCTCTGAAAGGACAGCATTTAGATAGTGAAGCAACACTCCATTCACTTCGCACAGTGAATTGAAGTGTTGAAACAGACTGCTTCTCTTTCAGAGAAACGCATGTGAGTTTCTGTTGAATGCTTGTAAGGAGCTTAAGGCATTTTCAAAGGAAAGTGATTTTCTCTGAAAGGACAGCATTTAGAAAGTGAGGCAACACTCCATTCACTTCACACAGTGAATTGAAGTGTTGGAACAGACTGCTTCTCTTTCAGAGAAACGCATGTGAGTTTCTTCCTAATGCTTGCAAGTACCATAAGGCACTTTCAAAGGAAAGTGATTTTCTCTGAAAGGACAGCATTTAGAAAGTGAAGCAACACTCCATTCACTTCGCACAGTGAATTGAAGTGTTGGAACAGACTGCTTCTCTTTCAGAGAAACACATGTGAGTTTCTTGTGAATTCTTGCAAGTTGCTTAAGGCACTTTCAAAGGAAAGTGATTTTCTCTGAAAGGACAGCATTTAGAAAGTGAGGCAGCACTCCATTCACTTCGCACAGTGAATTGAAGTGTTGGAACAGACTGCTTCTCTTTCAGAGAAATGCATGTGAGTTTCTGTTGAATGCTTGAAAGTAGCTTAAAGCACTTTCAAAGGAAAGTAATTTTCTCTGAAAGGACAGCATTTAGAAAGTGAAGCAACACTCCATTCACTTCGCACAGTGAATTGAAGTGTTGGAACAGACTGCTTCTCTTTCAGAGAAACGCATTAGTGTTTCTTGGGAATGCTTGCAAGTAGCTTAAGGCACTTTCAAAGGAAAGTGATTTTCTCTGAAAGGACAGCATTTAGATAGTGAAGCAACACTCCATTCACTTCGCACAGTGAATTGAAGTGTTGAAACAGACTGCTTCTCTTTCAGAGAAACGCATGTGAGTTTCTGTTGAATGCTTGTAAGGAGCTTAAGGCATTTTCAAAGGAAAGTGATTTTCTCTGAAAGGACAGCATTTAGAAAGTGAGGCAACACTCCATTCACTTCACACAGTGAATTGAAGTGTTGGAACAGACTGCTTCTCTTTCAGAGAAACGCATGTGAGTTTCTTCCTAATGCTTGCAAGTAGCATAAGGCACTTTCAAAGGAAAGTGATTTTCTCTGAAAGGACAGCATTTAGAAAGTGAAGCAACACTCCATTCACTTCGCACAGAGAATTGAAGTGTTGGAACAGACTGCTTCTCTTTCAGAGAAACGCATGTGAGTTTCTTCTTAATGCTTGCAAGTAGCTTAAGGCACTTTCAAAGGAAAGTGATTTTCTCTGAAAGGACAGCATTTAGAAAGTGAAGCAACACTCCATTCACTTCGCACAGTGAATTGAAGTGTTGGAACAGCTGCTTCTCTTTCAGAGAAACGCATGTGAGTTTCTGGTGATTCCTTGTAAGTAGCTTAAGGCACTTTCAAAGGAAAGTGATTTTCTCTGAAAGGACAACATTTAGAAAGTGAAGCAACACTCCATTCACTTCGCACAGAGAATTGAAGTTTTGTAACAGAATGCTTCTTTTTCAGAGAAATGCATGTGAGTTTCTGTTGAATGCTTGTAAGTAGCTTAAGGCACTTTCAAAGGAAAGTGATTTTCTCTGAAAGGACAGCATTTAGAAAGTGAAGCAACACTCCATTCACTTCGCACAGAGAATTGATGTGTTGGAACAGACTGCTTCTCTTTCAGAGGAATGCATGTGAGTTTCTGTTGAATGCTTGTAAGTAGCTTAAGGCACTTTCAAAGGAAAGTGATTTTCTCTGAAAGGACAGCATTTAGAAAGTGAAGCAACACTCCATTCACTTCGCACACTGAATTGAAGTGTTGGAACAGACTGCTTCTCTTTCAGAGAAACGCATGTGAGTTTATTCCTAATGCTTGCAAGTAGCTTAAGGTACTTTCAAAGGAAAGTGATTTTCTCTGAAAGGACAGCATTTAGAAAGTGAAGCAACACTCCATTCACTTCGCACAGTGAATTGATTTGTTGGAACAGACTGCTTCTCTTTCATAGAAACGCATTAGTGTTTCTTGGGAATGCTTGTAAGTAGCTTAAGGCACTTTCAAAGGAAAGTGATTTTCTCTGAAAGGACAGCATTTAGATAGTGAAGCAACACTCCATTCACTTCGCACAGTGAATTGAAGTGTTGAAACAGACTGCTTCTCTTTCAGAGAAACGCATGTGAGTTTCTTCTTAATGCTTGCAAGTAGCTTAAAGCACTTTCAAAGGAAAGTGATTTTCTCTGAAAGGACAGCATTTAGAAAGTGAAGCAACACTCCATTCACTTCGCACAGTGAATTGAAGTGTTGGAACAGACTGCTTCTCTTTCAGAGAAACGCATGTGAGTTTCTGGTGATTGCTTGTAAGTAGCTTAAGGCACTTTCAAAGGAAAGTGATTTTCTCTGAAAGGACAACATTTAGAAAGTGAAGCAACACTCCATTCACTTCGCACAGAGAATTGAAGTGTTGCAACAGAATGCTTCTTTTTCAGAGAAATGCATGTGAGTTTCTGTTGAATGCTTGTAAGTAGCTTAAGGCACTTTCAAAGGAAAGTGATTTTCTCTGAAAGGACAGCATTTAGAAAGTGAAGCAACACTCCATTCACTTCGCACAGAGAATTGATGTGTTGGAACAGACTGCTTCTCTTTCAGAGGAATGCATGTGAGTTTCTGGTGAATGCTTGTAAGTAGCTTAAGGCACTTTCAAAGGAAAGTGATTTTTCTCTGAAAGGACAGCATTTAGAAAGTGAAGCAACACTCCATTCACTTCGCACAGTGAATTGAAGTGTTGGAACAGACTGCTTCTCTTTCAGAGAAACGCATGTGAGTTTATTCCTAATGCTTGCAAGTAGCTTAAGGTACTTTCAAAGGAAAGTGATTTTC
Source organism: Myodes glareolus (assembly GCF_982192425.1). Taxonomy (NCBI): domain Eukaryota; kingdom Metazoa; phylum Chordata; class Mammalia; order Rodentia; family Cricetidae; genus Myodes; species Myodes glareolus. The sequence goes on from NW_028263215.1 coordinate 1,179,412, forward strand.
TCTGAAAGGACAGCATTTAGAAAGTGAAGCAACACTCCATTCACTTCGCACAGTGAATTGAAGTGTTGGACCAGACTGCTTCTCTTTCAGAGAAATGCAAGTGGGTTTCTGGTGAATGCTTGTAAGTAGCTTAAGGCAATTTCAAAGGAAAGTGATTTTCTCTGAAAGGACAGCATTTAGAAAGTGGAGCAACACTCCATTCCCTTCGTGCTGTGAATTGAAGTGTTGGAGCAGAGTGCTTCTCTTTCATATAAACGCATTAGTGTTTCTTGTGAATGCTTGCAAGTTGCTTAAGGCACTATCAAAGGAAAGTGATTTTCTCTGAAAGGACAGCATTTAGAAACTGAAGCAACACTCCATTCACTTCGCACAGTGAATTGAAGTGTTGGAACACACTGCTTCTCTTTAAGAGTAACGCATGTGGTTTTTTGTGAATGCTTGAAAGTAGTTTAAGGCACTTTCAAAGGAAAGTGATTTTCTCTGAAAGGACAGAATTTAGAAAGTGAAGCAACACTCCATTTACTTCGCACAGTGAATTGAAGTGTTGGAACAGACTGCTTCTCTTTCAGAGAAACGCATGTGAGTTTCTGTTGAATGCTTGTAAGGAGCTTAAGGCATTTTCAAAGGAAAGTGATTTTCTCTGAAAGGACAGCATTTAGAAAGTGAGGCAACACTCCATTCACTTCACACAGTGAATTGAAGTGTTGGAACAGACTGCTTCTCTTTCAGAGAAACGCATGTGAGTTTCTTCCTAATGCTTGCAAGTAGCATAAGGCACTTTCAAAGGAAAGTGATTTTCTCTGAAAGGACAGCATTCAGAAAGTGAAGCAACACTCCATTCACTTCGCACAGAGAATTGAAGTGTTGGAACAGACTGCTTCTCTTTCAGAGAAACGCATGTGAGTTTCTTCTTAATGCTTGCAAGTAGCTTAAGGCACTTTCAAAGGAAAGTGATTTTCTCTGAAAGGACAGCATTTAGAAAGTGAAGCAACACTCCATTCACTTCGCACAGTGAATTGAAGTGTTGGAACAGACTGCTTCTCTTTCAGAGAAACGCATGTGAGTTTCTGGTGATTGCTTGTAAGTAGCTTAAGGCACTTTCAAAGGAAAGTGATTTTCTCTGAAAGGACAACATTTAGAAAGTGAAGCAACACTCCATTCACTTCGCACAGAGAATTGAAGTTTTGTAACAGAATGCTTCTTTTTCAGAGAAATGCATGTGAGTTTCTGTTGAATGCTTGTAAGTAGCTTAAGGCACTTTCAAAGGAAAGTGATTTTCTCTGAAAGGACAGCATTTAGAAAGTGAAGCAACACTCCATTCACTTCGCACAGAGAATTGATGTGTTGGAACAGACTGCTTCTCTTTCAGAGGAATGCATGTGAGTTTCTGTTGAATGCTTGTAAGTAGCTTAAGGCACTTTCAACGGAAAGTGATTTTCTCTGAAAGGACAGCATTTAGAAAGTGAAGCAACACTCCATTCACTTCGCACAGTGAATTGAAGTGTTGGAACAGACTGCTTCTCTTTCATAGAAACGCATTAGTGTTTCTTGGGAATGCTTGTAAGTAGCTTAAGGCACTTTCAAAGGAAAGTGATTTTCTCTGAAAGGACAGCATTTAGATAGTGAAGCAACACTCCATTCACTTCGCACAGTGAATTGAAGTGTTGAAACAGACTGCTTCTCTTTCAGAGAAACGCATGTGAGTTTCTGTTGAATGCTTGTAAGGAGCTTAAGGCATTTTCAAAGGAAAGTGATTTTCTCTGAAAGGACAGCATTTAGAAAGTGAGGCAACACTCCATTCACTTCACACAGTGAATTGAAGTGTTGGAACAGACTGCTTCTCTTTCAGAGAAACGCATGTGAGTTTCTTCCTAATGCTTGCAAGTACCATAAGGCACTTTCAAAGGAAAGTGATTTTCTCTGAAAGGACAGCATTTAGAAAGTGAAGCAACACTCCATTCACTTCGCACAGTGAATTGAAGTGTTGGAACAGACTGCTTCTCTTTCAGAGAAACACATGTGAGTTTCTTGTGAATTCTTGCAAGTTGCTTAAGGCACTTTCAAAGGAAAGTGATTTTCTCTGAAAGGACAGCATTTAGAAAGTGAGGCAGCACTCCATTCACTTCGCACAGTGAATTGAAGTGTTGGAACAGACTGCTTCTCTTTCAGAGAAATGCATGTGAGTTTCTGTTGAATGCTTGAAAGTAGCTTAAAGCACTTTCAAAGGAAAGTAATTTTCTCTGAAAGGACAGCATTTAGAAAGTGAAGCAACACTCCATTCACTTCGCACAGTGAATTGAAGTGTTGGAACAGACTGCTTCTCTTTCAGAGAAACGCATTAGTGTTTCTTGGGAATGCTTGCAAGTAGCTTAAGGCACTTTCAAAGGAAAGTGATTTTCTCTGAAAGGACAGCATTTAGATAGTGAAGCAACACTCCATTCACTTCGCACAGTGAATTGAAGTGTTGAAACAGACTGCTTCTCTTTCAGAGAAACGCATGTGAGTTTCTGTTGAATGCTTGTAAGGAGCTTAAGGCATTTTCAAAGGAAAGTGATTTTCTCTGAAAGGACAGCATTTAGAAAGTGAGGCAACACTCCATTCACTTCACACAGTGAATTGAAGTGTTGGAACAGACTGCTTCTCTTTCAGAGAAACGCATGTGAGTTTCTTCCTAATGCTTGCAAGTAGCATAAGGCACTTTCAAAGGAAAGTGATTTTCTCTGAAAGGACAGCATTTAGAAAGTGAAGCAACACTCCATTCACTTCGCACAGAGAATTGAAGTGTTGGAACAGACTGCTTCTCTTTCAGAGAAACGCATGTGAGTTTCTTCTTAATGCTTGCAAGTAGCTTAAGGCACTTTCAAAGGAAAGTGATTTTCTCTGAAAGGACAGCATTTAGAAAGTGAAGCAACACTCCATTCACTTCGCACAGTGAATTGAAGTGTTGGAACAGACTGCTTCTCTTTCAGAGAAACGCATGTGAGTTTCTGGTGATTCCTTGTAAGTAGCTTAAGGCACTTTCAAAGGAAAGTGATTTTCTCTGAAAGGACAACATTTAGAAAGTGAAGCAACACTCCATTCACTTCGCACAGAGAATTGAAGTTTTGTAACAGAATGCTTCTTTTTCAGAGAAATGCATGTGAGTTTCTGTTGAATGCTTGTAAGTAGCTTAAGGCACTTTCAAAGGAAAGTGATTTTCTCTGAAAGGACAGCATTTAGAAAGTGAAGCAACACTCCATTCACTTCGCACAGAGAATTGATGTGTTGGAACAGACTGCTTCTCTTTCAGAGGAATGCATGTGAGTTTCTGTTGAATGCTTGTAAGTAGCTTAAGGCACTTTCAAAGGAAAGTGATTTTCTCTGAAAGGACAGCATTTAGAAAGTGAAGCAACACTCCATTCACTTCGCACACTGAATTGAAGTGTTGGAACAGACTGCTTCTCTTTCAGAGAAACGCATGTGAGTTTATTCCTAATGCTTGCAAGTAGCTTAAGGTACTTTCAAAGGAAAGTGATTTTCTCTGAAAGGACAGCATTTAGAAAGTGAAGCAACACTCCATTCACTTCGCACAGTGAATTGATTTGTTGGAACAGACTGCTTCTCTTTCATAGAAACGCATTAGTGTTTCTTGGGAATGCTTGTAAGTAGCTTAAGGCACTTTCAAAGGAAAGTGATTTTCTCTGAAAGGACAGCATTTAGATAGTGAAGCAACACTCCATTCACTTCGCACAGTGAATTGAAGTGTTGAAACAGACTGCTTCTCTTTCAGAGAAACGCATGTGAGTTTCTGTTGAATGCTTGTAAGGAGCTTAAGGCATTTTCAAAGGAAAGTGATTTTCTCTGAAAGGACAGCATTTAGAAAGTGAGGCAACACTCCATTCACTTCACACAGTGAATTGAAGTGTTGGAACAGACTGCTTCTCTTTCAGAGAAACGCATGTGAGTTTCTTCCTAATGCTTGCAAGTAGCATAAGGCACTTTCAAAGGAAAGTGATTTTCTCTGAAAGGACAGCATTTAGAAAGTGAAGCAACACTCCATTCACTTCGCACAGAGAATTGAAGTGTTGGAACAGACTGCTTCTCTTTCAGAGAAACGCATGTGAGTTTCTTCTTAATGCTTGCAAGTAGCTTAAGGCACTTTCAAAGGAAAGTGATTTTCTCTGAAAGGACAGCATTTAGAAAGTGAAGCAACACTCCATTCACTTCGCACAGTGAATTGAAGTGTTGGAACAGACTGCTTCTCTTTCAGAGAAACGCATGTGAGTTTCTGGTGATTGCTTGTAAGTAGCTTAAGGCACTTTCAAAGGAAAGTGATTTTCTCTGAAAGGACAACATTTAGAAAGTGAAGCAACACTCCATTCACTTCGCACAGAGAATTGAAGTGTTGCAACAGAATGCTTCTTTTTCAGAGAAATGCATGTGAGTTTCTGTTGAATGCTTGTAAGTAGCTTAAGGCACTTTCAAAGGAAAGTGATTTTCTCTGAAAGGACAGCATTTAGAAAGTGAAGCAACACTCCATTCACTTCGCACAGAGAATTGATGTGTTGGAACAGACTGCTTCTCTTTCAGAGGAATGCATGTGAGTTTCTGGTGAATGCTTGTAAGTAGCTTAAGGCACTTTCAAAGGAAAGTGATTTTTCTCTGAAAGGACAGCATTTAGAAAGTGAAGCAACACTCCATTCACTTCGCACAGTGAATTGAAGTGTTGGAACAGACTGCTTCTCTTTCAGAGAAACGCATGTGAGTTTATTCCTAATGCTTGCAAGTAGCTTAAGGTACTTTCAAAGGAAAGTGATTTTCTCTGAAAGGACAGCATTTAGAAAGTGAAGCAACACTCCATTCACTTCGCACAGTGAATTGAAGTGTTGGGCCAGACTGCTTCTCTTTCAGAGAAACGCAAGTGGGTTTCTGGTGAATGCTTGTAAGTAGCTTAAGGCAATTTCAAAGGAAAGTGATTTTCTCTGAAAGGACAGCATTTAGAAAGTGGAGCAACACTCCATTCCCTTCGTGCTGTGAATTGAAGTGTTGGAGCAGAGTGCTTCTCTTTCATATAAACGCATTAGTGTTTCTTGTGAATGCTTGCAAGTTGCTTAAGGCACTTTCAAAGGAAAGTGATTTTCTCTGAAAGGACAGCATTTAGAAACTGAAGCAACACTCCATTCACTTCGCACAGTGAATTGAAGTGTTGGAACAGACTGCTTCTCTTTCAGAGAAACGCATTAGTGTTTCTTGGGAATGCTTGCAAGTAGCTTAAGGCACTTTCAAAGGAAAGTGATTTTCTCTGAAAGGACAGCATTTAGATAGTGAAGCAACACTCCATTCACTTCGCACAGTGAATTGAAGTGTTGAAACAGACTGCTTCTCTTTCAGAGAAACGCATGTGAGTTTCTGTTGAATGCTTGTAAGGAGCTTAAGGCATTTTCAAAGGAAAGTGATTTTCTCTGAAAGGACAGCATTTAGAAAGTGAGGCAACACTCCATTCACTTCACACAGTGAATTGAAGTGTTGGAACAGACTGCTTCTCTTTCAGAGAAACGCATGTGAGTTTCTTCCTAATGCTTGCAAGTAGCATAAGGCACTTTCAAAGGAAAGTGATTTTCTCTGAAAGGACAGCATTTAGAAAGTGAAGAAACACTCCATTCACTTCGCACAGAGAATTGAAGTGTTGGAACAGACTGCTTCTCTTTCAGAGAAACGCATGTGAGTTTCTTCTTAATGCTTGCAAGTAGCTTAAGGCACTTTCAAAGGAAAGTGATTTTCTCTGAAAGGACAGCATTTAGAAAGTGAAGCAACACTCCATTCACTTCGCACAGTGAATTGAAGTGTTGGAACAGACTGCTTCTCTTTCAGAGAAACGCATGTGAGTTTCTGGTGATTCCTTGTAAGTAGCTTAAGGCACTTTCAAAGGAAAGTGATTTTCTCTGAAAGGACAACATTTAGAAAGTGAAGCAACACTCCATTCACTTCGCACAGAGAATTGAAGTTTTGTAACAGAATGCTTCTTTTTCAGAGAAATGCATGTGAGTTTCTGTTGAATGCTTGTAAGTAGCTTAAGGCACTTTCAAAGGAAAGTGATTTTCTCTGAAAGGACAGCATTTAGAAAGTGAAGCAACACTCCATTCACTTCGCACAGAGAATTGATGTGTTGGAACAGACTGCTTCTCTTTCAGAGGAATGCATGTGAGTTTCTGTTGAATGCTTGTAAGTAGCTTAAGGCACTTTCAAAGGAAAGTGATTTTCTCTGAAAGGACAGCATTTAGAAAGTGAAGCAACACTCCATTCACTTCGCACACTGAATTGAAGTGTTGGAACAGACTGCTTCTCTTTCAGAGAAACGCATGTGAGTTTATTCCTAATGCTTGCAAGTAGCTTAAGGTACTTTCAAAGGAAAGTGATTTTCTCTGAAAGGACAGCATTTAGAAAGTGAAGCAACACTCCATTCACTTCGCACAGTGAATTGATTTGTTGGAACAGACTGCTTCTCTTTCATAGAAACGCATTAGTGTTTCTTGGGAATGCTTGTAAGTAGCTTAAGGCACTTTCAAAGGAAAGTGATTTTCTCTGAAAGGACAGCATTTAGATAGTGAAGCAACACTCCATTCACTTCGCACAGTGAATTGAAGTGTTGAAACAGACTGCTTCTCTTTCAGAGAAACGCATGTGAGTTTCTGTTGAATGCTTGTAAGGAGCTTAAGGCATTTTCAAAGGAAAGTGATTTTCTCTGAAAGGACAGCATTTAGAAAGTGAGGCAACACTCCATTCACTTCACACAGTGAATTGAAGTGTTGGAACAGACTGCTTCTCTTTCAGAGAAACGCATGTGAGTTTCTTCCTAATGCTTGCAAGTAGCATAAGGCACTTTCAAAGGAAAGTGATTTTCTCTGAAAGGACAGCATTTAGAAAGTGAAGCAACACTCCATTCACTTCGCACAGAGAATTGAAGTGTTGGAACAGACTGCTTCTCTTTCAGAGAAACGCATGTGAGTTTCTTCTTAATGCTTGCAAGTAGCTTAAGGCACTTTCAAAGGAAAGTGATTTTCTCTGAAAGGACAGCATTTAGAAAGTGAAGCAACACTCCATTCACTTCGCACAGTGAATTGAAGTGTTGGAACAGACTGCTTCTCTTTCAGAGAAACGCATGTGAGTTTCTGGTGATTGCTTGTAAGTAGCTTAAGGCACTTTCAAAGGAAAGTGATTTTCTCTGAAAGGACAACATTTAGAAAGTGAAGCAACACTCCATTCACTTCGCACAGAGAATTGAAGTGTTGCAACAGAATGCTTCTTTTTCAGAGAAATGCATGTGAGTTTCTGTTGAATGCTTGTAAGTAGCTTAAGGCACTTTCAAAGGAAAGTGATTTTCTCTGAAAGGACAGCATTTAGAAAGTGAAGCAACACTCCATTCACTTCGCACAGAGAATTGATGTGTTGGAACAGACTGCTTCTCTTTCAGAGGAATGCATGTGAGTTTCTGGTGAATGCTTGTAAGTAGCTTAAGGCACTTTCAAAGGAAAGTGATTTTTCTCTGAAAGGACAGCATTTAGAAAGTGAAGCAACACTCCATTCACTTCGCACAGTGAATTGAAGTGTTGGAACAGACTGCTTCTCTTTCAGAGAAACGCATGTGAGTTTATTCCTAATGCTTGCAAGTAGCTTAAGGTACTTTCAAAGGAAAGTGATTTTCTCTGAAAGGACAGCATTTAGAAAGTGAAGCAACACTCCATTCACTTCGCACAGTGAATTGAAGTGTTGGGCCAGACTGCTTCTCTTTCAGAGAAACGCAAGTGGGTTTCTGGTGAATGCTTGTAAGTAGCTTAAGGCAATTTCAAAGGAAAGTGATTTTCTCTGAAAGGACAGCATTTAGAAAGTGGAGCAACACTCCATTCCCTTCGTGCTGTGAATTGAAGTGTTGGAGCAGAGTGCTTCTCTTTCATATAAACGCATTAGTGTTTCTTGTGAATGCTTGCAAGTTGCTTAAGGCACTTTCAAAGGAAAGTGATTTTCTCTGAAAGGACAGCATTTAGAAACTGAAGCAACACTCCGTTCACTTCGCACAGTGAAATGAACTGTTGGAACAGACTGCTTCTCTTTAAGAGAAACGCATGTGAGTTTTTTGTGAATGCTTGAAAGTAGTTTAAGGCACTTTCAAAGGAAAGTGATTTTCTCTGAAAGGACAGCATTTAGAAAGTGAAGCAACACTCCATTCACTTCGCACAGTGAATTGAAGTGTTGGAACAGACTGCTTCTCTTTCAGAGAAACGCATGTGAGTTTCTGGTGAATGCTTGTAAGTAGCTTAAGGCACTTTCAAAGGAAATTGATTTTCTCTGAAAGGACAGCATTTAGAACGTGAGGCAACACTCTATTTACTTCACACAGTGAATTGAAGTGTTGGAACAGACTGCTTCTCTTTCATAGAAACGCATGTGAGTTTCTTCCTAATGCTTGCAAGTAGCTTAAGGCACTATCAAAGGAAAGTGATTTTCTCTGAAAGGACAGCATTTAGAAAGTGAAGCAACACTCCATTCACTTCGCACAGTGAACTGAAGTGTTGGAACAGACTGCTTCTCTTTCAGAGAGACGCATATGAGTTTTTTATGAATGCTTGAAAGTAGTTTAAGGCACTTTCAAAGGAAAGTGATTTTCTCTGAAAGGACAGCATTTAGAAAGTGAGGCATCACTCCATTCACTTCGCACAGTGAATTGAAGTGTTGGAACAGACTGCTTCTCTTTCAGAGAAACGCATGTGAGTTTCTTCCTAATGCTTGCAAGCAGCTTAAGACACTTTCAAAGGAAAGTGATTTTCTCTGAAAGGACAGCATTTAGAAAGTGAAGCAACACTCCATTCACTTCGCACAGTGAATTGAAGTGTTGGAACCGAATGCTTCTCTTTCAGAGAAACGCATGTGAGTTTCTGGTGAATGCTTATAAGTAGCTTAAGGCACTTTCAAAGGACAGTGATTTTCTCTGAAAGGACAGCATTTAGACAGTGAAGCAACACTCCAATCCCTTCGTGCAGTGAATTGAAGTGTTGGAACAGAGTGCTTCTCTTTCATATAAACGCGTTAGTGTTTCTTGTGAATGCTTGCAAGTTGCTTAAGGCACTTTCAAAGGAAAGTGATTTTCTCTGAAAGGACAGCATTTAGAAAGTGAAGCAACACTCCATTCACTTCGCACAGTGAATTGAAGTGTTGGAACAGTCTGCTTCTCTTTCAGAGAAACGCATGTGAGTTTCTTCCTAATGCTTGCAAGTAGCTTAAGGCACTTTCAAAGGAAAGTGATTTTCTCTGAAAGGACAGCATTTAGAAAGTGAAGCAACACTCCATTCACTTCGCACAGTGAATTGAAGTGTTGGAACAGACTGCTTCTCTTTCAGAGAAACGCATGTGAGTTTCCGGTGAATGCTTGTAAGTAGCTTAAGGCACTTTCAAAGGAAAGTGATTTTCTCTGAAAGGACAGCATTTAGAAAGTGAAGCAACACTCCATTCACTTCGCACAGTGAATTGAAGTGTTGGAACAGACTGATTCTCTTTCAGAGAAACGCATGTGAGTTTCTTCCTAATGCTTGCAAGTAGCTTAAGGCACTATCAAAGGAAAGTGATTTTCTCTGAAAGGACAGCATTTAGAAAGTGAAGCAACACTGAATTCACTTCGCACAGTAAATTGAAGTGTTGGAACAGACTGCTTCTCTTTCAGAGAAACGCATGTGAGTTTTTTATGAATGCTTGAAAGTAGTTAAAGGCACTTTCAAAGGAAAGTGATTTTCTCTGAAAGGACAGCATTTAGAAAGTGAGGCAACACTCCATTCACTTCACACAGTGACTTGAAGTGTTGGAACAGACTGCTTCTCTTTCAGAGAAACGCATGTGAGTTTCTTCCTAATGCTTGCAAGTAGCTTAAGGCACTTTCAAAGGAAAGTGATTTTCTCTGAAAGTACAGCATTTAGAAAGTGAAGCAACACTCCATTCACTTCGCACAGTGAATTGAAGTGTTGGAACAGTCTGCTCCTCTTTCAGAGAAACGCATGTGAGTTTCTTCCTAATGCTTGCAAGTAGCTTAAGGCACTTTCAAAGGAAAGTGATTTTCTCTGAAAGGACAGTATTTAGAAAGTGAAGCAACACTCCATTCACTTCGCACAGTGAATTGAAGTGTTGGAACAAACTGCTTCTCTTTCAGAGAAACGCATGTGAGTTTACGGTGAATGCTTGTAAGTAGCTTAAGGCACTTTCAAAGGAAAGAGATTTTCTCTGAAAGGACAGCATTTAGAAAGTGAAGCAACACTCCATTCACTTCGCACAGTGAATTGAAGTGTTGGAACAGACTGCTTCTCTTTCAGAGAAACGCATGTGAGTTTCTTGTGAATGCTTGTAAGTAGCTTAAGGCACTTTCAAAGGAAAGTGATTTTCTCTGAAAGGACAGCATTTAGAAAGTGAAGCAACACTCCATTCACTTCGCAGAGTGAATTGAAGTATTGGAACAGACTGCTTCTCTTTCAGAGAAACGGATGTGAGTTTCTGGTGAATGCTTGTAAGTAGCTTAAGGCACTTTCAAAGGAAAGTGATTTTCTCTGAAAGGACAGCATTTAGAAAGTGAAGCAACACTCCATTCACTTCGCAGAGTGAATTGAAGTGTTGGAACAGACTGCTTCTCTTTCAGAGAAACGCATGTGAGTTTCTGGTGAATGCTTATAAGTAGCTTAAGGCACTTTCAAAGGAAAGTGATTTTCTCTGAAAGGACAGCATTTAGAAAGTGAAGCAACACTCCATTCACTTCGCACAGTGAATAGAAGTGTTGGAACAGACTGCTTCTCTTTCAGAGAAACGTGTGTGAGTTTCTTGTGAATACTTGCAAGTTGCTTAAGGCACTTTCAAAGGAAAGTGATTTTCTCTGAAAGGACAGCATTTAGAAAGTGAGGCAACACTCCATTCACTTCGCACAGTGAATTGAAGTGTTGGAACAGACTGCTTCTCTTTCAGAGAAACACATGTGAGTTTCTTCCTAATGCTTGCAAGTAGCTTAAGGCACTTTCAAAGGAAAGTGATTTTCCTGAAAGGACAGCATTTAGAAAGTGAAGCAACACTCCATTCACTTCGCACAGTGAATTGAAGTGTTGGAACCGACTGCTTCTCTTTCAGAGAAACGCATGTGAGTTTCTGGTGAATGCTTGTTAGTAGCTTAAGTCACTTTCAAAGGAAATTGATTTTCTCTGAAAGGACATAATTTAGAAAGTGAAGCAACACTCCATTCACTTTGCACAGTGAATTGAAGTGTTGGAACAGAATGCTTCTCTTTCAGAGAAACGGATGTGAGTTTTTTATGAATGCTTGAAAGTAGTTTAAGGCACTTTCAAAGGAAAGTGATTTTCTCTGAAAGGACAGCATTTAGAAAGTGAAGCAACACTCCATTCACTTCGCACAGTGAATTGAAGTGTTGGAACAGTCTGCTTCTCTTTCAGAGAAATGCATGTGAGTTTCTTCCTAATGCTTGCAAGTAGCTTAAGGCACTTTCAAAGGAAAGTGATTTTCTCTGAAAGGACAGCATTTAGAAAGTGAAGCAACACTCCATTCACTTCGCACAGTGAATTGAAGTGTTGGAACAGTCTGCTTCTCTTTCAGAGAAACGCATGTGAGTTTCTTCCTAATGCTTGCAAGTAGCTTAAGGCACTTTCAAAGGAAAGTGATTTTCTCTGAAAGGACAGCATTTAGAAAGTGAAGCAACACTCCATTCACTTCGCACAGTGAATTGAAGTGTTGGAACAGACTGCTTTTCTTTCAGAGAAACGCATGTGAGTTTCTTCCTAATGCTTGCAAGTAGCTTAAGGCACTATCAAAGGAAAGTGTTTTTCTCTGAAAGGACAGCATTTAGAAAGTGAAGCAACACTCCATTCACTTCGCACAGTGAATTGAAGTGTTGGAACAGACTGCTTCTCTTTCAGAGAAACGCATGTGAGTTTTTTATGATTGCTTGCAAGTAGCTTAAGGCACTTTCAAAGGAAAGTGATTTTCTCTGAAAGGACAGCATTTAGAAAGTGAGGCAACACTCCATTCACTTCGCACAGTGAAATGAAGTGTTGGAACAGACTGCTTCTCTTTCAGAGAAACGCATGTGAGTTTCTTCCTAATGCTTGCAAGTAGCTTAAGGCACTTTCAAAGGAAAGTGATTTTCTCTGAAAGGACAGCATTTAGAAAGTGAAGCAACACTCCATTCACTTCGCACAGTGAATTGAAGTGTTGGAACTGACTGCTTCTCTTTCAGAGCAACGCATGTGAGTTTCTGGTGAATGCTTATAAGTAGCTTAAGGCACTTTCCAAAGACAGTGATTTTCTCTGAAAGGACAGCATTTAGAAAGTGAAGCAACACTCCATTCACTTCGCACATTGAATTGAAGTGTTGGAACAGACTGCTTCTCTTTCAGAGAAACGCATGTGAGTTTCTGGTGAATGCTTGTAAGGAGCTTAAGGCACTTTCAAAGGAAAGTGATTTTCTCTGAAAGGACAGCATTTAGAAAGTGAGGCAACACTCCATTCACTTCACACAGTGAATTGAAGTGTTGGAACAGACTGCTTCTCTTTCAGAGAAACGCATGTGAGTTTCTTCCTAATGCTTGCAAGTAGCTTAAGGCACTTTCAAAGGAAAGTGATTTTCTCTGAAAGGACAGCATTTAGAAAGTGAAGCAACACTCCATTCACTTCGCACAGTGAATTGAAGTGTTGGAACAGTCTGCTTCTCTTTCAGAGAAACGCATGTGAGTTTCTTCCTAATGCTTGCAAGTAGCTTAAGGCACTTTCAAGGAAAGTGATTTTCTCTGAAAGGACAGCATTTAGAAAGTGAAGCAACACTCCATTCACTTCGCACAGTGAATTGAAGTGTTGGAACAGACTGCTTCTCTTTCAGAGAAACGCATGTGAGTTTCCGGTGAATGCTTGTAAGTAGCTTAAGGCACTTTCAAAGGAAAGTGATTTTCTCTGAAAGGACAGCATTTAGAAACTGAAGCAACACTCCATTCACTTCGCACAGTGAATTGAAGTGTTGGAACAGACTGCTTCTCTTTCAGAGAAACGCATGTGAGTTTCTTCCTAATGCTTGCAAGTAGCTTAAGGCACTATCAAAGGAAAGTGATTTTCTCTGAAAGGACATAATTTAGAAAGTGAAGCAACACTAAATTCATTTCGCACAGTGAATTGAAGTGTTGGAACAGACTGCTTCTCTTTCAGAGAAACGCATGTGAGTTTCTGGTGAATGCTTGTAAGGAGCTTAAGGCACTTTCAAAGGAAAGTGATTTTCTCTGAAAGGACAGCATTTAGAAAGTGAGGCAACACTCCATTCACTTCACACAGTGAATTGAAGTGTTGGAACAGACTGCTTCTCTTTCAGAGAAACGCATGTGAGTTTCTTCCTAATGCTTGCAAGTAGCTTAAGGCACTTTCAAAGGAAAGTGATTTTCTCTGAAAGGACAGCATTTAGAAAGTGAAGCAACACTCCATTCACTTCGCACAGTGAATTGAAGTGTTGGAACAGTCTGCTTCTCTTTCAGAGAAACGCATGTGAGTTTCTTCCTAATGCTTGCAAGTAGCTTAAGGCACTTTCAAGGAAAGTGATTTTCTCTGAAAGGACAGCATTTAGAAAGTGAAGCAACACTCCATTCACTTCGCACAGTGAATTGAAGTGTTGGAACAGACTGCTTCTCTTTCAGAGAAACGCATGTGAGTTTCCGGTGAATGCTTGTAAGTAGCTTAAGGCACTTTCAAAGGAAAGTGATTTTCTCTGAAAGGACAGCATTTAGAAACTGAAGCAACACTCCATTCACTTCGCACAGTGAATTGAAGTGTTGGAACAGACTGCTTCTCTTTCAGAGAAACGCATGTGAGTTTCTTCCTAATGCTTGCAAGTAGCTTAAGGCACTATCAAAGGAAAGTGATTTTCTCTGAAAGGACATAATTTAGAAAGTGAAGCAACACTAAATTCATTTCGCACAGTGAATTGAAGTGTTGGAACAGACTGCTTCTCTTTCAGAGAAACGCATGTGAGTTTTTTATGAATGCTTGAAAGTAGTTAAAGGCACTTTCAAAGGAAAGTGATTTTCTCTGAAAGGACAGCATTTAGAAAGTGAGGCAACACTCCATTCACTTCACACAGTGACTTGAAGTGTTGGAACAGACTGCTTCTCTTTCAGAGAAACGCATGTGAGTTTCTTCCTAATGCTTGCAAGTAGCTTAAGGCACATTCAAAGGAAAGTGATTTTCTCTGAAAGGACAGCATTTAGAAAGTGAAGCAACACTCCATTCACTTCGCACATTGAATTGAAGTGTTGGAACAGTCTGCTCCTCTTTCAGAGAAACGCATGTGAGTTTCTTCCTAATGCTTGCAAGTAGCTTAAGGCACTTTCAAAGGAAAGTGATTTTCTCTGAAAGGACAGCATTTAGAAAGTGAAGCAACACTCCATTCACTTCGCACAGTGAATTGAAGTGTTGGAACAGACTGCTTCTCTTTCAGAGAAACGCATGTGAGTTTTTTATGATTGCTTGCAAGTAGCTTAAGGCACTTTCAAAGGAAAGTGATTTTCTCTGAAAGGACAGCATTTAGAAAGTGAGGCAACACTCCATTCACTTCGCACAGTGAAATGAAGTGTTGGAACAGACTGCTTCTCTTTCAGAGAAACACATGTGAGTTTCTTCCTAATGCTTGCAAGTAGCTTAAGGCACTTTCAAAGGAAAGTGATTTTCTCTGAAAGGACAGCATTTAGAAAGTGAAGCAACACTCCATTCACTTCGCACAGTGAATTGAAGTGTTGGAACTGACTGCTTCTCTTTCAGAGCAACGCATGTGAGTTTCTGGTGAATGCTTATAAGTAGCTTAGGCACTTTCAAAGGACAGTGATTTTCTCTGAAAGGACAGCATTTAGAAAGTGAAGCAACACTCCATTCCCTTCGTGCAGTGAATTGAAGTGTTGGAACAGAGCGCTTCTCTTTCATATAAACGCATTAGTGTTTCTTGTGAATGCTTGCAAGTTGCTTAAGGCACTTTCAAAGGAAAGTGATTTTCTGTGAAAGGACATAATTTAGAAAGTGAAGCAACACTCCATTCACTTCGCACAGTGAATTGAAGTGTTGGAACAGACTGCTTCTCTTTCAGAGAAATGCATGTGAGTTTCTGTAGAATGCTTGTAAGTAGCTTAAGGCACTTTCAAAGGAAAGTGATTTTCTCTGAAAGGACAGCATTTAGAAAGTGAAGCAACACTCCATTCACTTCGCACATTGAATTGAAGTGTTGGAACAGACTGCTTCTCTTTCAGAGAAACGCATGTGAGTTTCTGGTGAATGCTTGTAAGGAGCTTAAGGCACTTTCAAAGGAAAGTGATTTTCTCTGAAAGGACAGCATTTAGAAAGTGAGGCAACACTCCATTCACTTCACACAGTGAATTGAAGTGTTGGAACAGACTGCTTCTCTTTCAGAGAAACGCATGTGAGTTTTTTCCTAATGCTTGCAAGTAGCTTAAGGCACTTTCAAAGGAAAGTGATTTTCTCTGAAAGGACAGCATTTAGAAAGTGAAGCAACACTCCATTCACTTCGCACAGTGAATTGAAGTGTTGGAACAGTCTGCTTCTCTTTCAGAGAAACGCATGTGAGTTTCTTCCTAATGCTTGCAAGTAGCTTAAGGCACTTTCAAAGGAAAGTGATTTTCTCTGAAAGGACAGCATTTAGAAAGTGAAGCAACACTCCATTCACTTCGCACAGTGAATTGAAGTATTGGAACAGACTGCTTCTCTTTCAGAGAAACGCATGTGAGTTTCTTCCTAATGCTTGCAAGTAGCTTAAGGCACTTTCAAGGAAAGTGATTTTCTCTGAAAGGACAGCATTTAGAAAGTGAAGCAACACTCCATTCACTTCGCACAGTGAATTGAAGTGTTGGAACAGACTGCTTCTCTTTCAGAGAAACGCATGTGAGTTTCCGGTGAATGCTTGTAAGTAGCTTAAGGCACTTTCAAAGGAAAGTGATTTTCTCTGAAAGGACAGCATTTAGAAACTGAAGCAACACTCCATTCACTTCGCACAGTGAATTGAAGTGTTGGAACAGACTGCTTCTCTTTCAGAGAAACGCATGTGAGTTTCTTCCTAATGCTTGCAAGTAGCTTAAGGCACTATCAAAGGAAAGTGATTTTCTCTGAAAGGACATAATTTAGAAAGTGAAGCAACACTAAATTCATTTCGCACAGTGAATTGAAGTGTTGGAACAGACTGCTTCTCTTTCAGAGAAACGCATGTGAGTTTTTTATGAATGCTTGAAAGTAGTTAAAGGCACTTTCAAAGGAAAGTGATTTTCTCTGAAAGGACAGCATTTAGAAAGTGAGGCAACACTCCATTCACTTCACACAGTGACTTGAAGTGTTGGAACAGACTGCTTCTCTTTCAGAGAAACGCATGTGAGTTTCTTCCTAATGCTTGCAAGTAGCTTAAGGCACTTTCAAAGGAAAGTGATTTTCTCTGAAAGGACAGCATTTAGAAAGTGAAGCAACACTCCATTCACTTCGCACAGTGAATTGAAGTGTTGGAACAGTCTGCTCCTCTTTCAGAGAAACGCATGTGAGTTTCTTCCTAATGCTTGCAAGTAGCTTAAGGCACTTTCAAAGGAAAGTGATTTTCTCTGAAAGGACAGCATTTAGAAAGTGAAGCAACACTCCATTCACTTCGCACAGTGAATTGAAGTGTTGGAACAGACTGCTTCTCTTTCAGAGAAACGCATGTGAGTTTTTTATGATTGCTTGCAAGTAGCTTAAGGCACTTTCAAAGGAAAGTGATTTTCTCTGAAAGGACAGCATTTAGAAAGTGAGGCAACACTCCATTCACTTCGCACAGTGAAATGAAGTGTTGGAACAGACTGCTTCTCTTTCAGAGAAACACATGTGAGTTTCTTCCTAATGCTTGCAAGTAGCTTAAGGCACTTTCAAAGGAAAGTGATTTTCTCTGAAAGGACAGCATTTAGAAAGTGAAGCAACACTCCATTCACTTCGCACAGTGAATTGAAGTGTTGGAACTGACTGCTTCTCTTTCAGAGCAACGCATGTGAGTTTCTGGTGAATGCTTATAAGTAGCTTAGGCACTTTCAAAGGACAGTGATTTTCTCTGAAAGGACAGCATTTAGAAAGTGAAGCAACACTCCATTCCCTTCGTGCAGTGAATTGAAGTGTTGGAACAGAGCGCTTCTCTTTCATATAAACGCATTAGTGTTTCTTGTGAATGCTTGCAAGTTGCTTAAGGCACTTTCAAAGGAAAGTGATTTTCTGTGAAAGGACATAATTTAGAAAGTGAAGCAACACTCCATTCACTTCGCACAGTGAATTGAAGTGTTGGAACAGACTGCTTCTCTTTCAGAGAAATGCATGTGAGTTTCTGTAGAATGCTTGTAAGAAGCTTAAGGCACTTTCAAAGGAAAGTGATTTTCTCTGAAAGGACAGCATTTAGAAAGTGAAGCAACACTCCATTCACTTCGCACATTGAATTGAAGTGTTGGAACAGACTGCTTCTCTTTCAGAGAAACGCATGTGAGTTTCTGGTGAATGCTTGTAAGGAGCTTAAGGCACTTTCAAAGGAAAGTGATTTTCTCTGAAAGGACAGCATTTAGAAAGTGAGGCAACACTCCATTCACTTCACACAGTGAATTGAAGTGTTGGAACAGACTGCTTCTCTTTCAGAGAAACGCATGTGAGTTTTTTCCTAATGCTTGCAAGTAGCTTAAGGCACTTTCAAAGGAAAGTGATTTTCTCTGAAAGGACAGCATTTAGAAAGTGAAGCAACACTCCATTCACTTCGCACAGTGAATTGAAGTGTTGGAACAGTCTGCTTCTCTTTCAGAGAAACGCATGTGAGTTTCTTCCTAATGCTTGCAAGTAGCTTAAGGCACTTTCAAAGGAAAGTGATTTTCTCTGAAAGGACAGCATTTAGAAAGTGAAGCAACACTCCATTCACTTCGCACAGTGAATTGAAGTATTGGAACAGACTGCTTCTCTTTCAGAGAAACGCATGTGAGTTTCTTCCTAATGCTTGCAAGTAGCTTAAGGCACTTTCAAAGGAAAGTGATTTTCTCTGAAAGGACAGCATTTAGAAAGTGAAGCAACACTCCATTCACTTCGCACAGTGAATTGAAGTGTTGGAACAGTCTGCTTCTCTTTCAGAGAAACGCATGTGAGTTTCTTCCTACTGCTTGCAAGTAGCTTAAGGCACTTTCAAAGGAAAGTGATTTTCTCTGAAAGGACAGCATTTAGAAAGTGAAGCAACACTCCATTCACTTCGCACAGTGAATTGAAGTGTTGAAACAGACTGCTTCTCTTTCAGAGAAACGCATGTGAGTTTCTTCCTAATGCTTGCAAGTAGCTTAAGGCACTATCAAAGGAAAGTGATTTTCTCTGAAAGGACATAATTTAGAAAGTGAAGCAACACTAAATTCATTTCGCACAGTGAATTGAAGTGTTGGAACAGACTGCTTCTCTTTCAGAGAAACGCATGTGAGTTTTTTATGAATGCTTGAAAGTAGTTAAAGGCACTATCAAAGGAAAGTGATTTTCTCTGAAAGGACAGCATTTAGAAAGTGAGGCAACACTCCATTCACTTCACACAGTGACTTGAAGTGTTGGAACAGACTGCTTCTCTTTCAGAGAAACGCATGTGAGTTTCTTCCTAATGCTTGCAAGTAGCTTAAGGCACTTTCAAAGGAAAGTGATTTTCTCTGAAAGGACAGCATTTAGAAAGTGAAGCAACACTCCATTCACTTCGCACAGTGAATTGAAGTGTTGGAACAGTCTGCTCCTCTTTCAGAGAAACGCATGTGAGTTTCTTCCTAATGCTTGCAAGTAGCTTAAGGCACTTTCAAAGGAAAGAGATTTTCTCTGAAAGGACAGCATTTAGAAAGTGAAGCAACACTCCATTCACTTCGCACAGTGAATTGAAGTGTTGGAACAGACTGCTTCTCTTTCAGAGAAACGCATGTGAGTTTTTTATGATTGCTTGCAAGTAGCTTAAGGCACTTTCAAAGGAAAGTGATTTTCTCTGAAAGGACAGCATTTAGAAAGTGAGGCAACACTCCATTCACTTCGCACAGTGAAATGAAGTGTTGGAACAGACTGCTTCTCTTTCAGAGAAACACATGTGAGTTTCTTCCTAATGCTTGCAAGTAGCTTAAGGCACTTTCAAAGGAAAGTGATTTTCTCTGAAAGGACAGCATTTAGAAAGTGAAGCAACACTCCATTCACTTCGCACAGTGAATTGAAGTGTTGGAACTGACTGCTTCTCTTTCAGAGCAACGCATGTGAGTTTCTGGTGAATGCTTATAAGTAGCTTAGGCACTTTCAAAGGACAGTGATTTTCTCTGAAAGGACAGCATTTAGAAAGTGAAGCAACACTCCATTCCCTTCGTGCAGTGAATTGAAGTGTTGGAACAGAGCGCTTCTCTTTCATATAAACGCATTAGTGTTTCTTGTGAATGCTTGCAAGTTGCTTAAGGCACTTTCAAAGGAAAGTGATTTTCTGTGAAAGGACATAATTTAGAAAGTGAAGCAACACTCCATTCACTTCGCACAGTGAATTGAAGTGTTGGAACAGACTGCTTCTCTTTCAGAGAAATGCATGTGAGTTTCTGTAGAATGCTTGTAAGTAGCTTAAGGCACTTTCAAAGGAAAGTGATTTTCTCTGAAAGGACAGCATTTAGAAAGTGAAGCAACACTCCATTCACTTCGCACATTGAATTGAAGTGTTGGAACAGACTGCTTCTCTTTCAGAGAAACGCATGTGAGTTTCTGGTGAATGCTTGTAAGGAGCTTAAGGCACTTTCAAAGGAAAGTGATTTTCTCTGAAAGGACAGCATTTAGAAAGTGAGGCAACACTCCATTCACTTCACACAGTGAATTGAAGTGTTGGAACAGACTGCTTCTCTTTCAGAGAAACGCATGTGAGTTTTTTCCTAATGCTTGCAAGTAGCTTAAGGCACTTTCAAAGGAAAGTGATTTTCTCTGAAAGGACAGCATTTAGAAAGTGAAGCAACACTCCATTCACTTCGTACAGTGAATTGAAGTGTTGGAACAGTCTGCTTCTCTTTCAGAGAAACGCATGTGAGTTTCTTCCTAATGCTTGCAAGTAGCTTAAGGCACTTTCAAAGGAAAGTGATTTTCTCTGAAAGGACAGCATTTAGAAAGTGAAGCAACACTCCATTCACTTCGCACAGTGAATTGAAGTATTGGAACAGACTGCTTCTCTTTCAGAGAAACGCATGTGAGTTTCTTCCTAATGCTTGCAAGTAGCTTAAGGCACTTTCAAAGGAAAGTGATTTTCTCTGAAAGGACAGCATTTAGAAAGTGAAGCAACACTCCATTCACTTCGCACAGTGAATTGAAGTGTTGGAACAGTCTGCTTCTCTTTCAGAGAAACGCATGTGAGTTTCTTCCTAATGCTTGCAAGTAGCTTAAGGCACTTTCAAAGGAAAGTGATTTTCTCTGAAAGGACAGCATTTAGAAAGTGAAGCAACACTCCATTCACTTCGCACAGTGAATTGAAGTGTTGAAACAGACTGCTTCTCTTTCAGAGAAACGCATGTGAGTTTCTTCCTA